>NC_067489.1:62738348-64003348 GCF_947179515.1 Apodemus sylvaticus
CAGCAGCTCTGCTGCCCACGCCTTTTCTTTTAAATATAACTCTAAGCCTGGCTTGTGGTGCATATGTATCAGTTAACTCATTTTATTTTTGATTCAGGGCCTCAAGTAGCCCCAGCTTGCCTTGAACTCACCGTGTAATCAAGGCTAGCCTTGGATTCCTGATCTTCCTGCCTCTCCCTGCATAGGTTACAGGAAGAATCATGCCCAGCTTCAACTGATAGTTTAGAATATTTCCTGTGGTGTCTGGGGGCCGAGGAAGCAGAGGCTTAGGGGTATGCACAAACCCCCTCTGCATTGTGCTGTTGGTGTTAGCATCTACAAACTAGGAAAGGAGGAAGTATCTCTATGTCCGACACTCATCACTACCAGCTTCCCCTGCTGATGACATTTTCTATTTCTTTAGTAATACTAAAAAATTGCATGCATTTGGGGTTTTATTTGGGTTTCATAAGTACAGTTTTGCTTTTGGGGAGGGGCAATGGTAGTTCTCAGGAGGGAGGCTTGTCACCAAGTGTGATGGTCTGAGTTTGACACCTAGGATCCACATGGATCCACGTGGAGGAAGAAGAGAAGCAACTCCTGGGAGTTGTTCTTTGATCGCCACATATGTGCTGTGTGTGTCTTGCACACACAGACACACAAAACAGACATACACAGACACACACATGCAGACACACACGCACTAAATCACGAAATAGACATAATACAAAATAAAAAGAGCTATAGTTTTGTAATGTCAACTAGGAGAACATTTTGTTTAGATTTTTAAAGTTGCTTCAATTTTCTAAACTGTTGGCAACTAGTTAAATAATGGAATAAGAGGCTGATGGGTAATATCTGGGTGGGGCAGGCAGGGCTCTGATAGCCATACAGCTATTGTTTGGCTACCTTAGAACCCCATCTCAGCACACACTCTCTGCCTTTCCTGGGAACTCACCATCACTTTGTACTCACTGTGAGCTGCCTTAGTGATTCATTCTCAGGCTAGGGGCAGGTGCCACGGCACGAGGGTGAGGATGGTCAGGGTCATCTGCCCTTGACACGGAGGCAAGGAAGGAAAGCGCAAAGTCTGAGGAGGGTAAGAAGAGGGGAGGTCAGGGCCCATGGAGACCAGGACGTGTGTGTCTGTGTGTGTGTGTCTCTGTGTGTGTGTCTGTGTCTGTCTGGGTGTATGTGTGTGTGTGACGTGGCCCTTAAAAGGTGTTTAGGACCAGAGAAGCAGGTGTGGTGAAGACACTTGCTGCATTTGTAGAAGAGCAAGGTTCAGTTCCCAGAACCCACAGCAGGTGGCTCACAACCACCACTTACTGCAGCCCCTGGAGATGAAACCCTCTTCTGATTTCAATGGCTACATGAATGGATTACATCCATGTGCACCGCTCACACACGCACGCTCTCTCTCTCGCGCGCGCGGCGCGCGTGCGCGCACACACACACACACACACACACACACACACTTAAACAGGAGTGAAAGTTTTTGGGGCTCTTTTTTTTTTTTAAATTCGAGACAGGGTTCCACTATGTAGCCCTGGCTATCCCGGAACTCTGGAGACTAGCCTGGCCTTGAACTCAGAGATCCACCTGCCTCTACCTCCTGAGTGCTGGGATTAAAGGTGAGCACCTGCATTGCCTGGCTAAGATTTATTTTCATATTTGTTTATATATATGTGCGGTTGTCTTTGTGAGTGATTCCACATGTGTGTTGGGGTATCTGATGGAGGATGAAGAGGATAGATCTCCCAGAACTAGAGTTACAGGTGGTTATAGGCTACCTGACATGGGTGCTGTGTGAACCCCACACAGGTCCTCTGAAAGAGAAGCAAGTGCTCTAAACCACAGAGCCATCTCTTTAGCTGTCCTGCACTAAAGAAAAATCTCAAAAGAAATAAAAAAGATTTTCAGAAGGTAGAAAAGAAGATAAAGAGAATAAATTATGATATTCAGACTCAAAATGTATGAAAATACCTTCAAAAAAGTATGCCCTCCATGTGTTCAGGGGTTGCATTGGCTGGGGAGGTCCCTGCAAGAGGACCTAAGGGTGGGAAGGAGATTGGCCTCGGGGAATCCAGACCAGAATGGCTCTGCTTCTGTTACATCAAGGTGGGAGAGATCAGAACAAGGGATGGGAGTAGAAGGCGGGTGGTTGGGGTTCCTGGGTAGAACATTCCATGCAATCTAAAGTAGCCGTTGCACATTTATAAGACCAGAGCCTCCGACAACGTTGCGTGACCTGCGGTTCTTCGACACGCTGTTCGCCTCTCTACGCTGATCTGTAGCATGTTGCCAAGTATGAATAAAGGGAATACCACTGAGCTGTCTGGAAGTACAGGGCAGTTCATGCTTTCTCACGGAGCATCCTTGCTTGTCTGACTGCTTGGGGGACGCTGAGCTGAGCATCAAGGACAAGAAGTTAATTTGTTCTTAGAGGATTCCAGGAGCACAGGCACTGGCAGGTTTTAAAATAAAAATTTACGGCTTTAATAAAGCCGATAAAAGTCTCTCTAAGTTTTATGTGGTGAGATGTGATTTGATATTCACTGGAGATAAAGCAATAGAGTTGAGCATTTCCCCAGGGCTCCTGCTGGAAATGAAACGGCACCATTTGCAAGGAACCCGAGGGATCATGGTGGATCAGAGTCTGGGGGATTCTGGGGGAAGAGAAGGGACACGCCAAGAGGTCATGCATAAAGGGAACAGATCTGAAGTAGAGTTTGAGTTAAACGGTGTTAGGTGTTTTTGGGGCACAGTTGTATACCTGAAAAGCCAGAGAAATGAAGAAACAGCCCTAGGGCCGAGAAGGTTTTAGCTTGCTCGCTTCACAGACTCACATGCCCCACCGAGTCCCATGATGTGTTAAAGAACACTACGTGTTTCTTTAGCTAAAACAGGACATAAAATAATGTGTGACTTTTATCTTCTTTATCTTTCCCAGATCCAGCGAGAAGGGAATTTTCACGTAATGATAGATCACGGGCATCTAGGTGGCCCCAGATGGAGCATCTAGTTGTGATCCATCATTGTGACGTTTTAGTTTTAGCCAACATGGCTGCTCACAGGGGGATATCGAACACGAGCGGAATTGGAAGGGGGCCAGCTCGTAGAAGCCGTATATTAATAAAAGAAGGGTTGAGTTGAGTCCTGGTGGTATACATCCCCCACCATCTAGCTGACTGTGGCTCTTGCCTCAAGCACACTCAGAGTTCTTTTCCATGGTGTGTTTTTCGTTTTAGAACAAATATCTCCAAATGATATATCTTTGTCACTTGGGAGCTATGTGGACACACTCAAATCAGATGAAATCCAAGTTAGTGGCTGTTTTTATTAAGACTGCTCGATCTTTCTTGGGGGATAAATCAGGGAGACAGGACACAGAAGTTTAATTTGATTTGGTTGGCTCTAAAAATTCGCACCTAATTTTTATTTTTTTATTTTTATGTTTTTGGTGAGAGAGATGTGTTGATTTTTTTTTCTTGAAATGAGGGATTGGCTTATCTTTCAGTCAAACGAGGTCAGGCCAGGAAAAGAGACTTGAGATTTTTATCTCCTGCTTTTTAAAAGGTGGCCAAAGTGGAACTATTACAAAAGTTTCTTATTTTGCAGAAAGCAAAGGGATGCATGAAATTCTGAAGGAGAGGGCTGGGGCTGCAGCTCACTCACATTATTCTTGCTGAAAGTTAAGTGCTTGCTATGTAAGTGTGGGGACCTGTGCTCCCCACACAGCCACAGTTGGAGAGATGGCTCAGGGGTTGTGAGCACAGGCTGCATTTAGAGAGCTCCTAGGTTCAGTTTTCAGTGACAGCAGCCATTCTCACATAGATCTCAAAACCTTCTCCTTTCAGCCATCTTACATGCTCAAGCCAAGAGGTCGTGCATAAAGGGAACAGATCTGAAGAAGAGTTTGAATTAAACAAAAAAAGAAGAAAAAATATTAGCTTTCAGGTTTGCCAAATAGCAAGTTGGTCAGCACATATAGAGCTCACGTTGGGTAGAACAAACAGAGCTCACCTGCCGTTAGGTTACTATAGCAATCTCTTTCCACTTCACCTCCTCGTGATCATTTTAGTTTGCCAGCTTCCTTGAAATCCAGCCAGTTTTGTCATGAGATTCTGAGAGATAATTCTGAGAGACTACTTCCTAGAGACTGTTTAGAGACAGTGCTTGCTCCCTGAGAAACTGTTCCCCGGAGACAATGTTTGCCTCCTCATCCCCCCCTCCCTACATCCTGCTTGCTTTCCTTTATATTACGGTATGCAAAACAATAAAATTTGACAGCTTGATCAGAATCCTGTCTTGCTGTCTATCTCTTGCGTCTCTTGTCCTCCATTCTCTGCCTAGGTGGTCCAGGGACCCTGTTGACTGTTTTGCGGGTCGGGGACATTTCAGCACTCACATGGCAGCTCACAATCATCTGTGACTCCAGCTCCCAGAGATCCATGAGGATTTCACATGATGCACAGGCACCCGTGTAGACCAAACACCAACTCATTAAAAAAATTAGCACATGGGTGACACACACTTTTAAACCCAACTCTGAGAAAATGGAGACAGGTAGATCTCTTTTGGGCTTGCTGACTAGCTCAATTTAGTCAAATTAGCAAGCTTCTGATTTGGTGAGAGACCTTTTCTCAAAAAATTAAGTGGAAAGTGAGAAAGACAGCAGACTTTGGCTGCTCTTGCATATGCACACATGCACAAGCACATACACCTGAATACACACACACACACACACACACACACACACACACACACACACACACAGAGTTTAATAATAGCTATATAGGGAGCAGAGAAGTGGCTCAGTGATTCAGAGTTCATACTGCTCTTGCAGGCGACTTGTTGGTTTTTAGCACCTGTCAGTTAGCTCACAATACTCTGTAACCCTAATTTCAGTGTTATCTGAGACCTCTGGCCTCCATAGACAACTGCACTCAAATGTATACAATTCTCCTTCATAATTAAAAATAACTATATATGGTGCTAGATAATGAAGATTGATAGCCAGATTTGACAAAAGACAAAAAAATGAATGCACCAAAGATTGGAGAGAACAGTGAGTGATTGGTGAAGGCACTGAAAAGATGGCTGCCTAGCTGGCACCAGGAGTGACGAGGAGGTTCAGGTCAAGGGGACTCAATAACTTGCTTAATTTTAGTTGTTGCCATCTTTAGCTTGGGCTGCTCAGATAATCACTGGGTCCTTTTAATATTTGTCACAGAGTTAGGGGAATGAGAGTGTCAAACCTGGATCTGATACCAGTGGGACTGTTTGGACATGAGAGCAGATCATGTCACATAGTAGGAAGTTGACTGGATTTCTTCTTAAAGATGCATGATGCTGATGGATCAGTTGTTCTGTCTGATCATCTTAGGACATGGCTATAAAATATAATTCCATTTATTTATTGTGGGTGCATTTATATGGTTCATGCAACCTGGTGTACATACAGAGGTCACAGGACAACTTGTAGGAGTTGGTTCCCTCCTTTCATCTTGTGTGTCCTAGGAATTACATCAGGTCATCGGACTGGGCAACAAGGGCCTTTTCTTGCTGAGCCTGGATTGCCATTCTGCTGAAAAATAAAGTCAAGCAAAGAGAACGGAAGAATATGCAACAGTTGAAGGCCAATTACCACGGGGAATTTCATTCTTTACTTTTAGACATAAAAATACCTAAAAATAGTCATGCTATTTGAAGAGCAATCAAATTTGAACCAATCTGAGTTAATTGAAAGGATGTTAGGGTTAGCAGGGAGTCTTCATTGCCTGTGAGGAGTATGGAACCAGACATGAACCAGGAGGGACCAGAATGCAACAGACAGACAAAATGCCCCACTATGAATCAAGAGTGCTTTCCTTACTGTAGATCACTTATGTTTATTTCCAAGTTCAAAGGATAGATTTTAATATATGAATTTTGCCCAAGAATAACAAGCAGTAATTATGCTGGAGATACCCATTACAGATGCAGGAAGCTAAGAAAGAATTCTGGAGGTCAGTGAGTATATAGAACCCCTGGTAAGTCAATGGCTCTCCATTGGGAGACCACACACTAGGAATATTTAGGCAGCACATATGGCTCTTGGAGGCTTAAAAATTATACACAATTGGCTGAGTGAGGAAGGTGGAGTGCATATGGGAAGAATTGGAGGAGGACGTGAGCAGGATCAAAACACATTGTATGAACGCTCAAAGGACTAATAAAAAATCTAAGAGCCAAAAGAACAATCAGGATGACATAGGTTGGTCCAGATTTACAATAGCAGCCGCAGACAGTAATCACTCAAGTTGGAGATGGCCAGGGAAAGGCAATTACTTGCTAACATCTGGGGGCCAATGTGTCTATTAACCCATTTTTATTATTTGATGCCCTCTTCCCTTAGAAAAGTTTGAGAGGGACATTTGTCCCTAGGAATAAATTGGGCTTTCCCAGTGGTGAGAAAACCAAGTGAATGATTGCTTGGAGGATTGTTGTTCATAGTTCTGAGAAGATTGGACCAGTCCGAAGGCATGCAGGGCTTGCATAACAATCCAAGGAAGTACAAGAGAGAACCATTTATGGCCGGTTTTTATTTTCTGTCAGATTGTTTTATTTTTCTTTTATTTAGGGGAATTGAATTTTATTATGAGAGAAAGGAAAAAAAAGAGCAGATTAGAGTTTCATTTCTGGACATGATAATTTAAAAAGTAGATATCCTTTACTAGTTTTGAAATTTTGCAGGCTGGCGTGGTGACTCTGAGGGTAGACACTTGCTACCAAACCTTTGGGGTCCATCTTGGTCACTTGAGGTGCCATTTGGTCACATTATTGTTTAATTCTAGCTGACTATTACAGCTAAAAGACATGTTAGTGTTCTGTATAGTGTTGTATGACGCTTGATACATACATGACACATGCATGACACATGCATGACACACATAGCACAGGGCTCAACATTGTCAAGAGCACTCGGGATTGCTCTAAATGTTTCATTCAGATTAATCTGTGTAATTTACATGCACATTCAGTGACATGAACACTGTCGTTTCTCCATGTTTCTGGGGGAAGAGACTGAGAAACAGACTTAACAACCAGCCCTCTGTCATACGGACAGTACGTATTATGTGGTTCTCAATTTGCAGTCACTTTGGTTTCTTCAGCTCATCTGTCTTCTTAAAAGGCAGCACTTGTAAGTGTCCACATTCAGTAGCAGCTTATGACAATCAGGGAGTAGGACGTGGAAAGGCAGACGATGCTATGGCTGATTTCCAGGAATTTGAGCTGTCGCACGAGTGAGAGGGGCTGGGCATGGCAATGCACGCCTGTAATCTGTGTATTTAGGAGGTAGAAGCAGGATTCCTGTCAGTTCCATGCGAGAGGGAACTATACAGCAAGGCCTATTTCAAAAACTCCTGTGTGTAAACTCCTGTGGGATGATTGAGGACTTTGGGTGTTGAATGTAACTACAGACCACAGTATCTTTAGAATATAAGGATTTTGATACAGGAAAACTCCCATGGTGATATGTAGCTCATGGTGATTATTTGGCTACCTCGTGTAGGATAGGATCAAGGCTGGAGACCAGTTAGGACTCATAACTGGTCAAGGGATGGAATCATGTAAACTTGTTGTTCTGATGAAGTAGCCAACCTTGATGTCGCCATCCCCTTTGGTTTTTCTTCCTTGTTTCGAGCACTCTTCCTTCTCTTCTGCTCCTTTCTCAAGGGCTTTCTTGAACAGTGAGATAGTCATGCCTTTCCCTTTGATATTCAGATGCTAATCAGGTTACAGTTCCACTGCTTAGGACTTGAAAAGTGGCCAGCTGGGGCGCCTGAAAGCACTGCTCCTCTGTCTAAGCCCCTGTTTCCGTAGATCTTGTACAGAAGCTTCAATGGCTTCTGTGATGTTTGACGTACTACTGATATTTAAACATAAGCAAAGCCTTTGGAAAGCCTTGTCTAATGTTGATTAGTTTCCACGAAAATGGCAGACACAGCTCCCAAAGAATGACATCACAGGAAAGATATATCTTAAGATCTTTGTGTTTTTGACTGTTTTTAAATTAGAAGATTACCCCTTGAGGAAAGTGTCAATGTCCTTTTATCCTTTGCTGTACATTTAGATTTGCATTGGTTGACTTTTTGTTAGTAATTCTAACTACTATCAATTGCAATGTGTACTTTTTTTTCCCCATGCACCACTGGCCATTTAAAAAATGAGTCATCTTGAAAGCACGATGCTATGTGAAAGAAACTGGACACAAAATTACAAATACCATATGACTTAATTACATGGGGGCTGAACTCACAGTGACTGTGAGGCAGACTTGAGTCTATTCTTTTGTAGGTACACTGCTACAGAAAGGAATGATGGAAAAGACCTATTCTGGTCTTGAATTTGCTACGTAACTGAAGACGTCATTGAGTCTTTGATCCTCTTGCATCCACCTTCCAAGTTCTGGGAATACAGGCATGCATGTAAAACCAGGCCTGGTGAAGTATTTCTTTAATTAAAATTTATTTCATATTAAATACTGTAGAAGGTTACCAGCACTCAGATATTATTTCTGCTAAATTTGGAAGAGACGGCTGGCATGAATTACAGGTTGGAAATGTAGACTTTCACCATTGAACTGGGTTTTAAATGAAGTGATGGATGTAGGTCAGTGGAACGAGTGGAACTATTGGGTTTCCCTTCACTGGCACACTGCTCTTGATCATCATTGCTTGCCTGTATGATCAGTCAACATTTCATTATTAAAGAATGGGTGTGACTTTGCTCTCTGTTAAATTTTAGGCATCTATCTTGCAATGCTGGACTTCCAGTCTTATAAGCTCATTCCATGTCATAGTCATATGCCAGCACCTCATTGGTAATCTTCTTTTCCAGTCAAGGAACAATGCAGAAATGACAAAAGACAAAATGAAAGTATTTTATACTCTAATCAGCCCAGTCTATCAGCTCCATGTTGGTTGTGATAAACAGTTGTTACATTTAATCATTAATTTAATGTACAGCCTTGTGCCAGGTTTATACCAAAGTCATGTGATAAAAAATATCCATAGGCTTCTTTCTTTAAGAATTACTTATACAATTTTGATTTTTAGTGTTCTGAAACTTTTTCATAGGTTTTATGTTACAGAAGCTTTAGGAAAGGGTTGCTACACAAGTGACTGAAGGCTCTTCCTTCTTCCTTGTCAATTACTTGGCCTTTGAAGGTGCTGTGGGCATACTGTCACTGCAGGCAAGGGGGAAGGGATTTGTGGTGATCTTCAGTGTGCCACGGGCTATATTGTTACCAGGCACAGACCTATTTTTGGCAGCACCACTGATGAAATGTCAAAAGGAAAATTGCTGAGAGAAATTAAGGTGCCCAGTTGGGTGAATTACATCGCAGAAGTATCAGGATCACTTAAGGCGAATGGAAGAGGTACAGGGAGCCAGGAACACAGGGAAAGGAGCTGAGGCCTCCTTCACTAAGTCCCAACAGCCAGCTTCCCCAACCTGAGCGGGTGCTCACTTAGGAATGGAGAGGACAGGTGTGCTCATTTGTGCGAGCGTCAGTAGAAGAGCAGGCCAGATCTTATCAAGCACAAAGCACAGGAATTTCGTTTCACTGGAGTATGTCTTTTCAGTGGGATACTGAGTTATTTCTTATAATTGAATACTGCTGGGAAGGATGCTCTGTAAGCAGAGTAATTCCGGTTGGCCGTGGATAATGTTTTATGCATTCTGACCCACTCTAAGCACTCCATTATACACGCGGATACTCTTTTATTGCAGTGGAATGTATATCTTGTTTACATTTTGGTCGTAAGGTAGATTTCTATTTCTATTTGATACGATGGCAGGAGAAAAGAGACATTGGATTTATCGATAGAAGCATATGTAAGATGAAGTACTGCATATGGATTTTGTCCTTAAATATTATGCTAGAACTTGAAGCTATTTTCTCATTGTACTGTTTAGTGACTCAGATGGAGCCTGTTAGTGTGGTGTGGTTCATTTATATTTTTCTACCTCGTGTGGACTAGTGGTCATTAGCTGCCTTTGCCCATCGCAGCACACTGCCAACTTCCGTCTGTGCCATTCCCTGATGGTTGGAGTGATTTGTTAGGAGTTTGAGCACTGTCCACATGGCTGATGCTGGAGGTGTGCTTCACCCATTTTGAGGTATGGACTTCCTTTTCTTTCCCCCTCAGAGATTTACTAGTGTAAAATACTGAGATATTTGGAAGGATCAAATGCACTATTTTCATAGTAAATCAGTTTGCCAAGTTTCTTTCTTTCTTTCTTTCTTTCTTTCTTTCTTTCTTTCTTTCTTTCTTTCTTTCTTTCTTTCTTTCTTTCTTTCTTTCTTTCTTTCTTTCTTTCTTTCTTCCCCTGCTTCCAATAGTGTGAGCACATCCATGGCTGTCAACAGAGGGCTTATGGTGAAAATAAAAGTTATTTGAGGCTTTTATGAACTGTGAGGGAGCAATGCTCCCTCTCAGAAGATGGGAACAGCTTAATGTGAAATGCATTACAGGGTCTGAGGCCATTAAGAAAAGAGATATATTTTGTACAGCGATTCTCTAGCTTGCTGGTTGATTACATTTATCCTTTTGTTCTAGTTCAGCTTTTTGAAGAAATACTGAACAAGGCTTCTATTTTTTGGACTAAAACTCACTGTTAGTTATATCTTCAGATTAAAACAACCTAGTTCATTTATTCTGTATTTGTTTATAGTGTTTAAAACTCACACTATTTCATTTCAAAAGAGAAATGAATTTATTTTATTCACATTTAGAGTGGCTCCCTTTATAGGTGTTGGTGAGGAGACTCTCATGCTTTATTCATAATCTGACTTGGGAAATTATCACCAGGTTTCTGGCTTTTGCCCTTCTCTGAGGTTTGAGTTTTCCGTATGCAAAACTAGAATAAAATACCTACCCTACAGGGTTACAAAGGCTAAATTAAATAGCATGTCAAACCTCAAAGCACTTAGCTCAGTGCCTGATACATACAGGACCTGGAAAATTCTAGTTATCTTCTCTGACATAAAAGAAGATGTTTCTAGGGCTACTTAACATATATTAGCTTCATAACTGGTCAGATACTAGAATAAAATATATATCATATGTATTGAAGGGACCATATATTTATCATGAAGATCTAGCCAGGGACACTTGTTCTAACATCCAGATTCCATTGATCTCATGAGAAGGGTCTTTGGTTGCTTCATTGATTGGAATGAAATAAGGGACAAGTTAAACCTTTTACAGGATTATTCATGGCCTTCTCTCAAGCCAGGACACCTGCATACCAAACAGTCCTAACCTACAACCTAGAGTCCCTGACCCAACGCTAGCCATAACCAATCAGCATACAGCCAACTCCTCACAATGGAAGAAAGTGTTTTCAGTTAGACAACCCACCCAGAGCCCACAAACTTGAATTTAAGAAGTTAATATGCCTCTATTTTGCAACCTTTTTATTTCTTGAGAGTCCATTTCTCATCAAGAAATTTTTATCTGCTTTGCATTTCTTTGGTTACAGAAACAATGAGATGAATATAGGAGAAGCTACTGTTTGATGTTTTAGAGGGAGGTAATCAGAGGTCATGAACTTTCCAAAGTGTCATCGAGATCACATAGGAATCACTGGGGGGAGGGGTGGGTGGGGGTGGGTGGGGGGTGTATGCTGATGATCTCAGCACTTAGAGAGGCAGAGGCAGGATGATCATGAAGAAGGACAACCTCAGATACACAGCAATACAGTCTCAGAAACAAAATAAACAAACAAACAAACCAACAAACAACTGAGAACTCACAAAGAAGTTGGAAGTACACATCAGGGTATTTTGTGCTCAGCAGCAGTCCTGTAGCAGGCATTTTTGTTTCTTCTTTATACTCAGTTAATATTATCTTTTTTTCTTTACCTCCTACTTGAATGTGTGTGTGTGTGTGTGTGTGTGTGCACATGTATGTACATGTGGGAAAGGACAACCTTGAGTGTTATTCCTCAGGTGATACACACAACTGAGAAATATTTATTTATTTATTTATTTATTTATTTATTTATTTATTTATTCATCTGTATGAGATAGGTCTCTCATAGACCTAGAATTCAGAAAGTGGGCTAGGCAAGGGAGGCTTCCCAGACAACCCTAGGGATGTGGCTGTCTCCATTTCCTCAGCATTAGGATTAAGAGCACACATACATTTGTCTTTTTATTTTTTTAAAGATTTATTTATTTATTTTATGTGTCTGAGTGCCCTGTCTGCATGTATACTGGCATACCAGAAGAGGGCATCAGACTACGTTGTTGATGATTGTGAGCCACCACATGGTTGCTGGGAATTCAACTCAGGTCTTCTAGAAGAGCAGCCAGTGATCTTAACCACTGAGCCATCTCTCTAGTGTACTTTGCCCGTTTTTTTTTTTTTAATAAATAAAATAAAGTAATATAAAACAAAAAATAACACATTGTAATTGGGCAAAACAAACAAACTGAAGGAAAAGAGCCCAAGAGATGGCAGAAGAATCAGAGTCACTCATTCACACTCTCAGGAATCCCAGAAAATCTCAAAACTGGAAAGCATACCATATACACAGAGGACCTGTGCAGAGCCATGCAGGCTCTGTGAGTTCCTATTTATTATTTAGAGAGCCCTGTTATTTTGGTGTTCTCCATCCTCACTGGCTCTTACACTGTGCACTTCCACTCCCACAGGGTTCCCTGAGTGCTGAGGGAAGGGATTTGAAGGAGATACCCCGTTTAAGTCGAGAGACCTTGTATATTGTCTGGCAGTGAGTCTCTGTTTCTATTTTCTGCAGGAGGAAGCTTCTGATAACATTGGAGCAAAGCACTGATCTCTGAGTACAGCAGAATGTCTTTAGGAGTCATTTTACGGCTACCTTCTTTGAGTAGTATTTGTATTTACTCTAGACGCCCGCTTGACTTCTCCATGTTCAATGAGTTGTGCAGGTTTCATCATCAGCAATGGAATTTTGCTCTCAATTTGTAGAGAGCAACTGTTTTGGCAACAGTATAAGTTGTTTTTGAGGGGGTTCCCATGGAACCCCTTTGGCTAACAACTCAATCAGATAGAACCCAATCGCAGTTACCAGCAGCTTCATTTGATGAGAGGCCATGGCCAATTGAAATTCTGTCTCCCCCCAGAGAGAGAAAATTTGGGGATTTTATCTAGGTCACCTTCATATATGTTCACATTTTAAGAAGTTTCTACTGTATAAGGTTTCTGTACTTTCCCTCAAATGACACTTAATTTTAGCTGTTTCTCCCCATAACTCCTCCCCAGGTGCACATCGTTACTTCTAGGAGGATTCAATATTTAGTTTGCACTTCAAAAGGCAGAGGCAGGTTGAAGTTTGTTAGTTTGAGACCAGCTTGGTTTACCATGAGATTCAGGACAGCCAGGGAAACCCTGTCTCCAAAACAAAAAACAAACAAACAACAAACAACCCCCCCAAAAATCCCACCCCCATACCTCACAAAACCCCCAAGATCTCTATTAGCCTTATTTAATTCATTAGAAATCTTAATTATTATTGAGTTTTTGCAGTATTATTATGGGTAATATAGTAAGGATAATTTTGTCTTAGATGTATCATTTATGTTATTACTGGTGAGGAAAATAAACTTCTTTTAGATCTCAGTATTGTAAAAGACCTCTAACATGACTGCTAATTTGAACTGTTCCACTCAGGGCAATCAATGTGAGTGTGCAAATTTTATAAGATAAATTTAGCTCGATTCCGTAGTTGCTATAACGGAATTCTCTGGTTTGAAAAAGTTGTAAAGAAAATAAATTTATTTTTCACAGTTTTATGAAAGTCCATAATAGAGGGTTAAAATCTGATGCTGGTCTCCTGTTGCGGGAAATATTAAAAAACTTCCACCAACTCCCTGCAGCAGTGCTGGACCACACTTCCGTGATCTGGCCACGTCCGCAGACTCATCTGGCTCACTAGTCCCTTGAGCCACTAGTTCCCTCTCTGTTACAATTTCCTGTAACTGAAGGTCCCACACTCTAGTAACCAACTAGATCTACCATCTTCGCAATTAGACAACACAATGTAATCTTAAATAGCCAATTAGATTTATGTATATTATAGACACAATTTACAGGATGCCAATACAGTAATTTTAGAGCCAATTGGTTATGATAAAAGCTTTATACCAATATTTCTAACCTTATAAAAACTTAGCTATTTTGGCTAGTAGATGTCACACAGGTCCACATCCAAAGACATCTTGGTTCCTCTCCTTTCTCCTCCTCTGACTTCTGAGACTCTCCAACTCCTACCTAGATCTGCTGCCCTTTCCTGTTCAATCACAGGCCTTCCACTGCTCTAATATGATTGGACATGGAAAATCTTGCAACAGCCTTCTTTCTGCATCATAAAGTGTTAAAAGGAGAAAAGGAGAGTATGTGGAAAGAAAGAGGGAGAGAGAGAGGAAGAGAGGAGAGAGAGAAAAAGAGAGAGAGAGGAGAGAAAGAGGAGAGAGAGGGAGAGACAGAGAGGGGAGAGAGAGGGGGGGGGATGAAGGGAAGGAAAGAGGAAAGAAGAAAGAGGGGAAAGAAGAGGGAGAGATACTTTTTTCCTTTTTGCAATAAGGACCCACTCCCATGATGCTGGCCTAATCCTAACCCTCATAATATTAATAATCCCTCATGGTAAACTACCTTTTAAAGGTCCCACCTCATATCATCTCCACACTGGAGATTATGTTCCTAACACATGAACTTTGGCATATACTTTCAAGCTTTAGCCCTTGAGACAGGGATATTTAAATGGTAGTGCAATAAGCTCAGTGCTTGTTATATATATGTGAAAATGTCCTAGGGGCACCATGACTTCATACAGTGAACATACATTAATGAAAAAAAATCCTGATAAACGTCTAATTTTCTTTATGTGTAGGATTTCCCAAAGTGTCACATTTTCTCTCCATCTCTGATTTTTCTGGGTTCAAGCACCCACGAGGTGAAGGGACTGAAATCTCTTGTTACCGTATTTTGGATAGTAAGGGTAAAGCCCGGGGAAGTAAGAAGCCGGACATTAACTATAGGTTCCTGGCTCCTCTTCCTGAAGCTGTTCTGGAAATGAAAAATTCAAAGGTTCAGAGATATGTCAAGAACTATGTTAACTCAAGGGGAGGAAGGGTGCGCCTTGTTCCTCTGCTGCCAAATTAATCACACATCTACGCTCCTGCAGGAAAGAAGAAGTCGACATGTACAGATCTCTGAAAGCGTCTGAGAACCAGTTCATTTCATTGAGTAAAAAAAAAAATGTAGGCTCCAGATTGTATGTATAGAAAAATATGAAAAAGAGCTTTTTAAAAATGAAAGTGGAAATATTCTAAAAATTTTTAGGTATATCACTAATGTTTTCTTGGTTTTCTCTAGAAATAGCTCAATTAAATTGCTTATATATTACTATATGGTTATTCTCCCAGCTAGCCTGCTCATGTTAAAATGACTTACCTTAATAACAAATTATTATACCAATGTTTAGGAGATCTGGTCTACCAGTTATTATCCACAGCCATTACAGTATCTCCTTTAAGTTTTTATGGGATTGGTTGTGCTCAGGGTGTTACGACTGTAGACTATTTCCTTTGAATTTGAATTTTGAAGAAGATTTAAATTATTTTTTCCTTTATTCCTGGGTGTTAATAAAAATGATACCACTTCCTCATAAAACCTAACTTTCTATTTCCTTGTAGAGGCAATGTTATAAGGCGAAGGAAGACATAATGCTCTAGACATTTCTGCTGAGGTGTCTGCAAGTATTTGTCATAATATTCCAGCATATTTAGGGAATCTGTTTTATTTCGTATAAAATAAAATTTTACCACAGGGAAGTGGATTAGGGCTCTGTAACAGGAATGAAAAGGAAATTGTGATTATTTTCTTTTCAACCATCAAACTTTAATTTCAGATTTCTTTTATTGTTCTAAACATGCTAAGCTCTCCCTTGTCACTCGCATATCTTTTGCTCGCCTACGAAGTAGCTAAGGCTTTCCTCATGCAAAAGAAAGAAGAGAGGAGTAGAAATGCTAACCTGTCCAGGGCCGGAGAATGGCGGGTGGGAATTAGCTTGGTTCCTACATTTCCTCCTGTTGAACTTAAGAGATGAGCAATGCTGACCTTTGCTACTGTGAATTCATTGACCCCATAAACCATTACTTAAGGAGTTTCATTTGACACTTTGAGGGTATTATAGAACTCTCAATAGCAAACTACACCATTTTTCTTCCTCTAACATTTATGCTTCCTTGCAGTTTTTAAGCTTTTGTCTGTCAGCACAATGTTCACTAAGTTTCTCAATGGGCAGGAAACTCCTTGAATTTAAAGTGAAATAAAGATGCATAAGATGTGGTTCTTGCTTGGAGGAGAGCTGGGAGTTGTGGGAGAAGAGATAACATAACCAGCCCAGAACAGGAGTCACTATTTGATCAACACCATACAGGTGCTATAGAAACTTCATGATATTGTTGAATCCTCAGGGAAGGGCTACGTGTTGAGTGTTAGAACACTTTATTCTACACTGTCATGTGGAATAAAGAAGACACAAGCTGAGCTGAGAAGAAAGAGCAATCAGAAAAGTTCTTGGTGTGGAAACAGGAAGACCTCAGTTTGATCTTCAGAACCTACGTCGAAAAAGCCAGACATGGTGGGATGTACTTGTAATCCTGGAACTGAGCCCTGGGATTCATTGTTGGTCTAGCCTAGCCTACTCAGTGAGTTCCCTCATAATGAAAGGCATGTCTCAGAGGGTGTGGCATTGCTGAGAAATAAGACATCTGGCTTCCATCTGCTCATACACTCAGAATATTGAAGCCATGCTCAGAGAACCATGGTTCTCAACATTAACTTGTGGGTGAGAAGGTAATGATTCTCTTTCTGTTTCCTCATCTGTCCACTGAGAAGCCTGCATGGAGTTTCAGACTCTAGCTACATTTGAGCACACAGGCAGCCTCTGGAACAGTTGCCAGCAACCTCCACCTCATTCTATTTCTGGTAACATTGAAGAAAGCATGTGACTTTCATCATGAGATTTAAAAATATTTGTAATGTGTCCTCCTAGATTATATGCTTGGTTTTCTTGGCTTGGACATGTTGATAAAGCAATATGCTAAGTTGGGGAGTCCATAAATAGGAAGTATAGGGCTTCCTCCAAGGGAAACCTTCAATTCTGGGAGGCTGCAGAGAAACTTCCAGTGACTGCAGACTTTGTGGAGAAGCACATGCGTCTTCAAGATGAGAACTTCAGTTGATAACACAAGTTTATTGCAAACACTCTGATTGTAGCCTTGTGAGGGATCATGAAACAGAGGCCCAACACAAGTCATGTCCAAATTCCTGCCCTACAGAAAATGTGAGGTAGTTAATGTTACTTCAACACACCATGTTTTGGGGAGCTAGAAAGATGGCTCAGCACTTAAGAGTACTTGTCACTCTTGCTGAGGACCTACCCACATGGTGGTTCACAACGACTCACACTCCGGTTCCAGGCGATCTCTTCTAGACCTCCTTGGGTACCAGGCACACATGTAGTGCACATACACATGTGCAAGCAAAACACTTATACAATAAAATAAAAATAAATATAAAAAGTATAACAAGAATAAATAAGCAAGTTTCTTAAGAGTAAACAAACCAAGTTATCTCAAGTAAAACTTTAGGTGAACAGAAGAGGCTGCACAGATGGAGAAGGATCGTCCAGTGGGTAACTAGGGAATGAGAGTGATCAGAGTTTTGATAAATGGTACATCCGAGATTCAGAAAGCCAGCCATGTGTCTTTAATCTCCATGTGCCTTACTTATGAACTCTGTATGAGTTTTGAAATTTGTCAGATAGATCTTGATAATAGAAACCATCTTGCCCCGACATGATCACAGTGGGGTCTCCTGAGTGGCTTATGGCTGGCTGCTCCATGCGATGGTTTAAATCAACAAGTCTCACGTTTTGGGGACTCAGAGTCACATGGGACCTTGAATGAAGGATCAGTGAGTATGTCTCTGGAATTTATGATTCCGGGACACGAGTATTTGCAGCACTTAACAGGTGATTAGTGCAGCCAACAGGCCTAATGTGAAAAGCATCCGTGGCTTAGGCCTGGTCTTGGGTAGTTCATCAGTCTATTAGTTAGCATTCTATAAAGGAACAGAACTGGCAGAACGAATGAATATACATTTAGGATTGATTGGAGTGGTTTATAGGCTGTGGTCTGGAATTCAATAATGGCTGTCTCTTGATGGACAGGCCAACAATCCTGGAGTTGTTCATTCTGTAAGACTGGATGTTTTCGGCAGTTCCAATCTGCTGCTGCAGTCCTGGAAGATTCCCAGAGAGGTGCTGATATTTGTCTGCATTAGAAACATGAAGAAGTAGGTCCCAACTCCAGAACAGGAACATGCCATTAACAGGAGAGATGAATGGGCCAGTTAGAGTGAGGGCAACAGGCAAAGAGTAAAACCTTCCTTCTTTCACATTGGCTGCTCCCAGGAGGTATGGCCCAAATTTAGCGTGAGTCTTCCTACCTCAGACAATCCAATGAGGATCCCTTGCAGGCATTCCCAGATGCTTGGGTGTTAATTGATTCCAGATGTAGTCAAGCTGACAACCAAGATTAGCCATCACAACCTGTAACATCAGGGTTCTGTTCAAAACAAAGTTATGATTAAATATTACAGGTTTACAGAGTTTGGTTCTGTGCTTCCTGGAGCATGTTGTGTTTTTCTAATGGGGGTATCTGAGAGGTCATCAACACCATCTAACCTCATGCTTCCAAGCAATTGGAGTTGCAATACGCTTCTAATTAAATTGTACTAAAAATAAATAACCAGATCTGCAACTTTATTGATTAAGATGCAGGTCAATGTGAGTGAGTAAAAATGTCATGGGGTTAGAGAGATGGCTCAGTGGTTAGGAGCACATGCTGCTCTTCCAGTTGGCCTGGGTTCACTCTTAGCACCCATATCAGGTACCCTACAACTGTCTGTAACTCAAGTTCAGGGGATTTTATGCTTTCTTTTGGCTTCAGAGGATATATGTAACTGGTGTTTACTATACTCTATTTTTACAAATTAATTTTTTTTATTACATGTGTATTTACCTACATGCATATCTGTGCAGAATATGTATGCTTGGTGCCCACTGAGGCCAAAGAGGGAACCCCTAGAGTTTAAGTTACAGGAAGTTATGAATCATCATGTGATTGCTGGAAAACCAACCCATGATCACTAGAAGAACTGTCAGTCCTCCTAACTCCTGAGCCAATCTTTCTAGTACCAATCTATATTTTATCTTTGTTTTCTGAAGGTTTTGTGTTTGAAAAAGAGCCTCATGTAGCCCAGGCTGGCCTCAAACCCTCCATGTAAATGAGGCTGGCCTTGAACTCCTCTTCTTTTCTCTACCTCCTGAGTCCTGGGATTACAGGTCTTCAATACCACTGTTGTTGATTTTCCTCTATTATCTTTGTATTTTTTCATTTATATGACTATTCCTATCATAGTGCATTTTTTGTCATTGTGACCTTTTGTGACACCTGTTGGAAAGATTCCTTAATTCTTTTTTTTCTTTTTTTTAAATATTTTTATTTTCTATATTCTTTATTTACATTCCAAATGATTTCCCTTTTCCCGGATCCCCCCTCCCCATATGTCCCATAAACCTTCTTCTCTCCATCCATTCTCCAATCACCTCCCTCCTTTTTTCCTCTGTCCTTATATTCCCTTCCCATGCTAGATCAATCCTTTCCAGGATCAGGACCTTCCCCATACTTCTTCATGGGAGTCATTTGTTATGTGATTTGTGCCTTGGGTATTCAGGGCTTCTGGGCTAATTAATATCCACTTATCAGAGATTGCGTTCCATGTGTAATCTTTTGTGACTGGGTTACCTCACTTAGGATGATATTTTCCAGATCAAACCATTTGCCTAAAAAATTTGTGAATTCATTGTTTCTAATTGCTGAGTAGTATTTCATTGTGTAAATATACCACATTTTCTGTATCCATTCCTCCTTTGAGGGGCATCTGGGTTCTTTCTAGCTTCTGGCTATTGTAAATAAGGCTGCTATGATTATAATGGAGCATGTGTCTTTATGGCATGCCGGGGAATCCTTTGGGTATATGCCCAGGAGAGTTATAGCGGGGTCCACCGGAAGTGTCATGTCCAGTTTTCTGAGAAACCGCCAGACTGATTTCCAAAGTGGTTGTACCATCTTACAGCCCCACCAGCAGTGGAGGAGTGTTCCTCTTTCTCCACATCCTTGCCAACACCTGCTGTCTCCTGAGTTTTTGACCTTAGCCATTCTGACTGGTATAAGGTGAAATCTCAGGGTTGTTTTGATTTGCATTTCCCTAATGACTAATGATGTTGAGCACTTCTTAATGTGTCTCTCGGCCACCCGAATTTCTTTAGGTGAAAATTCTTTGTTTAGATCTGTGCCCCATTTTTTAATAGGGTTATTTGGTTCTCTGGGGTCTAACTTCTTGAGTTCCTTGTATATATTGGATATTAGCCCTCTATCAGATGTAGGGTTGGTGAATATCCTTTCCCAATTTGATGGTTGCCGTTTTGTCCTTTTAACAGTGTCCTTTGCCTTACAGAAACTGTGTAATTTTATGAGGTCCCATTTGTCAATTCTTGCTCTTAAAGCATAAGCTATTGGTGATCTGTTCAGGAACTTTTCCCTGTGCCCATGTCCTCTAGGGTCGTCCCCAGTTTCTTTTCTATTAGTTTCAGTGTGTCTGGTTTTACATGGAGGTCATTGATCCACTTGGAGTGAAGTTTAGTACATGGAGATAAGAATGGATCAATTCGCATTCTTCTGCATGCTGACCTCCAATTGAACCAGCACCGTTTGTTGAAAAGGCTATCTTTTTTCCACTGGATTTTTTTGGCTCCTTTGTCGAAGATCAAGTGACTGTAGGTGTGTGGATTCATTTCTGGATCTTCAATTCTATTCCATTGGTCCACTTGTCTGTTACTGTGCCAATACCATGCAATTTTTAATACTATTGCTCTGTAGTATTGCTTGAAGTCAGAGATACTGATTACCCCAGAATTTCTTTTGTTGTTGAGAATGGTTTTAGCTATCCTGGGTTTTTTGTTATTCCAGATGAATTTGAGAATTTCTTTTTCTAACTCTGAAGAACTGAGTTGGGATTTTGAGGGGATTGCATTGAATCTGTAGATTGCTTTTGGCAAGATGGCCATTTTAACTATATTAATCCTGCCGATCCATGAGCATGGCAGATTTTTCCATTTTCTGAGGTCTTCTTCGATTTCCTTCTTCAGAGTCCTGAAGTTCTTGTCATATAGATCTTTCACTTGTTTGGTTAGAGTCACACCAAGATACTTTATATTGTTTGTGGCTATTGTGAAGGGTGTCATTTCCCTAACTTCTTTCTCAGCCTGCTTATCCTTTGAGAATAGGAAGGCAACTGATTTGCTTGAGTTGATTTTATAACCAGCCACTTTGCTGAAGTTGTTTATCAGCTGTAGGAGTTCTCCGGTGGAGGTTTTTGGGTCACTGAAGTAGACTATCATGTCATCTGCAAATAGTGATAATTTGACTTCTTCCTTTCCAATTTGTATCCCCTTGACCTCCTTAAGTTGTCTAATTGCTCTAGCTAGAACTTCAAGTACTATATTGAAAAGATATGGAGAGAGAGGACAGCCTTGTCTAGTCCCTGATTTTAGTGGGATTGCTTCAAGTTTCTCTCTGTTTAGTTTGATGTTGGCTACTGGTTTGCTGTATATTGCTTTAACGATGTTTAGGTATGGGCCTTGAATTCCTGTTCTTTGCAATACTTTTAGCATGAAAGGATGCTGAATTTTGTCAAGTGCTTTTTCTGCATCTAATGAGATGATCGTATGGTTTTTTTCTTTGAGTTTGTTTATGTAGTGGATAGCATTGATGGATTTCCTTATATTGAACCATCCCTGCATCCCTGGGATGAAGCCTACTTGATTCTGGTGAATGATCGTTTTTTATGTGTTCTTGGATTTGGTTGGCAAGAATTTTATTAAGTATTTTTGCATCAATATTCATAAGAGAAATTGGCCTGAAGTTCTCTTTCTTTGTTGGATCTTTGTGTGGTTTTGGTATCAGTGTAATTGTGGTTTCATAGAATGAGTTGGGTAGAGTTCCTTCTGTTTCTATTTTGTGGAACAGTTTGAAGAGTATTGGTGTTAGGTCTTCTATGAAGGTCTGATAGAATTCTGCACTGAAGCCATCTGGTCCCGTGCTTTTTTTGGTTGGGAGACTTTCTATGACCCTTTTTATTTCTTCTGGTGTTATGGGACTGTTTAGTTGATCTATTTGATCCTGATTTAGTTTTGGTGTCGGATATCTGTCTAGGAAACTGTCCATTTCCTCCAGATTCTCCAGTTGTGTTGAGTATAGGTTTTTGTAGTAGGATCTAATGATTTTTTGAATTTCCTCAGTTTCTGTTGTTATATCTCCCTTTTTATTTCTAATTTTGCTAATCTGGATACTGTCTCTGTGCCCTTTGGTTAGTCTGGCTAAGGGTTTATCTATCTTGTTGATTTTCTCAAAGAACCAGCTTCAGGTTTTGTTGATTCTTTGTATGGTTCTCTTTGTTTCTACTTGATTGATTTCGGCCCTGAGTTTGATGATTTCCTGCCTTCTACTCCTCCTGGGTGAAATAGCTTCTTTTTGTTCCAGGGCTTTTAGGTGTGTCATTAAGCTGTTAGTGTATGCTCTCTCCATTTTCTTTTTGGAGGCACTCAGGGCTATGAGTTTTCCTCTTAGCACTGCTTTCATTGTGTCCCATAGATTTGGGTATGTTGTGTCTTCATTTTCATTAAGTTCTAAAAAGTCTTTAAGTCTTTAATTTCTTTCTTTATTTCTTCCTTGACCAAGGTATCATTGAGTAGAATATTGTTCAGTTTCCACGTGTACGTGGGTTTTCTGTTGTTTTTGTTGCTATTGAAGACCACTTTTACTCCATAGTGATCTGATAGTAGGCATGGGATTATTTCAATCTTCTTATATTTGTTGAGGTCTGTCTTGTGACCAATTATATGGTCGATTTTGGAGAAGGTACCATGAGGTGCTGAGAAAAAGGTATATTCTTTTGCTTTAGGATAGAATGTTCTATATATATCTGTTAAATCTAATTGGTCCAAAGCTTCAATTAGTTTCATTGTGTCCCTGTTCAGTTTCTGTTTTCCTGATCAGTCCATTGAGGAAAGTGCAGTGTTGAAGTCACACAATTATTGTGTTAGGTGCAATGTGTGCTTTAAGCTTTAGTAAAGTTTCTTTTATGAATGAGTGTGCCCTTGCATTTGGATCATAGATGTTCAGGATTGAGAGTTCTTCTTGTTGTATTTTTCCTTTGACCAGCAAGAAGTGTCCCTCAGAGTCTCTTTTGATGACTTTGGGTTGAAAGTCAATTTTATCTGATATTAGAATGGCTACTCCAGCTTGTTTCCTGAGACCATTTGCTTGTAAAATTGTCTTCCAGCCTTTTACTCTAAAGTAGTGTTTGTCTCTGACCCTGAGGTGTATTTCTTGTATGTAGTAAAATGTAGGGTCCTGTTTACGTATCCAGTCGGTTAGTCTATGTCTTTTTATTGGGGCATTGAGTCCATTGATGTTAAGAGATATTAAGGAATAGTGATTGTTACTTCCTGTCATTTTTGATGTTATTTTTTAAATTTGATTGGTTAACTTCTTTTGGGTTTGATTAGAGAAGGTTACTATCTTGCTTTTTCCAGGGTGAAGTTTCCCTCCTTGTATTGGTGTTTTCCTCCTATTATCCTTTGTAGGGCTGAGTTTGTGGATAGCTATTGGGTAAACTTGGTTTTGTCATGGAATATCTTAGTTTCTCCATCTATGGTGATTGAGAGTTTTGCTGGATATAGTAGTTTTGGCTGGCATTTGTGTTCTCTTAGAGTCTGCATGAGATCTGCCCAGGATCTTCTAGTTTTCATAGTCTCAGGTGAAAAGTCTGCTGTGATTCTGATAGGTCTTCCTTTATATGTTACTTGGCCTTTTTCCCTTACTGCCTTTAATATTCTTTCTTTGTTTAGTACATTTGGTGTTTTGATTATTATGTGACGGGAGGTATTTCTGCTCAGGTTCAGTCTGTTTGGAGTTCTGTAGGCTTCTTGTGTATTCATGGACATCTCTCTCTTTAGGTTAGGGAAGCTTTCTTCCATAATTTTATTGAAGATGTTTGCTGGACCTTTAAGTTGTAAATCTTCACTCTCATCTATGCCTATAATCCTTAGGTTTGGTTTTCTCATTGTGTCCTGGATTTCCTGGATATTTTGGGTTACAAGCTTTTTGCATTTTGCATTTTCTTTAACTGTTGAGTCCATGGTTTCTATGGTATCTTCAGCATCTGAGATTCTTTCTTCTGTCTCTTGTATTCTGTTGTTGATATTTGCATCTATGTTCCCTGATTTCTTCCCAAGGTTTTCTATCTCCAAAGTTGTCTCCCTTTGAGTTTTCTTAGTTGTTTCTACTTCTGATTTTAGAACCTGGATGGTTTTGCTTAGCTCCTTCACTTGCTTATTTGTGTTTTCCTGTAATTCTTTAAGAGCTTTTTGTGTTTCCTCTTTTATGACCTTAGCCTCTTGACCAAAGTTCTCCTGTATTTCTTTAAGTGATTTTTCCGTTTCCTCCTTATTGGCTTTTGTATTCTCCTGGATTTCTTTCAATGATTTTTGTGTTTCCCTTGTAAGGGCTTCTAACTTTTGATCCATTTTCTCCTGAATTTCCTTAAGTATGTCCTTCATGTGTTCCTGTACCAGCATCATGACCAGTGATTTTAAGTCCAAATCTTGTTTTACTGGTGTGATGGGGTATCCAGGACATGCTGATAAAGCAGAATTGGGTTCAGATGCTGCCATATTGCCTTGATTTCTGTTAGTGACGTTCCTGCGTTTGCCTTTTGCCATCTAGTTCTCACTGGTGTTAGTTGGTTGTCAATGCTGGACTCACCAGTGCAAGCTGCCTCTTCCCAGGTGGCCTCTGGTGCACAGTTGACCTCCTGCACTGCCTGGAGACAGGGTGCTGTGGCCCAGGCTGTTCAGATCCTGAAGCAGACACCTGAAGGCTCCCTCAGGGGCCTGCTGGACTCAGAAGAGCACACTGACTCCTCCCAGCCGGCCTCCCAGATGCCCCTCTTGTGTCTTGCAGGACCTGGAGATGTGGCCTTGCAGTCCAGGCTGTTCTGGATCCCAAAGCAGAGATCTGAAGGCTCCCGCCAGAGGCCTCAGGACTGGAACCTAAGCTCAGTGCCACTGGAGCAAGCTGTGTGTTCCCAGTCTGTTTCCGGGTGCACACCAGGTCTCTTGCACTTCCTGGAGACTGAGTGCTGTGGCCCAGGCTGTTCAGATCCCGAAGCAGACACCTGAAGGCTCCTGCCGGGGCCTGCTGGACTCACCAGAGCACACTGACTCCTCCCAGCCGACCTCCCAGATGCCCCCCTTGTGTCTTGCAGGACCTGGAGATGTGGCCTTGCAGCCCAGGCTCTTCTGGATCCCAAAGCAGAGATCTGAAGGCTCCCGCCAGAGGCCTCAGGACTGGAACCTAAGCTCAGTGCTGCCAGAGCAAGCTGTGTGCTCCCAGGCCTTAATTCTTTTTTTTATTAGATATTTTCTTTATTTACATTTCAAATGTTATCCCCTTCCCCTGTTTCCCCTCCAGAAACCCCATATCCCATACCCCTTTCCCCTGTTCACTAACCCACCCACTCCCGCTTCCCTGTCTTGGTGTTCCCCTAAATTGGGGGCAAAAAGCCTTCACAGGACTGAGGGCCATCCTCAGCTACATATTTGGCTGGAGCCATGGGTCCTTCCATGTGCACTCTTTGGTTGGTAGTTTAGTCCCTGAGAGCTCTGGGGATACTGGTTGGTTCATATTGTTCCTGCTATGGGGCTGCAAGCTCCTTCAGTTCCTAGGATCTGTTCTCTAGCTCCTCCATTAGGGACACTGTGCTCAGATGAGTGGTTGGCTGAGAGCGTCCCCCCTCTTTATTTGTCAGTCACTGGCAGAGGCTCTCAGGAGACAGCTATATCAGGCTCCTGTCAGCAAGCATTTGTTTTCATCCATAATAGTGTCTGGGTTTGGTGACTATGTATGGGATGGATCCCCAGGTGGGACAGTCTCTGGGGGGCTTTTTCTTCAGTCTCTGCTCCACACTTTGTATCTCCTTCCATGGGTATTTTGATCCCCCTTCTAAGAAGGTCCGAAGTATCCACATCATGTGGTCTGTGAATTTTATCTTGGGTACTCTGAACTTCTGGGCTAATATCCACGTATCAGTGAGTGCATACCATGTGTGTTCTTTTGTGATTGGGTTACCTCACTGAGGGTATTTTCTAGTTCCACCCAGTTGCCTAACAATTTCTTAAATTCATTGTTTTTAATAGCCGAGTAGTACTCTATTGTGTACATGTACCACATTTTCTGTATCCATTCCTCTGTTGAGGGACATCTGGGTTGTTTCCAGCTTCTGGCTATTATACATAAGGCTGCTATGAACATAGTGGAGCATGTGTCCTTATTTCTTGTTGGAGCATTTTCTGGGTATATGTCCAGGAGTGGTATAGCTGGGTCCTCAGGTAGTAAATAATATGTCCAATTTTCTGAGAAAACTCTAGACTGATTTCGGGAGTGGTTGTGCCAGGTAGCAATTCTACCTGCAATGGAGGAGTGTTCCTTTTTATCCAATTCCTCACCAGCATCTGCTGTCATCTGAGTTTATGATCTTGGCCATTCTGACTGGTGTGAGGTGGAATCTCAGATTTGTTTTGATTTGCATTTCCCTGATGACTAAGGATGTTGAACATTTCTTTAGCTGCTTCTCAGCCATTAGGGTTCCTCAGGTGAGAATTCTTTATTTAGCTCTGTAGCACACTTTTAAGTGGGGTTATTTGGTTCTCTATAGTCTAACTTCTTGAGTTGTTTGTGTATATTGGATAGTAGGCCTCTATTGGTTGTAGGGTTGGTAAAAATCTTTCCCCCAATCTGTTGGTTGCCATTTTGTCCTATTGACAGTGCCCTTTGCCTTACAGAAGCTTTGCAATTTTATGAGGTCCCATTTGTCAATTCTTCATCTTAGAGCATAAGCTATTGGTGTTCTGTTTGGGAAATTTTCCCGTGTGCCCATGTGCTAGAGGCTCTTCCCCACTTTTTTTCTATTAGTTTCAGTGTATCTGGCTTTACATGTAGGTCCTTGATCCACTTGGACTTGAGCTTTGTACAAGGAGATAAAAATGGATTGATTTGCATTCTTCTACATGCTAACTGCCAGTTGAACCAGCACTATTTGTTGAACATGCTGCTGTCTTTTCTTTTCCACTGGATATTTTTAGCTCCTTTATCAACGATCAAGTGACCACAGGTGTGTGGGTTCATTTCTGGGTCTTCAATTCTATTCCATTGATCTGCCTGCCTGACAGTGTACCAATACCATGCAGTTTTTATCATGATTGCCTTGTAATAGACCTTGAGGTCAAGGATGCTGATTTCCCCAGAAGTCCTTTTATTGTTGAGAATAGTTTTCACTATCCTGGGTTTTTGGTTTTTCCAGATGAATTTGAAAATTGCTCTGTCTACCTTTATAAAGAATTGAATTGGAATTTTGATGGGGATTGTATTGAATCCGTAGATTGCTTTCGGCAAGATGGCCATTTTTACCTATATTAATCCTGCCAATCCATGAGAATGGGAGATTTTTCCATCTTCTGAGATTTTTGATTTCTTTCTTCAGATACTTGAAGTTCCTCTCATACAGATCTTTCTCTTGCTTAGAGTCATGCCAAGGTATTTTATATTGTTTGTGGCTATTGTGAAGTGTGTGGTTTCCCTAATTTCTTCTCAACCTGTTTATCCTTTGAATAGAGGAAGGCCACTGTTTGTTTGAGTTAATTTTATTTGTAGCCACTTTGATTTTTTTAAAATCAAAAACCTCTAAAAAAAACTTTAAAATCAAAAAAACTTTAAAAAAGGAGTTCTCTGGTGGAATTTTTGGGGTCACTTAAGTATATAATCATATCATCTACAAATAATGATATTTTAACTTCTTCCTTTCCAATTTGTGTCACTCTAACCTCCTTTTGTTGTCTAATGGCTTTATATAGAATTTAAAGTACTATATTGAATAGGTATGGAGAGAGTGGGCAGCCCTGACTAGTCCCTGATTTTAGTGGGATTGCTTCAAGTTTCTCTCCATTTAGTTTGATGTTGGCTACTGGTTTGCTGTATATTGCTTTTACTAAGTTTTGGTATAGGCCTTGAATTCCTGATCTTTCCAAGACTTTTATTATGAAGGGGTGTTGGATTTTGTCAAATGTTTTCTCAGCATCTAATGAAATAACCATGTGTTTTTTTTTCTTTGAGTTTGTTTATGTAGTGGATTATGTTGATGGATTTCCATATATTGAACCATCACTGCATTGCTGAAATGAAGTCTACTTGATAATGATGGATGATCATTTTGATGTGTTCTTGGATTTGGTTTGTGAGAATTTTATTGAGTATTTTTGCCTCGATATTCATAAGGGAAATTGGTTTGAAGTTCTCTTTCTTTGTAGGGTTTTTGTGTGGTTTACGTATCAGAGTAATTGTGACATCATAGAAAGAATTGTGTAGTGTTCCTTCTGTTTCTATGTTGTGGAATCGTTTGAGGAGTGTTGGTGTTAGGTCTTCTTTGAAAGTCTGATAGAACTTTGTACTAAATACATCTAGTCCTGGCCTTTTCTTGGTGGGAAGACTATTGATGACTGCTTCTATTTCATTAGGGGTTATGTGACTGTTCAGATGGTTTATCTAATCCTGGTTTAACTTTGGTACCTTGTATCTTTCTAGAAAGTTGTCTATTTCATCCAGCTTTTCCAGTTTTTTTTTTTTTTGAGTATAGACTTTTGTCATAGCATCTGATGATATTTTGGATTTCCTTGGTTTCTGTTGTTATGTTTCCCTTTTCATTTCTGATTTTCTTAATTTGGATACTGTCTCTGTGCCCTCTGGTAAGGGTTTATCTATCTTCTTGATTTTCTCAAAGAACCAGCTCCTTGTTTTGTTGATTCTGTGTATAGTTCTTTTTGTTTTTTCTTGGTTGATTTCAATTCTGAGTTTGATTATTTCCTGTTGTCTACTCCTCTTGGGTGTGTTTGCTTCTTTTTGTTCTAGAGCGTTCACATGTGCTGTCTAGCTGCTAGTGTATGTTCACTCCAGTTTCTCTTTGGAGGCACCCAGAGCTATGAGTTTTCCTCTTAGTACTGCTTTTATTATATCCCATAAGTTTGGGTATATTGTGGCTTCATTTTCATAAAATTCTAAAAATCCTTTAATTTCTTTCTTTATGTCTTCCTTGACTAAGTTATCACTGAGTAGATTGCTGCTTCTCTTCCATGTGTATGTGGCTTATTTATTTATTTATTTATTTATTTATTTATTTATTTAAGACTGGCTTTAGTCTGTGGTAATTTTATAGGATTCATGGGGTTGTTTCACCATTCTTGTATCTGTTGAGGCCTGTTCTGTGACTGCTTATATGGTAAAATTTGGAGAAAGTACTGTGAGATGCTGAGAAGATGATATATTCTTTTTTTATATTCTTTTGTTTGAGGATAAAGTGCTCTACAGATATCTGTTAAATCCATTTGGTTCATACCTTCTGTTAGCTTCACTGTTTAGTTTCTGTTTCTATGAGAGTGGGGTATTGACGTCTCCCACTATTATTGTGTGAGGTGCAATTTATGCTTTGAGCTTTAGTAAAGTTTATTTGATGAACCTGTGTGCCCTTGCATTTGGAGCATAGATGTTAGAATTGGTAGATTTTTCCTTTTATGTGTATGAAGTTTCCTTCCTTATCTTTTTTTGATAACTTTTGGTTGCAAGTCTATTTTATTCTATATTAGAATGGCTACTCCAGCTTGTTTCTTGAGTCCGTTTGCTTTGAAAGTTGTTTTCCAACTTTTTACTCTGAGATATTGTCTATCTTTGTCACTGAGGTATATTTCCTGTATGCAGCAAAATGCTGTGTCCTGTTTACATATCCAGTCTGTTAGTCTATGTCTTTTTATTGGAGAATTGAGTCCATTGATATTAAGAGATATTAAGGACAACTGATTGTCTCTTCTTGTTTTTTTTTTTTTTTTTTTTTTTTTTTTTTTTTTTTTTTTAGAGGTGGAATTATGTTTGTGTGACAATCTTCTTTTGGGTTTTTTGAAGATTACTTTCTTGCTTTTGCTAGGGTGTAGTATCCCTCCTTGCGTTCGTGTTTTCCATCTATTATCCTTTGTAGAGCTGGATTAGTGGAAAGATATTGTGTAAATTTGGTTTCATCATAGAATATCTTGTTTTCTCCATCTATGGTAATTGATATTCTGCTGGGTATAGTAACCCGGGCTGGCATTTATGTTCTCTTAGGATCTGTATGAAATCTGCCCAGGATCGCCTAGCTTTCATAGTCTATGGTGGGAAGTCTGGACTAATTCTGATAGGTTTGCCTTTATATGTTACCTTACCTTTTTCTCTTACTGCTTTTAATATTCTTTCCTTGTTTAGTGCATTTGGTATTTTGATTATTATGTGACGGGAGGAATTTCTGTTCTTGTCTAGACTTTTTGGAGTTCTGTTGGCTTCTTGTATGTTTGTGGGCATCTCTTTCTTTAGGTTAGGGAAGTCTTTTATAATTTTGTTGAAAATTATATTTACTGGTCCTTTAAGCTGGAAATCTTCACTCTCTTCTATACCTATTAACCTAAAGTTTGGTCTTCTCATTGTTTCCTGGATTCCTGGATGTTTTGTGTTAGAAGCTTTTTGTATTTTTCATTTTCTTTGACTGTTGTGTCAGTGTTTTCTATGGTATCTTCTGCATCTGAGATTCTCTCTTCTATCTCTTGTATTCTGTTGGTGGTGTCTATGACCCCTATCTCTTTCCTAAGTTTTCTACCTCCAGAGTTGTCTCCCTTTGTGATTTCTTTATTGCTTCTACTTCTATTTTCAGATCCTGGATGGTATTGTTCAATTTCTTCACCTGTTTGGTTATGTTTTCTGTAATTCTTTATGGGATTTTTGTGTTTTCTCTTTAAGGGCTTCTATCTTTTTACTTGTGTTTGTATTTCTTTAAGGGAGTTATATATGCCCTTCTTATAGTCCTCTATCAGCATTATGAGTTATAATTTTAAATCCAAATCTTGCTTTTGTGGTGTGTTGGGTTATCCAGGACTTGCTGTGGTGGAAGACCTGGGTTCTGATGATGCCAAGTAGCCTTGTTTTCTGTTGGTAGGGTTCTTAGGCTTGACTTTCACCATCTGGTTATCTCTGGTGTTAGTTGGTCTGGCTGGAGCTTGATCCTCCTGTGGGCCTGTAAGCCTCTGTCAGCACTCCTGGGAGACCTGCTCTCTTCTGGTAGGACCTGTGGAATAGCCCCAGCTCCTGGGTACAGATGGAGATTGAAAGGATCCTGTCCCAACTACTCTACCATTCCTGTGTCCTGTGTGCTCTTAGCCTGTCCAGCTCTAGACAGTTATTGGAGAGAAAGTGGAAAGCTCATTTCAGAGCACAGGATTAAGAACACTCCTAGGAGACCAGCTCTCTCCTGGCAGGACCTGTGTACAGAGGGTTGTGGAATGGCCCTAGCTCCCAGGTGTAGATGGTGACCAGAAGGATCACATTCCTTAATTCTTATATTTGAATGAGATTGTAGCATTTTCAACAATGTGTTTGCATATAATCTTTTTTTAAAAAATATTTTTATTTTCTATATTCTTTGTTTACATTCCAAACAATTTCCCCTTTCCCGGATCCCCCTACCCATATGTCCCATAAACCTTCTTCTCTCCATCTCTTCTCCAATCACCTCCCTCCTTTTTCTCTGACTTTCAGAACTAAGTTAGGCAGAATTATACCTGGATCATGAAGGTGAAAGTTGAGCTCTGAGAAAGTTCTGAATGGTTGCTGTCATGTGATGTTGACTGTGCCCATGTCCTTTACTGTCTTTTGCTTGTTTAAGATTCCTTATTATGACATCTCAGCAGATACACTCTGAATCCCTGTGTCTTCACTCTTTCCTTGAGGAAAAGAATTAATAATTTTCCTTAGATAATTCAATTCATAACAAATTATATTTTATTAACAGTGACTTGTGCTATCTGTTCCACAGATACTTATAAAGGAGTTTGTAAATTATCCAAAGCTGGAAGAGAAATTGATGGAGAAAATACTTTTTATTGTAATAGAGTTGGCATACCTTAATCACTTTTTTATATATGATCTCTAATTTAAGCAATATCTGTTGCTTCACTGTTAGAAGGACAAAATTAGCTACAACCTATATATTTTTCTTTTTAAATTAAAGCTTTTATATGTAACTATATGTGTCTATGTGTGCATTTGTTCATGTGAGTGCAGTGTTTGAAGATGACAGATTACAGCGATAGATTTCGTGGTACTGAAGTTATCATGCTGGGCAGCTCACAATCTTCCCAAAGATGGCACTGGTATCTGAACTTGAATCCTTTATTTAATTTCTTGAATGTATTTTAATTTATTTTCCCAGCATTTTCTCTCTGCCCCCTTATGGTTGTTTGAGTAAAAATGGCTCATGTGTTTGAATACTTGATGCCCAGTTTGTGGAACTGCCTGGGAAGGATTAGAAGGCATGACATTGTTTTTTTTTTTTTTTTTTTGACATTTTTTTATTTGATATATTCTTTATTTACATTTCAAATGATTTTCCTTTCCTGGATCCCTCCTCCCCAAAAGTCCCATAAGCCCTCTTCCCTCCCCCTGTTCCCCAATCCAACCCTTCCCACTTCCCTGTTCTGGTATTCCCCTACACTGCTGCACTGAGCCTTTCCAGAACCAGGGCCCTCTCCTTCCTTCTTCTGGGCATCATTTGATATGTGGATTGTGTCTTGGGTATTCCAAGCTTCTAAGCTAATATCTAATTGTCAGTGAGTGCATACCATGAGTGTTCTTTTGAAACGGGGTTACCTCATTTAGGATGATGTTCTCCAGTTCCATCTATTTGTCTAAGAATTTCATGAATTCATCGTTTCTAATGGCTGAATAGTACACCATTGTGTAAATATACCACATTTTCTGTATCCATTCCTCCGTTGAGGGACTTCTGGGTTCTTTCCAGCTTCTGGCTAGTATCCTTATTACATGTTGGGGAATCCTCTGGGTATATGCCCAGGAGTGGTATAGCAGGGTCCTCTGGAAATATCATTCCCAATTTTCTGAGGAACCGCCAGACTGACTTCCAGAGTGGTAGTACCAGCTTGCAACCCCACCAGCAGTGGAGGAGTGTTCCTCTTTCTCCACATCCTCGCCAGCACTTGTTTTCTCCTGACTTTTTGATCTTAGCCATTCTGACTGATGTGTGGTGAAATCTCAGGGTTGTTTTGATTTGCATTTCCCTGAAACTCAAAAGAAAAAAACCCACATGGTCATTTCATTAGATGCTGAAAATGCATTTAATAAAATTCAGCATCCGTTCATGTTAAAGGTTTTGGAAAGAACAGGAATTCAAGGCACATAACTAAACATAATAAAAGCAATATGCAGCAAAACAGTAGCCAACATCAAACTAAACAGAGAGAAACTTGAAGCAATCCCACTAAAATCAGGGACCAGAGAAGGCTGCCCTCTCTCTCCATATTTATTCAATATGGTTCTTGAAGTTCTAGCTAGAGCAATTATACAATACAAGGAGGTCAAAGGGAAACAAATTGGAAAGGAAGTATTCAAACTATCACTATTTGCAGATGATATAATAGTATACTTAAGTGACCTAAAAAAACTCCACCAGAGAACTCCTACAGCTGATAAACAACTTCAGCAATGTTTCTGGTTATAAATTAGTTCAAGAAAATCAGTAGCCTTCCTATAATCAAAGGAAAAACAGTCTGAGAAAGAAATTAGGGAAATGACACCCTTCACAATAGCCACAAACAATATAAAGTATCTTGGTGTGACTCTAACCAAACAAGTGAAAGATCTGTATGACAGGAACTTCAAGTCTTTGAAGAAAGAAATTGAAGAAGACCTCAGAAGATGGAAAAAAAATCTTCCTTGCTCTTGGATTGGCAGGATTAATATAGTAAAAATGGCCATCTTGTCAAAAGCAATCTACAGATTCAATGTAATCCCCATCAAAATCCCAACTCAATTTTTCATAGACTTAGAAAGAGCAACTCTCAAATTCATCTGGAATCACAAAAAACTCAGGATAACTAAAACTGTTCTCAACAGTAAAGGAACTTCTGGGGGACTCAGTATCCCCAACCTCAAGCAGTACTACAGAGCAATTGTGTTAAAAACTGCATGGTATTGGTACAGTGACAGGCAAGTAGCTCAATGGAATAGAATTGAAGATCTGGAAATGAACCCACAGAATTATGGTCACTTGATCTTTGATAAAGGAGCGGAAAACATCCAGTGGAAAAAAGATAGGCTCTTCAACAAATGGTGCTGGTTCAACCGGAGGTCAGCACGCAAAAGAATGCAAATTGATCCATTCAATCCATTCATATCTCCTTGTACTAGGCTAGGACCTTTCTTACTAACCATCAGTGGAGATATTCACAGACATGTCCAAGGCTAGTCTTATGGAGGAGGCAACTTTTTAATTAAGCTTCCCTTGTCCCAGGTGACTCTAGATTGTGACAAGTTGAAAACAAAAAATAGGACAGCATCTCAATACAACTTCCCAGATGTCAGGCAGGAATCCTTAACATACACACACACACACACACACACACACACACAGGCACACACTCACACAATTAAAATAATAAATTGGCTTTCTAGGAATTTAACTTAGTGGTATAGTGCTTCACTAGCATGTACAGGACCCTGAGCTTTCCCCACCCCCCAGCACCACAGAAAGATGAATGTTGAGAAGAAACGGAGTTGGGGGAGTGGTGGGATTCATAACAAGAGACATCAATTGGAGGGAGCAAGAACTGGGCGAGAGAACTGGGATGAGGGGCATCTCTGGAACAAGCTAAAAACCTGGGACAAGAGAAACTCCCAGGAATTTATGAGGGTAACCCTAGCTAAGACTCCTAGCAATATGAGATATGGAACCTCCTCCTGTAACCTCACAAGACTTCCAATGGAGAGATGGAGACACAAAAGAAAGAAAGAAAGGAAAGAAAGAAGGAATGAAGAAAGGAAGGAAGGAAACCTATGATAAAGAAACAGAAAGAAGAAAAGAAAAGAAACAGTATAAAGCAAACTGTCCCCCTGGGGATGTCTGCTTTCTTATACACGATTGCACTGCAGACAGTGTTCTATCACAGCCGGATCGACAACATCCTCATTTAATACCTTCAGCTCCCGATCACTCTTACGGCATGTGCAAACTGTGACAGCTCCAGCCACAAGTGTGGGATGTCCCATAGCATGAACAGTAACGAAGGTCACAGAGCCAGGCCCACGTAGTGTACAGGCTTGAGTTTACGTGAGGTTCAGTATTCACATCTGTAAAGTGTAAATCAGAGCCTCTACCTGAAAGTAACATGACGGTCTGGACGGAATCAGTATCTGAAAAGGATTCAACACCCAGCACAGAGCCTGACTGCTTGTGGTGTTCCTTAAGTAATTGCCGTTGCTGGAGTTAGTGATGTTATCATAAGACAAATCATTTGAAGAGGGATTGGTTCACAGACTAAAATAGCAGGGGGAGCTCGAAGACCGACCTCTAATGAATTCTGTTGTCTTTTTTATTTGTTTTCTAAACTTCATCAAATCTAATTTACAACAAGCCAGCACTATTTTCTGGTGTTCTCTGATGCATTAATTAGTTTGCTCAGGCCTTTCTTCCAACCCCTGTGGCTCCCCTCCCCTGCTCACAGGGCAGATGTCATTGGCCTTCCTTCACACCCATCAGGAAACTTCATAGCCTTCCTCACAGCCACCAACCATCTTTCTATGTAGTTATAAAAACGCCACAGGGATGAAAAAATTGGGCTTATAAAAATGCAGCCTAGGGCTTTTTTTCTAAACAGTCCTGTTTCTGAATGAAGATTAGAGAGTTCTGTACTAATATCCTTGTTGAAAAAGAATCATGTCTTTTTTTTTAATTTTATTCGATATGTTTTTTATTTACATTTCAAATGATTTCCCCTTTTCTGGTTCCCCATTCCCCGAAAGTCCCATCAGCCCCCTTCCCTCCCTCTGTTCTCCCACCCATCCCTTCCCACTTCCCTGTTCTGGTTTTGTCTTATACTGCTACACTGGGTCTTTCCAGAACTAGGGGCCACTCCTCCATTCTTCTTGTACTTCATTTGAAGTGTGGATTATGTTTTGCATATTCCAGTTTTCCAAGCTAATATCCACTTATTAGTGAGTGCATACCATGATTGATCTTTTGAGACTGGGTTACCTCACTTTGTATAATGTTCTCCAGCTCCATTCATTTGCCTAAGAATTTCATGAATTCATTGTTTCTAATGGCTGAATAGTACTCCATTGTGTAGATATACCACATTTTTTGTTATCCATTCTTCTGTTGGGGGATACCTGGGTTCTTGCTTGTTTTTTGAGAAAATCAACAAGATAGATAGACCCTTAGCCAGACTGACCAAAGGGCAGAGAGAAAGTATCCAAATTAACAAAATTAGAAATGAAAAGGAGGATATAACAACAGAAACTGGGGAAATTAAAAAAAATCATCAGATCCTATAACAAAAGCCTATACTCAACACAACTGGAGAATCTGGAGGAAATGGACAATTTCCTAGACAGATATCAAATACCAAAATTAAATCAGGACCAAATAGATCATCTAAACAGTCCCATAATGCCTAAAGAAATAGAAGGAGTCATAGAAAGCTTTCCAACCAAAAAAAGCACAGGACCAGGTGGTTTCAGTGCAGAATTCTGACCTTCAAAGAAGAGTTAACACCAATACTCTTCCAACTATTCCACAAGATAGAAACAGAAGGAACACTACCCAATTCCTTCTACGAAGCCACAATTATGCTGACACCAAAACCACACAAAGATCCAACAAAGAAAGAGAACTTTAGACCAATTTCCCTTATGAACATTGATGCAAAAATACTCAATAAAATTCTTGCCAACCGAATCCAAGAACACATCAAAACGATCATCCACCATGATCAAGTAGGCTTTATCCCAGGTATGCAGGGTTGGTTCAATATACGGAAATCCATCAATGCAATCCACTACATAAACAAACTCAAAGAAAAAAAACCACATGGTCATTTCATTGGATGCTGAAAAAGCATTTGACAAAATTCAGCATCCTTTCATGCTTAAAGTCTTGGAAAGAACAGGAATTCAAGGCCCATACCTAAACATAGTAAAAGCAATATACAGCAAACCGGTAGCCAACATCAAACTAAATGGAGAGAAACTTGAAGCAATCCCACTAAAATCAGGGACTAGACAGAGCTGCCCACTTTCTCCTTATCTTTTAATATTGTACTTGAGGTACTAGCTCGGGCAATTAGACAACATAAGGAGGTCGAAGGGATACAAATTGGAAAGGAAGAAGTCAAACTATCGTATATGCAGATGATATAATAGTCTACCTATGTGACCCCAAAAACTCCACTAGAGAACTCCTACAGCTGATAAACAACTTCAGCAAAATGGCAGGTTATAAAATCAACTCAAGCAAATCAGTAGCCTTCCTATACTCAAAGGATAAGCAGGCTGAGAAAGAAATTAGGGAAATGACCCCCTTCACAATAGCCACAAACAGTATAAAGTACCTTGGGGTGACTCTTACCAAACATGTGAAAGATCTATATGACAAGAACTTCAAGACTCTGAAGAAGGAAATAGAGGAAGACCTCAAAAATGGAAAAACCTCCCATGCTCATGGATTGGCAGGATTAATATAGTTAAGATGGCCATTTTGTCAAAAGCAATATACAGATTCAATACAATACCCATCAAAATCCCAACTCAATTCTTCATAGAGTTAGAAAGAGCATTTCTCAAATTCATCTGGAATAACAAAAAACCCAGGATAGCTAAAACTATTCTCAACAACAAAAGAAATTCTGGGGGAATCAGTATCCCTGACTTCAAGCAATATTATGGAGCAATAGTGTTAAAAACTGCATGGTATTGGTACAGTGACAGGCAGGCGGATCAATGGAACAGAATTGAAGATCCAGAAATGAACCCACACACCTATGGTCACTTGATCCTCGACAAAGGGGCTGAAAACATCCAATGGAAAAAAGATAGCCTTTTCAACAAATGGTGCTGGTTCAACTGGAGGTCAGCATGCAGAAGAATGGAAATTGATCCATCCTTGTCTCCTTGTACTAAGCTCAACTCCAAATGGAACAAGGACCTTCTTATAAAGCCAGACACTCTGAAGCTAATAGAAAAGAAACTGGGGAAAACCCTTGAGGACATCAGTACAGGGGGAAAGTTCCTGAACAGAACACCAATAGCTTATGCTCTAAGATCAAGAATTGACAAATGGGACCTCATAAAATTACAAAGTTTCTGTAAAGCAAAGGACACCATCAAAAGGACAAATCGGCAACCAACAAATTGGGAAAAGATCTTCACCAACCCTACATCAGATAGAGGGCTAATATCCAATATATACAAAGAACTCAAGAAGTTAGACCCCAGAAAACCAAATAACCCTATTAAAAAATGTGGTACAGAGTTAAACAAAGAATTCTCACCTGAAGAACTTCGGATGGCAGAGAAACATAAAAAATGCTCAACTTCACTAGTCATCAGGGAAATGCAAATCAAAACAACCCTGAGATTTCACCTTACACCAATCAGAATGGCTAAGATTAAAAACTCAGGAGACAGCAGATGTTGGCGTGGATGTGGAGAAAGAGGAACGCTCCTCCACTGCTGGTGGGGTTGCAAATTAGTACAACCACTCTGGAAATCAGTCTGACAGTCCCTCAGAAAACTGGGCATGTCACTTTCGAAAGATCCTGCTATACCACTCCTGGGCATATACCCAGAGGATTCCCCAGCATGTAATAAGAATACATGTTCCACTATGTTCATAGCAGCCCTATTTATAATAGCCAGATGCTGGAAAGAATCATGTCTTTCTATAGGCCTAAGAAACAGAAGGAAAAACTTCAGCATGGGGCAAGTTCTATTTTTCTTTGGGCCTCCATTGTCTTCTAAGCAATACCATGCACACACTAAAAGAAAGATCTCTTCGTGAAATGGTCCCTGAAGAACTCAAAGACCCCTGAGGAAATAACTATTAATTTGTTTTCATTCTTTGTATGAGCAATAAAGGTCTCAGATTCATGGAATGACAAGGAGATCTCTGGAGTCAGGTGACAATTGCATAATACAAGGCCCCAAGGATCTACTTCCTAATAATATCTTGGTTATTATTCCAAAGGGTTATTTTTAAAGATAAATACCAACAGTTCAGAAACTTTCTAAAATAATCTGATGAAAAACTTCCAAAGAATATAGACAATCTTGAATTTCTTTGGATGGTTACTCCGAACTTCAAAATGGATGAGTATCTTAGTTACTTTCCTATGGCTTGGATGGCAAGATTTATAAAATAGAGCACTTAATTTAGGGCTCACAGTTGCGGGGAGTTAGTTTATGACTCTCATGTCAGGGAGCATGGAAACAGGCAGGCAGGCAGGCCTGACACTGGAGTAATAGCCGAGAGCCCACATCTAGTAGGAGACAAAGAAATTCAAATGAGAATATCATGGGTTTCTAAAACCTCAAAGCCCACACACAGCTCCTTCAACAATGCAGTGTCTAAGGATGCTGAAAATTTCTTTTGGTGCTTCTCAGCCATTCGATATTCCTCAGGTGAAAAATCTTTGTTTAGCTCTGTACCCCATTTTTTAAGGGGAATATTTGGCTCTCTGGAGTTTACCTTCTTGAGATCTTTATATATCTTGGAGATAAGCCCTCTGTCAGATGTAGGGTTGGTAAAGATCTTTTCTCAATTTGTTGGTTGCCGTTTTGTCCTTTTGACAATGTCCTTTGCCTTACAGAAACTTTGCAGTTTTATGAAGTCCCATTTGTCAATTATTCATCTTAGAGTATAAGCTATTGGTGTTGTGTTGAGGAAATTTTCCCCTGTGCCCATGTCCTCAAGGGTCTTCCCCAGTTTCTTTTCTATTTCAGTGTGTCAGGTTTTATGTGGAGGTTCTTGATCCACTTGGACTTGAACTTAGTACAAGGAGATAAGAATGGATCAATTTGCATTCTTCTGCATGCTGACCTCCAGTTGAACCAGCACCATTTGTTGAAGAGGCTATCTTTTTTCCACTGGATGTTTTCTGCTCCTTTATCAAAGATCATTTCCGGATCTTCAATTCTTTTTTTTTTTTTTTGACCATCAAATAATTTACTGTGTTTCAACGTGTGACGTGTGCCCTCATAGGTGCCCGGAGGGAACTGAGAGGGTGGAGGACTTGGGTGCCAGTAGCAGCAGGGACAGTTCATGACAGTCTGTTCAAATTGTCCATGCGAAGGTCTTGGTCACATCTGTCCACCATCCCTGGGCTGGCCTTCCTTCCCTCCTCTTTCCCTCCTTCTGTCAGCACCTCCTCCCTGCATCCAGCACCTCCACATCCTGAGCCTGTGCCGGGACGGGCACAAAGGACATGACTGACTGCAGGCAGGGGGATTGCCAGAATTGGGGGAACAGGGACATCAGAGTGGATACAAAGTTCATCTGGCTAGCTGAGGTCGCTGCCCCAGATGTCCTGCTGGTCCCTGCCTCACCTGGTGTCAGGACAGCACACACTTGCACCTCATGCAGCCAGGACCACTCTCATCCGGCGGATTCAGTTTTCGCAGTTTATGCTGCCGAATCTCACATATGAGCATGTAGAAGGCATCCTTCACACCAGCATGAGGGCTGCTGGGTCACATGGGTCCCAGGGGGTCCCAGAGGGTTCTGGAGCTGGAACCAGAGCCAGAGTGGCTGCCCTGCCGGGTCTTGGCTGATGTTTCAAAGTAGGGGATGCCATAGCTGCGAGCAAGGTCCTGGGCCTGCCGAGACTCAACAGTGCGAGCGGCCAGGTCACACTTGTTGCCCACCAGCACCATTAGCACGTCATCTGAATCTTTCACTTGCTTGATCTGCTCCCTGTACTGATGGATATCTTCAAAGGACTTGGTGTTGTTGATGGCAAACACACAGAGGAAGCCCTCCCCAGTGCGCATGTACTGGTCACACATGGCACTATACTCTTCTTGACCTGCTGTGTCTAAAATGTCTAGTAGCCACGTCTCCCATCACTGACCACCCATTTCCGGTAGGAGTCTTCAATCGTGGGATCATACTCGTCCACAAAGTGGTTTTGGATCAGCTGGATGGCCAGGGCACTCTTTCCCACGCCTCCAGCTCCCACCACCACAAGCTTGTATTCTGTCCTCGCTTCTACAGGGGCTGCCAATCCAGGAGCTCCTGCCCCACCACTTGCTGGCGAGACTGCCCCCAGGGCCGGGACCCGGGCAGGGAGGGGTGCGGACGGGCACAGGCTGGGCCCTCACATGAGCTCAGTCCACGGCGGGTGCAGCTCTGGCTGCAGGCACCGGATCTTCAATTCTATTCCATTGATCTACTTGCCTGTCACTGTACCAATACTATGCAGTTTTTAACACAATTGCTCTGTATTCCTGCTTGAGGTCGGAGATACTAATTCCCCCAGAAGTTCTTTTACTGTTGAGAACAGTTTTAGCTATCCTGGGTTTTTTGTTATTCCAGATGAATTTGAGAGTTGCTCTTTCTAAGTCTATGAAGAATTGAGTTGGGATTTTGATGGGGATTGCATTGAATCTGTAGATTGCTTTTGGCAAGATGGCCATTTTTACTATATTAATCCTGCCAATCCAAGAGCAAGGAAGATTTTTTTCCATCTTCTGAGGTCTTCTTCAATTTCTTTCTTCAAAGACTTGAAGTTCCTGTCATACGGATCTTTCACTTGTTTGGTTAGAGTCACACCAAGATACTTTATACTGTTTGTGGCTATTGTGAAGGGTGTCATTTCCCTAATTTCTTTCTCAGCCTGCTTATCCTTTGAGTATAGGAAGGCTACTGATTTTCTTGAGTTGATTTTATAACTTGCCACTTTGCTGAAGTTGTTTATCAGCTGTAGGAATTCTCTGGTGGAGTTTTTTGGGTCACTTAAGTAGACTATCATATCATCTGCAAATAATGATAGTTTGACTACTTCCTTTCCAATTTGTATCCCTTTGACCTCTTTGTGTTGTCTAATTGCTCTAGCTAGAACTTCAAGTACCATATTGAATAAATATGAAGAGAGAGGGCAGCCTTGTCTAGTCCCTGATTTTAGTGGGATTGCTTCAAGTTTCTCTCTGTTTAGTTTGATGTTGGCTACTGGTTTGCTGTATATTGCTTTTATTATGTTTTGGTATGGGCCTTGAATTCCTGTTCTTTCCAAAACCTTTAACATGAATGGATGCTGAATTTTAGCAAATGCTTTTTCAGCATCTAATGAGCAGGAACATGTGTAGGTAGGTGGGCCTTGGACTGGGGAAGAAGCTAACTGAACACAAGTCAGAGAACAAGAGAGTAAGCAATATTTCTCTATGCCTTCTGCTCGAGTTCTTCCCCTGATTTATTTGCATGGATGGGCTGTGACCTGGAAATGTAAGCCAAATGAACCTTTTCCTCTGAGAAGCTGCCTTTTTGTCAGAGTGCTTTCTCACAGTAACAGAGAAGTAAAGTAGAATAGATGGTCACGATGTCTGCCAGGGCAGGAAGAAGAACAGCTGTAGGAAGACAAAATGTGTGTCTTCCTCAGCACTGACTTTGGAATCCTCCAAGCAATTAGCATTGCACAAAACAAAGCAAACTGCCTTTTCCCCAGGAGAATTCACCCCCACGACTACATTCACTAGAAAATTCAGATTGCAGAGGTTATTCTGTGATCTGATTTGTTCTTTGAGTCTCTAGGCATCTCCCCTGTATAACCTTCCTACCGTACCTCCAGGAGCTTCACTGATTCTTGTGTTCATTTGCTCTGATGGAAAGAACACAGTGCTAAGCAGAGAGCAGTGAACTGTGTTGTTAATATGGTATACTGACTGTGCGACCTCAGTAAAGGCTTGTTAGGGATGTATTGGAATGCAGAGACAAAGATTCATCATCTAATATTCATACTCTCTGGCCATTCCTTGTCTTCTAGATTCCAGGCCTCATCCCATGACTTGCTTTGATCACAACGTCTAGCTGATATTGCACTAGCAGAGAACTGAGCACACCTTGTGCATTCTGCTGTGTTAATGGGGACATTGTGAGTGCCATGGGAGCCTGGAGGTTTACAAGGACAGATGCATATGGACCACCTGCCCTGCTCTTTCATTGTTCAAGGTTTTCCAGCTGTCACCAGTGAGCCCAGCAGGTGAAAGTGCTTGTTCTTCTTAACTGATGGTCCAAATTCTATCCCAGGAATTTGTGCAAACAATCCAGATGTGGTAGTGTATATCTGTAATTCAAGCACTCTTATAGTGAGATGGGAGGCAGAGAGAGGGGAACTGCCTGGAAGTTCGCGAGCCTACTAGCCTGGAGCACACGGTGCATCAGCAGACACAAGAGAAGCACTGATTCTAAAAGCTGGAAGGCAAAATCTAGACTCCTGAAAACTGTCCTTCCACATGTGTGCTGTGGTACATGTGTGTACATGAGGATGTGTGCGTGCACACACACACACACACAGAGAGAGAGAGAGAGAGGGGGGGAGATTGAGAATAAATAAGTTGGGTGTTTCTAGGTTAGGGAGACAATTGCAAGATCACACAAAGGAGCATTATTAGGAGATTTTATATCTGAGAGACAGACATCACACAGTGGGTTTGGCAAAAGAAGTTTAAGAACATTTAACCAAAGTGTAAGGAAATTGTAGCTGGTACCGTTGTGCTGAGGGAGAACACTCAATATCAGACATGTTCCAATGGCCGCTGGACATCTTGGCCGCTGGAGCTGTGGCTGAACCCCAGTGAGAACATGCTCCAGGGCAGGGCACTGGTGAGGAGCACGTGACTGGCAGTGGTCACCCTGGATTCTGGGTGCTAGCTAGACAGGAGGCCTGAAAGTTCAGGGGTCACATGGGATGAAGGGAGGCTGAAGGGGTTAAGAGACATGGAAGATGGGTTGTCACTAGACCAAGACACAATTTTCAGGACTGTGCTCTGCTTCTGTGGCTCAGGCAGGGTGTGGCATGGCTGATCTCCACCCTGCTTCTCACTGTTATGGAGATTGCTGGAAGCCGCTTCCTCTGCTTCCTCAGTGGGTCTGGTTCACTTTCTACTGAGAGCTTAAAGCACCACCGCTTTAGTAGATAGAGGTTCAAAGGAACTTGTGTTTATCACATGCAATGGAAGGGTGTGTTGACACCTTTGAGGCTGTGTAGTGATTCTTGACACAGGATCCCAGAGCAGTGACAAAGGGTCTGAGGGCAGTGATGGAGCAAGGAGGAGAGCCGGTACCAGCCTTCAGCAGAGCTGGTGGCTAGGCAGCCTGTGCAAGAAGAACTTTACATCACCCATCCTTTCCTCTTCATTATTGACAGAAGACTTAAAAACAGTATTTTGTTTTTTTCCCATCAACCAAAACACTTAAATGTTAACATTTATTCAATTTACAAATTTTAGAAATTTGTACATTTCTGAATGAAGTTGAGCTCTTTGACATATATATACACATACACATACACATACACATACACATACACATACACATATACATATACATCATATGTACATGCACATGCACATACACATACACATATACATATACATCATATACATATACACATACATATACATATACTGCACTATACATACACATACACACATATGTAACTCACACACATATATCACACACACATATATATATATTTTTATATGAGAAACCTGACTCATATCCAAATAACCCAGAGTAATGCAAACATCCATGCTGGAAAACAATAGACCTCAGGCAGCTTTGAAGCCTGGGAATCCTGCTTAGGCTGCATTCTTTCTCCTTGGTTTTCTTTTACAGCAGTCTGTGTTGGAGCCTCTCATCTAAGGGGGCCCATTCTCCATCCTCCAACTCCAACTGGCAAAGACTTAACACACACACTCATCCCCCACACACACAAAGAGGGAGAGAGAGAAAAAGAGAGGGAGACATACACACACACAAAGAGAGGAACACATACATACGCACACTCAAAGAGAGGAAGGGAGAGAGAGCAAGAGGGAGAGAGAAACATTCAAACACAAGGAGGGACACACACACACACACACACACACACACACACACACACACACGGCCACACCCTCAATCTCAACCTTCCATTGCAGCCTCCTTTGTGGCCTTTCTTTTTCAATTCTGATTCTTAAAAAATCCCTTACTCTTTTCTTTCCCCTGTGTGTTCTTTCTTCTCTTTCACATTCTTGTTTTCTCATTTTCTTGGTGTTTATGTGCATGTGTATGTGTGTGTGTGTGTGTGTGTGTTTACAGATCAACCTTAGGTATTGATTGTCAGGATGTCATCTACCTTGTTTTTGAGACAGGGTTTTTCACTGGTAAGCAAGCCACTGCAATCTTCCCCAGAACTAGGATACAAATGTACACATCATACTTGTCATTTTATACATAAGTTCTTGGGATTGAACTCTGGTTTTTAGGTTTGTATAGCAAGCACTTTATCAGTGGAGTTATTTTCCCACCCCTGTCTCTGATTTTATGATCCAGCTTTCCAAGAGTTCCTGAGCTTATTCAATAAAGACAGAACCTCCTTAGAGTGGGGTAGGGGCTAGGAGGTAGGCAGGGTGGGTGAATTGATAAGAGCATTAACAGATTAGAATTTAGAAAATCTGTTCTGCTGCTGTGTCCCCAGCCCCAACTTAATATCTCTTGCTCAAATATAGGGCATGCCGGGCAGAACAGGTAGGCTGCCCACCTGAAGAACTCTCCCATTCCCTTGGTTAAATTCTCTAAAACCCAATCCACCCCTCACCCTGCCACTCTTCTATACCTCCCTCATCACAGCTCCACTACCTTCAATGTCCCACCCACAACTTGGTCTGATATCCCATTCTCAAGTGTAGACCATGCCAGCCAGAAGGATACTTAGGCTGCCTTCCTACTGGATCTCTCCCTCTTCTTCAGACCTAATCAGTCACCAGCTCTCTCTATCTTCAACCATTGCTGACATGCCCCAGCCTTCAACTTGGGTGGACATTTCCTGACCAAGTATAGGCCATAGCAGCCAGAAGAACAGGTAGACGAACTCAGCTAGACACTCACTGTTGGACCGGAAGTCATGCCTGCCACCAGATTCCAGATAGGCTGCCCATCCCCAGATCCTTTCCACTCTTTCAGTGGTCACCTTTCTCTCTGACACTGTATCTAATTTTCCCTCATGATCACCATATCCCAGGCCCCAACTTGCATGGAGACATCCTGTCCCAACAAAGGCAACTCTAGCCATTAGAAGTCCAGGCTCCAACTAAGGCGGAGATTTTTCCTGGACCAGAGGCTACTGCTAATGACACCAGAACTCCACCCCAACTCAGGGTGGAGACACACTACTGAACCATAGGTCACACAAGCCAGAAGATCAGAGAGGAAGCAGAAACCAAGGAACAAAACAACCACCCAACAAGGACAAACTAAGAAATCAGTACCTAGACCTATAATCTCCCCAAACCCAGATATATAGACACCAACATAAGAACACAACCAAGTACAGTTAGAATAATATGTCACCATCTGAAGTGGAAATTTCTGGTTTCTTGAACAACTCAATTGTGTCACATGATTTTTTTTGGAAGCTGTCTTGTGAGAGGGTAAGTGATGTTTAGAAAGAATGTAAATGGGACCCCACAAACAGTGAGAGGTCACCTTGCTAGTCTTTGCTGGTCTTCACTGCTTTTTACTTCATAGAGAGAAATGAGCCAAAGAACTCATGGTATTCTGGTGGATTCTGGCCACTTCCACTTACTTGTGCTAATTCAGTGGAGACTTGGCATTTCTGCTGGTTCTGATTCATGTTTGGTATTTGCTACTGAACTGTATTGCCAATATCTTGACAACTAAGAGAGGAACTACCCCCAGTGAACTACTTCTAAACAGGTCTATAACATCCTTTTCCCATTAATCTTCTTTCCCCCATACCTCTGGTTAGAATGGAGGTTGAAGAGTTTAAGAACTGTAAATTAAATAGGTTTTGAAACAGATGAAGCCAATGAAAATCTTAAGACTTTATGAATATGATAGAGGTCCTTAAAGAAGTGAACAAATTTTTTAAAGAAATTGAGAAAAGATAAAAAAATGGAGGGAATGAATAAATCCCTTAGTGGAATCCAAGAAAGCTAAGAAAAAAAAACACACCAGTTGAAGGAAACAAGTAAAACTAACTGTTAAGAGATGAAAATGGAAATAGAAACAATAAAGAACAGAAACTGAGGGAATTCTGGAGATGGAAATCTAGGTAAGTGAACAGGAACAACAGATGTAAGTATCACCAGCATAGTACAAGAAATAGAAGAGAGAATCTCAGTCAAATAAATCAATATATCAGTCAAAGAAAATGTTAAATATAAAAATTTCTTAACATAAATTCCCAGGAAATCTGGGATACTATGAAAAGACCAAGCCGAAAAATAATAGGGGTAGAAGAAGAATCCAAGCTCAGAGGCTCAGACAATGTTTTCAACAAAATCACAGGAGAAAATTTTTCTAACCTGAAGAAGGGTGCTGATAAATGTATAAGAATACCAAATAGATTGGAACAGAATATAAAGTCCCCTCTTGTAGAGTAAAAGAACTTCTGGAGGCTGCACTGATCCCTGCTTGTATCCTTGATTACAAGCTGCACTACAGATCTATAGTAATAAAAACCTCATAGTATTGGCATTTAAAAAAAGACATTGATCAATGGAATCAAATCAAAGACCCACACAGAAATCTGCACACCCAAGGCCACCTGATTTTTGATAAAGAAGCCAGTAAGCTACATGGGACAAAAGAAAGCATCTTCAACAAATGGTGCTGGGCTATCTGGAGGTAAGAACTTAGAAGAATGTAAATAGATCCAAATCTATTACCCTGCACAAAACCCAAGTCCAGGTAGATCAAAGATCTCAACATAAAATCAGACACACTGAACCCGACAGAATAGAAAGTGGGGGAACAGCCCTGAATACATCGCTATAGGAGACAACTTTCTGAAAAGAACACCAATCACACAGACCTAAGATAACATTGTTCATAGATGGGCCCTCATGTAACCGAAAAGCTTCTGTAGGGCAAAAGACACCATCAATAGGACAAAATGGGAAAAGATTTTCACTAACTTTGCATCTGTCTGTAAGAGGGCTTATATCCAAAATATATAAACAACTCAAGAAACTAGACACAAACAAACCAAATAATACAATTAAAAATGGGGTACATATCTAAACAGAATTTTCAGTAGTGGAATCTCAAATGGCCAAGAAATACTTAAAGAAAATTTCAACATCCTTAGCCATATGGGAAATGCAAATGGAAACTCCTTTAAGATTCCATCTCACCTCTGTCAACATAGCTAACATCAATAACACAAGTGACAGCTCATGCTGGGGAGGATGTGGAACAGGGGGAACACTTCTACATTGCTGGTGTGAGTACAAACTGGTACAGCCACTATGGAAATAAATATGGTGGTTCTTCAGAAAATTGGGAATAGATCTACCTCAAGATGCAATTATACCACTCCTGGGCATACCCAAGGGACATTCCCTCCTATCAAAAAGACACATGCTCAGCTATGTTTATAGTATCTTTATTTATAATAGCCAGAAACTGGAAACAGCCCCTCAAACAAAGAATGGATAAACACAATTTACATTTACAAAATGGAGTATTATTCAGCTTTAAATAAAATGACATCTTGAAATTTGCAGGCAAATGGATGGAAGTAGAAAAAAAGTCATTCTGAGTGAGGTGACCTAGACCTAAACATGATATATATTCACTTAAGTGGATACTAACTGTTAAGAAAAAGGTAATAATGCTAGAATCCACAGAGGCTAAGTAACAAGGAGGGCTCTAGGGAGACACATGCAGCTCCATGGGAAGAGAAATAAAACAGATTTTTTGCAGGTGTACTGGGGGTGGGTAGGAATGAAAAGAGGAAGGATCGGGCACACTTTGGTGGGGGAGATGGAGTGAGAAGATACTTTGAAAGATGACTGGAATTGGGGAGCAATCTGGAAACCTAGTGCAGCGGAAACTCCCTATCCCCTATGTGGGTGACCCTAGCTAAGTCTCCTAGTAATAGGGGATGCAGAACTGGTTATCTTCTGCAACCAAGCAAGGCTTCCAGTGGACATCAACCCAGCCACAACACCTTTTTCCTACAATTTGTCCTGCCTGTAAGATTTGCTGGGGTAATGGTGGCATGGAAGTTGTGAGAGTGGCCAAGGAGTGACTGAATAGTTCAACTTGAGACCCATGCCAGGAGAGTGAGAGGGAATCCAAGCCTGACACTGCCCAGATGGCCAGGAATCAAAGGCTGGATGGCCCAGAGATCTAAGATAGAATCAAACATGACTAGAAAAAAATTCAATGAAATGGTTCCTAATGATACTCTGTTGCATTTATAGATCGCTGCCTAGCCCAATCCTCATCAGAGAGGCATCCCACAGCAGCTTGTGGGAGCAGATGCAGAGACCCACAGCCAAGTTCAAGTTCAAGGAGCTAAGAAGAGGGGGAGAAAGGATTGTAGGAACCAGAGTGGTCAAGGTCAGGATAACATGGCCTTCAGAACCAAGAGGCAGGACCTCAGAGACTCATGCGGACTCTGAGAGACTGAAGGGGCAATCACAAACCTGTTGTGTCTGAGCTAGAGTCTCTGCATATATGTTACGGTTGTGTACTCAGTGTTCATGTGGGACCTTTAACAGTGGGAGTGGTGAGTGTCTCTGACTCTTTCATCTTTTGGGACCCTTTTCCTTCTCCTGGATTGCCTCATCTGACCTTGATATGAAGATTTGTACCTAGTCTTATTGTAACTTAATATGCCATGTTTGGTTGATATTGTGCAAGGCCTGCTGGTTTCTGAAGGCAAATGGAGGAGCAGTGGTGAGGAGATGGGAGGTGGGGGACTGGGAGGAGTGGAGGGAGGGGAAACTGTCACTGGGATGTAATGTATTGAAGAAGAATAAATAAAAAGAAGGAATTAGAAATCCTGTTCAGGTCACCCTTTCTCCTCATCAATCTATCTCAGCTCCTGTAAAGATATGAGACATCCATTATTAAAATGTCCATTCAGAAGTTCTTGAGATTTACAGTCTCTTTGTTAGGCTGTGTATAATTTCACTAGGCTCCTTGAGAAGTGCAGAAGTGCAGTCAGATGTGACGCGAGCAGAGTCATGCTCACACACATGCTCTCTCACCGACGTGCTCCCTTTCGGAAGATCTTGGCTCTCTGAATTATAATTTAAAACCTTTGCTCTCTCGTATCTCTGCTTCATATAACTTACAAATAATTGTGTTCCCTCAGTGACTGCATTTATAACTCTCTCTCTCTCTCATGTGCATAGACAAGCAACTGTAGAAGGCATCCTGAAGAGTGTGTGTGTGTGTGTGCGTGTGTGTGTGTGTATGTTCAAGTGTGTGTGAAGGTGCATGCATGCATACCTACGCATGCTCATGAGGAGGCCAGGGCAGGATGGATGCTCTTCTCCTCCTGTGCTCTCCACTTCATTTATTTTTATTTTTTATTTTTTTTGAGGCAGGGCCCTTCACTGAAGTTTGACGTTTTGCCTAGGGTGCCCTGACCAGAGAGCTCCTGGGAGCTGCTCATATTTGGCTCCTCCTCTGTTCCCCCTCAAGCACTGGGGTTAGAGGCACACACACGGCCATGCTTTACACATTTACTAGGGGGTTTAAACTCAGGTTACTTGCTTTCACAGCAGGGCTCTAACCCAGGGAGTCATTTTCCCAACCCCTCATTGTTCTTAGAAGGAGGATATAGGATTTGGGGCTGGAGAGATAGTTCAGTGGTTAGAACGCTGGTTACTGTTGCAGAAGACCTGAGTTTGAGTACCTGCACCCATATGGTGATAACCTCACTCCCAGGGGATCAAATTTCCTTTTCTAGGCTCCCTAGGCACCAGGCATGCATGCAGTATACAGACAAACATGCAGACAACATACCCATACACATGAAAGATAAAAGAATGAGGACACAGCAATTTAATGTTTTGTGGAACATCAGCAAATTTATATTTTTCTTTGAACCACCCACCAAAGAGCATGCTTGGGCTGGACCTCGGTGCCCTTGCACATATGTAGTGGATTTGCAGCTTGGTCTTCATGCGGGTCCTCCAACTGGACCAAGGGGCTGTCTGTGACTCAGTTGCCTGCCTTTGGATCGCTTTCCTCCAGCTGAGCTTCCTTATCTGGCATCAGTGGTAGGGGATGCAGCCACGGAGGCGGGGAAGCTCCCCTTCTCTTAGCAGAAGGGGAGGGGGAATGGGGGACCCCTTGTTTTCCAGGTGTCCTCCACCCACTCTGGCTTTTTATGCTTTCTGCCTCCTCTTCTGAGGGGTTTCCTGAGCTCTGACGGGAGGGTTTGATGGAGACATCCCATTTAGAGCCGAGTGTCCTGAAGTTCCTCTCTCTATGTCTGGCTGTGGGTCTTCACATCTGTGCCCGTCTGCTGCAGGAGGAAGTGTCTCTGACGACCGCTGAGCAAGGCTGAGACTGTGACTAAGCATCATTTTTACCTCTACTTTTTTTTTTTTTTTTAAAAGAACAGTAGTATTTGATTTTTATCCTAGGTCCTTTAGGTATCTAGTCTTAGGTTCTCAGTCACCTGAGCAGTGTCAGGTATGGGTTCCATCTTGGGAGTGGCCTGTGGGTTCTTAGGGAATGCCTGCTGGAGTTGGGGGCTAGGTTAAAGCGATGGGTGGGGCGGGAGGCTGGAGGGGGAGATCCATGGGATCCCTAGAGATGAGGGGAAGGGAGGCTGCAGCAGCTGTTCTGTTGCAGAGCTGGGGATGACCCTAGAAGACTGGATTTGGAGGAGCAGAAGGAGAGGTGAGAATCTGCTGTTAGCCTCCCTCCCTCCCTCATTGGAGTAAAAATTTTACGTTCTGTATGTAGGTATTGATTAAATATGTAACTTTGTTTTCTCTCTCAGATGCTTAGAAAGGTTACTTTTGGAGGTAATTGGCATTTTTAAACCCAAGACTTTAATTACTGGTACATGTTGACTGTTCTTTTTTATTCTGCATGGAAACTGGCATTGGAGAGAGAGTTGTCTCCTCACTCTGGTTCTAGAGACTGAAGACCTGTTGTAGGAAGCTGTGCCACTGTGAAGTCCTTGATTTACAGAGTAGAAACACAATTCTTTTCTGAGCCATTCAGACTGAAGGCAGTTAGGACAATGTGGTTCATCCTGAATGTTTCTACACAGAAACATTTGCTTGGTCCTAGTGATCAATGTTTATATCTCTGTAGCTGTACCTATATGTTTTATAGGGTCTCACATTGTAGTTCTGGCTTTCTGGGAGCTCAGTATGTAGAGCAGGCTGGTCTTGAACTCACAGAGATTCCTTTCTGTTATTTTTAACAGAAATATTTGAAAGACTATGTAAATGAGATTATTGCTGTTAGAAAAATCCCATCTGTATCTATAACTGTGACTCTGTTATGGTAAAATCACTCTGAAGGGAAAGGTTTCTATAAACACAGATCTTAATTCATTTTTTTTGACATTGTCCTCCAGGTGATTTACTCTGCTCATGCGTTCATTCACTTACATTTTTGTTCAATCAGGTAGATTGAACCAGATCACAGGCATGGCTGGATATAGCAAGAATAAGAGTGCCTGTCTTGAGTTCTTTACATCTTTTGGATATTAGCTCTCTGACAGATGGAGGTTCGCTGCAGATCTTTTCTCAATCTGCAGGCTGCAGTTTCATCCTATTGGCATTATCCTTAGACTTAAGAACCTTTGCAGTTTCGTGAGGTCCCATTTATTCATTGTTGAGCTTAGTGACTGAACCATTGGCGTTCTGTTCAGGAAGTTGTCTCCTGCACCAATGTGTTCAAGGCTATTTCCTATTCCCCACTTTCTGTTCTACTAGATTTACTGCATGTAGTTTTACATTGAGGTCTTTGATTCATTGGACTTGAATTTTGTGCAGGGTGATAGACATGGATCTATTTGTATTCTTCCAGAGGTAGACATCCAGTTAGACCAGCATCATTTGCCGAATATGCTCTCCCTTTTCCATTATATGATTTTGGCTTCTTTGTCAAAAATCTAGTGTACATAGGTATGTCTATTTCTGGGTCTTCAATTAGATTCCATTGATCAATCTGTCTATTTCTATACCAATACCATGCAGTTTTATTAGTATTGCCTTGTAGTACAATAATCAGTGCACAAAAAAGTCAGGGATCGTGATACCTTCAAAAGTTTATTCTTTTATTGTACAGAATTCTTTCAGTTATTATTTTTGTTTTGCTTTGTTTTGTTTTTCTATATGAAATTGACAATTGTTCTTTCAAGATATGTAAAGAGTTGTGCTGGAATCTTGATAGGAATTGCATTGAATTTGTATACATTAAAAACAAGAATAGTGTGAATTTTGCAACCAAACGGATGGAACTAGATAATATCATCCTGAGTGAGGTAACCTAGACCCCAAAGGACATGCGTGGTATGTACTTACTTACTCACTGCTAAGCCTTAAAATACTGGATAACCATGATGTAATCAACACACTGCAAGAAGCCAAATAACAAAGAGGATCCAAGAGAGAATGTTTGAATCTTTCTCAGAAGGCGAAATGAAATAGATATGACAGGTGGATGGGTGGAGAAATTTGGGTAGGAAAAGGGAGGAAAGGTGAGTGGGGAGGGCCCAGGGTGTCTATGGAGGCAGCTCTAGCTGAGACTCCTAGCAGTGGGGGATATGGATCCTGAAGTGGCCACTTCCTGTAGCCAGGTAGAACTCCCAAGTAGAGGGATAAAGATGGCAACCCACCTACAAAAACTTTGACTCAAAACATGTCTTGCCTACAAGATGTACAGGGACAGAGATGAAGGGAATGGACAACAATGACTGTCCCAAACTGAGGCCGTGGGCAAGAACTACTCCTTGACACTGTTAATGATACTCTGTTGTACTTGCAGACAGGAGCTTAGCATAACTGTCCTCTGAGAGGCTCCACCCAGCAGCCAATGGAAACAGATGTAGAAAACCACAACCAAACATTAGATTTAGTTCAGGAACTCTTATCAAAGAGTTGGGGGAAGGATTGGGGGACCTGAAGAGGATAGGGACTTCACAGGAAGACAAGCAGAGTCAACCAAGCTGGACTCCTGGGGACTCCCAGAGACTGAACCACCAACCAAAGAGTGAGCATGGGCAGGACTTAGGCCTTTGGCACATATGTAGCAGATGAACAGCTTGGTCTTCGACAACAGGAGTAGGGGCTTTCCCTGAGCCTGCTGTCTGCCTGTGGATCCAATTTCCCTAAATGGGGTGTTTTGTCTGGCCTCAGTGGGAAAGGATATGCCTATTCCTGCAGTGAGTTCATGTGCCCGAGGGATGGGAAATCCCTCTTCTCAGAGGGGAAGGGGAGGGGAGGATGGTGGGGGATCTGTGTGAGGCAGAGAGGGGAGCTTATTTGGGGATGTTAAGTGAATAAATAAATTAATAAAAAAAGAATCAGAGTGCCTATCTTTTATTCATTCAAAAAATGTGTGTGTGTGTGTGTGTGTGTGTGTGTGTCTGTGTCTATGTGTGTCTGTGTCTATGTGTGTTTGTGTGTGTTTATGTTTGCAGTTTCAAAGGTAGCACAGGTTGCATGTGGAGGTCAGGGCATTGACAACTCCAGGGCATTGATGTAGGAGGGGTGGAGCCCACATGATGGAAGGAGAGAACTGACTCCTACAGGTCCTGCAGCTGTTCTGACTCCTAGTGGGATCCAACGATGTCACTCTGGTTGCTAGGTTGCCAGACTCTGTTTGCAAGTGCCTCTACCTGCTGAGCATCTTGCCTGCCCTATTACTATTTTAATTAAATCAATGACTAATGTTGAATTCAGAAAGACCAACGATAATTGCATGTAAAATGAGAGGCCGGTTCTGAATAATTTGCATTGAAACACATGCCAAAGCTGTGCATTGTGAACTGATTTTAGACTGCTTCAGTCCATTAAGAAATAGATATTAGAGTGAGCAGGGTGCTTCTTGTTAGCGCTATTTGCCTTTATGCCTCACAAGTTTATAGTACTAAACATTAATCTTGAATGCATTTTCAGTCTAATTGAAATAACCGATTTTGAGATACAGCAGACAATTGGTGAATTCACAGGGCTGATGAAATGGCTCAGTAGATAAACTTGCTGCCAAACTTGATGACCTGAGTGCGATTCCCAGAACTCACACAGTGACAGGAATAACTGACTCCTACAGACTGTTCTCTGACCTCCACAGGTGGTCATCGTCATCATCATCATCATCATCATCATCATCATCATCATCACCATCACCACCATCACCATCACCATCACCATCATCATCATCATCATCATCACCATCACCACCATCACCATCACCATCACCATCATCATCATCATCATCATCTCTCTCTCTCTCTCTTTCTTGCATGCATGCTCGCACATACACACACACATACTAAATGTCAAAAGAAAGAAAATTGGTGAATTGAGGAAGTAGATGTCTTTGTTTTATAAACTTATTTATTTGAAGATGTGAAATACGTAGATGTTACATTTTTTCAGTATGCAATGTCACATAATTTAAAAAGTTATTTATTTTTATTATTTTACCTGCATTTATATCTGTACATCAGGAGTGTGCAGTGCCCAAGGAGGCCAGAAGAGGGCATCAGATTCACAAGACTGGAATTGCAGAGAAGATTGTAAGCTATCATATATGTGTAGGGAATTGAACATGAGTCTTCTGAAAGAACGACCAGCGCTCTGAACTGCTGAGCCACCTCTCTCTCCTGGTACTTGCAGATGAAGATCTCTTGATACAATGATTTGGATACAGGGATAGAACATTGCCAACAATTAAGAAAGAGTTGACCTTGAGATGTCTGCTGTGCAAGTGGATGAGCTGACCAGACTCCTCCTCAACCTCTGCACCCCACCCCCATCCCCAATCAGTTTATCCTGGACTAGAACAGCAAGTTCAGAAGTTCCTGAAGAATCTTATGAATTCAAATTCTAATGGACACTTGAAACACTAGTATTTGAGAGGCTGAGGTAGGTGGATCTTGAGTTCAAGGCTAGCTTAGACTAGAGGCAGGGAAGAAGAGAGAGGAAATAGGAAAATAAGGTAAGATAGGAGAGGAGAGAGAAGGAGAAGAACAGAGACTTTTGATCACAGGGAAGGTGCACGCTGGGGCATACTGCTTTGTGTTCATACACTCTGAGTATCTTTAGATGTCTTTGACATTGAAGGCTCTCCATATATCAGTATTGCCTATATGTCTCCTTCATCCTTGTTCACTGAGTGCTAGCTGTTGGCCAAGCAAGCCAGGGAGAAAAGAGATAAATTCCTGATGCAGTGTCTTTCCTTTCCATGGAAAGCTGCCTAGTTCATCATACCTGTTCAGCGACATGTCAAGGCTACGTTCAAGTCCATATGCTCCCTATGAAACTTCTTTTCACTGATGCTTCCGAAAAAACTTTCAACAGCACACAGGCATTTAATTATATACTATCTCTGTTTCCCCGGTCTCTCCTGAGTCCTGTGGCACGCAGTGCTAGCCATGCGAATTGCTCAAAACCGTTACTGATTGGATGCTTTCTTTTCTATATAGTGTTATTATTATATTAACAAATGGACAGTGAAAGATAAGATAGTGTCACCACACACAACTGGAAAATGCAATTTAGATATCTAACATCTGCTAAGAGTAGCCTCATCTGCTGTCCCGGAAGGAAAAGGATCCAGTTCATCTGTCAAAACATAAAGGGCTCAGCAAGTGGTCCAATTTTGTAAGAAAGATAATAGCTCCCAAAATTTGGTATAAAAAAAGGTCTCCGACTTTCAGTAATAAAATGCAGTCTGAAATAATTCTAAATACTGAGTTAAAATGCAACTTACTGTGCAATGGGCTGGTATGCTGCTACAATAGAAATGATTACATGTGGCTCATGTAATCATTCATTACATGTAATCATGTAATTATTACATGAATTACATGATTCATGTAATCATGGCTCATCAGCCAACTCAAACCACGAGGGCAGTGGGGGCAGAGACAGCAAATTGGGGGTTTGGAAGCCCTGTGAATATGTATAGTAAATAAACCACACTAAGACTCACAGATCAACTTAGAGTGATTAAAGGCTTATGAAGCTTTTGGTGACTGAGGAAGGGACACCCAGGAGGGGCAAATGTCATTGACTGGGGGCTTAGAGTAGCTGGAATGCCTCATTAACATGGGAAAGCATAATAGGTACTAGCTGAACAGGTTTTATCAGGAGAAAGAATATTGGTCCTCTAAGCTAATTGAAGTCACATGGCATTCCTCAGGTAGAGGTGAGAGGAGGGACTTAGAACTCTCTGGGCAAAGTCAGAGAAGGAGAAACCCTGCTAAGGAGGGAGTCCTCCATTGTGCTGAGGCCCAGAAGGCTATCCCGTCAGTCAATGGTAGACTTCAACTTTAATTAGCAGAATTTCCCACAATTACATATTTTAAAAATTCTCTAGCTGTGTTACTGTACTGTGCTTAGTGCAGTAGTTAGGTAGTATCTCTCAGCTTCATTTTTTTATTTTTGACTCTTCCTTTCTTATTTTTTATTGGATATTTTCTTTATTTGCATTTCAAATGTTATCTTCTTTCCTGGACACCCCCATCTCATCTCCCTCCCTCTGCTTCTATGAGGGTGCTCCCCCACCCCTTCCAACTCCTGCTTCTCCACCCTGGCATTCCCCTACATGGGGGAATCAAACCTTCACAGGACCAAGAGCCTTTCCTCCCATTGATGCCCAACAAGGCCAGCCTCTGCTACATATGCAGCTGGAGTCATGGGTCCCTCCATGTTGACTCTTCCTTTCTGGGGAAGTGGAGGCAGAAGACAAGAAGTTTAAGGTCACCCTTGGTTATGTAGCAAGTTTGAAGCCAGCCTGGACCACATTAGACCCTAATGCAAAATAAAAAGTAGTTTTTATAAATAAAATGTTGCCCATTAACAAACAATATTAAGAAACACACATATATTCATAGTTGGTTCAGTATTTTCTATCTGCATCTAGAAATTACATTCCATATCTGAAATAAAAAGGGTAGTTTTCACACTTTTGTGACTAATTTTACTGGTGGTGTGACTAGTTTTTGTTGTTGTTGTTGTTTGCTTGAATCTTGTAATAAATCTGTGTGGTATGCAAATAAGATGTCTATACTCAAAGCAACAACAGGGTACACTTGACAAAAGACTCTGTTTGGGAGTCTACATACAAGTTAGTTCTCTGAAATGTGGTTGTCTTCTAATTTGCTTTAGGGGTGCTCCATTTTGCTGTGGTTTTGGGGGTGGGTAGGTCTTACAATCAGCCTGCCTTTGAATAGTTGTTTTGCTATAGACCAGGGAAGAGTGGGGTAGATAGTGTTCTATCATCAGACAGTCGTGTAGAGGATGGGTTTCTTAGACAAATGGAGCCAACAACTTCTATTCTCTTTCTATTTCTTCTCTAACTGATGCTTCCTCTATAAGGATTAGTTGTGGGATCGCATCCGAGGAATATAAAAAGATAAAAGAGGAGAAAATAAATCTTGGGGAGAGGATTTACAGGTAATCGATGCTATCTCTGCCTTTCTGTGAGGTGTGGCTGAATCCCAGTCCTCATCAGAAGCCACTCATGCAGACTCACCTCTAATCTGAGGAAGAGACAACTGTAGTTTTCTGACTGGCTACTGTTGCTAAATATGGGAAGACAAGCCAATCTGTTTGAATCAGGATGAATAAGTTATTAAATTGTCAGAGTTGTCCATTAGTATTTAAACCAACTGCCCTACAGGGATGGAACAGGAAATGCAATTTAAAAAGACTAGAGGAGGAGGCAGCCGTGGTTGTGGTAATTTCTGAATGAAGTAAGTCACTTTGCAAACGGTATGCAGCATTCATATCAAATGGTTTTTTACTTCACGTGTTTTAACAAAGGTTAATAATGCCTTACAGATATGACATGTTAGGTACTTGTTATGTTTCCCAAGTAATGAATATTTTCACTGACTTACTATGGGGCTTGTCAGAGAGTGGTTAAAAATAGTTGTATGCTGAGGAGCACATACTCCGAGGTTAGAGAGCTGGAATGTGACCCTCGTTACCTGTTCTGATATTGTTGAACTGTGCTGGGTTAACGGTAATGCTTCAGAAGATAAGCGCCTTTCTTAACATTCGGAACCTACAGATAAAATCTTATTTTTCAGAGACAGTATGGGAATAATTAAGATATAGATTGTGAGGAGACATTACCCCAGCATTCAAGAGGGCTCTAAATCTGATCACAAATGTCCTCGATGGAGGAAAAGGTGAAGGAGAGTTGGGAGTGACATTCAGGGAGGAGGTGATGTTGAGATGACGGCAAAGTAGGGAGTGATACATCCTGACGCCAATGCATACCTGAAACCACAAGAAGTTGAATGTGCCAGGAGAGTACCCAGGGCCTTACATCTGACCTCCAGACCCTGGAGACAATACATTTCTTTTGTTTCATGACATGAGATTTGTATCAACTAATGACAGTGGCATTGAGAAACCAACTCAACTGCCCTAAACTGGTCTACAAAAGGGAGTAAATAATGACAACTTAAAAGCATTACAGCGAGGACTGAGATGTATAAAGATGTGAGGAATTTAGACATGACCCAGGGTGACTCCCAGTGGCTCTTTAAACTGCTACCTGTCAGTGCTGTCCCACTACATTATAATAACTAACCCAAATGACTAAAAATACAGTCCTGGGCTTAGTCTTTTTTACAACACATTAAGAACTTTTTGGCCTCATATTTTCTGTAGAAGCTGTCCCTTTATTTCTATATGCTGTTCATGTATAGGCAGTGTCATTATTATTCACTGCCGACCCTGGTTGTTACCGTTTAAACTCTAATTCATTGCAATCTCTCTATCCAGTAAATAACTCAGAGGGGGTGTTTTCCTATTTTCCACTCCTAAACAAGATTTTGAATCTATTGGGATATATGTATAAGAACATACATGGTTTTCCACCCTAGCAACTTCTAGAGAGACACAAACCAAGGAGCTATATTTTAAAGAAAGACTCCCCCAGCTATCATACAACACATTGGCTGGCATTTAATTACTTATCAGCAGTATAATTTTTACCCACCTTCTTCATCTGAGTTCCTGACTAGGAATTCTAGTTTCATACACAGTATTGAGAACTATGTTACACTCAACTATTATGCAGGGTGTCTGCTATTTTGCTGGCCTCTTGATAAATGGTGACTGGATGGGAACATTTGGGAAATTATTTTTAACAACAACAACAACCATAACAATAACAACAACAACAACAACAAACCGTATCTTTTGTTGCTTACTTTTTGAGGCAAGCAGGTACGATTTCTTTTATGCTGTTGTCAGTAATGGATAATGAATAATATCCACATTTTCTTTGCAAGAACACATGGGTGTGGTTCCACATCCTCTGCTTTTTTCTTCTCAGGGTGTTCAGATGCTGCTACACACAGGGCTGGAAGGAGGAAGCAGGGTCTGGAAAGGGCAGGATCTTGGTCTTTCTGGGATGGAGTAGCCTTCTCTCTCAGAGGATCTTAGCTTGTGCATATACCGTTAATTGGAGTGGGCTTATACACATACACTTTACTCAGGGTGAACTAAGGGTTATATAGTTTTAGGGAAACGGGTGAGAATATCTAGGGTGGGCAAAGGCCATTGACTGAAGGCTAAGGCTATTGAGATGCCTCATTAGCATGGGGAAGCATTCCAGGAATCCCAGGTTCAGAACTTTGGTGGCATTCCTCAGGCTGTCAATGCAGGGGGTGGGGTCCAGGATCCTCCAGAGAAGAGGAAGCTCTGCTGACAAAGGGACTGTGCCATTTTGCATTGAGTTCAGGGCTGTCTGGTATCCTCAGACTTCTATCTCAGCATCAGGGCAACATCATTAGATGTATACGTTGGAAGGATTCTTGTGAGGCACAACTCTTAGAAGGTCTTTGGCAATTTCAGGGTTCACACAAAGATCAGACAGTTCTCTCTGCTGGTCTGCTGGCTTCAGGATTCAGACTTGGTTTGCATTGGCTTTGCTTCAGACGACTAAAACATGGAAGAGCTCACTTATGAGTGTGTTTGGAAGAAGACACGAGGCAGACATCTGCTTTTTGGAGTAGATGAAGATGCTCTCTTTTGGCATCTGTGACCATGGTTTCTCAAGAGCTCTCTGAATCTAAGCCAAAGTACAACACAGAAAATGGACACATCTCTTCTCATTTAAGCATATTAGAGTGGCACCTTGTGGGCTCAGTACACACATTTGATATTCCAGCATTTGGGAGGTAGAGACAGGAGGATTAAGAATCCAAGGTTGTTTTTAGCTACATAGCAAATTCAAGGCCAGCTTGGACAATAGGAGACTCTGTCTCAAAATCCAAAACAATAAAAACACCACCACCAACAACAATAACAACAACACACACACTCAAAACACGAAAACACTCAAACCAAAACAACCAACACAACTAGCAAACAAAACACTTGTTTAGATACAAGAAGATAATTCAAGAAAGATAATATTAATGTGCTGAGGCAGAAAACTGCATATTTATAAGGCATAGGAGATGCTGCTTTGTGGAACAGAATATGCAACCCCAAGAGGCTCTCCTGGAAGGCTGTTATAGAATAGAACCTTTCTGATCAAGAGCCATATGGTCTTAGGCCATAGTGGGGAAACTAATGTTGTTTTTGTTCAGTGGACATTAACTGTCTTGTAACTATCTATGTTTATGACTATAGGTCAGTCCTTTGTGATGGAGAATGGCAGGTAGCACTGACCTCTAGGCACGAGAGAGTTATTACACTCTTGAAATTACAGTAGCTCTCTATATAGGATCTCTATATAAGACCAGGGGTCTCCCAATACCCTGTTGTAGAAAGCAGAGGCTTACAGGGTCTTATCCTTCCCAGTTAATAGTGAAGAGGTCAGCTCAGGGCATTTGGAAAAATTCCACCAGACCCTAGAGCATAACGACCTCTCTCTGGAAGTGAGAGGAGGGCAATGGAGCACTAGGCACCCCTCCCTTCCTGGATTACATTCCTTAGAATGTAAGGAATGACCTACTTTTGACCACCTACAGACAAGGGAAGTCCTTGCCACCTCATCCCCTAAGGACCAATCAGTTTAAAAATCATATTATTCTGCCAATCACATTGTGCCTAGTGACTGTCGCTCTATTCTACCCTTGAAAACTGTATAAAACTGTCTGAACAGGCTGCCTGAGCTCACCACCTCTCCTTTGGATGCAGGATGACCCCAGGGCACTGGAACAATAAATTTCTTTTGCTTTTGCATCAATCCCTGACTCTGCATTGTTCACTTGGGGGGTCCCTGGTAGCTAAGGCTCATCAGAGTCTTACAGTAGTTGATGGGAAGAAGAGACCTTTTTGTCAGAGGTACAGCCACTGGCAAGGTGTGCACACTCCTTTAGACAGCCCTTCATCCATGAATACCAGTAACACCAATTAAACTCATTGGCACACATACAAGTGCACATTCACTCCCACAAAGGCAAATACACATGCACATACATATACACAAATACACAGGCAGCCACATACACACATATGTATACATACATGTACATACATATGCAAGCACACACACACACAAATATACACACATGATGTTTTATGGTTGCTAATGCTGTGATGAAACATCATGTCCAAAGAATCATGGAGAGGAATGGCTTCATTTGACTTGCACTTCTACATCATTGTTTGTTATCTAAGGAAGTCAGGACAGGAACCAAAACAGGGCAGAAACCTAGCGGCATGAGCTGATGCAGAGGCCATGGAGGAGTGCTGCATACTGGCTTGCTTATCATAGCTTGCTCAGCCTGCTTTCATAAAAACCCAGGACGACCAGCCCAGAGGTGCCATCTTTCACAGTGGGCTAGGCACCCTCCACTAATGATATCAACAATTAAGAAAATGTTCTATAAGCTTGCTTACAGCATGATATTATGGATGCCCTTTCTCAGTAGAGGTTCCCTCATCAATGGTGACTCCAGCTTGTATTAAGCTGGCATAGACCTGGTCTGCACCCCCCTCCAGATACACATACCACAAATACACACACAGGTTCACATGCATAAACACACATACACAAAGGCCCACACTCATATAAAAACATACACACACACACACACACACACACACACACACACACAGAAGGTGATAGTTAATTTGGTTGTTAATACAACTGAATCTGAATCTATTAAAAGACAAACCTCTGGGTACATATATGAAGGGTTAGCTAAATTAGGTAAGCCTTTGGGTTTGCCTGTGAGGGTTTTCTTTCTTTTTTTTTTTTTTTTTTTTTATTCGATATAATTTATTTACATTTCAAATGATTTCCCCTTTTCTAGCCCCCCCCCACTCCCCGAAAGTCCCGTAAGCCCCCTTCTCTTCCCCTGTCCTCCCTCCCACCCCTTCCCAGTTCCCCGTTCTGGTTTTGCCAAATACTGTTTCACTGAGTCTTTCCAGAACCAGGGACCACTCCTGCTTTCTTCTTGTATCTCATTTGATGTGTGGATTATGTTTTGGGTATTCCAGCTTTCAAGGTTAATAACCACTTATTAGTGAGTGCATACCATGATTCACCTTTTGAGTCTGGGTTACCTCTGTGAGGGTTTTCTTGACTAGGTTTATTGGAGACTCATTGTAAATTCCTGGCAATCCTTCCTCCTCTGCTTAGATGTACGAAGGCCTGAGGGAAAAGCTTTTGCTTTTCTCTGGCTTGCTTTGGTATTTGACTGGTAAGCTAGCTCATCTACTGTGCTGCTGATACTGCTGCTGCCACTCTTGCTTTTTTTCCTTTGTTGATATAGAACGCAGCTTCTTTGGCTAGTACCAGTGATTCCCCAGAAACCCTTCAGACCCTCAGTTCCAGAATGAAACTATGGAGACCTCCAGACTTATTGGTTGAGAAACTGTGGGGTCTCAGCCTCTCTAACATGCAGATGGGTACTGCTGAGTCATCCCGACTTGTAAGTCCATCAGTTATAGAGAGCTCAGCCCTTCAGCATGCAGGTGGCCAATCTTGGGCCAACCATCACTAACCAGATGAGCCAACCTATTAAATTGCCTTTTATATACACTCATTGTGTGGGTTCTATTCCTCTACAGAGCCCTGACCAATGCAGGGAATAGTTGAGAAGAGGAAGGGGGGATCATCAGGAGTAGAAGGGGGGCAAGAGAGAAATGGAGAGAAGAGTGAGTAGGATCAAATTATATTAAGTACATGTATGAAAATGCCACAGTGAGACCTATTTATATATATAAGTAATATATACTAATAAACATATTTAAAAAAAAAACAGCAGACAGGACCTGAAGTGGAAATTCCTGGTTTCTTTGGAGACTTGGTTATGTCATATGATGTTTTCTGGAAGCTGTGTTATGAAAGGATGTTTTGCTGAAGCAGACACATAGGAGGGTGTTTTGCTGGAGCAGACATGTGGTATTTTTACGGAAGCTGTCTTATGAAAGGGCATGCGATTTTCTGCTGGAGTGGATTCTTGAGAGGGCATGTGGTATTTAGAAAGAATATAAATAAAACCCCACAGACAGTGAGAGGACACTCTTGCATTGGTATACCTTGCAATACCTTGCTGGTCTATATTGACCTTTGCTTGCTGTAAATCATGAGAGAAATGTGCTTTGTAGTATTCTTGCTGCTTTTTGCCATTTCTGCAGACTCATGCTGATTAGGTGGAGCCTCGTTGGTTTCTTCTGGATTGAGCCACTGCTACTGATTTGTTTGGCCCTATTTGGCCTTGGTTTGGGCCTTGAGGACAAACCTGAGCCTTTGCTTGAGTTTAGAGACCTGTCTTGCTCACTTCCTACTGGAGTGACTCAACATGACCTACTTGGGCCAGCTCTGCTTAAGCTACCACTGATATAGATAGCTTCATTGGCCCTGTCAGCCACCCCATACCCTCTGTCACCCTTCCCCGGCTTCCTATGTCATCTCACCTCACCAAATATCCCCTACTTCCTCCTTCAATCCTATGTAAGCAAGAGGCTGATTTAATAAAATGAGTTCCTGCTTTGATAAGAGTCCTGACCCTGGTGTGTTTCTTTTGGGCCATGGACACTCACCATCCCGCTCAGCCCCAGACAGACCTGGCTGGACTGGGTTCTTTCTTCTTGCCTGGACCTGCCAGCAAAGAACCAACACTGATTCATGCTTGGTGTTTTGGACTGGACTGCTGATATCCTGACAACAAAGATTGAAATTGCCCCAAAGAACTACTTTTGAACAGGTCCACAACCTCAGTTTTCTATTAACCTTTGTCTCCTGTACCTCTCTGGTAGGTGGGCTAGATGGGGGGATTGAGTATTGTAATAACCCTTATTAACATAGGTTTTAAAAAATAGGCCTACAGGGACCAGTGAGAGGCTCAGTGGGTTAAAGCACTTATTGCTAAGCCTGACCATATTAGTTGGTTCCCTGGGACCCACATAGTGGAGAGAAAGAAGCAACTCCAAAACATTGTCCTCTATCTCCACATGTGTGCCATATTATATACATGCTTTGGCATATACCTTAAATAAATAAATATGTGTAATTAAAAAGAAGCATAGCAGCTTTCTTTTATATTTAAAGCAATAGGTTCAAGTATGATGTCTGTCAGTTAGGGTTTTACTGCTGTGAAAAGTTACCATGACCAAAGCAAGTCTTATAAAGGAAAACATTTAATTGGGACTGGCTTACAGGCTCAGAGAGGTTCAGTCCATTATTATCAAGGTTGGAGCATGGCAGCATCTAGGCAGCCATGGTGCAGGCAGAGCTGAGAGTTCTACATCTTCATTTGAAGGCTGCTAGTGGAAGACGGACTTCTAGGCAGCTAGGATAAGGGTCTTAAGCCCACCCCCACAGTGACATACCAACTCCAACAAGGCTATGCCTCCTAATAGTGCCACTCCCTGGGCCTAGCATATACCAACCATCACGATGTCTTTCCAAAAGATGACAATAAAACCACTGTAATTTATCCATGTTATGGAATACTAGTTAGCAATGAGTAGGAGGAGGATATTGGCACACAATATTCATCTGTGCAGGTCAGATGAATCTCTAGGAAATGATGCAGAGTGAAAAAGCTAACTATTAAAGTCACCCTTTGTGTGATTTACTACGTGATATTGAAGTAAGAAGCTGGAGAGATGGCTCAGCAGTTAAGAGCACTGCTGACTGTTCTTCCAGAGGTCCTGAGTTCAAATCCCAGCAACCACAGGTAGCTCACAACCAACTGTAATGGGATCTGGTACCCTCTTGTGGTGTGTCTGAAGACAGATACAGTGTATTTACATATAGGAGATATTGAAGTAAAAACATCATAGCCATGGCAAGAAATTAAATAAATAGATAGATAGATAGATAGATAGATAGATAGATAGCTGACAGGACTAAGGAGATACTAGAGGGAGAAGGGAGGTGGGTATAACCATAACAAGGCAATGTGGAGGCCTGTAGTGATGGGTATGTTGGGCTATGTACATCAGTATCCTGCCTGTGACATTGTGTTGTGATTTTGTAAGCTGTTCCCACCAAGAAAGACCAAGTAAATGTCACATGGGGTTTCTCTATATTATTTCTTAAAAGTGATGCTATTCTAAATGATTTCACAGTAAAATGCTTAATTAAAAACTTAATGACTAATATTGGGAGAATGTGAAGTAGGAAATAACATGCCAACAGATGGAATATGTTACTTGGATATAATCCCTTGGCTCTTAGATGTAAATGGTAGAAGATACTGTGTTAAATACTGCTTTACCTTTAAAACTATGTGATGAAACATGGAATGGGAAATACAGGCATTGATTATACTGATTCTGGTGGCAGGAATTTTATTCACGCAATTTCATCTCTAGATAAAGACAAACAGAGCCCCTTCATGATTAAATATCATCATCATTTTGTATTATTTCCAAATTAGAGGTATTTTAAGGGTCCTCATACTCTTATCCTTTTCCTTTTTAATAAAAATAATATGTACTTATTTTTATAATATAGAATGAAATATTTTAGTTCAAGGGATAAAATGATACCCAAGGCTCAAATGTATATAACATAAAACTGAAGGTTGTGTTAAGAGATTGCTTCAAAATAAACCACAATTGTAGTGATAAATTTACTTTAAATAATAATAATAGCAATATAGTAATTTGAATATCCTATTTAAATTTTACTTACTGTCACACAGACATGTCTTTAGTGAAGAAGCATATGAACTATGGGGTTGGAGAGATAGCTCAGTGATTAAGAGCATTTTTTTTTGTTCTTACAGAGGATCCAGGTTAGATTCCCTGTTCCAACAAGGTTTACAACACTTGGAATTCCAGTTCCCCAACCAGTGCCTCTGGTCTCTGTGGTCACTACACATACACATGCACATGCACATGCACATGCACATGCACATGCACATGCACATGCACATGCACATGCATACATGTAGGCAAAACACCCATACACATAAAACAAAATGAATGTATATATTTCAGAAGAAACATGTTAGCCACACACAGCTCTTTGTCAAAAAGGTATTTGTGGTTACAGACTACTCATTTTTCTGCAAAACTCAGATTGGCTGTGATATGAAACCTACAGCTGCATGAACACGCCCATGTCTGAAGAAAGAAGTAAATATTCCTAGATTTCTGCCACAGCTACTGTCAATCTTCTTTTCTTTTAGTGGGTAATGACTTAGTTGGTGGTTCTTTCTTGTGACAATTTTATATGTGACATATGTTCGATGCAAGCAATCAAAACAACAGGTCCAAATAACAGGGCTTAGTATTTGCATGCTATATTATTTTATTTCATTTTTATCTCATTTGACTCACACAGTGATTCTGTGAAGACACTGTTACCACTCTCCTTTCCCAGATAAGGAAGCAGTAATAATCTTAGCTTCGCCTTCATGGCTTGAACAAAGCCACACACTTCATCTAGTAATTCAATGCAATTTATTGCAGCCATTTCTTCCTGAGACAGAGTCTTCATGGTGTAACTCAGGCTGCCATCAGACTTGCATTCCCATATCAGCTTCCTAAGGTTTAGAACATTTGCTTCCTTTATACCAAATTCTTCATTTTTGAAAAACTGTGGTTGCTGAGAGGCTGTAATCCTAGGGTCATAGCATTAGATTGGAACCCAAAAGACTCTGTTGATCTTCACTTCAGACTCTGATCATGATGCCAGTGTCTGGTTACTAATAATCCCATCTATCATGATAATCAAGCAGGAAATGATAGTTTGGTGGTGGTGGTGGCAGTGCAAATGGTAAACATATTTTTACTTTAATCTTATAAGAAGAATTTCTAGGACTGTGTGAAAATATAAGCCAGGAAAGAGGTGTTTGCCTTTGTAAATGATGAATCATGCAATACGGAAAAATTACTTAAGAGTATTTCAATCTATCATCTTAAGTATCTATCTATGTATCTATGTATCTATGTATGTACCTATGTATGTATGTATGCATGTATGTATGTATGTATATGTATGTATGTATGTATCTACCTACCTACCTACCTATCTCTTTTTTTTAAGGTTCACTATGATTTTATTTCTTGATGATTAGTTAAAGGAAATGAAGGATAATGAACATTTTATTTTATGAAAACATTAGTCTCTTTGTAGATTCTGAAATATTTTCTTTTTTTTAACTTATTTTTTTTATTCGATATATTTTTTATTTACATTTCAAATGATTTCTCCTTTCCTAGCCCCCCCACTCCCAGAAAGTCCCGTAAGCCCCCTTCTCTCCCCCTGTCCTCCCACCCACCCCTTCCCACTTACCCGTTCTGGTTTTGCTGAATACTGCTTCATTGAGTCTTTCCAGAACAAGGGGCCACTCTTCCTTTCTTCTTGTACCTCATTTGATGTGTAGATTATGTTTTGGGTATTCCAGGTTTCTAGGTTAATATCCACTTATTAGTGAGTGCATACCATGATTCACCTTTTGAGTCTGGGTTACCTCAAAGAAGCAAAGGCTGTAACCTAAATGTCTCCAATCACAGCTGTATCTGCTTGCTTCTTTTTTGAGTCATCAGGGACATTTCTGATTCCCCACCTCTTAGGGCTAGTTCAAATGACTTTCCTCTTTGCCATAACAAACCTCAGATGTGCATTTAAATTATTGAGGTTAAAAAATATTGAGGTATGGTTGCTTTGTCTTCTAAGATGTTATGGGATTCCTTCTCACTTGTCAGTATGTGTTTTGAACACCCTGGTGATAGTTCCATCTTTGGAACCAAATTCCTGATAAGATTTACCTTGAAATGTGGTGATGTGGTTTATTTTCCTTCCTTTACCTTCCTTCCTGTTCTGCATGGTACCCTGTACACTTTTAAAAATGGTGCCTGGTTTTACAGACCCATTTCAAACAGTATTTTCTTTTCCCACACCTTTTCTGATCCTCTACGTTAAGTTTAGTACCTTTTTATTTGTAGAACCTTCTAATACTGCCCTTCTGCAACAGCAGTAACTGATGTTGGGGAGGTATATATGAGCTAGTCATTGTTTAAGAATCTCCATGTATTCTCCCATTTCATGTTTACTTCAAGCCTGTGGCATGGTCATGGTGTTCCCATTTCCCAGGTGAGAACAATGAGACACAAAGTCATGTCTCTCAGAGCATCTGTTTCCCCAGGTATTCTCACATTCCTCTGTCTCTCTGGTACTCTGAGGTCATGACAACTATCCCACATCTTCCTCCATCACAAACTCCTTACCAAACAGGCCTCTGCTCCCATCTTTATTTTCACTCTGATGTTTTATTTAAGAGACCAACATATATTTGTTGAATTAAATTGAAGTCTCTTCAATGACAATCCCAACAGCTTTGAATAAATATGAACAAATAAATAGGAACAAATAATAAAAGGGCCAGGTTCTGGTAACAGGTTCTAATGGATCTGACTTACATAAGTTGTACTTCAGAGGGCAATGGATTCTCCTATGCTGTTATTTCTTCTCTCCTATTCTGATAAGCATTTAGAGTGAAGTAAAATGTTAGCATAGATAATAATACTTAGAATATTTAGAAATATCTATTTATCCTGTATGTGTATGTATGTGTGCATACACATATGTGCATGCATGTGTATGCTCATGCCATGCACACATGTCACAATCAGAGGACTCTTGCGGGTGACTGTTTTCTATTTCCTCCATGTGAGTCCCAGTGATGGAACTCAGGTCATCAGGTTTAATAGCATGGAGGCCTGAATAGGTTTGGCCCCCAAAGACTCATGTGATTGAATGCTTCGCTTATAGGGCATGACACTATTATGAGGTATGGCCTTGTTGGAGTAGGTGAGGCATTGGTGGAAGAAGTGTGTCTCTGCGGGGTTGGGCTTTGAGTTCTCATATAAGAGCTTAAGTTACTCCCAGTGATAGAGTCCCCTTCTGCTTCTTGTGAATCAAGACGTAGAACTCTTGGCTCCTTTAGCACCATGACTGTCTGTATGCTGCCCTGTTTCCACACCATGTGTGCTGCCACCTTGATGATAATAGATTGAACCTCTGAAACTGTAAGCCAGCCCCAATTAAGTGTTTTATTTTAAAAGAGTTGCCTTGATCATGCTGTGTCTTCATAGCAATGAAACCCTAAGGCAGATGGCAAGCGCTTTTTATTCACTGTGCTATTATACCAGCCTGATAATATTTCTGTTCTTCCTTCATTTCACATTATTTTCATTAATATTATATTATTTTACAGCTTTATACATATATATATATAACACACTGTACTTGCAATCTTTCCCCTTTGTTCTGTTACCTCCCTTCTTTCCTTTACAATCCACTATTCTTCCCAACATTTTCCTCAGCGGCTATACCACCCCAGCCCACCTCAGGAACCATTAATGCTTAATAACTCCAGGATGCTGGGTAATTTATCGTCTTTTAAAGCCAAGCCATAGAATCCCCTGGAGTTGGAGTTGCAAGAAACTGTGAGTCACCTAATATGTGCTCTGAGGACTGAATTTTGTTTCTTTGTAGGCATGTCTAGAGAAATATAAATACAAATAACTCTTCTGAGCTGAGGTAATCACCTAGTTGTGGCCTCACCATCGTCAGAGATTGTCTTAGACAATGTGTCACACATTTAGGATGGTACACTGTAGATAGCTGTCCTTATTAAACATAACTTCTTTTTTTAATATAGAAAAGAAATGCCAATAGTTGCTTCTTATTCTTATGTAATAGATTTGATCCTTGGCAGGTATTTCCACTCTTTTGCCAAATTTTGAACTCTTTTTAGTAAGGGGCAGAGAAGTGCTTAGCAGTCTTAAATTCCCCACAGTTTCCACCATCTGGCACATTTTTCTTGGAGATTTTGACAGAGATTTTTGAATGTCAGAACAGGAAAGCTTTTTGCTAGTAAGACACTTTAGATGTCAGTCATCATTAAAACAAAGATCTTGAGTGTTTTAAATCAATTCCCAGCCCTGTAAGGGCTCCTGCCAATCAATGGATTGGCTCATGGATTTGTTGGAGTTGGCATGGGTGAGCTGTCTCTGAAGCTTGCCCACCTGTCTCAGGGTCAGCTCCTGGAACTGACTCTTTTCTTCTCTGTGAACTTAACTTTGACCCTGAATCATTTACAAAGTGTTATTAAATTCCTGTGCTAGAAAATTCCTGTGATTTATTACATTTTTATGAGTTAATAGTTAAAATTTCAGCACTATTGTTATCAGAGAACTAGTTCAAATGTACGCATATTAAAAAGTTTATAATGATGGTTAATCCAAGCAATTTCCTACTTCAAACTCAGTCAGGAAGGAAATTATTTTTATATGCACTGGAATATGATTAAAGATATGTCCATCTCCCAAGAGTAGCTACAATATTCTCTATAATTTATACATATAATCTTCTGTGTTTGGGCTCTAAGAAGCTACAGCCCAGTACAAAACATGTAGGGTTTGCTTTCTAGACAACACAGTCCTGTTTAGTAGTTATAGTAGCTGTTCTAGCTGTGACAAAATATGCAAGGTTGACAACTCAGAAGAAAGAAATGTTTATTTTTCCTCTTGGTCTTAGAGGTTTCAGTTTATGGTCATTTGGAGCCATTGTTTTGGGGAAGTATGGCTACGCAGAATGTCATGGCAAAAAGTGCTTGAGAGTCAAACCTTTCCATTTTGTGGTGGCCCAAGTATAGATAGCCCTTTCTAGAGAATACCTACAACAGTTCAACTTCTCTCTAAGGCTCAACCAGTTTCCCAATGGTTCCATCACCTTCCAATAATGTGACAAGATGGTGACAAAACCTTTATCACATGAGACTTTGGGGGCAATTCCTATGCAAATTTCAGATGTATGTGAAATACGAGTCAGCATGTGGATCATTTTCAATGTATTTGTCTTATTTTATGTGCATGAGTGTTTTCCTGTATGAATGTATATGTACCTCATATGTGCCTGGTGCTTGTGGAGGACAAAAGAGGATATCTGATCTCCTGGAACTTGAGTTAGAGATGGTTGTAAGTTAACCATCTTGGGGATCCCATGGATTCTGGTAATCAAACTAGATCCTCTACAAGAACAAGTGCTCTAAACTGCTCAGCTACTTCTCCATCCCAGCATATGATCATTTTAGAGTTGTTTTGATTTGCACATGCTCTTGAGAATCAAATCTTTCTCTTTCATTTACAAAGAACAAAATTCCTTAGGGCCTACTTAGGACATGGATGTGAGAAAGAGCAAAGAAAGACTGAAAGCAAAACACACTGATGCCAACATATATAACATATATAACATATATAACATACATAAAGGACTAAGCAACAGCGGTTTTAACAAACTCTGCTTGGTTATATGTTTCAAATTATTTAATGACCCAAATTCAGAGATAGACCATAATGATGAGATCTTAGTGCATAAGCAGATTTTAAGGGGGATATAAATTCATATGTCAGTATTAGTTTGGACAGGACAGTCTCTCTCTCTCTCTCTCTCTCTCTCTCTCTCTCTCTCTCTCTCTCTCTCCTCTCTCCCTCCCTCCCTCCCCCTATCTTTCCCTCTCATTTCTCTTTTTCTTTCTCTATGATAAATTCTCTCCTTGTAGACCTGAATGTACAGGAACTTGCTATGCAGACCAAGCTAGTCTCAAACTTAAGAGATGAGCCTCTCTTTGCCTCTGAAATGTTGAATTAAAGGCATGTGCCACTAATCATTCCCATCTTATTCAGGTATGGTGGTACTTGCCTGTAATTTTAATACCTGGGTGGTGATGGCAGGATGTTCATGAGTTTGAGGCTGGCCTATGATACATGTGGAGTCTTACTTCAACTCTGAAGTAAGACTTTGTTTACAACAAAACAAAACAACACCAACAATGAAAAGCGAGTCTAAAACTTACTGTTAGTAGATAATTAAACATGAATGTTATTTCTGCTTATATGTATTACTACCCATTATTAACTAATTAATCTTAAATACTAATTTTAAACAATAATGTTGAATATTTTCATAGCTTCCTAGAAAGCTCTATGTTTAGGCAGCATTGTAAATATTTGTATGTGTCTTCAGAAATTGTTTGGGAACCGGTTCCTCTGTGAAGTGAAATGACAGTGTTTGGGCGGCTTGCCCATGGACACAGCAACAGGGCACCTGACTTTGAAGCTAATACTCTCAATTTTGTTGTCAGTGTCTGAGGATGATGGACGGTTTGTGGATGGAAAATGAGGATGTCTCCAGCAAGGTGTCATGGTTCTATGAGAGCTGTTTTGACCGTGTACCAGCAGCCCCATATGCTGGGAATTCCAAGTGCTTTGTGTGGTGTGGGTGAAGGAGGTTGGTCCATAGTTTAGCATCAGTAGGATGCTGAATTCAAGATCTCAGAAATGTCTTGTAATGTATCAAGCTGATTTATAATAATGAAATCGTAGGAAGTGAGTCACAGAGTGCCTGTACATTAATGAAAACATTTTCCAGGAGCAAGAGCATATATTTTTGGACAAGTGAATGGGATAACTGAAGAGATTGTTATGACCAATGACTATGGACATTAAAAAATATTCTTTGACAATTTTCTATAGGTACATAGTGAATGTTAGCTTTCCTCTCCCACAGAATCCTTCCCTTTCCCTAGGTAACCCACTCCCTTTTTCTTTTGAGCACTATTGAATTTACATATGGTTTCTTGCATGAGCATTGTCTTAGGGTTTCCATTGCCATGAAGAGAAACCATGACCAAGGCAATTCTTATAAAGGCAAACATTTAGTTGGGGCTGGCTTTCAGTTTTAGAGGTTTAGTGCATTATCATCACAACAGGAAGCATGGCAGCATGCAGGCAGACATGGAATTGGAGAAGAAGCTTAGAGTTCGGCATCTTGATCTGACTGCACCTAGGAGAAACTGACTCTTGGCAGAGCTTCAGAGCCCACTGCTACAGTAATGCACTTCCTCCAACAAGACCACACCTAATGTTGCCAATTCCTATGGGCCAAGGATATTCAAACCACCACAATCACCAATAAGGGCTATTCTTCAAACATAATAAATATACCAATAGCTACAGTACTGAGGAACTCCCTATGTCAGCAGTCATTACCTATTCATAGACCCTCAGGTAGTGGTGGGCTGTCACAGACCCTTAGCTGATGGTTAGGCTGTTAGGAGTTTCTAAGGTATTTCTAGCTTAGAAGCAGAAGAACTTTTGACTTGGGGATTGATTGACATCATGGCACAGACTGACATCAGTGTGTCACTGAGGTTATGCTTGCTATGACTGTGGGGTAATAATTTAAGTGACATGATTCTTCTTAGAAATGTTAAGAATGCAAAATCCTGTGTACAGGGGTACATAGGATGTGAATTTCCAGGCAAGATGAGGGACAGTAGAACACTGCCTATATCTTGGACAGTTCTCAAAGAACATGGCAAGAGTGGGACCACTCTCTACCATATCAGGTTTGGGCCTACTTAAGACCATAGACATAAAGGCCACATCATTATAAAGACAATTAGACTTCTGTTTCCCTGCCAGAAATCTGGCTTCTCAGAAATTGTGTGACCAGCAGTCTGCTCATCTAGCTGGAAGCCCCTGACAGTACTTCCCCCCTTCCTCCCCTCCCCATTACTAAAGTTATTTTATCTAGCCCCTCTATTTTAATAAATGAGCTGTCTCCCACCTCAGTCTCCTGGGTCATTTATACCTGCAGAACTCACAACTGTCGGAGATCCTGCTCCTTAGATCTTCCTGGTCCCCAGCTCCTCCTACTCCCCAGTTCCTTCTGTTCTCCATTTCCTCCTGCTCCCCAGCTTCTCAGAAACCTGAGACCACCAGTGTGCAACAGCAGAGGATCAATATTTACTAGTTCTCTTTCCTAATCACATATATGCAGGGTTGAGGGGGGATTGGATGGGGGTTATTGGAGGGGAAACTCAGAAAGGGGATAACATTTGAAATTTAAATAAATAAAATATCCAATAAAAATTTTTTTGGCATGGGGTCTGTGTCCTGCCTGGAGACCAGCAGAGGGAGAGAATCCCCGTGGCCATATTCACTGCCTGCGGGAGCAGAAGAGCGTCACTAGGTACTGTATCACTCCCAGCTTTAGATCTCTGGGTGTGCAAACTGCCAGGGGTCTGCCTGTACCCAAGAACTGAGCACATCACATCAGAACTCTGCCTCCAGCCAGTCAGTTATGAGAGACTCTCTGCCATCTTGGATCTTGGGCACAAGAGAAATCAGACAGACTGAGGTACACAAATATAACCCAAGGCCAACATCGCGGGGGGTCTAAGCCCTAAGGGCCTTGGCCTGCACCCAGGTCCTGGGCTGTTCGGGGAGCGATCAGTGTGCAAACCTGGCCAGGAGGTTGTTTGCCCAGCCCGGTGCGCGTGCTGCCAGCTTGACTACTGGACACTAGAGAGCACTAGCAGGCAAAGTCAGCTTAGAGTCATAGCTCGAGGCCAACATAGTGGGGGTCTAAGCCGGAAGGGCCTTGGACTGACTCCAGGCCCTGGGCTGCTTGGTGGGCCATCTGTGTGCCAACCCGGCCAGGAGGTTGTTAGCCTAGCAGACTCTCCCTGCAGTTTCAGGGAGCGCATGCACACTGCCATCGTGGTCACATGACAGAACCAATTAACAGTCATAGCCCGAGGGGAACTTTGCTCCAACCTTAGCCTGCCAGGCTTTTGCCTAGACTCAGGGCCTCAGCAGCTAGGCTAGCCTTGTGCGCACCAACCCAGTATGGAGATCAGCTGCCCAGCAGAGTGACCAGCACTCAGAAAAGGTCCCACAGCATACACCATCAGCACTCCCTGAAGGAGCAAACAGGCACCGCCTGGTTCACACAGACATTCTGGGGCAAGGCACACTAGGGCTCCAAGGGCGCCCAAGAGGAGGACAGCACATCAACAGTCTGTAATAGGGGAAACCCAGCCATCCAGTGTTGCAGAAATAGCCCTACAGCCTCACAGGCGGCACAAACACCAGCCAGAGACAAGACCAACTAACAGTAGAGATAACAAGATGGCAAAGGGCAAACGCAGAAACACTACTAACAAAAATCTAGGCAATATGGCAGCATCTGAACCAAACTCTCCAACATTAGCAAGCCCTGGTTACACAAATACACCAGAAAAACAAGATTTGGATTTAAAGTCACTGTTCATGATGCTGCTAAAGGACATAAATGACATAAAAAGGACATAAATGAATCTCTTAAAGAAAGAAATACAGGGGAACATGAATAAGCTAGAAACCTGTATAATGGAAACACAAAAATCACTTAAAGAAATTCAGGTGAATAAGGCTCAAGAGATAGAAGCCAATAAAGGAGAAACACACACAAAAAAAATTAAAGAAATGCAGGAGAAAGTGAGTCAAACAGCAGAAGTCATGAAAGAGGAAACACAAAAATCTCTTAAAGAATTACAGGAAAACACAAACAAGCAAGTGAAGGAGCTAAGCAAAACAATCCAGTATCTAAAATCAGAAGTAGAAATAACTAAGAAATCACAAAGGGAGACAACTTTGGAGATAGAAAATCAGGGGCCATAGATGCAAATATCAACAACAGAATACAAGAGATGGAAGAAAGAATCTCAGATGCTGAAGATACCATAGAAACCATTGACTCAACAGCCAAAGAAAATGCAAAATGCAAAAAGCTTGTATCCCAGAACATCCAGGAAATCCAGGACACAATGAGAAGACCAAACCTAAGGTTTATAGGTATAGATGAGAATGAAGATTTACAGCTGAAAGGGCCAGCAAATATCTTCAACAAAATTATGGAAGAAAACTTTCCCAACTTAAAGAGAGAGATGCCCATGAATATACAAGAAGCCTACACAACTCCACACAGACTGGACCTGAGCAGAAATACCTTTCATCACATAATAATCAAACCCCCAAATGTACTAAACAAAGAAAGAATATTCAAGGCAGCAAGAGAAAAAGGCCAAGTAACATATAAAGGAAGACCTATCAGAATCACACCAGACTTCTCACCAGAGACTACGAAAGCTAGAAGATCCTGGGCAGATCTCATGCAGACTCTAAGAGAACACAAATGCCAGCCAAGACTACTATACCCAGCAAAACTCTCAATCACCATAGATGGAGAAACCAAGATATTCAATGACAAAACCAAATTTACACAGTATCTTTCCACAAACCCAGCCCTACAAAGAATAATAAGAGGAACACTCCAATACAAGGAGGGAAACGACACCCTGGAAAAAGCAAGATAGTTACCTTCTTTCATCAAACCCAAAAGAAGATAACCACTCAAATATAAAAATAACATTGAAAATGACAGGAAGTAATAATCACTATTCCTTAATATCTCTTAACGTCAATGGACTCAACTCCCCAATAAAAAGACATAGACTAACAGACTGAATAAGGAAACAGAACCCTACATTTTGCTGCATACAGGAAACACACCTCAATGTCAAAGACAGAAACTACCTTAGAGTAAAAGGCTGGAAGACAATTTTATAAGCCAATGGTCTCAGGAAACGAGCCGGAGTAGCTATCCTAATATCAGAAAAAATTGATTTTCAACCTAAAGTCATCAAAAGAGATACAGAAGGACACTTCTTGCTGTTCAAAGGAAAAATCCACCAAGAAGAACTTTCAATTCTGAACATCTATGCACCAAATGCAAGGGCACCCTCATTCGTAAAAGAAATTTTACTAAAGCTCAAAGCACACATTGCACCTAACACAATAATTGTGGCTGATTTCAATACTCAACTCTCCTCAATGAACTGATCAGGAAAACAGAAACTAAAGAGGGACACAATAAAACTAAAGCTTTGGACCAATTGGACTTGACTGATATTTATAGAACATTTCACCCTAAAACAAAAGAATATACCTTTTTCTCAGCACCTCATGGTACCTTCTCCAAAATCATCCATATAATTGGTCACAAGACAGTCCTCAACAAATATAAAAAGATCGAATTAATCCCATTCCTCCTATGGGATCACTATGGAGTAAGACTGGTCATCAATAGCAACAAAACCAACAAATCCCACATACACTTGGAGGCTGAACAATACTCTACTCAATGACACCTTGGCCAAAGAAGAAATAAAGAAAGAAATCAGAGACTTCTTAGAATTTAGTGAAAATGAAGGCACAACATACCCAAATTTTTGGGATACAATGAAAGCAGTGCTAAGAGGAAAGCTCAGCCCTGAGTGCCTCCAAAAAGAAAATGGAGAGAGCATACACTAGCAGCTTAATGACACACCGGAAAGCCCTGGAACAAAAAGAAGCAAATTCACCCAGGAGGAGTAGAAGACAGGAAATCATCAAACTCAGGGCTGAAATCAGTCAAGTGATTTCATACATACAAGAGAACCATACAAGGAATCAACGAATCCCAGAGCTGGTTCTTTGAGAAAATCAACAAGATAGATAAACCCTTAGACAGACTGACCAAAGGGCACAGAGAAACTATCCAAATTAACAAAATTAGAAATGAAAAGTGGGATATAACAACAGAAACTGAGGAAATTCAAAAAATCATCAGATCCTACTACAAAAGCCTATACTCAATACAACTGGAGAATCTGGAGGAAATGGACAATTCCCTAGACAGATACCAAATACCAAAATTAAATCAGGACCAAATAAATCATCTAACCAGTCCCATAACCCCCAAAGAAATAAAAGGGGTCATAGAAAGTTTTCCAACCAAATAAAACACAGGACCAGATGGCTTCAGTGCAGAATTCTATCTGATCTTCAAAGAAGACCTAACACCAATACTCTTCTAACTATTCCACAAAATAGAAACAGAAGGAACACTACCCAATTCCTTCTGTGAAGCCACAATTACGCTGATACCAAAACCACACAAAGATCCAACAAAGAAAGAGAATTTCAGACCAATTTCCCTTATGAACATCGATGCAAAAATACTCAATAAAATTCTTGCCAACCGAATCCAAGAACACATAAAAACAATCATCCACCATGATCAAGTAGGCTTTATTCCAGGGATGCAGGGTTCGTTCAATATACAGAAATCCATCAATCCAATCCACTACATAAACAAACTCAAAGAAAAAAACTACATGGTCATTTCATTAAATGCTGAAAAAGCATTTGACAAAATTCAGCATCCTTTCATGCTTAAAGTCTTGGAAAGAACAGGAATTCAAGGCCCATACCTAAACATAGTAAAAGCAATATACAGCAAACCAGTAGCCAGCATCAAACTAAAAGGAGAGAAACTTGAAGCAATCCCACTAAAATCAGGGACTAGACAGGGCTGCCCCCTTTCTCCTTATCTTTTCAATATTGTATTTGAGGTACTAGCTCAGGCAATTAGACAACATAAGGAGGTCAAAGGGATACAAATTGGAAAGGAAGAAGTCAAACTATCATTATTTGCAGACGACATGATCATCTACCTAAGTGACCCAAAGAACTCCACTAGAGAGCTCCTACAGCTGATAAACAACTTCAGCAAAGTAGCAGGTTATAAAATCAACTCAAGCAAATCAGTAGCCTTCCTATACTCAAAGGATAAGCAGGCTGAGAAAGAAAGTAGGGAAATGACCCCCTTCACAATAGCCACAAACAGTATAAAGTACCTTGGGGTGACTCTTACCAAACATGTGAAAGATCTTTATGACAAGAACTTCAAGACTCCGAAAAAGGAAATAGAAGAAGACCTCAAAAAATGGAAAAACGTCCCATGCTCATGGAATCGGTAAGATTAATATAGTTAAAATGCCCATTTTGCCAAAAGCAATACACAGATTCAACGCAATACCCATCAAAATCCCAACTCAATTATTCATTGAGTTAGAAAGAACAATTCTCAAATTCATCTGGAACAACAAAAAACCCAGGATAGCTAAAACTATTCTCAACAACAAAAGAAATTCTGGGGGAATCAGTATCCCTGATCTCAAGCAATACTACAGAGTAATAGTGTTAAAAACTGCATGGTATTGGTACAGTGACAGTCAGGCGAATCATTGGAATAGGATTGAAGATCCAGAAATGAAACCACACACCTATGGCCACTGGATCCTCGACAAAGGGGCTGAAAACATCCAATGGAAAAAAGATAGCCTTTTCAACAAATGGTGCTGGTTCAACTGGAGGTCAGCATGCAGAAGAATGCGAATTGATCCATCCTTGTCTCCTTGTACTAAGCTCAAATCCAAATGGATCAAGGACCTCCTTATAAAGCCAGACACTCTGAAGCTAATAGAAAAGTAATTGGGGAAGACCCTTGAGGACATTGGTACAGGGGGAAAGTTCCTGAACAGAACACCAATAGCTTATGCTCTAAGATCAAGAATTGACTAATGGGACCTCATAAAATTACAAAGTTTCTGTAAAGCAAAGGACACCATCAAAAGGACAAATCAGCAAGCAACAAATTGGGAAAAGATCTTCACCAACCCTACATCAGATAGCGGGCTAATATCCAATATATACAAAGAACTCAAGAAGTTAGACCCCAGAAAACCAAATAACCCTATTAAAAATGGGGTACAGATTTAAACAAAGAATTCTCACGTGAAGAACTTTGGATGGCAGAGAAACATCTTAAAAAATGCTCAACTTCATTAGTCATCAGGGAAATGCAAATCAAAACAACCCTGAGATTTCACCTTACACCAGTCAGAATGGCTAGATTAAAAACTCAGGAGACAGCAGGTGTTGGCGAGGATGTGGAGAAAGAGGAACACTCCTCCACTGCTGGTGGGGTTGCAAATTAGTCCAACCACTCTGGAAATCAGTCTGCCGGGTCCTTAGAAAACTGGGCTCATCACTTCCGAAAGATCCTACTATACCACTCCTGGGCATATACCCAGAAGATTCCCCAGCATGTAATAAGGATATATGTTCCACTATGTTCATAGAAGTCCTATTTATAATAGCCAGAAGCTGGAAAGAACCCAGGTATCCCTCAACAGAGGAATGGATGCAAAAAATGTTGTATATATACACAATGGAGTACTATACAGCCATTAGAAACAATGAATTCATGAAATTCTTAGGCAAATGGATGGAGCTGGAGAACATCATACTAAGTGAGGTAACCCAGTCTCAAAAGATGAATCATGGTATGCACTCACTAATAAGTGGATATTAGCTTGGAAAATTGGAATATTCAAAACATAATCCACACATCAAATGAGGTACAAGAAGAACGGAGGAGTGGCCTCTGGTTCTGGAAAGACTCAGTGTAGCAGTATAAGGCAAAACCAGAACAGGGAAGTGGGAAGGGGTGGGTGGGAGAACAGGGGGAGGGAAGCGGGCTTATGTGACTTTTGAGGAGTGGGTGGCCAAAAGTGGGGAAATCATTTGAAATGTAAATAAAAATTTATATAATAAAAAAAGTCACTATAAAAAATTTTCATCTATAGAGTTACAGTAAAAGGGCAAGCAATATATCCATATTGCTTATAAGGCGACATAGACCACACCTTATTCCTGGTTTATGAAGTATGGTTACTGTGCTATATTCCCAGCAACAATATGGAAGCATTTCAAAACTAAACTAAGAACTAACTTGTGATTCAGCAACCCCATCTTGGAGAATATACAAAATATTTAAAATTAGGATGCTAACGTGATACCTGCACTCCTATATTCGACTCAGAACATTTCACAATAGCCAAGATATGGAAATAACCTATAGAAAAGGATATTCACCTCCTGACGGGACAGAAAAGGTTCACTAGGTACTGTATCACCCCAAGCTGTAGATCTCTGGTGGTGCAAACCACCATGGGTCTGCCTGTACCAAGGAACTGAACACATAGGAGGTTTGTCTGCCAGCCCACCGGGAGTGGGTCCTATGTCCTGCCCAGAGAGCTGATGAAGGAGAGAAGCCCCATGGCCATATTCCCTGCCTGCCCAGACAGAAAAGGGTCACTAGGTACTGTATCACTCTGAGCTTTAGATCTCTAGGGGTGCAAACCACAAGGGGTCTGCCTGCACTCAGGAACTGAGCACATAGGCGGTTCATCTGCAAGCCAGTCCATTGCGGGCCCTGTGTCCTATGTGAGAATCAACAGAGGGAGTGACTCCCACCACACCATCTTTGCTCCATAATAGAGCAGACAGAGAACACCTGGTTGACCTTGACAACCTAGGTATAACATTGCTTGAGGCAAGACTGAGAAGGGCTCCAAATGCACAAAAGAGGAAGGCAGCATATCAGTAATCTGTGCCAGAGGAAACCCAGTCATCCAGTGTTGCAGAAATAACCTTAAAGATCCACAGTAGGTTGAAGCACCAGCCAGTGACAATAAGACCATCTAACATCTGGGAGAACTAGATGGCTAAAGGCAAATGTAGGAACAGTACTAACAGAAACCAAGGCATTATGGCAGCATCTGAACCCAATTCTCCAACAATAGCAAGTCCTGGATACCCAAACACACCAGAAAAACAAGATTTGGATTTAAAATCACTGGTCATGATGCTAGTACAGGAACACATGAAGGACATACTTAAAGAAATTCAGGAGAAAATGGATCAAAAATTAGAAGCCCTTAGAAGGGAAACACAAAAATCATTGAAAGAAATTCAGGAGAATACAAAAGCCAATAAGGAAGAAACACAAAAATCACTTAAAGAAATACAGGAGAACTTTGATCAACAGGCAGAAGTCATGAAAGAGGAAACACAAAAATCTCTTAAAGAATTAGAGGATGGTGGGCATGCGCGCCCCAGAAAGCGCCGGGAGAGTCTGCTGTGCTAACAACCTCCCGGGCAGGTTGACTCACAGATGGCCCACCAAGCCGCCCAGTTCTTGGGGTCAGTCCTGTGCCTTTTGGGGCCTAGACCCCCGCTTTGTTAGCCTCAGGCTATACCTGTTACAGGTCTGCCCGCCAGAGCTCTCTGTCGTCCTGCAGGCAAAATGGCGGCGCGCGCGCGCAGGCCTGGGCAAAAAACCTCCTGGCTGGGTTGGCTTCAGTGCAGAATTCTACCAGACCTTCAAAGAAGAGTTAACACCAATACTCTTCAAACTATTCCACAAAATAGAAACAGAAGGAACACTACCCAATTCCTTCTACGAAGCCACAATTACGCTGATACCAAAGCCACAAAATGATCCAACAAAGAAAGAGAACTTCAGACCAATTTCCCTTATGAACATCGATGCAAAAATACTCAATAAAATTCTTGCCAACCGAATCCAAGAACACATCAAAACGATCATCCACCATGATCAAGTAGGCTTTATCCCAGGAATGCAGGGTTGGTTCAATATACGGAAATCCATCAATACAATCCACTACATAAACAAACTCAAAGAACAAAACCACATGGTCATTTCATTGGATGCTGAAAAAGCATTTGACAAAATTCAGCATCCTTTCATGCTTAAAGTCTTGGAGAGAACAGGAATTCAAGGCCCATACCTAAACATAGTAAAAGCAATATACAGCAAACCAGTAGCCAGCATCAAACTAAATGGAGAGAAACTTGAAGCAATCCCACTGAAATCAGGGACCAGACAAGGCTGCCCCCTTTCTCCTTATCTTTTCAATCTTGTACTTGAGGTACTAGCTCGGGCAATTCGACAACATAAGGAGGTCAAAGGGATACAAATTGGAAAGGAAGAAGTCAAACTATCATTATTTGCAGACGACATGATCATCTACCTAAGTGACCCAAAGAACTCCACTAGAGAGCTCCTACAGCTGATAAACAACTTCAGCAAAGTGGCAGGTTATAAAATCAACTCAAGCAAATCAGTGGCCTTCCCATACTCAAAGGATAAGCAGGCTGAGAAAGAAATTAGGGAAATGACCCCCTTCACAATAGCCACAAACAGTATAAAGTATCTTGGGGTGACTCTTACCAAACATGTGAAAGATCTGTATGACAAGAACTTCAAGACTCTGAAGAAGGAAATGGAAGAAGACCTCAAAAAATGGGAAAACCTCCCATGCTCATGGATCGGTAGAATCAATATAGTTAAAATGGCCATTTTGCCTAAAGCACTGTACAGATTCCATGCAATCCCCATCAAAATCCCAACTCAATTCTTCACAGAGTTAGAAAGAGCAATTCTCAAATTCATCTGGAACAACAAAAAACCCAGGATAGCTAAAACTATTCTCAGCAACAAAAGAAAATCTGGGGGAATCAGTATCCCTGACCTCAAGCAATACTACAGAGCAATAGTGTTAAAAACTGCATGGTATTGGTACAGTGACAGGCAGGAGGATCAATGGAACAGGATTGAAGATCCAGAAATGAACCCACACACCTATGGCCACTTGATCCTCGACAAAGGGGCTGAAAACATCCAATGGAAAAAAGATAGCCTTTTCAATAAATGGTGCTGGTTCAACTGGAGGTCAGCATGCAGAAGAATGCGAATTGATCCATCCTTGTCTCCTTGTACTAAGCTCAAATCCAAATGGATCAACGACCTCCACATAAAGCCAGACACTCTGAAGCTAATAGAAAAGAAACTGGGGAAGACCCTTGAGGACATCGGTACAGGGAGAAAGTTTCTGAACAGAACACCAATAGCGTATGCTCTAAGAGCAAGAATTGACAAATGGGACCTCATAAAATTACAAAGTTTCTGTAAGGGAAAGGACACCATCAAGAGGACAAATCGGCAACCAACAAATTGGGAAAAGATCTTCACCAATCCTACATCAGATAGAGGGCTAATATTCAATATATATAAAGAACTCAAGAAGTTAGACTCCAGAAAACCAAACAACCCTATTAAAAATGGGATACAGAGTTAAACAAAGAATTCTCACCTGAAGAACTTTGGATGGCGGAGAAGCATCTTAAAAAATGCTCAACTTCATTAGTCATTAGGGAAATGCAAATCAAAACAACCCTAAGATTTCATCTTACACCAGTCAGAATGGCTAAGATTAAAAATTCAGGAGACAGCAGGTGTTGGAGAGGGTGTGGAGAAAGAGGAACACTCCTCCACTGCTGGTGGGGTTGCAAATTGGTACAACCACTCTGGAAATCAGTCTGGCGGTTCCTCCGAAAACTGGGCACCTCACTTCCAGAAGATCCTGCTATACCACTCCTGGGCATATACCCAGAAGACTCCCCACCATGTAATAAGGATACATGTTCTACTATGTTCATAGCAGCCCTATTTATAATTGCCAGATGCTGGAAAGAACCCAGGTATCCCTCAACAGAAGAGTGGATGCAAAAAATGTGGTATATCTACACAATGGAGTACTATTCAGCCATTAGAAACAATGAATTCATGAAATTCTTAGGCAAATGGATGGAGCTAGAGAACATCATACTAAGTGAGGTAACCCAGACTCAAAAGGTGAATCATGGTATGCACTCACTAATAAGTGGATATTAACCTAGAAAACTGGAATACCCAAAACATAATCCACACATCAAATGAGATACAAGAAGAAAGCAGGAGTGGTCCCTGGTTCTGGAAAGACTCAGTGAAACAGTATTTGGCAAAACCAGAACGGGGAACTGGGAAGGCGTGGGAGGGAGGACAGGGGAAGAGAAGGGGGCTTACGGGACTTTCGGGGAGTGGGGGGGGCTAGAAAAGGGGAAATCATTTGAAATGTAAATAAATTATATCGAATAAAAAATAATAACAATAAAAAAAAAGAAAAAATGAACAAGATAGGTTAAAGCCTTAGCCAGACTAACCAAAGAGCATAGAGAAAGTATTCAAATTAAGAAAATTAGAAATGAAAATGGAGATATTACAACAGAAACCGAGGAATTAAAAAAAAAAAAACATCAGATCCCATTACAAAAACCTGTACTCAACACAACTGGAGAATCTGGAGGAAATGGCCATTTTCTTAGACAGATACCAATTACCAAATTAAACCAGGATCAAATAGACCATCTAAACAGACCCATAACCCCTAAAGAAATAGGAGGGGTCATAGATAGCCTTCCAACCAAAAAAAGCACAGGACCAGATGGTTTCAGTGCAGAATTCTATCAGACGTTCAAAGAAGACTTAACACCAATACTCTTCAGACTTTTCTACCAAATAGAAACAGAAGAAACACTACCCAACTCCTTCTTCGAAGCCACTATTATGCTGATACCAAAACCACACAAAGATCCAACTAAGAAAGAGAATTTCAGGCCAATTTCCCTTATGACTATCAATGCAAAAACAATAAATAAAATTCTTGCCCACTGAATCCAAGAACACATCAAAATGATCATCCACCATGATCAAGTAGGCTTCATCCCAGGGATGCAGGGATGGTTCAATATAAGGAAATCCATAAATGCTATTCACTACATAAACAAACTCAAAGAAAAAAAAAACACATTATCATTTCATTAGAAGCTGAAAAAAGCATTTGACAAAATTCAGCATCCTTTCATGCTCAAAGGCTTGGAAAGGACAGGAATTCAAGGCCCATATCTAAACATAGTAAAAGCAATATACAGCAAATTGGTAGCCAACATCAAACTAAATGGAGAGAAACTTGAAGCAATCCCACTAAAATCAGCGACTAGACAAGGCTGCTCCCCCTCTCCATATCTTTTCAATATAGTTCTTTAAGTCCTAGCTAGAGCAATTAGACAACATAAGGAAGTCAAAGGGATACAAATTGGAAAGGAAGAAGTCAAACTATCACTATTTGCAGATGATATGATAGTATAATTAAGTGACCCTAAAAACTCTACTAGGGAACTCCTACAGCTGATAAACAACTTCAGCAAAGTGGCTGGCTACAAAATCACTGCAAGCAAATCAGTAGCCTTTATATATTCAAAGGACAAGCAGACTGAGAAAGAAATTAGGGAAATGACTCCCTTCACAATAGCTACAAACAGCATAAAATATCTTGGGGTGACTCTAACCAAACAAGTGAAAGACCTATATGACAAGAACTTCAGATCTCTGAAGAAGGAAATCTAAGAAGATCTCAGAAAATGGAAAAATCTTCCATGCTCGTGGATTGGCAGGATTAATATAGATAAAATGGTGATCTCGCCAAAGGCAATCTACAGATTCAATGCTATCCCCATAAAAATCCCAGCCCAGTTCTTCATAGAGCTAGAAAAAGCAATTCTCAGATTCATCTGGAATAACAAAAACCCCCAGGATATCTAAAACTATTCTCAACAGTAAAAGAACTTCAGGGGGATTCAGTATCCCAGACTTTAAACTTTATTACAGAGCAATAGTGATAAAAACTGCATGGTATTGGTACAATGTCAGGCAAGCAGATCAATTGCATAGGATTGATGGCCCAGAAATGGAGCAACACACCTATGGTCACTTGATCTTCGACAAAGGAGCTGAAAGCATCCAGAGGAAAAAAGATAGTCTTTTCAACAAATGGTGCTGGTTCAATTGGAGGTCAGCATGTAGAAGAATGCGAATCGATCCATTCTTATCTCCTTGTACTAAGCTCAACTCCAAATGGATCAAGGACCTCCACATAAAACCTGACACACTGAACCTAATCGAAAAGAAACTGGGGAAGACTCTTGAGGACAAAGGCACAGGGGAAAAGTTCCTGAATAGAACACCAATAGCTTATGCTCTAAGATCAAGAATTGACAAATGGGACCTCATAAAACTACAAAGTTTCTGTAAGGCAAAGGACACTGTCATAAGGACAAAACGTCAACCAACAGATTGGGAAAGGATCTTCACCAACCATAAATCCGACAGAGGGCTAATATCTAATATATACAAAGAACTCAAGAAGGTAGAACCCAGAGAACCAAATAACCCCATTAAAATTGGGGTATGGAGCTAAACCAAGAATTTTCACATGAAGAACTTCGGAGGGCTAAGAAACACCTTAAGAAATGGTCAACATCATTAATCATTAGGGAAATGCAAATCAAAACAACCCTGAGATTTCACCTCACACCAGTCAGAATGGCTTAGGTCAAAAACTCAGGAGACAGCAGGTGTTGGCGAGGATGTGGAGAAAGAGGAACACTCCTCCACTGCTGGTGGGATTGCAAGATGGTGTAACCACTTTGGAAATCAGTCTGGCGGTTCCTCAGAAAACTGGGCACGACGCTTCCTTAGGACCCTGTTATACCACTCCTGGGCATATACCCAGAGGATTCTTCAGCATGCAATAAGGACACATGCTCCACTATGTTCATAGCAGCCCTATTTGTAGTAGCCAGAAGCTGGAAAGAACCCAGGTGTCATTCAATGGAGGAATGGATACAAAAAATGTGGTATATTTACACAATGGAATATATTCAGCCATTAGAAACAATGAATTCATGAAATTCTTAGACAAATGGATGGAGCTGGAGAACATCATACTAAGTGAGGTAACCCAGTCTCAAAAGATCAATCATGGTATGCACTCACTGATAAGTGGATATTAGCCTAGAAACTTTGAATACCCAAGACATAATCCACATATTAAATGAGGTCCAAAAAGAATGGAGGAGTGGCCTCTGGTTCTGGAAAGACTCAGTGCAAGAGTATAAGGGAATTCCAGAACAGGGAAGCAGGAATGGGTAGATGGAGGAACAGGGGGAGGGAAGAGGGCTTATGGGACTTGTGGGGAGTGGGGACCCAGAAAAGGGAAAATCATTTGAAATGTAAATAAAAATATATCAATAAAAAATGAAAAAAAGAAAAGGAACTATATTATTTAATCTCAAAATGGAAGCAATTCCTGGAACTTGCAAAAACATAGTTGGAGCTAGAAGATATTCAAATGAAAATAAGTCAGGTGAAAAAAACACTGTGCTTCCATTTATATAGAATCTGAAAATTTCAGTTTTAAAAAAGGTTTATTTATTTATTATGTATAGTGTTCTGCTTGAATGTATGTTTTTACACTCAGCTTCATTACATATGTATATGAGCTACTACTGTGTGGTTGCTGGGGATTGAACTTAGGACATCTGAAAGAGCACCCTGCTCTGCTGCAGGCTCTGAGCCATCTCTCCAGCTCCCAAATATTCAGTTTTATAGACAAAGAATATAAAAAATCATTAGAAGACAATTTAGAGAGAAAAGGCATCAGATAGTTGCCTGTCCAAGAGATTCCTACATATGAAGACACAGAAGCATTAGGTTAGAAATGGGTTAAGCATTTGAAAAAAATGTATGAGTTATGTAATCCTAACTTTGTTGAAGAACAGGCTTCAGGGCACTGGGCTATGGCTGTCAGGGTCTTGCAAGCCATCTGAGAAGTGCTCAAGGTGTGTCCTTCAGAATCCACTACAAAGGCATGAGCAGCTCCATGGTTATGCCATTTACTTCTTAGGCAATAAAGGACCCTTATACAGTAGAGTATTGAGCAAAACCAAGCTCTTGTTTTGAGATCTATAGACCCCGAGTGTGACTTAAAAATATCTTTGCAGGTATAAGCCAGCACACAGTATCTATATGCCATCAGCCTGTTTAGGCAGTCAGGTCTCCACCCAAATACTTGTGAGAAGCCAGAAGAGAAGACTTAGAAGAAGCAGAGAGGAAGTGAAGATGGAATTATACTAGCACAAGCCAAGGAGTATCTGGGTGGCTGGAACTAGAAACTCAAGGAATTGATTTCTTCTCAGAGCTGCAAAGGGAGCAAAGTCCTGACACCATCTCAGTTTGAGACTTGTGGTTCCTAGAACTGTGAGAGAATCAATTTCTGTGTGTGTAATTTACTATGAGAGGAAAATTACACAATGAGAGTTGTGAGGTGGAGAAGGACTGTGTCTTTGGAGATCAGACAATACTGGAGAGACAGTCTGTAAAATCTCTAGATAACTTGTAATTTATATAGCATCAAGAGAATGGAAGAAGAAACTAATAATTTTATCTGTTTCTGGAATGTTCTCCAAAATCTCCATGTGGCCCATTCTTCATTAAACTTAGGAATTTACTAAGTTATTTCTCAATATGAACACTATTTAAAATTGTCCTCCTTGCAGTCACTGATAAGTGGATATTAGCCCAGAAGTTCTGAATACCCAATACACAATCCACATATCAAATGATTCCCAAGAAGAAGAAAGGAGAGGTCCCTGGTCCTGGAAAGGCTTGATCCAGCATTGTAGGGGAGTACCAGGACAGAGAAGAAGGAGGGGGTTGATTGGAGAACAGGCAGAGGGACGAGGGCTTATGGAACTTATGGAGAGGAAGGAACTGGGAAAGGGAAAATCATTTGGAATGGGAACAAAGAATATAGAAAAAAAATAAAATAAAATTGGCTTCCTTCAAACCAGTCCTGCTCCTAATTAATTTTTCCCCCATAGCATTATTATTTTAGAGGCCATAATTACTTACTTATAATTATGCCTGTCCTTTTGTAGGCTTAGATTTTTGTCAAGCTCTACTTTTAATAAGGATTCTCAAATGATTCCATTCCTTTTCTAGCCCACCGTCCAAAGATAAGATGGTACATAGGACAGGGGGATGTGAACCTTTTAAAGTATTTCTTTGGGGTGATTCCAATCTCCATTTGTCACGATATTAGCAGGCTAGTTCAGCAATGTCAGGATACCAAACATGAATCAGCAGTAGTAGTAGCATGATCTAGCAGAAACAGTCAGGCCTCCACCGAATATGCACATGTCAGCAAGGAGAACTTCTCTGCCAGGCCTCTCTCAACAAGCTAAAGATCAGAGAAGACTTGAGACCAGTGAAGCATTGCAAGCACCCTGTCCATCACTGTCTGTTGAGTCTTATTTTTTATTTATTTATTTTTTAAATTTTTTTTTGAGGAGGGTAGGCCAGCTCAGAGCCTCAGAGATCTGAGCTTGGATGGTCAGTTCTCTTGTTGGAGTCTGGTTCTAATGCTTTGATTCAATCAGATATCTGCATGTCCAGATGTTGAAGGTCCTTGTCCCCAATTGGTTTTTGATCAATCAATAAATATGCCAACAACTGATGGCTGGGAACAGGACAGGACACTCAAGAGTAATGTGGGCAAGGATGAGGATGCAGAGAGGAATGACAGAGAATCCCCATGACTTAGGGTAGAAGGATGGGCCAGCTTTCCATCTCTCACTCTTACAGTCTCCTGGCTGGGGCCCACTCCATCAGGGCCAGCTCAACTGTGCTGCCCAGGTGTGGTACAGGGCCCACTGACCTCCTGACTCTAGGGCCAGGTGGTGAGGGGCAAGGGTGGGTAAGGGCACCACCTCAGTGGCCAGGCCACTCCACAACAGACAAGGTGGGGTCAGCTTTCCCACACTCACACCCTCCCCTTGGGCAGGCTCACCCACACCCACCCCCAGGGCCAGCTCCCCTGTACTGCCTGGGTGAGCAGTAGGGAACACTCTCATGCTCCCCCATGGCTGCCTCTGGGGAGTCATGGAGCCTGCTCTCCAGGGTGCTGCAGCCAGTGAGGGCCAGGGCCCATTCTTTATTGCCCCTAGATCTCCACATAATCCCTGGTGGCTGCCCAGACCAGGGATATCACCATGATCTCTAGTGTAAGCATGAGCTATGGACATCAACATAGGCTCCTGCTGCTGCATACCCACAGAACCAGACAGGTCCCGATGAGTCTTATTTATACTCTCTCCAAATAACACATGTCCTCCCACAGATCTTGCCTCAACAAAAAATGTGAATCTGCCTCACATGATACAACCAGTAACTTCTATTTTATCTTTACTAGAATGTAAACTCTACGAGACCAGAACTTTGCCTATTTACCAGACAAATTATAGCTGCTCAATGTTAATTTGTTCAATCTTTGAGATATCTTTAAGAATTTTGTGGACAGGAGTTTTATTAGTTGGAAGAGATTATGACATGAGTGAATTCTCTTTTATTAGATATATTCTTTATTTACACTTCAAATGTTGTCCCCTTTCCTGGTTGCCACCCCTGGAAAGTCCAATAACCTATCTCCTATCCTCCTTTTCTCCAATCAACCCTCTCCTGCTTCCTTGTACTGGTATTCCCCTACACTGAGGCACTGAGCCTTTCCAACCTCTCCTCCCTTTGATGTCCAACAAGGTCATTCTCTGCTGCCTATGTGTCTGGAGCCATGGGTAACTCCATGTGTACTTTTTGGTTGATGGTTTTGTCCCTGGGAGCTCTGGGAATACTGGGTGGCTCACATTGTTGTTGACATGGGTGGATTCTAATAGGAAGAATCTAATAGAAAGAGGAAGGTCAAAGACAGGGATCAGAGGGAAACAGAGAAATGCTCTTAAGAAGGCAGATAGAGAAGGGAAGAGATTGGCTTGGGTAAGGGGATGACTTGCTATTCGTTATAACTGATGAAAGACAAAGTGATTGGTACAGGTGCTACTGTGACTTTATATTTGGAGGATGGGGGTACTGTTCATGTGGCCTTGTGATTCCTTTGTGACAGTGATGACCAGTCTGGTGATAGGAGTCAGATAGATAGCTGGATTCAGAGACAAAGCTTCGCAGACAAAAGCTTAGCTTATCAAGAGACGTGGCATGTTTGGCTTAGCTTATCAAAAGAGGTTGCATGTTTAGTGAGGAAGTGTTTAAAATAACGGTCTATGGAATTAAAGCACTACTGTACAAGCAGAAATAGGCACATAGGGTAGATCTATAACTTTCATTAAAAAACAAGTTAAACATACCTGTATAACAAGATTAAGCTTATTCACATGAGCTCTGGAATTGTCTTTAGAGGTGAGAGTGGAGAAGCAAGGAGATGGGGGAGATGGCTAGGCCAGTGAAGAGCTTGCCTAAGGGTGTGAGTTTTATTCCTAGAACTGATGTTAAAAAATGCTGAGCATGGCAGTAGATACCCGTAATCCTAGAATTGGGAAGGAGGAGACAAGATGATCTATGGGACTTTCTGGCCAGCCAGTCTAGCTGTGTCAGTGATTTCCAGTTAAGGATATGACTACCCATATCCTGTGATATGGGTAGTCAATAACTCCTAGTGAAGAAACAGTTTTCTTCAGAGACACAGCAAATGTAGATCACCCATGCTACAGTGGACAGTCACACATCCACATACATTAAGGGAACACTAATTAGACTCAGTATATTGCGCGTGAAAAATAGTAGAATAAAGAGAACATGAATTTGGAAGTAGGGTTTGGGGGATGAAGAGTAGCTATGACCAAAATGTGTTACAATCGTGTATTAAATTCTCAAAAATAAAACAAATAAGTTGGAGAGTGATTGGGACATCAGCCTCTAATCCACCAAGCTCCAGAGAGCAATAAAAGACATAGGGTAAAATGGTTGTCTTAGTTAGAGTTTTACTGCTGTGAACAGACACCATGACCAATGCAAGTCTTATAAAGGACAGCATTTAGTTGGGGCTGGCTTACAGGTCAAAGGTTCAGTCCATTATCAAGTCAGGAGCATGGTAGAGTCCAGGTAAGTGTGGGAGCAGAGCTGAGAGTTCTATATTTTTATCTGAAGGCTGCTAGCAGAATACTGACTTCTAGGAGGCTAGTATGAAGGTCTTAAAGCCCATATCCACAGTGACATGCTTACTCCAACAAGGTCACACCTACTCTAACAGGGCCACACCCTCTAATAGTGCCACTCCCTGGGCTGAGCATATACAAACCATCACAATGATGTTCTGATAGGATTAAAGAATTCAGAGAGCAATTGATTGAAAGGAAGGACAGGAAATCATGATGAGAGAGAAAGTGGAAGCCTTTATGTCAGGTTCATTTTCAAGACCATGTAAGTCTCAAGTGCTCACACGTTTAGAAGCCAGGCCACTGGATAAGCCACCCACTCAAATGTTTTTGCCATCTAGCACAATGGAAGGATTTGAAGTTGAACCTATTAAAATTGAATTGTATATAGAAATATTCTAGTTTCTATTGATGTGATAGAACTCTGTTCAAAATCAATGTGGAAAAGAAAAGGGTTTGAAGCTTACAGGTCTACCATCAAGCAAAGGAGAGCAGGAACTCAAGGCAGGAACCTAGAGTGAGGAACTGAAGCAGAGATCAGGGCTCAGCATTGCATCTTACATAACCCAGGATCACCTGCCCCTGAGTACTCTCCACAGTGGAATAAGCCCTTCCACATCAATCAAAACATCCTATAAACATCTCCACAGGATGGCATAGTAGGAAGAGACTCAAGAGAAGCCAGAATGAAGATGGCAGAATGGAAGTCAGGAAGCTGTAGTGATGTGCGGGCACACTCCCACTCCCATCCTTGGGTCTGGGAGACTGAAGCAGCCTGAGCTGAGGAAGCAGGTGGTGGACAGATGCCCAGTGCAGACTTGTCTCAGTGAGGGCTGTGGAATGAAACAAATGTCCAGTGGCCAAGGTGGCAGCTTTCCAAAGCACATGGTATGAAGTTGGAGCAGGAAGAAAGGTGGAGAAGACGCACTGAGGCCTTTTGGTCATTGGTCAGTGTGCTGTGCACAGCTGGACATTTATTCTGTCCCTTTGATGGTCTCCTGGTAGGATTCCCAGTGTTCTCTTTGGGAAAGCACATCTAGCCTCCAAATGTTCTTCAAGGTAACTTTCACTTTCTCCTTTAGGAATCTATTTTTTTTTCTTATTGTCCCAACTTCATATCCAGTCTTATTGAGTTCCAGTGCTTTGCTCAGATGAAATATTAAATTTTTGACTATATTTCAGTGGGACATTCAGGAAAATTGGAATATTACAGTGACACGAGTACAGTTATCTCTTTTTTTTTAAATTTTTTTTATTCGATATAATTTATTTACATTTCAAATGATTTCCCCTTTTCTAGCCCCCCACTCCCCGAAAGTCCCGTAAGCCCCCTTCTCTTCCCCTGTCCTCTCACCCACCCCTTCCCACTTCCCCATTCTGGTTTTGCTGAATACTGCTTCACTGAGTCTTTCCAGAACCAGGGGCCACTCCTCCTTTCTTCTTGTACCTCATTTGATGTGTGGATTATGTTTTGGGTATTCTAGTTTTCTAGGTTAATATCCACTTATTAGTGAGTGCATACCATGATTCACCTTTTGAGTCTGGGTTACCTCACTTAGTATGATGTTCTCCAGCACCATCCATTTGCCTAAGGAATTTCATGAATTCATTGTTTCTAATGGCTGAATAGTACTCCATTGTGTAGATATACCACATTTTTTGCATCTACTTCTTCTGTTGGAAGAACCTGGGTTCTTTCCAGCATCTGGCAATTATAAGTAGGGCTGCTATGAACATAGTAGAGCATGTATCCTTATTACATGGTGGGGAATCCTCTGGGTATATGCCCAGGAGTGGTATAGCAGGATCTTCTGGAAGTGAGGTGCCCAGTTTTCGGAGGAACCGCCAGACTGATTTCCAGAGTGGTTGTACCAATTTGCAACCCCACCAGCAGTGGAGGAGTGTTCCTCCTTCTCCACACCCTCTCCAACACCTGCTGTCTCTTGAATTTTTTTTTTATTCGATATAATTTATTTACATTTCAAATGATTTCCCCTTTTCTAGCCCCCCCACTCCCCGAAAGTCCCGTAAGCCCCCTTCTCTTCCCCTGTCCTCCCATCCACCCCTTCCCACTTCCCCGTTCTGGTTTTGCTGAATACTGTTTCACTGAGTCTTTCCAGAACCAGGGGCCACTCCTCCTTTCTTCTTGTACCTCATTTGATGTGTGGATTATGTTTTGGGTATTCCAGTTTTCTAGGTTAATATCCACTTATTAGTGAGTGCATACCATGATTCACCTTTTGAGTCTGGGTTACCTCACTGAGTATGATATTCTCTAGCTCCATCCATTTGCCTAAGAATTTCATGAATTCATTGTTTCTAATGGCTGAATAGTACTCCATTGTGTAGATATACCACATTTTTTGCATCCACTCTTCTGTTGAGGGATACCTGGGTTCTTTCCAGCATCTGGCAATTATAAATAGGGCTGCTATGAACATAGTAGAACATGTATCCTTATTACATGGTGGGGAGTCTTCTGGGTATATGCCCAGGAGTGGTATAGCAGGATCTTCTGGAAGTGAGGTGCCCAGTTTTCAGAGGAACCGCCAGACTGATTTCCAGAGTGGTTGTACCAATTTGCAACCCCACCAGCAGTGGAGGAGTGTTCCTCTTTCTCCACAGCCTCTCCAACACCTGCTGTCTCCTGAATTTTTAATCTTAGCCATTCTGACTGGTGTAAGATGAAATCTTAGGGTTGTTTTGATTTGCATTTCCCTAATGACTAATGAAGATGAGCATTTTTTAAGATGCTTCTCCGCCATCCGAAGTTCTTCAGGTGATAATTCTTTGTTTAACTCTGTACCCCCATTTTTTAATAGGGTTGTTTGGTTTTCTGGAGTCTAACTTCTTGAGTTCTTTATATATATTGGATATTAGCCCTCTGTCTGATGTAGGATTGGTGAAGATCTTTTCCCAATTTGTTGGTTGCCAATTTGTCCTCTTGATGGTGTCCTTTGCCTTACAGAAACTTTGTAATTTTATGAGGTCCCATTTGTCAATTCTTGCTCTTAGAGCATACGCTATTGGTGTTTTGTTCAGAAACTTTCTCCCTGTACCGATGTCCTCAAGGGTCTTCCCCAGTTTCTTTTCTATTAGCTTCAGAGTGTCTGGCTTTATGTGGAGGTCGTTGATCCATTTGGATTTGAGCTTAGTACAAGGAGACAAGGATGGATCAATTCGCATTCTTCTGCATGCTGACCTCCAGTTGAACCAGCACCATTTGTTGAAAAGGCTATCTTTTTTCCATTGGATGTTTTCAGCCTCATTGTCGAGGATCAAGTGGCCATAGGTGTGTGGGTTCATTTCTGGATCTTCAATCCTGTTCCATTGATCCTCCTGCCTGTCACTGTACCAATACCATGCAGTTTTTAGCACTATTGCTCTGTAGTATTGCTTGAGGTCAGGGATACTGATTCCCCCAGATTTTCTTTTGTTGCTGAGAATAGTTTTAGCTATCCTGGGTTTTTTGTTGTTCCAGATGAATTTGATAATTGCTCTTTCTAACTCTGTGAAGAATTGAGTTGGGATTTTGATGGGTATTGCATTTAATCTGTATATTGCTTTTGGCAAAATGGCCATTTTAACTATATTGATCCTACCGATCCATGAGCATGGGAGGTTTTCCCATTTTTTGAGGTCTTCTTCCATTTCCTTCTTCAGAGTCTTGCTTGTCATACAGATCTTTCACATGTTTGGTAAGAGTCACCCCAAGATACTTTATACTGTTTGTGGCTATTGTGAAGGGGGTCATTTCCCTAATTTCTTTCTCAGCCTGCTTATCCTTTGAGTATAGGAAGGCCACTAATTTGCTTGTGTTGATTTTATAACCTGCCACTTTGCTGAAGTTGTTTATCAGCTGTAGGAGCTCTCTAGTGGAGTTTTTTGGGTCACTTAGGTAGACTATCATGTCGTCTGCAAATAATGATAGTTTGACTTCCTCCTTTCCAATTTGTATCCCTTTGACCTCCTTATGTTGTCAAATTGCCCGAGCTAGTACCTCAAGTACAATATTGAAAAGATAAGGAGAAAGGGGGCAGCCTTGTCTGGTCCCTGATTTCAGTGGCTCCAGGTTTGCTGTATATTGCTTTTACTATGTTTAGGTATGGGCCTTGAATTCCTGTTCTCTCCAAGACTTTAAGCATGAAAGGATGCTGAATTTTGTCAAATGCTTTTTCAGCATCCAATGAAATGACCATGTGGTTTTGTTCTTTGAGTTTGTTTATGTAGTGGATTGCATTGATGGATTTCCGTATATTGAACCAACCCTGCATTCCCGGGATAAAGCCTACTTGATCATGGTGGATGATCGTTTTGATGTGTTCTTGGATTCGGTTGGCAAGAATTTTATTGAGTATTTTTGCATCGATATTCATAAGGGAAATTGGTCTGAAGTTTTCTTTCTTTGTTGGATCTTTGTGTGGCTTTGGTAGCAGCGTAATTGTGGCTTCGTAGAAGGAATTGGGTAGTGTTCCTTCTGTTTCTATTTTGTGGAATAGTTTGAAGAGTATTGGTGTTACCTCTTCTTTGAAGGTCTGATATAATTCTGCACTGAAACCATCTGTTCCTGTGCTTTTTTTGGTTGGAAGACTTTCTATGACTCCTTCTATTTCTTTAGGCTTTATGGGACTGTTTAAATGGTCTAGTTGGCCCTGATTTAATTTTGGTATTTGGTATCTGTCAAGGAATTTGTCCATTTCCTCCAGATTCTCCAGTTGTGTTGAGTACAGTCTCTTGTAGTAGGATCTGATGATTTTTTGGATTTCCTCAGTTTCCGTTGTTATATCTCCCTTTTCATTTCTAAGTTTGTTAATTTGGATACTTTCTCTGTGCCCTTTGGTCAGTCTGGCTAAGGGTTTATCTATCTTGTTGATTTTCTCAAAGAACCAGCTCCTGGTTTTGTTGATTTTTTGTATGGTTCTCTTTGTTTCTACTTGATTGATTTCGGCCCTGAGTTTGACGATTTCCTGCCTTCTACTCCTCCTGGGTGAAATAGCTTCTTTTTGTTCCAGGGCTTTCAGGTGTGTCATTGAGCTGGTAATATATGCTCTCTCCATTTTCTTTTTGGTGGCACTCAGGGCTCTGGGTTTTCCTCTTAGCACTGCTTTCATTGTGTCCCAAAGATTTGGGTATGTTGTGTTTTCATTTTCATTGTGTTCTAAAAAGTCTTTAATTTCTTTCTTTATTTCTTCCTTGACCAAGGTATCATTGAGTAGAATATTGTTCAGTTTCCACATGAATGTGGGTTTTCTGTTGTTTTTGTTGCTATTGAAGACCACTTTTACTCTATAGTGATCTGATAGGAGGCATGGGATTAGTTCGATCTTCTTATATTTGTTGAGGTCTGTCTTGTGAGATTTTGGCGAAGGTGCCATGAGGTGCTGAGAAAAAGGTATATTCTTTTGTTTTAGGATAGAATGTTCTATATATATCTGTTAAACCTAATTGTTCCAAAGCTTCAATTATTTTCATTGTGTCCCTGTTTAGTTTCTGCTTACCTGGGATTAGTTCGATCTTCTTATATTATGGGATTAGCTTGATCTTCTTATAGCATGGGATTAGTTCGATCTTCTTATATTTGTTGAGGTCTGTCTTGTGACAAATCTTGGTCGATTTTGGAGAAGGTGCCATGAGGTGCTGAGAAAAAGGTATATTCTTTTGTTTTAGGATAGAATGTTCTCTATAATCTGTTAAATATAATTGGTCCAAAGCCTCAATTAGTTTCTTTGTGTCCCTGTTTAGTTTCTGTTTACCTGATCGGTCCATTGAGGAAAGTGCAGTGTTGAAGTCACCCACAATTATTGTGTTAGGTGCAATGTGTGCTTTTTACGAAAGAGGGTGGCCTTGCATTTGGAGCATAGATGTTCAGGATTGAGAGTTCTTCTTGTTGTATTTTTCCTTTGACCAGCAAGAAGTGTCCCTCAGAGTCTCTTTTGATGACTTTGGGTTGAAAGTCAATTTTATCTGATATTAAAATGGCTACTCCACCTTGTTTCCTGAGACCATTTGCTTGTAAAATTGTCTTCCAGCCTTTTACTCTAAGGTAGTGTTTGTCTTTGACCCTGAGGTGTGTTTCCTGTAAGCAGCAAAATGTAGGGTCCTGTTTACATATCCAGTCAGTTAGTCTGTGTCTTTTAATTGGAGCATTAAGTCCATTGGTGCTAAGAGATATTAAGGAATAGTGATTGTTACTTCCTATCATTTTTGACGTTATTTTTTAAATTTGATTGCTTAACTTCTTTTGGGTTTGATGAAAGGTTACTATCTTGCTTTTTCCAGGGTGAAGTTTCCCTCCTTGTATTGGTGTTGTCCTCCTATTATCCTTTGTAGGGCTGGGTTTGTGGATAGATATTGGGTAAACTTGGTTTTGTCATGAAATATCTTAGTTTCTCCATCTACTGTGATTGAGAGTTTTGCTGGATATAGTAGTTTTGGTTGGCATTTGTGTTCTCTTAGAGTCTGCATGAGATCTGCCCAGGACCTTCTAGCCTTCATAGTCTCAGGTGAAAAGTCCGCTGTGATTCTGATAGGTCTTCCTTTATATGTTACTTGGCCTTTTTCTCTTACTGCCTTTAATATTCTTTCTTTGTTCAGAACATTTGGTGTTTTGATTATTATGTGACGGGAAGTATTTCTGTTTTGGTCCAGTCTGTTTGGAGTTCTGTAGGCTTCTTGTATATTCATGGGCATCTCTCTCTTTAGGTTAGGGAAGTTTTCTTCCATAATTTTATTGAAGATATTTGCTGGCCCTTTAAGTTGTAAATCTTCACTCTCATCTATGCCTATAATCCTTAGGTTTGGTCTTCTCATTGTGTCCTGGATTTCCTGGATATTTTGGGTTACAAGCTTTTTGCATTTTGCATTTTCTTTAACTGTTGAGTCCATGGTTTCTATGGAATCTTCAGCATCTGAGATTCTTTCTTCTATCTCTTGTATTCTGTTGTTGATATTTGCATCTCTGTCCCCTGATTTCTTCCCAAGGCTTTCTATCTCCAAAGTTGTCTCTCTTTGAGTTTTCTTAGTTGTTTCTACTTCTGATTTTAGATCCTGGATGGTTTTGCTTAGCTCCTTCACTTGCTTGTTTGTGCTTTCCTGTAATTCTTTAAGAGATTTTTGTGTTTCCTCTTTCATGACCTCATCCTGTTGACCAAAGTTCTCCTGTATTTCTTTAAGTGTTTTCTGAGTTTCCTCATTGTTGCCTTTTGTAATCTCCTGGATTTCTTTCAATGATTTTTGTGTTTCCCTTGCAAGGGCTTCTAACTTTTGATCCATTTTCTCCTGAATTTCTTTAAGTATATCCTTCATGTGTTCCTGTACCAGCATCATGACCAGTGATTTTAAATCCAAATCTTGTTTTACTGGTGTGATGGGGTATCCAGGACATGTTGGTAGAGGAGAATTGGGTTCAGATGTTGCCATATTGTCTTGATTTCTGTTAGTGACGTTCCTGCGTTTGCCTTTTGCCATCTAGTTCTCACTGGTCTTAGTTTGTCTTGTCAGTGCTGGACTCACCAGTGCAAGCTGCCCCTTCCCAGTTGGCCTCTGGTGCACAGCTTACCTCCTGCACTGCCTGTAGACAGGGTGCTGCTGCCCAGGCTGTTCAGATCCCGAAGCAGGCACCCGAAGGCTCCCGCTGGGGCCCGCTGGATTCACCAGAGCACACTGACTTCTCCCAGCTGGCCGCCCGGAAGCCCCTCTAGCTTCTTGCAGGACCTGGAGATGTGGTGCGGCCGCCCAGGCTGATCTGTACCCCGAAGCGGAGAGAGTTGAGCTGAGGGCTCCCGCCTGAGGCCTTGCCCCAGATTGTGTCTGTGGACCAGATGGAGTCCGTGTGCACCCCCAGGGAGCGCCGACGGTGTTTGCTGCCGGGACCTCCCCTGTGTTCTGATCACTCTGTTGGGCAGCCGATCCCCCAACCGGGCTGGCTCACACAAGGTTAGCCTGGCCGCCCAGGCCCTGAGTCCAGGCAAAAGCCTGGGAGGTCAAGGTCTGAGCAAAGTTCCCCTAGGGCTATGACTGTTAATTGGGTCTGCCAGGTGACCAGGATGGCGGGCGTGCGTGCCCGCGCTCCCTGAAAGCGCCTGGAGAGTCTGCTGTGCTAACAATCCCCTGGGCGGGTTGACACACAGATGGCCCACCAAGCCGCCCAGTTCTTGGGGTCAGTCCTGGGCCTTTTGGGGCCTAGACCCCCGCTTTGTTAGCCTCAGGCAATGCCTGTTATGGCTCTGCCCACCAGAGCTCTCTGTCGTCCTTTAGGCAAAATGGCGGCGCGCGCGCAGGCCAGAGCAAAAAACCTCCTGGCTGGGTTGGCGCCCTGATGGACTCCCGAACAGCCCAGGGCCTGGGTGCAGGCCAACGCCCGTCGGGTTCAGACCCCCGCGGTGTTGGCCTCGGATTATGTTTGTGTACCTCAGTCTGTCCGATCTCTCTGGAGTCCGAAACCAAGATGGAGGTGAGCCTCTCCTGACTGGCGGGAGGCCGAGTTCTGAAGTGGCTTCCGTGCAGCGAAAGGCGCCATAAAACCGCAGCTGCTTGCATCCTGGCTGGTCAGAAAAGGTCAGTGGTCGTGGGCACAGGGCCTAACTGGACCCTGTGTCGTCTTGGCTCCACTGCTGATCACAGTTATCTCTCTACTGGCATGGGGCAAGTTCTTCATACTGTCTCTTCTCTTTACCCCCCCCCCCCCCCTTTTTGCTTTTTTTTGGTGTTCCATCCCATCATTCCCTCCTTTCTTTCCATTTTCTCCCTCTCACAATCCAATTATTTTTGTATAGGGATAACTCATTACTAGTCCTTTATATATCAGGTGCCTATCAGTTTTATGCCATCTTAATTATTGCCCTTCCTCTTGGCACTTTCCGACACGAATACAATTCTGTTTGTGCAGAAGACAGTGCCTAAAAGTCACAGACTTTACTGAGAGTTTGATGTGAGTTATTTCTTTTCTTTTCTTTTTTTTTGTTTCAAATAACTTTATTTGGTTTAGAATCTAGATGTAGAAAAAGCAGAATATTTCACTTTGAACCCTTGTCTACTCATTTCTACCTCTAAAATTAATTAATTAAATTTATATCCTAGTCATTGCTTGCCCTGCCTCCTTTCCTTCCAGTACCTCCTCTCCTCCCCTCCCCTCCCCTCCCCTCCCCTCCCCTCCCCCTCTCCCCTCTACTCCTCTCCTCTCCCCTCCCCTTCTCTCCTCTCCTCTCCCCTCCTCTCCTCCTCCCCTCATCTCCTCTCCTCCTCCCCTCCCCTCCTCTCTCCTCCCCTCTCCCATCCTCTCCTCCTCCCCTCATCTCCTCTCCTCCTCCCCTCCCCTCCCCTCCCCTCCCTTCTCCTCTCCTCTCCTCTCCTCTCCTCTCCTCTCCTCTCCTCTCCTCTCCTCTCCTCTCCTCTCTCCTCTCCTCTCTTCTTCTCAACTATCCCTCTTCCCTTTCTCCTCAGAAAAGGGGAGGGCTCCCATAGATGTCAACTTGTCTTGGCATATCAAGTTGCAGTAGGACTAGGTGCATCTTTTCCTATTGGCGCTGGGTAAAGCGTACCAGTTAGGAGAAAGAGAGCAAATTGAGGCAACAGTCAGCCTTCACTACAGTTGTTAGGGTATCCACATGAAAACCATGATGCTCTCTGTTACATATGTTTAAGGGGCCCTAGTTCTATCCTATGCTTGATCTCTGGTTGGTGGTTCAACTTCTCTGAGTCCCCATGACCCATGTTAGTGTGTTATTTCTTAAACAATTTAAAAAATGGTGTCTATTAGAATAGGTTTGTGTACACAGAAAGCACTCTGGATTGGGTAAGTAATGTAGAACTGTGTCAAATTGGGGCTCTGCTATCAAAAGAGGTTCGTCAGAGCCAATAAAACAGTCTTATACCATTCTGGCTTTAAAAACGCATGCGATAGAAGGCTTCTCATCCTACTCTTTCCAGACCTATGATCATTGTTTGGTGTTTTCTCATTTCTGGGGGGAGAGTTTAAGATACTTGCGTCTGGAGTGGTACAGATGGATTCTAAAGCTTCAAAGCTGCAAGGCAGACATTTATTTAACATCTGAATAAACAAACACATTAGGTATAATGTCAAGAAAAAGAGAGTATGAGGAGAAGTATGTGAGTTTTAAAAAAGGCTTCAGGGCTTTAAAACACAGAGCATTTTTTGCTCTATTTTAAGTAAAGTCGGGCCTTAAACAATTCATTTTTTAAAAAGCCGTTACTTGCTTCTGTAATCTCCCTTTGCTGAGTCTGAAATTGAGAGCCCGGCTAGATGGATTCACTGTCACACAGCTTGTAATATTCTGACTTACACCAACTGCTAAACTCCTGTTCTCCACTGCTCTGCTCTTCCTGGTGCCATTACCTGTCACTGCTGGAAAGTCTGACACTTTTCTTTCCTTTTTTTTGTCATTTAAAGGCTTCTTGAGTAAGACTCACCTCCCTTCCCCCTCCAGATAATTTCCAGTGCCTGTGCTTCAGCAATGAAACTGTGACAAGTGGAAACCAGGAGGACAATGACATTGCTGTGAGAGCAATCTTGTGTGAGGAAATCAGGTATGGGGTTGGGACCATACTGGGTAAAAATGTGGAGAACATAGATTCACCCCATTTTCCTTTGGATTTGGGACAGTGATGCTGGCTTTCTGGAGTCTAGCTTTCCTCTGCTCTGTTCTCTTTTAACCACTTGTCACAATCTTTTAATTAAACTGACCACAGGAGATTCCAAAGAGGAGCAGTGTCTTGACTAGTTTTTAGCGATTATCTTTGGAGGGTTAAGAAACTGTAATAAGCATGGGTTGCCTCTGTAGTGATACATTTTTTCCTTTTAATATGTGTTCTCTTTAGAGAAAATTAATATGGCTTTGGTGAATGCTATGGAGCCCCCTGAAATGAGAGCATTTCAGCAAAGCCAATACGATTGCATTCCAAGTGGGTCCATTCTGGCAAAGAGAATTGGATTTTCCTCACATTTTCTTCTCTCTTCTTGAAGCATCTCTCTGCCTCTGGCCTGAAATAGTTTTCATTTCCTTGCAGAGGCCAACTTGAAAGGATTTTATTTTTTCCCTTCACACAGCCTACTTTCATCGGTATTGTTTATATTTTTATATTATAGCACTGTTCCACATCTCAAATTATGTCAAAGCACGGGGCATTTAAATTGAGTTCTCAAAATACACTGCTTCCTACACCTTAGCTTAGATTTGTTCACAGAGCATTTCAGATAGATAGAATGAATTAAATTCAATGAAAAAAACCTGGGTTAGGTGTGAGGAGACATTGATTGTCTATATTAAAAGATTCAAGCCCAAGTTATTTCCTGGAGATCTTGTGATTAAAAATCGAGATTGTTTTAGATATTGTTCACAACACATTATATTCACACATCCTACAGATTTGAAAGCTATGATTGCAGTTCTAGGAATCACAGCAATGTAAAATGAGACAAGTGTAAGTATTCTTTTGTTAGCAATAAAAGCTTTCTTTTATGAAGAGTGCAGTTGCATTTGACCAGTGAAATATATTTCTGACACTAGCAGAGGTATGGTCATATTTTCTTTCAGTCTTTTTCTTTCCCTGTCATAAAAGAATACTTCAGTTTGGGTAATGTTTAAGGGATGAACATTCACAGTGTTGGTTACTGTTTTGGCGTCTGGAAAGTATCAGCAACTATCAAAATGACAGCAACAGGTAAAGATCATTCCTCAGCCTTCTTAGATGAAAAGCATCAGATGCAAGGGTCAAGAGATATTAAGAGGGAGTGGGAGGTAGCAGGCTCTCCTTTTTTAAACCTCATGGACATATTACCTTCTCATTCACCACTTAATTCTGTTCCACTAGCAAATTTCAATGTGAGTTTTAAAGGGGATACATTCAAATTATAGCTCTTAATTTTCCAGAATTTGGTAGTCTACAACTGAGTCAATTCTCCCTCATTCTGCAGGATCTTGTAGGCATTTCCACTTACAGATAAATATGATATTTCCAAGTGCTTTCAGATAATTTAATTGGATAATCATACCAGTTTAAAGTAAAATTATTTTGAGGATCTGGATAAATGGATCAACATTACGAATATTTACTTTTTCTCACAGAGGACCCACATTTGATTTTCCTTACCTACGTGGAGTGTTTGCAACTCCAGGTTCAGAGATTTCACTCTTCATTTTGGCTTCAATGGGCTCCTGTGTGCTCATGCTGCAGTGATAAATCTATCTCTAAAATAAGTAATTGAAATTGTTTGTATCTATTAAAAAATTACCAGTCTTAAATGTAATGTCTTTCTGATGTTCATCTCACTATTATCATTTTGTAATTATATTTATTCCTATAATTTATAAGCATATCAACCAGCTGTGAACCATTTGAACCATTTGTGTTCATAGAGTAGTATGTTACTGAAGACATTTTATTGTGCTGGGCATCATAGTATATGCCTGTAATTCCAGCCCTTGACAGACTGAGGTAGGAGGACCATAAGTTCAAGGCTATTGGGAACTACTTATCAAGTTTGAGCCATGTCTCAAAAACAGAGAAAAAAATTAACTGAGTAAATCATTTCATAGAGGCACATATTTCAAGGACTATTAACTTGGGAAAACATTAATAAAAATAAAATTCTGCCTTTCTATTTTATACAACATGTGATATGTAAGTGCAGTTGAAGAAGTACCATGCACACACTGTTGACAACCACCTGTTAATGGAAGTTAGAAATACTGCTGTGCAGTTTATATGGACCTTACACTATAACTAAGATTTATTACATTTCCAGAATCCATAAAAACAGGATAAAAAAGTACAGCTGTGTGTGATGGCTTACACATGTAATCTCAGTGGTAGGTTGAGATAAGAGGATTGCTATGAGTTTAAGGCCAGCTTGGACTGCAGAATAAGACCCTATATAAAAAAGCAAAACCCACGCTGACTATCAAAATGACTTACTTACCTATAGCAATGCATCCAGTCATATTTTGATTTAAAGATGGAGTCTAGCTAGGGAGAACCAAGCTGCTTCCCTTTGACAATAAAGTCACAGAATATGGTGTGAACCTTTTTCTCATTAATTAATTTATTTATTCATTTTATATCCAATTTTCTGTTCCCCCCATCTCCCCTCACAGAGTTCTTCCCCCATACGCCTTCCCTTTCTTTTATGACAGGGTGTGTTCCCCCACTGTGGCACATCAAGTCTCTTCAGGGCTAGGCATGTCCTCTCCCAGTGAGGCCAGATGTAGCAGCCCAGTTGGGGAATGGATTTCACAGACAGGCAACTTCTTTATGGATAATTCTGCTCCAGTTGTTCAGGACCCACATGGAGACTGAGCTGCACATCTGCTACATATGTGCGGGACCTCAGTCCAGCCCGAGCATGCTGTTTGGTTGGTGGTTCAGTCTCTGAAAGCCCTAAGGGTCCAGGTTAGTTTTTTAATTTGTTGCTTTGTCTTTTATTTCCAACTTCAGTTTCATTGACAACTCTTCAATTCCTACCTCATCTCCTATCCAAGAACTAACCAGGCCTGGCCCTGCTTAGCTTCTGAGATTAGCTGAGATTATTGTGACTAATCCTGGACATAGAAGCTTATGTTTAAAACCACCAAATGGATTGGCTTGCCCCTGTACTCTTTATCTTCCATGTATAACACAGTAAGGAGTGAAAATTAATGTCTTTTCCCTCTTCCACTTAAGGCAAAATTTGCATGAAGCTGGGAATGCTTTATATTTCTTTGAAGCCTTTGGAAAGTTTACTTTTCCCCATATTTTCTAAAACTATATATAAAACTAGAAATGGATGATTGCATTTGAATACAGGAAAAGTTTATGAGGCCCCAAAGCCATGCTTTAAAGATGTCTTTTGTAGAGGAACACTCCTCCACTGCTGGTGGGGTTGCAAATTGGTCCAACCACTCTGGAAATCAGTCTGGCGGTTCCTCCGAAAAATGGGCACCTCACTTCCAGAAGAACCTACTATACCACTCCTGGGCATATACCCAGAGGATTCCCCACCATGTAATAAGGATACATGCTCTACTCTGTTCATAGCAGCCCTATTTATAATTGCCAGATGCTGGAAAGAACCCAGGTATCCCTCAACAGAAGAGTGGATGCAAAAAATGTGGTATATCTACACAATGGAGTACTATTCAGCCATTAGAAACAACGAATTCATGAAATTCTTAGGCAAATGGATGGAGCTAGAGAATATCATACCCAGTGAGGTAACCCAGACTCAAAAGGTGAATCATGGTATGCACTCACTAATAAGTGGATATTAACCTAGAAAACTGGAATACCCAAAACATAATCCACACATCAAATGAGGTACAAGAAGAAAGGAGGAGTGGCCCCTTGTTCTGGAAAGACTCAGTGAAGCAGTATTCGGCAAAACCAGAACGGGGAAGTGGGAAGGGGTGGGTGGGAGGACAGGGGGAGAGAAGGGGGCTTATGGGACTTTCAGGGAGTGGGGGGCTAGAAAAGGGGAAATCATTTGAAATGTAAATAAAAATATATTGAATAAAAAAAAAGAAAAAAACTTTAGAAACAATACATTTTTTTTTTTAAAAAAAAGATGTCTTTTGTAGCTGATGACTGGAATGGAGGGACAAAGCAGGTGGATGTTGTCATCATATTGTGTACTTCTGTACTGTTTAGACTGTGACAGAATGAAAGCTATTTGTCTCATTTAGTGCTTCATAGCTGTGAAGAGACACCCTGACTGTGGCAACTCTTATAGTGGAAAACATTTCATTGGGGTTGACTTAGAGTTTCAGGGGTTCAGTTCATTATTGTCATGGCCGGAAGCACGGCCTCATCCAGGTAGACATGGTGCTGGAAGAGCTGAGAATTCTGCATCTTGATCCACAGGCAGCAGGAGATGCTTGAGCATATATGAGACCACACAGCCCTCCCCCACAGTAACATACTCCCTCCAAGAAGGCCACATGTACTCTATCAAGATCACACCTCTTAATAGTGTCACACCTCATAGGACAAGCATTCAAACACATGGGTCTATGGAGGCCATAACTATTCAAGCCACCACAAGATAACATTATGAGATTATATTTCATAATCCTTCCTTCTCTTTTCTTTTAAAATTATACATAGTGCCTATTAGTTCCACAAATTAGTGGGTTTTATTGTGATATTTCTATATACACATATATTGCAATTGGTTGTATCTACCCTTCTGATACTCTCACTCTCTTTTCCCATCTCTTTGGGTCCCTCCTAGCCTTTGCTAATAGTCCCCCCTCCTCCTCCTTCTCTTCTTTCTTTAGTTCCACACATGGAAGAACACACAAAGTATTTGTGTTTAGCTGAGAAATATGATGCCTCTTGCTTCCAACCATTTTCTTGCAAATGACACTCTTCTATTCTTTACGGCTGAACAGAATGCAATTGCAACTGCGTGCTATCATTCCGCCATCCCCACCCCCACTCAGTTGTGGATGGGTACTTAAGTGGATTCTGAACCTTGGCTTCTGTGAACCATGATGTAGTTCATGGGTGTGCAAGTCTCTCTTTTGTATGCCAACTTCATTTCCTTTGTGTAAATGCCCACAAGTGGGATAGCTGGGCAGCACTGTAGAGTTTATTTTTCTTTATACTCTTTCTAGCATTTAGTATTGGTTTCATTTGTGTGATATGTACATATATATATATATATATATATATATTCACATGTGGGCACATGGTAGATTGAAGTTGATAAATATCTTTCTCAATCACCCCAAGTCCTATGATTATAGGCAAACCTCTGCCTGACTGGCTTATATATGGGTGTGAAGATCCATTCTTGTCCTCATATTTGTTCAGCAATTACTTTGCCCACTGAGCCATCTCCTCAGCCACATTTATTTATTTTGACTGGTTAATTTGATTGAGGTGAGATGGACCCTTGACAAGGTTTGGATTTGGAATTTTATGTTGAACATTATTGATCAATGATAGTCAGCATCATCTGAAAGGTTTTGTGCACTCGTTGCCACTTATATGTTTCATGCTAGTGCTCAGGGTTACAAGTTGTACTAATTGCTTCATTGAATACCAAGAACTGGCTAGCATTATCTCATTTAATCTCCCTTTAGTGTCATAAAACTTATTTTCCTTTAGCTTAAGTGAGTAAAATAGTTTCGTTTGAGGTGATAGGATGTTTGTGGCATTGCATAGAGATGACAGAAGCTGAGAAAACACTGGCACTCAGTTTAGAAGCATCAAGGTCCAAAATTGAACCTAGGATCCCTTTCCACTTCAGCCTGAGAAAGCTCCAGGGTCTAATATGTATCCAGCATCAGATGAACATTTGCAGACACTATGAGGACATCTTACTTTATTTGATCTCCTGATGTATAGCTTCCCAGCCAGGGCAAGGAAGATCCACTCCTTGGAAATGGCCTTGTGAGGAATACTCTTCATTATTTACACCATACTTCTCTCCAGTTAACAACTGGAGGAAACTATTTGTGTAGAGGAAAGCAACTTTATACTCACACAGACTCCTATATGATGTGGTCAGATGTTCTGTGAGGGTTGAGGCTTCCTGATGGGCATAGTTCTGTGTAATACAGAATAGTAGGTAGGATGTGGGGTGTCCATCTGAGGGTTACCCAGGATGGTGGATATCATGTGAAGTGCCCATGCATGTTTAAGGGTCACACGATGTTGGCCAGCATGTGAGGTATCTATCAGTGTCTAGACCGTGCAGAGCAGTGAACAGCATGTGAAGTCAGGGCTACATGAATACAGACTGTGGGACCAGATGAGGTACTTGTCAGCATCTAAGGATGGCATTGGTGGCTCTGTGGAGCTTCAGGTGACTGTCCTCCTTAGAAGCAAGCAGCAGCTATTTTATAGTCAGGCCTGAAGCAGAATGACTCGGTATATGGTAGAGATATTGCTGACTGCACAGAGATACACAGCCTTATTAAGACACAGCTGGAGAACTTGCTCAGAGGTTGAGTATATACTGCTCTGACAGAGGGCACGAGCTGATTCTCAGCACCCATACCAGGCACTTCAAAATTCCCTGTAACCCCTCCCCCTATCTCTAGTCAGCTACACAGATCTTCTCTTCCAATCTTTCTTCTCCCCACTCATCACTTCGTCCCAGCCCTTAACTCCAGCAGTCATTCCCTGGGAACCTGCAGGCCACTCTTGATAGTGAAGCAGGTAAGTAACTGTGGATCTTAACCTCTCTCTCTTCTCCTCTAAATCTAAATCTAGTCTCACCTCCATCTTTGTAGAGAGCCTGCTGTGGCCTCTCCCTCCTCTCTGCCCTTCTCCAGTGAATCATGCGGATCTTTTTTCCAGCCTTCCTTCATACTCACCCTGTTTCTCAGCCCCTAAACCCCAACAGACATTCTCTGAGAACTTCATAGTTTTATTTTTTTTTTTAATATTTTTTATTCGATGTATTCTTTATTTACATTTCAAATGATTTCCCATTTTCTGGGTCCCCACTCCTCGAAAGTCCCATAAGTCCTCTTCCCTTCCCCTGTTCCTCCATCAACTCCTTCCCACTTCCCTGTTCTGGTTTTGCCCTATACTGTTGCACTGAGTCTTTCCAGAACCAGGGGCCACTCCTCCATTCTTCTTGGACATCATTTGATGTGTGGATTATTTCTTGGGTATTCCAAGCTTCTAGATTATTATCCACTTATCAGTGAGTGCATACCATGACTGATCTTTTGAGTCTGGGTACCTCACTTAGTATGATGTTCTCCAGCTCCATCCATTTGTCTATGAATTTCATGAATTCATTGTTTCTAATGGCTGAATAGTACTCCATTGTGTAAATATACCACATTTTTTGTATCCATTCAGAAAGAACTCCATAGTTAAGTCTGCCGGAAGCAAGTATGCAAGGGAAGCATATAGTAGAGCTACAGTTCTTCACTCTCCTTCCTCTCCTTCATATGGAACTGCCCGGTCTCACCCCAAGCTCTGTGGAGGACTACCTATTGTTGCCCCTACTCATTCTATCCCCCAATTTCTATGGGAATAAGCAGATTCTGTTGGAACAATCTGAATATCTCTCTCCTGTGGACCCCTTCTGCATGACCTTCTCTTAGCACATCCTCGTTGCTAAATGTCAGCACTAAATACTTAGAAACACATTTTACCTGGAACCCATAGTAGCCACGCATATCAGGATCCCAGAAGATTTTCTAACAAGGCAACACATAGTCACTACATCTTCCTAGAAACCAAAGAGGGCAACAGAAACAAAGGACCAAAATGCCCATCTGACAAAGACAAGATCAAAACAGACAATGACCTAGATACCTTGACTCTGCCAGAGTTGAGCAACCCTACCTTAGCAGGCCCTAGGTATTCTCACAGAGTTGAAGCACAAGTAAAAGACCTTAAAATAGATATAATGACTATGATATAGGCGCTAAAAGAGTAAATGAATAAATGCCTTAAAGATATCTTTGAAAACACAGTGAAAGAAATGAAGAAAACAGTTCAAGACCTGAAAATAGAAATAGAATCAATGAAGAAAATCTAAACTGAAGGAAATATGGAAATGTAAAAATGGTGGGAAGTCTGAACAGAACTCTTAAGGAAAAGCCTCACCAACTGAATGCAAAATGAAAGGGAGAATCTCAGGCACAACATGATAGAAGATACAATAGTAGAAATGAATTCTGTGGTCAATGTAAATGTTAAACTAAAACCTCCTGGTGTAGGACATCCAAGAAATCTTGGGCCCTTTGGAAAGACCAAATCTGAGAATGATGGGAGAAAACAAAGGAGAAGAAATCCAAGTCAAAGCCACAGAAAATACTTTCAACACAGTCACAGAAGAAAATTTCACAGGGGAAAAAGGGAAAAGATCAAGTAATATATAAAGGTAGACCTATTAGACTAATTAGACTTTTAATTGGAGACTGTAAAAGCCACAAATGGCCAGCCAAGACAACTATACTTGGTAAAACTTTCAATCACCATAAATGGTAAAAATAAGACATTCCATGAAAAAAAAAAAACCACATTTAAGTAATATCTCCACATTCAGTGCTCCATAAGGTGCTAGGAAGAAAACTCCAACTTAATGAGGTTAATGACACACAAGAAAACACAAGAGATAAACAATCCTAAAATATCTAAAAAGGGGAAACACACACACACACACACACACACACACACACACACAATGGAAAGATGTCACACTAGTAACTTAATAGCACACCTGAAAATCTCTTGAACTAAAAGAAGAAATTAAAAAAAAAACCCAAATGAAATAGATGGCAAAAACATCAAATTTGAGGCTGAAATCAATAAAATAGAAACAAACAATACAAAAAAACCCCAATAAAACAAAATTGGTTCTTTGAAAAAATAAATAAGGTTGACAAACTCCTATTCAGGTTAACTAAAAGGTAGAGAAAGAATGTCTTAGGATCTCTATTGCCATGAAGAGACACTATGACCAAGGCAACTCTAATAAAGGACAGCATTTAATTGGTGCTGGCTAATAGGTTCAAAGGTTCAGTCCATTATCATCAAGGTGGGAAATATGACAGTGTCAAGGCAGGCATGGTACAGGAGGAGCTGAGAGTGCTGCATCTTGTTCTGAAGGCAACAGAAGACAGCAGGCAGTTTGGAGGAATGTCTCAAAGCCCACCCACACAGTGACACACTTCCTTAAACAAGGCCACACCTACTCAAACAAGGCCATACCTCTTTTTTTAAATTTTTTAAATTTATTTTCTATATTCTTTGTTTACATTCTAGAAGCCTTCCCCTTTCCCAGTCACCCCCCCCCATATGTTCCATAAGTCCTCTTCTCTCCATCCATTCTCCTGTCTTTCCCCCTCACTTTTCTCTGTCCTGGTACTCCCCTACAATGCTGGATCAAGCCTTTCCAGGATTAGGGCCCTCTTCTTCCTTCTTCATGGGAATCATTTGATATGCTAATTGTATCTTCAGTATTCAGAGCGTCAGGGCTAATTAATATCCACTTATCAATGATTGCATTCCATGTGTATTCTTTTGTGATTGCATTACTTCGCTTAGGATGATATTTTCCAGTTCCATCCATTTGCCTAAAAAATTCATGAATTCATTGTTTTTAATTGCTGAATAGTACTCCATTGTGTATATATACCACATTTTCTGTATCCATTCCTCCATTGAGGGATATCTGGGTTCTTTCCAGCTTCTGGCTATTATAAATAAGGCTGCTACGAACATAGTGGAGCATGTGTCTTGGTTTCATGCTGGGGAATCCTCTGGGTATATGCCCAGGAGAGGTGTAGCAGGGTGCTCTGGAAGTGTCATGCCCAGTTTTCTTAGAAACTGCCAGACTGATTTCCATAGTGGTTGTACTATCTTGCAATCCCACCAGCAGTGAAGGAGTGTTCCTCTTTCTCCACATCCTTGCCAAAACCTGCTGTCTCCTGAGTTTTTAACCTTAGCCATTCTGACTGGTGTGAGGTGAAATCTCAGTGTTGTTTTGATCTGCATTTCCCTAATGGCTAATGAAGTTGAGCATTTTTTAAGATGTTTCTCCACCATCCGATATTCTTCAGGTGAGAATTCTTTGTTTAACTCTGCACCCCATTTTTTAATAGGGTTGTTTGGTTTTCTGGAGTCTAACTTCTTGAGTTCTTTATATATATTGGATATTAGCCCTCTATCTGATGTAGGATTGGTGAAGATCTTTTCCCAATTTGTTGGTTGCCGATTTGTCCTCTTGATGGTGTCCTTTGCCTTACAGAAACTTTGTAATTTTATAATGTCCCATTTGTCAATTCTTGATCTTAGAGCAGACCCTATTGGTGTTCTGTTCAGAAACTTTCTCCCTGTACCGATGTCCTCAAGGGTCTTCCCCAGTTTCTTTTCTATTAGCTTCAGAGTGTCTGGCTTTATGTGGAGGTACTTGATCCATTTGGAGTTGAGCTTAGTACAAGGAGACAAGGATGGATCAATTCGCATTCTTTTGCATGCTGACCTCCAGTTCAACCAGCACCATTTGTTGAAAAGGCTATCTTTTTTCCATTGGATGTTTTCAGCCCCTTTGTCAAGGATCAAGTGGCCATAGGTGTGTGGGTTCATTTCTGGATCTTCAATCCTGTTCCATTGATCTGCCTGCCTGTCACTGTACCAATACCATGCAGTTTTTAACACTATTGCTCTGTAGTATTGCTTGAGGTCAGGGATACTGATTCCCCCAGAATTTCTTTTGTTGCTGAGAAAAGTTTTAGCTCTCCTGGGTTTTTTGTTATTCCAGATCAATTTGAGAATTGCTCTTTCTAACTCTGTGAAGAATTGAGTTGGGATTTTGATGGGTATTGCATTGAATCTGTATATTGCTTTTGGCAAAATGGCCATTTTGTTCCTGCCGATCCATGAGCATGGGAGGTTTTCCCATTTTTTGAGGTCTTCTTCCATTTCCTTCTTCAGAGTCTTGAAGATCTTGTCATACAGATCTTTCACATGTTTGGTAAGAGTCACCCCAAGGTACTTTATACTGTTTGTGGCTATTGTGAAGGGGGTCATTTCCCTAATTTCTTTCTCAACCTGCTTATCCTTTGAGTATAAGATAGGCCACTGATTTGCTTGAGTTGATTTTATAACCTGCCACTTTGCTGAAGTTGTTTATGAGCTGTAGGAGTTCTCTAGTGGAGTTTTTTGGGTCACTTAGGTAGACTATCATGTCATCTGCAAATAATGATAGTTTAACTTCTTCCTTTCCAATTTGTATCCCTTTGACCTCCTTATGTTGTCTAATTGCCTGAGCTAGTACCTCAAGTACAATATTGAAAAGATAAGGAGAAAGGGGGCAGCCCTGTCTAGTCCCTGATTTTAGTGGGATTGCTTCAAGTTTCTCTCCACTTAGTTTGATGCTGGCTACTGGTTTGCTGTATATTGCTTTAACGATGTTTAGGTATGGGCCTTGAATTCCTGTTCTTTCCAAGACTTTAAGCATGAAAGGATGCTGAATTATGTCAAATGCTTTTTCAGCATCCAATGAAATGACCATGTGGTTTTTTTCTTTGAGTTTGTTTATGTAGTGGATTGCATTGAAGGATTTCCGTATATTGAACCAACCCTGCATCCCTGGGATAAAGCCTACTTGATCATGGTGGATGATCGTTTTGATGTGTTCTTGGATTTGGTTGGCAAGAATTTTATTGAGTATTTTTGCATCGATGTTCATAAGGGAGATTGGTCTGAAGTTTTCTTTCTTTGTTGGATCTTTGTGTGGTTTTGGTATCAGCGTAATTGTGGCTTCGTTGAAGGAATTGGGTAGGGGTCCTTCTGTTTCTATTTTGTGGAATAGTTTGAAGAGTATTGGTGTTAGTTCTTCTTTGAAGGTCTGATAGAATTCTGCACTGAAACCATCTGGTCCTGTGCTCTTTCTGGTTGGAAGACTATCTATGTCCCCTTCTATTTCTTTAGGGGTTATGGTACTGTTTAGATGATCTATTTGGTCCTGATATAATTTTGGTATTTGGTATCTGTCTAGGAAATTGTCCATTTCCTCCAGATTCTCCAGTTGTGTTGAGTATAGGCTTTTGTAGTAGGATCTGATGATTTTTTGGATTTCCTCAGTTTCTGTTGTAATATCTCCCTTTTTATTTCTAATTTTGTTAATTTGTATACTTTCTCTGTGCCCTTTGGTCAGTCTGGCTAAGGGTTTATCTATCTTGTTGATTTTCTCAAAGAACCAGCTCCTGGACGTGTTGATTCTTTGTATGGTTCTCTTTGTTTCCACTTGATTGATTTCAGCCCTAAGTTTGATGATTTCCTGTCTTCTACTCCTCCTGGGTGAAATAGCTTCTTTTTGTTCCAGGGCTTTCAGGTGTGTCATTAAGCTGCTAGTATATGCTCTCTCCATTTTCTTTTTGGAGGCACTCAGGGCTATGAGTTTTCCTCTTAGCACTGCGTTCTTTGTGTCCCAAAGATTTGGGTATGTTGTGCCTTCATTTTCATTAAATTCTAAAAAGTCTCTGATTTCTTTCTTTATTTCTTCTTTGGCCAAGGTGTCATTGAGTAGAGTATTGTTCAGCCTCCATGTGTATGTGGGCTTTCTGTTGTTTTTGTTGCTATTGAAAACCACTCTTACACCATAGTGATCTGATAGGAGGCTTCAGATTAGGGATTAGTTCGATATTCTTGTATTTGTTGATGTCTGTCCTGTGACCAATTATATGGTCGATTTTGGAGAAGGTACCATGAGGTGCTGAGAAAAAGGTATATTTTTTTGCTTTAGGGTGAAATGTTCTATAAATATCAGTCAAATCCAATTGGCCCAAAGCTTCAATAGTTTTACTGTGTCCCTGTTTAGTTTCTGTTTTCCTGATCGGTCCATTGAGGAGAGTGGAGTGTTGAAGTCCCCCACAATTATTGTGTTAGGTGCAATGTGTGCTTTGAGCTTTAGTAAAGTTTCTTTTACGAATGAGGGTGCCCTTGCATTTGGAGCATAGATATTCAGAATTGAAAGTTCTTCTTGGTGGATTTTTCCTTTGACCAGCAAGAAGTGTCCCTCAGTGTCTCTTTTGATGACTTTAGGTTGAAAGTCAATTTTATCTGATATTAGAATTGCTACTCCGGTTCATTTCCCGAGACCATTGGCTTGTAAAATTGTCTTCCAGCCTTTTACTCTGAGGTAGTTTTTGTCTTTGACATTTAGGTGTGTTTCCTGTATGCAGCAAAATGTAGGGTCCTGTTTCCTTATCCAGTCTGTTTATTGGGGAATTGAGTCCATTGATGTTAAGAGATATTAAGAAATAGAGATTATTACTTCCTGTCATTTTTGATGTTATTTTTATATTTGAGTGATTATCTTCTTTTGGGTTTGATGAAGGAAGGTTACTATCTTACTTTTTCCAGGGTGTAGTTTCCCTCCTTGTATTGGAGTTTTCCTCCTATTCTTTGTAGAGCTGGGTTTGTGGAAAGATAGTGTGTAAATTTGGTTTTGTCATGGAATATCTTGGTTTCTCTATCTATTGTAATTGAGAGTTTTGCTGGGTATAGTAGTCTTGGCTGACATTTGTGTTCTCTTAGAGTCTGCATGAGATCTGCCCAGGATCTTCTAGCTTTCATGGTCTCTGGTGAGAAGTCTGGTGTGATTCTGATAGGTCTTCCTTTATATGTTACTTGGCCTTTTTCTCTTACTGCCTTTAATATTCTTTCTTTGTTTAGTGCATTTTGGGTTTTAATTATTATGTGGCGAGAGGTATTTCTGCTCAGATCCAGTCTGTTTGGAGTTCTGTAGGCTTCTTGTATATCCATAGGCATCTCTCTCTTTAAGTTGGGAAAGTTTTCTTCCATAATTTTGTTGAAGATATTTGCTGGCCCTTTCAGTTGTAAATCTTCACTCTCATCTATACCTATAATCCTTAGGTTTGGTCTTCTCATTGTATCCTGGATTTCCTGGATGTTCTGGGATACAAGCTTTTTGCATTTTGCATTTTCTTTGGCTGTTGAGTCAATGGTTTCTATGGTATCTTCGGCATCTGAAATTCTTTCTTCCATCTCTTGTATTCTGTTGTTTATATTTGCATCTATGGCCCCTGATTTCTTCTCAGGGTTTTCTATCTCCAAAGTTGTCTCCCTTTGTGATCTCTTAGTTGTTTCTACTTCTGTTTTTAGATCCAGGATGGTTTTGCTCAGTTCCATCATTTGTTTGTTTGTGTTTTCCTGTAATTCTTTAAGAGATTTTTGTGTTCCTCTTTCATGACTTCTGCCTCTTGTCTCAAGTTCTCCTGCATTTCTCTAAGTTTTTTTTTTTTGTTTTTCGTTTCTTCTTTATTGGCTTCTATCTCTTGAGCCTTATTCTCCTGCATTTCTTTAAGTGATTTTTCTGTTTCTGTTATACGGGTTTCTAGCTTATTCATGTTCCCCTGTATTTCTTTAAGAGATTCATTTATGTCCTTTTTGTGTTCTTCTAGCAGCATCATGATCAGTGATTTTAAATCCAAATCTTGTTTTTCTCTGGTGTGTTGGCATAACCAGGACTTGCTGATGTTAGAGAGTTTGGTTCAGATGCTGCCATATTGCCTAGATTTCTGTTAGTAGCGTTCCTGCGTTTGCCCTTTGCCATCTTGTTCTCTGGAGTTAGTTAGTCTTGTCCCTGGCTGGTGTTTGGGCCACCTGGGGGGTTCTGGGGCTATTACTTCAACACTATATGGCTGTGTTTCCCCTGTAGCAGATTGCTGATGTGCTGTCCTCCTCTTGGGTGCTCTTGCAGCTTTAGTGTGCTTTGCCCCAGATTGTGTCTGTGAACCAGATGGAGCCCGTTTGCACCTTCAGGGAGTGCTGATGGTGTATGCTGCTGGGACCTTTTCTGCGTGCTGAACACTCTGCTGGACAGACGATCTCCCAACCGGGTTAGTGCACACAAGGCTAGCCTGGCTGCTCAGGCCCTGGGTCCAGGTGAAAGCCTGGGAGGCCAAGGTCTGAGCAAAGTTCCCCTCAGGCTATGACTGTTAATTGGGTCTGTCAGGTGGCCAGATGGTGGGCGCGTGTGCTGCTGGGAGAGTCTGCTGGGCTAACAACCTCCTGGGTGGGTTGACACACAGATGGCCCACCAAGCCACCCAGTTCTTGGGGTCAGTCCAGGGCCTGTTGGGGCTTAGACCCCCGCTTAGTTAGCCTCAGGCTATGCCTGTTAGCAGGCTTTGCCTGCTAGTGCTCTCTAGCGCCCTGTAGGCAAAATGGCAGCACGCGCGCCCGCCTGGGCAAAAAAACCTCCTGGCTGGGTTGGCACCCCGATGGCCCCCCCCCCCCCCCGAATAGCCCATGGCCTGGGTGCAGGCCAACGCCCATTGGGCTTAGAACCCCCGTGATGTTGGCCTCGGGTTATGTTTCTGTACCTCACTCTGTCTGATCTCTCTGGAGTCCTGAAACCAACATGGAGGTGAGTCTCTCCTGACTGGCAGGAGGCAGAGTTCTGAAGTGGCTTCTGTGCGGTGAAAGGCACCGTAAATCCGCAGCTGCTTGCAGCCCGGCTGGCCAGCGAAGGTCAGTGGTCGTGGGCGCAGGGCCTAACTGGACCCTGTTTCACCTTGGTTCCACTGCTGATGGCCCTTCAGCTGGACCAGCCACTGCTGCACTGCTACCACCACCGCTGCTGCCGCCGCTGCAAGTCCTTGCTATTGGTGTTCTATTCAGGAACTTTCCCCCTGTGCCTATGTCCTCAAGGGTTTCCCCCAGTTTCTTTTCTATTAGTTTCAGTGTGTCTGTTTTATGTGGAGGTCCTTGATCCACTTGGAGTTGAGCTTAGTACAAGGAGATAAGAATGGATCAATTCACATTCTCCTGCATGCTGACCTCCCGTTGAGCCAGCACCATTTGTTGAAAAGGCTATCTTTTTTCCACTGGATGTTTTCAGCTCCTTTGTTGAAGATCAAGTGACCATAGGTGTGTGGATTCATTTCTGGGTCTTCAAGGGCCATACCTCCTAATAGTGCCACTTTCTGGGCCAAGCATTCAAACCCATAAATCTATGGGGACACAGCAAATTCAAACTACTACATTCCACTCTCTGGCCCACATAGGATTGTTCAAACACATGAGTCTATAGGAGTCATACATAATTATAGCATAATGGAAAATACATTTAGTCTCCTTCAAAAGTCTCCACAGTCTATATCAGTCTCAACAGTGTTAAAAGTCTGAAGTTCAAAGTTTCTTCTGAGATTCATGTAATCTCTTACTGTAATCCCCTATAAAATCAAAATCAAAAAGCAGATCACATACATCAAACATCACAGAATATACATTGCTATTCCAAAATATCATAGTGAGGAAATACCAGAACAAAGCAAGACAGGAAACCAGCTGGGCAACCTTCAAACTCTGTACCTCAATATATGATGTTTAAGTACTCTTCAGATCTCCAGTTCCCTTCAGCTTTGTTGACTATAACAAGTTTTTTCTCTTGGGCTAGTTCTACCTCCTGTTAGCAGCTTTCCACAGCAGGTTTCCCATAGCTCTGGCATCTCTACTATCTTGGGGTCTCCATGGTAACTTCAGCTTCACAGCTTCTTATTTTCACATCTGGGATCTACAGATGATCTTCTGCAATCCTTTAAAGGTCTTGGGTCACCTCTCCAGCTCTGCCCTCTGTAGCATAATAGGCCCTACTTGATTCAACTCCATTGATACTGTTGTTCTTGGTGATCATCCCATGGTACTGGCATCTCCAATACAACAGCATCTTCATCTCTGCCCTCTGTAGCAATGTAGGTTCTGGATGACTCCACTCTACTGATGCTGCTGCTGTTCTTGGTGATCATTCCATGGTTCTGGTCTTTCTAGTACATTGAGGTCTTCCACTGCAACTCTTCTTCTCCAATAGCCTCTCATAGGTTCCCTTTGTAGTGACAAGCCTCAAATCCTTTGAATCATCTCCTTTTTTGGGCCATTAACTGCAACTGAAACTGCATATTGACCAATGTCCTCTCACAGTGAAGGGTCTCAGCTGCTCTTCATGATCCTTTCATGCCTTCAAAACCAGTACCACCTGAGTGATTCTTAAACATTAACAAATCCAGCTGCAGCACAAGGTACAACTATGGCTATCTCTGGAACACAGCTTCGTTGCACAGAACATTTCACCTCAGTGATACTGGTCTCTTCTTAACCACAGCTAATTTCTTAGCTCCAGCTAAACCAGCATCAATTGTCCCAGTAGTTCCTTCTAAGCCACAGCCACATGGCTGAAGCTTCCAAGTTCTGTTCTTTGCTGGGGCTGGAATATGTCCCCCTCCTCCATTTTATTACATTATTACAAGCTTTCTGTTTTCTAACTCTTTCACTGACTAAGCTTGCCTGTCTAGGAACTTGCTCTGTAGATTGACCTTGAACTCAGAGATCTGCATGGCTTTGTGTCTTGAATGCTGGGATTGAAGGAATGTATCACCATACCTGGGTCTAAGCTTTTCATGATAGATGAAAACTGTAGTGCGTTGATTTAATGTTACTTGAATTCTAATGCTACTCTGAGTCCCCCAAAACTGGTTGCCTCAGAGATAAGAGAGTCTGCATGTATGTAGATGGTAGCTAAGTGACCCTGGCCCCAGTTAATTATGATTGGTAAATATAGATGCCAACAGCTAATAGCTGGGCAGAAGAGATATACATGAAGGCTTACCTTACCTGGGCTTGGGACCATGAGGAAGAAGAAGGTGAAGGTGCAGGGGAGGAGAAAGGAGAAGCCACCATGGGTTAGCTAAGCCATACAAATGTGGTGATGTGGGCTGGCCAATTGGAGTTAAGAGTGGCCAAGGTGGACCATAGTAAATATGAAGCAATAACTTGGGGTTATCAATAGGGAAGTAAATTCTAACAGCATTCAGGGTAGGTAGCTACCCAGCTATTGTACTGAGTAAAGCATCCTAAAAGTAAGATGTTGTGTGTCTTTCATTTCAGAACTAAACAACCAAAGGTGGGGTCAAAACCCTGAGCTGGGGTTTTAAATATTTATTATATTAGAAAACTGAGATTAGTCATCAGAATTCATCCCTTGTCAATTTGACACATAATTATATCTCCTTATATCCAAATGAAAACAATAACCAGGTCAATAATGCCTAACATGATATAACTCACCCTTAGCCAACTGCAAATGAATGAGTATAGCTTGGTGGGATGTTGCTCAAAGGTCTTCCATTTAATATCCTTGAACACAGAATTTAGCTCCATTTAATTTCCTGGTGTGTCTTTATTACTTGAACCACACATCTTGTTTTTTTTTCTTTAAAAACTTGCTATGTTTGATCATAGCACTCCTCATAAGAGTGAACCACAGGATAGAGACAACAACTTGATTGATTTGAGATTTCCTTTGTTAATTTAATTAATCTGATCAATCTCTTCACCTCAGCCTCAGGTGGACTCTTTGGATAAGGGGAAAAGGCATATTCCTCACCAAAACATCACAAGAAATATCTCTAAGCCACATACTAAAATTCTTCTCTGAAACACCTAGAGATGAATATTTGAAGCCAATAGTTCAAATTACGCTCACCATCAATGTCTTCCATACACCTACTAGGATGCCTCATTAAATCAACTTAAAGGATTCTACTGCTTTTCCAATCCCAAATCCCCAAATCTACATTCCTAGAAACAAAAGCATGGTCAGGTCTATCACAGCAATACCTGACTCCTGGTACCAACTTCTGTCATAGTTAGGGTTTACACTCCTATGAAGAGACACCATAACTAAGGTAATTCTTAAAGAGAACAACATTTAATTGGGGCTGGCTTATAGGTTTAGAGGTTCATTCTATTATCATTAGGGTAGGAAACATGGTGTTGTGCAGACAGGTATGGTATGGAGGAGCTGAGAGTTCTGTATCTTATTCTGAAGGCAACCAGGAGAAGACTGTCTTCAGACAGCTAGAAGGAGGGTCTCAATGCCTACCTCCACAGTGACACACTTCCTCCAACAAGGCCACACCTATTCCAATAAGGCCATACCTCATAATAATGCCACTTTCTGGCCCAAGTGTATTCAAACACATGTATTGATGGGGGTCAGTTCAAACCACTACAAGAAATATGCAAACTAACAATTTTAGAAACCAAAAGGATGACATAACAGCAGACAGAGAGGACATCCATGGAATCATAAGTACATTCTTAAATAAATCTGTACTATATGAAATTCCAAAAATCCAAAACAACTGTATAAATTTGTCAATATATATAATGTACAAAAGTTAAACCAAAATCAGCTAAACAGTTTAAGCAAACCTATAACTCCTATTGAAATAGAAGCAGTGATTTAAAATTCTCTCAACCAAAAATAGCACAGAGCCTGACAGTTTTAAAATTATACCAGACTCAGAGAATAGTTAATGCCAATCCCCTTCAAATTATTTAACAAAATAGAAAGAGAAAAAAAATATTGCCCAATTCCTTTTAAGAGGCCACAGTTACTCTGAAACTCAAATCCTATTGAAGACTCAACAAAGAAAAGTATTATAGACCAATATTCCTCATGAACATAGATGTGAAAATTCTCAAGAAAATATCTTCATTTACAAATGGAATTCAAGAATGTCAAAATATTATCTAACATAATATTAGGCTTTATCTTAGAGTTTCAGGGGTATTTCAATGAATATAAGCCAATAAATGTCATCTAGCATATAAACAATTGAATGACAAAAAACATATGACCTCTTCTTTAGATGCAAAAAGGGCCTTTGACAAAATCCAACACCACTTTATGATAAAAGTCCTGGGGAGATTGAGGTTACAAAGGACTTACCTCAATATAATAAAGGAAGTTTGCAAAAATTGCATCAACTTACATGAACTTAAATGGAGAGAAACTCAAAGAACTTCTACTAAAATCAGGAAGAAGACAAGGTTGTCCACTTTCTCTATACCCATCTAATATAGTACTTGAAGTCTTAGCTTAAGCAATAAGACAACCAAAGAAGATCAAAGATATACAAATTTGAACGAAAGAAATGAAAGTTTCTTTATTTGCTGATGATATGATAGTATACACAAGTGGCCTGAAGAAGTTTCCACCAGAGAACTCCTTCCACTAATAAATACCTTCAGCAAAGTAGCTGGATACAAAATTAATTCCCACAATTCAGTAGCCCACTTATATACAAATGATAGATATAATGAAAAAGAAAGCGGGGAACAAGCGCCTTTCACAATAGCCTCAGATATCTTGGAGCAATGATAACTAAGCAAGTGAAATGCTTGTGTGATAAAACCTTTAAGACATTGAAGAAAGAAACTGAAGAACATATCAGAACCTGGAAAGATCTTCCACAGCCATGGATTTGTATGATTAACAGTAAAAATGGCCATCCTACCAAAAGCCATTTAAAAATCCAATGCAATCCCCATCAGAAGTACAGTACAATTCTTCATAGAATTTTAAAATACACTATTTAGCTTTATCTAGGAACCCCCTTCAGAATATCAAACAATCTTGAACAATAAAAGAACTCCTGGAGGTATCACCATACCCAATTTTAATTTGTAGCACAGAGCTATAATAATAAAAAATATCATGACATTGGCACAATAAACAAACACACTGATCAATGGAGTCAAATGGAAGACCCAGAAATAAATGCACATGTGTATGGATAATTGATTTTTGATAAATAATGCAGAAACACAACAAAGAAAAAAAGACAGCATCTTCAATAAATGGTGTTGGTCAAACTGGATGTTTGCATGTAGATGAATTCCAATAAACCCACACTTATCACCCCCAACAAATCAACTCCATATAGATCAAGGACCTTAACATAAAATCAGATATGATGAATTGAACCTAATAGAAAAGAAAGTGGGGAATAGCCATAGCCTCACTGGCATAGGAAAAGACTTTCTGAACAAAATACTATTAGCATAAGAACTAAGGTCAACAATTAATAAATAGGTCCTTATGAAACTTAAAGCATCTGTATGGCAGAGAACATCATTTTTTTTGACAAAGTGGCAGTTTATAGAATGTGAAAAGAGTGTTATCAACTACACATCTGACAGAAGACTAATAACCCAAATAAAGAACTTAAAATGTACATCAAGAATACAAATAAACCAATTAAAATGGGGTGCAGATATAAAAAGAGAATTCTCAAAAGAGAAAAGTACAAATGGCTGAGAAACATTTAAAGAAATGTTCGACATCTGTAGGTGACAGGGAAATGCATATTATGAACTGGATTTCATTTTACAACCATCCGAATGCCTAAGATCAATAAACAAGTGACATCTCATGCTGGTGAGCATGTGGAGTAAGGGGAACACTTAACCACTGCTGGTGGAAGTGCAAACTTGTTCAGCCATTATGGAAATCAGTAGGATGGCTCTTCAGGAAGATGGGAATTGATCTACCTCAAGATTCAGTTGTACCATTCTTGGATGTGTGCTCAAAGGACATCTTGTCTTATCTCAGAAATAGGACAGAGACAGGGCTTACTCAACAACGTTCATGTCTGCTTTGTTCATAGTAGCCAGAAATTGGAAACAATGTAGATGACTCTCAACAGAAAAACAGATAAAGTAGAAGTGGCACTTTTAGGAAATGTAGCATTCCTCAGTGGATAGAACTTGAAAATAAAAACAACTTAAGTGATATATCCCAGACCCAGAAAGAGGAATATAATATGTATTCACTTGTATGTGGAGATTAACTGTTAAGTCAATAATAACCAATTTATAATTCACAGAACTACTAAGGTCAGACATAGAATAAAAGACTAGGAGGTCAGGTCCAAAGGAAAGACAATTAGAACAGGTACTTCTTATAAATAGTTATTATATATATATATATATATATATATATATATATATATACAGTTTATAAGTTATAAAATATGTATACATAAACATATATAAAATATACATTATAAATGCTTCTAAATAAATGTGATCCAAATGAAACCACCAAATATTGAAAACAGTCCCAACTCACCATCTCTTAACACCAAATGACTGAGTTATTGCCCAAAGGGGTTCATGGGACTAACCAAGCATCCCATGCTGTTGCCAAGAATATAGGTTGATCTCCACAAACTGATAGGAAACCCCCATTGCTAAACATAACACCTATACCTCATTGAACATGGAGAAGTTGAGCTAGTTCCTACACAGAACTTTCTTTTTTTTTATTCGATATAATTTATTTACATTTCAAATGATTTCCCTTTTCTAGCCCCCCACTCCCCGAAAGTCCCGTAAGCCCCCTTCTCTTCCCCTGTCCTCCCACCCACCCCTTCCCACTTTTTAGAACTTAATGAAAATGAAGACACAACATACCCAAATCTATGGGACACAATGAAAGCAGTGCTAAGAGGAAAACTCATAGCCCTGAGTGCCTCCAAAAAGAAAATGGAGAGAGCATACATTACCAGCTTAATGACACACCTGAAAGCCCTAGAACAAAAAGAAGCTATTTCGCCCAGGAGGAGTAGAAGGCAGGAAATCATCAAACTCAGGGCCGAAATCAATCAAGTAGAAACAAAGAGAACCATACAAAAAATCAACAAAACCAGGAGCTGGTTCTTTGAGAAAATCAACAAGATAGATAAACCCTTAGCCAGACTGACCAAAGGGCACAGAGAAAGTATCCAAATTAACAAACTTAGAAATGAAAAGGCTGAACTTTCTTTTTTTAAAATTTTTTTTATGACTTTCTAAATTCTTTGTTTACATTCCAAATGCTTTCCCCTTTCCTGGTTCCCCCCTCCCCATATGTCCCATAAGCCCTCTTCTCTCCACCCATTCTCCAATCACCTTCCTCCTTTTTCTCTGTCCTGTTACTCCACTACAATGCTGGATCAAGCCTTTCCAGGAACAGGGCCCTCTCCTTACTTCCTTTTTTTTTTTTCATTCTTTTTTTTTTATTCGATATAATTTATTTACATTTCAAATGATTTCCCCTTTTCTAGCCCCCCCCCCCACTCCCCGAAAGTCCCGTAAGCCCCCTTCTCTTCCCCTGTCCTCCCTCCCACCCCTTCCCAGTTCCCCGTTCTGGTTTTGCCAAATACTGTTTCACTGAGTCTTTCCAGAACCAGGGACCACTCCTGCTTTCTTCTTGTATCTCATTTGATGTGTGGATTATGTTTTGGGTATTCCAGTTTTCTAGGTTAATAACCACTTATTAGTGAGTGCATACCATGATTCACCTTTTGAGTCTGGGTTACCTCACTTAGTATGATGTTCTCTAGCTCCATCCATTTGCCTAAGAATTTCATGAATTCATTGTTTCTAATGGCTGAATAGTACTCCATTGTGTAGATATACCACATTTTTTGTATCCACTCTTCTGTTGAGGGATACCTGGGTTCTTTCCAGCATCTGGCAATTATAAATAGGGCTGCTATGAACATAGTAGAGCATGTATCCTTATTACATGGTGGGGAATCCTCTGGGTATATGCCCAGGAGTGGTATAGCAGGATCTTCTGGAAGTGAGGTGCCCAGTTTTCGGAGGAACCGCCAGACTGCTTTCCAGAGTGGTTGTACCAATTTGCAACCCCACCAGCAGTGGAGGAGTGTTCCTCTTTCTCCGCACCCTCTCCAACACCTGCTATCTCCTGAATTTTTAATCTTAGCCATTCTGACTGGTGTAAGATGAAATCTTAGGGTTGTTTTGATTTGCATTTCCCTAATGACTAATGAAGTTGAGCATTTTTTAAGATGCTTCTCCGCCATCCGAAGTTCTTCAGGTGAGAATTCTTTGTTTAACTCTGTACCCCATTTTTTAATAAGGTTGTTCGGTTTTCTGGAGTCTAACTTCATGAGTTCTTTATATATATTGGATATTAGCCCTCTATCTGATGTAGGATTGGTGAAGATCTTTTCCCAATTTGTTGGTTGCCGATCTGTCCTCTTGATGGTGTCCTTTGCCTTACAGAAACTCTGTAACCTTATGAGGTCCCATTTGTCAATTCTTGCTCTTAGGAGGTCAAAGGGATACAAATTGGAAAGGAGGAAGTCAAACTATCATTATTTGCAGACGACATGATCGTCTACCTAAGTGACCCAAAGAACTCCACTAGAGAGCTCCTACAGCTGATAAACAACTTCAGCAAAGTGGCAGGTTACAAAATCAACTCAAGCAAATCAGTGGCCTTCCTATACTCAAAGGATAAGCAGGCTGAGAAAGAAATTAGGGAAATGACCCCCTTCACAATAGCCACAAACAGTATAAAGTATCTTGGGGTGACTCTTACCAAACATGCGAAAGATCTGTATGACAAGAACTTCAAGACTCTGAAGAAGGAAATGGAAGAAGACCTCAAAAAATGGGAAAACCTCCCATGCTCATGGATCGGTAGAATCAATATAGTTAAAATGGCCATTTTGCCTAAAGCACTATACAGATTCAATGCAATACCCATCAAAATCCCAACTCAATTCTTCACAGAGTTAGAAAGAGCAATTATCAAATTCATCTGGAACAACAAAAAACCCAGGATAGCTAAAACTATTCTCAGCAACAAAAGAAAATCTGGGGGAATCAGTATCCCTGACCTCAAGCAATACTACAGAGCAATAGTGTTAAAAACTGCATGGTATTGGTACAGTGACAGGCAGGAGGATCAATGGAACAGGATTGAAGATCCAGAAATGAACCCACACACCTATGGCCACTTGATCCTCGACAAAGAGGCTGAAAACATCCAATGGAAAAAAGATAGCCTTTTCAACAAATGGTGCTGGTTCAACTGGAGGTCAGCATGCAGAAGAATGCAAATTGACCCATCCTTGTCTCCTTGTACTAAGCTCAAATCCAAATGGATCAAGGACCTCCACATAAAGCCAGACACTCTGAAGCTAATAGAAAAGAAACTGGGGAAGACCCTTGAGGACATCGGTACAGGGAGAAAGTTTCTGAACAGAACACCAATAGCGTATGCTCTCCTTACTTCTTAATGGGAGTCATTTGATATGCTAATTGTGTCTTGGGTATTCAGAGCTTCTGGGCTAATTAATATCCACTTACTAGTGATTGCATTCCATGCGTATTCTTTTGTGATTGGGTTATCTCACTTAGGATGATATTTATTTTGATGGGGATTGCATTGAATCTGTAGATTGCTTTTGGCAAGATGGCTATTTTAACTATATTAATCCTGCTGATCCATGAGCATGGCATATTTTTCCATTTTCTGAGGTCTTCTTTGATTTCCTTCTTCAGAGACCTGAAGTTCTTGTCATATAGATCTTTCACTTGTTTGGTTAGAGTCACACCAAGATACTTTATATTGTTTGTGGCTATTTTGAAGGGTGTCATTTCCCTAACTTCTTTCTCAGCCTGCTTATCCTTTGAGTATAGGAAGGCAATTGATTTGCTTGAGTTGATTTTATAACCAGCACTCAGCTGAAGTTGTTTATCAGCTGTAGGAGTTCTCTGATGGAGGTTTTCGGGTCACTTAAGTAGACTATCATGTCGTCTGCAAATAGTGATAATTTGACTTCTTCCTATTTGTATCCCCTTGACCTCCTTATTTTGTCTAATTGCTCTAGCTAGAACTTCAAGTACTACATTGAACAGATATGGAGAGAGAGGACAGCCTTGTCTAGTCCCTAATTCTAGTGGGATTGCTTCAAGTTTCTCTCTGTTTAGTTTGATGTTGGCTACCAGTTTGCTGTATATTGCTTTAACGATGTTTAGGTATGGGCCTTGAATTCCTGTTCTTTCCAAGACTTTTAGCATGAATGGATGCTGAATTTTGTCAAATGCTTTTTCAGCACCTAATGAGATGATCATATGGTTTTTTTCTTTGAGTTTGTTTATGTAGTGGATAGCATTGATGGATTTCCTTATATTGAACCACCCCTGCATCCCTGGGATGAAGCATACTTGATCATGGTGGATAATTGTTTTGATGTGTTCTTGTATTCTGTTGGCAAGAATTTTATTAAGTACTTTTGCATCAATATTCATAAAAGAAATTGGCCTGAAGTTCTCTTTCTTTGTTGGATCTTTGTGTGGTTTTGGTATCAGCGTAATTGTGGCTTCATAGAACGAGTTGGGTAGAGTTCCTTCTGTTTCTATTTTGTGGAATAGTTTGAAGAGTATTGGTGTTAGGTCTTCTATGAAGGTCTGATAGAATTCTGCACTGAAGCCATCTGGTCCCATGCTTTTTTTGGTTGGGAGACTTTCTATGGCCCTTCTTTTTTCTTCAGGTGTTATGGGACTGTTTAGTTGATCTATTTGATCCTGATTTAGTTTTGGTGTCGGATATCTGTCTAGTAAACTGTCCATTTCTTCCATATTCTCCAGTTGTGTTGAGTATAGGCTTTTGTAGAATGGATGGAGAGAAGAAGGTGTATGGGACATATGGAGAGGGGAGATATGGGAAAGGGGAAATCATTTGGAATATAAACAAAGAATATAGAAAATAAAAATATTAAAAAAAGAAAAAAGAAAAAAGGATGATATTGGCACAGTGACAGGCAAGTGGACCAATGGAAAAGAATTAAAGACCCAGAAATAAAACCACAGACCTATGGTCACTTGATCTTCGACAAAGAAGCTGAAAACATCCAATGGAAAAAAAATAGACATTTCTTTTTTTTTTTTGTAATATTTTTATTTTTTATATTCTTTGTTTATATTCCAAATGATTTCCCCTTTCCTGGATCCACCCTCCCCATATGTCCCATAAACCTTCTTCAATCCATCCCTTCTCCAATCACCTCCCTCCTTTTTCTCTGTCCTTATATTCCCTTCCAATGCTAGATCAATCCTTTCCAGGATCAGGACCCTCTCCATACTTCTTCATGGGTGTCATTTGTTATGCAATTTTTGCCTTGGGTATTCAGGGCTTCTGGGCTAATTAATATCCACTTATCAGAGATTGCATTCCATGTGTATTCTTTTGTGATTGGGTTACCTCACTTAGGATGATATTTTCCAGATCAAACCATTTGCCTAAAAATTTTGTGAATTCATTGTTTCTAATTGCTGAGTAGTATTCCATTGTGTAAATATACCACATTTTCTATATCCATTCCTTTTTTGAGGGGCATCTGGGTTCTTTCCAGCTTCTGGCTATTATAAATAAGGCTGCTATGAACATAATGGAGCATGTGACTTTATTGCATGCCAGGGAATCCTTTGGGTATATGCCCAGGAGAGGTATAGCAGGGTCCTCCGGAAGTCTCATGTCCAGTTTTCTGAGGAACTTCCAGACTGATTTCCAAAGTGGTTGTACCATCTTACAGCCCCACTAGCAGTGGAGGAGTGTTCCTCTTTCTCCACATTCTCGCCAACACCTGCTGTCTCCTGAGTTTTTGACCTTAGCCATTCTGACTTGTGTAAGGTGAAATTTCAGGGTTGTTTTGATCTGCATTTCCCTAATGACTAATGATGTTGAGCACTTCCTAAGGTGCCTCTCGGCCATCCGAATTTCTTCAGGTGAAAATTCTTTGTTTAGATCTGTACCCCATTTTTTAATAGGGTTATTTGTTTCCCTGGGGTCTGACTTCTTGAGTTCTTTGTATATATTGGATATTAGCCCTCTATCAGATGTGGGGTTGGTGAATATCCTTTCCCAATTTGATGGTTGCTGTTTTGTCCTTTTAACAGTGTCCTTTGCCTTACAGAAACATTGTAATTTTATGAGGTCCCATTTGTCAATTCTTGATCTTAGAGCATAAGCTATTGGTGATCTGTTCAGGAACTTTTCCCCTGTGCCCATGTCCTCAAGGGTCTTCCCCAGTTTCTTTTCTATTAGTTTCAGTGTGTCTGGTTTTACATGGAGGTCCTTGATCCACTTGGAGTGAAGTTTAGTACACAGAGATAAGAATGGATTAATTCGTAATCTTCTACATGCTGACCTCCAATTGAACCAGCACCATTTGTTGGAAAGGCTATCTTTTTTCTACTGGATGTTTTTGGCTTCTTTGTCGATGATCAAGTGACCATAGGTGTGTGGGTTCATTTCTGGATCTTCAATTCTATTCCATTGGTCTACTTGTCTGCCACTGTGCCAATACCATGCAGTTTTTTAACACGATTGCTCTGTAGTATTGTTTGAAGTCAGGGATACTGATTCCCTCAGAATTTCTTTTGTTGTTGAGAATAGTTTTAGGTATCCTGGGTTTTTTGTTATTCCAGATGAATTTGAGAATTGCTTTTTCAAACTCTGTGAAGAACTGAGTTGGGATTTTGATGGGGATTGCATTGAATCTGTAGATTGCTTTTGGCAAGATGGCCATTTTAACTATATTAATCCTGCCGATCCATGGCAGATTTTTCCATTTTCTGAGGTCTTCTTCGATTTCCTTCTTCAGAGACCTGAAGTTCTTGTCATATATGTCTTTCGCTTGTTTGGTTAGAGTCACACCAATATACTTTATATTGTTTGTGGCTATTTTGAAGGGTGTCATTTCCCTAATTTCTTTCTCAGCCTGCTTATCCTTTGAGTATAGGAAGGCAACTGATTTGCTTGAGTTGATTTTATAACCAGCCACTTTGCTGAAGTTGTTTATCAGCTGTAGGAGTTCTCTGGCGGAGGTTTTCGGGTCACTTAAGTAGACTATCATGTCATCTGCAAATAGTGATAATTTGACTTCTTCCTTTCCAATTTGTATCCCCTTGACCTCCTTACATTGTCTAATTGCTCTAGCTAGAACTTCAAGTACTATATTGAAAAAATATGGAGAGAGAGGGCAGCCTTGTCTAGTCCCTGATTTTAGTGGGATTGCTTCAAGTTTCTCTCCATTTAGTTTGATGTTGGCTACTGGTTTGCTGTATATTGCTTTAACGATGTTTAGGTATGGGCCTTGAATTCCTGTTCTTTCCAAGACTTTTAGCATGAAAGGATACTGGATTTTGTTAAATGCTTTTTCAGCATCTAATGAGATGATCATATGGTTTTTTTCTTTGAGTTTGTTTATGTAGTGGATAGCATTGATGGATTTCCTTATATTGAACCATCCCTGCATCCCTGGGATGAAGCCTACTTGATCATGATGGATGATCGTTTTGATGTGTTCTTGGATTCGGTTGGCACGAATTTCATTAAGTATTTTTGCATCAATATTCATAAGAGAAATCGGCCTGACGTTCTCTTTCTTTGTTGGAAAAGATAGCCTTTTCAACAAATAGTGCTGGATCAACTGGAGGTCAGCATGCAGAAGAATGCAAATTGATCCATCCTTGTCTCCTTGTACTAAGCTCAACTCCATGTGGATGAAGGACCTCCACGTAAAACCAGACACACTGAAACTAATAGAAAAGAAACTGGGGAAAACCGTTGAGGACATGGGCACAGGGGAAACGTTCCTGAACAGAACAACAATAGCTTATGCTCTAAGATCAAGAATTGACAGAGCTTTCATCTGTACATGCTAGTGGCTTTGGCACAGGGTGGTACCCTGCATACTATCAAAGCAGAATGTAAACACTAAGTCAATCACAAGTACTTTGATCTACAACGGTGTCCTGTCTGAAAGATATTCTAAGGCAATAGTGGCCCCAGGATTGTAGGAGTAACCAGTATCTGATTTGACATAAGAACTATTCAACAAAAAGGAACCCATAGGCAACACTTCTTCGGTGACCAAGAACCTGAGAATAGATAGCCAAGTTTTCTCCTAAAATTTAAGATTAAAATGTAAATTGGAAGATTTAAAAAAAAATCTCATTTTGCACATTAAAACTTCAGCTGAAGTGAAGCATGGGTATGTTTTGGATTTCCAAGTCATGCGAAGTCATGTTCCCGAGGTCTACATTGCTTATAATTTACTCACGTTTTCATTGCAGTGCGACGTTCTCTTCAGACTGACTGAGCGCAATATGCTCTTAATACCTTTTCCCCCTTTCATGGCCTGTTTCTTCTCTGAGATGAGAAGGAAAATAACCATCCCTTGAAAAAGAGGAATGGTTTTATTTATCTAACATGGAGAGTTTGAAGTATGTAGTATCTGAAACATTAAAATATTACGTGCTTCACCAGCCAAGAGTGACAATTGGGGCTTCACAGACAATTTGTATGGAAAACATCCTCCCTGAGGTTTATATAGAGCACACACAGTGTAGTCAGTATGACCACAGTTCAACACAATATTTCTTTTATACATGCAAATGAATAGCACATTTGTCCAGAGAGAGCTAATGTAACTATTGTAAGGTTATTAGCAAAGCAGAGAGTTCTGTGTGGAGAAAATACTTTTATGTCCATGCTATAATGGAATGTAGAATTTCCATAATGGCTTTCTTTGTCAGGAAAAGGTGACCATTAATTGAATTGATTTCCCATCAGAGAGCAGTGATTGTCATTGTTTTCAAACAGTGATGATTTTTGTATGAGCACAACATATCAATCTATGACTCCTAACAGCACTTTCAGAAACAAGAGGGGTGCTAATTCAAGTTCCTTTGTAATTTCCTAGATCTTTCTATTTTCTCTTCAGTCACTCTGAGTTATCTCTGAGGGGATAGGTGGCAGCCTCTATGGAGAAAGGTGTCAAAGTGTGGTCTCTTGAATGAGATGTCTGTGTCTGTAGACAGTGGAGATGGAGACAATTAGGTGCTATCTTCACTTTTCAACACCCATCATCCCTCATGCTACTCTTATCATCTTACATCAAATACTTATAACTTGGTAAATCTAAGTTTAACCCTTTATGATTTTGGTCTTTGTTGACACATTTTTCATGGTATGCTGTTCCTACTTTCTCCAACATCTCTTGGTTCCTGTTTTCTACACCAGCATTTAATTCTGTTTTTGCCAAAGGATTTGTTCATGTATCTTATAGTGAATTCTAGAGACTTCTATCAGTTCTTACTATGTATGTACTGTTTTTCCTTGCTATAATTTCCTTGTTATCCTTCTTATCCACAACCAAGAAGATACAGGGACTGTGGGAATGGCATCCTAGCAGACAGAACATGAAACAGGCATCAATAGAGCTAAAGGTTAGAGTTAATGTGCTATTCTGAGGGATCCCATAGAAACTTTGCCTTGAGTAAAATCCATTGATCCTGTAGTTTTAGAGCCAAACATCAGAAAACTGGCTCTCTCTTGCTTCCTTAGCTCAAAAAGTTTTTGTACTTATTAATATTGCCCTAAAATTTAAGAAAGAATGATTTTCCTTTCCAATTAGGAAATAACATGAAAAGATCTTTGGAAAGAATGACTTTGCAAACTCTCTCTCTCTCTCTCTCTCTCTCTCTCTCTCTCTCCCTCTCTCTGTTTCTCTCTCACTCACACATACCCACCCCCACCCCCACCCCCACCCAAACTTCAGGTCACTCAAATATGTCATGAAATTAGAGACCACAGTGTAGAGTAGTGGTTACAGAAGTATGAACAGGGAAGGCAGTCACACCTGTGAGTAAAGTATCTGCAGAATGGGTGTTGTGTGTATGTGTGCACACACACGTGCATGCATTCATGTTTGAGTGTGTGTGTGTGTGTGAGGGGGGATGGAGAGAGAGAGAGATAGTGGAGGGGGGAAGGAAGAGATCAGGGGAGGGGACACAGAACAACTGAATGGAGCCTTATCCTTTCCACTTCCAATGGTACCTCTAATGAAGGAAGAGGAGAGAGGCAAATGTAAAACACAGGAGAACCCATGTTTGCCTACATGGATGTCTATATAAGAAGTACGTGAAGTTCCTGTAGAGAACAGAAGTCTGACCACTTGGAAAAGGAGTTCATAACAATTGTGAGCCACCATATAGGTGCTGGGAACTGAATTTGGGTCCCCTTCAAGATCAGCTAGTACTCTTAATCAAGGATAATAATTTCCTCATCTCCACATGTGTTACAAGAGTGGAGGCCTAGACCGGGCACAAGAATGCATGGTTAAGTTGGAGGACAACTTACAGACAGAGGTGTTTCTTTCCATCTTTCATATGGGTTCTTAGGATGAAATTCAGACCATCAGGCTTGGCATTAGTGGCTAAATCATCTTTCCCACCCTATGAAGTTCATTGACTATAATCTTTTTTTGCTATAAGGAAATTTTTTACTCACATTAATATTTTTCTGTCCAAATTATGTGGCTGATACTGCCTTTATTTGGTAATAAGTATTTTAGGGTATATGCTAAAAACCCTGAAGATATTAGTTACTTAATACTAATGTAATTAGTATTTGCTACATTAATATAAGGAAATACTATAGTATGTCTTTTGATGTTCTCAGTTGCTACTATTAGGGTAATAGTTTTATGTACATTAAAACATTTAAAAATATTTATTTATTTATTTATTATATAGAAGTACACTGTAGCTGTCTTTAGGCACACCAGAAGAGGGCGTCATTGGGAACAAGACACCATCTCTTCTATTATCTAAAATCTAATATGTTAGTTCTGATTTTAAAGAACACTTTCTTTTAATTCTACAATTTTTATTGCAAAAATCTTGTTTTTTAAAATTTAGTGTTTAAATATTTTTATTTCTTGTATTACATAGCTATTAATTCTCATGCTAGGATTCTCAGATAATTGGGAAATATTAGCAATGCATTTTGCTTTGGCCTAAATAAGTAACACGAACACAGACATGTGCAGCTGGACTCATGTACTTATAAAATGTGTTCTGCAGGTTTCTGTGGGTATAGCTCATTGCTGGAGTACTTAACTTGGTATGCACGAAACTGGATTCCATACCCAATATCATTCCCAAATACCCATATGCCCATACCCTTCTCCCTCAAAACCTTCCTCCCAAATCCATTTTTCTATTACCTAAATAGTCTATTTGACAGCTCTTGAGTACAGTTATTATTGTACCTGTGATTGCAGGACTCTTGTATCTCCTCCATGCCATGTCTTTTCAGCCCAGTTTCTGTACACACTGCTGTACACACTGCTGTCTCTTGGAGCTAGCTACAGAGACTTCTTTATGAAGTTTTGTTTTTAAATATATAAAGTTTCAAAGACCTCATTATTCATATGTTGAAGGTATTCAGAATATATTTCATATAGTCACCAAGGAATACCTCAAAAATGCCTTCACAGTGTTCTCTTCTGACTGTTATAAGAACTATTAATAAATATCAATTAAACATGCTAATGGGATGCACTGTAACATTTTACATATGAATATATTATGGAACATCACCCACACAGCTGCCCTAGCATAAGGGAAGTATAGGGCAAACACTGATAGAAAATAGATAAGTAATATGGAATGTCATATATGATGAAGAGGAGAAGTGCCATGGGAGAAAAGAAAAATTAGAGTCAGGGACACTGGTGGTAGGGAGTGGAGCTTAGAGAGTGCAATATTAAACAAGATAGGCAAAGGTGTACTTACTGAATTGAGTGTACATTGGAACTGAGATTCAAAGGGCCTTTGCTCAAGGACTTCATGCACTTTGTAATCGTCCTTGTCTTTTCTCTCTTATACTGTACATCCAGCCCTCCAGACAATCTTCAGTCTGAATACTTCTAATGGTCTGTAAGAGTGGGAGTCCTCAGAAAATGTATAAACAGTAGCCTATTGAAGGCCTCACTTTCCACCCACTTTCCCCTTGTCTATTGCAACAGTGAGGTTCAAGTGATTCTTGAACCCAAAAATCTGTGGCTGCTATCAACAGTTTCTTAGCAACAATTTTTAAGAAATAAATATTGACTCATTCATTTATTTTTGAGATGGGCTCTCACGTAGTCCTGAATTCATTCTGTAGCTGTGGGTACCCTTGAACTGACCCTCCTATCTCTATTCCCCAAGTGCTGGGATTACAGATGGGTGTCATCATGCCTGGCATTAGTTTTCTGATTAACATTATAATAAACACATAATTTAAAAGACATAAAGGATGTATAGTAAAATTAAGTCTTCACATCTCTCCTTAGGCTATCTCTAGGAGAAAACTAATTACCAACTCTTTTAACTATTTCTAAAATTATCTTCTGCATTTGAAAGTGTATATTGGTTATTTATCTTTAACACACAAAGCCATTTCTTTTAGCATGCTTTCTTTATTTAGGTGTATGTTGAATTTTAACCACACAGATGGTCTTTGACAAAGACATAGTTGTTCATTTCTGTTGTACCACTGACTGATATTTGGGTTGATTTCCATTTCTTTCTTTCCTTTTCAATACAGTATTTCCTTTTTCACTGAAAAAAATATTTTTTGTGTTCTATAGCTTTGAAGAGACTCCATGACCATGGTAGCTCTTACAATAAAAAGAAATCATTTAATTGAGGCTTGCCTACATTCAGAGGTTTAGTCCCTTATCATTATGGTGGAAAGCATGGTGATGTGCAGGCAGATATGTCTGCTGCTGGAGAGGTAGCAGATCAGTGGGTGGGGGGAGGGAGGGAGGAAGAGCGGGAGGGAGGAGAGAGAGACAGAGACAGAGAGACAGAGAAAGAGAGACAGAGATACAAAGAAAAGGCCTGGGTTGAGCACTTGAAACTTCAAAGTCCACCTCTAGTGACACATTTCCTCCAACAAGGCCACATCTATTCCAACAAGGCCACATTTTCTGTCAATTACCACCACACTCTAATGACCAAGCATTCAAATACATGATCCTATGGGGGGGCATTCCTATTTAAACCACCACATACACAACATATTCTAATCTAGGCTTCCCTCCCTAATCTTTTCCCAGATCCTCTATACCTCCCAACCCACCCAACTCCATGCCTCTTTTCTCTTTCTCCTTTAAAAGCAAACAGGCAAATAAAAACTAACAAATGCATGGAGGGGGAGCAAAAGAAGAGGCAGAGGCGGATTGCCCTTTTGCCTACCTTCAACTCTCTTCCCATTTTTATTTTTTTAATTTTATTTTTTATTAGATATATTTTTTATTTACATTTCAAATGATTTCCCCTTTCCTGCTTGCCCCCTCCCAAATCCCATAAGCCATCTCCCCTCCCCGTTTCCCAATCAACCCCCTCCTGCTTCCCTGTCCTGGTATTGCCCTACACTGCTGCCTCAAGCCTTTCCAGGACCTGTCTCTCCTCCCTTTGGTGTCTAACAAGGCCATCCTCTGCTGCCTATGCATCTGGAGCCATGGGTATCTCCATGTGCACTCTCTGGTTGATGGTTTTGTCCCTGGTAACTCTGGGAGTACTGGGTGGCTCATAACTTTGCTCCTCCTATGGCACTGCAAACCCCTTCAGCTCCTTGGGTCCTTTCTCTAGCTCCCCCATTGGGGATCCTGTGCTCAGTTCAATGGCTGGTTGAGAGTGTCCCCTTCTGTATTTGTCATGCACTAGTAGAGCCTCCCAGGTGACAACTATAGCCGGCTCTGGTCATAGATAATAATGTCTGGGTTTTGTAACTCTATATGGGATGGATCACTAGGTGGGGCAGTCTCTGGATGGTCTTTCCCTCAGTCTCTGCTCCACACTTTGTCTCTGTATCTCCTTCTGTGGGTATTTTGTTCCCCTTTCTAAGAAGGATCAGAGTATCCATACTTTGTTCTTTCTTCTTTTTGGGCATCATTTGATATGTGAATTGTGTCTTGGGTATTCCAAGCTTCTGGGCTAATATCTACTGGTCAGTGAGTGCATACCATGTGTCTTCTTTTGTGATTGGGTTACCTCACTTAGGATGATATTTTCCAGTTCCACCCATTTGCCTAATATTTTCATGAATTCATTGTTTTTAATTGCTGAGTAGTATTCCATTGTGTAAATACACCACATTTCCTGTATCCATTCCTCCACTGAGGGACACCTGGGTTCTTTCTAGCTTTTGGTTATTATAAATAAGGCTGCTATGAACATAGTGGAGCATGTGCCCTTATTACATGCTGGGGAATCCTCTGGGCATATGCCCAGGGGTGGTAGAACAGGGTCCTCTGGTAGTATCATACCCAGTTTTCTGAGGAACCAACAGACTGATACCAGCTATTGGGTGAGCCACTGAAGCCAGGAGGATCCAAAGGGCCAGGGTTCAGCCCATGGGCACCATGTGAATTTCTCTATAGGAAGATCATTTGGAGGACTGGCTTCAGTCATAGCAGCCAAAGAAAATCTGTCTGACTGAACACTTGAATTCCTAAGAGGTGGTCAAAGTTCAGATGAAACTTATGCATAGATATATGCAGTTGCTTGGCATCCAGAAATGAGCTTCAACCAAAGCTAAGGCAGTCTGAGTTTCCCCAGGAAGCTTGGTGCTGAGCTGTTCAGACCAGTCTTTCATCAGAGGGTTGCCAATCTTTCAGCCACGCTTTTGTAGCTTTAACCTCACGTGCTCATAGACACAGCCCAATCCAAAGCTGTGGCTTACTGCTCACTTTGCTCTGCTCCCTTGTCACATATAGTGACAGTGTAAAAAGGGAAGAAAAAGATTGGGGAGTTAGGTGACCTGGTTTGTATTCCCTATGCTTCTACTACCTAGCCTCAAGATCTTAACTGCTCTGTGCCTCAGTGTTCCCATCTGCAAAATGGGGATAATGTAAATTGCCCTACCTACTACACAGGGTTGTTGTGAGGATAAACTGAGACAATGAGTGGAAAGCACTTTGACAAGTAAGTGCTATGCAAATTGTTAAGAAATGAAAACAGTCTTGGTCAAGGCAATGGAATGGACATTAGCAGAAGGGTTAATGGGATCGTCCAGTCCTTTCTCTATGTGGCTTAAACTTGAGTTGCCATTGCTTTATACATTTTCACTTAGCACAGATTTGTAATTATGCATGTAATAAAGCACAGCCTTATCCGTCTTGAAAAAACAAAACAAAACAAACAAGCAAACCAGAATAAAACAAACAGAAAAAGCATGAGAACACACACACGCACACACACACACCCTTTAATACCTGCCCCTGAATCAGAAACCATAATAAGCAAAATGCCCAAACAAAGCATTATGAAACAAACAAAAATGTCTCCAAAAATAACATTGAGTTTGATTTGTGTTTGCCTTCAATTTCTGGGCATGTGGCCTGCTCTGATGTATGTTTTGTATATCTAATGAGGCTTCATTGGAAAAACTAATTTTTCCTTTGCAAGTAATTAACAAATTGGAGACAAATTGTGGGTTAGGGATAGGTGCTTTTCTCTACTTCTCCCTGTGAGTACTTGGACCTTGTCTGGCTTGAACCTATGTAGGACCTATGCAAGCTGCCACAATCTCTGAATTCACATGTGTGTTGGCCCTTTTGTTTTCTTTGGTGTCCTCTATCCAAACTAACTCTAAATATTTTCCACCTTCTCTTCTGTATAGTTCTCTGAGTCCTGAGTTATGACCGACTGTTCCAAGGTCTCTTACTCTCCACACATTGTCTAGTTCTGGAACTTTGTATTAGTTTCCATCCATTTACCTTTACTGATAGTGGCTGAGTAAATCACTGATCTATAGTTATAGTAGTGTCATTAGGAATGACTGTATTACTCTGTTCCTTTAGTAGAACAACAGTGTTTGGTTTCCCCCCTGGGTTCATAGCTTATCTAGTCCCAGTGATTTGGTTACCTAAGTAATGTCAGGTATGAGTTCCAGTTCATGGATAGGGCTTTAAATACAATCAGATTGTGGGTGATCACTCCTATAACTTTCATCCATTATTGCACCAGTGTGCAATGCAGGAAAATCACCACTGTGCATTGAACAGTTTTATTGGTGGGTTGATATTTTTTTATTCTCTGGTACTATGCAGGGTAACTTCTAGTACCATGGTTTCTATGGGTAAAGACTCTAGTCAGGCACCTGTTTGACTTCTCCATGTTTAGTTTAATGAGATATGTAGATATGGTCTTTGGCAATAGGGTCTTCTGATTAATTTGTAGAAAGCAAACAATAGCCTTGGCAATCACATGAGTTGGTTGGGGGTATTCTTGGGGCCCTTTTGACCATCAATTCAATCAGATGTAACCCATTACTGTCATTATAGGATTGATTTATTGGCCAGAGATGTCTTGTAGAGGTTTTGTGTTCCCTACTACTTAGTGATTTTGCTTATAATTCTTTTATACATGTATATATTCTAATAAACTTCTTCCATGTTCCACATGACCTCTCAAGTGGCCCTTATTTCTGTCTTCCATATATTCCTTCCTTTATTACTCCTTCCTCTTCTCCATTTAGTCCTCTTATTCTACTCTCTGAATCTCCCCTAATGTATAGTTTATTTCCCCTTCATTGTAAATCCTTCCCTTCCCTCAAGTCTCTTCCTTTAAACCTAACATTTACGATTATATGGACTATAGCATGTCTATCAAAGGATTAAAAGATAACATGCACATGTAAGAGAATCATACTATGTTTGCCTTTTTGGGTCTGAGTTACTTCACTCAGGATGAAGCTTTTCTAGCTGCATTTATTTCCTGTGAATTTCACCATTTATTATTTCATACTTCTGTCACTGCAGTTCCTCTCTTGTGGTCATACTAGAATAACTGTAGAACAAAGCTTTAGAGAAGGAATTGTTGTATCAAGTTTTAATTTTGGAAGCTATTGTCACATTTTTGTCCATGAGAAATTAACTGTAAGTGCTGTCCCCAACAAAATGTGAGGGCATGCACACTGTCATATTGTGCAATATCAAAATTTGTTCTAATTGTATTTCAAATTAGTTATAGTTACTAGTAAAAAACATATTAAAATAGTCTAAAAGCAATAAGGTTATAAGTGAAATTTCCTAAATCTTTTTTTAAAAAAAATATTTATTTATTATATGTAAGTACACTGTAGCTGTCTCCAGACCCACCAGAAGAGGGTGTCAGATCTCATTACAGATGGTTGTGAGCCACCATGTGGTTGCTGGGATTTGAATTCAGGAAATTCGGAAGAGCAATCAGTGCTCTTAACTGCTGAGCCATTTCTCCAGCCCTGAAATTTCCTAAATCTTTCAGGCACCTCACTGGCAAGTTCTAGAAGGAACCATTAATATGTCCATCTGTTCCAGCTTTTAAGATCCTGTATGTATGTATGTATGTATGTATGTATGTATGTATGTATGGTCTATCTATCTATCTGTCTGTCTATCTTTCTATCTATCTATCTATCTATCTATCTATCTATCTATCTATCTATCTATCATCCATCATCTACCTACCATCTGTCTTTACATATCATCTATATGAGTAATGTTGATATCTATATAGTTCTTTTATATATATGCATAAGCATTATAGAGTAATACTTGGCAACTTTAAAAAATGACAGTGTGATGATATCTTTTTGATGAGTACATAAAAATGCTGGTTTATTTTTACCATATGCTATAATATGTACTATAGTTATTTAATCTGTATTGTGTGAATGGAAGCTTAAAATCTATAGATGTTCTCATTGCAAGAAGTGATGAAATTCATTATTTGCATGTATGTGCATGTACTATGTGTATTCCTGGTACCTATGGACTTCAGAAGAAGGCATTGGATTTTCTGAACTGTAGTAACAGATGGCTTTGAATGTATGACTCTTCTGTAAAAGCATCGAATGTTCATTCTCTTTTTGTCTTTGTTCATTTTCCAAATTGGTTCAGCTGATTTTTGGTTCTTGAGTTGTTTTCTTTTATATATGTTTTGATGTCAAGATGCAAGAACACACAATTGAACCTGAATACATGATTTCAAAGAAACCCATTCCTATGCATAGCTAAGGAACCAGAGCCTTACCTATCATCATAATTCAAATCTGCTGAAAATGTATTATGTAAGACCTAAAAATAAAACTATTATAAGAAAACATAGAGAGAAATCTCCACACTACAAAGAACTTTTGAATACGGCCTAATGGGTAGGCAGAGAAAGAAAACCAGATGTACAGTGTTGCATCAAATCCTAGAACTTTTGTATGGCAAAGGTAAGAACAGTGGTGGGAAAATATCATTGAAACAGCAGTGGCTGTTTTCCTGACTTTTGCAGTGCCAAATACCAGGACCAAAAACATGGGGGAAAGAAAGGCTTTCTTTAACCAGCTAAGGAACCAGCAGATTTGAATGTATGATGATAGGTAAGGCTCTGGTTCCTTAGTCCACCATTGAGGGAATTCAGAGAAGGAATTCAAGTAGATACTTGAAGCAGAAGCCATGTTAGAACACTGCTGGGTGGCTCTATTGCAGACCCATGATTGATTACCTTTCTTATTTCTCAACTGAAACTCTAGGTAGTCTCACGCTGACAAGTAAAGCCAAGTAGGACAATGGATAATGTTGAATTTATATGATGAAGCAAAATTCTAAATCATAAGTTAGTGAGACTTTTTTTTGGAGTGGATATTACAATGTGCAGAATGTCTTGGGCAGGGTAGAAGTGGCTGGAATAATATAGAAAATCTTAAAATCATAGCCAGCTTCAAAATAGGAAGAAATTCTAAGCTATGGCTACTCAGTGAGTAATGTCACACACAGTCTAAAACTTTACCTATCTATTTTTAAGAGTTAGAGGCAGATCTTTATTTTAAACTCTGATCTACCAAGTTAGCATTTCCCACCGACTCCAGGAGCAGAGATCTTCAGAGCCTTCACTATTTGTTTGTTTGTTTGTTTAGGTGCTGTCTTTGTAAGGGTCTTGGGAGCAGCCATTGCTGTCTTCTCTGATGCCTGCTCAGCTGTTTTTTGCTTCCTTGGCAGCCCTTAGAGTCTGTTTTCGCTGAGATTTCCTAACTTACCTTTTCTGATTCCTCTTGGCCATTATATCAGCAAGAGCTGCACCAGTGATGGCTGGATGGAATTTGACTGCATGGCAGGTTCTTTTCTTTGGAATTTCCACCAATTGTCCTTTCTGTAGAGGACAGTCCAGTTTCACTGCTGAGGATTCCTTTCAGAAAGAAATGTGGACTCATATTTTAAATTTAGAAACTGGAAAACCATGGCTCCTGCTCTCCCAGTCATTGCAGTAGTTGAGCTCCATAGAGATAGCGCCAAGGGCAAGCGAGAGCAGGGCGGTGACTCTAGGTGACTCACTGGGCGACTCTGTGCCTTGCAGAGAAAAATCAACTAAACATGGTCAAGGGAGATCCTAAGAAGCTGAGAGACAAAATGTCCTCATATGCATTCTTTGTGCAAACTTGCTGGGAGGAGCACAGGAAGAAGCACCCGGATGCTTCTGTCAACTTCTCAGAGTTCTCCAAGAAGTGCTCAGAGAGGTGGAAGACCATGTCTGCTAAAGAAAAGGGGAAATTTGAAGATATGGCAAAGGCTGACAAGGCTCGTTATGAAAGAGAGATGGAAACCTACATTGCCCACAAAGGGGAGACCAAACAGAAGTTCAAGGACCCCAGTGTACCCAAGAGGTCTCCTTATGCTTTCTTCTTGTTCTGTTCTGAGTACCACCCCAAAATCAAAGGCGAGCATCCTGGCTTATACATTGGTGATGTTGCAAAGAAACGAGGAGAGATGTGGAACAACACTGCAGCAGATGACAAGAAGCCCTGCGAGAAGGCTGCCAAGCTTTAGGAGAAGTAGGAGAAGGAGATTGCTGCCTACAGAGAGAAAGGGGGGTGGTCAAGGCTGAAAGGAACAAGAAAAGGAAGGAAGAGGAAGATGAGGAGGCGGATGAAGGGGATAAGGAAGAGGAGGAAGAAAAGGAAGATGAAGATGAAGAAGATGATGATGGATAAGTTAGTTCTAGTGCAGTTTTTTCTTGTCTATAAAGTATTTAACCCCCTTGTACACAACTCACTCCTTTTAAAGAAAAAAATCGAAATGTAAGGCTGTGTAAGATTTCTTTTTAAACTGTACAGTGTCTTTTTTTGTATAGTTAACACACTACTGAATGTGTCTTAGTGCCCTGTCTTAGTGGTATTTTCAATAATCACTAACCTTGTCTGGTACAGTCTGGGGGTTGTAATTTGGCATGGAAATTTAAAGCAAGTTTGTGTTGGTGCACAGCACAAATTAGTTATATATGGGGACAGAAGTTTGGAGTTTGTTTTTGTTTTTTTTTTTCCTTTTGGTTTTATTTTGGGGTTTTATTTCTTTCATCCTCAGTAGTCTCTGATGCAGCTTATACAAAGATAATTGTTCTGTCAACTGAATACCATTCTGTAATTGCAAAAAAAATAAAGTGGCTGTTTTGTTGATGTTCTGAATGCTTCTAAGTAAATACAATTTTTTTTATTAAAAAAAAAAAGAAACTGGAAAACCTTGCAGGTGGTCCTGGCATAGTGCTGGCTGTGTCCAGAGCAGATCTTGGTAGCCCTGAAAGTGTACAGCTCAACCTGCATGTTGATAGCTGCCAGCCTGTTGGGGAAAAGATGGCCCCTATCTTCTTCTTCTTCTTCTTCTTCTTCTTCTTCTTCTTCTTCTTCTTCTTCTTCTTCTTCTTCTTCTTCTTCTTCTTCTTCTTCTTCTTCTTCTCCTTCTCCTTCTCCTTCTCCTTCTCCTTCTCCTTCTCCTTCTCCTTCTCCTTCTCCTTCTCCTTCTCCTTCTCCTTCTCCTTCTCCTTCTCCTTCTCCTTCTCCTTCTCCTTCTCCTTCTCCTTCTCCTTCTCCTTCTCCTTCTCCTTCTCCTTCTCCTTCTCCTTCTCCTTCTCCTTCTCCTTCTCCTTCTCCTTCTCCTTCTCCTTCTCCTTCTCCTTTTCTCCTTCTCCTTCTCCTCCTCCTCCTCCTCCTCCTCCTCCTCCTCCTCCTCTTCCTCCTCCTCCTCCTCCTTCTTCTCTTCTTCTTCAATGTTCACTCTGTTATATTTAGGGGACAGCTGAATGAGGCTAGGACTGGCATTATTTTTAATTTTTGTGATTGTCATTCCGGCATTCAACTGGGAGTCAAAATGTCACTCTGATAGAGAACTACATAATTATTCCATTCTATTCCTTGTATTCTTTTCTTCTTATAAATGCTATGGGGAGTCACCATCTTTGTTCCCAGCCAGATGAGACAGGTGACCCCAGGTACTGAACTATCGGAGTATAAGACCTTTGAGGATGCAGACAACCAAGCTGCAGGCTGCTGCCTGCACCTAGGACCTGGGAGGGCAGAAGTTCCTCAGTGGGCCAGCCAGGCATGGGACCAGTGCCCTGTGGGATCCTCACTGCCATCTTCGCTCTCTGACAGAGCAGATGGGCAGTACCAGGTTCAGTCCACAGAGACAACCCAAGCATAACATTGCTTGGGGCAGGACACACCAGGGCTCCTACGACACCCAAGAGGAGGGCAACACATCAGCTATCTGTGCCAGGGGAAACCCAGCCATCCACTGTTGTGGAAATAGCCTTATAGGCTCAAAGGAGGTTGAAGCACCAGCCATCCACTGTTGTGGAAATAGCCTTATAGGCTCAAAGGAGGTTGAAGCACCAGACCAACTAACACCAGTGAGAACTAGATGGCAAAAGGCAAACGTAGGAACGTTACTAACAGAAATCAAGGCAATATGGCAGCATCTGAACCCAATTCTCCATTAATAGCAAGTACTGGATACCCCAACACACCAGCAAAACAAGATTTGGATTTAAAAGCAAATGATGCTGTTACAGGAACACATGAAGGACATAAATAAATCTCTTGGAGAAATTCAGGAGGAAATGGATCAAAAGTTAGAAGCCCTTACAAGGGAAACACAAAAATCATTAAAAGAAATTCAGGAGACTACAGGTCAAAAGATAGAAGCCAATAAGGAGGAAATGCAAAAATCATTTAAAGAAATACAGGAGAAGTTTGGTCAACAGGCTGAGATCATGAAAGAGGAAACACAAAAATCTCTTAAAGAATTACAGGAAAACACAAACAAATGAAGGAGCTGAGAAAAACCATCCAGGATCTAAAAACAGAAGTAGAAACAACTAAGAAATCACAAAGGGAGACAACCTTGGAGATAGAAAACCTTGGGAAGAAGTCAGGGGCCATAGATGCAAATATCAACAACAGAATACAAGAGATAGAAAAAAGAATCTCAGATGCTGAGGATACCATAGAAACCATAGACTCAACAGTCAAAGAAAATGTAAAATGCAAAAAAGCTTGTAACCCAAAATATTCAGGAAATCCAGGACACAATGAAAAGGCCAAACTTAAGGATCATAGGCATAGATGAGAGTGAAGATTTACAACTTAAAGGGCGAACAAATATCTTCAATAAAATTATGGAAGAAAACTTAAAAATGGGGTACAGATCTAAACAAAGTATTTTCACCTGAAGAAATTCGGATGGCCGAGAGGCACCTTAAGAAGTGCTCAACATCATTAGTCATTAGGGAAATGCAAATCAAAACAACCCTGAGATTTCACCTCACACCAGTCAGAATGGCTAAGGTCAAAAACTCAGGAGACAGCAGGTGTTGGCGAGGATGTGGAGAAAGAGGAACCCTCCTCCACTGTTGGTGGGGCTGTAAGATGGTACAATTACTTTGGAAATCAGTCTGGCGGTTCCTCAGAAAATGGACATGACACTTCCGGAGGACCCTGCTAAACCTCTCCTGCGCATATACCCAAAGGATTCCCCGGCATACAATAAAGACACATGCTCCATTATGTTCATAGCAGCCTTATTTATAACAGCCAGAAGCTGGAAAGAACCCACATGTCCCTCAAAGGAGGAATGGATACAGAAAATGTGGTATATTTACACAATGGAATACTACTCAGCAATTAGAAACAATGAATTCACAAAATTTGTAGGCAAATGGTTTGATCTGGAAAATATCATTCTAAGTGAGGTAACCCAATCACAAAAGAATACACATGGAATGCAATCTCTGATAAGTGGATATTTATTAGCCCAGAAGCTCTGAATACCCAAGACACAAGTAGCATATCAAATGACTCCCATGAAGAAGTAAGGAGAGAGCCCTGATCCTGGAAAGGCCTGATCCAGTATTGTAGGGGAGTACCAGGACAGAGAAAAAAGGAGGGAGGTGATTGAAGAACGGGTGTAGACATGGCGTATGGGACATATGGGGTGGGGGGTATTGGGAAAGGGGAAAGCATTTGGAATGTAAACAAAGAATTTAGAAAAAAAAAAGAAAAAAAATACCATTTTACTGTGTAGAAAAAAATGCTATGGCATGTCTCCTCCCCAGAGTTATAAGCAGTTGTAAGTGTCTTAGTTTAGAGGATTCCATTTACTTTAAATAAAAGGACATGCAAGTCTCATTAATAGGTCTTGGTAATGTCACCAGTGTGATGATGAAGGGAGCTATCAGGTGTGATCTGATGTTATCACAGAGCAAACTGAAGCAGCTGAAAAATGGAAATATAAAGTGAAGAGATTAGTATTTTTGTCAGTTATATAATGTTAATTAAAAATGCTAACAAATCATGGGCAAGAGAAAGATGGAGTGAAAAAAACCAAAGATGTATGTGTACTTGCACATGTGTATGTGTGTGTGTGTGTGTGTGTGAGAGAGAGAGAGAGAGAGAGAGAGAGAGAGAGAGAGAGAGAGAGAGAGAGCCTGAGAGATTGAGAGAACTAGGGAAAGGATGTCTCAAGAGACAGCAGGACATTTACCAGTCAGATACTATTTCTGAAATGTCTAGGTGATCCTCATTAAATGCTCTTTATTTTTGGATCTTCCTGGCCTATTATGAAATGGCTAAAAGGATAGGCTAATGTATTCACCACACAAGCTAGGAAGGCCTTAGAGAAGGGAGTATGACATTTTCCCTCACAGCTGAGAGTCACAGTGAATTAGACTCTAAAATATCTCTGAGAAATTATTACTGAAAAATGAGATAATACCTACATTCTAAATAGAATATATTGCCATCTAACACAAACTTGCGTAGTATTTCATTCTTCCCCATAAAACAATAAATTATATCCATTTGTCAGTAATGGCCTATCAGTGAGCTAAAATTTAATTAAAAACGAGGGAATTAACTAAATTTATTTTATTAGGAGAATAATAACTAGAAATATGACCTTTCCAAATTAAACAGGGAGAAACTTTCAGTCTCCTCTCTGGATCCCTGTTAGAGACTCGTGACTCTTGGTTAGTTACAGTTGTCATGTCATTTTAAGTTTCTTATCAATAAGTTGAAATATTTTACAATAATTACTTTTCAAACTTTTCTTGAAAACACAACCACATGCATCGGTTTCTAGACATAATTCTCCTACTTTAGAACTACGACTGTCTGTCTGGATGAGCTGCCACTATTCTCCTCCAGAGTAGTATCATGTAGTGACTCTGTAACCCAAAATAGATGGGCTGATGGAGCTAAGAACAATATCAAGAAAAGATCATTTAGTAAATCAAGAGAATGCATATTCAGCAACATATGTGACCACTGGCAACTGATATAATCTCTTTAGTGTGTGTGTGTGTGTGTGTAAGTGCAGGCACATATGCTTGTGTGTGTGTGCATACATGCATAAGAAGGGTGTGTGGAGCAGTCACTGATAAGTAGATATTAACACAGAAGCTTGGAACACCCAAGACACAAGTCACATATCAAATGATGCCCAAGAAGAGGGAAGGAGAGGCCCCTGGTCCTGGAAAGGCTCGAAGCAGCAGTGTAGGGGAATACCAGGACAGGGAAGCAGGAGGGGATTGGTTGGGGAAGAGGGGGAGGGAAGAGGGCTTATGGGACTTTTGGGGAGGGGGAACCAGGAAAGGGGAAATAATTTGAAATGTAAATAAAGAATATATCTAATAAAAAATGAAAAAAAAAAGAGGGGTGTGTGAATGTGTGTCGGCACAAATGGAGGCCTGAAGTTAACCTTGGATGTTGTCCCCAGGATCTGTCCAAAGTTCCTCTCTGAGGATGTGGAGCTCACACTAATTGTGCTTGGGTAGCTGGCTCCATGGGATTTTCTGTCTCCACCTTGTTAACATTGTGATTATGATATACGCTTCCTATATAGCTTTCTATAGGGGTGCTGGGTACTGGTCTCAGAGCTTCACACTTGCATAGCAAGTGCCTTTTACAACCCAGCCACTTCACATCTGCTAAAGCTCTCCCTATTTTTTAAACTCTAAAAATGCAGATGCAGAAAGGAGTGAAAAGTATTGCATTAATGCACATAGTTTGCTTAAATTTGGTAGTGCATATCTGTAAAGTATGCATGTGGGAGGTAGGGGAGAAGGAGAACATCAGGCTTGATCTTGGGTACCTGGTAAGCTCTAAGCTAGCCTGGGACTCACAATTCCAGATCAGGGAAGTGGGAAAGGGTGGACGGAAGAATAGGGGAACAGAAGAGGGCTTATGGGACTTGCGGGGAGTAGGGACCCAGAAAAGGGGAAATCATTTGCAATGTAAATAGAAAAAATAAGTAAAAAAAAAGAGCTGAAAACACTGCAAATACATTGAAAAAATGAAGATCACAACACATATTTGCGAATTTTGATGTAGATGTAAGATAGATAACAGTCAAAGCAGGATGATGGGCGAGAAGATTGCTAGCTAGAAAAGAAGTATGTAGATGTCTCTATATGTCGGTGTTTATGTTTTGGTCTTCATTCCTGACAGCAGATGTGAAAATGCCAAAGGAAATACCATACGCATCACCAGTGATTAGATTCAGAACATGAAATTATGCCCATGTTTTATTTTGATGCCTAATTTGTCTCTGTGCTGAGTGCCAAAGTTTTGCATAAGTTACAATTTTAAAACTCATTAAAGATGTTCTATCAGCTAAAAAACAAACAAACAAACAAACAAAATCCCTTGTAATACAATGGTTGCTACTTAAAATTGCAGTTCTCTTCCTCTACCAGCTCATGAACTGTAACTGATAGTGTGGATTAGTCACAAATAAAGTATAAAAATACCCCTTGGTGGATGAATTCTAACTAGACACTTCAGCCAGCAGGGAATCGAGACAGGTTGTGGTATTATTACAGCCAGTGTGACATAATTTCTCAGAGTCAATCACAGGCAAACTTTGAAATAAACACCTTTTTTGGTGCCTTGTTGTGGTGTTTTGAATGATAAACATCTATCACATGCTCAAGTATTTGAACACTTGTTCCCCTATTGGTGGTGATGTTTGGGGAAGTTATAAAACTTAGTATATGGAGTCTGGCTGGAGGAAGTATGTCATCGGGTTGGGGGCTGGGAGGGGGACTTTGAGTGTTTATTGCCTTGACCAGCTCCAGTTCACTCTGCGATCTGTCTCTGTCCCTCTCTGTCTCTCTCTTTCTGTGTGCATGTGTGTCCATGTGAGGTTGGGGTTGGGATGTGATTGTCTAGCATCCTGCTGTGGCTGCCTGCTCCCCCCATGCCTTCCCAATCATTATGGAGTCTGTCTGAAACTGTGAGATGAAATAATCCTTCTTAAGTGGATTTTACTCATGGTATTTTGTTGTAGAAACAAAAAATAACTCTCCTACATCTTTTTTTTAATGTTACCTATTTTAGTCCTCAGAGTCATTTTAACTTAAACATTTGGTTTCACTGTAATTATCACTATTTTACACATGTGATTGGACAGGTGTCAACTCACTTCTACTGAAACCCTGTGGGGTTAATGGTGTCCTGTGTCAGCTTGGGACTTGGGCCAGTCAGGAGGCAGGATGTGGGAAGTTTTGACTGTGTTTGCAGCCCCACCCCACCCTGGCTCTGGGTAGGTATGGGCTATGTGAAGCTGCAGGACCCTGATCCAGGTGTGAGGGAGCATAATCTGGCTGACTTGGGGGGGTGTCCTGGGCCTGCAGAACGGCCAGGACAGTCTGGTTCCCAGGTTCCTGGACACCCCAGGTGCTGCTGGGAGCTGCAGAAGTGCTGAGAAGAGGAGGAGCCCATGGGCAGAACTGGCCAAAGGGGCACTCTGGCTAGGTTCCACAGGGGATGAGAGGGAGGAGAGAGTACTTGGCTTGTTCAGCAGGTGGCTTGGCTTGGTGGAGGCCATGGCTGGGAGCACAGCACTGAGAGTCCTCCTGCAGGATATGAGACAGCCGGCTCTTTAGGTGAAGACCTGTTCCATTGCTTCCCACGGCAGATCCAGATGAAAAGAGACAGTCTATGGTTTTAAGGCATTATTGTTATGGTGGAGAGTGGCAGTGAGTAAAACCATACCCCACTTTCTCAGGGCGGGCCTGGGGTTAAATACTTTTTGCAGGGAGGAGTGTTTGGGAAGGAGAGTTTATTGGCTAAGCCCCCAGGCCTTTAGGTGCTTCATTAAAATGGAGATCTGTCCTGAGGCCACAAGACATGTGGTCATGTCCTCTACCTATGGAAGGGCTTGGGGCATTGTCCTTACTCGACTGATGGTCACAGAATTATGGAGAGCTGCGGCCAGGTCAGGAGCCTGGTGTCCAGGAGCGTGGCTCAATGCCTACCATCCCTTGCAGAGTTATCCCTTGCAGGGTCACTTGAGTTTCCAAACTAGCTCAACCAGAAACCAGGCTGCCTATCACAGCCCACTGCCCCACACAATGATGCAAGTAGGAGTTATCTGCTTAGCAGGCTGGAAAGATAGCCCCATATAAGAAGGAAAATTTCTTACTTTCAGTTTAAAAGTCTCTCATTTTGAAAGGCTTTGTGAATCTATAATATAGATCTCCCAAAACAAACAGACAAAAAAAAATAAACAACCAAACCCCAACAATCCCCAAACCAATCATATATAGCACTTCTGTAAGAATTGTCTATTATTTGACAACTTAGTCATCATTAATTGTCTTAGCATATACTTGTCTTGAAATGGATAATTGGGCTAGGTATAAAATAATGATGGCCATTTATTTACTTTTAAAGCTAGATGTGTATTTTTACATGTTTTTAGGGTTCCGAATGAGGAATGTGGTATTATTAGCATTTGTTTGCCTTAGGTGAGTTACAACTTCTCCCTTACAACTTTTAATGTTATTTCCTAAGAAACTACACTTTATGTTAAACTTTTCACAAAACTAATCATCTGATTAAAACTTCAATGGTTGTGGAGAGGCTGGTCCACAGACTAATTAAAATTTTTCTTGGACTCTCTTAAGCATCCTTAATATTTAATCCTTTCCCTCCTCAGTGTCTGACATAAAATCTTTGAGACTGTTAAGTAAACTCTCTGGAGTGCATTCATTTAACAAAACACTGGCTTCCAGCCACTCCAGACCTAAGAATGTCATCAGACAGTATCTGAGGCTTACAGCAGCGATTTCCCACCTGATGTTTCCACCACTGTATTTTTAAAGTATCATGATTTATGACTTTCTTAGTCCTGTTACTTTAAAACTCCACAAAACTGTAATCACTGCTGCAATGGCATTTGGAGTAAGTTGAAACTGTGCCCCTGGGCCATGACCACTCATATTTGACTAGGAAATAAACTTATTCTTATATTGTGGTTTTGAGATTATGACTAAGGCATGATATAGAGAAGCTTTTCTCTGGCCAAGTCTGTTTTGGATCCTGTAGCTCTCCTGTGTTTGGCTGTTCATTTCTCCTGGCTTGGGAAATATTCTGCGACAATTCCATTGAATAAAGTGTTATATTTTTAGACTTTGTCTCAGCTTCTTCTACCCCGTGCATTTATAGGTTTATGCTATTGATTATATTTCAGAGTTTTTGGAACTTTTGTTTGTGATCATTAACTTGTTTTCTTATAGTGTCTTACCTCGTCTATTTTTTGAGTCTTTTATATAAATCCTGACTTTTTTTTTTTAAAAGAACAGGTTTCGGCAAGAGGGGTTTCCAGGAGGCCAGCTGGGAGAAGTCAGGGTGCTCTGGAGAACCCAGCGGGCGCTGGCAGGAGCCTTCAGGTGTCTGCTTTGGGATCTGAACAGCCTGAGCCACAACACTCGGTCTCCAGGAACTGCAGGAGACCTGGTGTGCACCCGGAGTGCACAGCTTGCTCCGGTGGCACTGAGCTTAGGTTCCAGTCCTGAGGCCTTTGGCAGGAGCCCTCAGATCTCTCCACTTCCGGATCCAGATCAGCCTGGGCAGCAACGCCACATCTCCAGGTCCTGCAAGAAGCAAGAGGGGCTTCCGGGAGGCCGGCTGGGAGAAGTCAGTGTGCTCTGGTGAATCCAGCGGGCACCAGCGGGAACCTTCAGGTATCTGCTTCGGGATCTGAACAGCCTGGGCAACAGCACCCTGTCTCCAGGCAGTGCAGGAGGTGAGATGTGCACCAGAGGCCACCTGGGAAGAGGCAGCTTGCACTGGTGAGTCCAGCATTGACAAAATCAACTAACACCAGTGAGAACTAGATGGCAAAAGGCAAACACAGGAACGTCACTAGCAGAAATCAAGGCAATATGGCAGCATCTGAACCCAATTCTCCTTTAACAGCATGTCCTGGATACCCCATCACACCAGTAAAACAAGATTTGGATTTAAAATCACTGGTCATGATGCTGGTACAGAAACACATGAAGGACATACTTAAAGAAATTCAGGAGAAAATGGATCAAAAGTTAGAAGCCCTTGCAAGGGAAACAGCAAAATCATTGAAAGAAATTCAGGAGAATACAAAAGCCAATAAGGAGGAAACACAAAAATCACTTAAAAGAAATACAGGAGAACTTTGGTCAACAGGCTGAGGTCATGAAAGAGGAAACACAAAAATCTCTTAAAGAATTACAGGAAAGCACAAACAAGCAAGTGAAGGGGCTAAGCAAAACCATCCAGGATCTAAAATCAGAAGTAGAAACAACTAAGAAAACTCAAGGGGAGACAACTTTGGAGATAGAAAGCCTTGGGAAGAAACCAGGGGACATAGATGCAAATATCAACAACAGAATACAAGAGATAGAAGAAAGAATCTCAGATGCTGAAGATACCATAGAAACCATGGACTCAACAGTTAAAGAAAATGCAAAATGCAAAAAGCTTGTAACCCAAAATATCCAGGAAATACAGGACACAATGAGAAGACCAAACCTAAGGATTATAGGCATAGATGAGAGTGAAGATTTACAACTTAAAGGGCCAGCAAATATCTTCAATAAAATTATGGAAGAAAACTTCCCTAACCTAAAGAGAGAGATGCCCATGAATATACAAGAAGCCTATAGAACTCCAAACAGACTGGACCAGAACAGAAATACTTCCTGTCACATAATAATCAAAACACCAAGTGTACTAAACAAAGAGAGAATATTAAAGGCAGTAAAAGAAAAAGGCCAAGTAACATATAAAGGAAGACCCATCAGAATCACAGAAGACTTTTCACCTGAGACTCTGAAGGCTAGAAGATCCTGGGCAGATCTCATGCAGACTCTAAGAGAACACAAATGCCAGCCAAAACTACTATATCCAGCAAAACTCTCAATCACCAAAGATGGAGAAACTAAGATATTCCATGACAAAACCAAGTTTATCCAATATCTATCCACAAACCCAGCCCTACAAAGGATAATAGGAGGAAAACACCAATACAAGGAGGGAAACCTCATCCTGGAAAAAGCAAGATAGTAACCTTTCATCAAATCCAAAAGAAGTTAACCAATCAAATTTAAAAAATAACGTCAAAAATGACAGGAAGTAACAATCACTATTCCTTAATACCTCTTAACATCAATGGACTCAATGTCCCAACAAAAAGACATAGACTAACTGACTCGATACATAAACAGGACCCTACATTTTGGTGCATACAGGAAACACACCTCAGGGTCAAAGACAAACACTACCTTAGAGTAAAAGGCTGGAAGACAATTTTACAAGCAAATGGTCTCAGGAAACAAGCTGGAGTAGCCATTTTAATATCAGATAAAATTGACTTTCAACCCAAAGTCATCAAAAGAGACTCTGAGGGACACTTCTTGCTGGTCAAAGGAAAAATACAAAAAGAAGAACTCTCAATCCTGAACATCTATGTTCCAAATGCAAGGGCACCCTCATTCATAAAAGAAACTTTATTAAAGCTCAAAGCACACATTGCACCTAACACAATAATTGTGGGTGACTTCAACACTGCACTTTCTTCAATGGACAGATCAGGAAAACAGAAACTAAACAGGGACACAATGAAACTAATGGAAGCTTTGGACCAATTAGACTTTACAGATATATATAGAACATTCTATCCTAAAGCAAAATAATATACCTTTTTCTCAGCACCTCATAGTACCTTCTCCAAAATCGACCATATAATTGGTCACAAGACAGACCTCAACAAATATAAGAAGATTGAAATTATCCCATGCCTCCTATCAGATCACTATGGAGTAAAAGTGGTCTTCAATAGCAACAAAAACAACAGAAAACCCACATACATGTGGAAACTGAACAATATTCTACTCAATGATACCTTGGTCAAGGAAGAAATAAAGAAAGAAATTAAAGACTTTTTAGAACTTAATGAAAATGAAGACACAACATACCCAAATCTATGGGACACAATGAAAGCAGTGCTAAGAGGAAAACTCATAGGCCTGAGTACCTCCAAAAAGAAAATGGAGAGAGCATATACTAACAGCTTAATGTCACACCTGAAAGCCCTGGAACAAAAATAAGCAATTTCACCCAGGAGGAGTAGAATGCAGGAAATCATCAAACTCAGGGCTGAAATCAATCAAGTAGAAACAAAGAGAACCATACAAAGAATCAACAAAACCAGGAGCTGGTTCTTTGAGAAAATCAACAAGATAGATAAACCCTTAGCCAGACTAACCAAAGGGCACAGAGATAATATCCAAATAAACAAACTTAGAAATGAAAAGGGAGATATAACAACAGAAACTGAGGAAATACAAAAAATCATTAGATCCTACTACAAAAGGCTATACGCAACACAACTGGAGAATCTGGAGGAAATGGACAGTTTCCTAGACAGATATCCGACACCAAAACTAAATCAGGATCAAATAGATCAACTAAACAGTCCCATAATACCCGAGGAAATAAAAAGGGTCATAGAAAGTCTCCCAACCAAAAAAAGCATGGGACCAGAAGGCTTCAGTGTAGAGTTCTATCAGACCTTCATAGAAGACCTAACACCAATACTCTTTAAACTGTTCCACAAAATAGAAACAGAAGGAACTCTACCCATCTCGTTCTATGAAGCCACAATTACGCTGATACCAAAACCACACAAAGATACAACAAAGAAAGAGAACTTCCGGCCAATTTCTCTTATGAATATTGATGAAAAAATACTTAGTAAAATTCTTGCCAACCGAATCCAAGAACACATCAAAAGGATCATCCACCATGATTAAGTAGGCTTCATCCTAGGGATGCAGGGATGGTTCAATATAAGGAAGTCCATCAATGCTATCCACTACATAAACAAACTCAAAGAAAAAAAAATATGCTCATCTTATTAGATGCAGAGAAAGCATTTGACAAAATCCAGTATCCTTTCATGCTAAAAGTCTTGGAAAGAACAGGAATTCAAGGCCCATACCTAAACATCGTTAAAGCAATATACAGCAAACCGGTAGCCAACATCAACTACATGGAGAGAAACTTGAAGCAATCCCACTAAAATCAGGGACTAGACAAGGCTGTCCTCTCTCTCCATATCTTTTCAACATAGTACTTGAAGTTCTAGATAGAGCAATTAGACAACATAAGGAGATCAAGGGGATACAAATTGGAAAGGAAGAAGTCAAATTATCACTATTTGCAGATGACATGATAGTCTACTTAAGTGACCCGAAAACCTCCATCAGAGAACTCCTACAGCTGATAAACAACTTCAGCAGAGTGGCTGGTTATAAAATCAACTCAAGCAAATCAATTGCCTTCCTATACTCAAAGGATAAGCAGGCTGAGAAAGAAATTAGGGAAATGACACCCTTCAAAATAGCCACAAACAATATAAAGTATCTTGGTGTGACTCTAACCAAACAAGTGAAAGATCTATATGACAAGAACTTCAGGTCTCTGAAGAAGGAAATCGAAGAAGACCTCAGAAAATGGAAAAATCTGCCATGCTCGTGGATTGGCAGGATTAATATAGTTAAAATGGCCATCTTGCCAAAAGCAATCTACAGATTCAATGCAATCCCCATCAAAATCCCAACTCAGTTCTTCACAGAGTTAGAAAAAGCAATTCTCAAATTCCTCTGGAATAACAAGAAACCCAGGATAGCTAAAACTATTCTCAACAACAAAAGAAATTCTGGAGGAATCAGTATCCCTGACTTCAAGCAATACTACAGAGCAATAGTGTTAAAAACTGCATGGTATTGGCACAGTGACAGACAAGTGGACCAATGGAATAGAATTGAAGATCCAGAAATGAATCCACACACCTATGGTCACTTGATCTTCGACAAAGGAGCCAAAAACATCCAGTGGAAAAAAGATAGCCTTTTCAACAAATGGTGCTGGTTCAATTGGAGGTCAGCATGCAGAAGAATGCGAATTGATCCATTCTTATCTCCATGTACTAAACTTCACTCCAAGTGGATCAAGGACCTCCATGTAAAACCAGACACACTGAAACTAATAGAAAAGAAACTGGGGAAGACCCTTGAGGACATGGGCACAGCGGAAAAGTTCCTGAACAGATCACCAATAGCTTATGCTTTAAGATCAAGAATTGACAAATGGGACCTCATAAAATTACAAAGTTTCTGTAAGGCAAAGGACACTGTTAAAAGGACAAAATGGCAACCATCAAATTGGGAAAGGATATTCACCAACCCCACATCTGATAGAGGGCTAATATCCAATATATACAATGAACTCAAGAAGTTAGACCCCAGGGAACCAAATAACCCTATTAAAAAAAGGGGTACAGATCTAAACAAACAATTTTCACCTGAGGAAATTCGGATGGCCAAGAGGCACCTTAAGAAGTGCTCAACATCCTTAGTCATTAGGGAAATGCAGATCAAAACAACCCTGAGATTTCATCTTACACCAGTCAGAATGTCTAAGGTCAAAAACTCAGGAAACAGCAGGTGTTCACGAGGATGTGGAGAAAGAGGAACACTCCTCCACTGCTGGTGGGGCTGTAAGATGGTACAACCACTTTGGAAATCAGTCTGGCGGTTTCTCAGAAAACTGGAAATGCACTTCCGGAGGACCCCGCTATACCTCTCCTGGGCATATACCCAATGGATTCCCCGGCATGCAATAAAGACACATGCTCCATTATATTCATAGCAGCCTTATTTATAATAGCCAGAAGCTGGAAAGAACCCAGATGCCCCTCAAAGGAGGAATGGATGCAGAAAATGTGGTATATCTACACAATGGAATACTACTCAGCAATTGGAAACAATGAATTTACAAAATTTTTAGGCAAATGGTTTGATCTGGAAAATATCCTCCTAAGTGAGGTAACCCAATCACAAAAGAATACACATGGAATGCAATCTCTGATAAGTGGATATTAATTAGCCCAGAAGCCCTGAATACCCAAGGCACAAATTGCATAACAAATGACTCCCATGAAGAAGTATGGAGAGGGTCCTGATCCTGGAAAGGATTGATCTAGCATTGGAGGTGAATATAAGGACAGAGAAAAAGGAGGGAGGTGATTGGAGAAGGGATGGAGAGAAGAAGGTTTATGGGACATATGGGGAGGGGGAATCTGGGAAAGGGGAAATCATTTGGAATGTAAACAAAGAATACAGAAAATAAAAAAATATATATAAAAAAAGGAAAAAAATAGGTTTCTGAAATCTTTTTGTCCCCTAGCATTTCAGCTCTTTAATATCTTGGTTTTTATGTGTGTGTGTGTGTGTGTTTGTGTGTATCAAAAGCCTTGACAACCTTTTGAAACATAGACTATCCAAAGTTGCTGTTGAGCTATTGTTCTGTTGGCCATACATTTCTGGGCATGTAGCCTACACTTAAGAGTGAGACACCTTTGGAGGAAACTAAACTTCCATTTGCAAAAGCTATTGGTAATCTGATAGCTTTTGTGGCAGTTTAAAAACACAGACCAACTGTCTTCTGGATTGTGTGGGTTTTGCTGAGATGTCAGGTACCATTTAACCATTTTCCAATAGAAAATGATTTTTTTCTTTCTCCCTAGTGACTTTCAGATCTTCTATACTTCTTTTCTGTCATGTGAAATTATACCATGACATATATTTTTTCATATTCTAATGAAAGTTAATTTGGTTTCCTGAATTTATGTCTTGGAGCATTTAATTAGGTTGGGGTATTTTTCAACCATTATCCCTTCAAATACATTCTTTGCCACATTCTCTTTCTTGTAAATTGAATATGTCCTACCAGTTCTTCGTATTTCAACCATTTAGTAGTTGCTTGTGTTATTTCTTTTCTCTGTTGTAGTTTAGGGAATTCAACTTTGCTGGTAGATGAGAGATATCCTGTTTAAAAGTAAAGTGAGAAATTTATTCTCTGTAATCTTTGCACACACACACACATATGTATGTGTGTGTGCTTGAAGAAGAGTATATACACACATATAAATATATATACACTCATCGGAGGTTTCCTTTGATTGATACCCTCAATCTGCACATCATGAAGGGTAGACTAAGAGACTGGCAGCACTATCCCATCTCTTCGGTTTCACTTTGTTACCTCCCTTCTAGTCATGTGTGCAGCAATTCAGTGCCATGCTTGTTCAGTTCTGACAGTTTCTTTGGAGGTGTAGGTCAAACTCTTTCTTCTATAGTTATATCAGGGTATGGTGTTTTTATCACAGCAGCAGAAAAACAACCTATACACAGGCTGAAGATATGACTTTTCAATATTTCTAGAATAGGTGGAATTGAAGATGATTATTTGTGGGATTTTTGGTACAATAACCTTTCTATAAGAATCCTGCAAAGCAGAACTACTAGAAGGCCTACCTCGTTTCATCGATTCCTAAATTCAGCATTCTAGAAGTTTTTGGAAAGAACAGCTTTATTTACACAGTTTTAAATCTCCCAGAAGGAGTTGGAAGCTTGAAGAATTAGGAAAATTCATGATTTGATATAGGAAGTTCTAGGGTGAGCTTTTTCCAGTGTTCATGCTAAAAATGTTCACATACAGAGAGGGAGAATTAAAATAGCAAACATTTCCATTGTTTTGCTCTCCAGATATGAACAAGTCCGGGGGAAAAAGTCAGAAGACCAGATTTCCTAAGTTTTGTGAACCATATGTTTATTGTTTTTGTTAAGTTGTTTTCAAGATAGGGTTTCTCTAAGTATCCCTGGCTGTTCTAGAACTCATTCTGTAGACCAGACTGGCCTTGAATTTAGAGATCTGCCTGCCTCTGTCTCCGCAGTGCTGGGATTAAAGGTGCAGACTACCACCACCCAGTTGACACAGTGTTATTCTTATAATAACTAATCCCACTTCCCATTGATTTTGCAGACAGGGCAGTGCTAAACCATTACTCATAATCTGCAGTCAACTTAGAATTATTTTTATGCCTACCATTTCATCTGTATAATTCTCCATGATAATCTTCAATTTTGACATATTTTTCTATATATTTCTTCAATTTTATCAGAAATATTTTCCATGTAAATCTTCAACTTTATCAAAAATATTTATAATTCCACTTTCAATCAACTTAGGAATACTTTTATGCTTACCATTATTATATATATACAATTTTTTCCATGCTAATCTTCAATTTTAACATGTCTTTTCACATTTTCTACAATTTAATCAGAAATATTTTCCACGTAAATCTTCAATTCTATCATAAAATGTTTCTACTTTTTTTCAATTAATTTAGCCATGTTTTTTATGTCTACCACTTTACTCTCTAATTTTCCCTTAAAATTGTGAAATATAACATGTTTTCTATATATCTCTTCTATTTTATCAGAAATATTTTCCATGTAAATCTTCAATTTTATCATAAAATGTTTGCACTTCCTTTTCAATAAAAGAACATGCTTTTCAAAACAAAAACAAAAACCAAAAACAAACCAAAAACATCTGTTCATCTCTTGCATCTCATTAGTTTCTGTTATACATTGCTCTAGTTTATTTTGTTGTTGTTGTTGCTATGATAAAACTCGATGACCAAATGCAACTTAAGGGAAGAGAATTTATTTGCTTTGTGATTCAAGATCACAATCATTCATGAAGTCAGGATAGGAACTTGGAGCAGAGACTAGGCATGGGACATGGCTTGGTGGCTTGCTCTCTGGCTTACTACACGATCATGCTCAACTAGCTTTCTTACACAACTCAGGATTATCTGCCTATGTATGATGCCACCCACAGCAGGCTTGGCCTACTAACACCATTTAATAGCCTAGGTAACCTCATTTAGGGAAGTTTTCAACCAAGGCCCTCCTATTAGATGACTGCATGCTTTGAGAAGTTGACAATCAATTCTTGCTAGGGCACATCAAGTGAAAGGAATTTGAAAACATGGTAGTACACTTGCTAATAATAGTTACCTTGAAGGTATATTCTTCCCTTTATTTTATTTTATTTTATTTTTTTAATGTACAAAATTATTTATTTTTAAAAATTAAGTCAAATAAATTCTTATATAAGGGATTTGATTGCTTTGTTGTCCATCCAGGTCATCTGGAAATACCCTTCTCACAGGTCATCCAGTAGTGCTTTTCAGCCCTGCATAAGAGTACATGGGAGTAATCAGATGAGCATTCTAGAACCATCTACATATTAGTAACAAATGTTCCCAGCAGGTTAACTGCTATTCAAGCAGGATATGGAAAACCTAATGGGAATTTTTCTTTATGGTCATGTCCACAGCAAATGAGAAACTGCATTCTAAAAGCCTTGGTAATGACCATATATTCTTCCCTTTAAAGCAGTGGTTCTCAACCTGTGGGTTAGACTCCTCTTGGGAGTCAAATAATCTTTTCATAGGAGTTGCACAGCAAATACTCTACCTATTAGATATTTACATTACAATTCAATTCATAACAGTGGGAAAATTAGTAATGAAGAAGTAACAAAAATAACCTTATGGTTGGGGGTGGGGTCACCACAACACGAAGAACTGTATTAAAGGATTGCAGATTTAGAAAGCTTGAGCATCACTGTTTTCAAGGATAAGGATGCAGTAGTTGCTCCCCAAAAGACAGAAGGACAACATATCCAGGTGGGCATGGGCAGGATAGTCTGTTTGGAAATAATTCATTTTGAATATTTACCAATGTGCTTTAGCAAATCAATTAATCTATCTATCTATCTATCTATCTATCTATCTATCTATCTATTTCCCTATCATCTCACATACATATTTCTATTAATCAATTATCTAACATATATGTACAAAAATCTATCAATGATCTATATATCTAACATCTATCATTTTTTAATTGAACTCAACCTATCATCTATTTAAATGTATCTTTTTATCTCCCTATATATCTATGTATCTATGTATGTATGTATGTATGTATGTATGTATGTATCTATCTATCTATCTATCTATCTATCTATCTATCTATCATCTATTACATACAACTTTCCATAAACCATCTATCTCTATCAGTCTATCATCTATGTGTGTATCACTCATTCATTCACTCACTCACTCAATCATATATATCTATCAGTCATGCTTTGGATCTATCAGTCATCTATATATAGAAAATGTCTTTTTTCTATCTATTTAAATTTATCTGATTATCTATTTATCTATCTATAATATCTATTTGTCTATAATTATCTGTCTATCTATCTATCTATCTATCTATCTATCTATCTTCATCCTTCTCCTCCCCTTACTCCTCCTCCTCATCAACATCATCATCAACCAGTCAGCTCTGTCTATATTTATCATCAATCTGTGTATATATATATATATATATACATATATGTATATACATATATGCACACACATATATATATATATATACATATGTAAATACAGAAAATACAGAACTCCATTCTCTATGCATAGACATTTTAGTATGGCTTATAGGATTTGTAATAGAGGCAATATCATTTCCAAACACATTTTACACATATTCCTTCACCATGTGGGTACTCTGATAATTTTGATTTAAAAAATCCTATTTTCGAGAAAATATAATTTGACAGGGCCTTAATGTCAATTTTATATAAAGAACTAAAATAATGGCAAAAACTGTACCCTTCCCCCCCTGCAACTAGTTGGCTAGCGGGCACCCAACTCTTCCGATGGCTACCTCCGGCCTTTGTTCTACAAACAAAGGGACTCCACACCTCGGCTATCGACACCGCCCCCAGGCCGGCGTTCACCTGAGCTCTCAGGCAGTAGGCAGACGACCCGCTGAGACTTGGAGCCAGAGAATTCACAGCACCGCCTTTGAAGCTACCGACTTCTGGGGGGTTGGCCGATCCCCCAAATGTCTATAAAACCTGTCTTCAATTTATTAAAAGCAGTCTTGACCAGAATCCTAGGCTTGACTCAAATCCCTTGTCTGTGTCCCTGTTCCCCAAGATTCTTTCAACAGGTAACCTGGTTCACATGTAGCCGCTGGCGGCTACATACTGGCGCCTGAACGTGGGAGACCTGGCACGAGAGAATTCCTGAGGTGGCCCTATCCAGCGAAGCTTCGCAGAAAAAAGGTGAAAATTAATGGTATCTGCACGGTAAGCAACATAGAAGTTAAAACTAGCGCTAGTGAATTCGTGTCTATCGTTGTGAGTGCAAGGAAGAGATACAGTTTTTCAAGCATATTGTGTGCACCCGACACAGGAGTTGCTTGGGTTAAAAGGATAGGAAAAAATGGGACAGGAAAGTTCGCGCGAGATCTGCGCACGCAACATTCAAGAGTTGCTTCAGGCAAAAGGGATTGGGTTTGAAGAGGAAAGATTAGAAGATTTCTTGGACCAGATATATTCCTGTTGTCCTTGGTTCCGAGAAAAACGAACGTTAAATGAGAGAACTTGGCTGAGAATTGGTAATTCGCTAAAGGCAGCCAAGGCAGACAATATCACCCTCTGCCTTTGGACTCTGATTAAGGACATCATAGATGAAGGGAGTTTGGAAGAATTAGGTGTTATTCATGAAAGTGAGGATTTTCAAGTAAAAGGCCATGTGGAGAGGATCCCTGTTATAGAAAATTCTCCACAACCTGAGTCTCGTAAACAAAGAGACAGTTCTGATGAGTCTGTGGTTAGGAAAAAAATAGCTCATCCCGAGAAAGGAGCAATTGAAGTTCATGGAGAAACTTGGCCCTCTGTAGCGCCATCCGCGCCGCCTGTGACCTTGATGGCAGAGGCCGAAATCCAGAAGGATATGCAATTACAAAAGTTAGAGTTTGAAATTAAATTGCAGAAATTGACTAATGAGTTACAGGAGCTAAAAAGGGTCTCTAATACTAGAGAGAACAATAACTCGGAGACCCGCCAGTCGCCATTAGAAAGAGTTATAAACCAGGCCCGCGGAGAGGGGCAGGATACGGCAGAAATCTTAGCTTTTCCAGTCCTTGAGGTAGAAGACCAGGACAATGTGGTCAGACAATATCAGACCTTGGAATTTAAGGTGATAAAAGAGTTAAAGCTAGCCGTAGCCCAGTACGGCCCGACAGCTCCCTTTACACAGGCGTTGTTGGATACTGTGATTGAGTCGAATCTAACTCCACAGGATTGGAAAACGCTGTGTAAAGCTACGTTGTCGGGGGGAGATTTCTTGCTCTGGAGTTCTGAATGGCGTGAGGCTTGCAAAAGAACCGCTGCCACTAACACTCAAGCAGGCCATCCAGAATGGAATGCGGAGATGTTGTTGGGGGAAGGCCTATTTGAAGGAAATAATAACCAGATTGGGTTTCCCATCGCAGTGTATGCGCAGATTGCGGTGGCCGCCCGCCGTGCTTGGACTCTGTTACCAGCTAAGGGAGATATTAGTGGAAATCTAACAGCTGTGAAACAGGCTCCCGACGAACTCTTTCAGGATTTCGTAGACAGATTGCTGAAAACGGCTAATAGAATTTTTGGAAACTCTCAGGCAGAGAATCCGCTGGTTACGCAACTAGCCTATGAGAATGCTAATGCGGCCTGCCGAGAGGCCATTAGACCCCAGAGAGGAAAGACAGACCTAGCCGGTTACATTCGCCTTTGTTCTGAGATCGGTCCTTCCTATAATCAGGGTTTAGCTATAGCTGCAGCGCTGCAGGGAACAACTATTCAAGGAATTCTGTCACAAAGACGAGGAAATAGGAGATGTTTTAAATGTGGTAGTCTGGGTCATTTTAAGAGTGATTGTCCTGATAATAAGCCCAGTATAAACGGGCAATCAGGTGGTCCACCAGGAACGTGCCATAAGTGTAGAAAAGGAAATCAATGGGTTAAGAGAGACAAGTCAAAAAATAACTTCCAAGGTAGACCCGTGTTGGGAAACGGGGGGAGGGGCCAGCCCCAGGCCCCGATGCATCAGACTGTCTGTGGGGCACAGCTACTGCCGAGCCAAGGAAATCCATCCTTGACCTCACCAGAGCTACACCAGGAAGTGCAGGGCTGGACCTCTGTTGCATCTGCAATGCCGTACTAACTCCAGAGATGGGAGTTCAGGTTTTGCCCACGGGAGTTTTTGGGCCATTACCTGAAGGTACTTGGGGATTGTTGTTAGGACGAAGCAGTTCTACTGTGAAGGGACTACAGATTTATCCAGGAGTCATAGACAGTGATTATGAGGGAGAAATTAAAATTATGGCTGCTTCCTCTCGTGGTGTCATAAGTATTCCAGCTAATCAAAGAATTGCCCAGTTAGTCTTGGTGCCCTTACATGCACTGCCTTCCAAATTCATTAAAGATAAGAGAGGGGAGGAGGGCTTTGGCTCCTCCGGAGTGTTCTGGGTTCAGTCTATTACTAATAAAAGACCTAACCTTAAATTGACTATTGAAGGAAAGAGTTTTGAAGGATTAATAGATACGGGAGCTGATGTTACAATTATTAAGGGACAGGACTGGCCGTCTAATTGGCCTTTGACAGAGACCCTAACGCATCTGCAAGGAATCGGTTATGCAAATAATCCGAAACAGAGCGCTAGACTTCTAACTTGGAAAGATGCAGATGGAAATTCAGGACAAATTCGGCCTTTCGTGATGCAGAAGTTGCCTACCACGCTCTGGGGCAGAGACCTGTTATCTCAGATGAATTTAATTCTGTGTAATCCTAATGAAATTGCCTCTAAGCAAAAGACAGTGTCGGAGGAATCCGAGCCTACTCGGGGGCTTGGATATGAAGGACAAGGCACTAGTAGGTTTAAAAACCCCCAGGCAAACCCTAACTCTAGAAGTCTGGGGCATTTTCAGTAATGGCCACTATCTCTCCTGCACCCCACGCCGATAAAATTCAATGGCTTAGCGACATTCCAGTGTGGGTTGATCAGTGGCCTTTAACTAAAGAGAAATTGGAGGCTGCCTCGCTTTTGGTGCAGGAACAGTTAGAGGCAGGACATCTTATAGAGTCATTATCTCCATGGAACACGCCGATATTCGTAATTAAAAAGAAGTCCGGCAAATGGAGATTGTTACAGGATTTAAGAAAGGTAAATGAAACAATGTTGCCCATGGGAACCTTACAAACAGGTCTTCCATCTCCCGTGGCTATTCCAAAAGGGTTTCATAAAATAGTCATAGATTTAAAAGATTGTTTCTTTACCATTCCTTTGCACCCTGAAGACTGCAAAAGGTTTGCGTTCAGTGTTCCTTCTATTAACTTTGCAGAGCCTATGAAAAGGTTTGAATGGACCGTGCTTCCCCAGGGCATGGCAAACAGCCCCGCCTTGTGCCAGAAATTCGTAGCACAGGCCATTCAACCTGTGAGACAGAAATGGCCAGATATTTACTTTATCCATTTCACAGATGATTTTCTAATTGCAGGAAAAAATCCTCAGACCTTGCTTTTATGTTTTAGAGATTTGCAGCAAGCCCTGGTCGCTAAAGGGCTGCAGATAGCTCCAGAGAAGATTCAGATTCAGGAGCCATATAACTATCTAGGTTTTAAACTTACGGACCAGTCAATTTTTTCCCAGAAGATAATTATCCGCAGGGACAATTTGAAAACTTTAAATGATTTTCAGAAATTATTGGGTGACATTAATTGGCTTCGGCCGTATTTAAAACTTACCACAGGGGAATTACAACCTTTATTTGATATTCTTAAAGGAAATGCCGATCCGACATCCCCTAGGGTATTAACTTCAGAAGGACTTTTTGCCTTACAGACAGTGGAGAAGGCTATTGAGAACCAATTTATTACCTATATAGATTATTCCTTACCTCTGCATCTGCTAATTTTTAATACTACTCATTCGCCTACAGGATTATTATGGCAAAAGGCTCCTCTGATGTGGATTCATTTGAGGGTGTCTTCTAGGCGTAATATCTTGCCATATTTTGAAGCAGTGGCCCAAGTAATTATGCTTGGTAGAAAGCAGGCATTGACTTATTTCGGTAAGGAACCGGACTTTATTATACAACCTTACAGTGTAAATCAGGATGAATGGCTAAAACAGCATAGCACAGATTGGCTGCTGGCTCAGATTGGTTTTAAAGGGTGTATAGACAATCATTATCCTCAAGACAAGTTAATAAAGTTTTTAAATATGCATGAGGTCGTATTTCCAAAAATGACATCTCTACAGCCGCTGCAGAATGCACTCCTAGTGTTCACAGATGGTTCATCAAAAGGAAAAGCCGGATATCGTGTTAACAATCAACAGGTGGTCGTAGAAACGCCTGGGTTATCTGCTCAGTTATCAGAGCTTACAGCAGTGCTGTGTGTTTTTCAAACTGTAAATAGTACGTTTAATCTCTTTACTGACAGTGCTTATGTTGCATTTTCGATACCGCAACTAGAAACCTGTGGCATGTTTAATTTTAATACGCCAGCTGGATCCTTGTTTTCACAATTGCAAGGTATCATTCTTGCTAGAAAAAATCCTTTTTATATAGGACATATTAGATCTCACTCGGGTCTCCCTGGACCTCTGGCTCAGGGCAATGAGTGCATTGACAAAGCACTAATTGGTCAAGTCTTGGCACTCACACCCATAGAATTGGCAAAACGTGATCATGATAAATTTCATCTTTCGAGTCATACGTTGAGACTCCGCCATAAGATCACAAAAGAACAAGCTAGAATGATCGTAAAGCAATGCCCTAATTGTCTCACTTTAGCACCAGTGCCCCATTTAGGGGTTAATCCACGTGGCCTGGTGCCCAATCAAATTTGGCAAATGGATGTAACTCACTATGCGGAGTTTGGGAAATTAAAATTTATACATGTTTGCATTGATACGTGCTCAGGACTTATTTTTGCTTCCCTGCATACCGGAGAAGCCTCTAGAAATGTAATTGATCATTGTTTACAAGCCTTTAATACCATGGGAGTACCCAAGGTCATTAAGACAGACAATGGACCAGCCTACACTGGTAAGAACTTTATCTCATTTTGTAAAGAATTTAATATAAAACTTAAAACTGGAATTCCTTATAATCCAATGGGGCAAGGAATAGTGGAGCGCGCCCATCGCACGCTTAAAAATTGGCTTATTAAAACTAAGAAGGGAAATTTATATCCCCCTCGGTCCCCAAAGTCACATCTTGCCTTTGTTCTATTCGTTTTAAATTTTCTCCAAACGGATGCGGAAGGCCAGTCTGCCGCTGACAGGCATTGGCATCCGGCTACTTCCAATTCCTACGCCATGGTTAAGTGGCGGGATCCTTTAAATAATTCTTGGAAAGGCCCAGACCCCGTTTTGATATGGGGAAGAGGCGCGGTATGCGTTTTTTCACAAGAACAGGACGAGGCGCGTTGGTTGCCAGAAAGATTGGTAAGACAAGTGGATTCGACCCCAAAAACGGTTGGTAAGTATATTTAGGTCAGAAGGCTGTTTTCCAAGCCGCCCCACTCATTTGGGGAGATATAGTTCCTTTGTCTCCTTGCAAATTAAGTTGCAAGCCAGGCCTTTTGCCTGAGTGGATTCCACCCCCAAACTGTAGGTAAGTATAATTAATTCAAAGGCTGTTTTTCAAGCCACCTCCCAGTTGCTTGGGGAGGCATAGTTCCTTTGTGTTCATGCAAACTAAGTTGCCGGCCAGGGCTCTTCCCTGAGGCCACTGAATTTCAATTAAACCAAAAACCGGTTTGACCTCCCAAGACTAACCAGACAGGTTCTCTTAATCTCCTTTTATATTTGAAGCAGATAACACTCAGAAGACGAAATTCCTTCAGCAATGGCCCTAGGTGGAAGATGGGTTGCCTTTTCAGCTAGCCAACGCTTAGCCGCAGAGAATTTACTCTGCCAGTGGAAGTCCTCGGAGATGAGGCTGCTTGATACTCGGAATCATGCGTGTTTGTTGTCACAACAAACATGGGCATCAGTTGAGGTGCGAGGCGAGGCACTGCAAGGGAAAGGGAAAAAATTCCTGGCTCCGAGTTTCCCTGAAAAGCACGCCCAGCTGCATGGGGGTTTGACATCGTAAGACCGTCCTGAAAAAGGCGGTCTAGCCCCCCCCCTGAAAAAAGATGTCGGTAACACTTAAGGGGGCTGTGGCCAATGCTTTCACTCACTGATGAATGCCCGTCATCCATTGGATGAACTTAATCATTTCCACTGAGTGGTTTTAAATTTAATAATTAAGGGGGAATTGTACCCTTCCCCCCCTGCAACTAGTTGGCTAGCGGGCACCCAACTCTTCCGATGGCTACCTCCGGCCTTTGTTCTACAAACAAAGGGACTCCACACCTCGGCTATCGACACCGCCCCCAGGCCGGCGTTCACCTGAGCTCTCAGGCAGTAGGCAGACGACCCGCTGAGACTTGGAGCCAGAGAATTCACAGCACCGCCTTTGAAGCTACCGACTTCTGGGGGGTTGGCCGATCCCCCAAATGTCTATAAAACCTGTCTTCAATTTATTAAAAGCAGTCTTGACCAGAATCCTAGGCTTGACTCAAATCCCTTGTCTGTGTCCCTGTTCCCCAAGATTCTTTCAACAGGTAACCTGGTTCACATGTAGCCGCTGGCGGCTACAAAAAACAAGCAAACAATCCAATTAAAATGAACAACTCATTTAAATAGACATTTCTAAAAAAAAAAAAGACATGAAAAATGACCAATAAGTGTATGAAAAATCTCAACACTCCTAATTATCAGGGAAATGTCAAACTATAATGAAATACCAACTCACCTCAGTTAGATGAATATTATTAAAAAGTAGAAATAAATAAATAAAAACACCGAACCAAAACAAATCTTTAACAAATCCTGGGTAAAGAAAACTCTTATGTATTGTTAGTGAGATATAAATTAGTACAGCCATTATGGAGAATACTAGGGCATATCTCCCTGGAACTATAAATTGATCCTACAATTGCAGTATCAGGCATGCAGTCAAAGAAAAGAAATCAGCATGTGGACAAGATCCCTGCTTTCCCACAGTTACTGCACTCTTGACAACAGCCAAGAGGCAGAATCAACCCAGGAGTCCATCAACAGGGAAGGGATGCAATCAGAGAGTGTAGCATGTGCACACAGAAGAGTATTCCTGAGCTGTATGCAAGAGAGAAATCCTGCAATTTGTGGCAACATGGTGACACTGGAAGATGTCATGTACAGTGAAATGAAGTTGTGTAGAGAAAGATGAACAGCATGAAGAGGAGACTGGGCCAGCACTTAGGAGAGCCTGGAAAGGGGGGCTGGGTACTGGAGAGAGGATGGTAAATTGGTGTAAGTATGATGCTGGACAGGAGGAATAACTTCTGATATTCTATAGTATAGCAATGTAAGAATGATCAGCAAGAACAAGTGAGCAGCACAGAGGATTTGAGTGTTGTTACATTAAAACAACAACAACAGCAGCAGCAACAACAGAAAACCAAACCTGAATTTCTGATCTTCCTGCCTCCACCTTCCATGGGCTGAGTTTATAGGTGTGTGCTGACACACTCAGCCCATGCAGTGCTGGGAACTTCACCTAGAGGGATTTGTGCATGACAGGCTGTGACGATGATTTACTTTACAAGTGTGAGGACACAAATTCAAATCCACAGCATACACATTAAAAAACCTGGGCATAGCGGTGCATGCCCATAATTCCCAGTGCTTGGGAGATAGAGAGGACTATTTTTAAGGATTTCTGGTCAACCAGTTTGGCTGAGTGGGTGAGCTCTAGATTTGGTAAGAGACCTTGTTGAAAAAGGAAAAAAAGTGGCAAGCTTATTGTTGATTCTAATTAGAAGCCTAATTAACGCTGGTTTCTCGCCTCTACAAGCCATTCATGTAAACACAAACATATATATGTATATATATACATACATATGAACACACACAGTGAGAGAGGTGGGGGGAGAGAGATGGTGAAATGCAATATGGCAGTCATCCTGATTTTTACATATTGCAGACACTCCCTAATATGCACATGGTATCCCATAAATATGTGTACATGTCCATGTGTTCATTAAAAGTGAAAAATGAAAATATTCCCCCTCATTGTTTGTGAAGGGCAGAGACTGAGCATGCTGTTGAGTGTGCTGCTTGTCATGTGGTTTCTAATACACAGAATGAGGTCTCCTGCAAGCCCCTTCCTTCATAGACTGCTTTAGGCAAAGGGTTTGTTTGTTGTATGTGTGCCTGTGTGTTTATCTATCTTGTCAATCATTTTCATAGTATGTATGGCACATATTACAATGCTGATAGAACAAACCTCACCAAGAGAACATTTTTTAAACCACTCTTGCAGAATGAGAAGAGCAGTAATATATCTGGTTTTGTTTCCCATTTAGTATATTTCTCTCTTTCACTATCTTACTCCATTACATTTTATCTCTTTCTCCCTTATTTTCCAATAAGCATTTTCTTTATCTACTCTTAGCCTGTTATATCTCTTTTACCTTTATCCTGCTAAGCACTGCCTTTATTTGCACAGAGTTAGTTGCTGGGCTCTTGGGAACACTCTCCCCAGCAGGAACTGATGCAGGAGCCTGTGATGCTGCTATTGACCTGATGGCTTTGTTCTTAATCAAAAGTCTGAATTATGGTTTGAATTATTTGACTGAGGATTTTCCTACTAATTGATTTGGGATAGAAACACCTTCAGATAGCAGCTCTAACTATAGCTGGCAATAAGCCTTTAGTGTGTCACAAAAGCCAACCAAACACATGGAATCCTTCCTTGTTCATTTATTTATTTTTTTGAACTGTGTAGGAAAGATATGTAAATAATGGAGCTATTTATATCATCTGCCACTCAGTTTCATCCAAGAGTAACGGCTGTTCCTTTAAACTGTTCTGCCTGGCATCTATTTGGATGGGTGATAACCAGAGAACATTTTCCATGTCAAGAACTATACATTTTCATGCCAGTTTTATTTGAATGGAGTTGAAAGCTCTGAGATTAGTCCTGATGGGAATCTTCAACCAACCCAGAAGACACAATATCACTAGAGGAAAGATGAAATGCATGGTTTGTTTCCTCAGAACCACAATCACACACACAGCCAACTCATAATTGAGAGTGAAAGTGGAACAGTAACTTAGCTGTTTAGAATTAAGTAGACACATTTCTCTTTGGATGATAGGAATATTTTTTCTCACATTAAGAACCAAATAACCCTATTAAAAATGGGAAACTGAACTAAGCAAAGAATTCTCAACTGAGGAAACTCAAATGGCTCTTAAGCACCTAAAGAAATGTTCAGTATCCTTACTCATCAGAGAAATGCATATCAAAATGTCTCTGAGGTTCTACCTCACACCAGTCAGAATGGCCAAGATCAAAAACTCAGGTGACAGCAGAAGCTAGCAAGGTTGTGGAGAAAGAAGAATACTCCTCCATTGCTGGTGGGATTGCAAGCTAGTAAAACCCCTCTAGAAATCAGTCTGGCAGTTCCTCAGAAAATTAGGCATGGTACTACCTGAGGACCAGCTATACCACCTCCTGGGCATATACCCAAAAGATGCTCCAACAGGTAATAAGGACACATGATTCATTATGACCATAGCAGCCATATTTATTTTTTTATTTATTTTTATTTTTTATTTATATCTGATGTTAAACTGTTGCTGTGGCTATAGCATTCGTAGATCTGTAGGAAAGCTTTCTGCCAGAAGTTTGTATTATTTACATTTATTTGATTGTTGTTTATTTTTTATTCGATATATATTTTTATTTACATTTCAAATGATTTCCCCTTTTCTGGCTCCCCACTCCCCGAAAGTCCCATAAGCCCACTTCCCTCCCACTATTCCCCCATCCAACCCTTCTGTAGTGGCTGTTCCTGGTTGTCAACTTGACTATATCTGGAATGAACTACAATCTAGAATTGGAAGGCTCACCTATGATCCTAATCTGGAGGCTCAGAGATATAAGTTTCTGACCTGTATCTTGGCATGGAGATCTTGAAGCATAATGGCTATGAATTCCAGAAGATTAAGACAAGGAAATCTCCGAGTTCAAGATCATCTGGGATTAAAGGCATGGAGGTACACGCCTTTAATCTGGGCCACACCCTTTGCTGGAGACCTACAGCCTTTAATTTGGGCTACTGGAGATATATATAAGGACAATGGAAAAAGGAAGATTAACTCACTTTTCCTTGCCTGCTTGGCTCGCGGGACTGAGCAACTGCTAGATTCTTGGACTTCCATCCACAGCTGCTGCTGACCATTGTTGGGGAGTTGGACTATAGACTATAAGTCATCGACAAATTTCCTAACTATATAAAGACTACCCATACATTCTGTGACTCTAGAGAACCCAAACCAATATGCTTTCCCACTTCCCTATTCTGGTATTCCCCTATACTGCTGCACTGTGTCTTTCCAGAACCAGGGGCCACTCCTTCGTTCCTCTTGGACATCATTTAATATGTGGATTATGTTTTGGGTATTCCACATTTCTAGGCTAATATCCACTTATTAGTGAATGCATACCATGATTGATCTTTTGAGACTGGGTTGCCTCACTTAGTATGGTGTTCTCCAGATCCATCCATTTGTCCAAGAATTTCATGAATTCATTGTTTCTGATGGCTGAAAGAGGAACACTCCTCCACTGCTGGTGGGATTGCAAGATGGTACAGCCACTATGGAAATCAGTCTGGCGGTTTCTCAGAAAACTGGGCACATTACTTCCGAGGACCCCACTATACCACTCCTGGGCATATAACCAGAAGATTCCCCATCATGTAATAAGGATACGTTCTCTACTATGTTCATAGCAGCCCTATTTATAATAGCCAGAAGCTGGAAACAACCCAGATGTCCCTCAACAGGGGAATGGATACAAAAAATGTGGTATATTTACACAATGGAGTACTATTCAGCCATTAGAAACAATGAATTCATGAAATTCTTAGACAAATGGATGGAGCTGGAGAACATCATACTAAGTGAGATAACCCAGTCTCAGAAGATCAGTCATGGTATGGACTCACTGATAAGTGGATATTAGCCTAGAAACTTGGAATACCCAAGACTAATCCATATATCAAATGATGTCCAAGAAAAACTGAGGAGTGGCCCCTGGTTCTGGAAAGGCTCAGTGCAGCAGTTTAGGGCAATACCAGAACAGGAAAGTGGGAAGGGGTGGATGGGGGAGCAGGGGGAGGGAAGAGGGATTATGGGACTTTTGGGGAGTGGGGAGCCAGACCCCACTGGTTAGGGTTAGGGTTAGGGTTAGGGTTAGGGTTAGGGTTAGGGTTAGGGTTAGGGTTAGGGTTAGGGTTAGGGTTATTGAGTATTTTTGCATCAATGTTCATAAGGGAAATTGCTCTGAAGTTCTCTTTACTTGTTTGGTCTTTGTTTGGTTTAGGTATAAGCATTATTGTGGCTTCTTAGAATGAATTGGGTAGTGTTCCTTGTATTTCTACTTTGTGGAATAGTTTGAAGAGTATTGGTAGTAGGTCTTCTTTGAAGGTCTGATAGAACTCTGCATTGAACCCATTTGGTCCTGGGATGGTTTTGGTTGGGAAATTATTAATGACTGCTTCTATTTCTTTAGGGGTTATGGGATTGTTTAGATCATTTGTCTGATCCTGATTTAATTTTGGTACCTGGAATCTGTCTAGAAAATGATCTATTTCCTCTAGCTTTTCCACTTTTGTTGAGTATAGGCTTTTGTAGTAGGATCTGATGATTTTTTTGGATTTCCTCAATATCTGTTGTTATGCCTTCCTTTTCATTTCTGATTTTGCTGATTTGGGTACTGTCTCTGTGCCCTGTGATTAGTTTGGCTAAGTGTTTATCTATCTTGTTTTTTTTTTTTCAAATAACCAGCTCCTGGTTTGTTGATTGTTTGTATATATTTATTTTTATTTCTACTTGGTTGCTTTCAGCCCTGAGTTTGATGATTTCCTGCCATCTACTCCTCTTGGGTGTATTTGCTTCTTTTTGTTCTAGAGCCTTCAGTGGTGCTGTTAAGCTGTTAGTGTATGCTCTTCCCAGTTTCTTTTTTGGAGGCACTCAGAGCCATAAGTTTTCCTTTTAGCACTGCTTTCATTGTGTCTCATAAGTTTGGACGTGTTATGCCTTAATTTTCATTAAGTTCTAAAAAGTCTTTAATTTCTTTTTTTATTTCTTCCTTGACCAAGTTATTGTTGAGTAGAGTGTTGTTCAGTTTCCATGTGTATGTGGACTTTCTGTGTTTTTGTTGTTATTGAAGATCAGCCTTAGTCCATGATTGGGTACATGGAATTATTTCAATCTTCTTATATCTGCTGAGGTCTGTTTTGTGACTGAGTGTATGGTCAATTTTGGGAAAGGCATGAGATGCTGAGAAGAAGGTATATTCTTCTGTGTTAGGATAAAATGTTCTATAGATCCATTTAAGTCCATTTGGTTAATAACTTCTGTTAGTTTAACTGTTTCTCTGTTCAGTTTGTGCTTCCTTGATCTGTCCTTTGATGAGAGTGGGGTGTTGAAGTCTCTCACTATTGTGTGGGGTACAATGTGTGCTTTGAGCTTTATTAAAGTTTGTGCCCTTGTATTTGGAGCTTATATGTTCAGAATTGAGAGTTCATTTTGGTAGATTTTTCCTTTGATGAGTATGAAGTGTCATTCCTTATCTTTTTTTGATTACTTTAGGTTGAAAAACGATTTTATTCAATATTAGAATGGCTACACCAGCTGGTTTCTTGGGGCCATATGCTTGGAAAATTCCAGACTTACTCTGAGTGAGTGTCTGTCTTTGTGCCTGAGGTGTGTTTCTTGTATGCAGCAAAATGTTGGGTCCTGCTTATGTATCCAGTTTACTAGTGTATGTCTTTTTATTGGACAATTGAGTCCATTGATATTAAGAGATATTAAGGAATAGTGATTGTTGCTTCCTGTTATTTTTGTTATTAGAGGTAAAGTTATGTTTGTGTGGCTCTTTTCTTTTTGGTTTGTTAAAAGAAGATAATTTCTTCCTTTTTCTAGAGTGTTGTTTCTCTTCTTTTGTTTGCCATTCATTCTTTTGAAGGGCTGGATTAGTAGAAAGATATCATGTAAATTTGCTTTTGTCATGGAATACCTTGGTTTCCCCACCTAAGGTATTAGATATATTCTTTATTTACATTTCAAATGTTGTCCCCTTTCCTGGTCCCCCTTCTGAAAATCACATAATCCATACCTCCTCCTTTGTTCCCCAATTAAGCCTCATCCACTTCCCTGTCCTTGTATTCCCCTTCCCAGGACTAGGGATTTCTCCTTCATTTGATGTCCAACAAGGCCATCCTCTGCTGCCTATGTGTCTGGAGTTATGGGTAACTCCATGTGTACTCTTTGTTTGATGGTTTCATCGCTGTGAGTTCTGGGAGCTCTGGGAGTACTGGGTGGCTCATATTGATGTTCCTCCAATGGTGCTGCAAATCCCTTCAGCCCCTTGGCTCTTTTCTCTAGTTCCTCCATTGGGGAACCTGTGTTCAGTTCAATGGCTGCCTGAGAGTGTCCCCCTCTGTATTTGTCATGCAGTAGCAGATCCTCCCAGGTGACAACTATATCCTGTTTTGGTCAGCAAGCACTTGTGGGCATCCATGATAGTGTCTGGGTTGTAACTGTATATAGGATGGATCCCTAGGTGGGACTCTGCTCCACACTTTGTATCTCCTCCTATGGGTATTTTGTTTCCCCTTCTAAGAAGGACCAGGGTATCTCTACTTTGTTCTTCCTTCTTCTTGAACTTCATTTGATCTGTGATTTGTGTCTTGGATATCCCAAGCTTCTAGGCTAATATCCACTTATCAGTGAGTGTATACCATGTGTGTTCTTTTGTGATTGGGTTACCTCACTCAACATGATATTTTCCAGTTCCACCCATTTGCCTAAGAATTTAATGAATTCATTGTTTTTAATAGCTGAGTGGTATTCTATTGTGTAAATATACCACATTTTCCATAACCATTCCTCTGTTGAGGGACATCTATGTTCTTTCTAGCTTCTGGCTATTATATATAGGGCTGCTATGAACATAGTGGAGCATGTGTCCTTATTATATGTGGAAGAATCCTCTGGGTATATGCTCTGGAGTGGTATAACAGGATCCTCTGGAAGTATTATGCCTAATTTTCTGAGGAACCACCAAACTGATTTCCAGAGTGGTTGTGCCAGCTTAGGCAGGACTATTGAAAGTTTTTTTCCCTTGGCATCTTTAGTAGCACATTCAAATATTATGATAGCTATTCATCAGGGAAGGAGCTTTCAGGTCAATTCTAGTTTCTCTTTTATTTAATTAAAACAAACAAACAAACAAACAAACAAACAAAAAGTACCAAAAAGGAAGACAAGAGCTTTAACTGAGAGAGGTTCCTAATAGCAAAGATAATCATCACTGAGAGGAGCCATGGATAGGGGCTGGGAGGATGGCTCAATGAGTACAGTAGTGTTAATGGAAGGAGAAGGCCTAAATTCAGATCCCCACAAGCCATGACATGGGACTATAATTCCAACACTTCTCAGCAACATGGAGGGCTGAGATGGAAGAGTGCCTGGCTCCACACATCTCATACCTTATCTCATAGAAGGAATCTCAGATCTTATCTTGTAGAAGGTAAAAGGCAAGGATTAACACTGTGACTTCTACTCATGTGCCATGACACCTGCACATCCTCCCCCTATACACACATGCACACATGTATTATAGTAGGACAATAATGAGAGTGAAGAAAGGTGAGTATGTTGTAAGAACATGTAAATAATCAAGTCAGAGAGACAGAAAGGCAAGAAGATTATCTTCTGGACGATGCAAGATTTAACCAGGGAAATAGAAATGCAATGAGATTACTCAAGGAGAGACAAGAAGTCACTAGTCCTAGAAGGTGCTAATTGGGTCTGTAAAGGCTATGATATTTAAATCTTTCATGTATTTCTAAAATAAGACAGAGCAGACAGAAGACGCATGCTGTATGCCTACATTGTAGTTTGAAGGAAAGCTATGAATAGAGTTAGGCAATGTGTTGTGGACCGCTAGGCAGGAAGCTTTTTCACTAGGACAATAGAACCCAAGTTTTACTGTTGTCAGCTGAGATTCCTGAAAAAAGACCAGTTCACTTAGGTTTGATAATGAAAGTGGGACAGATAGTTTGAAATATGATCATCAGATTGAAGCCAGTTGAAAAATGTGCTAGTATCTACTGAGGTACCCTATTCTAGATCAGACTTAGGTAGGGGAGATGTCATATGGAAAGGATGTGTGTGTGTGTGTGTGTGTGATAGAGAGAGAGAGAGAGAGAGAGAGAGAGAGACCTAGTGCTATACGTGATAGAGATTGGCTAGAAAGAGACAGGTTAAATTGGAGATAAAATTTTCAGGAAACATACAGTTAATTAGTACACAAATTCAATACTTTTAGGATGTTTGCAGACATTCCTACGAACATCATAATCAGTTTTAGAGTAGTTTTGCAAAGAAAACCATTTATAATACTTTCCTCAGTTGCCTCTGGCCTTTTTGACCCCAAAGGCTCAGAATTTACTGTTTTCTGTAAACTTGTCTGTTCTGAGCATTTTATATGCATGCCATCATACAAACAGCTTTTTGTGTCATTTAGTATAATTATATGGCTGTCTCTTGCTAGAATGTTGTGAGAGTTCATTGATATTGTAGCTTTGGTTCCTTTCCTCTTTATAGTTGAGTAATAGTTCATCCTGCAAGAATACTACATTTTACTCTTTCACTGTGTTTATTCATATAGTTGCTTGGCAGAGCTGTATGGATAGTTAACCTAAGAAAAGATAAGTGTCTGATGGAAGACAGGGCATCATGTCCCACTGCTATCCTTTGGAGCCTGGTGTGGAACCTTTAGGTTATGGGATCTCCTTGGAATTTCTAATTATAATTGGTTGCCCTAGAAGGGAACACTGGGGTCCTGGTGCTTCCTCTTTGGTCTTTTGATTTCTGGCGGAACATGAGCAGTTTCTTGTGCCACACACACCTGCCGTGACATACTTACCCTATAGCCAAAGACAATGGGATGAGTGAGCCATACAAAACCTTCCATCTTTATAAATTGACTTAATTTTGGGTATGACTTACAATGAAAAGCTGAGTTGTACAAACATTTTAGCAAGTGTTTGCATTTAGAGACAGATAAAAGAAAGAGTTTAAAAAGGAAACTGGAGGAAGAAAAAGCTGAAATAATGGCAAACCACAGAGGATTTTCTTCTTGTTACAAAAACTAAAAATGAAGACTGTTTCCTTCAGCAAAGTGACAGGACACAAAATTAACTAAAAATGATAAATAATGTATCATATAAATAATAAATGGTTGAGAAAGAAATCAGGGAAACAACACCCTTCACGGCAGCCAAAAATAATATAAAATATCTTGTTGAAACTCTAACCAGGCAAGTGAAAGACCTGTATGACAAGAACTTCAAGTCTCTCAAGAAAAATTGAAGAAGATATTAGAGGATGGAAAGATTCCCCATGCTCATTAGGATTAGCATTGTAAAAAAATGGCCATCTTACCAAAAGCAATCTATAGGTTCAATGCAATCCCCATCAAAATCCCAACATAATTCTTTAGAAATCTTGAAAGAACAATTCTCAACTTCATATGGAAAGCAAAAGACTCAGAATAGTCAAAATAATCCTGTTCAATAAAAGAACTTCTAGAGGCATCACCATCTCTGATTTCAAGCTACATTAAAAAGCAATATTAATAAAAACTGATTGGTATTGGTATAGAAACAGACAGATTGATGAATGGAATCAAATTGAATACCCAGAAATAAACCTGTACACCTATGCACACTAGATATTTGACAAAGAAGCCAAAATAACACAATGGACAAAAGAAAGCATCTTCAACAAATGATGCTGGTCTAACAGGATTTCTGTATGTAGAAGAATGCAAATAGATCCATCTTTATCACTCTGCACAGAACTATGGTCCAAATGGGTCAAAGACCTCTGCATAAAACCAAATTCATGAAATATAATAGAAGAGAAAGTGAGTAATAGCCTTGAACTCATTGTTTTAGGAGACAGCTTCCTGAGAACACCAATAGCTCAGGCACTAAGATCAAAGGGTAATAAATGGAACCTCGTGAAACCAAGAAATTTCTGTGAGGCAAAGGACACTGTCAACACGACAGAACAGCATATGAAAAACTCAAGAAGTTATACGAAATAAGCAAATTAAAAATAGGGTAAACAGTTAAACAGAGTTTTCTTAACAGAGTATTCTCTAATGGCCAAGAAACAGTTGAAGAGCATTTCAATGTCCTTAGTCAACAGGGAAATGGAAATCAAAATGACTCTGTGATTCCACCTCACACCCATCAGAATAGCTAAGATAAAAACTCAAGTAAAAGCACATACTGGCAAGGATGTGGAGAAAGGGGGGCACTCCTCCATTGCTGGTGGGATTGCAAACTGGTACAACCACTCTGGAAATCAATCTCGCAGTACCTCAAAAAACTGGCAACAGTTCTACCTCAAGAAACAACTATACCACTCTTGGGCATATATCTAAAAGATGCTCCTCCACATCACAAGGGACTCATGCTCTACTATGCTCATAGCAGTTTTATTTGTAATACCTAGAAAGTGGAAACAAGCCAGATGTCCCTCAACTGAAGAATGGAGAAATAAAATGTAGTTCATTTACACAATGCAATAATACACAGCTATTAAAAACAAAAAAATTATGAAAATTTCAGGCAAATGCATGGAACTAGAAAATATCATCCAGAGTGTGGTAACCCAGACCCAAAACAATGTGTTCATTCATGGCATGTGTTCACTTTTAAGTGGATATTAGCCATAAAGTAGAGTAAACCCACACTACAATCCTCAGAAACAGAGAAGGTCAATAACAAGGAGTGCCCATGGAAGTACACTTGAATCTCACTCAGAAAAGGAAACCAAACAGTCATCGGAGGCAGAAGGAGGGAGGGAACTGGGTGGGAGAAAAGAACAGGATAGAGAGTGGGGATTAGGAGTGGGCAAGATGGCTGTGAGTATGAATGGAAATCGGCTGGCTGCTGTGTGTGGGACATGCCAGAGACCTGGGATGGGGGAGACTCCTGGGAGTCCATAGGGATTACTTTAGCTAAGACTCTTAGCAGTGGGGGATATGGAACCTGAAGCAACTGCCCCCTGTTGCCAGACAAGTATCCCAGTAGAGGAATAAGTATACCCATCTACCAACAAAACCTTCAGCAGAAAATTTGTCCTGACTATAAGAAGTATAGGGATGGAACAGCAAATGAGGAACTGTCTAACCAGTGATTGGCCCAACTTGAGATGCATCACATGGGCAAACACTAGTCTCTGACACTATTAATGATACTGTTCCATGCTTGCAGACAGGAGCCCTATATAACTGTCCTCTGAGAGGCACCACCCAGCAACAAACTGAGACAGATCCAGAGTCCCACAGCCAAAAATATGGCAGAACTCAGGTATTCTTGAGGAAGAGTTAGTTGTAGGAAGGATTAAGAAACTTGGAGGGGATAGAAACTCCACAGGAAGACCAACAGAGTCAACTAACCTGGACCCTTGGGGCCCTGATAATATATATTTATTTTTAAATATATTTAATTAAATATAATATTAATTATTATAAATTATAAATAAAATGAAAGAATAATAATATAGGACTATAATCTATTATATACATTAAATTTAATACTTTAATATGTATTAAAATGATGAGGTTGCAGTCATCATTTTCATCCGTAGGAGTGGATGAAGGAGTGGAAGAAAAGAAAATTGTCATAGAACATATGATATTTATGGAGGGAAATCCATTAATGTGCAAATTGAGCATACAAATATTGACATATCTCACTGTGTCCCATGAATACGCAATGTTTTGTTAACAAAATATCTTTAAAACACTTGAGGTTAAAATAATAGCTCTGATTTGATCACATTTCACTCACAGATTTATTGAATTACTTCTCTGTATCCTGAAAATTAGTATACTTAAAATAAGCATGAAAAGAAGACATGGAAGCTGTAAATTAGCCCCTTAGCTGAGAACACCATGCTTGCCATCTAGGTCAGACATGGTGACCCACACCACTCATTCCAACATTAAGCTGAGGCAGGCGGATTTCTGTGAATTCCAGGTTGGCTTGGGCTGTCTATTTATATTAGAGAAAATTGACAGGGAAGGAAAGGAGGAAACAGGTAAGGAAGCATGAGCTCTGAGGGAAAATTTGTGGTGAAAGAACAGCTTCTCCAATCTATAACTAACCATCTTTGAAAGAGACATGGTTCCATCTTCCGACAGAGAACTTTAGACTAGAGAAGACAGCATGCTCACAGAGCATGACAGAGTCCCAAGAATGGGTGAAGGTCTCCTCATCTTCAGGCCTTTCTTTGCTCTGTATATTTTTCAGTGCACTCAATACAAAACAGATTGACTGGAGTAAAGGGAAGGAACAAAGCAGGAGGCAGAGTCTGAACAGCAATCTGCTGAATTTAAAAAGAAAGTAATCTGCTTTAAAAAAAGTGATACATTTTAAGTGCCTCAACTATGTAGTCCCTAATTGTCCTTTCTGTGTATTCATGTTGAAGGTTATACAAAAGATTGCCTGAGATACTTTGAAGACCACTGAGCAGTTTGGACAAAGAGATAAAGTCTTGATGGAGGAGGGTCTGGTGTGGATGCAGAACAGATCCAGGTGGGGAGAACAGATGGGATCTGCAAGATTTGTGGTTGAGGGAAGGCGGGTGGGAGGAGCAGGGCAAGAACCAGCTGATGGCTCCAGATTTCAGGTCTTGGTTGATGGGACTGGTGAGCATTCTGAAGTCTAGTGGCGGAAGGTTAGGCGAGTGCAACCTGTCTTCAGTTCCTTCACTGGAGGAGAGTGAGGTGGGAATTCACAGGAATCAAAATGAAAGGAACCAGGAATGTGCTCTGTGTGTATGAAGAACTGCATTTTTGCACACTGGGAGACTGGATAGTAAAATCATAAAAATAGACAAGATTGTTTAGGAAACGGTAAGAGAGCAGCAATACACATTTACCCAAGAGATACCTGAATTTAACGGGCTGGAGAAGAAAGGTAAGTAAAACCTTTGTATGTATGTATGTATGTATGTATGTATGTATGTATGTATGTATGTATTTGTTTTTGTTTTGAGACTAGGTCTTACTATATTGTCTAAACTGTCCTTAAATTTGTAGCAATTTTCCTGCTTCAGCCTTCAAAGTATTGTGTATTCTGAATATTATTTATATAACCCACCATTCCTAGGTTTATTTTATATGTAAAACTTTTATATAAAGTTGCTAGAGAGCAAGAAGAGAACAAAGACATGTCAGTGAAGATGACAGTTTCAAGGAACAGTGTGTCAAATGTGAAAAAAAAAACAGAAAATGTAAAGACTTAGTTTGTCTGTTGGTTGAAGAATTGGCATCTCATGTTGTTATTTACAAGACAACATAAATTATGAAGATAAAATACTGGTGAGAAAAAATGACCAATCAGATTTAATCATGTTAAGGAACACATAGAAAGCAAGGAGAAGAAAATAGAAATGTATATATAGATAGGCATTTTTAGGTTTTGGTACAGTCAAGAAAAATAAAAGGGACTAGTAAAAGCCTGGCTGTATATACCCCAGTATAGCTATGAATGAAGCTCAACACACACACACACACACACACACACACACACACACACACACAGTGAGAGTGTGTGAGAGGGACAGAGAGAGAGAGAGAGAGAGAGAGAGAGAGAGAGAGATTAATTTAGAGCATTATAAGTTTTTTTCTTGGGGGGTGGGGTGGGCTGGAGAGATAGCTTAGTTGAAAGCACTTGGACCAGCGGTTGTCTCCAAACAACCACATGGTGTTTTAGAACTGCCTGCCACCTCAGTTCCGGGATCCAGTGCCCTCTTCTGACCTCTTTATGCACCACACACTCACTTGTTGCACATACATGTGTACAAGTATATACAATAATAAACAGATCTTTAAAAATTATCTTTAAAATGCCCCTTTAATCTCAATCTCTCTCTTTCCCTCTCCCTCTCCCTCTCCCTCTCCCTCTCCCTCTCCCTCTCTCTCTGGTTACTTTGATCACTGAGTTCTTGAGTGTCTACTTTGTAGTTGGTGATGTCTCATCACACTGTCAAAAGTTTGGATATGGTTTCAAGAGAAAATACCTGTGATAATTTATGGCTGTTAAACACTTTTGGGGCTGACAGGTACCTCGTGTTTTTCTCTGTCAGCTACCACATATCTCCATGTAGCCATAACTTATGGCTACTACCAAAATTAAGGATATTCTAATAATAATGAACTTTATAAAATAGGGATGTTCATGGTAAGGAATGGATTTCATTATCCCAAGGTGTGTCAGAGTCTGAATAGCCACTTACCTCTGTTTTGGAGGGTTCTCTGTCTTTTAAGGGTCTAAGAGAGCCTTTTAATGTGAGGTCCCATTAAATTATAATCTTTTTGTTTATAATGGCTGACATTATAATTTGAATTAAATGAAAGCTTTGGCGTTCAGGCTGTAGACTTGCTCTATCATTCTCGTCTCGTTTATATGCTGCCTCCTCTTGCTTGTGCTTTTAAGAAACTCTAGTTCCTGCTCTACTTTGCACATGCCACACATAATGGCTTCTTTTCTTCCACAGTTGACTTTCTTGCCCACCTCAGCCCTCCCACACTATCCTTTGTCAAGGTCCTCTCACATCAGTTTTTGCCTTCAGGGCATGTGTTATTCCTGCACACCACCCATGTTTTGCCTGTTGGAATTTCATAAATCACACATGAGTTTTAATGAGAATGGTTTGCTGATTTGATTGGCAGCCATCATCTCTTCTCATTATTCCTTTAGTCTAAAGAAAAATTGAACAAAGCAAAGTCGAACTTTCTAACTAAAGACCAAACTGAGAAAAGTTTATTATTTTATTTAATATTTTGGATGCATCATCAGAACAAATCCATAGCCATATTCAAAAAAAGAAAGGGTTTTTTGGGGGGTGAAGTTGTGCATATAGAGAGATGGTACCATTGAATTATCTTGAAAATAGAAGGACCCAAGTTTGGATGTCCACAATCCATTGAAAAAGACAGGCACAATAGCGACATCCTTGGGGAACAGGGAAGAATAAGATAAGTGGGTCCCTGAAATTCATTGGACTGCCAGCAAACTGAATCCATAAGATTCTGTTCTGACAAAATATCATGAGGCACAATGGGGGAAGATAACTGAAGCTGACTCCTATTCTCCACAAGCACACAAATGCACACATGTGCACATCACATAAATAAGTACACACAAATCAACAGAGTGATGCAAAGAGCATCGACCATGCATGTGTGGATTCTGTGTTCTCCCTGATGATGTGCATTGACAACTTATCAGTAATGCTGACTGCATTCTGATTATGTGTATGTCGTACCATTATTGTTTACAGTTGGCAACACTGTCCTAATCAAGGGTTTGCCTTTCTATGTGTTAAGAACTGCATTATCTTTCTGAAAAAAAAACATAATGCATTTAATTGCTTAAAGATAAAAAACCCAAACCTCCCAAGACTCCCCCAAAAGCAAAAACAAACAAACAAAAAACTAAATATAAACCCAGGGTCTGTGTGTGACTTAAAAATCGTAAGGTAAAATAGAACTATTTTTCTCATTGAAGGACTCTTTTTGTTTATGGAGCCTTGATAGCAAAGGCATGACAGCTTCTAGGAGGTAGTGGGACATCATTCAAGGAGGTCTTGGACCTACTGTGTTTAATGGCCAGAGCTTGGTGAGTTTTCAGACCTCCTGTCAGACTACCTTTCTGTCATGCTCTTACTTTTGCTTGCTTTGGAGGATATGTGTAGTGTAATGCTTCACATACATTTCCTGTGTATGTAATTAAATGAATTTAGAAGTTAAATATGTAACTTAAATGAAAAATCTATTCTGAATATCTCAAAGGTCCTATCCTTGAGTAACCATGTGACCTTAAGAGGAAAACATATCATGAATTTTTATTGTTGAGAGGCCATATATTAGGAGAGAAGTAGGTTTGCAAAGGCATGTAGGCTGTATTGATCAATCAGCTGGTACTGCATCTTGTTTTCATCAGTGTTGTGGTTATAGGAACAATGATTTTTGAATATCAATTTTTGGATTTATACCTAAATACTTTAGATACTTTAGCATTCTGGCTTTTCCTGGGGCATGCAGATAGCTTTATTGGTATGATTGGAATGAAGGAATTTGTATCCATAGAATATCAAAAAAAATTGGGCCTGCCTCAATTATAAGTAGCTTTCTGAGAATAAATAGCACTATCCTTCCCAGAGATGGGTAGGCAGCACAGAGGGTGGCATGGAATCTGGATGGCACAGGAGGAGGGCAGGATTGGATCATGGCAGAAGTCTGCAGAATCATGGTCTTACTTCCTCATAGTGCCTACAACTCTCAGTAAATGTGCCATAGTCTTAAAGTCATGTGATCAGATGTTTTATAGCTGTAATAATTGGTTGACCTTTATTTTTATATATAATCTGAGGAATTAGGTTAAGGTTTTAGAAGAAATAATTAAATAGAGGTTTCTGAATGTTCCATGCCATGTAATTGGTTACTTCATCAAAATTTACTGAAAATTCAAGAGAGCCAAACATCATCATGAAGCTGAAGATTAACCCAGTTCCTCACCTTGCAAATACCTTTTTTTCCCTACCAGTGAATGTCTTTGATGGCTCCTATAGGGGTAGGCATTTTGTCGTATTTCTTGAGAAAATTTAAGTGTATGTGTTCATGTTATTTCTGCCAGATTAAACTGGTCTGCTTAAACAGTGGCTACTAAGTTTGTCATTCTTATAACTCCTCATGGAGCCTCCCAGACTTTATAATTATTGCTATCTAATACTCCATGAAAGTAAGTGTCTGCTAGCACTATAGTGAACCCAGACATGGATTGGACAAGACACAAGATAAGGGAAACGGTAGAAATAAAGGGGTATCCTGCACTGTAGATCTCCACCACAAATCACAAAAATTATATGGTAAATATATTCAATCCATGTTGACATGTCTTTAAAGTTTTAGTGTTATATGTCATCTACCATGTAAAAATATCCCCAAGACCCTCCAAAACCCCATAATATCTAAACCCATAACTCTATAGCTTGACTTTCTTTAATGTCAATGGGAAGCCATGTTAGTATGAAGCAAGCTCAGCTTAAGACCAATGGGATGAAAACGAAAACTAGGTCACTTTCCCCCAAAATGTACAGTCTTCAAACTCCAAGTGTTACAATCACATGATGTCTTTGTTGAAGCATACATACACACACCACTATGAAATGCGTCATCAGTTTCTTAAAAGACAAGAGGAAAGGACCTGCATTTCAGTGTGCACCACTGCTACTCTTAAGCACTGCAGTCTGAGACTGCTGGCTTCACACATAGATTTCCCAGTGACTTAAAAGTTAATGGATGTAGCTAATGTTGTAGGGTGGGGGAAAATGACCAGGGAATATTGGTGAGTTGTTCACAGACAGAGTAGCGTGGTGGTAAAACAGGCTTAAAGTAAAACAGTCAGGGATTTTCTTACCTGATGCAATGGGCAACTTAAGTTTTTTGATTCACTGTTTCCCTTCCTGGAACGCGTGAACAGGGTACAGTGGGAGGACTGTGCTGGAGGAGAAAGAATATGGAATATTTGGTAATCCACATCTTTAAAAAGTGGAGTCACATGAAAGAGAGTGATTATGGTGCTTACAATTGACACCTTGTCTTCCTGAAATCTACTGGAACTCCCTCCCAACAACCCCTGGTCTGAAGGAGTCATGCTACAAATAAGCCTTCCATGTAACCTAACAATCACAAGCAGAGTATCAACCTTGATGATCAGGTACTGTGTAAGCTCCAACAAGGAACTGGTCTCGGAAAAAAAAATGTAATCTGTTTCTGAAACATGGTGGGACAGTTCAAACTTTCCACAACTTTATACCGAGGTGAGATCGGGAAGGAAAACTGCATGCTTCGAAAGAGCAAGAGGAATTCATTCCCACTAAATTTGATGGGCTAGAAAAGATACAGTCTACAGATAACAAAGAGGCTGAAATTATAGCTTTGAGGTGGAGGAGGATTGCAGGGCTTTGTTGTGTGATTCAATCTCAAAGGAGCATGACAAAACGACCCGCAGGAGGAGAAAACAAAGTGGTTGGTCATGTCTGTAAATGCTGAGTGTCCCTATAGCAAACCCGTGCAATTTTGCGTTTGTTTCTAGGAAGAAATAACTGTTTCAAGCATTGGAGGATAATGCAGACAGAGACAAGTGATGGTTTAGCTGTGAGATAATTGCAGTAGACTTTCTGAAGAAAGCAGCCTATTTAATCTCTTTTCTTCTCCGGGTTTTGAAATGGGCATTTGGATAATTTGTCAGAAATAGATTTTAACTTTTATAGTCCCACATTTTCTTGGTGTTCAGGGGCCAGGGTCTTTCTTGAGAATCTTAGTTTGATTCTAGTTTGCTAGCCACCAGGAAGAGAAATGTTCTGGTACAAGGGAATTAGCAAAAAGGACAAACTTCTTTATTAATCACTTATAAATTAATATATATCTCCATCTGGGTATAGATGTCATAGTCTTCCTCAAGAAGTTTTACAATGCATTTGTTTATGTCCAGTGCTAAGATTGATTTTTAGCTTCAATTCCAACCTGCAAGTCCTTTCAGAAATGAGACAAACAAGATAGAATCTTCTTCCTGCTGAATTTACGGAGAAGGTGCTAGAGATGCTAAGGGAGCAGCTGCTGCTGGGTACTGAACTCAGTCTAGCACTACTGGCTGAATAAATCCAAAGTGTCTCAGAAAGCAGTTCATGACTGTTTTGTTGCTTTTTAAATTAATTTGGACAACTATAGGCAGTGTGATAAACACACACAGCCACAGGAAAACCATTGGACTGTTCACCTAACAGAACCAAATTGAAATACCCTACTGTATCCTAGAAAGAAAGAATGTATTTGCTTCTAATGAAGGATTATCAATAGTTTCCTTTCTTTTAGAGCAAATATTTAGTCAATATATCCTACCATATTTGTCTAGACACTAAGCATTTGGTACTGCATGCTGGAGGGCTCCAGATGAGTTGAAACACAGTTTGTAAGAGCTTGGAGTCTGGGAATGGCATATGTGTACACCAACAGCACATATTGTCACTCTCTAGGACAATGCATTCATTCATTTCCCATGATTCCTTTCTCTGTTCTCCACATCATGTTTTTGGGAGCCAGTCTTCTCTGATGGTTTTTTCCAAATAATGACATGAAGGATTATTATGGTCAGACTTCTGGTTGTACTCTGTGAAAAACGTGGTCCTAACAAGATTTATCTGCAGCTAGACATACTACACAAGGCATATGATTCCTGTAAGGCAGGGCAATGCACTGTGACTGGGTCTGTGAGAGAGTTACTAATCACCCCTTAAGAGACTTCAACAGGAACTCAGATCTTTATAGGAGAAACTACTTTATTTACACAAAATATGTCATCATTATTGAGCAAACATCCTTGCAATAAATGTCTCTTTATGTAGACACTGGTGATAGAGTAGTATTTGCAATTTTGTTTTCTATTTTCTTCATTTTTTTTTCAGAATTTTCTGTTTAGAAGAATGAATAAAGTTTAAGTTGGCACCTGCATCCTATTCTTCCCACCTGCTGTTGCAATACCAATGCCTCTTTGGCATTATTTACCTGATTTAGGCCACTCTGAAGCTATCATTTGGTGTTTTATGATCTCTCCTCTAATCATGTCATCTCATGATTTATAGAGATCAGTTCAAACTAGTGACAGTTTCTTGGCTTGTCTTTCCATTCCAGGAGGAAGAGATTGGCACAAGCTATAATGTTCATTTCCAAATGAATAAAATGAACTTGAGCCAAGCACTTGGCTTGTTCCTTGTTGTGTAACTATTTCCTCTGTGTTGAAACATTCCACTAAAGTTCAGGGAGTAGATAAAACCTACAAGTCTCAGGAAGTTTCTGAAACTTATGAGATTCACAAGCCTCTTCCTAGGATTATGGACTATGCAAGTAGTAGCAATAATTGAGGAGAAGAGACTCTTAAACCTGTTAAGGAGAGTCCTAGAGACGAACCTATCATGGGTGACTCAATACCCATACTGAGATGGGGATTTTGGCCATGCAGCTACTCGTAGTCATCCACATTCCTGTAAATAACCCTTTGTCTACATACATTTAACAAGCAATAACAAACTCAGTTCACCAAGTTAGACTTGATGAAATGGCTTCTTTGGAATCGTCCTATTTACCCAGAATAGGACACCAAGGACTTGCACTTCTGGAGTTCCTTCACACCTTACACAGATCAGCTCATTCTTTAAACATCTTCTGTTTGACCCAGAGAGGAGGAGGGACGAGAAGAGGTTGTTTGACTATTAAAAGGGTTTAAAAAGGCTTCAATTAATTTTTTTGCCTTCAAATTCATACATATGGAGCAATGTGTGAGAGCAGAATCTCCAGCTATTTCTGAGAATGATTAATTGCTGAGCAAGAAAGGGTCCCCCAGTTCTCAGGAAGAGCCTCTTCATGGCGCACAATTAGCTCATCTCCCCCGACAAAGCCACTGGCAGGAGGGGAAAGAGCTTATTTTAGGTAACTAGCATATTTCCGTTCGTCATAAGCCCAGCTCAGCTTTATATAGCTGCTTTTAGCTTTCTTTGTCTTGAACTAAATAATGGAAATATATGTTAGTATTGATGTGGCTGAGGCAGAAGAATGGACTCTTTTACATACGATAGCCCAATTCCTTTTCTTTCTTGTAAATTGCATGTATGAGTTCATAAAGTAGAAAATGCATAGATTTTTGGTTATTCCGTTTATTGTGTCCTGATGGAATAATTTCATCTAGCTGAAACTGTTGTGGATGACCCTGGTGCTGTTTGTATTTTGATGTTAATTCCACTTTCCCAGGAGGGGTTGTCTGGATAGAGGAATAAGTCACATACTCAGATGACTTCTTGTGAACCTTCCTTTAATGAACAAATAAACCAATCACTGGGTAAGTAGGCAGGGCTTCTGGGTTGGAGGGAGGAAGAGAAGGGGTGGGGGAGAGAGACAGGGTTTTGGACTAGGGCAGCAGGAGGACAAGGTGTAGCTACTAGTGTTTCCTGGTTTAGAATTCCTGGCAAATCTGCCAGGATTCACCACCAGAGGATTTAGATTTAATATGGCTTACAAGATTAGGATTCCAGTTGTTGGCCCCAGAGATTGGGTTACCATTGATTCTGAACTACGTTTGTGTGTTTTCCTTCACACAGTGGCTTGACTGGGCTCCAGAGAGAAAGGTCTGGTGGCAAAGTGTGGGTTTGCCAGAAGTTTACCTCAAAAGACTGTGGGAATTTTGAAGCATGGGGTTGGCATGGTGACCCACCAATGTGAACTTAGGAAGCTGGGTGGAGAGATTTTGGAACTCTGAGTCTGAGAGGCTTCATGAGATGAGAATAGGTCAGTCATGTCCGCCAGTGCTTGGCCGGCGAGCCTGCTGGGGCCCTTCCATTGTAGTGTGTATTTTTTTTTTTTAATATTTCCCACAACATGAATCTAGTTGTAGGGTGCTAAGATTTATTAACATTAACTACTATATATCTATATACAAGGATAGCCAGAAACATATACCATGTCCAGATTTTTGGTAAGTTAATAGAAATGGGCAGGTCATTTTATTTCCTTCTCAGTTATTTTATTATGTTTTTGAACATCTCAAAAAATACAACATAAAATATAACTTTTTTCATAAAACATTGTCATGGGAATGTATTTTCACTGTCTAAAATACATTCCTATAAAAAAATTGTAGACTTCTCTGTTGCCCAAGCAGACCAAATTCCTGTGGCTCACTCCTAGCATTGCTACAGAACACCAGTTGGAGCTGCCCTTCCACTCTGTCCAGGCCTCCTGGGATTCCACAGACCACATCCCCATGACCTCCCTTTCCCCATTCATCCCTGCATCCCATTCTCCAGCATCAGCAGGTATTCTCTGTGAACACACCAGCTTAGTAAGCTAGCAAAGCAGGCAACACACAGCCAGCACACTCTGAAAATCCACAGCAAAAACAGAAACTGAGGAAGAAAACCCTCCACCTAACAAAGGCAAACCCAGAAATCAGCACCTAGACATACACTTACCAGAAAAACAGATGCCTAGAAGCCAACCAGGGCAATATATATCCATCACAGCCCAGCTGTCCCCCCACAGTAGGCCCTGGACATTTCAACACAGCTGAAGCATGAGAAAAAGACCTTAAACCAACTACATGAAGATGACAGAGGTCCTTAAAGAGGAAATGAATAAGTTCCTCAAATAATTTCAAGAAAACACAAAAAGTTGAAGGAAATAAATAAAACGGTTCAAAACCTGAACAACACGGAAATAGAAGCATAAAAGAAAACACAAACTAGGGTATTTCTGAAAGTGAAAAATTTAGGTGTTCGAACAGGAAACTGAGGCGAGCTTCACCAACAGAATACAAGATGTAAAAGAGAGAATCTCAGGCATCAAAGATGTAATAAAAATGTATATGACAGTAGAGAAAATGTTAAATCTAAAACACCCCTGACACTAAACATCCAGGAAGTCTGGGACACTATGCAAAGACAAAATCCAAGAGTAAGCATTTCAGCTTAAAGACCCAGAATATATTTTCAACAATATTATAGAAAATAACCTTTCTAGCCAAAAGAAGGAGATGCATATAAAGGTAGACAAAGTATTCAGAACACCAAATAGATTGGACCAGAAAAGAAAGTCCCTTCACCAATAATAACCAAAACACTAAGCATAAAAAGTCCAAGGAAAAATATAAAAAGCTGCAAGGGAAGAAGACCAAATGACATATAAAGACAGACCTATTACAATCACATTTGACCTCTCAATGAAGATTCTAAAAACCAGAAGGACCTGGATAGATGTCTCACAGATTCTAATACACCACAGATACCAGCCTAGACTGTTATATCCAGCAGAACTGTCAATAATGATAGATGGAGAAAAATAAGATACTTCATTATAAAGTCAAATTTAAACAATATCTAAAAATTTAGCCATACAGAAGATGCTAGAAGGAAAATAAATAATCCCATACTAACAAACATAAAAGAAGTAAAACAGACACTCACAGACATGCATATAACTGCCATCACCAACAACAAAATAATAGGAAATAACAGTCATTGGTCATTAATATCTCTTGATATCAACGGTCTCAATTCTCCAATAAAAAGATGCAGACTAACAGAATGGATGTAAACAGGAATGTCCTTCCACTGTATCCAAGGAAGACACTTCAACATCTACAATAGACATTATCTTAGGGGAAAAGGCTAGGAAAAGGTTTACCAAGAAAATATACCCTAAGAGGCAAGCTCACCAGCTTGAAGGTGTAGCTATCTTAATATTTGAGAAAATAGACTTCAAACCAAAATTAATTATTATATCTTTCAGAAGATGGGCACTTCTTATACATCAAAGAAAAAAATCCACCAAAATGACATTTTCATTCTGAATATCTATACCTCAAACACAAGTGCACTCACTTTTTTAAAAAAAGAAACACAACTACAGCGTATATCACACAGTGACCCTCCCACTAAGATAATGGGAGGATTCAGTACCCCACTCTCACCAATGGACAGGTCATCAGAAGAAAACTAAACAGAAATATTGGAGTTAACAGACCTTAAAAACCAAATGGACCTATGTACAGAATTTTTACAGCATGTTTACAGAACATTTTACCTAAACATAAAAGAATATGCCTTCTTCTCAGAACCCCTTGGAACTTTTTCCATAATTTATCACATACCTGAACACAAACCAAGTCTCAAAAGATACAAAAAATTTTACAAAGCTCCCCTTCATCCTTTCAGAGCACCATAGAGTGAACCTGGGTATCAACAACAGCGAGAACAGAAAGCTTACAAACTCATGGAAACTGAGCAGTTCTCCATTGAATGAAAAATGAGTCAAGACTGAACTAAAGAAAAAGTCAAGTACTTTCTACATCTCAGTGAAAATGAATATGCAACATACCTAAACTTTTGGGACACAATGAAAGTGATGCTAAGAGGAAAGTTCATAGCGTTAAGTGCATTCGTAAAGAAGTTAGAGAGATCTCATACCACCAGCTTAGCAGCACACCTGAATGCTCTAGAAGAAAAAGAAGTCATCATTCATTCCCAAGAGGAGTAGTTGGCAAAAATAATCAAACTGATGTCTGAATCAAATGAAATAGAAACAAAGAGAAAAATAAAAGAATCAATGAAACAAAGATTTGGTTCTCTGAGAAAATTACCAAGTAGACAATCCCTAATACAAAGTCATTAAAAGCCAGAGAGAGAATATTCAAATTAACAAAATCAGAAATGAAAAGGGAGACATCAGAGCTATACTTCAAGATCTGTGTCATAACTTTTAAGAGTTCTCTTCAATATCTTCCGGTTTAGATTGTTTTGTGTGTGTGTGTGTGTGTGTGTGTGTGTGTGTGTAATGGGGTGTGCTTAGGGGAGAGAGGTTGTCCCAGAAGCTTTCTGTGTTTCTCATTCTGAACTGTGAACCTGCAGTGAATACCACTGAAAAGAAGCTTCCTTTTCCTTTATAGTAGGAGGCAACAGCATGGATCATGGATTTCTGTGTGGTTTCTGGGGACAGCCACTGCTGCAGTATTGGCCCCGGACACCACCACAGTCCCCATGTGGCAGCCCAAGCCACTAATGTCAACATGGCTTCTGGTAGCAACAGACACCAACATATCTTCAGGCAACAGAACAATTGCCTTCAGACAATGGACATCCACATGGCCTCCTCAGCACACATAGCATCAACCACCACACGGCCTCAGGTGGCAGCACAGGCCACACACATCAACATGCACCCCCACCCCTCCCAGCCCCTGAGGCACAAAGGTCTTCCATGGACATCCTCCGGTAGTAGCATGTTCCATGTGCATCAACATGGCCTCCAGTGGTGGCAATATAGATTTAAGACATCCACATTATCTGGAGCATCAACACAGCCTGGGGCAGCAGCACAGCAATGGACACACCAGCACATCCCCTGGCATAGCAGGTATCACAGGTACCAACATGGATTGAGGAGGGCTCGGAGGAGGGAGCAGCATGGAGCCTAGAGGTCTCTCCAGGAGTCCCAATCTAGAAAATGAACTGTTCTCTATCTTGGATATCCTGCTATTGCTTGCAGCCTATGGGCAATGCAGGGACCCCGAGATTCCCCTCCTCCCAGCAGGGCATGCAGCACAGGCTTGCCCGCTCCATGCTGTGGTCTGTTAGGTGGGCACAGGGCTGACCCTATTCAGTAATGACACGCTCTTTATTCCCCACGGCCTCTGTGCTCTTCCATATTGCTTCCATACCCTTCACTGTTGTATATGCAGTTTTGTCATTCTCTGCTGGAGAGCAGCTCTGCTCCAGCATCGTTCCTTCCAGTTTCCGAAGACCTTTAAAAGCACCCACCTGCCTCTTTTTCTTTTTTCTTTTTAAGTTGTTCTGGAGATTCTACAGGCTCTATAAGACTCCTTCTCACTGAAAGGCATGTTGGGTTCCAGCCATCACAGCTCCTCCATACAGGCTGCAGGATGAGGGCAGGATGGGGATTATAAATATTCTTCCAAATATTCCACTCTTCTGTGAACGTGATGACCAACTTTACATTATTCTGCGTCGGAACCTATTATTCAGAAGAGATACAAGCTTCAACCAGTCCTTAAAGATATGTGAACTTAAACCTTGGTTCTATTTGTTTATTCTCTCTGAGATTTTATTTTGAAAGGAAAAACAGGGAAAGTTACAATTATAGTAACAGAGCGATAGCTGATAACTCCAGTTGGCAACCAATGGTTAATTTATTTTGTGTGTGTGTATGTGTGTGTGTGTGTGTGTATGTGTGTGTATATGTGTGTGTGTTTGTGTGCATGCATGGTTTTGTGTGTGTGTGTGTTTGTGTGTGTGTGTTTGTGTGCATGCCTGGTTGTGTGTATGTGTGTGTGTGTGTGATTTTTTTTTCTCACTGTGTAGCCCAGGCTGGCCTCAAGTTTGCACTCCTCTTCTTGTCTTAGCACTCTTAGTGTTGGGGTGAAAAGTATGGGTCATGAACCCAGCTCCAATCCATAATATTTCTGTTATTTATTTCACTTTTTGAGGAGGTGGCTATTTTAGTTTCACACACATACATCTTTTTCCATCCAAATCTCTTGACAACATGCTTTAGGCTATGGTTAGATTTTCTTTTAGGAAATTGGTGGAACTGTTTGCTTTTGCTCTCTAATCCTTACCCTTTTCTGTTCTTTCTTTTCTTAAATTGGGCTCAGTTCCACAAAGGTCCTTATGATCTGCCTTCTCTAGGACAGCCCCTCAGTTTGTGTCCTCAGCCACTCCTGTTTTCTTGTCTTTCACTTCAACCCTTTTCTGTTTTTGCCTCATTGGTTTCTTTCATTACTGAATTGTTCTCATAATTTAGTATACAATCATGCTTCTTATAGTTTTATGACATTCTGACATCTACCAGTTTTTAAAACTTTTTTTAATTAGATATTTGAGTTATTTCCATTTCAAATGGTATCCCCTTTCCTTGTTACTCTTCCAACAACCCCCTATCCTATCCTCTCTCTCCCTCTCCCAATTTCCTGACTTGACTTCCCCTATACTGGGGTATCCTGCCTTCACAGGACCAATGGCTTCTCTTCTCATTGATGTTTGAAGTGGTCATCTTCTGCTACATATGTAGCTGGAGCCATGGGTCCCTCCATGTGTACTCTTTGCTTGGTGGTTTAGTCCCTGGGAGCTCTGGGGGTACTGGTTGGTACATATTATTACTCCTCCTGCAGGGCAGCAAACCTCTTCAGTTCCTTGGGTCCTTTATCTAGCTGCTCCACTGGGAACACTATGCACATTCTATCAGTTGGCTGTGAGCCATGGGTATTTTGATCCACTTTCCAATAAGAACCAAAGTATCCACACTTTGGTCTTCCTTCTTCTTGAGCTTCACATAGTCTGTGAGTTTTATCTTGGGCATTCTGAACTTTTGGACTAATATCCACTTATCAGCAAGTGCATACTGTGTGTTCTTTTGTGATTGGATTACCTCACTTGTGATAATATTTTATAGCTCCAGTAATTTGCCTAAGAATTTCATGAATTTATTGTTTTTAATAGCTGAATAATACTCCATTTTGTAAATGTACCACATTTTCTGTATCCATTCCTTCGTGGGACATCTGGGTTCTTTCCAGCTTCTGGCTATTATAAATAAGGCTGTTATGAACATAGTGGAGCATGTGTCCTTATTACATGTTGGAGTATCTTCTGGGTATATGCCCAAGAGTAGTATAGCTGGATCCTCAGGTAGTGCTATATCTAATTTTCTGAGGAACCACCAAACTGATTTCCAGAGTAGTTTTCACCGCTTGCAATCCCACCAGCAGTGGAGAAGTGTTCCTCTTTCTCCACATCCTCTTCAGCATTTGCTGTCCCTTGAATATTTGATCTTGGCCATTCTGATTGGTATGAGGTGGAATCTCAGGGTTGTTTTGATTTGCATTTTCCTGATTATTAAAGATATTGAACATTTCTTTAGGTGTTTCTCAGCCATCCAGTATTCCTTAGTTGAGAATTCTTTTTTTTAGCTCTGTATCCCATTTTTAATGGGGTTATTTGGTTCTCAGGAGTCTAACTTCTAGAGTTCTTTGTATATATTGGATATTAGCCCTCTATCTGATGTAGGATTGGTAAAGATCTTTTCCCAATCTGTTGATTGGGAAATTGAGTATATGGTCAGTTTTGGAGAAGGTACCCTGAGGTGCTGAGAAAGTATATTCTTTTGTTTTAGGATAAAATGTTCTACAGATGTCTGTTAAATCCATTTGGTTCATAACTTCTGTTAGTTTCAGTGTTTCTCTGTTTAGCTTGTCTTTCCCTAATTTGACCATTGATGAGAGTGTGGTGTTGAATCTCCCATTATTATTGAGTGGGGTGCAATGTGTGCTTTGAGCTTTTGTAAAGTTTCTTTTATGAATGTGGGTGCCCTTGTATTTGGAGCATATATGTTCAGAATTGAGTGTTCATCTTGGGAGATTTTTTCCTTTGATGGGTATTTTTTTCTTTGATGAGTGACCTTCCTTATATTTTTTGATTACTTAGGTTGAAAGTTGATTTTATTCGATATGAGAATGGCCATACCAGCTTATTTCTTGGGACCATTTGCTTGGAAAATTGTTTTCCAGCCTTTTGCTCTGAGGTCGTGTCTGTCTTTATGCCTGAGGTGAGGTTCCTGTATGCAGCAGGATGTTGGTTCCTGCTTATGTATCCAGTCTGTTAGTCTAAGTCTTTTTACTGGAGAATTGAGTACATTGATATTAAGAGATATTAAGGAGAAGTGGTTGTTGCTACCTATTATTTTGTTATTGGAGGTGGTATTGTTTGTTTTTATCTATTGGGTTTATTAAAAGAAGACTAATTTCTTTCTTTTTCTAGTGTGTAGATCCCTCCTTTTGTTGGTGTTTTTCTTTTATTATCCTTTGAAGGACTGGATTTGTGGAAAGATATTGTGTAAATTTGTTTTTGTCATGGAATACCTTGGTTTCTCCATCTATGGTAATTGAGACTTTTGCTGGGTAAAGTAGCCTGGGTTGGCATTTATGTTCCCTTAGGGGGAAGAATTTTGATGTAATTTTGATAGGTCTGCCTTTATATGTTACTTGACATTTTTCCTTTACTCCTTTTAATATTCTTTGTTTAGTGCATTTGGTGTTTTAATTATTGTGTGACAGGAGGAATTTCTTTTCTGGCGAAATCTATTTGGAGTTCTGTAGGCTTCTTGTATGTTCATGGGCATCTCTTTCTTTAGGTTAGGGAAGTTTTCTTCTATAATTTTATTGAAGACATTTACTGACCCTTTAAGTTGGAAATCTTCACTTTCTTCTATACCTGTTATCCTCAGGTTTGGTCTTCTCATTTTGTCCTGGATTTCCTGGACGTTTGGATAAGGATCTTTTTGCATTTTGCATTTTCTTTGACTGTTGTGTCAATGTTTTCTGTGGTATCTTCTGCATCTGAGATTCTCTCTTCTATTTCTTGTATTTTGTTGTTGATGCTTGCATCCATGACTCTTTACTTCTTTCTTAGGTTTTCTATCTCCAGAGTTGTTTCCCTTTGTGGTTTCTTTATTGTTTCTACCTCTATTTTTAGATCCTGGATGGTTTTGTTCAATTCTTTCACCTGCTTGGTTGTGCTTTCCTGTAATTCTTTAGGGGCTTCTACCTGTTTACCTGTGTTCTCCTATATTTCTTTAAGGGAGTTATTTATGTCCTTCTTGAAGCCTTCTATGAGCATCATGAGCTGTGATTTTAAATCCAAATCTTGCTTTTCTGGTGTGTTAGGGGTATCCAGGACTTGCTGTTGTGGCAGAATTGGATTCGGATGGTACCATGTTGCCTTGATTTCTGTTGGTAATGTTCCTACATTTGTCTTTCTCCATCTGGTTATCTCTGGTGTTAGTTGATCCTGTTGTCTCTGACAGGTGATTTTTCCTAATCTGGGCCTGTAAGCCTATCTCAGCATCCCTGAGAGACTACCTCTCCCCTGGCACAGAGGGCTGTGTCACTGTCCAGGTCCTGGGTGCAGGTGGAGCTAAGAAGGACCCTGCCCAACTGCTGTGCCACTCCTGTGATCTCTGTGCTCTTGGCTGTATCTGCTTGTTCAGTCGCAGAAGAGAAGATGGCGGACTCACCCTCAAACCCAGGAGCAGTTCTCCCCTGGCAGGATCAGCATGCAGATGGCTGTGGCACTGCCCATCTCTTGGGTGCAGGTGGAGCCTGTCCCAGCTGCTCTGCCACTCCTGTGTTCTCTGTGCTCCTGGCTGTACCCACCTTAGAGAAGATGAGGCATCTACCTTTAAAAGGATCATCTCTTCATTTACTTTTATCATTTGCCCTTAGAACTCTTATTTTTCTTCACTGAAAAAAAATTCTATAGTAACTGTCTCTGTTTTTTAATTACCCATTTGTTTCGGACCACTTCCTCCCATCAGGCTATGCTTCTGCCAGTTCACCCAGACCATGATTGGCAGCATGGCCAAAAGGGTAGAAGTACCCCTCAGTGATTCTGACTTGTCTGCAGCATTTGGCACTGTGGACCTTGCAAGCACATGTGTTTTCATGTGTGGTGGTTTGAATAGGGTTGTCCTCCATAGATTCATGTGTTTGAATGCTTGGCTATAGGGAGTGGCATTATTAGGAGGTATGGTTTTATTGGAGGAGGTGTGGCCATGCTGGATGAAGTGTGCCACTTTGTAGGTGGGCTTTGAAACCTCCTATGCTCAGGCTCTACCCAGTTTGGAGCAGAGCCACCTCTTGGCTACCTGCAGAAGAGAATCTCTTCCTGGTCGCCTTTGAATTCAGGTATAGAACTCTCAGTTCCTCCAGTACCTTGTCTGCCTGCATGCTACCGTGCTTCCTGCTATGATGATAATGAACTAAACCTCTGTAACTGCAAGCCAGCCCCAATGAAATGTTTGCCTTTATAAGAGATGCCTTGATCCTGGTATCTCTTCACAACAATAAAACCCTAAGTAAGATCCCATGATATCATCCTGTCCTGAGTTTCTCTCCCCTCATTGTTACTTATTGCTGTCACTTTTGCTTACTTCATGTGACCTTTAGATATTAAGCCGCCAATAGGCTTTTCTGTTTACTCTCCCTACTAGGCAATTTCAGGACATTCTCTCTGCCAACAATCCCCAAATATCTCTAGCCTAACCTTTCCCCAGAATCTCCTCCTAGTTAGTGTGCCACTGTGCTAACATCACTTCAAGTTTGCCTCTCTTTTTCATTGAAAATTTTTGTATACAGAACTGCTGTTTTCTGGGTTTTCCTCTGTCTGAGTACCTGGTATTTATAACATAGTTTATGTTTTACCTTCAAAATAGCTTCTCCCCAATATTTTCAGTCATTGTTACTGTCACTGCAAGCCAAGATACCTGAAATACTGCTGTGCTTTCCTGACTGGTTTCCTTTAAGTAACTTCTTATATTTACCCATTTAAGTAATTTTTTTTTAATGAAGTCAAAGGACAATTTCTTTAAAAAATATTTCATTTTATAGAATTATATTTATTCAGTTGTGTGTGTGTGTGTGTGTGTGTGTGTGAAGGCGTGTGTGTATTATGGTACACGTGGAAATCAGAGAACACATGTTGAGAGTTAGTTCTCTTTGCCCACCTTGTTGGACCACAGGACCAAACTCAGGTCATCAGCCTTGGGTGTCTTTACTCACAAAGCCAGCTCACTGACCAGGAAATAATCGTTTAGACACACCAGGTACACTCTTAAAAAAATTTAAAAATAAAATAAATTTTTATTCCAAGAAGTATGCAGCCATGAATACTCTTTCAGATGTGCCATAGCTAGTTGAATGAACATGAAAATTTCCCAAAGAAACTGAGTATCCAATGGGCACTGAAATAAATGCCTACTTTTTTTTTTCCTAGAGAGGATTTACTTAGGCTTAAAATACTTTACATACAAATTACTTTTTATTATGACTTATTTGTTGTGCTAGTGGCTTCTTGCAGAAAACTAAGAATACAATCTACTCATTATAATAAATATTGATGTATTTCCCTAACTGCAAAGGCAAACTACCACGTTACCATTGTATATGCCTCCTGTTTCATTTTGTTTTTAATAAAAGCATCGTTTGAATACGCTTGACTTTTTTTTCACTGTCTGACCATCATTTCAAGCAATCATAATCAGACTTGCTATTTACAAATAAGTTTTGATTTATAATATGTTATTTCATATTGTAGGTAGGGAAACTCAGGGGCTAGCAAGGACAAGAAACTGAGGTACCATCATCTATCTGGATGTGTCTGTGTGTATGTGTATGCGTGTGTGTGTGTGTGTGTGTGTGTGTGTGTGTGTATTCTATTTTGTTTCAACCAAGTGTCTTTTGATTGAGGTCAAATCAATGGTCCTTAATCCATAAGTAAGAGCAAGACTTTAGACACTTTTGTGAAAATAACATTCATTGGAGGGGGCTAGTTCTACCTCATTAGGAATCACAGGTGGCAGCTGTTACCTGGCTCTGCTGGGATGGCGAGTAAGCAGGATCCATCATCTATAAAGGTTTTAGGAAGTCTTCCACTACTGTTCTCCTCTGGCTGCACACAGGCATGAGATCTCTCCATTCTGAGGTCTGCTGCACATGCTGCAGTTTTCTGGTTGATTGATTCACATTCTTCCTCGATCTCTTTGCCTTTCCCTGATGTCCTCATGTTTATGAGACGTAGTGCCTTTGTCTATAGGAGCAAAGTAAAGGAAATGGCAAAGAGGAAGTTTTCATCGTGTGAGCTGTCCGTTGACTACCTGCCTGAGAAGTCAAATGGGGAACAAATTTTCATGCAGATTTAAATAAATATTACAATGCTCATTATTCATAACATATAAATTACATTTAATTTTATTTTTTACTTATTCACTTTATAGCCCACTCACTGCCCCTGATTCTGATCACTCCCTCCCACAATCTTACTGCCATCCCCCTGTGTTAAGTCCATCCTGTGTTATATTACATTCCTATGACATATATGACAGGAAAAAGAAGGGGAACTCTGAGAGGGTAGGAAGAAGTTGAAAGAGAAGAACAATGGGGAGCAGAAGAGAAGACAGTGGAATATGCATGCCACGGAAGAGGGGATGAGTAAAGGAAAGAAATATATGTGCTGTGTTGGACCTAAGCCTCTCTGCACATATAGAGCAGATGTGCAGCTTAGGAGGTGGTGACTAGAAGGAGCCTTTATTGAGGTGCCATGCCACCTGGCAGGAACTTGACATAGACCAACATGAAGTTCCTCTCCCAGCCTTTGAGCAGGAACTCCTGTGCAGCTTCATGTGAGTCCTGAACAATTGGAGAAGGGCTATATAAAAAGCTGTTGCCTATATGTAGAATATGTTCTTTTAGCTGGGCTTCATTTTTGGCCTCAATGGGAGCAGAAACACCTAGCCTCAAGGAGATTTGATATGCCTAGTTGGAGGGGATACTCAAGGGAGTCTCCACTCATAGGAGAAAGGGGGGATGGCAGAAGGATTGTGGGAGGTGGTGACTAGAAGGAGCCTTTATTGAGGTGCCATGCCACATGGCAGGAACTTGACATAGACCAACATGAAGTTCCTCTCCCAGCCTTTGAGCAGGAACTCCTGTGTCAGCCATAATCCCCTCCAGCTAGGGTGGAGCACTCAGACCAAGGTGAAGCTCATTGTTCTCCAAGGACCTGCAGTTTCCTGAGAAACACTAGCCACCTGCAGAGCAACTGAACTGATTCTGCTGAGAAGCTTCCAGCCTTTTCCCCTGCCTATATATTGGGAGTTCTTCATTAAGCTTTGAGACCTTGAATAGCAGGTGTTACCTTGGTCTCTGTCTCTCTTTGCCACTTCCCATACATCCCTAGCTCCCCTTCCAGGTAACCAGTTTGATGTAACTGAGGGCAGTTACAGAGGAGCAGTGAGCAGGATGTAAAGGGAATAAGTAAAAAAATTAAATGTAATGTAATTTATAGTATTAATTTTTGAAGTGTATGGGTGTTTTGTCTGCATGATTGTCCCTCTACCATCTTTGTTTATGGTGCCCACAGAGGACAGAAGAAGGCAATGGATCCCCTATACAGTTACAGATGTTTGTGACTACCATGTGGGTGTTCAGAAATCAAACCTTGGGCCTCTGGAAGCACAACCAGTGCTTTTAACCAATGGAGTCACTTTTCCATCCTGAATACATATATATTAAAATGTCCCAGTGAAGCCAGTTTCTCTATATACTAGCTAAAATTTATGATAAAAATTATTTTCTAGGTTGGTTTGATCTAACAAAATTTAAATGTGGTTTACAACTTGCTACAGTATGTCCATTAAGTAAGGAAGTCCTGCGTTGCTATTATTAGCAAATCAATGTCGTGACTAGTCTTAAACATCAATTTGACACAACCTAAAATTATCTGATAAGTGAATCCCACTTGAGGAATAGCCTAGATAGGATTGGCCTGTGGACATGGCTTTGGGGGAATGTCTTGATTGTTAATTGATGTATGATGATTCAGTCCACTATAGGTGGCATCATTCCCTGGGTAAGACATCCTGAATAGTGTAAGAAAGTTAGGTGAGCATAAATCTGCCTGAAAAGCAGCATCTTCTGTGGTTCCTGCTACACTTCTTTAGCTATGAAGTGAGTTCTTTGAACAGTGGTAATGCTATGTGGAATAGTAGGAGGGGGCAAACTTCAAGTTTGTCCCTTGGTTTCTCTCACTGATGGACTGTGACTTAGCATTGTAAGCCAAATAAACTCTTAGCTCCCCTAAGTTGCTTCATCAGAGTATTTTATCACAGCAACAGGAATGAAACTAGAACAACCAGGTACTCTAAAGGAGAACCCTTACCAAGTAGTATGTAGTGTTTATGCTCATACAAGTGTGGTTTTGAAGTTGAGTGACAATGTTAAATATTTAATATATTAAAGAGTATATGTAATATTTATGATGACTGTTGAATTCTTTATATAAATTATTTACTATCTAACTTTCATGAAAAATTTGCTGCTTGCTTCTTGGTTAGAATGGTGTGATTTAAAACATGTGATTTGTTTTATGCCTCCTTGTCTACACACAGGCTGTATGTTGCTACTTTTTAAAAGGAAGTAGATTATTTTAGATGCAAACTCTTCTAATGATAATTAGAAGGCCTAGGTTGTTTGAATCTATGTGTTTTAAAGAGAAAAATAATAACTCATATCTTAAGTGGTTTTATAGGATTTTCTCTAGTCTTACTGAGTTGGAGAAATCTGAGGGCTACAGCAAGAATGTGCGGGTTGACAGCTTGTATGTGAGGGATTAAGGAGAGATTCAGGAGTTTCTGGAACCTAAGTGTTACCTGAATCATGTTCCTATCGAAACACGAGCATGGAGATTTCTTTGTGTCTAGCCAAGGCTGGAGGTGAGAGAAGGTGTGGGAAAAAATTTAATTTCCTTGGGTTATATTTTACAGAAAGACCCAGGTAGTTCTTTGATCTTTGGAAAAACCATACATGAAGACATGCGATGCTCTTTTTTTTTTTGTGATTTATGCTGTCCAGTCTCTTGCTTTCCTTTTCCACAGATGAACTATTTTCTCTTTAATCACTGAAGAATTTTTGATTTGTCCTTCTGTGGATGATTCTACTTCTGAATTTAGAAAACTGCCTCTTTCAGTACATCCTTTACAGAAAGGTCACTGTGTCATTAGGAATAATGGTCCCTAAAGGTAGTGTGCAAGAGACCACAGTTGAAATTATAGAGGCAGGCAGGATAAATATCCCTCATGTATACATGTACGCTCTCTCCATTTTCCATGTGATCGTTTAAAAAAATTAACTATATTTTGAGAATTTTATGTCAGTTTACTTACTGTATGATCATACCCTTCCCTCGATGTCCCCTTTAGCTCTTCCCAGACTTCCTTACCAGGTCCTTATTTCCAGCTGTGTGTCTTTTCCTCTTTCTTTTCTGGTTCCTTCTCTTTATTTTTTGTTTACTAACACACTGAGTTCAAATCATGCTACCTATATGTATATTAATATGTAGAGCTTGACACCCAGTGGAGCATGGCCAATTTAACCAGGATCCAGTCCTTGGAGAAAATGGACTTTTCATTTACTAGCAGCTATCAACTGCCAAGAGGTCTTCAGCTGGGGCTGGGATGTGTTGACTTCCTCCCCCAGCAGTGCTGGACTGTGGCTGGGTTTGATCTTGTGTAGCTTTTGTGCAAGTATCTCTCCGTGCTTTCGGTTCTTGAGTACAGTGGTTCTCTCACACATAGGAGACATAGTTTCAAGGCACTCTTTTTCAATGTCTGGTATTTTTCAGTTTTATACTTCTTCTCTATTGAGGCTCCCTAAATCTTCAGGGAAGTGGATAAATTGTAGATGCTGTGATTCCTACATAGGACATTACAGAGGAACTTTCCTAAATCATGCTGTACTCTAACCCCCCTTTCGTGACTTCCAGAGAAAGATGCAGACTCTACCTGGTGGATTGAGTAGTTAAACAGTAAAGGTCAGCAAATGGGCTGTAAATAGAAATTTGCATTTTGCTGTAATTTTATGTAGAAAGGTTCACTTTTGGTTATTTCTCTCTTGCTTCTTTTATAGACTTTCCCAAGGGGTTAGTTTGCTACAATGGGAACAGAACTTCTCCAGCCTTTGAGATGTGATAAAAACGAGGCCATGGCCCTGGAGACAGAAACTAGGGAAGAGTACCTGTGTGGGTTTTTTGCCTGGGGCAGTTATGAGTTAGAGGCAAAAAAGCAGGTAGGGCTCCTCCACTTCAATAGGTTTAGAGAGATGACACCTGGGTGGTGGTAATAAACGATTTATTTGCCTTCATACCATCTTTGCTATACATACCCTTTGGGCAGTTTGCTGATATGGATAGGATTGTGGATGACAGAGTTAGAGTTTTGCTATTAGCTTCTAGAAAATTCCATTAGCCAAGAATGCCACAGAGAAAAGGTATATATTATTGTACATAACAGTAGAGTAACATTTGTTGAGGTTTTGAATGAATTATTACCCCAGGGGATATGTGTTTGACCTGACATGTTAGATAACAAGACAAAATGAAAGCAACAGTAAAAATCAAAGTGAAAAATCATTGTTGCCAGTATTAATGTTCTTGTGTTCTTGGTTCCATCAACCAATATGAACTCTCTGTTCTTTAATTTTTAAAGTTTTATTTGGGCTACATTATAACTTTGTCTTGGCTACCAGAGTCCCAGTGCCACTCAAATGCAAAGCAGGTTTCAAGTCCTAATATTCTCTCACCCCACAGAAAGAAAAGTATCCTTGTGCTTCTCCCCAATGTCACCATAACTGTTGGTGGGGTCTGGTCTGAGAACTCTCATCAAGGGATGCTGTAACCCAAATTCACTCAAGTTAACTGTTTAAAAGGATGACCTTTTTTTTTTTTTATAAAAAAGCAACTTAAATGTATTCCACATTTGTCTTAGAGCTGAATGACTGTCTTTCCAATCTGATTTAAATAAAATCATGTGCTAGATTTTAAATCAGATAGTGAGAAACTTATAATATTAAAGGGAGATTAATAAAAGCCATTGAAAAATTTACTGTGAGAGAAAATCAAAGCATCAAGCAATAGATATCACATGGGCCAGATCTAGAAGCACATCAGGGATAAATTCAGGGGGCTGATGCCTTCAGGACAATCCATCAAAGTCTCGGGAGGAGAGGCCAAGCTGAATTTGAGTTAAGAGAGAAAATCCCCTCATGGCAAACACTGCTAATTCTGGTTTTGCATTTGGAATACCTTAAAAAATCAGACACCCAGCAGGGTTAGATCCTTACTCTTTCTTACTTTTAATGATCTTGTAGCATGTGATGGGATGGGCCTCCAAAAGAACTCTTTTTTAAAAAAAATAATTTTTATTTATTTACATTCCAAATGTTGCCCCCTCTTGATCCTGCCTCCAAAAGTTCTTCACTCCATTCCTCCTCCCCTTTGTATCTGATAGGATGCTTCTCCTTCCCCAGTAAGTGTTGGTGGTACTGATTGGAATGGTATTTGGCCTATTTCTAGGGAAATGTTATCCCTAGTGGAGGGGCTTGGGAGTCAACAGCATTGTCCCATTTCAGGGTGACTCTCTGCTTTATGTTCATGTTTGTGTTTAAAGATGTGATCGCTCAGCTTTCTACTCCTGCTGCAACACTTGCCTCTTGGTTTTATGATACCTTGCCATAGTGGACCCTTAACCCTCTGAAACTTAAACTAAAAGAAACTCCTTCAGCAGTGGTTCTCAACCTTCCTAATTCTGAAACACTTTAATACAATTCCTTATGTTGTGACCAACCCACCCATAAAACTATTTTTGTTGCTACTTGTAATTGTGTTACTGTTATGACTCATAATGTAAATAGATGTGTTTTCTGATGGTCGTTTTGGGGTTGAGACCCACAGATTGAGAAATACTTCTTGTCTCTAAGTTGCCTTGGTCATTATCACAGCTATAGAAAAGTTACTAATACAGGATGATAGGGAGGCTTTCAGTCTAATCATCTATGTGGTTTTCACCACATATTCATAAACACTGCCATGCATAAAGCCAGGAGAATTACTAAACACTCTGCCTGTCTTTTGTGTATACAGTGATGCAGGTATTGTAGACCACCATTCCTTTCTCATAATCTTTGTCTACTTTAGTATTAACTTGTACTTCAGGAGATAAAGGCTTCTAGTGTTGGAAAATAACATGGTACACCAAAGCCAATGACTAACACATCGAATCTAACAAGATCACCAACATTTGAAAAAATAATTCTGCCATCAGGAATCATGTCCATCATTTACTAATCCTGTTTGCACCAGGCTAAAAGGAGAGTGAGGCATTTGCCAAATGGTCTTGTTGCCTGTTAGGAGTTCAGATAGAAATCCCAAGAGAGTGTTCTATGGCTGTTGTTTGGTTGCTGTGGGAATTTTACAAGCTTGCTGTTCTCTCAGTAGCATAGCAACAACTCCAGGCTGGAGTGTTTCCCAGCAGGCTCACCAGAACAACATGTTTACCGCTGTGCTCTAAAGCACAACTGGCTGAGACAGAGTCTGACCAGGGCAGGCCCTGACCAATTACGCTGGAGGGGATGCTAATAACACAGGAGGCAGGCAAATCAGCCGTGCTCTAGGCATCCTTATTTGCTGCTGTGCAAGAGCAAGTGTGTCTAAGGATTGTTCTGATTATTTATATCCACACACATAGAAATGTCTCTGACATTATTAAATATTGCTTTTTAAATGTTTTTGTATAATTTTCTTTAAATTTTTTTCAAATACAACATTTTGATTATAGTCTTTACCAGATGCCCTAACTTTTCCCAGATTTGCCCTACCTCCCACCTATCCAAACTCATGTTGTTACTTGCTCTTTAAAAATCAAAGAGCTCCAAAAACAACAACAACAATAACAACAAAAACCTCAGGGAATAAAAACCAAAACAAATAAACTAAAAAAAATCAGTATGATACAAATACCCAAATGAGATAAAACAAAAAGCCCACACATAGAAACATGTGAAGGCTGTTTTGTGTTAACCAATTATACCTGGTCACGGGGTCTCCTGTGGGATGTGGTTATTATAACCAGTGATGCTCCACTGGATAAAAATCATTTTTCCATTTCTAACAGGTATCAATTGCAAATAACTTCTTGGTTAGGAGTGGGATTTTGTGTCCACCTCCCCTTCTCAGTGCTTGGATTTTGTCTAGTTTGAACCTATGGAGGTCTTGTATCTATTGTCACAATCCCTGTGAGTTCATAGTGTGTCAGTACTGTTGGGTCTGAAAGGTGATGTTTCCTTATTTTGGTAAAATAACATACTAACTAAATGACTCCTAATGACATGCTTCTATACCCATAGATCAGGGCCTTGATCACTTGTAATTACAGAAACGTCCTGCAATATATGGGAACTAACACAGAGACTCACAACTGGACAGTGTGCGGAGAATGAAAGACTTTAAGACACTTGGTTCTAATTGAGATGTTTTCATCAAACTCTCCCTCAAGGCTCAGGGATCCAGGTGGAATAGAAATGAGAAAGTCACCAAAGCCAGAGGAAGACTCCAAGGATATGGCTTTTTATATCCCATTTGAATGGAGTGACTTTTAAGAGGGGAGACCCAGAATTGATGGAACATGTACTGTTGAAGGAGAGCTGATTATTACCCTCTGTGCTCCACCCTACAGGTATTGCTTTAATTTGCTTCTTTCCACAAAGATTGCTTTTTGAAAACAGAGTTGCCCCCTGCAACAAAGACAATAAGTTAACATTTGCATATCATCATCATATCATCATGGTTTGCACAGACTATGAAACAGTTATCTTGTGTTCTGGATGAACGCATGGTCTCAAGGTGGTGGGGCTGTTTTGAGAGACTGGGACCCTTGCGGGTAGTGGGCCTTGAAGGTGTTAGCCTGGCCTGGGTTCCACTTGAGGTTTCTTCACTTCCTGCCCTCACCTGCCAATCTGATCTATCCCACTCTCCTGCCTTCCCTAACAGGATGCACTGACTCTCTCTGAATTATGAGCAAAAGTAAACCCTTTCCCTTCAGCTTGTTTATGTCAGGGTGCAGGGGAAAAGTAAGTAATGCAGTTTCACTGATAGCAGTCACCATGGTAGCATTTCCTTATTGGATATGAGAAACTGAGGCTTGGGGCAAGTCAAGGTGATTTGTGAACATTTGTCTGACATCAAAGCCTCTTCTACAAGCCACACTCTCTATTTCTGGAGGCACTATGTCTTGTCATATATTCAGTGCCAACATAGGAGCTTGGTGTTCTAAAACATTTTTGTCTTATAGTCAATGCATTTGGACTGATTCGCTTCATCTCCACAAAGCCTTCTTTAAATAAGGCACAGATGGCAGCAATTTAGAATTTGTCTTTGGATTCTTACACAAAGGTAAGATTTCTAAGAAGCAAGCCCAGAGAGGTAGTGTAAAGAGCAGTCCTACTCAGGGACTCCATTCCCACAGCACCCACCACAAGGTAGCAAAAGGGAGAGGTGATGGCCATTTTGCTGAAGGATCTGAGGGAGGACAGTAGGTAAGGATAGCAATGGATAAACCTGTTGTTGCCTCAGAGGTTAATAGAAAATATCCATGCTTCTCCGAGCATAAAGGATGTAGCAAAGTTGCTTAACAAGGTCACTGGCTCTGGGGAGACTGGTGATCTCTGCTCAATCAAATCCCTTCACCTGCAGTGGCCGGTCAAACCCTGAAAATAGAGGCAACTAAATTAGTCACCCGAAATTTAAGTGCCCAGATTCCATTTTCTTAGGATTGCTTGTTACCACTGTCACCGCCCAGGAATGACACTTTATAATTGAGGGGATTCAATAATGCCCAGAGGCCTGTCTGTTGCAAGCCCCAGAGGACACCTATTTATCTCTTTTAGATTCAGGCTACTTGCCGATGGAAGGCATTCATGTCAGCGGAAGGAGGTAGCTTTGGAGAATTGGAAGGAGTCCAGTAAATGTAAAGTATCCTTTTCTGGAAAAACAAAAAAAGAAACAAAAGAAAAAGACACACAGAGAGAGCAAATATTAGGTCAAGAAAGGACTCTGTTTCTGTTGCTGTAGTAGAACTTTGTCCCATGGGTTTTTTTTCTTTTCTTTTTTTTTTAACTTTTTGTTTTGTTCTTTGTGAATTTCACATCAAGCACCCCAATCCCATTCATTTTCCCCCTTGTACTTGCCCTCCACCCTTGCAACCTCCCCCTCAACAGAAAAAAAAATCTCTCCTTTGAAACTCTAGTGTGACATGGTGTGCCCCGCAGTATATATATTTTCGCCCACACTTTGCTGCAAATGTTCATTGCAATGACTTGGTGATCTGGTATGAGGCCTCTGGTTTCTGACACTCTATCAATACTGGGACTTCTCTTAGATATCCTGCTGTTGTTCTGTGTCATGGAGATCCTATATATATAGTTTTGGATCTGTAGAACTGGCCCCGTTATGTTCTCTATCAGTCCATGGGGTAGATGCTGGGGTGTGACAATTCAAAGCCTTGGACATAGGCCTCAGAGGTATCTGAGCTGGTCAGCTCACTGGCTGGCTCTCCTGCTTTCAAGCTGTCAGAGCTGACTCACCAGCAATCCCCAGGACTAGAGTCAGCTCTACCCTGCTGCCTAGGCGAGGCTCAGGTCCTGATCTGGAGTGTTGCAGCCAGTGCGGAACTTAGCCAGGTCTCCCACTCTCATGACTCCAAAGCCAGTGATCCCACTTGTCATAGATGTCAAGGGACAAGGGAGGGGAGGAGTGCATCTGTCCCTTCACTACACAGTAGACAAGAGGTAGGGCTAGCTCTCCTGTGCTCATATCCACATCCAGGGCCAGCATTATTCTGCTGTCCGCACAAGGCGGCAAGAAATTAGGATTGGGACGGCACCGCTCTCCCTCCCCCTCCTCCTTCGCCTCCCCCCTCTTCCCCCTCCTCTCTCTCTCTTTCCAAGGCTAATGCACTCCAGACAAAGTTGCAGGGCAAGTTCTCCTATTCTTAAACCCTTTGGGCTGGCCCACTCACAACTCCCACATCTAAGGCTGCCTTCAGTTTGCTGCCCAGGTGAAATGCAGATTGGCCCATGTTTTGAACAAAACAAAACCTTTCTACTCAGAGAAACTAGAGAAAGAAGTGGGTCAGGGCAGCGGAGATGGACAGAATTCCAGTTCAAATGATGCCAGGTTACTAGAGGTCAGCCTCCTGGACATTTGAGACTCCTTACTGAATGAAATATACAGAACTGTGTTGTGGTGCCTGCCTGAGTATAACATAACCAAGGCATACAGCTAAGCTCAAGCCAAATATTGTTTTTTTGTTGGCTAGATCTAGTTATGTCAAGTTGCTACAGATGCTGTTTCCAGTTTCTTTTGCCTGTTTACAATGAACTGTACTGACATACATGGATTGTTATGGGAAAAAAGTTTACTAAGGGAAAGGCCCAAAGGAGTGAGTGTTCAGGTGTGTCTAGCATTATCTGTGGCCCAGCTCTAAGAGAGTAAGAAGGGAGAAAGGACTTTTTAAGGGTTGTTAACTTACTAATCACTTCTTCCGTGGTTGTCATAATGCACCAGTTTTTTTCAGAGCATGCTGTCTGGATTGATAGAAGCTATTGTGCTGAGGAATGTCAATCTTTCTCTGCTGCTGTCTTTTATATGCTAGTCCACGGAACTTCCTCTTCCAACTACCCCTTGTCGCCTTCCTGCCTGAAATTATAAAAGTAAAATTATTCAACAATCATTACCACCTTCTTGACTGAAATTTTGGCTTTCACCAAGCTTTCCTAAGCAATTGCGACTGTATTTTGATCTCACCCCTGGCCACTTGCTCCACAAACTAACCCCACTCACTGCTGAGATATGAACTGCAGCTTTATTTCTTGGAATGTTTCTGCTCATCCATTTTTTTGTCTTCTTAATTATCTTCAAAGAAACACCTGAAAGCCTTAAATAAAAACATCAGTTAACAGTTTCATGTATTAAAAAAGATTTTGATTGTGAAGCTTAGTCTTTTCACTATATGCAATATATATTTTCTTCCTTTTCTATTTTGAATTTGATTTTATGTTTCCTGAGATGGCTGCCTCCCCAACTATGGTTGTAAACTTTGCACTATCTCAAAGTCTATCATTTCCAGAAAGTTTTCTGATTCTTTTCAAGCAGGTGTGATCTCTCTCCTTTGCAGTTCTTCATTACTTAGCCTACTCTTATGGTGATTAGCCTTAGTTCTTACTCTTACTCTTCATTTATCCAGTCCTGGTTATTTCTAAATTTGTCTTATCTTCTAATTAGTTTATACATAACACACAATCCTGGATTATGTTTTGTCTTTGCCTTGCTCATAGGAATATCTCAGGTAATGCCTTTGTATTGAATTGAACTGAACTTTTGATAACAAAGCCTAATTAATTCTTCCTAAACCCCTACTTGTTTAGTTGTCACTTAGAAAACAGTGATGGTCATTAAAGATTAAGCAGCACTTGTAAGACTTTGAAATATTTGAAATACTCATGTCTGTTGAGTTGAAAAGAAGTAAGCCCATGGCAATGGGTTCTGTATTGCCTGGATTTCTTACAGATTCAATAACACAAAATAATGACACAGAGTGTTTAATCTACTCAGCCGTCCAGTACTGAGACCCTGTCTGTTGTCATGCAGGGTCTTTTGGAGTTGCCCAACACAATTAAATTTGAGACAAGACAGAAAAAATTTTCATATATAGAACAGATACCATTATGGAGGATAACCAGTTCTCTGTGTGAGTCTTACCAAGACAACTGGACATATGCAGGCACATGCACGTTACCTATCTGAATTCATGAGGGAAAGAAAGGTGTTTAAGTTTTCTCCTGCTGATATTGGAACTTGTACAAATTTTCAGCTCCATGTAGCTTTAAGATATTGTCATGATAGCTCTTTTAATAAGCATAATACCTTTTAATTTCTGTGATAATAATTTACCCCATTGCAAAAAAATGTAGTAGTGTTAGAATAACATGTCTCAAATGGCTTAAGAAATGTTCCTTTTTAAGACCTCTTTTAGGACCACTATGTGGGGACTATATCTAGATCATGTAATAGTCATTACAGGTGCATGTAGTGGTGAAAGTGTGTAACCCCAGCACTGGAGGGGGTAGGCATGAGCATCAGGAGTTCAGGGTTATCTTCAGCCATCTAGTGAATCTGATGCCAATCTCAGCTGTTTGAGTTCAAGGCAAGCCTGAGCCATGTCTCATAAAATAATAAAAAAAAAAAAAGAAGGAAAAGGCAAAATACATAATTGGCAAAGCTTCAATGTATAAGAAATTTTTCTTTTTCTTATGAGAAAATGAAATTTTCTTTATGTATTGGTTATTCCAAATAGCCTATTAATAGGAAAAATTTAAAAGTAGTATATTACAATATAAAGATTGTGTAAAAGGTGTTTACTTTGGTATTTCCAATTCACAGGAACTCCATGTAGGTCACTGTTAGGACATTTCTTCATTCTACTGAAAACATGTGGGCCTTTTCTATAGGGCCAGTTGCTGGTTGCATAGAGTTCAATGGGAGTTTTAAAGTTGAGGTTAAATATGTGCACTGTGGCATTCACATGTATTCTCAGCTTCATGGTGGCAAGTGCATGTCATCCCAGACCTTGAGGAGTCAGAAGCAGAAGGGTGATTGAGTTCTAGTTTCATTACACACAGACTTCGATTTAAGCTTAGTAATGACCAGAGAAAAATTTTTCTTGTCATCATAATGGAAACCGTGGACCCAGCCTTTGTCTAATGGACCAAGAAAGATGCACCAGGTTTCTGGGGGTACTGTGTCTACAGAGAGCACGTGTATTGCTTGTAGAGCTTGCAAATATCATTGCACTCTGTGTCTGTTGATAAGAGTATAAAAAGTCTGATTGTTGCAACAAACCTGTCACAGCCTTAGTCTTGCTGGGATCTCTCTAACCCAGCCTCTCCAAACATATCAGGTGACCCTGACTTGTTAAGTAAGCACTGGTTCTTATAGGAGAAAAAAAAAAAACCTCTGGGTATGTTTGCAAAGATGGTTCAATATTTGGTTGCTTGTGGTAGAAATAGCCTCAGTGTGGATAGTACCACACTGTACAGTTTTGGGCTATAGTCCAAAGCTGAATAAAAACAAAAGTGATCTGAGGGGCACCATTTGTTTTTCTCTTTTTCTTAACAGGAAGCATCCTGTGACATTATTGCATGCTTCTGATTCCATGCTTTCTCTGTCATGATGGACTCTTTATTACCATGAAATCTCAAATAAACAATCATTCTTTTAAGCTGAGACTAAGCAGGTGTTTAGTCACAACAATGAGTCATAACTAACACAGGTAATTGCATGGAGAAGTCAGAGTCTTTCTTTGGTAAACCTGGCCATGTGGGTTTTACACTTTTAGAACTGGTTTGAAGAAGATATATGGAAGAGTTAACAGCTTTGGGCTGGGCAACCCAGAGAATACTATAAACAGACCTTAATGGGCCATTCTGGTGAGAATTTGGAAGATCAGACAGTTGTGAGAAATGTGAGGATCAGAGGCCCAGCTCCTGAGATTTCAGAGTAGAACAAGGACCCTCTCTAGAGCTGGTCTAGAGATGATTTGTATTATATCCTGGCAAACAGTGTGACTTCATGCTATCATTGTCCAGAAAATTAGAGTGAGGCTAGTTTAAAAAATAATGTACTAATTCAGAGGAGAAAATTCTGAGATAGGACAGCATTCAGGTTGTGGAATGGCTACTGTTCACTGCTCTTATTCAGACCCAGAATGAGATAAAGCAGAAAGATGATAAATATGAAGGTGTCAAGGAAGTAAATGTGAGAAAATTTAAAATTGTGTCTCAGTAAAGTACAGGAAATGCAGCTATAATTATCAAAGGAATAAATACCATTAAAGAGAAACTGTTACCTTGTATCAGGACAACAGAAACTGTGGCCTGACCAGAGAGCAAGAATATGCGAATTGGTGGTTCCAACTTGTGAATTCACTTGGCATGAAAAAGTCTGAACTTCAAATAGTTCCTTGACAAAAAACTATTACCTAAGGTAGTGTCTTTCTGGGGTCAGCACATAGCAGTCTAAGAGATTCAGGCCACATCTTCAGCTAGTAACAGAATCTGGCAGTGCTGTGAACACAGTACTGGCTTTATATCCATAGTGATGCAAAAGTGAGGGGATCACAGAGTTTGAGGCCATGATTCCAAAGGTAAGTCACTAGTGAATCCAGTTTCCATCTAATTTATTCTACTAACCAGAAGAATAAAAGATTTTGAAAAGAAGCTGCACACTAAACTTCTGATTTTTTATATTAATTTATTTTGAAACCAAGAAGACCTCAGAAACAGTGGATTAAAATTTAACAAATGTATTAAATTATTTTGTCCCTTCTTGTAGATAAAAATAAGTAGAATTATTCTTTTGTAAAGGATGCTCATTTATGTCCCCTGCTCTAATCTGAAAAACGTAAACAAAAACAAACAAACAAAAACAAAACAAAGCAAAGCAAAAAAAAAAAAGAAAGAAAGAAGAGAAAAAGAAAGCCTAAACCTCATGGTTCATATAATAAAGCAGCACCAGAAAGAGGGATTGGTGATTTCTACATGGGATCCTACCTAGCTAAGCTTATTGTTTATGTTTACAAAGACAGGCAGATCTCTGAGGTCAAGGTCTGTCTTCAGAGCAAGTTACAGGAGAGCCAAGCTTCGACAGCTAAGGAGTCCGAAAACAGAAAGCTACCTTTCTCAAATAAAAATAGTCTCAATGTCTAGATTTGACAACCACAAGTGTTGTGCCCAACAAACTGCATAGGATGTGGTATGTGTACTTGGGGTCTTTTTATAAGAATCATGGGGCAAACATCATAAAATGCTGATTTGTGGGGAAATCAAAAGGGAATCTAGGGCAAATGATTGAATTGATACACAAATAAAAGATGGCTTTGGTCTGCAAGAGCTGAGCTATCTAGATAGCTATTAGAGCTCTTTTAGAAGTGGTTTAGCCATTCTGACTGGTGTGAGGTGAAATCTCAGGGTTGGTTTGATTTGCATTTCCCTAATAACTAATGATGTTGAACATTTCTTAAGGTGCTTCTCGGCCATCCGAATTTCTTTGGGTGAAAATTCTTTGTTTAGGTCTGTACCCCATTTTTTAATAGGGTTATTTGGTTCCCTGGGGTCTACCTGGTCTACCTTTTTGAGTTCTTTGTATATATTGGATATTAGCACTCTATCGGATGTAGGATTTGTGAAGATCTTTTCCCAGTTTGTTTGTTGCCATTTTGTCCTTTTGATGGTATCCTTTGCCTTACAGAAAGTTTGTAATTTTATGAGATCCTATTTGTCAATTCTTGATCTTAGAGCATAAGCTATTGGTATTCTCCTCACACCAGTCAGAATGGCTAAGGTTAAAAACTCAGGAGACAGCAGGTGTTTGCGAGGATGTGGAGAAAGAGGAACACTCCTTCACTGCTGGTGGGATTGTAAGATGGTACAACCACTATGGAAATCAGTCTGGTGGTTCCTAAGAAAACTGGACATGACACTTCTGGACCTCTCCTGGGCATATACCCAGAGGATTCCCCAGCATGCAATAAGGACACATGCTCCACTATGTTCATAGCAGCCTTATTTATAATAGCCAGAAGCTGGAAAGAACCAAGATATCCCTCAATGGAGGAATGGATACAGAAAATGTGGTATATATACACAATGGAGTACCATTCAGCAATTAAAAACGATGAATTCATGAATTTTTTAGGCAAATGGATGGAAATGGAAAATATCATCCTAAGCGAGGTAACAATCACAAAAAGAATACACATGGAATGCTATCATTGATAAGTGGATATTAATTAGCCCTGAAGCTCTGAATACTGAAGATTCAATTAGCATATCAAATGATTCCCATGAAGAAGGAAGAAAAGGGCCCTAATCCTGGAAAGGGTTGATCCAGCATTGTAGGGGAGTACTAGGACAGAGAAAAGGGAGGGGGAAAGATAGGAGAATGGATAGAGAGAAGAGGACTTATGGGACATATGGGGAGGGGGGAACTGGGAAAGGGGAAAGCTTTTGGATTATAAACAAAGAATATAGAAAATAATATATATATTTATAAAGAAGTGATTTAGGAGTTAAGAGTACTGACTGCTCTTCCAAAGGTCCTGAGTTCAAATCCCAGCAACCACATGGTGGCTCACAACCATCTGTAAAGAGATCTGATGCCCTCTTTTGGTACTGTCTGAAGACAACTACAGTATATTTAGATATAATAAATAAATCTTTTTTTTTTTAAAAAAAGAAGTTTGAGTTGGACTACTCCAGCATCCATCTGTGAGCATTCGAAGTGGCTGTCCCTACAGAATCAAAGTTGAGTCTTCACGACTCAGCAAAAGCAGGATATCTGAGAGAAGTCATGTGACAATACAGATTTGATGGTCTAGCAAAAGCCAGAGGTCTTGAATCAGACCAATGAATGACTCATTGTAGTGAACATCTGCAAGTAAAGAACTTTGATCAAAAACGTACACTGTGTGACACATCATGACACATAGCATTGTCCATGCTGACATTTTTTTTTAATTTATTTTTTTCATTTTCTTTTGGAGGGGGTTACAAGAATGGAGGTTAGATTTAAAATGACTGTGAAATCAGTGTAATTGGGGTAAAGGATGTGAAATTCACAAAGAATTAGCAAAACAATTTGTTAGAAATAAAAGAATAAACATTTGTTTAAAAGGAATGATAGGAATAGATGAAATAGAAGAATCCCAGATCAAAGGCCTATGAGAAGTTCATGGACCTTTCTGCAAAACTGATCACATAATTGGAAACAAAGGAAATTTCAACAGGCATGAGAACATTGAAATAACACCCTGCATTCTATTTGACCACCACAGACTAAAGCTGGATAACAATGACAGAAACAACAGGATGCTCACAATTTCAGAGAAACTGAACTCTCTATTGAACAATTAAAAGATTTTCTAGAATGAGCAAAATAAAAGCAAAACCAAGTTAAAACCCAAGCCAGTGGACACAATCACAATGAAGACGATTTTATGAGGTGACTCATGGTATTGGAACCTATATAAAAACATTGGAGAGATCTCGTACACATAATTTACCAATACACCTAAAAACTCTAGAGCAAAAGGAAGAAATCGCACCCAAAGTGCATAGACACAGTCACTAAGATCAACAATTAGTAAATAGAACTTCATGAAACTGAAAAGTTTTTTTTATTGTATCAGACAGTATCATACTGCAGCCTACAGAGTAGGAATAGATTTCTTTTTTTCACCAACTACAAGTAGATAGCTACTTCCTCAGAAAACTGGACCTGAGACTTCCAGAGGACCCTGCTGTACCTCTCCTGGGCATATACCCAAAGGATTCCCCGGCATGCAATAAAGACACATGCTCCATTATGTTCATAGCAGCCTTATTTATAATAGCCAGAAGCTGGAAAGAACCCAGATGCCCCTCAAAGGAGGAATGGATACAGAAAATGTGGTATATTTACACAATGGAATACTACTCAGCAATTAGAAACAATTCACAAAATTTTTAGGCAAATGGTTTGATCTGGAAAATATCATCCTAAGTGAGGTAACCCAATCACAAAAGAATACACATGGAATGCAATCTCTGATAAGTGGATATTAATTAGCCCAGAAGCTCTGAATACCCAAGGCACAAATCGCATAACAAATGACTCCCATGAAGAAGTATGGAGAGGGTCCTGATCCTGGAAAGGATTGATCTAGCATTGGAAAGGAATATAAGGACAGAGAAAAAGGAGGTTGGTGATTGGAGAAGGGATGGAGAGAAGAAGGTTTATGGGACTTATGGGGAGGGGGGATCCAGGAAAGGGGAAATCATTTGGAATGTAAACAAAGAATATAGAAAATAAAAATATTAAAAAAAAAAAAAAAGAAGACAACCCACAGAGGCTGCCTGGCTGCCGCATGGTGCAGGAGGGAGGAACGCACTTGAGGCTCACTGCCCTATGATTGGCCTGCAGCAGGGGCCACTGCAATGAGCAAGTGTGTGATACAGAGATGGGAGAGAAGGAGACGCAGAAGAGTTTGACTGCTATGGAGAGAGGTAGAACTGGCGATGTGAGAGTGGAGAGGAACAGCCTGATATGAGTAGCCTGTCCTACCACCTTAGTCCATGGTGAATTCTCAGTCTGTGCTGCCACTGAGGGCCATCTCTGGCTCCATGATCATGGAGCTGCAGGAGTCTTTCTTGATGTCCATGCTTCATATTACCACTCAAGGCCAGGCATATGTCTCTGGTCTTCTTCCTGAGACAATGTTAATGTCTAGCGGCTGTGCAGAGCAAGCTCTATCCCTCACTAGATGTGGTACTCAGCAGAGCAAGACCCACTTCTCAGCATTTGGGAGAATGGGCCCTGCTACTTACCTGAGTAACATAATAGAGCTGGCCCTGGGGTTGGAGGCATTAGAGAGCTAGCACCATCTCTTGCCTGTGGTGTGGGAGAGGAAGACATGCTCTCCTCACTCCTCATCCTTCTTCTGCCTGTGGCAGGTGTGAGAGCTCTCCCTGCCCCTCACTGGCTGCAGTACTCAGGAAAGTGAGCTTTGCACCTTACCCGGGCAGTACGGTAGAGCTGACCCTGGTGGCATGTGCACTGGTAAACTGAACCCAAAGTCTTAAGAGCAGGAAAGTTGGCCCAGCCCTTGGTCCGCTGTGGCATTGGGTGAGCTATCCAGGACAGTGCTGGAGAACTCAAGTTGGTGATGTGGGTTAGGGAGAGCTGGCAGGGAGGACAACTCAGCTGCTACCTAATAGCTATGGTGTATATGCAGAGGACCTGGTGAGGACACATAGAGGCCCTGTGCTTGCTGCTTAAATCTCAGTGAGCTCACGTGTGCTTTTCTTAGCTGACTCAGCAGGCCTTGTAATTGCGGTGTCCTCCATTTCCTCTGGCTCTTACAATCTTTCAACCACCTCTTTTTCTGGTTCCTTGAATTCAGGGCGGAGGAATTTGAGGGAGACCTCTCATTTAGATTTTCTTTCCACATAACGTCTGGCTGTGGATCTCTACATCTCTTTCCAACTATCGCCGGAAGAAACCTCCCTAATGATGACTGGATAAGAAATTAATCTTTGAGTATAGTAGAGTACCAATGAAGGTATCATTTATTGCTACATTTATTTTTGGCCAGTAGTATTTGCATTTACCCTATGTCTCTGGATTATTTAGCTTCTGGTTGTTGGTTACCCAAGCAATGTCAAGATGGGTTTGTTCTCTTGGAGAAATTATACATTGGTTGGTAGCTCCCACAAGTTTGGTGCAACCATTGCTCTAGCATATTTTGCAGGTAGTACAGATTGCAGGTCAGTTTTGTGGCTAGGATGGTGTTCACATTTCTTTTTTCTTTTTTCTTTTTTTTTTTTTTTTGGTAATCTAAGGGTACCTTCCCCAACCAAGGTAACTAGAACTTAGGGTGAAGAGTTCATGTAAGTACCAACTCAATTATTCCATGTTCAATGAGTTGTGGGTGTTGTCCTTGCCAAAATTGGCTCTGCTGTCAGTTTGTGGAGAGCGACTTTGTCTTGGCAACAGCCTGGCTTGTTTAAGTATTTTCCATCAGACTCTTTAGCTCAACAAATCAAATGAATGCAACCCAACACTGCCAATAGGAGCCTTGTCTGGCTACAAAAGATGGCCAGCTGAAACTCCACATTCCCCATTAATAGGAGCCCTCATAAGGATCACCTTCATACATTCCAGGAAGTTTCCACTGCACCAGGTTTCCACACCATCTCCTAAATGCTTCCCAATTTCAGAAGTCTCTCCATGTACTCTCTCCTTCCACCCCATTTTCCTCCATCGGATCACCCTACTCCTATTTTCCCTTGCCACAATAGCCTAGTAAAATCTATTTTATTTGTTCTTCCCATGGAGATCCAAGCATGCCCTCTAGACTCTTCCTCTTTCCTAACCTCCCTGGGTCTATGGTTGCTTGGTTATCATTTACTTAACAGCTAATATCCACTTATAAATGAATATGTGCCATATTAATATTTCTGAGTTTGGTTTACTTCACTCAGGGTGAATTTTTTTTAAGTTTTATCCATTTGTCTGCAAATTTCATGATGTTATTTTTTTTAAAAAAATAACTGAATAATACTCCATTGTGTAAATGTATCACATTTTTTCAAATCTATTTTTCAGTTGCGGAACATCTAAGTTGTTGAAGTTTTTGCCTATTACAAACAAAGCCACAATGGCATGGTTGAGCAAGCATTCTTGTGGTAGGATGGGGTGTCTTTGGGCACATGGCCATGGTGGAATACCACATACCCATGTAGGGAATTGTGTTCCCACCAGCAAAGGAGGAGTGCTCCCTTTGCTTCACATCCTTGCCAGCATGAGCCTCACGTGTGTTTTTTATATTAGTCATTCTGACAGTTTTAAGTTGAAATCTTAAAGTATTGTTGATTTGTTTGCATTTTCTTGATGGCTCAAGATGTTGAGCATTTCTTTAAGTGTTTCTCGGCAAGTTGAGATTCCTCTATTGAGAATTTTATGTTTAGATCTGTATCCCAATTTTTCATTAGATTATTTGATCTTTTCATAACTAGTTGCTTGAGTTATTTATGTATTTTCAATGTTAGACTTCTATTAGATGTGGAGTTGGTAGAAATATTTTCCTATTCTGTAGGCTGCCATATTGTCCAATTGGTGGTGTCCTTTGCTTTAAAGAAGATTTTCAGTTTCTTGAGTTCACATTTATTAATTTATTATTTTACTGCCTGTGCTATAGTGTCTCCTGTTCATAAAGTTATCTCCTGTGCTAATGAGTTCAAGGCTATTCTCCACTTTCTCTTCTATTAGGTTCAGTGTATCTAGTTTTATGTTGAAGTCTGATTAATTTGGGCTTGAGCTTTGTGCAGGGTGATAAACGGGTCTCTTTACATTCTTCTACATGTAGACATACAGTTAGACCATAACCATTTGTCAAAGAAGCTTTCTTCTTTTCCAATGCGTATTTCTGACTTCTTTTTAATAATCCAAGTGTCCATATGTATGTGAATTTATGCGTACGTCTTTAGACTGATTCCACTGATCAACATTTCTCTATACCAATACCTTATTGTTTTTATTACTTTAGCTCTGTAGTACAAATTGAAATAGGGTATGGTGAGGTCTCTAGCAGTATTTTTAATTGTACAAGATTGGCTTAGCTATCCTGTCACTTATTTATTTTTTGCTTTTTCATATGAAGTTGAGAATTGTACTGTCAAGGTCTGTAAAGAATTGTGCTGAAATTTTGATGAGGATTTCATTGAATCTATAGATTGCTTTTGGTTGGAGCACCAGTTTTACTGTTAATCTGGCCAGTTCATGGCCATGGGCCGACTTTCTGTCTTCTTCATTTTTGTTTCTTCAAATATTTGTTTTTTTTTTTTTTTTTTAAATCAGACAAGTCTTTCTCTTGCTTGGTTAGAGTTATCCCAAGATATTTTATATTATTTGAGGATATAATAGGTGTTGTTTCCCTAATTTCTTTCTTGGTTCATTTGTCATTTATGTGTAGGAGGGCTACTGATATTTTAAGTTAATATTTTTATCCAGCTATTTTTCCTGAAAGTCTTTATTAGATGTAAGAGATTCTAGGTTGAATATATATATACATATATATGTATATATATAGGGTAATATATATAATATATTATATAGGGTAATATATATATGTGTATATATATATATATATATATATATATATATATATATATATATATATATATATATACACATATATGGCTTGGTGCCATGAGTATTCTTCTTAGCACTGCTCTCACTGTGTCCCACATCTTTGGGAATGCTGTGCAGTTTTTTTTTCATTGAATTCTAGAAAGTTTTTATTTCTTTATTTCTGTTTTGATCCTCTTTTCTTATCTTTTCTGTTTCATGTTTTACTTTTATTTATTTATTTATTATATGTATATATAATCATATTATCTATAATAATAATACTTTGACTTCTTCCTTTCTGATTTATATCCCCTTCAGTTGTATTATTGCTCTAAGACTTCAATTATTGTATTGAATAGAAATGGAGGGAGTAGACAACCTTGTCTTGTTCCTGATTTTGGTGAAATTACATTGAGTTTCTCTCCATTTATTTTGATGTTGGCCATAAGATTGCTGAAAATTGCCTTTATTCTGTTTAAGTATGTGCCTAAAACCATCTGTCCACGGCCTCTTTTGGTTGGGAGACTTTTAATGATTGCTTTTAATTCACTATGGGTTATAGGTCTGTTTAACTTGTTTATCTTCTCTTGATTTAACGTTGGTAAATATTAATTACCAAGAAAATTATCTATTTCTTTAAGATTTTCCAATTTGTGGAGTACAGGTTTTTAAAGTATGTAGTTATGATAGTTCTGGATATTTTGGGCATCTGTTGTTGTGCTCCACTTTTTGTTTCTGATTTAATTAGTGTGAATATTCTTTCTCTGCCTTTTAGTTAGGTTGAACTGGGGTTTGTCTATCTTGTTGATTTTCTGTAAGAACCAACTCTTTGTTTCATTGATTCCTGGTATTGTTCTCTTTGTTGCTATCTTAATGACTTCAGTCCTAAGTTCAATCATTTCTTGCTATCTACTCTTCTGAGGTATGATGACTCTTTTTTTGTCCTTGAGCTTTTAGGTATGCTATTAAGTTGGTAATATGAGATATCTATTTTTTAATATAATTACTTGGTGCCATGAGCGTTCTTCTTAGCACTGCTTTCACTGTGTCCCACATGTTTAGGAATGCTGTGCATTTTTTCATTGAATTCTAGAGTTTTTAATTTATTTCTTTATTTCTGTCTTGATCCACTTTTCTTATATTTTTGTTTTGTGTTTTATTTATTTATTTTTATTGAATATATCTTCATTTACATTTCAAATGTTATACCCTTTCCCGATTTCCCCTTCCCTGAAAACCCAACCCACTCTCACCTATCCTCCCCTTGATGTCCCCACACTGGGGCATCTATTGAGCCTTCATAAGACCAAGGACCTCTCCTCCCAAGGATGCCAGACAAGGCATTCCTCTGCCACACTTTTGGCTGGAACCATGTGTACACTTGGTTGATGGCTTAGTCCCTGGGATCCCTGCGGCTTCTGGGTGGCCGACATCATCGTTCTTCCCATGGGATTGCGAGACACTTCTTGCTCCTTCAGTCTGCTCTCCAACTCCTCTACTGGGGACCCTGTGCTCAGTCCAATGATTGGCTGCTAGCGCTTGCCTCTATATCTGTAAGGCTCTGGCAGGGCCCCTCCGGAGACAACCATAACAGGCTCCTTTCAGTACACACTAATTGTTTGGCAACCAGCTCTCCTGTGCTCCTAGGTCTCTCCATATTCCGAATGCCCTGTGTGCAGGTGGTTCTCAAATGCCCGAGTCAAGCTGGTTCTCTAGGATGTATCAGAAGGTGGCATCTTCCCAGGTGGCAGACCTGGCAAGAGTTTACCACTGCAGAAAGGGAAGGCAGTGATGGAAGTGGGAGAAGGAACAGATGGGGAATGGTATTCTGGAGGGCAGGTGTTTTAGTGGTTGCTGGGTAGTGAGGCCTTGATCCACTTTTCATTCAGTAGAGAACTCTTCCATTATCATGTGTTTGTAAGCTGTCTATTTTTTCAGTTGTTGGTATCTTGTTTTAATCTGCGGTGGTCTGATAAGATGCAGGAAGTTATTTAAAATTTCTTGTATGCATTGAGACTAGCTTTGTGTCTCAATATGTGGTCAATTTTGAAGAAAGTTTCATGAGGTGCTAAGAAGAAGTTTTATATATATATTTTTTTCTAATCCTTTACTCTGTTGTAATGTCTATCCTTGACATTGAGGTGTGTTTCTTGTAAGGAGCAAAAGGCTGGATTCTATTTTCACATCCATTCTGATAGTCTGTGTCTTTTTACTGCAGAATTGAGACTATTGATATTGAGAGATATCAATAACCAATAAATGTTGATTCCTATTATTTGTTGTTGTTTTTGTTTTTCTTGTTGTTGTTGTTGTTGGTGGTGGTGGTGTGAGTATTGTGTGTGTGTGTGTGTGTGTGTGTGTGTATGTGTGTGCTTCCCATCTTTTAGTTTTTCTGATGTGAGATTATTTTCTGTGTTTTCATAGGTGTAGTTAATCACCTTAGGTTGTGGCTTTCATTCTAGAACCTTCTATAGGGTGGTATTTGTGGACAGACATTGTTTAAAATGACTATTATGGAATATCTTATTTTCTCCATCTGGGATGATTGAAAATGTTGCTGGGTATACTAGTTGGGCTGGCATTTGTGTTCTCTTAGAGTCTAAAGCACATCTATCCAGACCCTTCTGGCTTTCATAATCTGTATTGAAAAGTCAGGTGTAATTCAAATACATCTGCCTTTATATGTTACTTGATCTTTTTCTTTTGCAAATTTTAATATTTATTCTTTGTTATATATGTTTAGGATTTTGATAATTATGTGGCAAAGGGACATTCTTTTCTGTTCCAATTTATTTGGTGTTGTGTATCCTTTTTGTATCATAGGCATGCCCTTCGCTATGTTAGGAAACTTTTCTTCTATGATTTTGGCCTTTAAGCTAGGATTCTTCTTTTTCCTCTACTTATTTCATTTTTATGTTTTTTCTTTTCACAGTGTCCCAGATTTCCTAGATGTTTTCTGTCAGGAATTTTTTAGATTTAACATTTTTGTTTTTGACCAACGAATCAAATTCTTCTACCCTATCTTCAGTTCCTGAAATTTTTCTCTTCCATCTTTTTTCTTTTCTTGGTGAAGCTTGCCTCTGTTGTTTCTTTTCATATTTCTACAGTTTCAATTCCCTCATTTCATGTTTCCTTTATTGTTTCTATTGCAATTCTCAAGTCTTGAACATTTTTATTAATTTCTATCAACTGTTTGTATTGTTCTAGCTTAGTGATATATTCACCTCTTTCAGGACATCTATCACCTTCATGTAAGTTGTTTTTATATAGTTGCTTTTATGACACTACAAATGTTAACCCTTTCCTGGTTTCCCCTCTGTAACCCCTCATATCCCTTCCCACCTTACCCTGCTTCTCTGAGGGTGCTGCCCCACTTACCTACACACTCCCACCTTACCACCCTAGCATTCCTCTATACTGGGGCAGCAAACCTTCACAGGACGAAGGGCCTCCCCTTCCCATTGATGCCAGATAAGGCCTCTTCACTTCTTCAGTCCTTCCCCTAACTCCTCCATTGGGATCCCTGTGCTCAGTCTGATGGTTGGCTGCTAGTGTCCACATCAGTATTGGTGAGAATGTGGCAGAGCATCTCAGGAGACAGCTGTATCAGACTCCTGTCAGCAGGCACTTCTTGGCATACACAATAGTGTCTGTATTAGGTGTCTGCATGTGGGATGGATCTCCGGGTGGGACAGTCTCTGGATGGCCTTTCTTTCAGTCTCTGCTCCATTCTTTGTCCCTATATTTCCTTTAGACCAGAGCAATTCTGGGTTAAAATTTTAGAGATGGGTGGGTGGCCCCATCCCTCAACTGGGGACCATGCCTAACATTTGGTTATGCTCTCTATAGGTTCTCCCTCTCCTTTGTGGTGTATTTCAGCTAATGTCAGCCCCATGGGGTTCTTTTCTTTCCTGGCACCTGGGACTTGTAGTTGCTACCCACAGTTCCCCCTCTCCCATTGCTACACACCTCTGTACAATTCACTGACCCCCTGTACATCTCATCCATCATACCTGATTCTTCCTCTCTTTTTCCCCTCCCACTATTTCCTTACTCCCGAGTCCCTCCAACCCTCTACTTCCCTTGATTAGTTTGTTCCTCCTTCTGGGAGGACTGAAGTTTCGAATCTTTGATCTTCTTTCCTGTTGAGCTTCATGTGGTCTGTGAGTTGCATCATGGGTATTCCATGCTCTTTGCCCAATATCCAGTTATTAGTGAGTACATTTCATTTTCACTAAATTCTAAAAAGTCTTTAATTTCTTTCTTTATTTCTTCATTGACCAAGGTATCATTGAGCAGAGCATTGTCCAGCTTCCGTGAGTATGTGGGCTTTCTGTTGTTTTTATTGTTATTGAAGACCAGTCTTAGGTCATAGTGACCTGATAGGATGCATGGAATTATCAATCTTCTTGTATATGTTGAGGCCTGTTTTGTGACCACTTATATGGTCAGTTTTGGAGAAGGTACCATGAGGTGCTGAGAAGGTATATTCTTTGGATTTATGATAAAACCTTCTATAGATATCTATTGAATCCATTTGTTTCTTAACTTCTGTTAGTTTCACTGTGTCTCTGTTTAGTTTCCTTTTCCATGATCAATCCATTGCTGAGAGTGGGGTGTTGAAGCCTCCCACTATTATTGTTTGAGGTGCAATGTGTGCTTTGAGCTTTCGTGAAGTTTCTTTGATGAACGTGTGTGCCCTTGCATTTGGAGCACAGAGGTTCAAAATGGATAGTTCTTCTTGGTAGATTTTCCTTTGATGAGTATGAAATGACCTTTCTTACCTTTTTTATAACTTTTGGCTCAAAGTTGATATTATTTGATATTACAATGGTTACACCACCTTGTTTCTTGGGACCATTTGCTTTGTAATTGTCTTTCCAGCATTTTACTCCTTGGTAGTGTCTGTCTTTGTCACTGAGATTTGTTTCCTGTATGCAGCAAAGTGCTGATTCCTTTTTACATATCCAGTCTGTTAGTCTATGTCTTTTTATTGGGCAATTGTGACCATTGCTGTTAAGAGATAATAATAATTCTTTAATTTTAATTTAATTCTTTAATTACAGCTCACTCCTGGTGGGACATGGATATGGAGAGCTGTTAAGAGATAAAAATTCTTTGTTATTTTTTTTTTTTGTTAGAGGTGGAATTATGCTTGTGTGGCTATCTTCTTTTGGGTTTGTTGAATGAAGATTATTTTCTTGCTTTTTCTAGGCTGTAGTTTCCCTCTTTGTGTTGGAGTTTTCCATCTACTATCCTTTATAGGGCTGTATTGTGGAACGATATTGTGTCAGTTTGGTTTTGTCATAGAATATCTTGTGCAGTTGGTGTTTTGATTATTATGTGATGGGAGGAGTTACCTTTCTGGTTCAATCTCTTGGTGTTTTATAGGCCTTTTTTATGTTTGTTGGCATCTCTTTCTTTAGGTTAGGGAAGTTTTCTTCTATAATTTCGTTGAAGATATTTATTGGCCCTTTAAGTTACGAATCTTCTCTCCCTTCTATGCCTTTTATCCTTAGGTTTGGTCTTATCTCTCCATCCTGGATTTCCTGGATATTTTGAGTTAGGAACTTTTTGCATTTCTTTTGACTGTTGCTTACATGTTTTCTATGGTATTTTATTCACCAGAGATTTTCTCTTCTCTCTCTTATATTCTGTTGATGATACTTGCATCTATGACTCCTGATTTCCTTCCTAAGTTTTCTATCTTTAGGCTTGTCTCCCTTTGTGATTTCTTTATTGTTTCTATTTCCATTTTTGATCCTGGATGCTTTGCTCAATTCCTTTACCTGTTTGGTTGTATTTTCCTGTAATTCTTTAAGGGATTTTTGTGTTTCTTCTTTAAGTGCTTCTACCTGTTTACCTGTGTTCTCCTTTATTTCCTTAAGAGAGTTATTTGTGTCCTTCTTAAAGTCCTCTATCATAATCATGAAACATGATTTTAAATCAGAGTATGTTTTTCTGGTGTATTGGGGTATCCAGCATTCACTGTGGTGGGAGAACTGGTTTCTGATGATCCCAAGTAGTCTTGGTTTTGTTGCTTATATTCTTGTCCTTACTTCTAGACATCTTATCTCTGGTGTTAACTGATCTTGTTGTCTTTAGCTCTTGCTTGTCCCTCCTATAAGCCTGTGTGTCAGCACTCCTGGGAGACCAGTTCTCTCGAGGAAGAGTTTGTGTTTGGAGAGTTGTGGCACAGAGTTAGCTTAAGGGTGCAGAAACTGGAAGGATATTGTCCCTGTCTGTTCGTTGGTTCCCGTGTCCTGATGGTCCTGGGTAGGTCCCTCTTGAGCCAGGAATTGGAGTAGAATTGGTGTTCCTACCTGTGCTCACAGGTGTATCAACATTCCTTGAAGACCAGCTCACTCCTGGTGGGACATGGATATGGAGAGCTGTGGCATAGGGTGAGCTCCCAGGTGCAGATGAAAACAGGAAGCTTGAGTCACCAGTCTATAATCTGTGTAGTCTGAAAGCATTTTTAGTACATGATGAAGGTCTTATTTCTGCATCATAAAGTAGAGGAACCATTATTGGCCAAGACAGAACAAATGTGCTTCCTGTCTTATTCAAGCACTAATGCCATCATGTGCTTCGCACAATCATAACCTTAGCTAGAGGTAATTATCTCCCAAAGGACACACCCTAAAATACCATAAATATGTGAGTTTAAGTGTTTCCTATATATGGATATTCAGAGGGAACATTCGTTTTTTTCTTTTTATTCATACTTCTCTTACACAATACAACCTGACAGCAGCCTCTCCTCCCTCCATTCTTCTCAGTCCTCCTTACATCCTATTGCCCTCAGATCCACTGTTCCTCCATTTCCTTTCAGAAAAGAGCAGGCCTCCCCAGGGATATCAATTGAATGAGATACAATATGATGAGGCACAAACCCTCATGTCAAAACTGGGTAAACAACCAAAGAGGAAATGGGTCCCAAGAGCAGGCAGAAGAGTCAGTGACACCCCCATCTCCCACTATTAAGGGTCCTACAGACATCCCAAGCTAAACAGCTACAACAGAAAAACAGAGGACCTCATGCAGACGCAGACAGGCTCTGCGACTGCCTCTTCAGTTTTTGTGAGCCCTTATGAGCCCTGCTTACTTGATTCTGTGGGCTATGTTTTCCTGGTGTTCTTGATTCCTCTGCTTCCTACAATCATTCTTCTCACTCTTCCATGAGATTCATGGGGGGGAATTTTAAACCAAAGGAATTATTAAGCTCTATGCTTCCAATTTTAAAATCACAGAATTAATATGTGGACTTATATGCAAATGACCACATAACTGATTTTAGCAATCGATATTTAAAATCCCATTTCTATTTCCTGAACATGTTAGTCTTTGTTTAGGATGACATTTCATGTTTCTGCTACTGCACTCACAGTATAGAAGTGTCAGTATCCCCTTAACAGTCTACACTATGTACTTTGTCAATAAGGTTAGTGTATTATCTATCTCAGTGCCTGAAAGGTACTGAATCACATTGAAGCTAATGAGTCTTTATTGAATAAACCAGGGAACAATTTATTCAGCAAATTGAACCCTATTGCTTGCAGATGATAGAAATGAAGAATCAGAGATAGCTAGTCATCATTATTTATTTGAAAATTTGGGTCAGAACACATAAATTCTAGTGCCACTTTTCACGCTTACTCCACAAAATTGAAGGGCAAATACATTTTTGAGAATAACGAGTTCATATCTGACATCAATTCTAATTCTCAAATAATGGTGTATGGCCCATGCCAGAACCAATCACCACATCCTATCAATCCATTGAAACTTGGGATACAGAGGAACTACGGGGGCTGAATTGCTTTGCATGGACTAAACTGCTCTCTTCCCCTGAGGTTGCCTTCACACTTAAATCATAATTCATGTGCTGAGCTTCCTCAATCTAGGATACATGGAATGTCAAACATTTTTCATCATAGGCTGCATAATGTAACCAATTTATAGATGGTGCTGGGTATAACACTCTTTCATGAGGCTAGTCACACAGAAGAAAGCCTGTATCCCAATACTTGATGAAAACTAATTATACCCTGCTTTCAAATCTTTTTCCACCATGGCCAAGAATGACTGTCAGGAGATTTCCAGCTGGGCCACTCTTTCCTTCACTCAGACAGTGTCTGTCAAGAACTTTATTTACCGCCAAGATGGAAAGTGTCTTTCTTCCTGCCTTAGGGCTTCTACATATAATTTTGACAGCCTTTACTTTATCAAAGAAATTGTGTCAGCTTAAAAATTGGAGCCTTCCTTACTGTGGTTAAATATCAAATTTTCGATATAGAAGGGTCTCTTTAGTGCCAAATTTAAAAGGGAATTTAAGGCACATTAGGGAAGATGTATACTTTTGAAAGGTTGTTAGTTTTATAATGATCACCATGGCACTCTTTCTGCAAGATCTCTGAAGACTGAATTTTCATCAGATACCACTAGTTATTTTAAGACATGAGGCCAGGCACAAATACACATGTGCATGCTGTGACCACTGGGAGGTTAGACACATATACGTCTGTGCATGCTGTGACCACTGCTAGTGGTGGGTGTAAGATAACTGCATAATTTGAAGAAAATATTTTATGAGGAAGTTGGTAAGGACTCACAGAACCCAGCATCTTGGAGGGTGATGAACCTCACATGACAGAGTCAGTTTCACTAGGGTGTGACAGGTTCTTTCAAAACAGCAGTAGACCTGTCCTCACAGAAAAGAGCTTTCCCTGTCCCTGAGAGTGCATTTTCTCTTTCTTTTCTTGAGGTAAAGCAGGGGATCTATGCCTTGGCTGCACATTAGAAAGAACTGTGGAAATAAAAAAGAAACTCTGATGTTTGGGCTTTATGCTAGCCCAATTAACTCAGAATGCCTAGGGAGGTGGCCCAGTCATGGGGACTTTCAACTGTTTCCTGTGTCATACTATTGTACTTTAAAGTCATATCAATACTGGGTTTAACCTGAAGCCACATTAGGGAGCTGACTTAGTCCCCAGAAAGGCATTCAAAATGCAGAAGCATGACCTTCCACTGCCAAAAGGCTGCTCAAATGGTTATAAATGACGTTCTTTTGCTTCAGTACCCTCCCTGATCACCATTGCAGACTCGCTCCCCTCAGCATAGTTTTCAAACAACTGCAAGAACGCGAACTTAACTCAAAGGTCAAAGCAAGTAAGGCCAGGCTGAACTATGAGCCTTCTAGTATACCCTAAGTCACCTCTAACTGGAACTGCCTAAGCATGTATTCATGACTGCAGAAAGGTAAAAGTCAGCACAAAATTCCACTCAGATGAAGTCTTCTTTCATTTGTAGAGTTTCTTCAGACTGGTCTAGTCACCAGGATTAATCTTGCACATGCACATAGCACTGTAGTGACACCTCTGTCTAATTGGTTGTACCTTCCTTGCAATTTGAACTCAAAATGGTAAAGTAACAAGGAAAAACTTGAAGCATTCCTAAACCAGTTAATATGGTAAGCAAGTCTCCGTGTGATTAAATCAAGCCCCTTAATTTCAGTCTTAATTGGAACAACTGGCCCAGTGTGCTCTATGACCATTGACCCTAGGGCCCAGTGTCCATCACTCAGGCCTGTAAGGTCAATTAACTGAGAGGAGAAGTACTTAGGTTGTTCCTTCCTACTTAAGATTCATCACATGTGCTGCACTGGGTAGACAGGCAGCATGTGTAGCAAAAACCTCTATTTGTTCCAGTTGGTTCTTTCGTTCCCTACTGGGCCATCTTGTAAGTCAGCTGTTATTAGTAATGACAAAAAGACCCTTTCAAGGTTGGCGGGTATGATGGGTCAGTAACATGCTGACATATCACCTGCAGTAAAAACGATCTCTCAGCTGTGCCCCTGAGATGGAGAGAAAAAAGGCAAAAACGGAACCAAAAGATGCTTACATTATTGACTCTGATGCATACAGCAATCTCACTTTCTCTTCTTTGGGAGTCTTGATCCATAGTTTGATTTAATCCCTTGATGCCCTCTGCATTTCTGGTTTATGAAATATATAAGCTATTAAAAGATTGGAGAGTCAACTAGATTTTTCCTGGACCTCACTTTTGCAGGTGAAGTCCATGGTTGGTAAGATATCTACCATGTTGGAAAGGGATGCTGATGAACAAGCGGGCCCCAGGCAGGCTAACATTTCAAGCTTGCCTCAGGCTATGGCCACTGAATTGAACACTTAGAGCCAAATTCACTAGTTCATCTCTGAAGAATGAAACACAACTGTTTTATGGCCATACTTAACAATAAAATGATTCTCTCTGTCTCTCTTTCTCTCTGTTATCTATGTATGTATGCAATGTGTGTCTATCTGTATGCATGTATATAGAGATAACATGGGGACTCTGAGTGTCTTCCTCTGTCTCTCTCTTGAGACAGGGACATTCACTTGAGCATAAAGCTCACCAATATTTTGGTTATACTGACTGGCCAAGAAGCCCTAGTGTGTTTCCTGTTTCTGTCTCCCAGTGCTGGGGTCATAGGCTTCAGGAGCAATGCGTTGTGTAAGTGCTGGGATCTGAACTCAGGTCACCTCAAGCACTCTTATACAATGAACCATCTCCCCAGCCCCAAGACCCATATGTTGTGTGTGTGTGTGTGTTTGTGTGTGTGTCTTTGTGTGTGTGTGTATGTCTGTGTATGTGTGTATGTGTATATGTATATATGTATATATTTAGTTTTGTCCTTCCTCAATCTTTCTCTAATCATCCTGTGATTATATTTTGTTTTAGATTTATCTATTTACTTTTTGTATGAGAATACATTGTTGCTCTTTTCAGACACAACAGAAGAGGGAATCAGATCCCATTACAGATGGTTGTGAGCCAGCATGTAGTTGTTGTGAGTTGAAATCAGGACCTTTGGAAGAGCAATCAGTGCTCTTAAGCCCTGAGCAACCTCTCCAGATCTCCAAGATCCATAGTTTTAAGTCACCATTTAATTTTAGTTACTTGTTGCTGATTTGTGTTTACTTTGCTTGATTTCATATGTTAACAATGACAAATTGTATGCTTTTAAATTTGTCTTTTATGTAGTCCATTTCCTATATGTCAAGCACTATGAACTAATTTTCTAAGCTATTTGAAAATAAATTTAATTGGTGCAGACCATTGTAAGCATTATCATTCAACCTCTTTTGTTTTCTCTTTTGAATGGCTACATTTTGCATTCAGTTACATTTTCCAGAACTAGATTCAACAATAAACTCTACATGACAACTTATGAAAAGAAAATTTAATTTTCTATATCCTTGGATAATAATAGTTTTCTGAAGTAATGTGGATTAAAAGTCAAGGTTCAACATTCTTGACCTATTATTGAAGAGTTATTAAACATTATTACATCTATAAAATTACCCAAGACTCTTAATCTGGTGATTATTCATCTGCCAGATAGTGAGTAAGTCATACCTTAGAAACACTGTGTTTTATCATAGCAATAGGAATTTGAATATTTTAAAAATGATATGGCCTATAATCTCAGGACTCTTTGGCTATTACAGAATGTTATTCATTTGAACATTTACATAAAGAACAATTAGCAGAATATGCCTAATGAATAGTGACTTTACAGCCTGAATTCCATTTTTGTCTTCTTATGAATCTTTTCATATCAGGCCAGTGTAGGGAATAATGACCAAGGATTTATTGCTTTCAAAATGAAAAAGACTCATCTCTGTGTCAGTTTGTCTCTCACTGTGCCTCAGTGTGCGACATAGCCATTTTTACTGTATTGTTTGAAAAGATATATTTATTTTATTTAATGTGTTGTGCTGCATGTATGACATTATATCAATTATGTGCATTGCCCTGGGAGTCCAGAAGAGGGTGTCAGATCTTTTGGAACTGGAGTTATGGCCAATGGTTAGCTACCATGTTGGTGCTGGAAACTGAACCTGGGATCCCTGAAAAAGCAGCAAGTGTAATTAACCACAGAGCTACTTCTTCAGTTCCCACCTATTTATTTTTGTGGTCTTCCTCCTGTCCTTAGTTCATTATTAACTCGTGAGATCATAAAAGAGTATAAGACTCATGTTAAGGTTAAGGGATAGGTATTGGTTTTTAGAACACATTACTCCAATTCTTATTATTTCAACACCAATGTAATATCAAACTTTGTTCTCATTGTGCCTTCTTCTTACATGTATTATTACATGTACTGCTTCTTGTATTTTCTACAATCTTTAGCATCTCTTCTCACTCTCTCATGATTCTATACAAATACACACACAATATAAAACCACATACACATAGTTTCTACTTTTGTGATCTACAATCACACACATAACCACAAGTGCATACACATAAACAAGCACAATTTTAAGTTTAAATTTTAGGCAAGCATAGATCATTTGTCTGAGTCTGGCTCTTTTGTTTAACATGCATAATGATTTTCAGTTGTATCCATTTTTCTTTCCCTTTTTTCTGCATGACTTCAGAAAAATTCCATTCTGTATAGGCATTGGATTCTCTTTGCCCATTTGTCTGTAGGTAGACAGAGTAGCTGGCTCCCTTTCTTGTGCAAGTATCTCTGTAGTGTTCTGACAGAGACCTTTGGGTGTGAGGCTGGTTACATGGCAGTTCTACTTTCAGATTTTTGAGGAACTTCCCATGTTGGTTTCTAAAGTGACTGCCCATGTTTACATTCCCACCTTCAGTGAATAAGGGCTTCCTTTCCTTATGTCCTCATTAACATTTGCTGTTTTGATAAGAACCCATCACGACTTTTCCATTCCTTAGGGATAAGTACGTTGAACTTTTTTCAAGTGTTTATTGCCATTTGTGTGTCTTCATTTCGGACCATCTGTTCAGTCCATTAGCTCATTTATTGGTGGTATATTTTCAATCTTATTTAACTTTTGCAGTTCTTTTTGTATTTTGTTTTCTTTCTTTTTTTTATTTGATATATTTTTTAATTACATTTCAAACGATTTCCCCTTTCCTGGATTCCCACTCCCCGAAAGTCCCATAAGCCCTCTTCCCTCTTTCTGTTCCCCCATCCACCCCTTCCCAATTCCCTGTTCTGGTTTTGCCCTATACTGCTACACTGAGTCTTTCCAGAACCAGGGGCCACTCCTCCATTCTTCTTGGACATCATTTGATGTGTGGATTATGTTTTGGGTATTCCAAGTTTCTAGGCTAATATCCACTTATTAGTGAGTGCAAACCATGAGAACATCATACTAATTGAGGTAACACAGTCTCAAAAGATCAATCATGGTATGCACTCACTAATAAGTGGATATTAACTTTTGCAGTTCTTGATACATGCTTAATATTACTCACCTGTCTGTTGCATAGTTAAAAAGATGTTTTTAGATCATGTAGGTGACTCTTCATTCTGTTGATTATTTCATTTGCATATAGAAGCTTTTTAATTTTATGTAAGCCCATTTGCCAATTCTTGAAAATATTCGTTCTGGTATTGGAATTCTTTTAGAAGTTTCCCCTGTCTGAAAGAGTTTTCCCTTAGAAGTCCCAAGGTGTTAGGTTAAGGCCTTTGTATTGAAAGCCATCTTTGACATTACAGGGTAAATTGAGGTGGGCATAGAGTCAGTGGCTGGGAACCCAGACTGATAGCAATTGGCAGGGACCACTGTTGATGGTAGCTGGTGAAAATTCACATATTGGTAGATGGAGCAAGCTTCAATAAGAAGGCTTCAACAAGCTTCACACACACACACACACACACACACACACACACACACACACACACACAGAGCAAACTCCAATGTGCTGCGTTCAAGCACTCAATTTTTCTCCACAAGTTCATCACAATCCTAAAGCAATAATTCTTTTGTCATTAATTAAAAAAGCCACGCCAATGTATAATAGAAATTTTTCTCCTATGCTAACTGACTACAATTTGTATTTACCAAGAAACAGATCATCATCTATCTTACATCTTATTTTAGTCTTATTCAGCTTAACTGGCTAGCTATCTAGATTCTATTCTTATACTCATATTAAAATTATTTGCTCTTTATCCAGAACCTCATGTTTTCATGCTGCACACCAAAAGCTATGGCCACATCCCTAGATCACATGGTCCAGGAACTCAGACACAACCTCGAATGAATGCTTTCTTTGATCAGTAACTTGTCACAAGCCTGTTTTTCTCTTTCAAGTACAATTATGTGCTTGAAATCCATTAAACTCACTGTACTCCTTTTTTAACCTATGCAGCCCTCTATTCTACAAGGAGAGGGAAATATTCTCCTCTTAATTCGATTATATGTTTCTGGCATAAGAACATAAACTATCTCCTTAAACTTTCAATTACTCTGATTTCATAAGCCTATTTAAATCAAATCCGATTCTGTTAAATCATTTACTCTTTTAAACAATCTTATTTTATGAAATTCTTTCTTCATATTGACCTACCACAGCATTACCAAATAGAGTGTGGACTGACTTCTGAGGATCTCACTTGCCCACTACAGCTCCTCCTGCGTGGCGTCCACCAGTTTCGATCTGTTTTGAGTTAATTTTTGTGTAGGGTTAGAGATGTGGTTCTATTTCCATCATCCTATATAAGGATATTTGCTTTCTCTGCACCATTTCTTAAAGAGTCTTCTAAAATAAATATTTATTAAAATATAGTCACTCAAATTCTTCCTTCCCCTTTGTCACCCCCACCCTCAGTGTCTGTAAACACTTCCATATGTACCCATTCATGGCCTCAAACAAGCTGTCTTTTATACAATGTACATTTTGATCACTTTTTAAATAATCATGTGTCTGTAATTGTGTGGGTTTATTTCTGGGTCCTCTATTCTATTCTATTGGGCTGTATATGTGCGTTTGGTCCAGTACCATGCCATTTTTACTGCCATGCCTCTGTGATATGATTTGAGACCTGGCATTATAACACTCTTAGACATCACCCTTTCCGTGGATGATTGATTTGATGTTTGAGGTCCTATGTATTTTTATATATTTTAGAAGTTTTTCCTAGTTCTATGAAGAATGCCATTTGGAGTCTTATGAGGACTGAGTTTGTAGATTGTTTTCAGCCATATGGAAATTTTTAAAATATTAATTCTTGATTTTGATAGATTTTTCTAGTTTCTAGTGCCCCACACCATGCCCAGATTATTTCTGAAGGTTTAAAATTTTTCATTGTAACTATCCTTCATCTCTTTGATTAGCTTATTCTTCCTAGGAACTTTATTTTTCTGAAGTTGTGTGAATAGGATTTCCCCTCTAATTTTTGTCTTTGCATGTTAGTTATTGGTATATAGAAAAACTAGTGAGGTTGCATGCTAATTTTGTATTCTGAGACTTCGCAGAAAATGATGGTCAGCTCTAGGCCTTTTCTGGTGGGGTATTTCATGTAGTATAGGATCAGGATGTTGCAACATGATAAATCACTTCTTTCCCCACTTTTATCTGTTTTATTTCTCTTATGTTATTGCTATAGTTAAGACTTTGACTACTATAATGAATAAGAGTGGAGAGAAAGTTGCCATTGTATTAGTTCAGACTTTAGAGGAAATGCTGTTGTGTGCTGTGTTCACTATGGGTTTGTGGGGCACAGCATATTTTACATAGAGGTATGTTCCTTTTACTTGGAGTTTCTTCAGGGATTTTGTCTTGAATAGATGGTGATATCATTATCAATACATAGACTTTCAAGGGGAACTGTATTTCTGACAGAGTATGGACCTTCCTTTTAATGAGTGAGTCAGTGCATGGTCTGAATTTGATTTGATTCTGGAGGTGACTGAGGCTAGATTATAGACATGCAAGGCAGATAGTCTGGGTCAAGATTCAGCATATCAAAACTTAGCATGGCCAGAAAGAAAAGGAAAAGGTGTCAGTGAACCTTGCAGTGGAAATTCCAACCCTATCTCCTGGGCATTTTATTTTATTTTATTTTATTTTATTTTATTTTAGTTATTTTTTTGGGAAGTAACCAACCATGTTTTAAAAAATTGAATTTAAGTTCCATTTCATGAGCTGGAACTTATATCTGACACCTTTTTCTTTTCTTTTTTCTTAGATATTTGCTTTATTTACATATCAAATGTTATTCCCTTTCCTTGTTACCCCTCCAAAAAAACCCCTATCCCATTCCCCTTTCCCCCTGCTTACCAAATCCCCTCCCACTTTCCTGAGCTGGTATTCCCCTACACTGGGCCATTGAACCTTCACAGGACCAATGGCCTCTCCTCTCCTTGATGTCTGAAAAGCCCACCCTCTGCTGCCTATGTAGCTGGAGCCATGAGTCCCTCCATGTGTACTCTTTGGTTGATGATTTAGTCCCTGGGAACTCTGTGGCTACTGGTCGGTACATATTGTTTTTCCTATGGGACTGCAAACCTTTTTGGCTCTTTGGGTCCTTGCTCTAGCTCCTCCATTGGGGACCCTATGCTCAGTCCGTCTCCTGGGCATTTTAATAACAGGCACTTAACTAAAAGCTGAGGTTGGAAACTGTGATGTCTTTCTTAGTGGGCAGTGACTGTTTTTCCTCTTTCTTGAAAAAAGTTTCTCTTTTTTTTGAGCATGTTGCTTTTTTCTTTTACTTAACCATTACTACTTAGTTCTGGCAGTTTTATACATCTGTACATGCACAGACAATGCACACTGATCAGTCTTATCTCTTATCCTTGTTTCTCCCTCCTTCTTTATTTCTCCCTCCTATCCCTATCTATGCACTCTCTTCCCTACAAATCTCTTTCTAGCATCCATGTCTGTTTATTTTGTTTTGTGACCTGCTGTGCTAACCATGACTCTTTGCCTGACCATGGCTGGGTTTGGATCTATCTTTTGGAATCTGGTGGGCTCAGGAGTGAGTACACAGGACAATGATTCTACCTCTCCCAGAACCTATCAGTAGCTGTTGGTTCAGCAGAAAGAGGTTAGATCCCACAAGCCTCTCACTCACCCATCTCAGAACTAATTATTGCATTCCCTCTTGGTCATGGAGGTAAAACACTGGACAGGCTGGCTTAGTGGACCAAGGTTGGATGTGCTAATATTGGAATCTTTAAACAGTATTACTGGTCTGTGTCCTAGGAACAGTGAGAAGTCCCTGGTGTCTTATGTAGGTAACTCCACCCCAGAGAGAAAGTTGTTTGACAGGAGACCCTGATAATGGAAACCAGAACTGGGAGTAAGCAAACTCACAGGCAGAAGATGTCAGATTCATTCTCTAATCACTCTGGACCTTTACAGTAGTTAATTTCTACCCATAAAGGAAATATTGCTTTCTAAAAATGATCTTTATCTGTGTCATGGTAATTGGGGACTTAGAGTCTTTAATCCTTATAACATGTACAGGTGAATATGTATGAAAGAGTTAAAAAACATAGCATTTTGGCATTAACTTTCTAAGTAAATGTCATCTGAAAAACAGCAGTTGCAAGTTGATTGCGTTGACCTTTGTGCTGGTTGATGGAGAAGAAGCTGAAATACCCATGTGGAAACATTCTTCCATTGCTGCAAGGAAAGGCAACAACTTTATTTTCTAAGGCAAGAAGCTGAGATGTAGAAAATGCTGCTCAGACTTTATTATAGTTACTTTTCTTTTAAGCTCCACACTGTAGTCACATTGACAAAATTCACTGCACCTTGTCTAATTAAGCATACAAGGAACTAACTTTCATGGCTTCTTTGAATCTCTACCTATTATAAAACAAATTTATGAATTATTTAAGACTATTATATAATATATTGTATGATATATTTTAAATATTATATAAACATACACATATATTAATATATATATCTGATACACTCTTCATTATATGGCTGTCCACTGGAGAGTGGTGGGCCTATTGGGGCCACATGCTTAAAGAAAACTTTCCCTTCTTTCAGAGATATTGTTATTAGTTCCTCTGTTAGGGTAGGATTCTGTACCCATTTGTTCTCTCCATGCTGTGATTTTGTCTGGTTTGTACACCCTGTCACACTTACTGTGGGTTCAACTGTGCATTTTTTGGGGGGGGCGCTCATACATTCCTGTTTTATTTTATTTTATTTTATTTTTTAATTAATTAATTTTTTATGTTCCAGTTTTTATTTCCACCCCCACCCCAGCCACCCTCTGACTTTTACATATCCCATACCTGTCTCCACATATATGTCTCCACCCCCCACCAGGCAGTCCTCTGCTGTATATGTGTTGGTGTATGCTGCCTGTTTGGTGGTCCAGTGTTTGAGAGATCTCTGGTGTCCAGATTAATTGAGACTGCTGGTCCTCCTACAGGGTTGCGCTTCACCTCAGCTTCTTTCAGCCTTTCCCTAGTTCAACAACAAGAGTCAGCTGTTTCTGTCCATTGGTTGGGTGCAAATATATGCATCTGACACTTTCAGTTTCTTCTTGGGTCTTCCAAAGTGCAGTCATGCCAGGTCTCTTTTTGTGAGCACTCTATGGAGCCTCAGTAATAGTGGATTTCCTTAGGATTTCCCCTTGAGCTGGGTCCCACTTTGGGCCAGTCGCTGGACCTTCTTTTCCTCAGGCTCCTCTCCATTTCCATTGCTGTAATATTTTCAGACAGGAACAATTATGCGTCAGAGTTGTGACTATGGCATGGCCCCCTTCCCTCATTTGATGCCCTGTCTTCCTGCTGGAGGTGGGCTCTAAAAGTTCCCTCTCTGTACTGTCATGCATCTCATCTAAGATCCCTCCCTTTGAGTCCTGACAGTCTCTCACCTCCCATGTTTCTAGTGCATTCTGAAGGGTTTCCCCAATATCCTACCTCCTGAGGTTGCCTGTTTCCATTCTTTCTGATGTCCCTCAGGGTTTCAGTCCTTTTCCCTCACCCAATTCCAGATCAGGTTCCCCTCCATACTCCCCAGTTACTCCCCCTCCCCCATCCATTTTCCTTTCAAGGTCCCTCCCTCCCTCTCCTCTAGTAATTGCTTTCTTCTCCCTCCAAAGTGGGACTGAGGCATCCTCACTTGGGTACTTCAGCTTGTTGACCTTTGTGAGTTCTGTGAACTTTAACTTGGGTATTCTGTATTTTTTTTTTTTTAACTAATATCCACTCATTAGTGAGTACATACCATGCATATCCTTTTGGGTCTGAGTTAATTCATTCAGGATGATATTTTCTAGTTCCATCCATTTGCCTGCAAAATTCAGGATGCCTTTGTTTTTAATAGCTGAATAGTATTCCATTGTGTAAATGAACCACATTTTCTGTATCCATTCTTCTGTCATGAGACGTCTGGGTTGTTTACAGCTTCTGGCTGTCACAAGCAAGGCTTCTATGAACATAGTGGAATATGTGCCACTGTGGTATGGTGGGGGAATCTTTTAGGTTTATGCCCAGGAGTGGTATAGCTGGGTCCTCAGGTAATACTATGTCCAATTCTCTGAGGAACCACCAGACTGATTTCTGGAGTGGTTGTACCAGTTTGCAATCCTACCAGCAATGGAGGAGTGTTCCTCTTTCTCCACATCTTCTCCAATATGTGTTGTCACCTGAGGTTTTGATCTTAGCCATTCTGACTGGTGTGAGGTGGAATCTCGGTGTCGCTTTGATTTGCATTTCTCTGATTACTTAGGACTTTGAACATTTCTGTAGGAGCTTCTCAGCCATTCCAGATTCCTCAGTTGTGAAATCTCAGTTTAGTTCTATACCCCATTTTTTGATTTGGTTGTTTGATTTTGGGGTGATTAGTTTCTTGAGTTCTTTATATATTTTGAATATTAGCCCTCAATTGGATGTGGGGTTAGTGAAGACATTTTTCCCAATCTGTAAGTTGCCAATTTGTCTTATTGACTATGCTTTTTGCCTTACAGAAACTTTCCAGGTTCCTGAGGTCCCATTTTTCAATTCTTGATCTTAAAGCATGAGCCATTTGAGTTCAGTTTAGGAAATTCCTGACTGTGCCAATGAGTTCAAGGCTCGTTCCCACTTTCTCTTCCATTAGATTCAGTGTATCTGGTTTTATGTTGAGGTCCTTGACCCACTTGGACTTGAGATTTGTACAAGGTGACAAATATGGGCCTATTTTCATTTTTTCTACATACATCATTAGTTAGATCAGCACCATTTATTGAAGATGCTGTCTTTTTTTTCATATTTTACATTTTTGGCATCTTTGTCAAATATCAAGTGTCTGTGTGTGATTTTATTTCTGACTTGTCAATTCTATTCCATAGATCAATGTGTCTGTCTCTGTAGTAATACCATGAAGTTTTTTTTTTTTATCACTATTGCTCTGTATTAGAGCTTGAGGCCGTGGATTGTGATTCCCCCAACTGTTCTTTTATTGTTAAGAAATCTTTTCACTATTCTGGCTTTTTTGCCTTTCCAGAAGAATTTGAGAATTGCTCTTTCCATGTTTTTGAAGAATTGTGTTGGGATTATGACAGGGATTGCATTGAATCTATAGATTGCCTTTGGTAGGATGGCCATTTTTACTATGTTAATTCTGCCAATCCATGAGCATAGAAGATCTCCATTTTCTGAGATCTTCTTTGATTTCTTTTTTAAGAGACTTGAAGTTGTTGTCATACAGGTCTTTCACTTGTTTGGTCAGAGTTACCCTAAGATATTTTATATTATTTGTGGCTATTATGAAGGGAGTTGCTTCTCTAATTTCTTTCTCAGCCTCTTTATCATTTGTATAAAGGAAGGTTACTGATTTGAGTTAATTTTATACCTGGACACTTTGCTGAAGTTGTTTATCAGCTGGATAAGTTCTTGTTTAGAATTTTTGTGGTAGCTTATGTATGCTATCATATCATCTGCAAATAGTGATATTTTTATTTCTTCTTTGTCAATTTGTATCCCCTTGATCTCTTTTTATTTTCTTATTGTTCTAGCTAGTACCTTGAGTACTATTGAATAGATACAGGGAGAGTGGGCATCCTTGTTTTGTCTCTGATTTTAGTGGGATTGCTTCAAGTATGTTTTTATTTAATTTGATATTGGCTATTGGTTTGTAGTACATTGCTTTTATTATGTTTAGGTATGGGCCTTGAATTCCTGATCTCTCCAATACTTTTAATATGAAGGGATGTTATACTTTTTTCAAATGCTTTTTCTACATCTAAGAAGATGATCATGTGATATTTTCTTTGAGTTTGTTTATATAGTAGATTATGTTAATGGATTTTGTATATTAAACCAATCTTGCATGCCTGGGATGAAGCCTATTTGATTATGGTGAATGACTGTTGTGATGTGTTCTAGGATTTGGTTTGCAAGAATTTTATTGATTACTTTTGTATCAATATTCATAAGTGAGATTGGTCTCAAAATCTCCTTTTTGGTTGGGTCCTTGTGTGTTTTAGACATCAGAGTAATTGTGGCTTCATATAATGAGTTAGGTAGTGTTCCTTCTCTTTCTATTTTATGGAATAGTTTGAGGAAAATTGGTCTCAGGTCTTCTTTGAAGGCCTGGTAGAATTCTGCTGAAAATCCATCTGGTCCTGGGCTTTTTTTTTTTTTTTTTTTGGTTGGGAGGTTTTTAATGACTTCTATTTCCTTGTGAAATTGGGGCCTGTTTAAATAGTTTACTTGCTCTTGATTTAGCTTAGTACGTGTTATCTGTCTAGAAAACCATCCATTTCATCTAGATTTTCCAGTTTTGTTAAGTGTAGGCTTTTATGGTAAGATGTGCTGATTTTTTTGGATTTCCTCTGTTTTGGTTGTTATGTCTCCCTTTTCATTTCTGATTTTGTTAATTTGGATACTGCTCTCAGCCCTTTAGTTAGTTTGGTTATGGGTTTTTCTATAATGCTGTTTCTCTCAAAGAACCAGTTTTGGGCTTTGTTGTTTCTTTGTATTGCTTTTTGTTTGTTTGTTTCTATTTGGTTGATTTTGGCCCTGAGTTTGACTATTTCCTGCCTTCTACTCCTCTTGGGTGAGTTTGCTTCTTTTTGTTTTAGAGCTCTCAGCTGTGCTATTAAGTTGTCAGTTTAAGATCTCTCTAGTTTCTTTAACAGGGCACTTAGTGCTATAAACTTTCCTCTTAGGACTGCTTTCATTATGTCCCATAAGTTTTGGTATGATGTGTCAATGTTTTCATTAAATTCCATAAGTCTTTAATTTCTTTCTTTATTTCTTCCCTGAACATGTAATCATTGAGTAATGAGTTGTTCAGTTTCCACGTGTATGTGGGCTTTCTCTAGTTTTTACTGTTATTGAAGACCAGTCATAGGCCATGGTGATCTGATAGGATGCATGGGATTATGTCAGTCTTCTTGTATCAGCTGAGGGTTGTTTTGTTTATGGTCTATTTTGGAGAAGGTACCATGAGGTGCTGAGAAGATATATTCTTTTGTTTTAGGGTGAAATGTTCTGCAGATATCTGTTAAATCTAGTTGGTTCATAATCTCTCTTAGTTTCACTATGTCTCTGTTTAGTTTCTATTTCAATGATATGTCCACTGGTGAGAGTGGGTTGTTGAAGTCTTCCACTATTTTTGCATGGGGTTCAATGTGGAGTTTGAGCTTTAGTTAAGTTTCTTTTATGAATGTGGTAAAAAGAAACTTTTCATGTGCTCTTACATTTGGGTCATACATGTTCAGAACTTAGACTTTCTCTTGGTGGATTTTCCACTTGATGAATATGAAGTGTCCTTCTTTTTCATGCTTAATAACTTTTGGTTGAAAGTCTACTTTATTGGATATTAGGATGGCAGCTCCTGCTTGTTTCCTTGGACCATTTGCTTGGTAGACCTTTCCCCATCCTTTTACTCTAAGATAGTATCTGTCTTTGTTATTGAGGTGTGTTTCTTGTATGAAGCAAAGCGCGGGAATGTATTTGCCTATCCACTTTGTTAGCTTGTGTCTTTTTATAAGTGAGTTAATTAAGTTCATTAATATTGAGAGATATTAAAGAGAGATGACTCTTATTTCCTGATATGTTTGTTTTTGTAGGTAGCTTTATGTACTTGTGTTTCTTTCCTTTGGGTTTTGTTTTGAGATGTTTAATATCTTGTCCTTTCTTTTGTGGAGGTACCTTCCTTGTATTGGAGTTTTCCTTTAGGATCATCTGTAGGGCTGGATTGGTAGATAGATTTCTGTTTGAATTTGGTTTTGTTCTCTGGCTCTTATAATCCCTTTGCTCCCACTTCTTTAAGGATTCCTGAGCCTTGAGATGGAGGTTTGTGGAACAGGTGTCTTACTTAGGAAGGAGCATCTGGCAGTTTCTTATTGGGATTTCTATTTCTTTTGGATAACATCTGTTCCCTCTGGACTTGTATTTGTCTCCTCTCATTAGTATCTCTTGAATCAATTTATTGGTATCTCTTTTTTTTCATTAATTACTTTTTTTATATTTCAAATGTTTTTCCCCTTCCTTGTCTCCCCTCTACAAATCCTTCACCCTGTTCCCCTACCCTTTGTCTCTAATAGGGTGCTACCCCACCCTCACCCACTCCTGCCTCACTCCTCTGGGTGAGGTATTCCCCTTCACTGGGGCAACAATCCTTCTCAGGATCAAGTGCCTCCCATCCCATTGATGCTTGATATGACACTCATCTTCTATATGTAGGGGAAGCCATGGACCGACCCATGTATACTCTGGTTGATGGGTTACATTGATGGGTTTCTTTTTATTGAATCATCCCTGAATGCCTGGGAGAAGGACTACTCGATCATGATGAATGATCATTTTATTGTGGTCTTGTACCCAGTTTTCAAGAATTTTATTGACTATTCTTGCATTGATAGTCATAAGGGAAATTGGTCTGAAGTTCTCTTCCCTTTTTGGGTCATTGTGTGGTTTAGGTATCAGTGTAACTGTTTTTTAATGGAATGAATTAGGTAGTGTTCCATCTGTTTCTCTTTTTTACAGTAGGTTGAGAGGTACTGGTATTAGGTCTCCTTGAAGGTCTGATAGAATTCTGCACTATAACCCTCTGGCCCTGGGGTCTTTTTGGTTGGGAGACTTTTAAAGACCGTTTCTATTTCCACAGGGGATATGGGACTGTTTACATAGTTTATTTGGTTCTGATTTAAATTTACTAACTGGTGTCTGTCTAGAAAATCATCCATTTCATCTAGATTTTCCAGTTTGGTTGAGTTCATCTTGGTAGATTTTTCCTTTGATGTGTATGAAGTGTCCTTCATCTCGCTTGACAACTTTTGGTTGAAATTCTATTTTATTGGATATTAGAATGGCTACTGCAGTTTGTTTCTTGGAACCATTTACTTGGAATTTTTTCCAGTCTTTTACTCTGTCTTTGTCACTGAGGTGTGTTTCCTGTATGCAGCAAAGTGATGGATCCTTTTTACATACTCAGTCTTCAGTCTAGAGACTGAGTTTTTATTGGGGAATTGATTCCATTGTTGTTGATGTTTCCTAAGCGTTTTCTTCTCTAAGGTTTCCTTCATTTGTGATTTCTTTATTGTTTCTCTTTTTATTTTTAGTTCCTGGATGTTTTGCTCAATTCTGTCACCTGTTTGATTGTGTTTTCCTGTATTTATGTGATTCCTCTTTAAGGGCTTCTACCCTTTTATCTGTCTTCTCTTGTATTTCTTTAAGGGAGTTATTTATGTCCTCTTCAAGGTCCTCTATCATCTTCATGATGGGATTTTTGTCAGAATCTTGTTTTTCATGTATGTTAGGATACCCAGGACTTGCTGTGGTGATAGAACTGGGTTTTGATAGTCCCAAATGGTCTTGGCTTGTGGTGTGTATATTCTTGCACTTGCCTCTCCCCATGTGGTTATCTCCAGTGTTAACTGGCCTTGCTCTCTCTGACTTGAGCTTGTCCCTTCTTGCCTAGTTATGATGGACCTCCTCAAGTCAGGCTGTCTCTGGGTGTGGGAAGGGGTCTGGAAAGCCTGATCTGTGAGCCTATCAGCCTGGTTGCGATTGACCTCCTGGGAGTCAATCTGCCTCTGGGTGCAGGACAGGATTTGAAGCCCCAGATATGCCCATGCAGAGTTGTGGCCTAGAAGGAAGATATGTCTCTGGCAGGGTTTGTAGGTCATGAATACCATGGGCCCTATGGGGGTTCCAATTGGGCCAGGTATTGGGGCAGGTGGGGTATCTCACCTGTGAGCCTGGTTATGAAAGACTTCTTGGGAGTCAAGCTGTGGTGTGTGTGTGTGTGTATGTGTGTGTGTGTGTGTGTGTGTGTGTGTGTGTATGTATATATGTATGTGGTGCTGGAGTACCTGAACTACCCCAAGGCTCAGTTCCATTGGTATTTCTTGTATCAATTTAATTCATGAACTTAAATGGGACCCTGAATGAATGGACATAATTTTTCCCCATTTTGGCTTATATTACTTTGCAAAATGGACATAATTTTAATCAATCAACTTCCTACCACTGTCTTGATATCATACTTCAAATGGTTCCTTGTGATATGCTTCCTTGTGTATTGGTGTGATCTCACTATGGGCTGTTGATACTCCATGGTGACCAGAGACATCCCTGTAGTACATGTCTCTGCGTTAGTGTGGTGATTTATTTAATTTCTTTCTCCCACAAAGTTCAAATCAAATCCTAAAACTATATATATTAAAGAGGAGAATTTGATAGGTTAGGGACATGTCTCAGTGGGTCAAGTGCTTTCTGGATAAGCATGAAGACATGAGTTCAGTTCCTCAACTCCCAAGAAAAAGCCAGGTACATATATGTATATATACCAGGTATATATAAACCAGGTATATATATACACACACATATATATATATATATATATACACATACATACATACATACATACATATACATATACATATACATATACATATACATATACATATACATATACATATATATCCCTGGGGATGGGGATCTGGGGAAGAAGGATTATGTAGTTGTTGGCTGGCCAGTCTGTCGAAAGTAGTGATCTTCAGGATTAAGAAGTGATCCTATTTGAATAGTAAGATGGAGAGCAACTGAAAAATATATGCAATGTCAATCATTGGTGTCTACATTACAACACACATATACTCATGTAACATACATGTATATACAGCACATGAGAGTGAGTCTTTGCTGGGTATGCTGGTACATGCCCACATGCACACCAATGAAAGGAAGGCAGATATCTATAAATTTGAGGCCATCTTGGTTTCCAATAGTGAGTTACAGGCCAGCCAAAGCTATATATTGAGACTCTGTCTTAAATAAAAAAGAAGGAAGAGGAAGAGGTAGACAAGAAAGAGGAGGAATTGTTCATTTAAATTTGTCAAAACCAGGTACAGACAGCAAGAGAGCCTAAAGAGGCCACCTCCTTGAGAAAGGCATGACCCTCAGTGGAAGAATAGAGACACCAACCCACCTATTCAAATTTCCACCCCAACTTTGTCCCATCTAAAAGAAATTCAGGAATGGACCAGAGTCTGGAGGAAAGGCCAGTCAATAACTGGCCCATTTCTAAACCCATCCCATGGGCAAACACCAATCCCTGGCATTATTAAGGATACTCTGTTTTGCTTACAGACAGGAACCTAGCATAACTGTTCTGTGAGAGGCTCTGCCTAGCAGAGGATCAAAACAGAAGCAGATACCCACAGCCAAACGTTAGTAGGAAGACAGGACACTTAGTTGGGGGAAGGATTGAAGCCTGGGAGTAGGTGGGAACTCCACAGGAAGATCAGCAGAGTCAACAAACTTGAACCCTGAACCCCTGGGAGCCACTAACCAAAGAAAATACAAGGGCTTGAAAGATCCTTTCCACTCAGTGAAACAGTATTCGGCAAAACCAGAACGGGGAAGTGGGAAGGGGTGGGTGGGAGGACAGGGGAAGAGAAGGGGGCTTACAGGACTTTTGGGGAGTGGGGGGCTAGAAAAGGGGAAATCATTTGAAATGTAAATAAATTATATCGAATAAAAATAATCAAAAAAAAAAAAAAAAAGAAAGATCCTTTCCCTATCTACTATAGAGAGGCAACTCAAGTTTCCATGACTGAACTGTCTGTCCTCAGTAGGAGAAGATGTGCCCAATATGGCAGAGACTTGAAGTGCCAGGATAGGGGGATACTCAGGGTAGACCCCTCTCTCAGAGGGGAAGGGGAGAAGGATGGGGGAGGGACTTAGTAAGATAGGGCCTGGGATGGTGAGGAAAATTTGTGATGTAAATGAACAAGTAATTAATTTATTAATTAAAAATGGTAGATTATAGCTTGAGTACCTACTGATGTACATAGTAGCTTAATGAGTGATGTGGGAGGATTCATCTCTCTATAGGCAATGTCATCTTTGGACAAGTGGTTCTAGGATGCATAAGAAACCAAGCTGAGCAAGACTGGAAAACAAGACCCCATAGGAGACATGGAAGGTCCTTGTTCTCCTCAAATTCACTCTGGCTGTTTTTGTCAAGTTGTATTTATAATTTCACTCTGATATCTGTGGCTTGTTGCCATGAGCTATTTTTCTTTTATTTTTTAAATATACTTTATTCACTTTACATCACTCCCTACCCTGTCCTTGTTCCCCCTCACAGAGTCCTTCTCCCTATACTGCTACACTAAGCCTTTCCAGGACCAGGGGCCTTTCCTTCCTTCTTCTTGGGCATCATTTGATATGTGAATTGTTTTTTGGGTATTTTGAGCTTCTGGGCTAATATCCACTTATCAGTGAGTGTATACCATGTGTGTTCTTTTGTGATTGGGTCGCCTCACTCAGGATGTCATTCTCCAGTTCCACCCATGAATAATGAATTTCATGAATTCATTATTTAATAGCTGAGTAGTATTCCATTGTGTAAATAAACCATATTTTCTGTATCCATTCCTCCATTGAGGGATAGCTGGGTTCTTTCCAGCTTCTGTGTATTATAAATTGGGCTGCTATGAACATAGTGGTCCATCCAACAGAGGGCTAATATCCAAGATATAAAAAGAACTCAAGAAGGTAGAATCCAGAGAGTCAAATAACCCTATTGAAAATGGGGTACAGAGCTAAACAAAGAATTTTTACTTTAGGTGCTGAAAAGCACCTAAAGAAATGTTCAGCATCCTTAATTATCAGAAAAATACAAATCAAAGCAACCCTGAGATTGGGTTCACCTCACAGCAGTCAGAATGACTAAGATCATTCTAAACTAAGGAGAAAACAGGTGCTGGCAAGGATGTGGAGAAAGGAGCACTCCTCCACTGCTGGTAGGGTTGCAAGCTGGTACTACCACTCTGGAAATCAGTCTCGCGGTTCCTCAGAAATCTGGGCATGATACAACTGAGGACCCCACTATACCACTTCTGGGCATATACCCAGAGGATTCCCCAGCATGTAATAAGGATACATATTGCATTTTAATAATGCCAACCATTCAGCAAGTAAGGTAATATAATTTTTGAATGCTGAGTCAGTAATTATATTAATAGTTATTGTAAGTTTATTATTAAGCTTGCCTCAAGTTGTTAATTATAAACTTAAACCAGTTAATATATCTTTCCCCAAATCAGTATTTAAGGAAACTGATTTTGTAAATCATAGCAAAGCGGTGTTACTTAGCAATGAAACATAAGAGTATTTAATAAGTGTTTTACAGCTGTACTTTTCCATCTATCTTTTTGACTCTTCTGTCTGTCTGTCTGTCTGTCTGTCTGTCCTGCTTGGTGAGCTCCAGGTCAAAGAGTGACTCTGTTACAAAAGACCCAAGGTGGGAAGCCTCTAAGAAACTGACACCTAGGATTATCCTCTTTCCTACACACACACACACACACACACACACACACACACACAGTTTGTTTTAGTACTTCACTAAATTTCAAATGACTGATGGTTTTGAATGTATTTAAAATTACTTTTTGCATTTTTAAAAAACTTACATTAGCCTTTTACAATAGCAGTTGGTTTCTCTCTTTTTCTTTCTCTGCTCTACTAAATAATTCATTAAGTCTGGTTCCTATGTCTGCCACACTTCAGGCTTATCTTGTGGAAAGTCATAGACAATTACACTGGCTGACGTTGATTTAATGTTCAATAGAATTATATTAAAACTCTGCTTTTAATGACTGCTTTCTCAGTGGTCACAGAACCTAACTTTTGTAATTCATATTATCAACTATTTATTTTTTAATTACACTATTTAGTGAAATGATCTATTTCCATCAGGAAGATAAGATGTAGTTTATTGAGGCCAACTTGATCTGATTTCAAAAGGCAATTCAGGCATATATACATTTATATTCTGAAATACATATACATACATATATATATATATATATATATATATATCAAAGTAGGAAGTTCATTCTAAGCACGGACATTAAAAAAAACCTATTCATCCAATGTTCACAACAAGAACAAGATACAATGTACACATTAATAACAACAGTGGAGAAAAATCAAAGAAAACCCAGGTGTGACAACATAATAATTAAGGAAAAAGAAAGCAAACTGCTGATTTTGTGTCTCTGTATAGCCTTGGCTATGAGCATAATTAAACAAAGTAAAGAACCCAATGTAGACACTTAATAAAAAATAACCAGGTCAAAAGATTCAAATACCTACTTATTAAGAGTATCGGAACTTTAACTGTTGCAAAATCATCTGTTTTTTCCTAAGACTCAGTAATATTTTCTTTCTACTTAGTCAGTTTCTGCAAAAATTATATTGTATTATAGTATTTGGAAGAAGTTCTTTTTTTTTTTAATAAGGATATTTACTTGGGACTGGCTACAGGTTCAGAGGTTCAGCCCATGGTCAAGGCAGGAGCATGGCAGCATACAGGCAGGCTTCATTCAGGCAGAGCGAAGAGTTTGAGAGTCTACATCTTCATCTGAAAGCTACTTGGAAAAGACCCAGAAAGAGGTTCTTTTAACTCTCTCTCTCTCTCTCTCTCTCTCTCTCTCTCTCTCTCTCTCTCTCTGAGTGTCTCTCTCTGTCTCTGTCTCTCTATCTGTCTCTCTGTCTCTGTCTCTCTCCCTGTCTTTCTCTCTTGTCAGACACATATTTAAAAGACTACCTATATACACATATATAGGTATACATACATATATATTCTCTTTCTATATAACATACACAGCAACATACAATACACACACAAACACACACACACACACACACACACACACACACACACACACACACACTAGTTTTACATCAATTTGACATGCTAGATTCATCAGGGAGGAGGGATCCTCAATTGAGAAAATGCTTCCATAAGATCTGGATGTAAGGCATTTTCTTTTTTTCTTATTTGTTTATTTATTTATTTATTTATTTATTTATTTATTTATTTACATCTCAACTGATATTCTACTTCCTGGTTACCTACCCCTCCACAAAGCCCCCCATCCTCCCTCTCCTTCCTCTGCTTTGCCTCTATGAGGATGCACACCCCCAACCCTCTCCAGCCCCACTACTCTAGTATTCCCTTAATCTGGGGCATCAAACCTTCAGGGGCCTAAGGGCCTCCCCTCCCATTGATATCAGACAAGGCTATCCTCTGCCATATATGTAGCTGGAGCCATGGGTCACTCCATGTGTACTCCTTGGGTAGGTCTAGTCCCTGTGAGCACTGGGTGGGCCAGCCAATGTTGATGTTGTTCTTCCTATGGTGTTGCAAACCCCCTCTGCTGCTCTAGCCCTTTCACCAGCTCCTCCACTGGGGTCCTTGAGCTCAGTCTAATGGTTGGCTCCAAGCATCCACATCTCCATCAGTCAGTTGCTGGCCAAACCTCCTAAGGTTCCTATCAGCAAGCGCCTCTTGGCAACAGTAAGAGTGTCAGGGTTTAGTGTCTGCAGACATGATGGGTTCCCAGGTGAGGCAGTCCCCGGATGGCCCTTCCTCCAGTCACTGCTCAATTTTGTCTCTGTTCTTCTTTTGACAGGAACATTTCTGGGTTAAAAACTTTGAGATGGGTGGGTGACCCAATCTCTCAACCGGGGGCTGTGCCTACTATCTACTGGTCTCTACAGGTTCTATCTCCACCTTCACTTGCTTTTGGTTAAAGTTCTCTGCATTGGGTCTGGGATCCTCTTGCTTCCCTGGCATCTGGGACCCTGCTACATATTTTTATTCAGTTACCTGACCCTCTGCACCTCTCTCCTGTCCCCTCCAGTGCCTGATACTGCACCCCTTATTTTTCCCCCTCCTATGTTCTTCCCAGGTCCTCTGTCCCCGCACCTCCCACAATCATCCTGTTCTCCCCTCAGTGCAACCCTGAAGCAGCCACACCCTGGCCTTCCTTCTTCTTAAGTTCCATCTGGTCTCTGGATTGTATTGTGGGTATTGTGAACTTTTGGGTTAATATTCATTTATCAGTGAGTACATAATGTGTGTTTTTTTTGTCTCTGGGTTAACCTCACTCAGGATAATATTTTCTAGTTCCATCCATTGTAAGGCATTTTCTTAATTCGTGATCTGTTAGGAAAGGCCCAGTCCAGCCCATTGTGGGTGGTGCCATCTCTAGGCTGGTGATACTGGTTTTTGTTTTTGTTTTTAATAAGAAAACAGGCTGAGCAAGCCATTAGGAGCAAGTTAGTAAGCAGCTCCTCTCTATGGTGTCTGCACTTGTTTCTTCCTCCAGGTTCCTTTCCTGTTTGAGTTTCTGTCCCGACTTCCTTCAGGGATGGACTACAATGTGAAGGTTAAGAAGAATAAACTCATTTGGGCAGTGGTGGCGCATGCCTTTAATCCCAACACTTGGAAGGCAGAGGCAGGCAGATTTCTGAGTTCAAGGCCATCCTGGTCTACAGAGTGAGTTCTAGGGTAGCCAGGTTACAAAGAGAAACCCTGCCTCAAAAAACCAAAAAGAAGAATAAAACCTTTCCTCCCTAACTTGTTTTTAGTCATGGTGTTTCATTGCTCCAATAGAAACCCTATCTAAGACCATATACATACATACATACATACATACATACATACATACATACATACATGCATGCATGCATGCATCCATCCATCCATCCATCCATCCATACATACATCCATCCATACATACATACATCAAGAACTTTTGCTTTACTGGCTTGTACCACACAAATACTAGGATTGCAGACATGGAGTACTATGGTGGTTTGAAAGAAAATGGCCCCCATAGGCCCATCAGGAATGGAATTATTAGGAGGCGTGGCCTTGTTTGAGGACATTAGTTACTCTGGGGGCACGTTTCAAGTTCTCAGATGCTTAAACCATACTCAGTGGAACATTCTTTCCTGGTGCCCGCCGATCCAAATGTAGAACTCTTGGCCACCTCTCCAGCACCATGCCTGTCTGCATGCCACCATGCTACCCATCATGACGACAATGCACTAAGCCTCTGCAACTGTAAGAAAGCCCCAATTAAATGTCTTCCTGTTGTGAAGGTCATAGTGTCTCTTTACAGCAATAGAAACAGTAACTATGACAAGTACCATGCCCAGGTTTATGTTGTTCTGGGGATCAAATGCAAGATTTCACACATGATAGCCAAGCAATCTACCAAAGTAGCTAACTCTGCAGCCTCAATACTCGTTCATATATTTCAGTGTTTATATATTTGCATGTGTGTAGGTACATATGTGTGCACAGTGATGAATGTATGTGCTTGTATATGTGGAGGTCTGAATGTGATGCTGGGTATTTCTTTAGCTTGTTCTCCACATTAGTTTCTGAGATGGATTTTTCACTGAATCTAGAGCTTGCATGAACCTTGCCCTGTGGAGTCACCCTTTCTCTATCTCCCAAGGGGCTGTGATTCTAGAAAGGCTTTGAGGCCCGCCTGGCATTTATGTAGTTTTTTTGTCCAGCCACCACAATGTGCAACATATACTTTGTTTAATGAGCTTTCTTTCATGTCCATATAGATAATTGTTTTTAAAAAAAGACTTAAATTGAAGATAATTCCTTTCCACTATTTTTGAATTTGGAGTCAAGTATTAGTTAAAGACATATAGGTAAAATATAGTTCATTATTCAGATGGGAATCATTATGTTTACTCTTCTGATAGTCAGTACGCATGAAGCAAGGGAAGAACTTTGTATTTGATAATATCTAGACATTCTGGAAGCCAGTAACTTACCTCTCCATTGGAGCTAAATACCTCAACATTGTGCTTACTTATGTTTTTTCTGAATTATATTTTGGGTTGGGATTTGTAGCTCAGTGATTTGGAATTTCTAGCATGCTCAAGATGCTAAGCTTGATATTCAGCACTGGAAAAAAGAAAAGAAGGTGAAGACATAAAATTTTTATTTTCAGTTGACATGTATGTCATGTAATATTATACAATATATTATATAATATTCAAACAAGCAAACATATCCATCTGCTCTAACAATGATTATCCTTTGTGATGAAAGTGTTCACAGTCCTTTCCTTAGCTTTCTGAGATATACAGGGCATTGAGGGGAGTGATGCTCAGTGGCACACCAGAAGTGATATTACCTTCTGACTTAGCTCCCCACTCTACCTGCTGCCATGCTCAATGCTACCTCTGATGACTGCTATGCCCATATTCACAACTTTTCTGGGAAATCCTAATTTTATATAATTCATATATTTACATTTCCAGTTTAATGGTTAGAAGCAAGGGCATTTTTATTACATCACTTAACTGTACTGAGATTCTCTGCAGCTCATTAAAAATAATGGAGTAAATCTATGTTTACTCCAAACGATAAGGTGACATATGTTGTATAATGCTGATCGAGTTTAAAAATACTTCCATTTTTATGACATTTACCTCCATGGGTGCCAACATTTTTCGCAGAAGCAAATTTAGAGGTTGCTAATGAAAATCTGGACTGTGGATTTTGGTAGAAATTTTTCACTTTTTATTTTATATTCATGTGCAATGGTTGCATTTCATTTATGTTAATATTTGGCTTTTATAACTTAAAAGTGGGATTTAAGTTTATAAAAGCTCAGTTGGTTTTTCTAGGGTGAGAGGTTTAAAGCAGATGCAGGAGAAAGTGAAGATATTTTTATATTCCTCAATGTGCATTTCTGGTGCTCTCTGTGCTGGCTTCATCTCAACTTTACAGTGTGTGAAGAGGCATCTGTAGCAGTATGCATGCCCACACGCCCAGACTTTACCCACCAGGCAAGAGAGGGCTCTTCTCCCAGTTCTAAGAAGGAACTCTATTGATCCTAGGATATATCATTGCCAAAGCCCTGGATCAATGGGTGACATAAACTGTGGGATTACCAAACATGTGAAGTAGTTGTCACAAACCCAAGACTGATTATAGTGTCCAAGAAAACATGAACAGCGAAAAATAGGATAGATTAATTTTCCAAGAAAAGAGGCGATCCAGGCCAACCAACACACATGTATGTGGACTCCAACAACATGATGATTTAGGAAATTTAGGTATTGTTAAGAGCAATAAAGTATAAACTTATTACATGTGTTAACATCAGTAACAGCCACTGATTTTATTATATTTGATAGTAATATAATATTACATATTTTATTCTATTCTATAATTTTGTCATTACAGATTTTCAGAATCATTAAATACCAAAAACACCCACTTTTTCTTTTGTAGGAAAGAAAAAGTTATTTTTATTAGCATTTCAGAAGCTACTCATACTGAAAAGAGTCAAGACCAGTGGAATAAGTCTGAATTAGGATATTAGCACAATTAATGAAAATGGGTGCAGATTGGGAGGGAGATTTTGGTGGTAGAGAGTAGAGAAACCAGCAATTATGTCGGCAGAAAAGAGAATAGTAAAAATTATGTCCCAATAGCTGGTAATTATTTTAACAATTTCATTAAAACGTGCAACCCCGTACAAAGCATCCTGTTATAAGGATTTGGCTTTAAGCTTTGCATGTCTCTAACTAGACTTAAGCAGAAACAATGTATCTTTTATTATTGTTTATTTCAAGTGAAAAGGTTACTGCCTAAAATACAGTAGAAGAATGCCAAGCGCAGAAGCTCCTGGGCCCACAAAATGTCAGTATTACACAGAGGACAGCCTAAGGTTGAGACTTGGGCTTGGGTTCTGTAAAGAAACATTTTTTTTTTTTAGAGAAGATGGTTTGTGGTATAATAAAAAATATTAAAGAATGGTTGATGTTTTTATATAAACAATACTGAGAAAATCTCTCTCCCCTTCAAAAATAGGAGAGCATGATTCAGTAGTGACACTCTGTCCTGGTGTGACGGACAAAAGAGGGCAGAGCATATGAGAATAGTCTGTGTGTTTTCGACTGTAAGAAACATCACTAACAACAACACACAGCAGGGCATTTTGACTATTTGTAAGAGCTAAAAGATTTCCTGGATCAATTGAATTGGCTTCTTTTGTTTTTTGCAACAAATAAATGCATAAAGGAAAATAAGCTATCTGCAGCTTTGTAACACAACCTAATACATTCTTGGGCCACTTGAGTCATGCTTATTCAGTGTCTGATGTTTGTTGGCCCAAAGAAAACATATCTTTTAGAGCATGTTCTAATAAGGGGCGTGTCTTGGGACTGTCAATCCTCCCTGTGCAACCCTCCCTGAAAGCAGCAGATTCTGATAGTTTTGATTAGTTACTTAAGCTCTATTTACTCTAAAAATTCAAAGATACAAGATTTGTTTTTCTATTATTATTAAATATCTATCTCCCTCTATAAGTTCCTTACTCTTTCTCTTGACCTCAACTCTATTTTTCTGTCAAGGCCACTCTGTCTAGGATGATCATAGATGAGGTGAGAGACCAAAGCAACAAACACACAAACAAACAGACAGGTAAGAAAATATTATGATAGCTAAATGGCCAAACAAAAGCAAGAAAACAAACAAAAAAACAAATCCAGGCACATAGCAGTGACCAAGCCATGTAACCAGGGTGGGAGTATTTGGAAAAACTGCAGCATTAGAAGGATGTTAGGAGCATCAGTCAGTGAAAGCTGTCTGAGCATATGGAGAAGTCATGCTCTCTTCTCCGTTAGTACTGTAGAAACCCTGATCCACAGCTGTAGCTGTCGGTAAGTGTCTGGTGACCGTTATTTCCCAGGGCATTTATTATGCTCCTTGTTCTTTATGGCTGAGTCATTTGCTCTTGCACAGTTTGTTCACTGGGATGAAAACACTCCATGGAACAGAACAAATGTAAGAACAAACTCCATTCCAGTAACTGCTAAAAAAAATAGGGTTCTGATCTGGACAGTGGGCATTAATAATACATAAAGCAGACTCGTCCTTTCTAAGTTGAAGTGTGTGGTTTGCCCAGAAAAAGGCCCAGTGTGAAATCCTACTCTTTACCATGATTTCTTATTTCTTACTCTTTGAGCCATTTCTAATTTTGTCAGAGGAAAACAGTTCTGGTCAACCAGTATTCTGCTCATTTCCTCCACGTAGGCTTTTAGACATTATGCATTTTACATTGATTTCGTGCAGTCATGACTGTTAAAATACATGCCTGTTTCTATACCTGGAGACCCACACTTTGGCAGAGATTTGCTGAGAACAGAGATACTGATTCAAGACTTGATCTTAGGATGCCAAACACAGCTGTGTCTTAGAATATAATACTTCTTTTCATGTGTGCTAGGCAAAAATAAGAATTAAGTAGTAATTCTTATAAGGCTTACTAGATAATATGTTGCTAATTTTCATTGTCATCTTGACTGGAGGCAGTAATACCTGAAAAACTTACCAAAGATACCTCTGCCTGTGCCTGTAAGGGTGTTTTCCGAGAAGAGGGGTATGTGGATCAAAGAACTGAGTGAAGAAGTAATACCTTGAATTTGGGTGACATCATCCAACATAATGTGGACCTGGCTGGACATAAAAAGCTTCTGCTCTGGTGTGCACAAGACATCCTTTGTGATGGAGCTCAGTGTTTGCCACTGTTGCCCATGGACACCAGATGCCATGTTCATTCAGATCTATCTATCTATCTATCTATCTATCTATCTATCTATCTATCTATCTATCTATCTATGTTACTTGAAAATATATATTTTATTTCTCTGGCAAACTGTAACTAAATATATATAGATACAACTTTTGGTTCTTAACTCATAGTAAGAGGTTTTATTTTTTTTTTGTTTTGTTCAGACAAGTAAAAGGTAAAAATTAAAGATTCATATTTCAGAAACTCTAGAAGTTGCAGTCAACCAAACCATTGTAAATTGTTAGTAAAGCTTTAAAATTTGAAAAGAAAAGTTTTTGGGAATAGCAGGAAGGGAGGAAGAAAGATGTAAATGATATAAAAATGAAAACAGATTATTATAAGAAAAGTTAAAATGAGTATTTTAGAAGGTTATATAGTGTAATTGGACTTTTTACTATAAATATGTCTTTTGTATATGCACAATTAATTATCTGCCCAGCATTTTGATAGGTTAATATCTTCACCATGTATAACAATCTATTTTAAGTTGCAAAATGTCCATTAAGTCCATTAAGATGAAGCCAGAAATTACAATAAATATTCCTTTAAGTAAATTAGCAAACAAATACCTAATTCAATTTAATACTTCATTTAAGGGTTTCTATCCAGATGTTTAAGTCCTACAGAAATTATATTAGGATATTTCATTTATTTTTAGATTTATTTATTTTTTATTTTAAGAGAACAAATTTCTGCCTTCATGTATGTGTGTTCACCACTCATGTTCCCATTGCCTCTGGAGATCAGAAGAGGGAATCAGGTCCTCTGGAACTGAAGTTACAGAGACACAATGTGCTGCTGGGAACCAAATATCAGGTGATCTCAACTACAGAGTCATCTCTGCATCCTGGCTATTTTTTTATAGCATACATTTTTCATTAACAACCTAGTAAATGTGTATCTAACTGCTAAGTGTTAAGGGTACAAATGAAGCACATTGTGTACCAGTTTGGTTAATCTTACTGGGTGGAGGGATATATGGGCTGATTACATACAGTTACCTTTCATTAGTCCTTTCCTTATTTAGAAATTCATTTAGCTTTGTGATCATTTAGAACTTCTGCAGAGTGGGAGAACGTTGGAGTCATCTGTCATGCACATTCTTACCTACAGTTGATGGGCCACAACTTTGAGTTCTCCTACTCTGAGTTAAGTCTCATTTTTATGTTGTAGTATCACATTTAAAACAAATTACCTCTTTTCATAAGAATAATGAAGAACAACTCAAATATCAACCAGAAGTGGAATTCACATGGAAAACATATTGATAAAGGTATACCAAAGGGTGTAGAAATACCAAGCAAGAGAAAGTGCTCCTAATGGACAAAGATGGAACAGTTGGAGCAAGAAAAGCACTCAGTAATCACTCAACCAACCAGGTGACAGATCAATCAATCAATCAATCAATCAATCAATTAACTAACCAGTCAGTCATATAGAATTGAGCTAACCCAAGGCTAAAAGAAGATAGAGAAATTGAATGACCTACAACAGTAAGATTATATTAAATGCACTAGAACTGAGCACTTTAGAGTGCTCTTATGCAACTTTTATGTCAAAAATTAGGAGGCAATTAACAGTAATCCATAAAGTACAAAATATTAAATGAGTGAGCAGAGTAAGTGTGGTGGTTTCTACATTCACCCATCTCTTTTTTTAATGTTTTTTGTTTTTTCTTTTTATTTTTTATTAGATATATTCTTTATTTACATTTCAAATGATTTCCCCTTTCCTGGTCCCACTCCCAAAGTCCCATAAACCATCTCCCCTCTCCTGTTCCCTAATCAAACAGCTCCTGCTTCCCTGTCCTGGTATTCCCTTACATTGCTGCATCAAGCCTTTCCAGGACCAGGAGCTTCTCCTCCCTTTGATATCCGATAAGGCTGTCCTTTGCTGCCTATGTGTCTGGAGTCATGGGTAGCACCATGTGTACTATCTCGTTGATGGTTTTGTCCCTGGGAGCTCTGGGAGTACTTGGTGGTTCATATCATTGTTCCTCCTATGGCGCTGCAAACCCCTTCAGCTCCTTGGATCCTTTCTCTAGCTCCCCCACTGGGGACCCTGTGCTCAGTTTAATGGCTGACTGAGAGTGTCCTCCTCTGTATTTGTCATACACTAGCAGAGCCTCCCAGGTGATAGGTATATCTAGCTCCAGTCAGCAAGTACTTGTGGGCATTGATAATAGTGTCTGGGTTTTTATCTCTTCTTCTTCAATTCCTAGGAAAAGTTTTCAGATGGAAAGTGTTTATTTCTGTGGTGAGGAGATAAAAGGTCACTGATGTTTGAAGATGTGTTCTCTGAGGTGTTTTGAAGATGTGCTCTCTGAGGTATGTCCTTACAGGCAGGTAAAGGTTGAGTTGTAGTAGCCATAGTGATAACTGTGCCTATTGGTGAATAAAGAGGCCATCTATTGACGTCTCAGTAAAATCAGGGTGCTGTGAAGCTGATGGGAGTCTCTCAGTACATGGGTAGATTTTAAATACTTGAAGAGGAGAAATGGAAATTGAGGGATTAGGGTGGTGAAGGTATGGGTAAGAACACTTCTTATACAAGCACAAGTAGCCCAGTTTAAATTCTAAGTGCTCATGTCAATGGCTAGGATAGGCATGAGCATATAATATCAGCACTAGGGCTAGCACATTTACTATCAAGGGGACACTTACTGTTCTTATGTGGTCTGTGTGTATGTGTGTGTGTGTGTGTGTGTGTGTGTGTGTGTGTGTGTGTGCATGCATATATAGGGTGCATGTATATAAGCTGCATGCATGTGAATATGCCAGCATTATTCCCATTGGTAAGTATGTAGAAACTAGAGGAGAGAGTCATGGGTTTTCTGTATTGTTCTTTGCTCTTCTACTTTGAGACAGGGTTTCTCTATGAACCAAAAATTTAGCATTTTGTCTAGGATATCTGGTCAATGAGTTCCCAGGATTCATCGGTCTGTGTCTCTCAAGTTATCTGTAACCCTAGCCCCAGTGCTGATATTATATGCTCACAACTATTCTAGCCATTGACATGAGTGAGCACTTAGAATTTAAACTGGGCTACTTGTGCTTGTATAATAAGTGTTCTTACACCTTCACCACCGTAATCCCTCCATTTTCTTTTCTCCCCTTCAAGTATTAGATATTGAACCTAGGGTTTCATGTATACAAAGCAAATTCTTTTCTACTTACTGTAAGTATCTTTAGATGTGTGTGTGTGTGTGTGGGTGGGTGTGTGCGTGTGTGTGCATGTGTGTATGTGTGTGTGTGTGTCTGTGTTTTAAGAGGGATCTGATTCTTCAAGTAAGTGGACTTGCCAGGTTGGACAAATGTAAATATGAAATACTGTCAAATTAAAACTTAATTCCAAGTCAGAAAAGACACATTAAAATATAAATATGACCCAATTATCACAAGGTTGAACATTTTTCTGAAATTCAAACCGATTTGGCAGTGCTATAGACAAGCCTATATTAATAGTCTCCTGGAAAGCAGAAATTTGGCAGCCACAGTTTTTGGAGCTACTCAAGCAGAGTGTGTGGCTACCATGTTTCCACATGAGTTTCCAGCAGATTATCTTAATATAGGTCTTTACTTCCTCTTTTATTTTGCCAAAGGATATGTTTCTAGTCTCTGGCACAGAGAAAACTACATACAAGTCAACCTTCCCCTATAAGCTTTAGATTTTCTGATCTCTTTTTAGCTGTTTACCCATCTGGTAGCTCTCGGTTCTCCCCCACATTCCAGGTGTACGAGTTTTCACCACTGAGATTCTGCCATCAGGGATGCTTGTTTTCCTTTACAGCCCATTTAGGCTTCAACTTATGCAGTTCTCCCACTGTGGATATTATTTGTTCATTGTTTCTTAACTTTCTAAACTCTTCCATTGAGGGAGAGTACAGAAGTAAATAAAGATTTTTTAACTCACTTTGGTTCACTAAGACCCTGACCTGGATGCTTTAGGAGAGCAACAGTCAAAGTAAACTCCATCTGAAGCTTAAGTAAACTTCTCAGAGATAGAAGAAACATTTTCACTCAGAACTCAGAGAGTCCAAGGAAAATAAAGACAAGAAAAATATATTTCATTCTATCACAAATATTAGGAAACAAAGCCAAGCAATTCATTTTACTAGAGTGTTTGTATTAAAATACTTTGAAATAAGCACTTCAAACTTCTTGGATTTATACCAGGTTGTAGAAATTTCCCCAACATTAACATATCTGTTAATAGAATTAAAAGATACAAGAGAAATATGTCTTAGTGAGGTAAAAATATACAGGAAAGAATAAAAAAAACCCAAAAGGATAATTTTTTCAAGTATTGAAACTTAAAAGTGCTTGATTTACCAACCAGCAAGGGCAAATTTTACATTCTCATTAGATGTCCTTTGTCTCAGGTCAACAGCCAGAGAAGATGCTTTACCACCCTCATGTTTAATAGCATTTCACTGTAATTTTCAGACAGTACAGTGAGTGTTGATGAGAAATAAGTGATGTAAGAATTAGAAAAAACCCCTAGCAAATATAGCTTCATGATTTAGAGGTAAAAAAATAGCTGCATAGAAAAATCTACAGGAGAGGTTTCTAAAGGTCCTTGAGAGAACTCAGTACAGCTCCAAGTTGCATAGCAAATGCACATAATTAGAGTTTTATAAATCAATCAACGAACAAGTCAAAAAGTGTCATTTTTGGAATACATAAAACACATATACTTGGTAGAACCAAGCAAGTGGCATTTTAGCTTTTCCAGAGGTAATTATAAAACTCTACTAAAAGTTACATCAAAAAGATGGATAAAGGGAAATGTACACTATGAAGAGAGAAATTCCAGAACACATACATGTGTGTGCTATGGCTCCAAATTAATCTTAAATTTAAATTGAAACCTCTAAAGAATTTTGTTGATTTTTCTATTGAAATTGAAAAGCAGATTTCAAAATTCTTTTGTGTGAGGAGAATTCTTAAGAATTTACAGGATGCAAATGAATGGATTCAACTTCAGTCTGTGTGAAGATATAATGCTGAAAAAAAAAGTAAAAAGTCACCTTTTTTTTTGCATCTTGACCAGTTGAGGATCTCTGTAATAGTCTATCTGTTGCCAAAAGAGGAGGCATGTACTGGCTAGTTTTATGTCAGCTTGACACAGCTAGGGATTTGGGAAGAGGGATGCTCAAATAAGAAAAGACCTCCATTACATTTGCCTGTGGGCCAGAGAAGCTTCCTCCTGTGCCAGATGGGAATAAGTACATAGACCCAGAGCCAGACATTACACAGAGAATGAGAGTCTTTGTAACACACAATCCCTAAATGGGATGTTTCAATCCAAGCCCACCTTGAGGTCTTAGGGATCCCCAAGAATGAGGAGGCAGGAAGAGTGTTAGAGCTAGAACGGAAGGAGGAGACCAAGAATCAATATGCTCAAAGCTCACATGAGCTCACAGAGACTGCGGCAGTATGCACAGAGCCGGCACCAGTCTGGAGCAGGTTCTCTGCATATAAACAATGTTATAGCTTCCAGTTCAATGTTTTTATAGAATTCTTGAGTATGTGAAATAGTGGGTCTCTTATTCTTATGCCTTCTCTTAGGCCCTTTCATTTTGTCTGTTTGTCCCTTCCAACTTCAATATAATAAGTTTGGTTTTATTTTATATTTTTATCTTTTATTTTGTTATATTTAAACGTGAATGAATGAATAAAAAGGCAGCCACTAGGATAAAAGTAAACAATTGAACTGTTAATTATTCCCACTCAGAGAGACAATCAGTTTTCTCCAATGGAATGATATTGGGTATATCAACCATTCCAGGGCAGGAGTAATTGACCAAAATACAGTGGACTCTATTTTGGTTTTGTTGTTTGTTTTGTTTGTTTTCTGTGTATGATTTTATTTGGTTACAGTTTTGTGTTTTTCCCTGGGCAGATATACCTGAGATGTATAAGAAAAGAGGATGACAATCCACCTAAAGAAAGCCTGTGAGCAGCATCCTTCCATGGCCTTGGCATCATGTTTTCGCTCACCCTCAGGGCCCTGTCTTGAGTTCCTTTCCTGACTTTTTTCAGTGATGGAGTTGACCTCAAGGTTATAAGATAAAATAGACCCTTTACTCTTTAATTTGCTTCTGGTCATGGCGTCTTATCATAGCAATTGGAACCTTGACTATGACAAGGGGTGAGACAGGTAAGTATTTAGAATACCCTTAGTAGTTACACCGATTTAAGAAAATGTCAATAGGAAGTTCTCCTCTTTGATTTATCTCACATATATGCAACTCAGCTTCCACAGCTAAGGCTCAGGGAAAATCATGGGAGAAGGGGTGGAAAGATTCTAAGAGGTAAAGGCACAGGATATAGGCTGCTAAAGAGTGACCCCTACGTTGCAAATTGGTACAACCACTCTGGAAATCAGTCTGGTGGTTCCTCTGAAAACTGGGCACCTCACTTCCAGAAGATCCTGCTATACCACTCCTGGGCATATACCCAGAGGTTTCCCCACCATGGAAACCAAGGATACATGCTCTACTATGTTCATAGCAGCCCTATTTATAATTGCCAGATGCTGGAAAGAACCCAGGTATCCCTCAACAGAAGAGTGGATGCAAAACATGTGGTATATCTACACAATGGAGTACTATTCAGCCATTAGAAACAATGAATTCATGAAATTCTTAGGCAAATGGATGGAGCTAGAGAACATCATACTAAGTGAGGTAACCCAGACTCAAAAGGTGAATCATGGTATGCACTCACTAATAAGTGGATATTAACCTAGAAGACTGGAATACCCAAAACATACTCTACACATCAAATGAGGTACAAGAAGAAAGGAAGAGTGTCCCCTTGTTCTGGAAAGACTCAGTGAAGCAGTATTTGGCAAAACCAGAACGAGGAAGTGGGAAGGGGTGGGTGGGAGGACAGGGGGAGAGAAGGGGGCTTACGGGACTGTCGGGGAGTCGGGGGCTAGAAAAGGGGAAATCATTTGAAATGTAAATAAAAAATATATCGAATTAAAAAAAAAGGAAAAAAAAAGAGTGTCCCCTAGACATGACAGGGGACACTCAGTATTCCAAGAACACAGTTGCTCTAAGAAGAGCAGTATAATGCAAATACTCGTTCTGAATCGTGACAACACAGACAGCTAGAATTTCACATTGTTCCACCCAGATGAAGAGCAGCAGGTTGTCAGTGGCTGCTGAGAGGAGACAGTCCTTCCGGGGACAAGCTCCCATCTAGGTGACTGTCATTCCCAAGTTAGCCCTGAACACAAATACATATAAATAAAGTTAAATGTACTCAGTAGGTTGTGTAGACACATGTGCACACACACGCACACACACACACACACACACACACACACACGTTGTGTGTAACAATAATAATTAAAGAAGGGACAATCAATTTGGGAAGGAGGGATGAGCATGGGGGGAATTGGATGGGGGGGAGAAAGGGAGTGATACAGATGCTCATTTGTGAAGTTCTCACAAATATAGCTACTCAAAACATGAAAAAAGTGAAAGATGGATGCTGTTTGAATACCACGTTAAATAATGCTACTGGCTGCTAAGGATGAGACTCACTCATGCGATGATATTTTATCAATTATAAAGGTATTAGTAGACATTTGCGGAGAACAGATGGTCTGTCTGTTCAACAAGTGGTACCGCAACAATTGGGATGGTGCCATTAAATTCCTGTCTCACAAATTACACGAATTCATTCCAGGCAGATCAATAGTTTAAATGTGAAGAGGCCACACTTTAAAACACTTAGCAAAATATTGGAGCAAAAAATTGTGATTTCACCATGAAGGCATCTGTTTTAAAGGAGACAATGCTTATGCATTAATAAACAAGCCAAAATGCAAACTAAATTGATAATTTAATTTAAAATCAAATTACAGTTTTTGGAGTTTCACAAGAAACTACTGTAAAATGAAACTGTATTCTGAGAAAAAAATTCCAAAAAATTTTTATCATCTAGGGTATGTAAGGAATAAGAGAAAGATGTTAAGCTAGTAGGAAGGTGGGTAAAGGCAGTGGTGTGCAATTACTACATTCAAGTTGGTATGAAAACCTGAAACTAAACTTTGTAGGGAAAGTATCAATTAAAACCTAGATGGGCCACATATGTATAAAAGTATGTCATGATAGGTTCATTATAAATTAATATGCCATGATAAATTCATTACTTTGGATGCCAACCTGAAAAATGAGTTATAAAAATGAGGTAGACCAGGCAACATTAGCTAATTTAAACCTATACAACCCAAGTAGGGTGAAGTTTTAGGAGAGGGATTTTTTGTGCTAATCAGAGTGCAGACTCTATGGAGGACTTCCCCAAATGATAGCTGGGTATTGATAAGCTTCTGAGATGCCTCAGTGGCTAAAGCTTCTTGTGGATCAACAGTGCAAGCTTGGCCATCCAAGTTCAGTCACTAGATTACAGGTAGCCGTGGAAGAAGAGAACTGACTCCAACAAGTTGTCCTCTGACTCTCATGCACGAGTTCCCAGACATGTCGTGCACAAGGCATACAATAGTACTAAATTACAAAATTAAATAGGGTAAGTTTGGGAACGTCGTTACAACTTAATTAAATTTAACCTTAACTTTGTACTTTTCTAGAGTAGAACTTCCTGACCAGGGCTGGTACCATCATTGCTTTCCCCTCTGGTTCAGGGAAAGATGGTCCTCCTCCGAGGAATGTGTGACCATCTTAAGCATCCTGTAGCAACCTCCACCCCTAGATTTTTATTCTCCCCTCTCTGAATTAAAATTTGCCTCTGTTTTCTCTCTGCTACCTTGGGGTCAATAAACACTAATGATTTAAGTACTGATCATTGTTGTTCTGAGTATCAAAGTGGGATAAGGAGTTCAGGAGAAGCCTACATAAACACTCTCCCCCACTGGAATACTCCATATGTGTTTATGGAATTATGATTTATAATTTGGGTGTTTAAAGGTTTGGAAGAGATTTTCTTTTCCTTACAAGGGCACTGTATAATATTGCTCTCCAAAACACTTTCAAGAAAAAAAATGTAAAACATGGCACAAAGAGCAATCAGGAAAGAAGTGTAGTTGGCACTAAGCAGCAGACTGGAGGGAAAGTTAAAAGGGCACAGAGAAAGTATCCAAATTAACAAACTTAGAAATGAAAAGGGAGACATAACAACGGAAACTGAGGAAATCCAAAAAATCATCAGATCCTACTACAAGAGCCTATACTCAACACAACTGGAGAATCTGGAGGAAATGGACAATTTCCTTGACAGATACCAAATACCAAAATTAAATCAGGACCAACTAGACCATCTAAACAGTCCCATAATGCCTAAAGAAATAGAAGGAGTCATAGAAAGTCTTCCAACCAAAAAAAGCACAGGACCAGATGGCTTCAGTGCAGAATTCTACCAGACCTTCAAAGAAGAGTTAACACCAATACTCTTCAAACTATTCCACAAAATAGAAACAGAAGGAACACTACCCAATTCCTTCTACGAAGCCACAATTACGCTGATACCAAAGCCACACAAAGATCCAACAAAGAAAGAGAACTTCAGACCAATTTCCCTTATGAACATCGATGCAAAAATACTCAATAAAATTCTTGCCAACCAAATCCAAGAACACATCAAAATGATCATCCACCATGATCAAGTAGGCTTTATCCCGGGAATGCAGGGTTGGTTCAATATACGGAAATCCATCAATACAATCCACTACATAAACAAACTCAAAGAACAAAACCACATGGTCATTTCATTGGATGCTGAAAAAGCATTTGACAAAATTCAGCATCCCTTCATGCTTAAAGTCTTGGAGAGAACAGGAATTCAAGGCCCATACCTAAACATAGTAAAAGCAATATATAGCAAACCGGTAGCCAGCATCAAACTAAATGGAGAGAAACTTGAAGCAATCCCACTGAAATCAGGGACCAGACAAGGCTGCCCCCTTTCTCCTTATCTGTTCAATATTGTACTTGAGGTACTAGCTCGGGCAATTCGACAACATAAGGAGGTCAAAGGGATACAAATTGGAAAGGAAGAAGTCCAACTATCATTATTTGCAGACGACATGATCGTCTACCTAAGTGACCCAAAGAACTCCACTAGAGAGCTCCTACAGCTGATAAACAACTTCAGCAAAGTGGCAGGTTATAAAATCAACTCAAGCAAATCAGTGGCCTTCCTATACTCAAAGGATAAGCAGGCTGAGAAAGAAATTAGGGAAATGACCCCCTTCACAATAGCCACAAACAGTATAAAGTATCTTGGGGTGACTCTTACCAAACATGTGAAAGATCTGTATGACAAGAACTTCAAGACTCTGAAGAAGGAAATGGAAGAAGACCTCAAAAAATGGGAAAACCTCCCATGCTCATGGATCGGTAGAATCAATATAGTTAAAATGGCCATTTTGCCTAAAGCACTATACAGATTCAATGCAATACCCATCAAAATCCCAACTCAATTCTTCACAGAGTTAGAAAGAGCAATTATCAAATTCATCTGGAACAACAAAAAACCCAGGATAGATATTCTCTTTATTTACATTTCTAATGTTATCCCGTTTCCTGATTTCTCCTCTGAAAACACCCTCCCCCACTCCCCTGCCCCTCCTCATCAACCCACCCCCTCCTGCTTCCCTGTCCTGGCATTTTCCTACACTGGGGCATCGAGCCTTCACAGGACCAGGGGCCTCTTCTCACTGATATCCAACAAGGCCATCCTCTGCTACATATGCACCTGGAGCCATGGGTCCCTCCATGTGTACTCTTTGGTTGGTGATTTAGTCCCTGGGAGCTCTGTACTGGTTGGTTCATATTGTTGTTCCTCCTATGGGGCTGCAAACCCCTTCAGTTCCTTCAGTCCTTTCTCTAACTCCTCCATTGGAGACCTTGTACTCAGTTCAATGATTGGCTGAAAGCATCCACCTCTGCCTGACAAGATGATGCTTTCTTCTCTAGGACTAATCAGAGGAGTACTTAAATTGCAAAAATACATGTTTTAAAATTGATTAAAGATGATGGATTATCTTGTGCATGAATCGGTAAACCGATGCTTTGAATGAACAGCAGGACAGAGGACATTTCTGAGCCCTCTCCTGAGCGTCACAGATGCTCTCTGGGGAACGACTGCTCATTTCCTGAATAGATTTACTGGATGGCTTTTCTCGTTTGATCAAGGGATGAATTGGAAAAATAAGAACAGATTGTGATAACTAGAAATACATGAACTTGACAACCTGGAAGAGGAGCAACTGCCAATGGTCCAATAATAATGCGGGAGTGCTGGCACGAGAAATGTGTATGTGAATAAGAAACACAACGCTTGACATTTAAGTTTAGAACAGGCTGCCTATGAGTGGATTTTGGAAAAAAAATAACAACACTTTTAATTTCCCCAAAGATAATATTCTAATGAAATATTTAGTCAACTGTGTTTATTTAATAATTCTCTGTCTCTGTCTCTCTCTCATGATGACTATAATGACTATTTCAGTTCTATTTTGATTCCGTTATTCCTCAAATGTGAAAATTTTATCCTCAATCTTGATGATAGATCACATCATGAGGAGAAAAATCAACTTTTTTTTTGGAGAAAACTACAATTCCTGTTCTAGTTTCGTATCAATGTGTGGTTTTGAGATAGTTACTTAACATCTTTTTTTTTCCCCTCCTTTGGGTATCTTTTTTTTTAATTAATTAATTAATTAATTTATTTTTTTATTTACATTGCAAATGATTTCCCCTTTTCTGGGTCCACACTCCCCGCAAGTCCCATAAGCCCTCTTCCGTCCCCCTATTCTTCCCTCTTCCCCTTCCTACTTCCCTGTTCTGGAATTCCCCTATACTCTTGCACTGAGTCTTTCCAGAACCAGGCACCACTCCTCCATTCTTTTTGGACATCATTTAATTTGTGGATTATGTCTTGGGTATTCAAAGTTTCTAGGTTAATATCCACTTATCAGTGAGTACATACCATGACTGATCTTTTGAGACTGGGTTACCTCACTTAGTATGATGTTCTCCAGCTCCATCCATTACTTAGCATCTTTAAGCTTCTGATGGCTCATTTCTAGACCAAAATTAACAATTTCACGGTGTCATGATAAAATTAAGAGAGCTATCTCACAGTATGCCGAGAGTTTACATTTTATGATCTGAGAAAATAAGGTATCCACTGCACACATTATCGTTTCCTTTTGGGAATTCTTTGGCACTGTGTGTTTGTGTGTCCCGGCAATTGAGGATCTCTATTCATATATCTGATGTTATGTAGAAATATTCAGATAGCTACAGACCAATGACGTGCGTCTCTCATTATATACATGCACGTAAAGAACCATAACGTCTCATCTATTCTTCTTGTGCTGTAGCTAAAGAAACCAAGGTAGAGCGAACTGAAGCAAGCCTGACAATGCATCAAGAGCTCAGCACAAGAATGGGGTTTGGGGTTCAGTGGTTGGGAGTCTTTCTTAGTGCTAAATTTCCATAATTCCACAAGTATCTATGGTATGTTGAGTATGTAGCAGTGCTGCTCTGGTACCAAAATTAGATAAAGAGAAGCCTATGTAAACATCAGCTTTCCCTGAAAAGATCCATATGTCTTTATGGAATTATGATTTATAATGTGAGTTTTAAAGTTTGGAAGGATTCTTCTTTCTCAAAGGATAGGAATGGAAGTCAATGTCTATTTCATTGGTGACGTGTTTTATGGGAGTTCCCAAATAATGAGTATTGCTATGGATATTTAATGGCGAATAGACCAGAAGCATCACTCCTAACTAATCAGTAAGCATCATTATCCAGGTAGAAAGAATTAATTTAAATTGTAATAAAGCTGTTTGAAATTATTCCAAAACTTCTTATATAATGTTTTTATATGTTCACCAGGGTCTAGATAATATCCAGGTCTTAAATTCCACTTGAGTTTGGGGCCCTTGCACATAGTAGAAATCTGTTTATGCTGTTTGTTTTCATGGAATCTCAGCGTCTCTTGTCATTTCTTATACAGGCTGGGGACAAGTTACAATACTGCTCTAACAAAGGAACTGCCTGAAAGTTTTTGTCCATTAGAGTAAGGAATGCTTAAATGGGTACCATCAGCTCTATTGTACATCTCTGATTCTTTTACTTCATGCTTTCCTTGCAAAAGAGTTTTAGACATCCCCCAAACTAAATTAAGTGTTGCAAATTGATTCAAGACAAGACAAATTAAACCAAGTGTAATACTAAACTTCTCATAGGAAAAGATGTATATTTTTCTATATGTATAAATATACACATATACACGCATAGATATTTGTGTAGTGTGTATGTATATAGAAAGAGACAGAGTCAGAATGGAGACACATAAAGAAAGAGTAATTTATTTTAAGGCTTTGGCTTTTGCAGTTTTGGAAGTTTGGTGAGTCCAAAACTGATGATGGAGACTGACTCAAGAAAGTGTTTGAATTCACAGGCAGTCTGTTGCCTGAAGTATTCTGTTTAGATAAGGCCACATTTGCTTTCTTTTAGCTCATCAGCTGACCCGATTAGTAGACTCATTGTCTATTTACTTAAATGTATCAGCCAAAATACTTTTACAGAAAAAAAAAAAAAACAGAGCTTTCTTACTACTATAGGCAGTAAAGCTGATAGGTAACATTAGTCACGTTACCATCTCAGATGCTCAGAGCATCGCTCCGCTTAATGCATCAAGACATCATCTGGCATGTGACACTAATTAAACTGTTGTTGCTCAGGCAGTTAGTCTTTACGAACAGCACTGGAGAAGGTGACAGCTATCCTCAGCTTGTATAAAAAAAATGACAGGAGACACTGAGTGATCATGAAAGCAGACATAACGTAAAGAACTTTTTCTACTACAAGGCCAGAGCTCCCATTTAAATGGAAAGGTATGTGGACATTTTCTAGATCAAAGGAAGCAAAATAAAAATGAGAGAATCAGCTCTGGGCACAGACTTGTTTCTTTTACTTCTAAGGACTTTTTCCTTTTTTTTTTTAATTTTTTTTATTCGATATAATTTATTTACATTTCAAATGATTTCCCCTTTTCTAGCCCCCCCACTCCCCGAAAGTCCCGTAAGCCCCCTTCTCTTCCCCTGTCCTCCCTCCCACCCCTTCCCAGTTCCCCGTTCTGGTTTTGCCGAATACTGTTTCACTGAGTAGTGTGTGTGTGTGTGTGTGTGTGTGTGTGTGACTCATATAGATGCCAGAGAACAATCTTGGGTGTCAGTTCTCACCTGTCTTGTTTGAGTCTGTTTGTGGACAGTCCAGCCTATGCCAGGGTTTCCTCCAGGGATCCTTCTGTTGACCCTCATCCCCGAAGAAATGCAGGAATTACAGTCTTGAACTTCATTTAGCTTTATGTAGCTTCTGAACTCAGGTTATCAGGCTTGCATGGTGACATTTTTACTCACTGAGAGTCACCCAAATGCCTTGTTCTTCATCTTCCTCTCGCTGCTCATGGGAAATGGGAAATGGATATAAAACAAAGGCATGCCTCCTTAGAACCCAGCACCACACAGTTTCATTATTTAGCCCCTGCTCACGTGGTGAGGTTCCTTACAACATGAAGAAATTCTTTTCATAACAAAAGCAGTTAAGAAAGGCATGCAGTTTCTAAGTGGATCCAGCCTCCACGTGACTAAATGAATCCGGAACATTCAGTGCTGCAGCCTTGCCTCCCAGCTCTTGCCGTTCTGTCAGGGCTCCACCCAGGGCGTGTACATGTGCGTCTCACCCCTAAAGCTGAGGCCAGGCATCAGCAGTTCCTTGCTCTGACTGCACAGGACTACTGTAATTCCCTTTTTCATTAATTGTGAATTTCCCCAAAGCTATATATTTTTTAAAAGGCCATAATTTATATTCCTTTATACATCTTTTTTCCCCCAAACAGTCTTCCTGACTTCCCATTTATTTCATGATTCTTTAAAATTGCCTTTTTCCCTCTTATTTTCCCTCTAGATTTCAAATCAGTCCCCCGTGAGTCACCCGGGAGCTTGTTTTGTGTATTGTTGATTCTGTGATTTCTGCTGTGAACATTATCCTGTGTCTTCTCCTTTGTTCTCCATGCCCTTTCTCTCTCTGTCCTAGTAAGACATTTTAGGGTATAAAAAATGGATGCTTACATTGCATTTGACCCTAGAGTGGCTTCATATATTGTCAGAGCAGAGGAATTGGTGAAGTTAGCACCAGCCTTGAAGAAATTGGGAAAACGAGGCACACTTGTTTTCAGTGTACAAGCTCCCGGAGGTCAACTCCTTTGATGTTTGATGTTGGGCTCCCCCACAGCACATCTCTCAGTCAATGTTCCTTCAGGTTCATTGAGTTAAGATCCTTTGTTGTTTGAATTGTTTCTGAGGAGTCGTGAAAAATTATCTATTCACCTCACACAGGGTAATAACCAGAGGAACAATGAACCCATTCTACACAAGTGTAGCTTGATGAACTACTAGGTTAAGCTAGGGTTCCTTACAGGGGCATGGGCAAAGGCTTGCCTACAGGAGTATGGACAGTCTATGCTGCTGGAGAAAATGTCCCTCTGCCTAAGCAATTATTAATCGTTGATAAATATTTAGGGAGAAGCATGACCACACACCTCTCTTTTCATGAAGGGAAGTTAATGAGGCCAGTCTTGTCCTGGTCTCCATAGTGATCATAGACATGGACGGTGTACGACAGCAATAATCACATTGTGCCCAGAGACAGTAGTCTATAAAGCTTACTGTCTCCAGAAAGCTAACTCATATTTGGGAAACTTTCATGTCACTTAATGTGCTGGATATTTTTTTTTTGTCAACTTGACATAAAAGGGAACCTCAATTGAGAAAATACCCATGGTTGATTGACCTGTTGGCACGTCTGTAGAAGCATTTTTCTGACTAAATATTTAGAAGGGAGGGTCTGGCCCACTGTGTGTGGTGCTACCCTTGGGCAGTGGTCATGGTTTTTGTCTTAGTGACTGTTCCATTGCTGTGAAGAAACACACTTATTAAGGAAAACATGTCATTGGGGCTGGCTTACAGTTTCAGAGGTTTAGTTAACTGTCATCATGGTGGGGAGCATGGTGCAATTCAGGCAGACTTCGTATTGGAAATGTAGCTGAGAGTTCTACATCTGGATCATCAGGCAGCAGGAAGAGAGAGAATCTGGCCTTGAAATGGACTTTTGAAACATCAAAACCCACCCTCCGCGACACACTACCTCCAAAAACCACACCCAATCCTTTTAATTAATGCCTTTCCCCGGTGACCCAGTATTTAAATCTATGAGACTACAAGGGAGGCAATTTTCATCCAAACCACTACAGAGTATGTAAGAAATCAGAGGTAAACAGCACTTCCGTTTGCCTCTGTGCCTTTGCTTTAGTTAGGGTAGGTCCCTGCTTTGAGTTCCTTTCCTGATTTCTCTTAGTGATGGAGTACGACTTGGGATGTGTAAGTTGAGCAATACTTTCGTACCCAAGTTGTTTTGGTTCATGGTGTTTATCACAGCAATAGAAACCAAACTAAGTCATTTAACATTTGTAATCTAGGCGTGCCATAGAGAAGGATATTTATTTCCTCAAACACAAATTGGAACACACAGCCTTCCAACAGATAACACATCCTTTAAATCTCACAGTAATGCTAGTAACGTTATTAGTCTTCAGACCTTTAAAGAATATTTTTCTGTGCAGTAAACAGTGGCTTTCTGATAAAGTAAACTGAGTTTCCCATCTTGGTTTTGTTTTCTGGATTGACATAGTTACATCCTAGTGGCTTACAGCGATTGCTGCTAAGGACTTGGGCTTTATCTTATTTTCTATTTCAAATTACACTGGTTAGGACACTTCATCTCTTGAACACAGCACATGGCTTGATGGGGAATCTGTTGTATTTTCGAGTTTGTCTCCTGCCCATTTACAGATGCTCACCTCTGCACATGCTTGCTTGAGAAAGCATGAACTGTAGGCTTTCCGTCTTTTATCTATGTTCAAATCTGTGTTGAACTCCAAAGTTTTTCTTCTAGTCCTCTCCTCGTGTTCTGGAATGCTGTGGATCGATCCCAGGTCTCAAGCTTGCTAAGTGGATGCACCACCAATGAGCTACATATCTGACTCATCTACTCTATTTTTCACTGTTCTCTAACTACTCAGCCCAAGTTGACAGTTTGCTTTAGCCTCCCCTCTTTGCTAAATTTTGCGGTACACACATATTGGTGCATAAAAGGAACCTCAGTTCCTATGGACCTGGAAGGTGATGCTGTACATATGGGTCTTTAAAAAGCATGCAGTGTTGGTCTGGTTTTTATACCTATATGGAAACATTTTAAGAGCCCCCTTCATGTTCTTAGAAACATAAGATTTTTAGTGTCTGAGCTGCAGCTTGCTGGAGGAAGCCCTCTTCTCCTGGAGGCCACCAACTTGACCCTTTTCCTAGGCATGTATACAAGGCTGTTGTTTCTTTTCTTTTTTCTTTTTTTTTCTTTTTTTCTTTTTTCTTTTCTTTTCTTTTATTTATTTATTTATTTATTTATTTATTTATTATTATTTTTTTTGAGACAGCATTTCTCTGTGTAGCCCTGGCTGTCCTGGAACTCACTCTGTAGACCAGGCTGGCCTCAAACTCAGAAATCTGCCTGCCTCTGCCTCCCAAGTGCTGGGATTAAAGGTGTGTGCCACCACCTCCCGGCTCAAGGATGCTGTTTCTTGAAGGGCATCAGGAGTCTTACCCTTCACTGTGATATGACAGAATTTAGATTTTTTAAATATTTATTTTATTTTTTCTTGCATATGTATGAATGCCTGTATGTGCCTGTGTACATGAGATGATGTCCTTAAAGGCCAGAAGAGGATGCTGGAGATAGAATTACAAATGGTCCTGAATCACCAGGTATGGGTGCTAGGAGCCAAATTCTGGTCTTTTGCAAGAAAAGTAAGTGCTTTTAACTGCTGAACTATCTCTCCAACCCCTGTCAAGAAGTTTAGATAAGATAAGATCACCTCACTGAGGAAACGGTATCCCAATGACTTTGGCTATATTCTGCTAGTTAAAGTAAGTCACCTCTTTTGCCTGAATCCACCCTCATGGGCTGAGGGTCATCCAGTGATGTGGTCTACGATGAAGACATTGTGCTACCTGATCTTTGCACAGTTCTCATCGGGCCATGGACCAAGGCCAGAAACACATTTCTCAAAGCACTCTCCTGCTGGGGCTGTGACTTCCACTTGCCATTTTATTCACCCTTGATGAAGGGGGAGAAAGGATTTATCTACTTTGCTGGGGCAGAGTGACAATTTAGGCACAAAATGCTTCATTACCCAGATGAAAGCCTCTTTATAAAGCCAAAGTATGTTTTTTCCCCCAAAGAAAAATATAGAAAGAAGTCATCTGTTGCTAGGGAAACCACAACCTTTCAGTGTGCTTATTTAGAAAAGAGACATTCAAGAGTCTTCATTGGAGGAACAGGATGGCGCATTATGTACCGAGATAAACAAAGGGAAAAAATCATTCTTTTAAAATAAAAAAATTCCATTATCTTTCATCTTGCTAAAAATATTTTATTCTCAGGGGTTCAATTTGAAATTCAGCCCTTTCCTCTCCCTGCCATCTTTTTTTTTGTCTCAACTCCATATAAAACTTTCTTTGAAGTTGTCAGAATCTTTGCATCTGGGCAAAACATCAGAAACGGAAGCAATTCTGGGCAAGCCAGCAAAAAACCATGCCAACGCATCATGTCTAAGAAGCCATGGGATCTTCCCTGTGTGCCCATGTTACACCAGGGGCTCTAAGCTAAGCATTTGAGGCGACTTCAGTGCTCTTAGTACATCAAAAGATTGTGTACTACTGCTCAGATGGTTATGTTTTTGTCCAGGCTGTGTCTGCTTCCTGCTTTTGAAAAGGCAGTTCTATTTCCAGGTGTCTGAAATTTAAGCTTAAGCAGTTTGGTACAGATTGGTTTCAAGTTCTACATCTAGAAACTCCCTAGCATCATGGTCCCCTTCTTTGTTAACCAGTAAAACACTTCCTCTTCCTATGCTCTGGAGAGCAGACTTGCAGATCTCCAATCTGTCATTCTAGATCATTACATATTTTAAGTCTCAAGGAACTTTAATTTAGACTCTCTTCAGAGATCTTTCCTCATGAAACATGAAAACAGAATGAGGTTAGAAATATGTAGTGGAGAACTTTTTGAAATAGTGTTATCCAACGGTTCATGGCTGGGCACATTACATCAGCTGACATTCTGACAGTCACCTGTGGAAGGATCATTTGCAGTGGGTCATGGTCTGAATTTGAAATATCCCCGAGAGACAAGAGTGCTTGAGCATTTGGTGTCTAGCTGGTGGCTCTGTTTTGAGAGGTTGTGGAACCCGGAGACTATAGCCTCATAGGCATGAATGGGTGGTCCTGTAAAGGTTATCATAACCTGTCATTGATTTCCTGATTCACCAAGATGTAAACAAGCTCACTACTGACTGAACGATTCCAGCTGTCACTCCTTCCAAGCAATGATGGACCGTTTCAAAACACCTCCTTCCTCCTTTACATTGTGTCTGCTAGATACTCCATCATAGCAATGAGAAAAGTAACTAATATTCAGTCTAAAAGGGAAGAGAAAATGCAGCTGAGAATTGAGGAAAATGTTAGCATGCCTGCCTTTGCATGTAGAGTGTAGGAATATAGTTTCTTAATATAGGAAAACTATTTTGAAGGGGGTACCCTCTTTCAGGGGAGAGGTTGTAAGTTGCTGAAAGTCATTGCCACTCAGCCAGCATAGGACCAGGGAGGGTGTTAACCAGGAGTCTAAGAGATCCACATCTGAGCAGGCACAACATTGTGGTGTTTGGACCAATGTGAAAAGTGATAGTCGGTCAACAAAAGGGCTGATTGGGCAGTTCTTCTTGTAGCCCCCACAGCTCTTTCACACACTTCTTTACTTAGTGAATTTAGGCCAGCATGAGAGAAGGATATTTTATTCACCATTGTAGTGTCAGTATAAACGCCAATAAATTCAACCTTTTAAGCCCCTTCTAAAAACATGTCAAAATCGGATATGGCCATAGAAATAAAAATACAAAAATCTGAAATGATTGCAGCCACAGTTTAAAAATGACATTCTACTGAGAACCATAAAACCTAAAATAATACCAGTAAAGGTGTATTTTCAGCCTAACTTTAAAACATTAAGATGCAATATTTAAAATGGCAGTCTGAATTACTATTTTGCCTTAGTTGTGTGCATCATACTAGGAAAGGCTTCATGGACTGGTTTTCCAATGACAATTTAAATTTTTAACATCCTACATGAAAATGGCATATTAGCTAAGTTTGTTCAAAAGAAAATGTGAGAAAAGATATGTAAGTCACTGAACACTATATGGAAAGAATATTTAAAGACATGTTTTATGTGCATCTCTCTCTCTCTCTCTCTCTCTCTCTCTCTCTCTCTCTGTGTGTGTGTGTGTGTGTGAATTTGTGTGTTTGTGTGTACATGGGGAAGCAAATAGAGGGTCTTAGATTTTTGGAACTAGAGGTATAGGTGTTTGTGAGCCATTACACGGTTTTGAGAATTAAATTCTAATCCTTAGGAAGAGCAACAAACATACCTACCCACTGAGTGACCTTTCCATCTCTCTTTACGAAACACTTTTAACCAGAAAACACCAGAAACACAGAGTTTTAATAAAGTAGATATGCTACTATACTCACTAGCTTTATTAAAAATTATTGGATTTAATATGAAACATCATGCTGCAAACAAGTCCATGGATTTATTATCTGAATACTGAATGATTACACAATCATGTTTAAAAGTTAAAGACAAAATGATAGTACCAAACAGTAAATACCAAGAGGCATGAAGCAGCATCTGAGAATGCTTTCCCAGAATGGGCAGCCCTAGTATTAGACAGGCACGAAGAGCAGTGAAGAGGATGCAGTAACTACTCCATAGATGCTTAAGCATATAAAATGAAGGAAGAGAACCCCAGGGCATCTTGGGAACAGTCATATTACCAGATGTTCTGAAACTTAGATGGCTCATGAGAGGATCAGGACATTTCAGGCAGAAAAACAGTTCTAGGAACCTCTGGTGCTCAACTCTGAGGGAGGCTGGAGGGCACAGTACCCATGTTTGGTGACTGCTTGACACCTACTCCTTTTGGCTAAACACAGTACTAAACTCATGGTAGTGCCTATTTCTCTATTAGGCATTCTTACTGGATGAGTATGTAAGAAACCTTTGGCAAAAACATAGGGCTCTGGTGAGAAAAGAGTTGCCATCTTTCTCTTCTTGGATCATGGAAACTGAAAGTCATCTGACATAGGTAGGCCACTGCAGACTTTGAGTTTGTCAGCAAAAGCTAACCTTATCATCTCCAGGAAGCCTGTCAAGTTAATAGGAAGGACAGCAGCACTCCCAGGTATTTAGTACTGATTAGAGGCCCTGCTTCTTTGTGAATAATTTAAAAACTGGAAGGGATTGTTCCCCACTGAGGAACACGGATTCTCAGACAAGGGCCTCCTGCTCAAGAGGAACACTCAATATGTTCCTAAGAAAGAGCCTTTGACACTTGACACTCTACACTGTTAGTATGTGATATCTGCATCATATACTCATATGATGCAGCTGCTGGAGGGCACATATGTTCCATGCATGGTTCATCCTTTTCTTGAGTGTCTTGTGCAGAGCAGATGCCTCTATTATGAAGATGATGATTTCCCTAGATCCATGAATGGCCCATATAACTCTTTCCAGGCTAAGATTAGACAGATTACTATCAAGGGAGCTAGCATTGGCCAAGAAGGTACTCATGGCCAGAATATATATCTCAATCATAGATAGTGAACTGAAGACAATGCATCTATAAAGGACACGTCTTTCAATAGCTACATCCTGTCTATATTCCATACGAATCACATTCAGCCTAGAGGTTGGCTGTACTCCCATGCAGTATGTGGATTTTTTCTGGGTGGATGCCAATGTATAAAGTTGTTTCACACACAGAAGTGGTACTTCCTTAGACCTTTTAAAGGAAAGCCCACATATATGTCCACACTGGAGGTCTTTACACTTCAAGGAGCAGTCCCTGATTTTTGAAAACTCCATTAGTTTCTTTCCTTTTTTTTTTCCAAGACAGGTTTTCTCTGTATAACCCTGGTTGTCCTGGGACTCACTCTTGTAGACCAGGCTGGCCTCGAACTCAGAAATCTGCCTACCTCTGCCTCCCAAGTGCTGGGATTAAAGGCATGTGCCACGACTGCCCAGCTCTCCATTAGTTTCTGATAGGCGAACTGCTAGTCGTGTCCTGGATTAATCCAGATGAAGTAATTCCTGGTGTCCATGGCTACTGGGCTGTGAACAGTGGTGCAGTATGAACATCATCCTATCACACAAATGCCTCCTGGGGCTGTGATAGATAAGATTCTGGCAGCCCAATGTGCCTATATTTCTTAATTTTAAATATTCTTTTATAATAATTGAAAACTCAACCATTTTGTTTAAAAACTCTGAACTGAAATGATAATCTTTGAGTCACAAGTCATGAGTAGCATGGTATGTTCTTGTAGTACTCTAGCTTGTAATATTTGATAGTAGTGGGAAAAATTAGAGCCACTAATTTTGCATGCCAGCAAGGCAGATGTATATATTTTTTATTCTTCTCTCATACAATACATCTTCATCATTGTTTACCCTCCCTCCACTCATCTCTGGCTCCAGTCTTCCCCAGATTCACTTCTAGTTCCTTCAGAAAAGAACATGTCTCCCAGAGATATAAACTCCAACATGGCATAACAAGTTACAATAAGATAGGCTTAAACCCATATATCAGGGCTGGGCAAGGCATTCAGAAGGAGGAAAAGGGTATGAAAAGAGTGTGAATGAGTCAGAGATACTCCCTTTCCCACTGTTAGGCACCCCACAAAAACACCAAATTAACAATCATAATATATTTGCAGTGGATCTAGTCACATATTTGCACAGACCCATCCAGACTGCTTGGTTGCCACTTCAGAGACTTGATTGTCTCTGAGCCATTCTGAGCCTTGCTTATTTGATTCTGTGGACTATATTCTCCTGGAGTTCTTGACCACTCTGTCTCCTGTAATTCCTCCTCCTCCTCTTCTCCAGGCTTTCCCAAGCTCCAAAGTGAAGGATCCAATAGAGATCTCCATTTTCACTCTGTTACCACTTAACATTTGGCTTTGGGTCTTTGCATTTGCTAGTTGGGAAAGCCTCTTTGATGACGATTGGGCTAGATACTGGTCGATCTATGAGTATAGTAGAAGATCTATCTTTGGATCATTTTCTTGATCTTTTTCTATCCTCGGCTTCTGGTTCCTAGTCATTCAAGCAATGTTGGGTATAGGTTCCCTTTGTGCTCTGTGCCTCTAATTATACCAGTCATTGGTTGGCCACTCTCACAAGTTCTGTGCCTCCATTGCCCCAGTACATCTTGTAGAAAAGATAGATTGTAGATTGAAAGTTTTGTGACTTTTGTGACTAGGTTGGTGTTCCATGTTCCATGTTCCACCACTGGAAGTTGCCTGTTTATAGAAGATGGTGGTTCAGGCTCTATATCTTCCCTTTTTTCGGTCCTCTTGCTAGGGTCATCTTCATAGAATCCTGGAATTTATACTGTACTAGGTTTCCAAATCACTCTCAAATACCCTTTACTTCCAGTCTCTCTTTCCTGTATTCTCTCCCTCCATTCCCCAAGACCTGATCATTCCTCTTTCTATTCTCACCCACCCAAAGTCCACCTGAAAATCCATTCTATTTACTCTCTCCATGGAGATCCATGCATCCCCCTGTGATCTCTCCTTCTTAAGTAGCCTCTCTGGGGTTTGTAGATTGTGTCATGATTATTTATTTGGATATTCTTTATCTTTCAATAAGGGTTCATGTATCTTGTCTAATAAAAGGCTCAAAAGGCCAAAAAAAGATAATATACACTTATAAGAGAGTACCTATCATGTTTGTCTTTCTGGGTCTGAGTTAGCTCACTTGGGATAATTTTTATCTAGTTCTATCCATCTACACTAATGTAGTTTTTGAGCTTTTTTTCCTTGTGAACCTGACAAGCTACTCAGAATTTTTTGTCAGTTTCATACATTTCTATGTTGCTAGGAGATGAAAAACATCAAGAAAGTTTTTCTTTTAAGAAATGGGCAAGAATAATTGGAAGCACTTCCCTGTGGTTAGCCTTGTTCTGCCTGAACATGATGGGATACATGTTGTAGTGGTAAATTAACCCAATAAACATTTTCTGGTAGTTTATCAGCCTACTATTTTAGTTGAATCTGAAGCCCATGTTACTTTCTGGGTGGAGCCATTTTATAAACCAGAAATGAGAATTATAGCTTTGTTATAATCCTAGCAAACAATTCAAGGGAAAAATTGCAGTTCAAGGAAAACATTTCTTTAAGCATGAAGTTAAATTCACTGCTAGATTGCTTATAGATACTTCATCTTTTAAAAATTGATGGAAAGGGAAGTCCTCATTAGGTTATTTAGAAATCATGTGATTTCTGTGCATCAGAGATTAAGTCCACTCTGAGATTTTCATGTTGTGCTATTGTGGAGATCAAGGAATCAGTCTGTACTGAGGATCTTAACAAATCTATTTCATAAGCACATCAACTTTTTCTTTAATTGCCTGCACTTCTGCCTGTGTGATGCTCTTGAAAATCGCTCAAGACTTAGGAGACAGCTTAGTAGGTAAACTGTTTGCTGCATGAGCTCAAGAGTCTGAGTTTTCACTTCCAGCATCCACATAAAAGGGAGGTGAGGATACATCCATCCATAACCTCAACAATGGCGAGTGTACTGATATGTGTTTCCTGGAAGCTCACAGAGCAGCCAGTTCAGCCAAATTGATGAACATCAGGTTCAATGAGATCTTCTGTCAAAAAACAAGGCCAGCAATGACAAAGAAAGATATGTAATATCGACCTTTGGCTCTCTCACCCAGGCACAGGGGAGTATACCCACATATATACTCAGACATACAACACAACACCATACAATACACATACACACACACACACACACACACACACACACACACACACACGTGAGATAGAAAGTAGATTCAACAGAAAATTTCAATAAAATACTGAAGATGTTTAATTTTAGAATTTTGTAATTCTTTCCCTTGGCAAGATAGTTTCATGTGACTTGACACTGACCAGGGGAAGGGGATGGCTACAGACTTTTCTATCCTTGTTCTGTGTTGCCACAAGGAAGGAAAAGAGTCATGACATTAGATTTGTGGTTTTTACATTCGTCCCTTGCATGTGTATCTGTATACACACAAAAGCATTGAAAGATACTTTTCCAACCAATATATGTTAGGTCTGAGATCTGAAGGAGAAAAGTTTGCCTGAAGATGTGAAGGCAGAAGCTGGGACCAAAGTGAAGATTTCTAGGCTTTCAGCCCAGTGTGTTCCTAGGCCAACAGTGAGCATAAGAATTTTTTTGAAATACATCAAATAAATGCAAACTTATTACAGTGTAATTTTCAGGACTGTGGATTTTCATAAGTCATGTTTTCCCAATGACTTTGGAAGCTCACAGTAATACCTGCTACTTTTAAATGAATGAAAAATATCTTTAATCTTTATTTAATTCTCATTGGTTCCAATTTAATTCCTAGCTAACAGTGTACAAGCTGTCAGCATCTCCATTAATAAAACTAGATAGCAATGTAAAGTGGCTTTAAAAGTCTTACTGGGCAAGCAATGAGCTAACACAGTGCCAAAGTGGAGGCACTTCTTTCTCCAGTTGGAAGCAAGTCCACCCAGTTGACTTATTTCTGAGGCCAATCATCCATCACAGTTCCACAGGTGTTATGCTACAACTTGTAAAGCTTTACAAATGATTTTACCAACAGGCCTTAAGTAGTGCTTAACATTTTCCCATTATTTATTTATTTATTTATTTATTTATTTATTTATTTATTTATTGTATGTCTTGTCAGGGTGGACACTTTGTGTGTATTAAAGTACAGATATTGGCATCAGAGAATAGTGTTTTGAGATTCTGTTCTCTCTTTCAACCATGTGGATTCCAGGGATTAAGCTCAGGTCCATAGGTCTGTGCTTTTATCTTCATAGCCATCTTGCTGCCCCTCTTCCCACCAGACTCTCTCTCTCTCTCTCTCTGTTTTTCTCTGTCTCTCTGTCTCTCTGTGTGTGTATGTTTCTGTCTGTCTGTCTCTTCCTCTCTGAATCTGTATCTCTGTCTTTCTTACACACACACACATACACACACACACACACCAACACACGTTTCATGAACACACACATTCTACATATAATTAAGGTTAGTGTTCTTAGAAAAAAACATTTATTTCATTAGAACTTCTTGTCTTTTCAGTCTACATAACATTTTTCAATGCACTTGGAAGAGTGTTCAAATGCATCCTATTGTTGTATCATGGTAACCTGGAGCTTAGTGGATCATACTAATACTAAGAGTTTCAGATGTTTCCCCAGATCCACAAGCTCTTTACTTGGCAGGCCTAATGTGAACTCCTTTGCCTTCAAAGACTAAACAATTCTTACACATAAATATTGGATAGAGGCTAGGGATATAGCTCAGTGGTACAATGTTTGCCCAGCATGGACAAAGTCCTGAGTTTTGTCTCCAGCACCTGCCCCCCACATACACAATAGTTAGTAAGACTACAGTATGGTGGGTGGACCACTGTCTGATACACAATAATTGTCAGCCCACTTTTCTTTTCAACTGAATCATAGTTCTTTTAGGAATCCTTTGTTGTAAACGGCCTTGTTTGGTCCCGACATTTTCATACGAAGTTGAAGCATTTGTATAATTCAAATAGTTCGAACTCACATTTGCTTGCATGCCTGATCACTGTGAGTTAGCCTCTCTAATTTAATATGATTTTGCAGTTAGGTGAATGGTGATTGAAGTGATGGAAAATCAGGAAGCCAACTTGAGAAGCCAGTGGTTCAGAAACATTTAGAGCTTTGAGCATTTGATTATTCAGCTGTCATTTTTTTTCTGTAGCATTCTGATAATTTCTATGATATAGTATCTTAGGCTTTTTCATTAGTTTGAAGGATGATATTTTGCATATGTGCAGTATATGCATATTTATGTGTTAGTGTGTGTGTGTGCATGTGCATATACAGATGTGCACATAGGTGTATATGCATATAGAAGCCAGAGATTGATGTTTTTGATATTGAGTGTCTTACTTTGTTGTTCTCCACATTGTTTTGGGGGCAGGGGATCTTTTGCTGATGACCAGTAAGTTCCAGGGATCCTTCTGTCTCTGACTGTTCAGTACTAGTGTTCCTGAAATATAATGGTTACCGGATATTTAAAGTTTTGTGCCCCATAGAACTTATGAAACAACCATTCAATTTGGTATAGAAAGAAAATTTCTTAGATGACTGGCAAACAAATGATCCCAGATCTGTGACAGTAAAACTTCGTATATAAAATCATGTGGTAGCCTGGTTTGGGCCCTGAAGCTAAAAAGTTAGACATCATTCTAACCAATTTTGTTCCAGGAAAAGCTCTTTAAAAATTCCATAGATATACAATATTCTCCTATTTCTGAGTATGTATTTCTAACCCAAGACTTTATACATGCTAGGCACATAGACTACTGTTGCACTATACCCCCCCCCCAAATTTTTTTTTCTTAATCTCAGACTCTGATGGGAAAAAACTCATAGGATGAGACTTTATCTTTTAAGTTTATTTCAATTCCTGGATTATATTTTTTGTTAGTGCTAATTGGTGGTAAGTAACAAAACAAAAAGAAAAATGATTCTTTTAGTTGAAAAAAATTATAAAATGTTCAAGTAATCACTCTCACAGAGTTCAAAGGATAGATGTAACTCATTTGTCAATGCCCAACAGTAGAAGCAATCAATATAGATCACTACAATCAGCGATTCTACTAAGTGGAATAAATTACCCAGCCCATTAATTCAAGAATTGGCTAATTTTATGTAAACTTTTCTAGTTATTGATGCTTTCATTTGCATCATGACCAATAGAAGAGATAACTTGCCTTTGGACTTGGTCTCTCAGATATTCAAGTAAGACCTAAAAACCCTAAAGGACAATTCCTATTTTAGAGACACAACATGTCATTTGAATTTACCATTAAGAATTTATATTGCTAGAAGTGGTATGAGTTTCCAGTGCTCTTCCTATTCTGGAGCTGTCAATCTGAAGTCTTATAACTTGTTCAAATGCTAAAGAGCTGAGGAATTCAAGTTAGAGATTGTAAAACCTGAGTAGAGCACAGATAAGAAAAAGGTATGTAGGAGGAGGATGGACAGTTTTATTTTACCTGGTCACCACTCTCCCAAGGTCAGGGAACAGAATAGAGAGAGGAGTTCTGTGTGTGGGTAGAGGATAGAGAAATGGGCACCCAACTTTGCCAAAGACCCTGATGAAGACCCTATTAGTGAGTCCTGGAACTAGGTCATACTTGAAATTTCAGGCTTGAGGCTCACTTCAGCAGTAAGGTCTCAGTGGACTAAGGATTCATATTCATCATGGTGCTAGTTTGGCTCCACTGAACTGAAATCCAAGATGGACTCCTGCAGACACAGACTCCTAGCTAGTCTTTGTTGACCACCCAAGTCTACCCTTGTGTACTCAAACGTTAAGATTTTTGGCCCTTAAGTTCCTCTATCATCAGACTACCCTCATGGGCAGAGTGTGCAGTTCTGTGTCACTAGATTGATTTATGCTTGAGATGCATCATCACAGATCAAAGTTAAAAGTCTATTCCTATGGATCCTGTTACTTGATCTACTCCAAAGAGCCCCACTACAGTCTGTTCTCCACGGGCCTGTGAGATACGAGTGCTTTCCATTTTAATATTCACAATAGCTCAGACAGAAATACAAACTAAGCATTCATTGGCAGATGAAGAAAAGGATGCATATAACAATATTTGGGAGCTGTAAAATATGTAAATTACCATATATTACCTTTGGTAATATTATGCTAAGTGAAATGAGGCAGGCAGAGAAAGGTAAGTACTGAATGCTCTCACTTATGTGTAGGGGCCTAGAAAAGTCAAACTCAGAAGTAGAGAAGGAATCATATCTCCTAGTAGCTAGGGCAGGGGGAGATGAGAAATTTTGGTTAGGGCACAAAGTTTTAATTATATACAACGAATAAGCTCTACAGATCTGGAAAACAGCATGGGGGGCTACAACTAACAATAAGATATGCTGACATTTGCAAAAAAAGTTCTTAAATGTTCTCACTACACCCATATGCAATTAACTGAGACATTGTTTAGGTTAATTCACTTGATAGCAATGATTGATTCACAATGTGTATGCATATCAAAACGTCATATTGTTTGCTTTAGATGTATACTTTTTTGTTAATTATACTTTAAAATGCTCTGTGGTTGTGGATTTATAATGCTACTGGGGAAATAAATAAAAGTTAATAAATTAAGTTGCTTGAGGAAAGCCAGGCAGTTTGCCAAATTAAAACAAAACAAAACAAAACAAAACAAAAAACCCCTGAAATCAAATACAGGAAAAGCCTGAAAAATTATGATGCTATTTTTATAACTATTTTATTTGGTTTTAAGTCTTTATTTCAAGAACATAATCTATGATATAATGAGTCCAGAAATCCCTGTTTTAAAACTCAAATAACAAATACAACAATCAGGTTAGTGTAGGTGTGAGGAGGAAGAGGCGACTGGAATAAAACTTAAAGATAATAGAATCACTATGTCTGGCAACCTAAATAAGTATCAGGTTCACTGAGACATGGGAAGCGAACAGGAAATGTTTGTTAAAGACAGCAAGCAAAGGCTAGGAAGATGTCTCAGTTGGCAAAGTGTTTGCTGCAGGAAGGAAGACATGAGTTTAGTCCCTGGTATTTAAGTTAAAAATGCTCGACTAAGTAGGTCATGTTTGTAATCCCAGTGTCAGAGAAGTGGAGACAGGATACTTGGGATTTGGTGAGAGACTTCATCTCCAAAAACACGATGAGAAGTTATTGAAGAAGAAACCTAACATCAACATTTGCCCTTTGAATTCTAACTTTCTCCCTTTGCCCCTCCCCTCACATACAACATACATACATATCCATAACAACCTTACAGCTGCAAATAAGATGAGTTCAAGCCCTGTAGCTTCAAACCAGAGGTATCTAAGACCTGTGGAAATTCTGACCCACACCAACTGTGTCAGAAAGCAAGTGACTACAGGTATCTCAACTAACTAGTGGTTTGCTTTTCTTTACAAATGAAATCTTTTCTACATAGTATAGAGACCTAAGGGTTTCATTACAGTCATTCATATTTGTGTATCATATTCTGCTCTTAATGGTCTCCTGCTCCCAACTCTTGTGTGCTCCTGCATTCTGGTAGTTCTTCTTTTCCCCATCCAGGCACCTTGGCTTTCATTTATGTATACATAAGTCTAGATTCTGTGCATGAGAGAAAAAAAAAAAACAATGTTTCTCCCCTATAGCTTCCCCTCATTATTCCTCCATAAGCTTACCTCCATTGTCCCCCCATTAGCTTCCCTCATTGTTTGCCCCATTGTTCCCCCCATTGTACTTCCTAGTATTCCTCCATTGTCTCTCCACTGTTCCCCCATTGTTCCCCCCATTGTACTTCCTAGTATTCCTCCATTGTCTCTCCACTGTTCCCCCATTGTTCCCCCCATTGTACTTCCTAGTATTCTTCCATTGTCTCTCCACTGTTACATTTTCCAATTGTTCCCCATTGTTTCCCCCTAAATCCCCTCATAATTCCTGCCGTTGTTCACCCATTGTTCTTCCATTTTCCCCTCATTGTTCACCCCATTGTCTCTTCCATTGTCCCCTGGTTGTTATCCCCTTCTTTCCCCATTGCTTTCCCCATCATTCCCCAATTGTTCCCCATTGATCCCCTCATTGTTCCATCTAGTTTCTCCACTAGCTTCCAATTGTTTTCCCCACTGTCTCTCCTATTATCCCCAATTGTAGCCACAGTTTCCCCCATTGTTCTGACCATTGTCTCCTCTTGCTTCTTCCATTGCCCCCCCCCAATTTTATCCCTATTGTCTCCCCAATTAGTTCCCAGTGTTTCCCCTACTGTTAACAGGATTGTTCCCCTGTTTTCCAACCATTGTCCCTAACCATTGTTCCCCCCATTTTACCCCCATTTTCTCCCATAGTTTCTCCATTTGCCCCCATTTTCCCCCATTTTGTTGGATTGTTTCCCCTATGGTTCCCTATTGTCCCTTCATTGCTCCTTCATTTTCCCATTAACCCCCGATTCCCCCCACTGTTTCCTCCATTATTGACATTGTCATTCCCCCATCATTTTTCTGTTGTTTCCCTGAAAGCTTCTCATCGTTCCCACAGTTTTCTCCATTTTCTGCCCATTGTCCCTTGTCTTCCCATTGTGTCCCCCATTGTTCTCCCATTACTTTCCAATGGTTTTCCCATTCCCTCCCATTGCTCTCCCTATTTCCCCTCATTCTTCCCCCATTATCTATCTACTTGCCCCTTCATTTCCTCCATTGTCCCTGTTCTATTTTTCTATTGTTTCCTCTATTTTCCCCACATTGTTCCCCCATCATTTCCTCATGTTTCTCTCCAAGGTTCCCTCATTTCCCTCCCATTTTCTCCTCTATTTCTTCCTATTGTTTCTCTTATTGTTTGCCCAATTGTTTCCACATAGTTATCCCCATTATCTGTCCCCATTTCCCCTTGTTCTTCCTATTGTCTCCCCATTGTTCCCCCACTGTTCCCCCTTTTTTCCTCCCTCATTCTGCCTCTCATTTTTTTCCATTTTCCCACATTGTTTAGCTCATCATTCTCCTACTGTTTCCTCATTCATCCCCCTATCTCCCCAGTTTCCTCCCATTAACTTTTTATTATTCCCCTCTCCACTGTTTTCCCTATTGTTCCTCCCACTATCCCCCATTGTACCCTCATTGTTCCCTCCAATTAGCATCCCATGCTTCCCCCTCATTGTTCCCCCATTTTCCCCTCCAATTGCTTCTCCATTCATTCCTCTATTGTCTCCCCATTATGCCTCCACTGTTTCTATTTTTCTCCCATTTTCCCCCATTGTTTTCCCCATGGTCCCTCCCCATTTTTACCCCAATTACCACCTTAATTTCCACATTGTTTCCTCTATGGCCTCCCACTTTTCATCCCATTGTTGCCCCATTGTTTCCTCCCTTGGCCCCCCATTTTCCTCCCATTCTTCCATTGTCATTTTTCTCTCCTCATTGTTCTCCCATTATCCTCCCATTTGTTCCCCTAATTCTTCTCCATTTCCCTCATTATTTCCCCCATTAGCTTCCCAGTGTTCCCCACATTGTTCGTACCATTTTCCCACTCATTAGATTCCCATGATTTCCCCCTTTGTTTTTTCATTTTCCTCTTATTTTGCCATATTGTTTCCCCCATTTTCCCCTCACTAGTTTCCCATTGTTCCCTCATTGTTCCCAGAAGTATTCCCCCATTGTCCCACCATTTTGCACCCATTGTCCTTCCATTGTTCCCACATTAGCTTTACATTGTTTCCCACATTGTATCCCCACTGTTCTGCTCATTGTTTCCCCATTGCTCCCATTGCCCCCCCCCCCGTTTGTCCTTCCATTTTGTTTCCCATCTACTACTTTGTCTCCATCTTTCTGTTTCTATCTCTGTCTCAATTGTGCAAATGAATGAAAACATGAAATATTTATCTTTCAGAATCTGTATTGTTTCTCTTTACATGTTTTTATTTTGTTCGTTTGCTTTATTTTGAATTATACTCTTAGGTCTCCTGGACTCACTATGTAGTCCAGGTGGCCTTAATCTCATAGAGACCTGCCTACATCTGCCTTTTGAATTCTGGGATTAAAGGTGTGCCACTATGCCAAGCTCTTCTCTTTACATGTTAGTTTTTAGTTTCCTTAATTTTTCATATACATTACATAATTTCCTCCATTTCCTGTTTTCTGTTTTTTTGAGACAGAGTCTCATGTAGCCCAGGGTGGCCTGAACTTATTATATAGTTGGAATAATCTTGAATTCCTGAACTTGTCTTTCAAATTCTTGGCATGTGATATCCAAACCTGCCATAATTCCACATATTTTAATCCCAAATAACATTTCCTTTGTCTCAAAGTCATGAAATTCATTTGCTAGTTTCTTTAATTAGTCATTTAGACTTACATTTTCAGCCTTCTAGTAGGAGTTTAAAGAGGCATCATCTCAAATTATTGCTATTAATATTTCTCTTTAAGTTAGTTCGTTAAATAATCAATGTGTAGCAATGACTCAGTTATATCACAGACTTGAAGGTTTAACTGTTGTATAAACAAATAGTTCAAACAGCTGAGACTTCTGCAAAGAACAATTACCACCCTTAGAATAGACTATGTGTCAAAGGGCAGTTTGAGGAAGTGACAGTTTCCTTGTGTGTAGCAGGGCTATATACAATATATGACTGACATAATTGCTATAACCATGAGATAGTTTTTAGTGAACTCAGCTTTTCTGTCTGCTTAGACTTGTATTGCCATGATTCTTTATTCCAACTTGATCTCTAATTTATTAAGTATACTTAAACACACACACACACACACACATAAATCTATCCATTAGATGGATATATATCCACAGGTGATCTATATATCACCTGTGTACCATCTATCCATTCACCCATTTATCTATCATTTATCTATCCATTATCTTCCTTTAGAATATATGCATATACACATATAGAATATATATTTCCCCTGTGATTGTTTTTATTCTTTAGATTAAAAAACTTATAACTATGTGTTTGTGTGTGTGTGTGTGTGTGTGTGTGTGTGTGTGTGTTCATGCTGTTTATATTCTGGGCATTGTATGTGCTAAGGGTCAGAGGAAAATTTGTCAGAGTCAGTTTTTCTCTTTTCACCTTGTAACTCCTTGGATGAGAACTCAAGTCATCCAGTTTGGTGGCAAGTGCCTTTATCTGCTGAGACATCTCATTGTTTTATTCTTATCTAGCATGACATATTCAGGGTAAAGTCATTATTAATGTATATTTCTAAACGTTAACACTTAAAATTATTTAAGTGATTCTTGTAGGATAAGCTGGATGATCATTTATCTTTCCTCATTTCATGTTAACTTCTGACATTTTATGATTTATATAACAAGCTCACATATGACATCAAATATAACAGACCCATATGTGTCACTCGCAGATGTGTATAATGCACAACAGATGGAGATGTGCTACACAGCACACCTTTAAAGCAAGGAGAGTAGCTGCCTAACAGTTTTCTTATTGATACCCCCATCAGCTGTGCCTCAGCTTTTTAGTCATGCACAATCAACCCTCTACCCTTTTACTTTAAGGTCTTAATAATTATGTAGTTCAGGGTGGCCTCATGTCATGATCTTTCTGCCTCAGTTTCTTGAATGTTAGGATTACAGCTATGGAACACTAATCTGGATTAGGGTCATATCCTTTCTAAAAGTGAGATCAGCCACTGACTGAGCAAGACTCAAGAATAAGAACCTTGCTATTTTACCTAGTTGCAAGACTGCTAATGAATAATTTTTGCTCTTGAGTGGCCTCTTGAACTAACAGAGAAGCTGGCAGTATGTAAGTGCTGTCTCATGGTTTGGACCTCCTAATATTGTTTGTTTTAGTTAATTCTTGTAGATGTTATATCTACATTTCAGAGAACAAATTGAGAGTTTTATTGAAGTCAGGATCCACTTGCCTGGTGGAGTCATGACATTGACCTTTAGATCTTGTACCTTTCCATTTCCTGAGAAGTGTAGGGACTGAATAAACTTTTCAGCTTTCCTAGGAAAATTGTGATAGAACATCCTCCCTGGATCTTCTACTTTGTATGGAAGAAGGGGAATAGATTTCCATAAATATACCAATCCTCCCTTGGACTAAATTTCTATGCTGCAAATTAAGAGGAGAAATTTTCAGGCTATTAAACTCAAATTTAAAAATTGGATTGTCTTTTTTATTAAAATACAAAATCAAGTCCATGTTTCCAGGTTGATAAAATAGCCTGCTGCTAATTGGTCATTTTCATAAAAGAAAGTGACTTGTAATCATATGAGCTTCAGCAGTTAAAAAGTGTTGCTTCAGTAATTGTTATATGTGCCTGCTCTAATGAGCTTGCCAGCTTCTCCACAGCCTAGGAGATTCATTTGGGTCATTTAATGTCAATTCCATGAACCTTTAAACATGCACATTACTGTTAGTTCCTTAGCCTATGCTTCCAAATTTTAAATTAGGACTGAAGAGTTTTTATTAGATTAATTGACTCAACTATGAAATTTCCAATTACCAAGTGTATGCAGTATAGAGGAGACAAAAGATAAAATACTGTTTTTGTGGAATATGCTAAAAGCTGTATACAGCTTCAGTTGGCAAACTGTTGAAAAATTCAAAATGCAAAAGTATGGAGTATTTATTTTCATTATTATTATTAATTATTTAGCTTTTGAAATAGCAAAACTTAAGTTGTTTTATATTTGCTTTTCTTGGTCTGCAGTAGTAGTAATTAAATCTCTGATTCAAGAAAATGGTTGATGATCCAGTGAGAAGATGTGTCTGAAAATATTTTATAAATCTAACATGGTTTGTTAAAATGTTGTGGTCTTCCTCAGGGATGAACACTCCAAATGGTGTTCAGTGCAAAATGGCCAGCCCTGAAACCACACATACAAATAATATTGTATAGAATAAGCAAGTTATATTTAGGAATATAAATATACACATATATGCATGTGATAACAATTAGTGAAATGAGACCTTGTATTTGAAGGAGATAAGAGAAGAATATTTGGGAAGATTTGGAGGGTAGATTGAAAGAAAAATGTTGTAATTGTTTATAATCTAAAACAGAATATGGTAAAGTTTTTGAATGGTTATGTTTTTCTATCTTACAAAATTGAGAACATAGAACTGAATTATTTTTAAGAAATTCAAGATCTTTCTTCTACAAGATAAATGAGACAAACTTTTCCCTCTTAAGGCATCTTTATCTTGTAAGTAGGAATGAAATGACACCTTGGGGAGACATAATGGTTGACTTAGATATAGCAATTAATGTCAGTTAAGATTTATGTATAGGAGCACATAGACACTAATCTTTTCTTGCATTCATTTAGTGATTAACAATACATCTCTGAATTTGAAATATAAATACACACACATATACCTATGTGCATAGCAACATAGATGTGGGCTTACTTACCTTTAAAATTGTATATGATATTCTCTATATATTCATATATACAAAATATGCTCTTCTTCTTTTGTTGTGTCTCTGTTTTTAAAAAAGGGTTAAGTTGTTAATATTTTGGTGATGGAGATAAACTCTGGCCCTTGTGTATTCTAAGATTGTACTCCACCACCAAGTTCTAGCTCCAGATTCATCTTTCCTTTCTTTTACCTTTTTTGAGGAATATTCTATGAGTGGAGGGAGTCACACATGACCATGCCCGCTAGGTTACAGTGATGAAACATGAGCCTGTGTTCTCTTCCTGCAAGGCTGCCTGTTGCCAGAATGTCCCCTCTTCTGCAACCTGAAGCTCTTCCATCTTATTGTGATTTTATTTTATAAAGACAGTCTAACTTTATCAAGAAAGAGTGGCAGGGTTCTTTTTGAGCTGTGTCTTTGCAGGTAGGAAGATGAACACAATACATGGATGTCTTTTGCTAGAAAAGCCACCAGGAAGGATAAATAGGTATGTGACTACATAAAGATAAACTTTCTATTCACCCAGTTAATCTATTTTGAGCACTTATTGTGTGCCAATGGATTTTTAACCTGTCTATAGTAGATTGTAACCATTAATAAAGGGAGGCAAATGCTCTTTTACTGTCACCAATTATTTACTATCTGTTGTTTTAAAACAAAAATGAATACTGTCATTAGTAAAAACTCAAAGATTACATAATAAAATATCTCCATCTTTCTCCCAAATTTCCTAGAAGTCAAAGTGTTGCATAGCCTCTTAGAATATGTAGATGAAAATATAGTTTAAATGGCATTGAAATGTGTTTTAGTTTCATCTCTATTGCTGTGATAAAACACTCTGAGCAAAAGCAACTTAGGAGAGAAATAACCCATTATGTTTATGCTTACAGGCCCCAGTTCATCACCACTGGAGATCAGGGCAGGAAATTTAAGAGGAACCTGAAGCAAAAACCACAGGTGAATGCTGCTTGCTGGCTCTCTCTCTCTCTCTCCCTCTCCCTCTCTCTCCCTCTCTCTCTCTCTCTCTCTCTCTCTCTCTCTCTCTCTCTCTCTCTCTCTCTCTCTCTCTCTCTCAGGCTCATGCCTAGCAAGCTTTCTTACCCAGATCATGACAACTTACCCAGGGAATAGTAACACCCATAGTGTGTTTGGCTTTCCCAAATTAATTAAATTTTAAGATAGGAAGATGCTCACAGGCCAAACTGATGTAGTACAGCCCTCAATATATAGTCCAGTCACAGGCTCCCCTAAACTGTGTCAAGTTTACAGTTAAGGCTAACTAGGACAAGGTATAATAACAAAATACTACATAGTTGGTAACTTATAAAACAGACACATTTGTTTACAGTTCTGAAGTCTGAGAAGTCCAAGATCAGGATGCCATCATATTTGGCTATTATGAAGATCCTGTGTATTCCTTGTAGTGATCTCCTATAGTGGACAGACACAGATGTCCAAAGTCACTACTCCCTGTTGAAGAGTTCTTCTCTCATGACTTTTAACGCTAATTCTTTCCTGATGGCTCTGGCTACAAATATCATCACAATGGAGAGTGGAATTTCAGTATATGAACGAGAGGTGCATAATTCACACACACACAAACACACACGTTTTAGATTCATATGAACTTATGTATAATATTTTGAATCATACAGATAGCAATCATTAAACAGTACTTTTGTTCAATATAATTTCAGAAAAGTATGAAATGAGTCATTTTCATTGTATGAACAATGCAATAGCAAACAACATAAAGAAAAATTTGAAAAAACTAAAACCATCACTCAACACAAACAGCCATATAATTATTTTTTCTATTTCTTTTATGTGCTTTGCCTGCATATATGGCTCTGTACCTTGTACATGTGGTATCTGGAGAAGCCAGGAGTGGGTATCACATCCCCTTGGACTGGAGTTACAGACATTTGTGAGACTATGTAGATGTTGTGACTCAAACACACAACTGCTGAGCCTTCTCTCCAGACTCCACCCACATAGTTCTACTAATATTATAATGTCTCTACAGCCTAAGTATAGTTGTATGTACTCTTTGAAATGTTATGTTGAAACATTTAAACTGGTGTCAATATTTTCCTTGTGATTACGCATCTTAAGATTGAGCAATGTTCTAAACTTCAAGCACCACTGTCTTTTTCATTATTGTTGATGGATCATTACATTTTTATTTGTTATGGGAAATTAGATTTAAAATTCACCAAGTGCTAAGAACTATAGCCAAAAAAATCTAGGACAGTAAGTATCCTATTACATATGCTGTAAGTTACTAAGTTCAGAGCTTAATCATAGTCTGTTTTTCTATTTGCATATTGGGTCCTAATAATACAAGTACCTCTTTGTTAAAGTTCATGAGACCTAAGTCTCACAGTGAGTATCCAAGTCTACTCCAAATGTTATGTGTAAAATATGATAACCTAATAAATTTTAATCATTAATTAATGTACTTAAATGTGCTTAAAATGTCTAACATAACGGCTTAATATCAGATAATTGGAGGTGTACAAATTCAAGTATCCAACACAAGGTACTACAATCAAATTTAGTGTATTAAAAGTTTTTATTTTTGATGTGACTACTATTCACTAGGCATGGATGACTCAATTTCCCATGAGTCATATACTTCTCCTAATTCAGTTGATCAGTGATGGCTGTTTTCTGAACACTTTTGGAAAGCTGTAAATGGATAGCCTACAGAAAATATTGTGCACAAGAATATGCCACTTGATGTAGTAGATCACAAGGAGATTATTATACTTATTACAAACCATACTCTAAGGGCTGCAGGTTTGCTGCTGCTCCTGATGGCAGACTGTAAGGTCTAAGATGCAGACCCACCAAGGAAATAGATGTTTCACTTCAAAATTCTCCTGCATGAGCCACGAAGAACAACATTAGCTGACCCTCAACGTGTATTAGACTCTGCTACACTGAGTAGGAAGAAATGACTTTATTGTCATATCAGTCAGTGGGATTGATTATCAGTCTCCAAAAAACAGAAAAGAAAACAAATAAACAAACAAACAAATGTGAGCAGAATCCACATGGAAAGGAATACGCCAGCAAGATCCACATGTGTGCACATCTGCACACACAGATGAACTCTGTCTAGTCTTTTAATAGAAAGATATGTAAAATAAGCTTTGGTGCATCAGAATCTATTATTTACAAGTGACTTGAAAGGACACAAAAATAATACTTTTTAAAAACAAATCCCCCCTCTTTTCCCAATCTTGAGGACTCATATTGATTCAGAAAGATACCTGAAGTATTTTTCCTCCCATGGAGAAGAAACCCTGAGAAAGTTGGATTTATGCATAATCATTTCATGGATGAGCACAATTTTATGTACCACCATCCAAGAGAAGCTGGGACCTCTTCCAGTAGCTGTCCTAGGCTTCATTGATTTTAAGGCCACATTCAGCATCACAGATCTTGGTTACTTAAGAAGAATTCTTATACCATAAGGACAAATAAAATTGCTGTTGGATAGTCAGGTGTTTGATTCTATTTAAAAAATTATAGAATATTTTATTAAATTCTGGCCACAGATGCTAAAATGTTCAGGAATGGGATGATTTAGGTTAGAAACACAGTTTGTGGAAAAATAACACTCATCGGGTTTTTTTTTTCCTACTAGAGCAGGAATAATAAAACAAGACTCATGCAATACCATTTGTAGCTCACAGAAAATCATATGAAGGGATTGGTGTAGATGTTTTCTACATATAAAGTTTAGCCTTTTATTCACAGAATATGGGGGAAAAGATAATGAGAATTTATTCTATATGGAGATTTTTGTCACGTGGTGTGTTAAATTCTTAATTGAAACTTGCAAACTACCCATCCCTCACCTTATCCCACTGGTAACGGGAATCCCCTTATCATGTTTGTGTTACTCATGTAAATACTTTCTGTTTCAGTCAATTCTGCTGTGAGGCAAATCTATTGGCTGGACCCTCTTTCATGGAGAGGGCCCCCTCCTCTCAAAAAGGTTTACTAATAGTTTCTGCACTTGTCTTTTCACCTCTCTGGTTGACTCATGGGCTTTGATGCATTTCAGAAAAGCTATTGTCTTTCCACAGTGTCTTCTGGCTCAGATTAAGCAGAATTACTTTTAGAGGCTTTGGAGTCCAGGCGTAATAAACATTTCCATTTCCCCCTGTCCCTGTAAGACCTTAGTCTTAGCTTCTTTGCCTGTAGAGTCCCTGGAAAGCAAGAGGTTTCACCCTGATGAATCTTTCAGGATTAAATAAAAATGCAGGTTCTTACCATATGGTAGCTACTATTTTTATTAATTCAGCCTTTTCTTGGGTAACTTAAATCTTTATGTACTAGAATAGTTCCAGATAAGTTTAACTGAATTCCTTTTTTGATATTTAAATTCCTAATTTAGACATCATGAGAAGGATATTAAAAACATTTATATATCCATATTTACACACTACATATATTGTGTATATAGAAACTCCTCAAGGAATAAAAAGTTAATAGTCTCACTGTGTTCACATTTCCAAAGAAAACATCTTTAGGAAGCACATAGTACACTGTGTTCTTTAAGTGATTGTTCTCCGTGTCCACTTTGAATCAATAAATGAATTAAGAAACTTTCTTGCACTGTATGCAATGGGATACAGTGCAGTCATAAAAGAATGAAACACTTTCTTATGCAGTGACACTGACAGAGATGGAGGACAAGTTCTAGTGTTCTTTTATACAGTAGGGTGACTACAGTGGACATATTGTAATGAATCCCAAAATTCTAGAATAAAGAGGAAAATGCATGCAGCAATAGATATGTTAAATGCCTTGATTTGATTATTATTTAATTTACATACATGTTAAAACATGGCACTTTATCTCATTCTTATATGTTAATTATAAATTAGCTAAACATCAACTTTATACTCTTTGATTAAATGTATTCTCTGACACACGTATACAGCTCCAATTTGCATTTGAGAATTCAGCAACTTAATAAAGCTTTAGGAAACTAAACAGACTTTGGTTCATAGCATGTGAAATTTAAAATCAAGTATATAACCACTTTTATTCTAACATTTGGGCATAACCAGTTCTTCTTGCTTTCATGACCTGTGGACAATTATCCAGCCTTCCCTACCTTGGGTGGCAAGGAGTGGAGGTAGGGGAGGGCATCTCTCTGTCACTCATAGCAGACAACTCGCCACTACCCCCAACTTCTCACTCTCAGTAACAAAATTATCAACCCCCCCTCCCAAGACACTTTTTGTCTCTGAAAATGCTAAATTAGCAAGACTCAATTGATTAAATGCTAAGAACCACTGTTTCATCTATTACAAAAGTGGCTTGGCCTTAAATTAAAAATTCCATTCAGTGGGTTGGTATATAACCCCCCTTTTAGTGGTCCAATCACAAAAATATGACCACCCTACAGAGACTTTTCTTTTTGTATTGCAAAGCTGAGACCGCAATGTAGCTATTTATGGAAGATCTTTAAACAAGAGCGGTTTTTATCACTTCGAAATCACTTGCAGATGTTATTCAACATCTTTGCAGTTGCCATAAGATCTGAACCGAGACATGGCTTGTGCCAGCCATCTGCTTAGTACTCTGATGAGAAACTTCATCATTTTACTCTTTCCTGCCATTCCAAACCTCTGCAAAGGTGAATGCTTAAAATCATTATCCTGGCAGAGATTTCTCAGCAGGTAAAGCACCTGCTGCACATGTGTGTGGGACCTCTGTTTATATCCCCAGAAAAGCCAGACGGTGTGATGGCACATATCTATAATGGCAATGCTGTGGCAAGATGGGAGGCAGAGGCAAGAGAAGCGGGTAGGGCAACTAGACTGCCAGAAACAGTAACAAATAACAAGGTCCCTTGTCTCAATGGAGGTGAGAAGTGAAGTCTAACACCCAAGGGTGCTTTTCTGGTTTATGTACTGCCATGGTACCTGGCACTCATCACTCAGACATGAGCACTCACACACACACACACACACACACACACACACACACACACACACACTGAAGCACACATGCACTGACACACGCATACACACCACACACATACACACCGTGCAAACACACACCCCATACATATAGGCACAGACATACAGACACACACACACTGAAACATACATGCACTGATACACACACATACCCATTGCACATATACAGACATAGACATGCACATGCATACACATAGCCCCCTCCCACACACACTGAAAGACATATGGACTCACACACACATACAGACTGCACACATACAGATAAAGACACCATGCACATATACAAACACCAGACACACACACACACACACACACACACTCACATTTTTAAAAAGCTCAGAAACTGGAGAGTTAATTCAGATGTTAAGAGCATTTGTTGCCCTAGCAGAGAATGCAGGTTTGTTTCTCAGCACTAGTTTGGCAGCTCACAAACATCTGTAACTCCAGTCCCAGGGTTTTTGATTCCCTCTTCTGATATCTGTGGGCACTGGGCATATATATGGTATATACACATACATGGAGGCAAAATGTTCATATGCACAACATGATGAATTAATACATTAAAAAAATAAAAAGGCAAGCAAGTACCACAGTCTTGTGGAGCTGTTCTTTGTGGCAGTAGCAGATCTGACTGTAGCAGATCTTTGTAGCAGATCTGACTGTGTGAGGGGAGGCATGCTGGTGGTTGTTCCCTGGAGCTGCTCATCACGCAGTAGAATGTCTAGTTCTTGGTCCAGTTCCTGATAACGTTGGTAGAGTGAATGAATGACACAATTTTAGGTATGTGCTCAGAACAAAATTGCTAAAAGATACCTTTAGTTTATTATTTTGGTAAGGAAGTCAGGGCCTTAATATTTGTCTAAGTCTTTATCTGTAAAATCTTGAAGCTATCATTTTAATGATCAAAATAAAGAATTATTTTTGTGATGAAATTAGGCCCTACTTTCATGACTTCATCACAATTTGATTCCATCCGCAAAGATTAATTTTCTAAATAAAGTCATATACCCTAGTACCAGACTAGTCACAAACCCTAGTGCCAGACTGCAGTTACACACCCTGGTGCCAGACCACAGTCACACACCCTAGTGCCAGACTCTAGTCACATACCCTAGTGCCAGACACATACCCTAGTGCCAGACTGTAGTCATAAACCCTGGTGCCAGACTGTAGTCACATACCCTAGTGCCAGATCATAGTCACACACCCTAGCTTCTAGTCACACACCCTAGCACAAGACCATAGTCACATTCCCTAGTCCTAGACTACAGTCATATACCCTAGTGCAAGGCTGTAGTCACACTCCACAGTGCCAGAAAACAGGAATTTGGCACAGAAACAGTGATACGACTATGGACTGAGCCACAAAATTATTCTATTCTGATAGAGGGCAGTGACACATAGGAAATTATCAGAAGAAAATATTGTTTTTATAATACCTGTCTTCTAGAAACTTCTAGGAATATATAAAACCATAAACATATCAGTGCTTAATGTATTACCATAGTAATGCTCATTAAGTACTTAGCTGCTTCTGTTAATTAAACTATACTATTTAATATAGTGAATTCATAGAGTAATGGACATAATATTTAGTATATGTATTTAATATATACTTAGGTACTATATTATTAAATTATTACATATTATTTCACATATTAAATATATATATAAGTAATATACTCTCTCATACAAATCACCTAAGAAATTAAACATAAACTGATTTACAATAAAAATAATACTTCTTGACTGGTCTATGAGGTTATTCATAAAAGATTTTATTTATATTATATACACAGACATAGGAATAAGTGACAGTGACCTAGACATACATGCATGTACCAACAATAAAAATTAAGAATAAAATGATTTGAATTTTATTTCTTGGGCTTAAAAGGCAGACATTTTCTATATTTGTCTTTTGTTCTTGGGTGGCAGGCCCTTCAATGAATCTTCCCATCCATCTTTTTTTTCCCATCAGCTATTCTGAGACATGCATGTATTCATTGTATTCATATTTATGCATAAACCTATGAGCTCAGTCATTTATATAATATGTATATATATATATATAGTCTACACGTCATGTCTACATGCCAGAAATTAGATTCATCTTAGCTAACTCTCTGCTTCAGTTTTCCCAGGCTATAGCTAGGGCTCTAGTAATGGCTATGGTCTTAGCAGAGACCATATGAAAAGTTTAGGCTATGAAAAGATTCACTCTCAGGTGCCCAACTGGATGAAATAATTAATTTCTCTAGAGTTACAAAAGAAGAACTTCAGATTCTTCCTGGTTGCAGTGAGTTGTCCTTGGGAAGGGAAAGTAACTTGACTGGGAATTGAATGCATGTCATCTAAGCATTCTATGAAGTGAATATGTCCCAGTACCCAGCGGTCTTTTTCAAAATCTTAAATAGGCTTAAACATTGGAAGTTATATAGTTCAACCAAAAACTCAAAGTTGGCACAGTTCTAAAAGTTTTGTTTTTATTTTGTTCTGTTTGATGCTGTGGAGGATCTATTGTCTCTGCAGAAGAAAGGCATATTTATTTTATAAGAATTTCTGTGGGCTGATTGGTTAATCATGCTGAGACTCAGTTTAAGGGTTTCTATGAAGTAAGTGGTAGAAAAATTTGAAGTGATCTCCATCATTTACAAATTTGTATCATTAAATGATGCCTTCCTTGAAGAATGGGCAGGACCATACTACTTGCTTCTAACCAATAGAATATAATGAACCATATATATGTTATTTCTTTGTTTATGATATGAATTTTTTCTTGCAAGTAAATGTATAGGAGAAGCTCTGATAACTGATTTTGAAGAAACAAGCTATCATAAGTCACTATACATACTGCTAAGGATCTGGGAGTGTCCTTTAGATACACTGGTTGCAATTAGCAAGAAATGGAAACTCTTGTTTTGTCACTCCAGAGAAATTAATTGTTTCAGCCTGTTAAGGGCACCCAGCAGTGGGCCTCTGCAGAGACCATAATCCTAGCTATAGCCTGGAAAGACTGTATCAGAGATCTAGCTAAGATGCACTCAATTTTTGGCCAATAGACATGAAAGAAAATAAATGTATATTATCTATGAATTATCTATGTGCAATCAATTTAATAAAAAGTAGACATCTTGAATTTCTCAGTACAGCTGAAGGAGATAAAGATAGGATGGATGGGAAAGTCTCAGTGGAGGGCCTTCAACATGGTAGGTATCAATCCTGTTACTTCCCAAGAGTTTCCTTTGTATGAAGAATATTCCCCAACATCCTATTCACTGCAGCCTAAAGGTAGATCAATATATAACAAGAATGTGGGTCAACATGAAGATTATATGTAGCAACACTTGAATAATGGTAATAAGGTAAAACTCAAAATTGGTCAAGAAGATTAATTAGATTGTCAATTCTTTGTCTGTATTTATTTATTTATTTATTTATTTATTTACTTTGCAGTCTGATTGCAACCTTCCTCCCTCTTCTCTTAGTCTCATCTTCACAGACACATCCCCAATCCCTCCTTCCCTTCTTCTTAGAGAAGGGGAGGCCCTCCATAGGTACCAACTTTCCCACCCCCAACAGCACATCAAGTCACAGCATGACTAAATGAATCTCCTACTGAGGCCAAACAAGGGGCATCCACAGGCAGGCAGCAGAGTCAGAGATAGCCCCTGCTCCAATTGTCAGAAGACCAATCTGATCATCTGCTGCAAATGTGTAGGGGTCCTAGGTCCTGCCTATGCATACTCTTTGGTTGGTAGTTCAGTCTCTGTGAGCCCCCATGGTCTCAGGTTAATTGGCTGTGGAGATCTTTGTTTGGTGTCCACCACTCCTCAGACTCTCAATCCTTCCCCACATACATCTACAATATTCCTGAGCTCCATGTTTTGTTGGGTTGTGGGTCCGTGCTTCTGTTTTTGTCATCTGCTGGATGAAGCCTCTCGGAAGGCAGTTATACTAGGCTCTTGTCTGCAAGCATAGCAGATTATCATTAATAGTGTTAGGGGTTGGTTTTTTCCAATGGGTTACATCTCAAGTTGAGCTAGTCATTGCTTGGCCAGCCCTAAAATCTGTGCTCCATCTTTATTGCTGTGCATCTTATAGGCAGGGAAAATTTTGGTTTGAAGGTTTTGGGGGTAGGTTGATGTTTGCCTTCCTTCACTGGAAGTCTTGCCTAGTTACAGGAGCTGGCCACTTCAGGTTCCATATGCCCCGATGTGATGTGTCTCAGCTATGGTCACTCCTAGAGATGCCAAGAAGCCTGCCCCATCCTAGGTCTGCAGCTTGTCCCAGGGATATCCCTCTCATCAAATTCCATTCTCTCTCCCCACCTTCTCCCTCCACCCCTGCTCTCCCCACACCTGATTCCCATCCCACATTCCCCCACCTCCCCCCCCCCAAGTTCCCTCCTTCCTTCTACCTCTGACAACTATTTTATTTCCTCTTCTTAATGAGACGCCAGCACTCTGCCTTGGGGATTCAGTAAATTCTTGCCAGGAGATTTCTTTTTTGTCTTAAGCCTTAAGGACTTTTATATTTAGAAAATACCACCGAACCATATTGTTCTTTGGTGAACTTATAGTCCCTGTCAATGAAGCCTGGGTCTTCACTGAAATTTGACTCAAATTATTCTTTTTATTTCCTGCTTCTATGTGTGTGAAGAAATGGCTAGGGAATAGCTTTCAGGAATGCTTAACGCTTTTCATTGGATATATTCATTGTTTCTAGTACTATGCTACAGAAAGACAATTTCACACAAATATAAATATTATATATATGTATGTATATATACATACTCCATACAGCACATATATATATATATATATGTATACATATATATATATATATATATATATATATATATATATATATATATATATATATATAGAGAGAGAGAGAGAGAGAGAGAGAGAGAAAGAGAAAGAGAGAGAGAGAGAGCATATACCCTCCATGCCTCATAACCTCTTTTTCCCATCCCTACCCTGTTAGCTCTGCTTATTTCTTTAGACACTTTTGACCATACTTGAATGTCATATCATCAGACATGCTTTTATGAATCCATATAAAATCTAGGAACCACGTATGAAATAAGACGCAATATTTTAGTTAGTCACTTTGTTTAATATTATTCCTTGGATTTGCATCCATTTTCCTGTAATTGACATAAATTAATTTTTCTATGTGGGAAAAAATCCACTGTATGTATGTAACACCTTTTCTTTATAAATACAACTACAAAGTGTTTATTTGAAATCCCAAGTTATCACCAGTCTATGATTTACACATGTCTTTCTTTTTTTAAAAGACAATTTAATGGTCACCCATGAAACATGTCACTGCCATAAGAACATGGATTTCTCACTAAAACACTGATTAGGATAAGAAGCAGGGGGAAGGCTATGGTTGAGACAATATCTTTGAGTGTAAGTGATTATCCTGAGCCTGTAGAAGGGAGGAAAGCCCATCGGCCAATGGAGTGAGACAGATGAAAGGGTCAGAACCACATATAGGAGCTTGAATACTACATGAGTGATACTGTCTATACAAAGTTCAACAGGTTCAGTCTCCATCTGTGCCCTGGAGCTAAGGCTGTCCCACAGAGCTCTAGACCCAAATCCCACACAGGAGAGAGCTGGTCTCCCAGGAGTGTGCTCACTCCTAAGCCCAGAAGTGAGATCACCACTTTTCCTCCAATAACTGTCCAAAGAGGGACCCACCAGAAACACACAGAGCAAAGGAACAGCAGAGTAGTTGGGGACAGGATCCTTCCGGTCTACATCTGTCCCCTGGAGCTAAGGCTGTCCCACAGTCCTCTGAACCCAAATCCCACCCAAGAGAGAGCTGGTCTCCCTAGGAGTGCTGACACACCTGAGATCACAGGCTCAAAGGCCCACAGCAGGGACAAATCCAATCAGAGACAGCAAGACTGACTAGCACCAGAGGTAACCAGATGGTGAGAGGCACGGACAAAAATCTGAACAACAAAAACCAAGGTTACATGGCATGATCAGAACCAGTTCTACTACAACAAGTCCTGGATACCCTAAAACGCGGGAAAAGCAAGATTCATATGTAAAATCACATCTCATGATGATGATAGAGGACTTTAAGAAGGACACAAATAATTCTGTAAAAGAAATACAGGAGAACACACGTAAACAGGTAGAAGCCACAAAAAAAATCCTTAAAGAATTTCAGGAAAACACAAGCAAAAAGGTGAAGGAATTGAACAAAATCATTAAGGATCTAAAAATGGAAGTAGAAACAATAAATAAATCAGAAAGGGAGACAACACTGTAGATAGAAAACCTAAGAAAGAGATCAGGAGTCATAGATGCAAGCATAACCAACAGAATACAAGACATAGAAGAGAGAATCTCAGGTGCAGAAGATACCATAGAAAGTACAACAGTCAAAGAAAATGCAATATGTTAAAAGCTCCTAATCCAAAACATCCAGGAAATCCAAGGCACAATGAGAAGATCAAACCTAAGGATAATAGGTATAGAAGAGAGTGAAGATTCCCAACTTAAAGGCCAATATCTGTCTTGAACAAACTCATAGAAGAAAAACTTCCCTAACCTAAAAAAAGAGATGCCCATGAATATACAAGAAGTCTACAAAACTCTAAATAGATTGGACCAGAAAAGAAACTCCTCCTGTCACATAATAATAAAAACACCAAATGCACAAAACAAAGAATATTAAAAGCAGTAAGAGAAAAATGTCAAGTAAAATATAAAGGCAGACATATCAGAATTATACCAGATTTCTCACCAGAGACTATAAAAGCCAGAAGATCCTGGGCAGATGTCATACAGACTCTAAGAGAACATAAATGGCATCCTAGGCTACTATACCCACCAAAACTTTCAATTACCATAGATCAAGAAACCAAGATATTTAATGACAAAACCAAATTTATGTATTTTCCCAAGTTCAGCCCTATAAAGGAAAATAGAAGGAAACTCCAACACACAGAGGGAAACTATATCCTTGAAAAAGCAAGAAATTAATCTTTCAACAAACCCAAAAGAAGATAGTCACACACTCATAATTCCATCTCTAACAACAAAAATAAGAGGAAGCAACAGTCACTTTTTCTTAATAGCTCTTAACATTAATGGACTCAATTCCCTAATTAAAAGACAGCCTAACAGACAGGATACATATACAGGACATTTACTGTATACAGCATTTTGCTGCATACAGGAAATGCACCTCAGTGTCAAAGACAGACATTTTCTCAGAGAAAAAGGCTGGAAAACAATTTTCCAAGCAAATGGTCCCAAGGAACAAGCTGGAATAGCCATTCTAATATTAAATAAAATTGATTTTCAACTAAAAGTTATCAAAAAAGATAATGAAGGACACTTCATACTCATCAAAGGAAAAAATCTACCAATATGAACTCTCAGTTCTGAATAACTAGTCTCCAAATAAAAGGGCATCCACATTCATAAAAGAAACTTGACTAAAGTTCAAACACACATTGCGCCTCACACAGTAAGAGTGGGGGACTGCAACACCCCATGCTCAGCAATGGAGAGATCATGGAAACAGAAACGTAACAAAGATAAACTAAAATTAACAGAAGTTATGAACCAAATGGATTTAACAGTTATCTATGAACATCATCCCAAAACAGTATATATACCTTCTTCTCTGCACCTCATTGTACCTTCTCCAAACTTGACCAAATAAGTGGTCACAAAACAGGCCTCAACACATACAAGAATATTGAAACAATCCCACGAATCCTATCAGATCACCATGGACTAAGGCTCTTCTTCAATAACAACCAAAATAACTGAAAGCCCATATACACATGGAAGCTGAACAAGGGTCTACTCAATGCTTGGTCAAAGAAGAAATAGGGAAAAGAATTAAAGACCTTTTAGAATTTAATGAAAATGAAGGCACAACTTACCCAAACTTATGGAACACAATGAAAGTAATGCTAAGAGGAAAAGTCATAGCTCTGAGTGCCTCTAAAATGAAACTAGAAAGAGCATACACTAGCTTGAGAACAGTCTTGTCTAGTCCCTGATTTTAGTGGGATTGCTTCAAGTTTCTCTCCATTTAGTTTGATGCTGGCTACTGGTTTGCTGTACATTGCTTTTACTATGTTTAGGTATGGGCCTTGAATTCCTGTTCTTTCCAAGACTTTTAGCATGAAAGGATGCTGAGTTTTGTCAAATGCTTTTTCAGCATCCAATGAAATGACCATGTACTTTTTTTCTTTGAGTTTGTTTATGTAGTGGATTGCATTGATGGATTTCCATATATTGAACCAACCCTGCATCCCTGGGATAAAGCCTACTGGATCATGGTGGATGATCGTTTTGATGTGTTCTTGGATTTGGTAGGCAAGAATTTTATTGAGTATTTTTGCATCGATGTTCATAGGGAAATTGGTCTGAAGTTCTCTTTCTTTGTTGGATCTTTGTGTGGTTTTGGTATCAGCATAATTGTGGCTTCGTAGAAAGAACTGGGTAGTGTTCCTTCTGTTCCTATTTTGTGGAATAGTTTGAAGAGTATTGGTGTTAGGTCTTCTTTGAAGGTCTGATAGAATTCTGCACTGAAACCATCTGGTCCTGTGCTTTTTTTGGTTGGAAGACTTTCTATGACCCCGTCTATTTCTTTAGGTGTTATGGGACTGTTTAGATGATCTATTTGGTCCTGATTTAATTTTGGTATTTGGTATCTGTCAAGGAAATTGTCCATTTCCTCCAGATTCTCCAGTTGTGTTGAGTATAGGCTTTTGTAGTAGGATCTGATGATTTTTTTGGATTTCCTCAGTTTCTGTTGTTAAAAAAGCAAGATAGTTACCTTCTCTCATCAAACCCAAAAAAATATAACCACTCAAATATAAAAAAAATAAAAAATGACATGAAGTAATAATCACTATTCCTTAATATCTCTTAACATCAATGGACTCAATTCCCCAATAAAAAGACCTAGACTAACAGACTGGATAAGGAAAGAGGACCCTACATTTTGCTGCATACAGGAGACACACCTCAGTGTCAAAGACAAAAACTACCTTAGAGTAAAAGGCTGGAAGACAATTTTACAAGCCAATGGTCTCTGGAAACCAGCTGGAGTAGCCATTCTTTTTTTTTCATTTATTGATATATTTTTTTATTTACATTTCAAATGATTTCCCCTTTTCTGGGTCCCCACTCCCCGCAAGTCCCATAAGCCCTCTTCTCTCCCCCTGTTCCTCCATCTACTTCTTCCCACTTTCCTGTTCTGATATTACCCTATACTGTTGCATTGAGTCTTTCCAGAACCAGGGGCCATTCCTCCATTAATTTTGGACATCATTTAATATGTGGATTATGTTTGGGTATTCAAAGTTTCTAAGTGAATATCCACTTATCAGTGTGTGCATACCATGATTCATCTTTTGAGACTGTGTTACCTCACTTAGTATGATGTTCTCCACCTCCATCCATTTGTCTAAGAATTTCATGAATTCATTGTTTCTAATGGCTGAATAGCACTCCATTGTGTAAATATACCACATTTTTTGTATCCATTCCTCTGTTGAAGGACACCTGGGTTCTTTCCAGCTTCTGGCTACTACAAATAGGGCTGCTATGAGCATAGTGGAGCATGTGTCCTTATTGCATGCTGAAGAATCCTCTGGGTATATGCCCAGGAGTGGTATAGCAGGGTCCTCAGGAAGTGTCATGCCCAGTTTTCTGAGGAACCGCCAGACTGATTTCCAACGTGGTTGCACCATGGAGTAGCCATTCTATTATCAGATAAAATTGACTTTCAACCTAAAGTCATCAAAAGAGAAACTGAGGGACACTTATTGCTGGTCAAATGAAAAATCCATCAAGAAGAACTTTCAATTCTGAACATCTATGCGCCAAATGCAAAGGCACCTTTATATGTAAAAGAAACTTTAGTAAAGCTCAAAGCACACATTGCACCTAACACAATAATTGTGGGTTACTTCAACACTCCACTCTCCTCAATGGACCAATCAGGAAAACAGAAACTATACAGGGACACATTACAACTAAGTGAAGCTTTGGACCAATTGGATTTGACTGATATTTATAGAACATTTCACCCTAAAGCAAAAGAATATACCTTTTTCTCAGCACTTCATGGTACCTTCTCCAAAGTCGACCTCAACAAATATAAAAAGATCGAAATAATCCCATGCCTCCTATCAGATCACTATGGAGTAAGAGTGGTTTTCAGGATCTGAACAGCCTGGGCCACTGCACTCAGGTCTCCAGGAAGTGCAAGAGGCCTGCTGTACACCTGGAGGCAGGCTGGGAGGACTCAGCATGCTCCTGGTGGGTCCGGCTCATCAGAGCTTAGGTTCCAGTCCTGAGGCCTATGGCGGGAGCCTTCAGGTCTCCGCTTCGGGATCCAGAACAGCCTGAGCCACAACACCACATCTCCAAGCTCTGCAAGAGACCAGCTGTGCACCCAGAAGGCTGGCTGGGAGGAGTCAGTGTGCTCTGGTGAGTCTGGCCTTGCAGAGTAGAGGATCCCGTCCTGAAGCCTCTGGCCAGAGCCTTCAGGTCTCTGCCTCTGGTTCTGGAACAACCTGGGCAGCAGCACCCTGTCTCCAGGCAGTGCAGGAGGTCAGCTGTGCACCAGAGGCCAGCTGCGAAGAGGCAGCTTGCACTGGTGATTCCAGCATTGACAATAAGACCAACTAACACCAGTGAGAACTAGATGGCAAAAGGCAAACTCAGGAACGTCACTAACAGAAATCAAGGCAATATGGCAGCATCTGAACCCAATTCTCCATTAACAACATGTCCTGCATACCCCCTAACACCAGTAAAACAAGATTTGGATTTAAAATCACTGGTCATGATGCTGGTACAGGAACACAAGAAGGACATACTTAAAGAAATTCAGGAGAAAATGGATCAAAAGTTAGAAGCCCGTATAAGGGAAACACAAAAATCATTGAAAGAAATTCAAGAGAATACAAAAGCCAATAAAGACTAAACTCAAAAATCACTTAAAGAAATACAGGAGAACTTTGGTCAACAGGCTTAGGTCATGAAAGAGGAAACACAAAAATCTCTTAAAGAATTACAGGAAAACACAAACAAGCAAGTGAAGGAGCTAAGCAAAACCATCCAGGATCTAAAATCAGAAGAAGAAACAACTAAGAAAACTCAAAGGCAGACAACTTTGGAGATAGAAAACCTTGGGAAGAAATCAGGGGACATAGTTGCAAATATCAACCACAGAATATAAGAGATAGAAGAAAGAATCTTAGCTGCTGAAGATACCATAGAAACCATGGACTCAACAATAAAGAAAATGCAAAATGCAAAAAGCTTGTAACCCAAAATATCCAGGAAATCCAGGACACAATGAGAAGACCAAACCTAAGGATTATAGGCATAGATGAGAGTGAAGATTTACAACTTAAAGGGCCAGCAAATATCTTCAATAAAATTATGGAAGAAAACTTTCCTAACCTAAAGAGAGAGATGCCCATGAATATACAAGAAGCCTGCAGAACTCCAAACAGATTGGACCAGAACAGAAATACCTCCTGTCACATAATAATCAAAACACCAAATGTACTAAACAAAGAAAGAATATTAAAGGCAGTAAGTAAATCCCAAGTAACATATAAAGGAAGACCTATCAGAATCACACCAGACTTCTCACCTGACACTATGAAAGCTAGAAGATCCTGGGCAGATCTCATACAGACTCTAAGAGAACACAAATGCCAGCCAAAACTACTATACCCAGCAAAACTCTCAATCACCATAGATGGAGAAACTAAGATATTCCATGACAAAACCAAGTTTACCCAATATCTTTCCACAAACCCAGCTCTACAAAGGATAATAGTTGGAAAACACTAATACAAGGAGGGAAACTTTACCCTCGAAAAAGCAAGATAGTAACCTTCTTTCATCAACCCCGAAAGAAGATAACCAACCAAATTTAAAAAATAACATAAAAAATGACAGGATGTAATAATCACTATTCCTTAATATCTCTTAACATCAATGGGCTAAATGCCCCAATAAAAAGTCATAGACTAACCAACTGGATACATAAACAGGACCCTACATTTTGCTGCATACAGGAAACACACCTCAGTGCCAAAGACAAATACTATCTTAGAGTAAAAGGCTGGAAGACAATTTTATGAGCAAATGGTCTCAGGAACCAAGTTGGAGTAGTCATTCTAATATCAGATAAAATTGATTTTCAACCCAAAGTCATCAAAAGAGATTCTGAGGGAAACTTCTTGCTGGTCAAAGGAAAAATACACCAAGAAGAACTCTCAATCCTGAACATCTATGCTCCAAATGCAAGGGCACCCTCATTCATAAAAGAAACTTTACTAAAGCTCAAAGCACACATTGCAGCTAACACATTAATTGTGGGTGACTTCAACACTGTACTTTCCTCAATGGACCGATCAGGAAAACAGAAACTTAACAGGGACACTGTGAAACTAATTGAAGCTTTTGACCTATTTGACTTAACAGATATATATAGAACTTTATAACAGCATATATATATGCTTTTATCCTAAAGCAAAAGAATATACCTTTTTCTTAGCACCTCATGGTACCTTCTCCAAAATCGTTCATATAATTGGTCACAAGACAAACCTCAACAAGTATAAGAAGATAGAAATAATCCCATGCTTCCTATCAGATCACTATGGAGTAAAAGTGGTCTTTAATAGTGACAAAAACAACAGAAAACCCACATACACATGGAAACTGAACAATATTCTACTCAATGATACCTTGGTCAAGGAAGAAATAAAGAAAGAAATTAAAGGTTTTTTAGAATTTATTGAAAATGAAGACACAACATACCCAAATCTATGGGACATAATGAAAGCAGTGCTAAGAGGAAAACTCATAGCCCTGAGTGCCTCCAAAAAGATCGATAAGACAAGAAGTTTAGGTCTCTGAAGAAGGAAATCAAAGAAGACCTCAGAAAATGGAAAAATCTGCCATGCTCATGGATTGGCAGGATTAATATAGTTAAAATGGCCATCTTGCCAAAAGCAAATTACAGATTCAATGCAATCCCCATCAAAATCCCAACTCAGTTCTTCACAGAGTTAGAAAAAGCAATTCTCAAATTCATCTGGAATAACAAAAAACCCAAGATAGCTAAAACTATTCTCAACAACAAAAGAATTTCTGGGGAAATCAGTATCCCTGACTTCAAGTAATACTACAGAGCAATAGTGTTAAAAACTGCATTGTATCTGCACAGTGACAGACAAGTGGAACAATGGAATAGAATTGAAGACCCAGAAATGAACCCACACCTATGGTCACTTGATCTTCGACAGAGGAGCTGAAAACATCCAGTGCAAAAAAAGATAGCTTTTTCAAGAAATAGTACTGGTTCAATTGGAGGTCAGCATGTAGAAGAATGCGAATTGATCCATTCTTATCTCCATGTACTAAACTCTACTCCAAGTGGATCAAGGACCTCCATGTAAAACCATACATACTGAAACTAATAGAAAAGAAACTGGGGAAAACCCTTGAGGACATGGGCACAGGGGAAAAATTCCTGAACAGAACACCAATAGCTTATGCTCTAAGATCAAGAATTGACAAATGGGACCTCATAAAATAACAAAGTTTCTGTAAGGCAAAAGACACTGTTAAAAGGACAAAATGGCAACCAACAAATTGGGAAAGAATATTCACCAACCCTACATCTGATAGAGGGCTAATATATCCAATATATACAAAGAACTCAAGAAGTCAGACCCCGAGGAACCAAATAACCCTATTAAAAATGGGGTACAGATCTAAACAAAGAATTCTCACTTGAAGAAATTCAGATGGCCGAGAGGCACCTTAAGAAGTGCTCAACATCATTAGTCATTAGGGAAATGCAAATCAAAACAACCCTGAGATTTCACCTTACACCAGTCAGAATGTGTAAGGTCAAAAACTCAGGAGACAGCAGGTACTGGAGAGAATGTGGAGAAAGAGGAACACTGCTCCACTGCTGGTGGGGCTGTAAGATGGTACAACCACTTTGGAAATCAGTCTGGCGGTTCCTCAGCAAATTGGACATGATACTTCCGGAGGACCCCGCTATACCTCTCCTGGGCATATACCCAAAGGATTCCCCAGCATGCAATAAAGACACATACTCCATTATGTTTATAGCAGCCTTATTTATAATAGCCAGAAGCTGGAAAGACCCCAGATGTCTCTCAAAGGAGGAATGGATACAGAAAATGTGGTATATTTACACAATGGAATACTACTCAGTAATAAGAAACAATGAATTCACAAAATTTTTAGGCAAATGGTTTGATCTGGAAAATATCATCCTAAGTGAAGTAACCCAATCCCAAAAGAATACACGTGGAATGCAATCTCTGTTAAGTGGATATTAATTAGGCCAGAAGCTCTGAATACCCAAGGCACAAATAGCATAACAAATGAAAAAGGAGAGAGGTGATTGGAGAATGGGTGGATAGAAGAACGTTTATGGGACATATGATGCGGGGGGGGATCTGGGAAAGGGAAATCATTTGGAATGTAAACAAGAATATAGAAAATAAAAATATAAAAAAAAGAGTGGTTTTTATTAGCAAGAAAAACAACAGAAAGCCCACATACACCTAGAAACTGAACAATATTCTACTCAATGATACCTTGGTCAAGGAAATTAAAAAAGAAATCAAAGACTTTTTAGAATTTACTGAAAATAAAGACACAACTTACCCAAATCTATGGGACACAATGAAAGCAGTGCTAAGAGGAAAACTCATAGCCCTGAGTGCCTCCAAAAAAAAAAAAATGGACAGAGCATACACTAGCAGCTTAAGGACACACCTGAAAGCCCTGTAACAAAAAGAAGCCTATTCCCCCAGGAGGAGTAGAAGACAGGAAATCATCAAACTCAGGGCTGAAATAATCAAGTGGAAGCAAAGAGAACCATACAAAGAATCAACGAATCCAGGAGCTGGTTCTTTGAGAAAATCAACAAGATAGATAAATCCTTAGCCAGACTGTCCAAAGGGCACAGAGAAAGTATCCAAATTAACAAAATTAGAAATGAAAAGGGGGTTATAACAACAGAAACTGATGTAATGATTCTTAAACAATTAAAAATTGAGGCATGGGGCACAGCACAGCACAGTCCTAATGGCCCAGGTACATGCTGTGTGTTCTCATCTTAGAAACAACATAATAACAGCAAAATGGCAGTTCCAGATTAATATTGACTTGCAAAGAAAGTTTTACAAAAATATTAGAAAATGAATTAGAGCCAACATTGGGACCCGAAGAAAGGAAAAAAATGTTAAAGTTATTAAATAAGTTTTGCACAACATTTGAGAGTGGTTCCTGGATAAGCAAGTAGAAAATTTACAGAATCTTATACTAGTAAAACTAAGTGAAAACACTGAAACTCTTAGGAGAGTCATTGTGTGCAGTGTGCAGAAGTTGAAACCTAGCAGAACTACTGAGTTAAGGGTTAACTTAACTCTTTCTGGCCACTGCTTGGCAGCTTTACCTGTGTCATTTATCATTAGAACTTCACAGGAAAATACATGTAGTTGACCTCTGGGCTCTGAGCCCTGAAGTATAATAAGTTAAAGTTTAAATACTGATAAGTTTGCAATTATTATTATTTTGGCTATAGGCCTGGTTATAGGGGAAGCTTGAAACTTTGGGTAACAATTGTAATTCTTGGTTCTTTGTGGGATGTTGTTATTCTTTTGAATTTGATTTAGCAATGATTATACAATGTCTTTTTTTTTCTACTTGCTTTTGGAGTATCAATACAAGACTTGGGCAAGAAAAGCAAGAGACCATGTGAATGAAGAGCATGTGGAGAGTGAGTGAAGAGACAGTGTGAGGTGTGGATGGAGAGAGTGTGTGTGAGTGAAAGGAGAGTGTCATGGCTTTCGTTTCCTTCTCTATCTATCTATCTATCTATCTATCTATCTATCTATCTATCTATCTATCTATCTATCTATCCATCCATCCATCCATCCATCCTTCCATCCATCCATCCATCCATCCATCCATCCATCCATCCATCCATCCATCTATCTATCTATCTATCTATCTATCTATCTATCTATCTATCTATCTCTATCTATCTAATCTATCTATCTATCTATCTATCTATCTATCTATCTATCTATCTATCTATCTATCTATCTATCTATCTACCTACCTACCTACCTACCTATCTAATCTATCTATCTATCTATCTATCTATCTATCTATCTATCTATCTATCTACCTACCTACCTATCCACCCACCCACCCACACCTATCTATCTATCTATCTATCTATCTATCTATCTATCTATCTATCTATCTATCTATCTAGTCTAGCTTTTTACCTTAGAAGTTTTGCATATTTATAGTGGCTTCCACTTTAGTGTTTTTATAGAATTGTAAGGAATGCTAATCACTGGGTCTCTGTATCTATTTGTGTTTCTTATGCCATTTCTTGGGTTGTTTTCCTTCTCTTTGTTTTGTCCTATGCCAAGGTGTTAGTTCTGTTTTATCTTATTATATTATATTATATTTATTATATTATATTATATTATATTATATTATATTATATTATATTATATTATATTATATTATATTATATTATATTATATTATTATTCCTTTGAACCCTGTGTGTTTTATAATGAGAGACAGAAAGGAATGAATCCAGGTAGGAAGGAAGATGAGGAGTAACTGTATTTAGCATATTTTATGTGAGAAAAAAATCTAGTTTTAACTAAAGGAAAAAAGAAACCTGAAAAAAGTGAAAAAATTACTTCTTGTATTTTTGGTATTTGCATCCTGTTAGATGCACAGCTCCTGGGTATTGTCTGTTATTTTGTACACTACCTGTTGCTTTATAGTGTGCTATATTGATACCTCTCTGTTCTCTGTTTGCCACCTATATCCCATTTACCTCCCTCACTTTAGGTTAGCACTCTATTACAGATTAGATTCAGAGAGCCTCCTGTCTGCAATGTGTGTGTGTGTGTGTGTGTGTGTGTGTACTATTCATGGATTACCTAATTAGATCTAGTGTTGGTGAGATTACAGACCTATCCTTTCCTTGATTGACATCTTGTATTACTAGCTTTCCTTGTCTCCACAACTAAATACCTGACAGCAACACCTTAAAGGAGACAAGATTTATTTGACTCTCAGTTTTGGATGGTTCAGTCCAGGAATGCTTTGCTTTACAACCTTAGGCAGAAAATCTTGCCAGCTATACCCAGAGGATTCCTCAGCATGTAATGAGGATACATGCTCCACTATGTTCATAGCAGCCCTGTTTATAATAGCCAGAAGCTGGAAAGAACCCAGATGTCCCTCAATGGAGGAATGGATACAGAAAATGTGGTATATATACACAATGGAGTACTAATCAGCCATTAGAAACAACGGAATTCATGAATTCTTAGACAAATGGATGGAAAACTAGAGAACATCATCCTAAGTGAGGTAACCCAGTCTCAAATGAACACTCACGGTATTATGCACTCACTGATAAACGGATATTAGCCTAGAAGTTCAGAATACCCAAGACACAATTCACATATCAAATAATGCCCAAGAAGAAGGAAGGAGTGGCCCCTGGTCCTGGAAAGGCTCAGGGGCCACTCAATTGAAATGCAAATAAAGAATATGTTGAATAAAAAAGAAAATTTTGCCAGTACAAATGTATGGTGTGGAAAAACTGATTTGCTTTGAGGTTGTCAGGACACAGAAAGAAAGGAAGAGAGAAGCTGGAGACAACTACCCCAGGGACTCATCCTGAGGAACTACTGTTTCCAACTCGGTATCACCTCAAAAATTTTCAGGGACTCTCAAGTTTACCCCACCAGCTGGAGACCAAATCAACAACACGTATTTCTTTGGGGGAACAATTCATGTTCTAACACTTCTCTGTTTCCAGTGTAACTTATTAAGAAATAATAATGAAACTTATATCTCAGTGTTTTGAATTTTTTCTTTTCTGCTTTTACATTGCTTCAGTACAGTACTGAAACCATGCACAGTTAAAGTGCTCTCTACTTGGGACAGCTGTTTGGTTTTCTTTAACATTCTGTGTCTCTGACAAGTCTTGCCTTAGCATGGCTCTTCATATGTGCTCCACACATTAATGGCTTATTTCTTCTGTATAAACATTTCTAACTGCTTCCTTAGTAGGGCTCTGAAGTTCCATGACCATGCATTTTCTATTTCTTGGCATGCTTAGTTTTTGTTTCTTTGTTTAGTAAATAGATACAAAGCCTAGGCTCTTTTAATTCTGGGAGTTAATTCTGTAATCCCTCAATTTTCTCAGTCACACCTTCTTTATTATTTCTCTGTGACTTCTGGAATCAGGCTAAAGCTTCCTTCATATGTGTAGGCATTTTAAAATTTCCCTTTTGTCATTTCTGAACTTTGATTCATCAAGAAATACACAGATATCTTGATTTTTTTCTGTTTCAATACTGTATTGATTCTTTGTTATCATTTAATTATTTAATTGAATTTCCATAAACAGCAGTTTAATTTTTCAATTCTAATCTCCCTCTAGCCCCCGTCATGTGCTGTTCTTGGTTTATGTGTACACTGTGCTTCTGTGGTATGTAATATATGAGCTGGAGGTACCAATCTATCTTTTTACATTCTTTACTGTCCCTTTGACTCTGGTTATTTTTAAAAATCATTGGAATTAAGTCCTTATATTCAAGGCATTGCTTGTTCATTTGATAGTTCTCGATTGCCTATGATAAATAGAATCAAATTTAGTTCTTTTTAGACTTATGTCTATGGCTGGAATTAAATAGCACTTTATGATGTTCTGTAGATAAGCTAGTGTGCTAGAAAGCTTTTCTGATGGACAGTAGAAGTCAAACCCCTAGTCTCAGTTCAATTTTGTCTCATTCAGAGAAAAATACTTTAGGTTTGGGGCCTTGCCTGCTTTGTTTCGGATTGGGAGTTAAACAATTTGAGAGGCTAGTGGGAAAGGAATGTACTTATATATATAGTTATTAGAAATTTACATATGTTTGCATATACTCTAAATATTTTCACTGATATGAATATATGCTCATAGATTTTGGGACTGACTATTACCAACAATGTATCTGGTGTTAAATAAAAATTACTTAATAGGCTTTGGCTTGTATGATATCAAGTTAAATAGCTTCAGATATCATATTAAGTAGACAGTTAATTATCATACTTATGTAATTATATTTTGTGTGTGGACCACCAAGAATAAATGGAAATCAATTTTTTAAAAAAACAGATTATCTTATGTATATTACTGTATTAATAGAATTATTAGAAAGTGAGTAGAAATAACAGAATTACTTCTCATACAGACTCTCTCTAAACAGAATGTTATCCTAATTAATATATTTTAATGTTAAGCTACCTTCTTGTGAGAGTAGTTTGAACTTCTAAGAAAACTAGTCCTGTGCTCCCTTACCCAAAATGCACAGCAGGAGAATTCTTTTCAGATAGGTCTACACATGACAGAACACTGAGGCACAAGTGGGTAATCTGTTTAATTCTCCTCATAATTGTTGTGTAGTTTCTGCTTTAATGCAGCTTTGGGTAGACGCTTTCTGTGTTAACTACTGTTCTGTTGCTGTGATAAGACACCATGACTTCACTTGGGCGAACAGTTCCAGAGGCTAAGACTCCATGATGACAGGGAATTGTGGCTGAAGGAGTCAGGTGAGGCAGCTGGAACAGGAGCGGGAGGCTGAGAGATCACATCTGCAGCCATAAGGAGGACCCAGAGGGAGTACATTCAAAATGCCACGCGTCTTTAATCTCTCAAGGCCTGCATCTAGTGACAAACTTCCTTCAGCTAGAGACCAAGATTTCAAACATCTAAACCTATGGAGAACATTTTCATTTTGCTCACCATGCTATATAAGGAAGTTTGGAAACAATAATAATTGTGGTATACACAGATTACAAATTTGGATGCATTTTGAAATTTTAATGAAATAACTAACCACTTTGACGAAATTTTGACATGTTCATTTCAGTGGGCTCAAATTCACTGAGTGAGGGATTTTTTTTTTTACTTACTTATATGAACATATATAATAATTCATTTTATCTATGTCACCTGATTGGTCTTATCTCCAACCCTCGTTAGAAATGAAGGGGTTGTTCTCTCTCTCTCTCCCTCCCTCTTCTTCTTTTTCCCTCTCTGTGTCTGTCTGTGTCTGTTTGTCTGTCTCTGTCTTTGTATCATACATACCACCACACACATACATATGTATACACATACACACACACACACACACACTCACACACAGACACACACACACACTCACTTATGTTCTCAACGGGTTAGTTAATTTCTCATTCTCTGCCATCTCTGTAGGGATAATATTACTGAACTCTTTGGATATATGGGACTATTAAATATTATAAATACCCCACTGTTTTCCAGTGAGCCAAGAATAGAATACAATACATTCTTCAAATGGGACTCCCTCCTTCTTCTTCTTCTTCTTCTTCTTCTTCTTCTTCTTCTTCTTCTTCTTCTTCTTCTTCTTCTTCTTCTTCTTCTTCTTCTTCTTCTTCTTCTTCCTCTTCATCCTCCTCTTATTATTATTGTTCTTGCTGCTGCTGCTGTTGTTATTTTACTTTTCCTGTCCAAGTTTTGGACGTTCCAGGTGACATTTAGTTAGCTCTTTGAATTCTTTAAATCTCTAGCTTTCCACACAATTACTTTAATATATGACTCCTTAGGTAACTTACAGCCTTCAGAGCAATACAACTCTATAAGGCTAAGATCTCTTAACTACATTAGACTGGAGGATTTTATGGAAAATTTTTTCTTTGTAAGAATTGACAAAATTAGTTACATGAATCACAAGTTTTTCTCTTGTAGGAACTTTGAATTCATTACAGTCTGCAGTGTGTTAAGGAGAGTATTTGGGGAGATAATTCTCATTATTTCATGGCATCACTAACCAACTCCTGATTTTTCTGGGTATAATTTTCCATCTGCAGATTATTCATGTCCTTTACATCTCCTCCCCATTTTGTCTGGCTCTTGGCTATTTTTACAGCTCATTAGTGTCTCCATCAGAGGATGGGAAATAGAAATAAAATGAAATGAAACTCAAACTCAGGCACTACCTATGTGACATAAAACGGACCTTCAGGGATGAATGAAAACCTATGTGATTGGCTGTGGGCATCTTAATGATTAAATTCTTCCAACTACTTGATTTCAGACTGTTATCCACACAGAGACAGTCAGCTACTTAAACTCAATTTTCTTCTTGAAATGGTTGATTGGTACTCATTACTACAACGATATCCATCAGCCACCCTAGCCATCACGCAAGCTGAGTGACTGTCTTGATCTTTGGGCAATATGTCTACACAGAGCTTTCAGCCTCACTCTCTGAGTGGGCTCATTCTCTTCTTCTCATCCCTCAATCACATTAGGGCTTCCCATCTTTTAGCAACTTCAAATTACAGAGAGATCTCTGTAGAAAGTCAAGTAGCTTCTTTCTCTCTAATATATATTATACTACATTTTATTATATTCATGTATATGCATATGTGTATATGTATATATGTATTGTATGCAAATGTATGTACTTATATGTAGATATGTACACATATGTGTATATATGTGTATTACATATGTAATATATTGATGTCAAGGACATAGGAAGTAATTTATATACATATGTACTTTTGTTAACTTTAAGGACATAGGAAGATTTGATTCTACTCAGTTTTTGGTCAAAATTGAATGTGGGCTTAGTTTATATCTTTTTATATCTTCAGATAATTTTTTGGATTCAGGCTTGGTTCCAAGAGTTCTCTACTTTTTCTATGAGTTTTTGTTTTATTTAGACACAATATTCATTGTTACGAGATTAGCTAGTTTTTCAGAGTATCAAAATTTAGTTTATTACAATCTGTCATACCATCTATAGCTACCACAATATTTTATTTCCCTAAAGCCTCATATTTATAAGTTTGATTGTAGACTATCAATGTTCAACACTTTCTTCTTCTGTTTAAGTGTATGTGTCCCACTATGCGTATGTTCATGTATATATAGGTACTTATTCGACTGGCATGGCTGGCCAGTGGCCCCAGGATCCATCTGTTTTCACCTCTGGACCTGCTGGGATTACAAATCCACAATGAGGAGCTGTGCCTGGATTTTCTGCTTTAAATTCTTCTTAGAACAGGAAGTAAGGATGGAGTATGGTCAAGAAGATGTTCCTAAATAAGCTACTTCCTGGATTCAAATGGTAAACTTCAGGCTGTAATTCTTTCCCAATCTTTAATAAAATTTCTAAAGCATCAGAATACTGACTACTACCCCAAATGTCTCTAAGTGAATCGATAGAATTGCCTAATTCCATGGTTAGAGTTTCATGTGATATTTCATTTGCCTATTGGCTTAATATCCTTCCTTCAAGTTTGCAAATGTTATTCAGATTCCAAAGAAAAAGTTGACTTGAGACCTGCATTAAACATTGGTGTCTTTGGACTGGAGAGATTACTCAATAAAAATACTGGCTGCTGCACAGAGGAGCTAGGTTTGACTCCCAGCCACCACATGTTATTCACCATCCATAACTCCAGTAGTCATGTGGTATGCATGGCTGTTGTGTGTGTGCATGTGCATACAAGTACACATGCACACCCACACACAGATAGGCATACACACACATACGCACTGTATATGCGAGTGTGTGGGCGAGCATGTGCAAGACAATCACACATAAAATAAAATTAATAAAGGAAAAATTAAAGAGAACATTTAAATTATAACCATTGGACTCCTTCCTGTCCTTCACTAGCTGAAATTGGCATAATAACCCTCTAAATCGTGGATGACTCCTGGGTAAGGAGACATATAACTTGATGTATAACTATGATTGTTGTTTTTCTTAATGAGGGAAAGTTTTGTGAAGGGTTTAGACTTACATCCTTTATCACAGAGTATGCATGCTGACAAAACAAAGAAAATGGGGCTAGGAAAAAAAATAGAAATGGAATGGGAAATTGATTTAAAAAGCATGAAGCAACAGAGCTGGATTGTCCTGAATTAATTCTGTATGAATACCCATGCTCCTGAAGTAACAGATGAACCCATTCTCCAAAAGTCGAACCTTTTCAAATCCTTTTTAACACTATTATTATTTTTAAAAGAACTGTGCTGAAAGGAAGTGTATGGTAGGTTGGCACAGCGCAAAATTCATTTCACACCCATTACCGGGTTCCAAGAAAGCAGCTTGGGACTGGGAAAGGAAAGGCCATGCGTGCACTAGGGAAGTGACCTAGATTTAGGGTGATGGGCTGACAGACAACCCATTGTGACTACTACAGACAGAAGGGAATAAATTAGCTCTTCCCTCTAAAAGCCAGAAGTTGGAATATGCAGGCAGGAGGATGTATAGCTTAGAGTGGAGGATGGAAATTCAGAAGTTTATGTCCTCACATTGTCATGTTCATGGTACAGAGAAAATGAAAGAATGTAACAGAAATCACACATTTTCCCATGTTGAGCATTTAATTGTGATCTGTGGATGCTTTACAAAACAAAATACAGACTAATTAGCTCTCTTATCAGGCAGCAGTCAGACTACCCTGCTTATTCGGAAGAGAAGAGGTGGAGGGAGTCTGTGCTGCATCAACATGACCTTTATTACTTATTAGGCTGCTTATCTGATTGCTTCAGAAATCCCTCCCCACCCCAGAATCTTTTTCACGACGGGTAAATAGCTTTGTGGTCTTTATTAGTTGATTTTCAGAGCCACATTTGGAGTTCTATGCATTGCTTTTTACAAAGGTCAGGATTGTTTTGCATAGGGGTACTCTGTAAATATTTCTCATTTCAAAAGGTCAGATGGAAAGGGAAAATTATCTTTGTGTTGTATGCATCTCATGTAGATTATGTGATTTTTGTAAAGGCGTTTTTTTCCCAACATACCATATAATTGCTCTTCTTAGCACTTACATTCTCCACTCTTATATTTCTTATGTGAAATTTACAGTAACTGGGTTAAAATGAATTAATTTACTTTATTGGCCCATCAATAAGTATTCATCTGCCTAGAGAAATCATTGAAATTACAAGATATTTAAAGTTAGGGTAGATATTAAAGCTGAACACAATGTCTCCTCAGAAAGACAAGATAGGCCTGTCACGTGGCATATTCCAGCCAGGTAATTGGTTAAATGAACACAAGCGTGGGACACAAGAATCCTGTGTCCTAGGTGTGAGCTTATTGATGATGTAATCCCAGAAAGTTACACAGCATAGTTGTAGGAAAAAATCTTTACAAAAGTCTTAATTATGATTTCATCTCATTCATGTTTTATTTAATATGTCTCCATGTGTTCATGTGTGAGAGTGCTTGTTAATGTGGGTGTGTACATGTGTCTGAGAGTGGAGGTGTGTGTGTGTGTGTGTGTGTGTGTGTGGGTATGCAAGCAAGACTGTAGAGGCCAGAAGCTGACACTGGTTTCTTTCATAAGTCATTCTCCAGTTTTTTAATCTTTAAATTTTTGAAAATTATATTTAAAAATTTTTATTAGGTTTGTTTTTGGAAACTTCATTAATATACAAAGTGATGAAGCGCATTCTGATTATTATAATCCCCATCTTCTCTAATCTTCATGTCAGACTTATACTCCCTCCATCCCACACATACAAGTTTCCATCTCACAGACAAACTCTGTCACTGAGCATGATACTCATTGGTTGGCTAGGATGGCTAGCCAACAATGCTCAGGAATCTGCCTGTCTCTACCTGCCTCACTCCTTCAAGAGCTGGAGTTACAGATGCTCATGGTCATGGTGAAATCTCTTATGTGGGTTCTTAGGATCTAAAGTTAAGTCTTTGTGCTCATATGAAAGGTACTTTATCTGTTAAGCCATCTCCCCAGTCCCACGACCTTCATTTTTAAGTTTATATAAACACTGAGTGAGATAAAATAACACATTTGTGTTTTGAGTTATTCAGAATAAACCCATTATGCAAAACATATATAATAGAATAAAATGTTCTCTGTTCTCTAGACCTAGGGCAGGGTCCTCCTCAGCTACTTCTCATATTAATAACTTTTTCAGTGTTTGCTACTTTTTCACCTTTTTTTTAAAAAAAAAAAAAAAAAAACTCCTGTGACAAAATACTTAGAAAAACACTTAAAGGAAAAGGATTTATTCTGGTCCACAGTTTGCGAGGTGTCAGTCAATCATGGTGGTGAAGGCATGGTCGCAGGAGCAGAAGGCATCTGATCACATTACACATTACACATGCAGGTAGCAAGTTACTTTTTGAATTCATATCTTCCCTGCTCAATTAACACAGTATAGAAGTAAAGACATACTGGAGGGTAGGTTCATATATTTTAATACTTGGTCCCCAGTTGGTGGAACTATCTGGGAGGATTACAAGGTATGGCCTTGTTTGAGCTCATGTGTATGATTCTTAGTTTCAATTGGTTTGCCTCCTACTTTTGGATCAATGTAGAGGAACTTTAATGTAGCCACATGGCTGCTGTGACAAGTTATCACGCCCAAAGACTTTCTATGTCTGTTTGATTCAGAGGGAATGACGCCATCTTAATTCATCTGACTGGCATATAGACACACCCTCACTACACATCAATAATCCCAAACAACGAAAGTAAAGTTGGTTTGTAGATAGAAGCAGCCATGTTTGGAAGCGACATCTAATAGAAGGGGAGACAAAGCAATGAATCAGAAAAAGATTTGGCAGGATGAGTCAGAGATACCATACACCCAACCTTCATAAGAACAGACAAAAAAGAAAGGCTACTTCAAAGAGAGGAGGAGAGGAAAGGGAGAAAGAAAGAAAAGGAGTGTGGTATGTGGCACTTTTACCCAGACAGTTTTACAGAGATAGGTTGCAGAGAGAACAAGACAGGCACAGGTAAAGACAAAACAAGCCAGAGAAAGAGAAGGGGCCACAAGGGTAGAGAAAATTGCCAGAGTGAGTTCAAGGCCAAGAAGAGCAATTCAGTGAGAAGCTGAGTTAGAATCGGCCATCTTAGAGAGAGGAGTTTGATCTAGACAGGTGAACCAGTCATACACAGTTTAGAAAGAACTAGAAAGAGTGATCTTGTTCAGCAGGTAGCTTCCAAGTTAGCAATTTATATCTGGTGAACAAAAGTGACTTTTACATATCAAGATTGTGAGATCTCAGCTGTTCCTTCTACTATACTTTTTCTCCTCCATCATGGACACTAAATGAGTCTGTGACCCAAAGTAAATTTTCTTTTATAAGTTGCCTTTGTAATGACTTTTTGTTATAGCAATAGAAAAGCAACTAAGACAGGAGTAATCCCAATTATAAGGAAGGGCTTCATCATCATCATCATCATCATCATCATCATCATCATCATCACATATCCACTTTCCAACAGGGCTTTCTGTCTACTGTCATCCTGCAGAAGAGACTCAAGAGACTGACTTACTTAATTTTTGCATTCTAAATGGCTCTTTGCCAGTTAAATGCAAGTTTGTCAGTGGTTCTTCTTTCCCTCCTTATTGAGATAAAGATCCTAGTACACTGACTCATGTTTTGTTTTAGAGTAGGTTTTCAGTGCTCTGATTAATTATATTTTCTTACCTTGAACCTTCAAGATAGCTTTCTCTGTCATCTTTCAGTTAACTTTCTCTTGTGTATTTGATATTAGAATTAACTCATTTTTGTCATGTATCTCTCTAGATATATCTATGAGTCTTTCTGTTCTACTTCTGTAGTTTACTTGTTAATCCATGGACCATGTACAGTAAAATGCTGCTCTATTTTAACTTCTTTTTATTAGGGTTTTTTAATATGGTTGTGTATCGGGCTGTTTTAATCTCTCTATCTGTTCACTTATCCATGATACATTTTCTCTAAGATTTGATTTTCACTTTAATGGTTGCATCTCCTGATTCATCTTTTTTTTCAACCCAGTCACCCCCTGAATTTACATTTTTGAATTGAAGTATTCCTAAGATTATCTTTTGTGCTTTGAAAAAATGCTTATATTTATCCAGACTAAGGAAGACAATCGTGTGTATTTTAGTTCATATGCAGAATCTAGATTAAAGGTATGTCACTAAGTTAGAGGGAGTTTACTTAGGGGGAGAAGAGAACCTGTAAGACAGATAAAAGGAAAGGGTAAGTAAGAGAGGGTAACAATGGGGGTTAATATAAGCAAAGTATGACAACCAGAAAGATAAATATAAAAAGAATGGATCAGTGTGACAATGCTACGAAGAGTTTAATACAATATGTTCTTCATCCACATTCATGCAAGCAACCTTAGTCTATGCTCAGTGGGGCACAAAGGATAGGAGAGTAGATGGGCAGCTGTGGAGAGCAATGAGGAAAGAAGTATTGAAGGTGGGTCTGATCAAGATATATTTTCACATTCAGGAAATTATAAGAGAGTTGATAATGTATATATGTTTTTAATTTGTCAAAATAAAATAAATATGAATTTACTAAAATGAGTGCATATAATAAATTCAAAATATTGAAAATTGTTAACAGAGTGTATTAGAAAGTATGTAATCCAAACAAAGCAGTCTTTTTCGGTTTATGTTCTGTAATCAAAAGGTTTTTAATGCTAGTATTCCTTGTTGCTAGATAATTTTCTAATTTTTTTATTTGATGTATACTTTATTTACATTTCAAATGATTTTCTATTTTCTGGGTCCCCACTCCCCACAAGTCTCATAAGCCCTCTTCCCTCCACCTGGCCCTCCATTAACTCCTTCCCACTTCCCTGTTCTGGTATTCCCCTATACTGTTGCATTGAGTCTTTCCAGAACCAGGGGCCACTCCTCTGTTCATTTTGGACATCATTTAATATGTGGATTATTTCTTGGGTATTCCAAGTTTCTAGGTTATTATCCACTTAATCAGTGAGTGCATACCATGACTGATCTTTTGAGACTGGGTTACCTCACTAAGTATGATGTTCTCCAGCTCCATCCATTTGTCTATGAATTTCATGAATTCATTGTTTCTAATGGCTGAATAGTACTCCATTGTGTAAATATACCACATTTTTTGTATCCATTCCCCTGTTGAGGGACATCTGGGTTGTTTCCAACTTCTGGCTATTACAAATAGAGCTGCTATGAACATAGTGGAGCATGTGTCCTTATTACATGCTGGGGAATCCTCTGGGTATATGCCCAGGAGTGGTATAGCAGGGTCCTCCAGAAGTGCCATGCCCAGTTTTCTGAGGAGCCACCAGACTGATTTCCAAAGTGGTTGTACCATCTTACAATCCCACCAGCAGTGGAGGAGTGTTCCTCTTTCTCCACATCCTCGCCAACACCTGCTGTCTCCTGAGTTTTTGACCTTATCCATTCTGACTGGTGTGAGGTGAAATCTCAGGGTTGTTTTGATTTGAATTTCCCTAATGATTAATGATGTTGAACATTATTAAAGGTGTTTCTCAGCCCTCTGAAGTTCTTCACGTGAAAAATCTTTGTTTAGTTCGGTACCCCACTTTTTAATGGGGTTATTTGGTTCTCTAGGTTCTTCCTTCTTGAGTTCTCTGTATATATTAGATATTAGCCCTCTGTCAGATTTAGCGTTGGTGAATATCCTTTCCCAATCTGTTAGTTGACGTTTCATCCTTTTGACAGTGCCTTTTGCCTTACAGAAACTTTGTAGTTTTATGAGGTCCCAGTTGTCAATCTTGATCTTAGAGCATAAGCTATTGGTGCTCTATTCAGGAAATTTTCCCCTGTGCCCATGTCCTCAAGGGTCTTCCCCAGTTTCTTTTCTATTAGTTTCAGTGTGTCAGGTTTTATGTGGAGGTCCTTGATCCATTTGGAGTTGAGCTTAGTACAAGGAGATAAGAATGGATTGATTCACATTCTTCTGCATACTGACCTCCAATTGAACCAGTACCATTTGTTGAAAATATTATCTTTTTTCCACTGGATGCTTTCAGCTCCTTTGTCGAAGATCAAGTGACCATAGGTGTGTGGGTTCATTTCTGGGTCTTCAATCCTATTCCATTGATCTGCTTGCCTGACATTGTACCAGTACCATGCAGTATATATCACTATTGCTCTGTAGTAAAGTTTGAGGTCTGGGATACTGAATCTCCCTGCAGTTCTTTTACTGTTGAGAATAGTTTTAGCTATCCTGGGTTTTTTGTTATTCCAGATGAATTTGAGCATTGCTCTTTCTAGCTCTATGAAGAACTGGGTTGGGATTTTTGATGGGGATTGTAATGAATCTGTAGATTGCCTTTGGCAATATGGCCATTTTAACTATATTAATCCTGCCAATCCATGAGCATGAAAGATTTTTCCATTTTCTGAGATCTTCTTCGATTTCCTTCTTCAGAGATCTGAAGTTCTTGTCATATAGGTCTTTCACTTGTTTGGTTAGAGTCACCCCAAGATACTTTATGCTGTTTGTGGCTATTGTGAAGTGTGTCATTTCTCTAATTTCTTTCTCAGTCTGCTTATCCTTTGAGTATATAAAGGCTACTGATTTGCTTGAGTTGATTTTGTAGCCAGCCACTTTGCTGAAGTTGTTTATCAGCTGTAGGAGTTCTCTAGTAGAGTTTTTTGGGTCACCTAAGTATACTATCATATCATCTGCAAATAGTGATAGTTTGACTTCTTCCTTTCCAATTTGTATCCCTTTGACCTCATGTCTAATTGCTCTAGGACTTCAAGAACTATATTAAAAAGATATGGAGAGAGGGGGCAGCCTTGTCTAGTCCCTGATTTTAGTGGGATTGCTTCAAGTTTCTCTCCATTTAGTTTGATGTTGGCTACCGGTTTGCTGTATATTGCTTTTACTATGTTTAGATATGGGCCTTGAATTCCTGTCCTTTCCAAGACTTTTAGCATGAAAGGATGCTGAATTTTGTCAAATGCCTTTTCAGCATCTAATGAAATGATCATGTGGTTTTTTTTCTTTGAGTTTGTTTATGTAGTGGATTGCATTGATGGATTTCCTTATATTGAACCATCCCTGCATCCCTGGGATGAAGCCTACTTGACCCTGATCAATGATTGTTTTTATGTGTTCTTGGATTCGTTTGGCAAGAATTTTATTGAGTAATTTTGCATTGATATTCATAAGGGAAATTGGCCTGAAATTCTCTTTCTTAGTTGGATCTTTGTGTGGTTTTGGTATCAGCGTAATTGTGGCTTTGTAGAAGGAGTTGGGTAGTGTCCCTTCTGTTTCTAATTGGTGGAATAGTTTGAAGAGTATTGTTGTTAAGTCTTCTTTGAAGGTCTGATAGAATTCTGCACTGAAACCATCTGGTCCTGTGCTTTTTTTGGTCGAAAGGCTATTTATGACCCCTTCTATTTCTTTAGGGGTTATGGGTCTGTTTATTTGATCCTGGTTTAATTTTGGTATTTGGTATCTGTCTAAGAAATTGTCCATTTTCTCCAGATTCTCCAGGTGTGTTGAGTACAGGCTTTTGCAGTAGGATCTGATGATTTTTGAATTTCCTCAGTTTCTGTTGTAATATCTCCCTTTTCATTTCTAATTTTGTTAATTTGGATACTTTCTCTGTGCCCTTTGGTTAGTCTGGCTAAGGGTTTATCTATCTTGTTGAATTTTTCAAAGAACCAGCTCCTGGTTTTGTTGATTCTTTGTATGGTTCTCTTGGTTTCTACTTGATTGATTTCAACTCTGAGTTTGATGATTTCCTGTCTTCTCCTCCTCCTGGGTGAATTAGCTTCTTTTTGTTCCAGGGCTTTCAGTTGTTTCGTTAATCTTCTAGTGTATGCTCTCTCGAATTTCTTTTTGGAGGCACTCAAAGCCATGAATTTTCCTCTTAGCACTCCTTTCATTGTGTCTCATAGATATGTGTATGTTGTGCTTTCAGTTTCGTTAAATTCTAAAAAAAATCTTTGATTTCTTTCTTTTTTTCTTCTTTTACCAAGGTATCATTGAGTAGAGTATTATTCAGTTTCTATGTATATGTGGGCTTTCTGTTGTTTTTATTATTATTAAATACCACTTTTACTCCATAGTGATCTGATAGGAGGCATGGGATTATTTCAACCTTATATTTGTTGAGGTCTGTCTTGTGACCAACTATATGATCGATTTTGGAGAAGGTACCATGAGGTGCTGAGAAAAAGGTATATTCTTTTGCTCTGGGATGAAAAGTTCTATATATAACTGTTAAATCCAATTGGTCCAAAGCTTCAATTAGGTTCACTGTCTCGCTGTTTACTTTCTGTTTTTCTGATAGGTCCATTGATGAGAGTGGAGTGTTGAAGTCACCCACAATTATTGTGTTAGGTGCAATGTGTGCTTTGAGCTTTAGTAAAGTTTCTTTTATGAATGAGGGCACCCTTCTATTTGGAGCACAGATGTTCAGGATTGAGAGTTCTTGTTGGATTTTTCCTTTGACTAGCAAGAAGTGACCTTCCATGTCTCTTTTGGTGACGTTAGGTTGAAAGTCAATTTTATCTGATATTAGAATGGCAACTCCGGCTTGTTTCCTGAGACCATTTGCTTGTAGAATTGTCTTCCAGCCTTTTACTCTAAGGTAGTTTTTGTCTTTGACACTGAGGTGTGTTTCCTGTATGCAGCAAAATGTAGGGTCCTTTTTATGTAACCAGTCTGTTAGTCTATGTCTTTTTATTGGGGAATTGAGTCCATTGATGTTAAGAGATATTAAGGAGTAGTGGTTATTGCTTCCTATCATTTTTGATGCTAATTTTATACTTGTGTGGTTATCTTCTTTTGGGTTTGATGAAAGAAGCTTAATATCCTGCTTTTTCCAGGGTATAGTTTCCCTCGTTGTAATGATGTTTTCCCCCTATTATCCTTTGTAGGGCTGGGTTTGTGGAAAGATATTGTGTAAATTTGGTTTTGTCATGGAATATCTTTGTTTCTCCATCTATAGTGATTGACAGTTTCACTGGGTATAATAGTCTTGGCTGGCATTTGTGTTCTCTTAGAGTCTGCATGAGCTCCGCCCAGGATCTTCTAGCTTTCATGGTCTCTGGTGAGAAGTCTGGTGTAATTCTGATAGGTCTTCCTTTATATGTTACTTGCCCTTTTTCTCTTACTGACCTAAATATTCTCTCTTTGTTTAGTACATTTGGGGTTTTGATTATTATGTTACAGGAGGTAGTTCTGTTCTGGTCCAGTCTGTTTTGGAGTTCTGTAGGCTTCTTGTATATTCATGGGCATCTCTCTCTTTAGGTTAGGGAAGTTTTCTTCCATAATTTTGTTGAAGATATTTGCTGGCCCTTTAATTTGTAAATCTTCACTCTCATCAATGCCTATAATCCTTAGGTTTGGCTTTCTCATTGTGTCCTGGATTTCCTGGATGTTTTGGGTTACAAACTTTTTGCATTTTGTATTTTCTTTGACTGTTGAGTCCATGGTTTCTATGGTATCTTCGGCGTCTGACATTCTTTCTTCTATCTCTTGTATTCTCTTGTTGATATTTGCATCTATGGTCCCTGATTTCTTCCCAAAGTTTTCTATCTCCAAAGATGTCTCTCTTTGTGCTTTCTTAGTTGTTTCTACTTCTGTTTTTAGATCCTGGATGTTTTTGCTCAGTTCTGTCATTTGCTTGTTTGTGTTTTCCTCTAATACTTTGAGAGATATTTGTGTTTCCTCTTTCGTGACTTCTGCCTGTTGATCAAACTTCTCCTGTATTTTTTTTAAGTGATTTTTGCATTTCCTCCTTATTGGCTACAAACTTCTGACCGATATTGTCCTGAATTTCTTTAAGTGATTTTTGTGTTTCTGCCCTGGCAGGCCACAAAGATGGCCACGGGAGTAGCTCCCTCTGCTGTTCTCTGCAAAGGATACAGGCCCCAGGACCTACCAGCTGGGAGATGAACCACCTGTGTTTTCTGTAGGTCCAGGGAGCAGGCAGACCTCTGGCTGTTTGCACCCCCAGAAATTTAAAGCTCCGGGTGATACAGTACCTAGTGACTCTCTTCTGTTCCAGCAGGCAGAGAATATGGCCGCAGGGATTCTCTCCCTGTGCTGGTCTCCAGGTAGGACACAGGCCCCATGCCTGGAGATCTGGCAGATGAACCTCCTATGTGCTCAGGTCCTGAGCCCAGACAGACCACTGGTGGTTTGCACCCCAAGAGATCTAAAGCTCGGGGTGATACAGTACCTAGTGAAGCTCTTCTGCCCTGGCCAGCAGCAAATATGGCCGCGGGGATTCTCTCCCTTTGCTGGTCTCCAGGCAGTACACAGGCCCCATGCCCGGAGATCTGGCAGATGAACCGCCTATGAGCTCACTTCCTGAGAGCAGGCAGACCCCTGGCGGTTTGCACACCCAGAGATCTAAAGCTCAGGGTGATACAGTACCTAGTGAAGCTCTTTTGCTCTGGCAGGCAGCAAATATGGCCGCGGGGATTCTCTCCCTGTGCTGGTCTCCAGGCAGGACACAGGCCCCACACTTGGAGGTCTGGTAGACAAACCGCCTATGAGCTCAGTTCCTGAGCACAGGCAGACCCCTGGCGGTTTGTACCCCGAGAGATCTAAAGCTCGGGGTGATACAGTACCTAGTGAAGCTCTTCTAATCCGGCCAGCAGCAAATATGATAATTTTCTAATTTATCAGTTATTATTTTTTGAGATAAATTCTTACTATGCAGCCTAGACATTATTTAAGCCTACAGTCTTTTTTTGCCTGAGGCTCTGGATGGCTAGGAGCTCGGGTGTGCATCAGCATTAGACAGTTTTATTTGGATGTTATGACCGTCCATATATCTTCTCTGAGAAGTTCTATGACAATTTCTCGTGACAAGGAACTATCCCTCCCATGAGGCTTAGCCTTTGTTTCTTCTAGTGCCTGTATTGTTCTTGAGTCCACTTTTTATTAAAGTCCATCTTCCTGTACCTTACACTAGAACTGATCCAACATGGGTGTGGCTTTTAAGCTCAAAATTTTTAGCAGTTGTACTTTTGCTCAATACCCTTACAGATTTTCCCAATTCTAAAAGAGAATACACTAAAAGTATATTTTTGATGATAAAATATAAAATATTTACAAATGGGGGAACTCAATACATATGTAGATGATAAGGTGTAAAATATTTTCTTTTTTTTTTGCAGGTTTCTTTTTAATTTAATTTAATTTTATTTTTTTACTTATTCACTTTACATCCTGCTCAATACCTCCTCCCAATCACCCTCTCCCACAATTCCTCCCCATCCTCCTCTTCTCCTCTGAGAAGGTGGAGCCCCTGGGTATCCCCCTTACTCTGGCACCTCATATCTCCATAAAGCTAAGCACTTCCTCTCCCACTGAGGCCAGACAAGGCAGCAGAGCATAACCTCTACTTCAGTTGTTCAGGACACACATGAAGGTCAAGCATCACATCTGCTACATATGTGCAGAGAACCTAGGTCCAGGCAGTGTATATTCTTTAGTTGGTGGTTTAGATTCTGAGATTCCCAAAGGAGGGTCCAGGTTATATGCATTTGTTAGTCTTCTTGTGGAGTCCTTATCCCCTTAGAGCTTGTTATCTTTCCCCTATTCTTCCATTAGAGTCTCCAAGTTCCATTCCCCTGTTTGGTTGTGAATGTCTGTATCTGTCTGAGTCAGCTGCTGGCTGGAGCCTCTCAGGACAACATACTTCTTTTTTTTTTCTATATTCTTTGCTTACATTCCAAATGATTTTCCATTTCCTGGTTCCCCCATCCCCATAAGTCCCATAAACCCTCTTCCCTCTGCCCTTTCCCCAATCAACCCCCTCCCAATTTTCTGTCCTGGCAATACCCAACAATGATGCATCAAGCCTTTCCAGGACAAGGGCCCTCTCCTTCCTTATTCTTGGGAATGATCTGATATGTGAGTTGTGTCTTGGTTATTCAGAGCTTCTAGGCTGATATCTACTTACATGACTGCATTCCATGTGTACTCCTTTGTGAATGAGTTACCTCACTTAGGACGATAATTTTCAGTTCCAACCATTTGCCTAAGAATTTTATGAATTCATTGTTTTTAGTTGCTGAGTAATATTCCATTGTGCAAATATACCATATTTTCTGTATCCATTCCTCCATTGAGAGACATCTGGGTTCTTTCCAGCTTCTGACTATTATAAATAAGGCTGCTATGAACATAGTGGAGTATGTATCCTTATTGCATGCCAGGGTATATGCCCAGGAGTGGTATAACAGAGTCCTCCAGAAGTGTCGTGCCCAGTTTTCTGAGGAACCGCCAGACTGATTTCCAGGGTGTTTGTAACAACTTGCATTCCCACCAGCAGTGGAGGAGTTTTCCTCTTTCTCCACATCCTCGCCAACACCTGCTGTCTCCTGAGTTTTTAATCTTAGCCATTTTGACTGGTGTGAGGTGAAATCTAAGGGTTGTTTTGATTTGCAGTTCCCTAATAACTAATGATGCTGAATGTTTCTTAAGGTGCTTCTCAGCCATTCATAGTTCTTCAGGTGAAAATTCTTTGTTTAGCTCTGTACCCTATTTTTTACTAGGGTTATTTGGTTCTCTGGAGTTAAACTTCTTGAGTTTTTTGTATATATTGGATATTAGCCCTCTGTTGGATGTAGGGATGGTGAAGATCTCTTCCCAATTTGTTGGTTGCCCTTTTGATTTTTTGACAGTGTCCTTTGCCTTACAGAAACTTTGTAATTTTATGAGGTCCCATTTGTCAATTCTTGATCTTAGAGCATAAGCTACTGGAATTCTTGTTCAGGAACTTTTCTCCTGTGCCCATGTGTTCAAGGCTATTCCCCAGTTCATTTTCTATTATTTTCAGAGTATCTGGTTTTATGTGAAGGTCCTTGATCCACTTAGAGTTGAACTTAGTAAAAGGAGATAAGAATGGATCAATTCGCATTCTTCTGCATGCTGACCTCTAATTAAACCAGCACCATTTGTTGAAAAGGCTATCTTTTTTCCACTGGATGCTTTCAGCTCCTTTGTTGAAGATCAAGTGACTATAGGTGTGTGGGGTTCATTTCTGGGTCTTCAATCCTATTCCATTGATCTACCTGCCTGTTTCGGTACCAGTACCATGCAGTTTTTTTTTTTTAACACTATTGCTATGTAGTACTGCTTGAGGTCCGGGATACTGATTCCCCAAGAAGTTCTTTTACTGTTGAGAATAGTTTTAGCTATCCTGGGTTTTTTGTTATTCCAGATAAATTTGAGAATTGCTCTTTCTAACTCTATGAAGAACTGAGTTAGAGTTTTGATGGGGATTGCATTGAATCTATATATTACTTTTGGCAAGATGGCCATTTTTACTATATTCATCCTGCCAATCCATGAGCATGGAAGTTTTTTTTCCATTTTCTGAGGTCTTGTTCGATTTCCTTGTCCAGAGAGTTGAAGTTCTTGTAATACAAATCTTTCAGTTGTTTGGTTAGAGTCATACCTAGATACTTTATATTGTTTGTGGCTATTGTGAAGGGTGTCATTTCCCTAATTTCTTTCTCAGCTTGCTTATCCTTTGAGTATAGGAAGGCTACTGATATGCTTGAGTTGATTTTATAACCAGCCACTTTGCTGAAGTTGTTTATCAGCTGTAGGAGTTCTCTGGTGGAGTTTTTCGGGTCACTTAAGTATACTATCTTATCATCTACAAATAGTGATAGTTTGACTTCTTCCTTTCCAATTTGTATCCCTTTGACCTCCTTATGTTGTCTAATTGCTCTACTTAGAACATCAAGTGCTATATTGAAAAGATATGGAGAGAGAGGACAGCCTAGTCTAGTCCCTGATTTTAGTGGGATTGCTTCAAGTTTCTCTCCACTTAATTTGATGTTGGCTACCGTTTCACTGTATATTGCTTTTACTATGTTTAGATATGGGCTTTGAATTCCTGTTCTTTCCAAGACTTTTAGAATGAAAGGATGCTGAATTTTGTCAAATGTTTTTTTTTTTTTTTAGCATCTAATGAAATCACCATGTCGTTTTTTTCTTTGAGTTTGTTTATGTAGTTGATTGCATTGATGGATTTCCTTATATTGAAGCATCCCTGAATCCCTGGGATGAAGCCTAATTGCTCATAGTGAATGATCATGTGATGTGTTCTTGGATTCGATTGACAAGAATTTTATTGAGTATTTTTTCATCATATTCATAAGGGAAATCAGCCTTAAGTTTTTTTTCTTTGTAGGATCTTTGTGTGGTTTTGATATCAGCATAATTGTGGGTTCATAGAATGAGTTGGTTAGTGTTCCTTCTGTTTCTATTTTATGGAATAGTTTGAAAAGTATTGATGTTAGGTCTTCTTGGAAGGTCTGATAGAATTTTGCACTGAAACCATCTGGTCATGTGCGTTTTTGGGTGGAAAACTTTCTATGACCCCTTTTATTTCTTTAGGGGTTATGGGACTGTTTAGATGATCTAATTAATCCTGATTTAATTTTGGTAATTGGTATCTAACTAGGAAATTGTCCATTTCCTCCAGATTTTCCAGTAGTGTTGAAAAAGGCTTTTGTAGTAGGATCTATTTTTTGTTTTTAATTTCCTCAGTTTCTGTTGTTATTTTTTTTTTTAACAGAGCTGAGGACCGAACCCAGGGCCTTGCATTTGCTAGGCAAGCTCTCTACCACTGAGCTAAATCCCCAACCAGTTTCTGTTGTTATATCTCCCTTTTCATTTCTAATTTTGTTGATTTGGATACTGTCTCTGTGCTCTTTGGTTAGTCTGGCTAAGGGTTTATCCATCTTGTTGATTTTCTCAAAGAACCAGATCCTGGTTTTGTTGATTCTTTGTATGGTTCTCTTTGTTTCTACTTGATTGATTTCAGCCCTGAGTTTGATGATTTCCTGTCTTCTACTCCTCCTGGGTGAATTAGCTTCTTTTTGTTCCAGAGCTTTCAAGTATGCCATTAAGCTGCTAGTGTATGCTCTCTCCTGTTTCTTTTTGGAGGCACTCAGGGCTATGAGTTTTCCTCTTAGCACTGCTTTCATTGTGTCCCATAGATTTGCATATGTTGTGCCTTCATTTTCATTGAATTCTAAAAAGGTTTTGATTTCTTTCTTTATTTCTTCCTTGATCAAGGTATCATTGAGTTGAGTATTGTTCAGTTTCCATGTGTATGTGGGCTTTCTGTTGTTTTTGTTGCTATTGAAGACCACTCTTACTCCATAGTGATCTGATAGGAGGTATGGGATTAGTTTGAACATCTTATATTTGTTGAGGTCTGTCTTGTGACCAATTATATGTTCGATTTTGGAGAAGGTACCATGAGGTGCTGAGAAAAAGTTATATTCTTTGGCTTTGGGATGAAAAGTTCTATATATATCTGTTAAATCCAATTGGTCCAAAGCTTCAATTAGTTTCACTGTGTCCCTGTTGATTTTCTGTTTTCCTGGTGGGTCCATTGAGGATAGCGGAGTGTTGAAGTCACCCACAATTACTGTGTCAGGTGCAATGTGTGCTTTGAGCTTTAGTAAAGATTCTTTTATGAATGAGGGTGCCCTTGCATTTGGAGCATAAATATTCAGAATGGAGAGTTCTTCTTGGTGGATTTTTCCCTTGACCAGTAAGAAGCATCCTTCTGTGTCTCTTTTGATGATTTTAGGTTGAAAGTCATTTTTATCTGATATTAGAATGGCTACTTGGACTTGTTTCCTGAGACCATTTGCTTGTAAAATTGTCTTCCAGCCTTTTACTCTAAGGTAGTTTTTGTCTTTGAGACTGAGGTGTGTTTCCTGTATGCAGTAAAATGTAGGGTCCTGTTTACTTATCCAGTCTGATAGTCTATGTCTTTTTATTGGGGGAATTGAACCCATTGATGTTAAGAGATATTAAGGAATAGTGATTATTACTTCCTGTTAGTTTTGATGTTATTTTTTATTTGAGTGGTTATCTTCTTTTGGGTTTGATGAAAGAAGGTTACTATCTTGATTTTCCAGGGTATAGTTTGCTTTCTTATATTGGTGTTTTTCAACTATTATCCTTTGAGTTTGTGGAAAGATATTGTGTAAATTTGGTTTTGTCATGGAATATCTTGGTTTTTTCCATCTATGGTGATTGAGAGTTTTGCTGTGTATAGTAGTCTTGGCTGGCATTTGTGTTCTCTTAGAGTGTGCATGAGATCTGCCCAGGATCTTCTAGCTTTCACGGTCTCTGGTGAGAATTCTGGTGTAATTCGGATAGGTCTTCCTTAATATGTTATTTGGCCTTTTTCTCTTACTGCTTTTAATATTCTTTCTTTGTCTAATACATATGGGGTATTGATTATTATGTGATGGGGGGTATTTCTGTTCTGGTCCAGTCTGCTTGGAGTTGTGTAGGTTTCTTGTATATTCATGGGCTTCTCTCTCTTTCGGTTAGGGAAGTTTTCTTCCATAATTTTGTTGAAGATATTTGTTGGCCTTTTAAGTTGTAAATCTTCACTCTCATCTATATCTATAATCCTTAGGTTTGGTCTTCTCATTGTGTCCTTGATTTCTTGGATGTTTGGGGTTACAAGGTTTTTGCGTTTTGCATTTTGCATTTTCTTTGACTGTTGAGTCAATGATTTCTATGGTATCTTCAGCATCTGAGATTCTTTCTTCTATCTCTTGTATTCTGTTGTTGATATTTGCATCTATGGCCCCTGATTTCTTCCCAAGGTTTTCTATCTCCAAAATTGTCTCTCTTTGTGATTTCTTAGTTGTTTCTACTTCTGTTTTTAGATTCTGGATGGTTTTGCTCAGTTCCTTCACTTATTTGTTTGTGTTTTCCTGTAATTCTTCAAGAGATATTTATGTTTTCTCTTTCATGACTTCTGCCTGTTTACCCTAGTACTCCTGTATTTCTTTAAGTGATTTTTGCATTTCCTTGTTATTGGCTTCTATCTGCTGACCCATATTCTCCTGAATTTCTTTAAATGATTTTTGTGTTTCTCTTGTAAGGGCTCCTACATTTTTTTCATGTTCTCCTGTATTTCTTTAAGAGATTTATTTATGTCCTTCTTGTGTTCCTCTATTAGCATCATGACCAGTTATTTTAAATCCAAATCTTGTTTTTCTGGTGTGTTGTGATCTCCAGGACTTGCTGTTGTTGGACTATTGGGTTCAGATGCTGCCACATTGCCTTGATTTCCATTAGTAGTGTTCCTTAGTTTGCCTTTTGCCATCTGGTTATCTCTGGTGTTAGTTGGTCCTGCTGTCACTGGCTGGTTCTTGGACCTCATGTGGGCCTGTAAGGCTATTTCTGTACCACTGGATGACTGGGTTTCCCCTGGCACAGATTGTTGATGTGCTGTCCTACTCTTGGGAGCAGTTGGAGCCCTGGTCTACCTTGCTCCAAGCAATGTTATACTTAGGTTGTCTCTATGTTCCTGGTGTTGCCTGTCTGGTCTGCCCTGGAGCGAAGATGGTGGATGTCGCTGGGAGACCCTCCAAGTGCTGATCACTGTGCAGGGCAAATGGCCCAGGACAGGGATGTCACACAGATGGCATGCAGAGATGCCTAGGCTCTGGGTGCAGGCAGAAGCCTGGTGGGCTGTGTCCTGAGTGATGTCAAACTCAGGATATCTCTGTGAACCTGGTGCTGCCTGTCTGCTCCGTCTGGGAGCAGATGGCAGATGCTGCGCTGACCTTTTCCAAGTGCTGATCACTCTGCAGGACAAACAGTCCAGGACAGGGCTGGCACACAGACAGCCCACAAAGCTGCCCAGGCCTTGGGTGCAGGCAGAATCCTGGCGGGCTGCGTCCCAAGTGATGTTAGACTGGGGATATCTCTGTGTACCTGGTGCTGCCTGTCTGGTCCATCCATAAAATATTTTCAAAAGTGGGAGAAAACTCAGTACAGATGTAGAACATTGTCATTAATGAAATGATGGTATTCTTATACAGCTTAAAGAAACCTTAAAATACATGCAATAGAATTCATTATTGTAAACCTTGCAACAATGAACTGATAATCAAATTAAAAAGCTACAAGAGTGAGTCTTTCTTATAGTTTTGTGATTCAGAGATTATTGGCACTCTAGAAAATGTGTTTAGCTTTCACGTATTTACCTTTGTCATCATGACATTATTTCTTCTTGGTTTCTTTTAATTTTTATTATATATATATATATATATATATATAACAGAAAGGATAGTGCATTGTGTATGAGGGAGTGATGCTCTGAGTGCAAATTTAAGACAGCATTTTCTCAACTGTGCACCAGACCAGATGATGGCAGAGATGTTGTCATGCAGCTGTTGTCAATAGTTGCCTCAAGACCTAATTCTCAATATATATGCTGATAGACGAATGGACAGCCCCTTGTGAACCTTGCACTATGAGATCATTGGTCAGAACAGTCTAGGCTTTAGCACAGAGCAGATAATGAGAGAAAAAAATCAAGAAGAATAGCACTGGGGTTAATCCATCTCTGCTAAGAACTCTCACTGCAGAAATATTGGAAGGGCCAGTGGTAAGAGTTGAGCAGATGATAAAGAGACTCCTATTTTAATTCTTCTCAGGAAATAAGTACTAAAAATGAACTGAGCATTTAAAAGTAAGTATTAAATTCTCATATGTCTGATCATATTTCTCTGTAGAGCCTCATACCTAAGATTTCTTCATCTTATTTCTGAAAAGATTTTGGAATACAAGTAGACATAAGTTACATGCATAAGAAAGACAAGAATGAGTCCAAACAACCTTTCATCCTCTTTCCTTTTTAGTAAAATATTCTTGCATGTCTTAGCTTACAGATTAGCTTTTATTTCTATTATAACTCATATAATTATTAATTTGAACTTCACTGACCAAAACACTGACCTTATCTCCATGTTAATGAGCCCAATGAAAATTTTGCTCTCCTATTTATTTTCTAAACACTGGATTCCTCCTTAATGCATTGTCATAGAAGGGGAGTAGTACTAGTGGATAGGATTACTGAATTTGTTCAAAATCTCAGAATTTTAATAATGGATTGTTCATGTTTAAAATGATGGAACAAGACTTTAGATCTTATTTTGCATATGCTGTTTATGGGCCATTGATTAGCCTCTTGTGTTTAGGTAATTGCATATGAGATACATGCAGTGAGCAGAATCTCATTAGCCGAGAAGGACACAGGGTTTATGTTTTTATGATACACATCAATGGATGTGTTAGTGGAAGTTTCGGACAAAAGCAAAAAGACTACCTGGTAAACTATCACCTCTTTATCCATAAACAAGAGGTCCAAGTCACTTGGCAAAGACCCATTGACCTGTCATCATTCTTATCTGTTCCCTCTAATAAGGAAATTTTCATACCTGATGGCAACTAGCTTGGCTATTAAGTGGTCTAAAGTATCTAAGACAAAGAGAGTATAGAAACACCCCTCACTCCATAGATGTTGACATTCTTTCTTAGTTCAAGCAAATACTAAAATTAATCCATCCTGGAGAGATAATAACAAATTCAAAAATTTAAGGCCATGCATATTTGGGAGAAATGTAGGTTGTGCATGTGAACACATGATAGATATGTCAAATTATATTTGTCAAGTAATAACTGTCTAGGTGTCTACTCTAAATGGCATTAAATTAGAGATGTAGCTGAGTTTTGATTAACTAAAATCTGTACTTTATATTTTTCTTTGGATTCAGTAAAGGATAGATGTATTCTTAATTTTATGCCATCTATAAATAGCACCTAACATACAACAGTTTTTGAGCAACCACTTTATACAGGCATTGCAATATTATTTTAACTTAAGAAAGCTTGTGTGGATGGTGCCATTTTTGTTGCTTATTTGAAATAGGATCTTTACTAGTGTTTGTGTTGAGGTATGAAATTAGTTTTCTTAAAACCTGGAAGAAACTATGGCAGACATAATGCAGATCAGGCAAATGCCAATTAATTATTAAAATAGCTATTCTCCCATATATGCAGGTATAATCTTTCTACACTTAAATACATGCTTATATATAATTTCTGTACACATTTCTTTAAATGTCAGTTATATATGTTTGTTACATATATACTTCTTTGAATCTGAATCAAGATATTAAGAATATTTTATGCCGTAAACAAATACTTGTATTTTTGTACCTAAAAATTTCAAGGCTTTTCCCCTTTCCTTTTCAGTAGAAGAAATATTTATTAAATTTTCCAAGCTTTCTGAAGTTGTCATGTATTTCTCTTAAGATTAAATCACTTAAAGTTGCCTTGGTTGCAAAAGACATAAAGCCCTTGTGCTGATATAAGTGGAAAGAACACAAGTAGGGTACTGACTTCTTACATCACAAGGTTGAGGTTGATGAAGAGACAGCTCAATTCAGAGCCTCTTAAACAACAACAGTGTAACATCAACAGTAGCTATGTCTTTCAGGTGGTTGTGATAGGCTAGTTACCAGTAGGACCAGTTTTCATACTCTGAGGAAAAGTAGCAAACCAAGACAAAGAGACAAATTCCCAGATTCTCCAAGTTTGTAATCTTTTCAGCAACCAAGTCCTAGAATTCATTCTATTAAATCTGATGTCCTCATATGGCTAGGCTGTCCATGATGGTCAGATGTCTACTCCTGTTAAGAGGGGTTGAGGCAATAGTACCTTTTCAAATAAAATCCAACTTTTGTTGTTATTGTTGTTGTTTCTTCTCTATCATAAAAAGAAAGAAGTTCTTTTATGGAAGTTCTCTGCTTAAACACAGATTAATGGAGATTTCAGTATCTCTCGGTACATGAAGGATACTAAATTCCTTTGGGAGAAAAGTAGTTTTAAGCAGAATTACTGTTAGTAAAATCTCTATGGTAATTCCTAAGTATTATGGTAGAAAAGTTGAAAATGCTGTTTTTAGACCATGTGATGGCTATTCTTGGTTGTGAATTTGACTAAGTCTGAAGTTAACTAAAACCCCAAAATGGAGGGCACACCTGTGTGGGAGTTTTGCTTAATTCGAAGTAGGAAGATTCGCTTCTAATCTGGATCTTGGAGGTAGGAAGACACACCTTTAATAGAGATTTCTTTGAGCTAGCAAAAGACACATCTTTAATCCAGTTCTTGAGTTGGGAAGACACATCTTTAATTCAGGTCTTTTGAGCTGGGAAAACTCACTTCTAAACTGGGCCATACCTTTTACTGGAAGCTATATAAGGACATGGAAGAAGGAAGCTTTTGTTTCATGCCTGCTTGCCCTTACCTTGCAGGCAAGTTCATTCCTTCACTGCCATTAAAGCCTGCTTCTTGAAATTCCAGCATAGATCAGCTAAGACATCTAACCTCCATAACTGAACAACTACTAGATTCTTGGGACTTTCCTTTTGTAGCAGCCATTATTGGAATACACATATACACATAATCTATGTATATCTATACATATACATATATATGATATGACTGATAAAAATAACATTTTCAATAATTACAATTATTGACTCAACTCCCCCCAATTCTGGTATATAAACTATAAGAAAATAAGAAAGGCTACATTGAATTTATGTCTGGTCTAATCCACATTTTAGAATTTTCAGTTAATTTCGAGGCCCTTATTTTATGGAAGGATACAACGGTAGCTACCCAAACCATTTTTTTTCCCTAAAGAATCTTGTTGTAATGTAACTCCCATGCTGGTAACTAGTCACAAGTTTCCTGAGTTCTGAGATCAGGGTCTCTGATGTCTTTATAAATCAGTATCTTCCTAGGTTCTTATTCTGTGTCAAATAGGATTGTGCAACCATTCAAAACTATGACTTCACTTGTAACACAAACTTGTTGGGAAAGATGTCTTGTTGGAAATGAATAAGGGACCATTGAGATAAACAGGAATTCTGTTGGCAAAAAAAGCATAGTGACTCTCAGGCCTTTCATGGTCCTTCATTACCACAGCTTAGATGTTCGTTGACTCATTTTAGGTGGAAAGATATTTCTTCTCCACTTTGTTACTGAATTTAGAATGTTTGTGTCCTATCACCCAACATGATCCTATTCTTTCTCACATTAGGCACCTTCCCAAAGATTTACATATTCTGCTTTTGTTTTTGTTCCCTTTAAGGAATTGCTTTGTCATTTTATAGATTGTATGGATGGAAAAATTGTAAACTGATGCTTGAAAAACTCAGTACAGCAACTGATTAAATACAGGGTGGGAGAGAAGGATATTGCCTTCTTAATTAAGCAATGATCAGTGTCCCTTGACTTTGAATCTATCATAACTATCAGGACAAGAAGAATCCAGCAGTATGGTGCTTCTTGCTGAGCCCTAAGAATATAGGATTTCCATACAAAGAAAGCATACTGTGTTTGCATTTTAACTGGGTATAAATTTATCACTCACTCAATATGAATGAAACAACTTTTCTTTACATCACAGGTTGTCATTCTCTCAGAGACATTTGTGAATTGATCATGACTACATTTCAGGTAATATGTCCTTATAATGTTAGTCATAATATAATTACTAGTAAGTATTTATGAATATACTTACTCAATGTTCATAATTTTTCAGGAATTCTTAGCATTTTTGTCCATTTTAAAAATCTAAACAGAAATTTGAACCTGTGAGTCTGGTTGCCTACTAGACTTCTGTAAATCGTTGGATGGCACTTTACCCTGTTTTCTAGGTTAGCACAGTACATATTGAGTTCTTCAGCATTGATTTTGGGAATTGAACTTCACAAACCATTTTTTTTGCATGCTTATTGAATAATGAACTTTGGAAAAATGGTTTCAGGTGTAGGGTTGGTAACACAGAAGATGAATCTAGAAAAACTTGTTGTATTAGAAAGAAAAATGTTGGGCTGGAGAGATGGCTTAGTGGTTAGGAGCACTGATTGCTCTTCTAAAGGGTCTGAGTTCAATTCCCAGCAACCACATAGTGGCTTACGACCATCTGCAACGGGATCTGATGCCCTCTCTGGTGTGTCTGAAGTCAGTTACAATGTAATCATATACATTAAATAAATAAATTTTTTAAAAAAAGAAAAAGTCACAAGATATTAATAATTTATGTTAATAAAATTCAGGTGCAAACATAAAGAGGTTCCAACAGACAAAAGATTGCCTAATTAGAATAATAAAGGAAGAAATTATTTGAATAAATATATATATTTAAATATACATACATTACCACTCCTGGAGAGTGCCAAGAAATAAAATATTTTGAAAACTCATAAACAGTAAAATCAACCTTATTCTTCTTTGTAATATACTTTAGGCAATGAATGGTAGTTAGCTATGAAGCAGGTAATAAATAGACTGTGAATTAAATCATTCTAGGTAGAAAATCATAATTATCACTAATAAATCCTAACAAAGTGGTGAATCTAAATGACAATCATATTGGCCACACACACACACACACACACACACTAGAAAGATAGCTAGGCTTAAATGCAATGCCTTTGATAGCAATACACAAAAGTGTTAATACATTTTCACCAAAAACAAGGTGTAGAGGAGGGTAAAGAGTTTTAATATAATAAATCTAGACCTAATTACAAACTCAAAGAAAATTCAAGGGAAATAATATTTTAGATCATACAGCGGGATAAAATAAATAAAATTTGTGGCATAAAACAGTTCATATAAAAAGCATCTCTGTTTATTTTATAATGATAATGTTATAAGAAGGAAAAAAGGAAAAAACAGAAGCATAAGAAAGTTGTACAGTTATAAGAGCTTCAAGCACATAGGATTGCTGCATATGGTTTCTAGGAATGAGGCTCAGTGGCAGGGCGGTTGCTTGACAAGTGCTAGACCTTGAGTTTGACCCTCCTCCCCATCACAACCAGTCAGTCAATCAATTAAGGAACATGATCACAAGCAGTCATATTTATTCTGATCATAACTCCTCCACATATATACAGAAATAAATAAATGAAATGAAAATAAATAGCAATTGAAAGGCATAAGGAAATGTTTCCTCTTGTCACTGATTGGCAATAGTGTACTAGAATTGCTTTCTAGTTCTGCAAGACAAGAAAAGGAAATAAAAGCAATAGAAAGAAATACATTTTGTTTTAAAATCAGAAAGAATCAGTAAAATAACTTCTATAAGTAGTAAGTAATGAGTACTGTGAGGATACAAAGTTAATACATAAAAATTAGTTATATTCTAATCAACCACCAATGAATGGATAGACTTGAAAATTAAAGTCACATTGCAATTTATCATGGTTACACTAAAAGTAAATATCAAAGCATAAATTCATTAAGTATGCACAATATTTCAATTAAGAAATCTATGAATCACTGAAGGTATTAAAAACCCCTAATATCTAGAAATAATGTATATGCAGCATTCAGAAAACTGAGACCCCAAAGAAGAAAACCTCAATCACACAGGAAGCTGCTCACACAGATAAGGCCCAGTGTTACTGAGTCACTGTGGGGAAACAGTGCTAGAGTGAGTCAACCTATCCTTAGGCTGATGAAAAGAAATAGCACAAAACAGGAGCCTGATATAGCTGCTTCCTGAAAGTCTCTCCCAGAGCCTTACAAATACAGAGGTGGATGCTCACAGTCAACCATTGGACTGAGCATGGGGTCACCAATAGAAGAGTTAGAGAAAGGACTGAAGGAGCTGAAGGGGTTTGCAACCCCATAGGAAGAACAACAATATCAACTAAGCAGACCAACTCCCCAGAGCTCCCAGGGACTAAACCACCAACCAAAGAGTGGTGGACCCATGGAATGACCCATGGCTCCAGCCGCATATGCAGCAGAGGATGGCCTTGTTGGGCATCAGTGGGAGGAGAGGCCCTTGGTCCTGTGAAGGCTCAGTATCCCGGTGTAGGGGAATGCTAGGGCGGGGAAGCGAGAGTGTGTGGGTGTGTGGGTGGGGGAACACAGTCATAGAAGCAGGGGGAGGGGGAATGCGATAAGGGGTTTTCAAAGGGAAACAAGGAAAGGGGATAACATTTGACATTTAAAATGTACATAAAGAAAATTAATAAAACAAAGCTTTTTTTTGTTTTGTTTTGTTTTGTTTTGTTTTTAAGGAGACAAAGAGAAAACACACTGAGGAAATCAGACTGTGTTAGGCAAGTAAAAGAAGTTCCTGGTCCTTCCCCGGCCTTCATATTTGCTAGATCCTTTCAAATAGGACCTCCAGGTTTTCTCTGTGGAGGCCTCTGGGACCCCAAGAGGAACCAGCATGGAACCCTGCTCCCCCAGTCCCTTCCCAGTTTAGTCTGCCTGGAGCTCAGTCATCAAGAGGCAAATTGTGCAAGCAGTCTCCTGATTTCCTTTGCTGGCTCTGGGGTCACCTTAGGTCTGAGGAGCCTGAGAGTCTCCCAGAGTCTTCTACTTCCCCAGTGGAGGCCTACAAGGAGTTCCCAGGAACTACCAGCTTGGAGCATTGCCCCACCAATCCCTTGCCAGACAGGTCTGTCGGACCTCCATTGTCTGGCATGTGACTTTTCCTCCCTTCTGGGGAAGTCCTGCTGTCATCAGAATGACCCAGACACCACCAGGGAAAACTTAAAAATACAATCAACAAGATCCAGGGCAATACGGTGCCACTAGAGCCCAGCTATCCTGCTACAGCAAGCCCTGGGTATCCTAAGAAAACAGAACCACAAGACAATGATCTTATATCCAACCATTTAAAGATGATAGAGACCTTAAAGAGGAAATGAATAAATTCCTTAAAGGAAATATAGGAAAATATAATTCAAGCAGGTAGAGGATTAAAAGAGGAAGCAAATAAATATAAAAATGACAGGAAAATAGAATCAAACAAGGGAAAGATGTAAATAAAACTGTTCAAGACCTGAAATGGAAACAGAAGCAATACAGAAAACACAAAGTGAGGAGATGGAGAACGTAGGGATGAGAACAGGAATTAAGCATCACCAACAGAGTGCAAGAGATAAACTCAGGCATAGAAGAAGCAATAGAAGGCTCTCCAGATTCAACACATAAAAATAAAACATGCACATTTGAAAAATAGAATATCACAAAGATTGCAGAGAACAAGCATTAAATGAAATTCACTGCCTTGCATAAAGGTCAAATATAGTTGTGTGTTTTATATTTTGTTGGAAACTGACAAATTATCTGTCTAGGGAAATCCAATTCATACAAAGATGGTTGAAATAGTGTAAAAGGAAATGCAATCTCAGTCTGCAAAATTTTCACACAGAAAAAAAATGTATAAAGTAGGAAACAAAACAAGTTAGCAGATAAAGGCAGAGCCTTGGGAAGTTATCACTTAGGGATAAAAATTGTAGCTACATTATCAAAATTTAAACATACAGGCAAATTCAAGTTGCAAATGTTGGAAATCAGGTATTGGATGGAAAGAAATAGAACAGGGTGGGGGAGCTGGCAAAACTCCATAAAGAAATGCAAATAAAATAAAAACCCATCATGGAAATACAGATACAATTGAGAGCATTGTGACAGAAAGTGCTAGAAACCATATGAAGGAACATAAAAGATAGAAATTAGTAAAACATCCTGAATTATGGAAAGCTGCAAATGTTCTTGGAAGATGGAATTATAAAAAGCAGATGTAGCAGTCCACCGTATGTATAGAATTGTACTCTCTGGAAAAGACTCAAAGTTAACAAAATACAACAAATATTTAAGATATAGCTCAAGATTAAAATATGAAATAAAAGAATATTTAATGCCCTAGCTTTAAATGATGTGTAACAACAATTTTCCTCACAACACTGAACACTTACAAACCTGATACAATTTTTGGGATTTTCAAATAAAGATTGAATCCTTAGGTATTAAATATTAAAAGTCATTTGTGAAGGGAAAATTTTAAACTGATCACCTGATGCTGAGGATTGGTTCTAATGCTTTGAATTCACTGGGAATTTGTGTGTCCAAACATGAAGGTCCTTGTCTCCAGTTGGTTTTTGACTGATCAATAAAGAGCCAACAGCCATTGGCTGGTTGGAGAGAGAGAAGCAGAACTTTTAGATGGCACAGGCTAGGAACTGGAAGGGAGGAGGAAGAGAATCACCATGATTTGGAGGGAGATGGATCAGATTTAGAGCTGCAGAAGGAAAATCATCCAAAATGTAGGTAAGAAGGAATGCAGCCCCAGAAAGGGTTTCCCAGAAGGGTCTTGGGTGGCAAAGACCCAGAAGAAGTCAGGGCAATAAAGATAAAATAAATGTTTTAGAGGGCATTAAACCCAGATTACAGGAGGGAAATGTATGCTAGCCACTGCCCAGCCTTTGAGCTAGCCAAGGCATTTTAAAATTAACTGGTGTGTGTGTGTGTGTGTGTGTGTGTGTGTGTGTGTGTGTGTGTGTGTGTGTGTGTGTGTTCCATTTGTGAATCCATATACCTCTTGGGGAGATGCAACCTGCGGGAAGACAAAGCAGGATAGCCCCTTACTGCTACAACCTGAGGCTTATGAAAGTCCAGAAACTGGGGAAGTCAGAGATCTACCTTGCTTCCCTCTTTGAAAGGGAGCCTTCTGCCCATCTTCAAAGGAACTCCATTGCTAACCTTGGTACCCACTGTTGAGACTGGGCCCCCACTTCCAAGCTTGGGTCTTACTTCTAAGCTGGGACCATACTTTTGAGCTGGGTCCCCACTTCTGAGCTAGGATCATCCCGCTGCTAAGGGTGAGTCCCCACTGCTGAAGGTGGGCCCCCACTGTTGAACCTGGGTCCCCACTTCTGAGTTTATTTCCCACTTCTGAGCTGGGTCCATACTTCTGAGCTGGATCCCCACTGCTGAAGCTGGGTCCCCACTGCAGAGCTGGTTTCTGCTGAGGCTGGTCTGCTGCTTTTCTGCAAAGTGACTTTGCTTCTCCGCATTTCCGGTAACCATCCATCTCCTTTATGGATTTATAAAGCTTTTCCTCTATTTCTCTAGAATAGTCTTTATTTCCCCATGTTCTGATTTGCTCCTTCACCAGTGGGCATAAGGGTAGCTTCTAGTCCACTGCTCATTTTTTCCTCTCAAAACTATTGCTCATTGTTTTAATGGGCTCAAATAACTGAAATGACTTATTTTACATTCTGCTCACAGATTGAACCTTATATGCTTTTGCTAACTAAAAGTGGTGCATTCCTTTAATCCCCCCACTGGCGAGGCAGAGGAGGACAGATCTCTGTGTTGAAGGGCTATTACACAGAGAAACCCTGTCTTGAAAAACCAAAACAACAATAAAATCAACAACAAAGCTCAAAATAAAGTAATTTATTTTATACAAAATTTAATCTTATAGATGCTTTTCTGTAATATAATTATAAAATATAAAGCATAGGAAAACAATTTTTGAAATATATTTAAAATTCAAATCATGAACAAAGAATCTCTCTAATATGAAGACTTCTTGAAAATGTATGTAAAGGCAACTATAGGAAAAAATCAAAGTAAGAACAGAGTATTTATGAAAAGAAATAATATATCTTTAAACACTGAAAACTGGTCAAGGATAGTAAAGTACGTCCTTACACTCCTGGTGGAAATATAAATTTCTAATACATTAAAAGGACAACTTCCCATCATCAACATTTTTAAAGTCATAAATCTTTGTTCCAAAAATCTCACTTTGTTAAAAATATATTTTTCAAAGATTATCATGTACATGACAAATCAGATATGGATAAAGTTATTCGTTTAGAAGAAGTATGAAAGGAAAATGAGTAAAAAAATCATTGGATGTCTAACTTCCAGAGACATCTTAAATAGAATTCTCAATTATTGAGAAATTAATTATTTCTCAATAAGACAGAAAAAGACAGTTTTGTATGTTTGTGTATATCTGTGTCTGTGTGTATTGTGTGTTTGTGTGTATTGTAGTATATGTGTGTTGTGTCATATGTGTGTGTTATGGCCTTCATGTGGGGATGTTGTGGCTTGGGACACTATCACATGCCTGTGGAAATCCTAAGGCAACCTCTGGTGTGGTGCTCACCTTTTACTTTGTTTGTGACAAAGTCTCTTTTGTTGTTTTTCTGCTGTCTGTATCTTGAAAGATGACCTATAACTTCTCACTTCTCCATGTAGGAATGCTGAGACTACACTCAGGTGGCATTTCTGGGTTTTGTGAAGATTCTATCAATTCAGGTCCTCACACTTGGCAAGTTATATTAAACATTTATTTGTATCCCTGGACACAAAAGGCAACATTTTAAAAATTACATTTATTCATTTCAGTGTGTGTGTGTGTGTGTGTGTGTGTGTGTGTGTGTGTGAAAGAGAGAGAGAGGGAGGGGGGAGGGAGGGCCACAAAAGTGGAGATCTGAGTTTTTCTGGGATTCAAATTCAAGTTTTCAGGTTTGTCAGCAAATTCCTTTCTGTGGGACCACAATAGTCCTGGGTTATAGAGGAAGGGTTGAAGAAAGCTTCAGCCCCATACCTCAGATGAAGACAGCAGCAGTTGGTTCTCTGCCCATTCCCAACCTAGCACACCAAGAAGCTGGCTGCCATACTATAACCCCTGGTAAGAATTTATTACCCTGACAGTTACTAGCCTCACTCCTTATTTAGCCTTATTTGAGTCATCCCTACAGCCCCTTCCCACCCCAGTGCTTACACAAACCTTGCCCCAGAGGCTCTGTCCACCTGCCTAGGTGCATAAATATCCCTTCTTCCCAATTAAATCAAACCACTTCTCTGAAGCTGCTCCTGGTTCCTGGTTTTGTGTACTTGGCCCACACACCAGTGTCCATGATCCTGTTTGCACCTGATACCTGATGGAGTTTCTCTCCCTTCAGTCCAGCCCACCTGGTGAAAAAGGAAGGAAGCAGATACACACTAGCACTTTTCCTCACTGAGCTATCTCAACTGTTTGACAGACATTTTATTTATTTATTTATTTATTTATTTATTTATTTATTTATTTATTTATTTATTGTGAAGGAACAGGTTTATTTTATCTTACAGTTTGTAGCCCAGTAACTAGGATGACTAAGGATGTTGAACATTTCTTTAAGTGCTTCTTAGCCATTCATTATTCCTCAGGTGAAAATCCTTTGTTTAGCTCTGTACTCCATTTTTTAATAGGGTTATTTGGCTCTCTGGAGTCTACCTTCTTGAGTTCTTTGTATATCTTGGATATTAGCCCTCCATCGGATGTAGGGTTGGTAAAGATCTTTTCCCAATTTGTTGGTTGGCATTTTGTCCTTCTGACAATATCCTTTGCCTTACAGAAACTTAGTAAATTTATGAGGTGCCATTTGTCAATTCTTGATGGTAGAGCATAAGCTATTGGTGTTCTTGTTTAGGAATGTTTCCCCTGTGCCCATGTCCTCAAGGGTCTTCCCCAGTTCCTTTTCTATTAGTTTCAGTGTGTCTGGTTTTGTGTGGAGGTCCTTGATCCACTTCGATTTGAGCTTAGTACAAGGAGATAAGAATGGATCGATTTGCATTCTTCTACACACTGACCTCCAGTTGAACCAGCACCATTTGTTGAAAAGGCTATCTTTTTTCCACTGGATGATTTTAGCTCCTTTATCAAAGATCAAGTGACCATAGGTGTCTGGTTTCATTTCTGGGTCTTCAATTCTATTCCATTGATCTATCTGCCTGTCACCATCCCAATACAAGCAGTTTTTTACACTATTGTTGTGTAGTACTGCTTTAGGTCAGGGATACTGATTCCTCCATAAGTTCTTTTACTGTTCAGAATAGTTTTAGCTATCCTGGAATTTTTGTTATTCCAGATGAATTTGAGAATTGCTCTGGCCTGGAGAGAGTTCCCAGTGGTTAAGAGCACTGGATCTTCTTCTGAAGGTCCTGAGTTCAAATTCCAGCAACCTCATGGTGGCTCACAACCATCTGTAATGTGATCTGATGCCCTCTCCTGGAGTGTCTGAAGACATGTAGAGTGTACTTACATATAATAAATAAATAATCTTAAAAAGAGAGAGAGAGAATTGCTCTTTCTAACTCTATGAAGAATTGAGTTGAGATTTTGATGAGGATTGCATTGAATCTGTATATTGCTTTTGGCAAGATGGCCATTTTTACTATAATTAATTCTGTGAATCCAAGAGCATGGAAGATTTTTCTATCTTCTGAGGTCTTCTTTGATTTTTCTTCAAAGACTCGAAGTTCCTGTCATACAGATCTTTCGCTTGTTTGGTTAGAGTCACATCAAGATAGTTTATATTGTTTGTGACTATTGTGAAGGGTGTCATTTTCCTAATTTCTTTCTTAGCCTGTTTATCCTTTGAGTATAGAAAGACTTAAGTTAATTTTATTTCCAGCCACTTTGCTGAAGTTGTTTATTAATAGATGTAAGAGTTTTCTGGCGGAGTTTTTAGGGATGCTTAAATATACTATCATATCATCTGCATATGATAATTTGCAATAGTTCAGTAGTGATAATTTGACTTTTTTACTTTCCAATTTCTATTCCTTTGACCTCCTTTTGTTGTGTAATCACTCTAGCTAGAACTTCAAGTACTATAATGAAAAGATATGGAGAGAGAGGGCAGCCTTCTGTAGTCCCTGGTTTCAGTGGGATTGCTTCAAGTTTCTCTCCACTTAGTTTGATGTTCGCTATTGGTTTGCTATATATTGCATTTATTATGTTTAGATATGGGCCTTGAATTCCTGTTTTTTCCAAGACCTTTAACATGAAAGGATGTTGAATTTTGTCAAATGTCTTTTCAGAATCTAATAAAATGACTATATGTTTTTTTTTTTAGTTTGTTTATGTAGTGGATTACATGCATGGATTTCCATATATTGAACCATCCTTGCATCCCTGGGATGAAGCCTACTCAATCATAGTGAATGATCACTTTGATGTGTTCTTGGATTCGGTTGGCAAGAATTTTATTGAGTATTTTTGCATCCATATTCATAAGAGAAATTGGTCTAAAGTTCTCTTTCTTTGTTGGATCTTTGTGTGGTTTTGGTATCAATGAAATTGTGGCTTCATAAAATGTGTTGGGCAGTGATCCTTCTGTTTCTATTTTGTGGAATAGTTTGAAGAGAATTGGTGTTAGGTCTTCTTTGAAATTCTGATAGAATTCTGCATTAAAACCATCTGGTCCTGTGCTTTTTTGGTTGGAAGACTTTCTATGACTCCTTCTATTTCTTTAGGGGTTATGGGATTCTTTAAATGATCTATCTGATCCTGATTAAACTTTGGTAGTTGGTATCTGTCTAGGAAATTGTCCATTTCCTCCAGATTTCCCAGTTGTATTGAATATAGATAGGCTTTTGTAGTAGGAGTTGATAATTTTTTTTAATTTCCTCAGGTTCTGTTGTTATTTCTCCCTTTTCATTTCTGAGTTTCTTAATTTGGATACTGTCTTTGTGCCCTCTATCTTGTTTGCTAAAGGTTTATCTATCTTGTTGATTTTCTCAAAGAACCAGCTCCTGGTTTTGTTGATTCTTTGTATAGTTCTTTTTGTTTCAACTTGGTTGATTTCAGCCCTGAGTTTAATGATTTCCTGCCTTCTACTCCTCTTGGGTGTATTGGCTTTTTTCTGTTCTAAAGCTTTTGGGTGTGCTGTTAAGCTGTTAAGCTGCTTGTGTATGCTCTCTCCAGCTTCTTTTTGGAAGCACTCAGAGCTATGAGTTTTGCTCTTAGCACTGTTTTCATTGTGTCCCATAAATTTGGGTATGTTGTACCTTCATTTTTGTTAAATTCTAAAAAGTCTTTTATTTCTTTTCTTATTTATTCCTTGACCAAGGTATCATTGTGTAAAGCATTGTTCAGCTTCCATATGTATGTTGGCTTTCTCTTGTTTTTGTTGCTGTTGAAGACCACCTTTACTCCATAGTGATCTGATAGGAGTCATGGAAATAGCTTGATCTTCTTATATCTGTTGAGGTCTATTTTGTGACCAATTATAAGGTCAGTTTTGGAGAAGGTACCCTGAAGTGCTGAAAAGAATGTATATTCTTTTGATATAGGATGAAATTTTCTATAGATATTTATTAAATACATTTGGTCCAAAACTTCTGTTACTTTCACTGTGTCTCTGTTTAGTCTGTGTTTCCCTGATCTGTCCATTGAGGAGAGTAGAGTGTTGAAGTCACCCACAATTATTGTGTGGGGTGCGATGTGTGCTTTAAGCTTTAGTAAAGTTTCCTTTACAAATGAGGTTGCTCTTGTATTTGGAGCATAGATATTCAAAATTGAGAGTTCTTACTGGTAGATTTTTCCTTTGATGAGTATAAAGTGTCCTTCTGTGTGGTTTTTTTTTTTTTTTTTTTTTTGATGACTTTTGGTTGAAAGACTATTTTTTTGGATTTTAGAATGGCTACTCCAGCTTGTTTGCTGGGACCATTTGCTTGGAAAACTGTTTTCCAGCCTTTTACTCTGAGGGAGTGTTTGTCTTAGATGCATTTCCTGTATGCAGCAAAGTATTGGGTCTTGTTTACATATTCAGTGTGTTAGTCGATGTCTTTTTATTGGGGAATTTAGTCCATTGATGTTAACAGATATTAAGGAATAGTGATTGTTGCTTCCTGCTAGTTTTGATGTAATTTTTATGTTTGTGTGTTTATCTTCTTTTGGGTTTGTCAAAAGAATTTCTTTCTTTTTTCTAGTGGGTAGTTTCCCTCCTTTTGCTGGTGTTTTTATTCATTATTCTTTGATGGGCTGGATTTGTGGAAAGATACTGGGTAAATTTATTTTTGTCATGCAATACCTTGCTTTCTCCGTCTATGGTAATTGAGAGATTTGCTGGATATAGCAGTCTGGCTTGGCATTTGTGTTCCCTTAGGTTCTGCATGACATCTGCCCAGGCTCTTCTGGATTTTATAGTCCCTGGTGTGAAGTTCAGTGTAATTCTGATAGGTCTACATTTCTTTTTTTTTTAATTTATTGATATATTTATTTACATTTCAAATGATTTCCCCTTTTCTGAACCCCCACTACCCGAAAGTCCCATCAGTCCCCTTCCCTCCCCCTGTTTTCCCATCCAACCCTTCCCACTTCCCTGTTCTGATTTTGTTCTATACTGCTTCACTGAGTCTTTCCAGAACAAGGGGCCACTCCTCTGTTCTTTTTGTACCTCATTTGATGTTTGGGTTATGTTTTGGGTATTCCAGTTTTCTAGGTTAATATCCACTTATTAGTGAGTGCATACCATGATTCATCTTTTGAGTCTGGGTTACCTCACTTAGTATGATGTCCTCTAGCTCCATCCATTTGCCTAAGAATTTCATAAATTCATTGTTTCTAATGGCTGAATAGTACTCCATTGTGTATATATACCACATTTTTTGCATCCACTCTTCTGTTGAGGGATATCTGGGTTCTTTCCAACTTCTGGCAGTTATAAATAGGGCTGCTATGAACATAGTGGAACATGTATCCTTATTACATGCTGGGGAATCTTTTGGGTATATGCCCACTTTTTTCCCTTACTGCTTTTAATATTCTTTCTTTGTTTAGTACATTTGGTGTTTTAATTATTATGTGACAGGAGGAATTTCTTTTCTGGTCAAATCTATTTGGAGTTCTGTAGGCTTCTTGTATGTTCATGAGTATCTCTTTCTTTGGGTTAGGGAAGTTTTCTTCTATAATTTTGTTGAAGACATTTACTGGCCCTTTAAGTCAGATATCTTCACTCTCTTCTATACCTATAATCCTTACGTTTGGTATTCTCATTTTGTCCCAGATTCCCTGGATGTTTGGGGTCAGGAGCTTTTTGCATTTTTCATTTTTTTTTTGACTGTTGTATCAATGCTTTCTATGGTATCTTTTGCATCTGAGATTCTCTCTTCTATCTCTTGTATTCTCTTTTTGATGCTTGGATCCATGACTCCTGACTTCTTTCCTAGGTTGTCTATGTCCCCAATTGTTCTCCTTTGTGATTTCCTTATTGTTTCTACATCCATCTTTAGATCCTGGATAGCTTTGTTCAATTCCTTCACCTGTTTTGTTGTGTTTTCCACTTGTTCTTCAAGGGCTTCTCCCTGTTTATTTGTGTTCTTCTGTATTTCTTTAAAGGAGTTATTTATGTCCTTCTTGAAGCCCTCCATGAAGCTCTCCATCAGCACCATGACATGTGATTTTTACTTTTTTATTATTATATATTTTTATTTTCTATATTCTTTGTTTACATTCCAAATGATTTCCCGTTTCCCAGTTCCCCCTCCCCATATGTCCCAAAACGTTCTTCTCTTCAACCATTCTCCAATCACTTCTCTCCTTTTTCTCTGTCCTGATACTCCCCTCCAATGTTAGATCAAGCCTTTCCAGGATCAGGGCCCTCTCCTTACTTCTTCATGGGAGTCATTTGTTATGCTAATTGTGCCTTGGGTATTCAGAGTTTCTGAACAAATTAATATCCACTTATCAGAGATTGCATTCCATGTGTATTCTTTTGTGATTGGGTTACCTCACTTAAAATGATATTTTCCAGATCAAACCATTTGCCTAAAAATGTCATGAATTCATTGTTTTTAATTGCTGAGTAGTATTCCATTGTGTAAATATGCCACATTTTCTGTACCCATTCTTCCATTGAGGGACATCTGGGTTCTTTCCAGCTTCTGGCTATTATAAATAAGGCTGCTATGAACATAATGAAGCATGTGTCTTTATTGCATGCCGGGGAATCCTTTGGGTATATGCCCAGGAGAGGTATAGCAGGGGCCTCCTGAAGTTTTATGTCCAGTTTTCTGAGGAACCGCCAGACTGATTTCCAAAGTGGTTGTACCATCTTACAACCCCATCAACAGTGGAGGAGTGTTCCTCATTCTCCACATCCAAGCCAACGCCTGTTTTCTCCTGAGTTTTTAACCTTAGCCATTTTGACTAGTGTGAGGTGAAATCTCAGAGTTGTTTTGATTTGCATTTCCCTAATGACTAATGATGTTGAGCATTTCTTAAGGTGCTTCTCAGCCATCCGAATTTCTTCTGGTGAAAATTCTTTGTTTAGATCTGTACCCCATTTTTTTAATAGTGTTATTTGGTTCCCTGGGGTCTAACTTCTTGAGTTCTTTGTATATATTGGATATTAGCCCTCTATCAGATGTAAGGTTGGTGAAGATTTTTTCCCAATTTGTGGGTTGCCGTTTTGTCCATTTGACAGTGTCCTTTGCCTTACAGAAACTTTGTAGTTTTATGAGGTCCCATTTGTCAATTCTTGCTCTAAGAGCATAAGCTATTGGAGTTCTGTTCAGGAACTTTTCCCCTGTACCCATGTCCTCAAGGGTTTTCCCCAGTTCCTTTTCTATTAGTTTCAGTGTGTCTGGTTTTATGTGGAGGTCCTTGATCCACTTAGAGTTGAGTTTAGTACAAGGAGATAAGAATGGATCAGTTCACATTCTTCTGCATGCTGACCTCCAATTGAACCAGCACCATTTGTGGAAAAGGCTATCTTTTTTCCCACTGGATGTTTTCTGTTCCTTTGTTGAAGATCAAGTGACCATAGGTGTGTGGATTCATTTCTGGGTCTTCAATTCTATTCCATTGGTCCACTTGCCTGTCACTGTGCCAATACCATGAAGTTTTTTACATATTGCTCTGTAGTGTTGCTTGAGGTCTGGGATACTGATTCCCCCTGAAGTTCTTTTACTGTTGAGAATAGTTTTAGGTATCCTGGGTTTTTTTGTTATTCCAGATGAATTTGAGAATTGCTTTTTCTAACTCTATAAAGAACTGAGTTGGGATTTTGATGGGTATTGCAATGAATCTGTAGATTGCTTTTGGCAAGATGGCCTTTTTAACTATATTAATCCTGCCAATCCACGAGCATGGAAGATTTTTCTATTTTCTGAAGTCTTCTTTGATTTCCTTCTTCAGAGACCTGAAGTTCTTATTGTATAGATCTTTCACTTGTTTGGTTAGAGTCACACCAAGATATTTTATCTTGTTTGTGTCTATTGTGAAGGGTGCCATTTCCCTAACTTCTTTCTCAGCCTGTTTATCCTTTGAGTATAGGAAGGCAACTGATTCGCTTGAGTTGATTTTATAACCAGCCACTTTGCTGAAGTTGTTTATCAGCTGTAGGAGTTCTCTGGTGGAGGTTTTCGGGTCACTTAAGTAGACTATCATGTCATCTGCAAATAGTGACAATTTGACTTCCTCCTTTCCAATTTGTATCCCTTTGACTTCCTTATGTTGTCTAATTGCTCTAGCTAGAACTTCAAGTACTATATTGAAAAGATATGGAGAGAGAGGACAGCCTTGTCTAGTCCCTGATTTTAGTGGGATTGCTTGAAGTTTCTCTCCATTTAGTTTGATGTTGGCCACCAGTTTGCTGTATATTGCTTTAACTATGTTTAGGTATGGGCCTTGAATTCCTGTTCTTTCCAAGACTTTTAGCATGAAAGGATGGTGAATTTTGTCAAATGCTTTTTCAGCATCTAATGAGATGATCATATGGTTTTTTTCTTTGAGTTTGTTTATGTAGTGGATTGCATTGATGGATTTCCTTATATTGAACCATCCCTGCATCCCTGGGATGAAGCCTACTTGATCACTGTGGATGATTGTTTTGATATATTCTTGGATTCACTTGGCAAGAATTTTATTAAGTATTTTTTGCTTCGATATTCATAAGGGAAATTGGCCTGAATTTCTCTTTCTTTTTTGGATCTTTTTGTGGTTTTGGGCTGTCCTCTCTCTCCATATCTTTTCAATATAGTACTTGAAGTTCTAACTAGAGCAATTAGACAACATAAGGAAGTCAAAGGGATACAAATTGGAAAGGAGGAAGTCAAATTGTCACTATTTGCAGATGACATGTTAGTCTACTTAAGTGACCCGAAAACCTCCACCAGAGAACTCCTATCAGCGTAATTGTGGCTTCATAGAACGAGTTGGGTAGAGTTCCTTCTGTTTCTATTTTGTGGAATAGTTTGAAGAGTATTGGTGTTAGGTCTTCTTTGAAGGTCTGATAGAATTCTGCACTGAAGCCATCTGGTCCCATGCTTTTTTTGGTTGGGAGACTTTCTATGACCCCTTTTATTTCTTTAGGGGTTATGGGACAGTTTAGATGATCTATTTGATCCTGATTTAATTTTGGTATTTGATATCTGTCTAGGAAACTGTCCATTTCCTCCAGATTCTCCAGTTATGTTGAGCTTAGGCTTTTGTAGTAGGATCTAATGATTTTTTGAATTTCCTCAGTTTCTGTTGTTATATCTCCCTTTTCATTTCTAAGTTTGTTAATCTGGATACTGTCTCTGTGCCCTTTGGTTAGTCTGGCTAAGGGTTTATTTATCTTGTTGATTTTCTCAAAGAACCAGCTCCTGGTTTTGTTGATTCTTTGTATGGTTCTCTTAGTTTCTACTTGATTGATTTAAGCCCTGATTTTGATGATTTCCTGCCTTCTACTCCTCCTGCGTGAAATAGCTGCTTTTTGTTCCAGGGCTTTCAGGTGTGTCATTAAGCTGCTAGTGTATGCTCTCTCCTTTTTTTTTTTTTTTTTTTTTTTTTTTTTTTTTTTTTTGAGGCACTCAGGGCTATGAGCTTTCCTCTTAGCACTGCTTTCATTGTGTCCCATAGATTTGGGTATGGTGTGTCTTCATTTTCATTAAATTCTAAAAAGTCTTTGATCTTTGATTACTTTTATTTTTCCTTGACCAAGGTATCATTGAGTAGGATATTGTTCAGTTTCTATGTGTATGTGGGCTTTCTGTTGTTTTTGTTGCTATTGAAGACCACTTTTACTCCATAGTGATCTGATAGGAGACATGGGATTAGTTTGATCTTTTTATATTTGTTGAGGTCTGTCTTGTGACAAATTATATGATCAATTTTGGAGAAGGTACCATGAGGTGCTGAGAAAAAGGTATATTCTTTTGCTTTGGGATAAAATGCTATATATATATATATATATAACATTTATATATGTTAACATATATATATACATAAATATATATGTATATATATATATATGTTAAATATAATTGGTCCAAAGCTTCAATTCGTTTCACTGTGTCTCTATTCAATTTCTGTTTTCCTGATCGGTCCATTGAGGAAAGTGTGTGACTCTAACCAAAGAAGTGAAAGACCTTTACGACAAAAACTTCAGATCTCTGAAGAAGGAAATCGAAGAAGACCTCAGAAAATGGAAAAATCTTCCATGGTCATGGATTGGCATGATTAATATAGTTAAAATGGCCATCTTGCCAAAAGCAATCTACAGATTCAACGCAATCCCCATCAAAATCCCAACTCAGTACTTCATAGAGTTAGAAAGAGCAATTCTCAAATTCATCTGGAATAACAAAAAACCCAGGATAGTTAAAACTATTCTCAACAGTGAAAGACTTTCTGGGGGAATTAGTATCCCAGACCTCAAGCAATACTACAGAGCGATAGTGGTAAAACTGCATGGTATTAGCACAGGGACAGGCAAGTAGACCAAGGAATGTTCCTACATTTGCCTTTTGCCATCTGGTTATTTCTTGTGTTAGTTGGTCCTGCTGTCACTGGCTTGTGCTTGCCCCTACTGTGTTCCTGGAAGCCTATCTCAGCAACCCTAGGTGACCTGGTTTCCACTGACACAGATTATTGTGGTGCTGCTGAACTCCTTCGTGCAGGTGGAGTCCTGGCGGGGTGTGTCCCAATCGATCTTCTACTCTGGTGATCCCTACCTACCAGTCTGCCCTCTGCATAGTCACAGGAACACAGATGGTGGTGCCTTGGCTCTAAGCGCCAGACTTTCTCTAACAGCTTACCTGCAGGGCAGGTGATCTCTGGCAGTGTAGGTGCATGGATGGATGGCTGTGCTGCTGCCGAGCTCCTGGGTGCAGTGGAGTTCCAGTGGGGTGTTTCCCAAGTGATCGTCTACTCTGGTGATTGACAGATATTTTTAAAAAATAGTATTTTAAGCAAATTTAAATACTAATTAGATATCAATATGTGTTTTCCTTTTAGGCTTTTAAAGATTACATCTTCCTAGACAGACAGAAAGGTAAGAGGCCCACTTGCCCTCGGAAACTCTCCCACACCCTGGATTTGGAGTCCAAAGACCCAAGCTGTTGAAACACTCTCCATGTCTCCTGACTGGTAGATATCCTCTGCTCAGTTTCAGGCCACATATGTTAGAAGAATAGAGACCTCCAGCTACACTAAAAGCCATTTTAGCTGCCTGATCCAGCCCTTAACTCTTACCAAGACTCCCCGGTGAATCAGAGGTCATGCCAACTGCCAGAAATACAGACCATAAAGGAGACCAAAATGGAAACAGAAGACAAAGGAACAGAAAATCCACCCAAAACAGGTAAACTCAGAAAATTGAACCTAATTGTATGTATATTCATCCCAACCCAAGATGCCTAGACTCCAGTGGCATCTTGAACACAATCGACAAAAGCTAGGGCAATATAGCACCACCAGAGCCCAGCTGTCTACTACAGCAGCCTCTGAAAGTTTAACACTGCTGAAGCACAAGAACACAAACATGAAGCAAACTTTATGGAAGAGGAAATGAATAAATCCCTTCAAGAAATTCAGGAAAACACAAAACAAACAATTGCATGTAATGAAGACTCAATTACAGGTAATGAACAGACTCAAGCTTCAATAATAGAACACAGGGGATGGAAGAGAAAATTTCTAGCATAGGAGATATGATAGAAGAAATTGATACATTGGTTAAAAAAAGTTAAAAGCAAATCCATTAAAATCAGGAACAAAACAAGGCTGTCTACTCTCTCCATATTTTTTCAATATAGTATTTGAAATTCTAGTTAGAGCAATTTAGAAAAACTTAGCTAGACAATGAAAAGAGAGTAAAGAGATAAAAATTGGAAAAGATAAAGTCAAAATATTTATATTTGCAGATAATATGATAGTATACACAAGGAACACAAAAATTCTGCAAGGGAACTGCTATAGCTGATAAACACTTTCAACAAAGTGGCAGGATACAAGATTAACAATAACAACAACATACAAACACATGGAAACAAGCAAACAAAACTAATAGCCCTCTGCTATACAAACACAAACAGGCTGTGAAAGAAATCAGAGAAACAACACTCTTCACAATAGCCTCAAATAATATAAAATATCTTGGTGTAACTCTAATCAAGAAAGTGAATGATCTGTATGACAAAGACTGCAAGTCTTTAAAGAAAGAAATTGATGAAAATGTCAGAAGATGGAAAAAAAATCTCCCATGCTCATGGATTGGTAGGATTAACATAATAAAAATGGCCATTTACCAAGGACAATCTACAAATTCAGTTCAATTACTAAATTTCATTGCATACAAAATTGCATGCAAAATTCCAACACAATTGTTTTTTATTAGACATATTCTTTATTTACATTTCAAATGTTGTCCCTTTTCCTGGTCCCCCCACAAAAATCCCCTAACCCATCTCCCAGTGTTCACCAATTCACCTACTGTCCCTTCTCTCTGTCTAGGTACTTCCCTACACTGCTGCATTGAGCCTTCACAGGGCCAAGGGCCTCTCCTCCCTTTGATGTCCCAAAAGGCCATCCTCTGCTGCATATGCAACTGGAGCTATGTGTCCCTCCATGTGTACTCTTTGGTTGATGGTTTAGTCCCTGGGAGCTCTGGGGGTACTGTGTGGCTCATTTTGCTGTTCCTCCTATGGTGCTGCTAACCCATTCAGCTCCTTGGGTCCTTTCTCTAGCTCCTCCATTGGGGGACCCTGTGCTCAGTTCAATGGTTGGCTGAAAGTGTCCCTCTCTGTATTTGTCATGCACTGGTAGAGCCTCCCAGGTGACAGCTAGATCAGGCTCCTGTCAGCAAGCACTTGTTGGCATCCACAATAGTGTCTAGGTTTGGTAACTATATATGTTATGGATCCCTATGTGGGGCAGTCTCTGGATGGTCTTTCCCTCAGATTCTGCTCCATTCTTTGTCTCTGTATCTGCTCTTTTGGGTATTTTGTTCCCCCTTCTATGAAGGTCCAGAGCATCCATATTTTGTTCTTCCTTCTTGATCTTCATTTGATCTGTGAATTGAATCTTGGGTATTCCAAACTTCCTTGAAGGAACAGTTCTCATCTTCATATGGAAAAACAAAACAACAACAAAAAGATTACTCAGGATATCTTAAAACAATCTTGTACGATAAAATAACTTCTGAAGGTATCACCAGCCTGATTTTGAGCTGTACTACAGAGATATGCTAATAAATGCCTCATGGTATTGGCATAAAAACAGTCAGGTTGATAAAGGGAATTGAATTGAAGACTCAGACATAAATCCATACACTTATTAACATCTTATTTTTTATAAACAAGACACAAATATACTATAAAAAGACAGCATTTTCAACAAATGTTGCTGGATTAGATGGATATTGGCATATAGGAGAATGTAAATAAATCCATATCTATCAACTTGTACAAAACTCAGTTTTAAGTGGATCAAAGACCTCAACAGAAAACCAGATACATTGAACCTGACAGAAGAAGAAGTAGGGAGTAGTCTTTCTCCTGTATTTCTTGAAGAGATTTATGGGAGTAGTCTTAACACATTGGCACAGTAGACAACTTCTTAAACAGAACACCAATAACTCAGGCACTAAGATCAAAAATTAATAAATAGAACCGCATGAAACTGAAAAGCTCCTGTAAGGCAAAGGACACTGCCAATAGGACACAATGACAGCTTACAGAATAAAAAAGAATTCATCAACTCTACCATCTGACAGAGAGCTGATATCCAAAATACATAAAAAAAAACTGAAGAAGATAGATAGCAATAAATCAAATAATCCAATTAAAGAGGGAGAATAACAATATAAACAAAAAGTTCTCAACTGGCCACAAACTACTTAAACGAATTTTCAGCATCTTCAGCCATCAGAGAGATCTAAATCAAAATGACTTTGAAATGTCATCTTATACCTGTCACAATGACTACATTAAAAACACCAGTGACAGCTCAGACAAGTGAGGTTGTGTAGCAAGGAACACATTGCTCCATTGCTGTTGGGACAACTTGTATAGCCATTTTGGAAATCAATGTGTTGGTTTTTCTGAAAATTTGGACGTGATCTCCCTCAAGATCCAGTTATACTACTCCTGGGCATATGCCTAAAAGATGCTCCATCCTACCACAAGAATACCTGGCTGAACTTTGTTCATAGCCACTTTATTCATTATAGCCAGAAACTTAAAACAACCTAGATGTTGAAGACTGGAAAATTAAAATATGGTATATTTCAATAAATGTGTCAAAAACACATCATGAAATTTGAAGGCAAATGTATGGAACTAGAAAAATATCATCCAGAGTAAAATTACTCAAACCCAGAAAGACAAACATGCTATGTACACACTTATAAGTGAATATTAGCTATAAAGTAAAGGATAATCATGCTACGATCCACAGACCCGGAGAGGCATGCTCAATGGGGATATTTTGATCTCCTTGGGAAGTGCAAATAGAATAAATTTTGTAGGTTGACTGAGGGTGGGTAGGCATAGGAACAGGGTGGATCCGATTCAGGGTCAGAAGGAGAAAGATAGAACTGGGAGAGATGCCTGAAGTTGGGGACTCATTTTGGGGTGAGATAGAAACCTATTGCAATGGAAACTACCAGAAATCAACCAGGGTGACCATAGTGAACACTTCTAGTAATGGGACATATGGAGCATTAACTGGCCATTCTTTGTAACCAGGCAAGACTTCCAGATGAGGGATTGGAAAAACAACCCAGTCACAAAGCCATTCACCTACAATTTGATCTGCCTATAATATTTGCTAGAGTAAAAATAGTACCAAACTTGTGGGAGTGGACAACTTATGACTTTTTCAACTTGAGACCTATGCCAGGAGATGGAGGCTGTGTTTGACACTACCTGGAAGGCTAGGAACTAGAGGCTGGGTAATCCAGAGACGTAGGATAGAATGAAACACCACTGCCAAAAAATGTCAATGAAATTATTCTTAGTGACACTCTGCTGTACTCTTAGACTGAAGCTTCATAATGATAATTAGAGGGACTTCATCCAGCAACTGATGGTAGCAGATACAGAGACCCAAGTCAAATGTTAGGCAGAGTTGGGAGAGAAAAGTTTGTAGGAGCTGTAGAAGTCAATGACATCACAAGAAAATGGCCCATAGAATCAGCTAATCAGGGAGCCTGTATGGGTCTGACCTATGTCCTCTGCTTATATGTTATGGTTGTGTGTGTTCCTGTGGGAAGCCTAATGGTGGAGGCTGTCTCTGACTCTTTTGCCCACTTTTTGGGATCCCTTTCCTACTATTAGTTTGACTCGTTCAGTCTCAATATGAGCAGATATGCCAGGTCTTATTGTAACTACATATGTCATATTTGGTTGCTAGCCCTGGGAGGCCTACCTTTTCTGAAAATAGAAGACTATACATAGAATCCATTAAATTAAATATTTTCAAGTCTAGGATGAAATAATTATTCATAATATAGGAATTTAAATCAGGTATGATAAACACTGATTTAACCAGTGATTTGAATCTATAACTTCAATTTAAAATGTGAATATTCCCATTGCCAGGAAAATTATGATCAGTAATAAGGAATTGAATTACTAGCTTGGGGATGAAGGGATGAAGACAGAGAAGTAATGAAGTTGCTACTCCTTGTCTTATTAAACTCAACGAGCCAAGCATATCTTTGAAAGAAAACAGTAAGTAGAAAACAAAGTCATATATGTTTGTTTCACCTTGATATTTTGTGTTAGAATATCACAACATTACAAATGATAACCAATTGGGATCACAAAACTTCTGCTTGGAATAAAGCAAAGGTCAAGTCTTATGCAAGAGACTGGGTATTTGAGATTCAGTGTTAAAGTGCTATAATTCAGTGTAGTGTGCCACAGAATCCTAATAAAGGAGTAAAGGGCAAAATTGAGACATTTAATGATGATGAAACTAATAACATGAATTGTGTTATGGAAAATTTCATCCTTAATCTGTTCTGTAACCAGATGGAAGAGAAGAGTGCCATGTAAATGAGCATTAGCAAGTACAAGAACATGGAATATGATGTTCAACGATGTAGCCAAGAAATGCAAACAGGTTTGGTTGTAATAGTACTAGCTGACCAAAATGTATTCCAAATGAGACTGAAATTTATCCTGAAGCCTTGTTATAAAGACTACGCTACCAACTAAGTTCAAAACACTTGTATATTACCCCATGAAAGATGGAAGTCCACTAGAGATATTTTAGTAAAGTAATTAGATTTTGGTTTTGTATGGTAAAAATTATATTTGGATTATACAAAGGCAAGCTGACATTTATGAAGTTGATATTAGTTAAAAGGTATTGATGGCAGTTGAATTTATGTGTCAATCTGCATAGAATACAGAAGGCCAGGCATCTTGTGAAATGTTCCTTCTGGGTGTATCTGTGAAGGCGCTTCCAGGAAGGATTGTCAATGGAATGTTGAGTGCCCTCAATGTGGGAGTGGTCATCATCTCATTCGCTGAGGGTAAGAATAGGTTGGGCAGTGGTGGAAAGAGATGTACATGACCAAATCAAAGAGTGCAGGCACTGATGCAATAACGAACCCGTTGCCTATATGAGGAGATTCAGAGGTAGTAAGAAGTAACAAACAAGGTTTCAACAATAGAGCAGAATTTTGGATTAATATTTGAGGAATAATCAAGAGCAGGGAGGCAGGAGTGGGTGGATGGGTGGAGGAACACCCTCATAGAAGCAGTAGGATGGGGATAGGATAGGGGGTTTCTGGGAGGGAGGAAACTGGGTAAGGGGATAACACTTGAAATGTAAATAAATTAAAAATAATAACAAGAAAAAAAAGAGAGACATGTAAACCTTCCAATTTAAACATACTAGTCTAAAACTTTGAAGGTTCTCATTATACATGTGAAAGAACATATGGTGTTTGACTTTCTTGGTCTGATTTACTTTGTTTAATATACTTTTTACAGTTCCACCAATTTTCCTTACAATTTTAAAATTCCATGTTTTAGGCCGAACAAAGTTCCTTTGTGCATTCATTATTCATCTATCTGTCAAAGGACAGCTAGAGTAATTTTATTTCCTGGCTATTGTGAAGAGATCAGCAAAGAACATGGGTGTGTGTGTATCTCTGTAGTATGAACAACATATCATACATGCTGGTTGTAGAACACAGAGAAAGCATGCCAACACTGAGCTAGAAGCTTCCTTCCTTCGGGCTAATTTTATAGCACTAGAGGTTTGAGACATGCATCCAGGAGAGAAAAGTCAGCAATGGTCTTCCCCAGCTTTAGATATTGTGTGCTGCACTAGAAACTGAGTAAGAGATGCTTACTGGTACAATAGTGGCATGGCAGTGATGGGGTAACCAGCTCATTTCTTCCTTAGATTTGAGGCTGTCCTTACATGATGGAGTTCTTATTCCTTATTGTGAACCTCACCAAAGGCCATGATTGGTGTAGTTGTAGGTGTAAAGGATGAACATGCTATTTTAGTTTGGTTGAAGGGCATGTTGTCAAATTGTGTCATAGATACTGAATTTAAAATACTCATAGAATAAGTGCTGCTGTAAGCCTTGCTCAAAGATGCTTCTCTTTACAATAGTGGTTCATGCAGAGTGGTAGGCGGTCAAGATGTTAAAAACAGTTGAGTGCTTATAGTTAACTGTGGCTTCCATACTACTCCCTCTAAGGTTTAAGGAACACAAGATGACTGGAGTAGAACAAATGTAGAAAGAAACAATAGAGAGGAGCACAGGGAAATGCTTTCTTTTGGAAATGGCATGATTGTGGCTCTTATACCCTCATGGGAGCTGATGTTGCCTCTGTAGGGTTTACATAGGACGGAGTGGGTGAATATGGAAGGGGTGCTGCCTGGGGAAGTGAAAAGCAGCCAGTGGCTGATGGAAGAGAGGAACTCATTCTCTTTAGTAATTTAGTTTTTGGTGAGTTGTTCATGCATCAGTGGATAGCTCTATTACCCAGTTAAACCATAGGTCAAAAAGCAAGTGACACGTGAAGGAAGGATGAGGACTTGGTGTGGAAAGGTGAGAAACAAGGAATGAGACACAGGCAGTAAAGAACAGAAGATTGTGTGTGTGTGTGTGTGTGTGTGTGTGTGTGTGTGTGTGATATGCATGTATGAAGTCTGTAAAATATTAACTTAATAAAGGTATCTTTATAATCAAATGCATTCTAAAATGACAGAAGTAACCTTGTGAGGGGATGAGAGAACCTGTATCACAGATGTCATGGCAAACGAGGATTTTAATGTTGTGTACATTATCATCAAGTGGTTCATACTGGCAAGGAAAAAATAAAGAAAAAAGATCTCCACTGAAAAAGTTTTCAGCTTTACTAAGACTTAGTCACCAAATGAGGGGGTAAAATTGATTACAGTGGCTTTAAAAAAGAAGGAAGAAAAAAATTAAAAATAATGATGAGTTTATATTTTCTCAACAAAGTGCTCTGTTGTGCACTTTACAGATGTTTTTGGATCGTTGAAAAACACCTTACTAGTTTTTTCACAATAGCTCTTCTTATGTTAGGACTCAAGGAAGTTTATTTTTAACCAGCAATGCCTCTGTGGTTTCTGGTTTGTAATTCAGTTGATTATGTCTCTCTCTGTCTCTCTCTCTCTCTCTCTCTCTCTCTCTCTCTCTCTCTCTCTCTCCATTTCTTCTTTCATTTTATTCGGATGTGGAAATAAATCTAAACTTTTACTATTTTTATTCATTATTTTAAATTATGTTCATTAGCATGTGTGCGCATGCACACTTGTAAAAGTGAAAGAGGTCAGAAGATAACTTGTAAGAGCTGGTTCTTTCTTATTACTGTGTGAGTCCTGGAGTTATCAGTGCCTTAATCCACTGAGACATCTCAATGACTCCAAAGTACTATTTGAACAATGACTTGGCAAGCTCCGACAGAAACATTTGGGACCAATTTTTAGCATATGTACTATTAAAAACTGCATATAATCATGACTTCAGATCTTCAAATTGTTTAGTTTACTCTTTTCTCACCCACTCAATATTTTTACACTTTCTTTTATTTTATTTTATTTTATTTTTTTCATTTTTATTTTTATTTATTTCTTTTTTATTTACATTGCAAATGATTTCCCCTTTTCTGGGTCCCCACTCCCCGCAAGTCCCATAAGCCCTCTTCTGTCCCCCTATTCTTCCATCTACCCCTTCCCACTTCCCTGTTCTGGAATTCCCCTATACTCTTGCACTGAGTCTTTCCAGAACCAGGGCCCACTCCTCCATTCTTTTTGGACATCATTTAATTTGTGGATTATGTCCTGGGTATTCAAAGTTTCTAGGCTAATATCCACTTATCAGTGAGTGCATACCATGATTGATCTTTTGAGACTGGGTTACCTCACTTAGTATGATGTTCTCCAGCTCCATCCATTTGTCTAAGAATTTCATGAATTCATTATTTCTAATGGCTGAATAGTACTCCATTGTGTAAATATACCACATTTTTTGTATCCATTCCTCCATTGAAGGACATCTAGGTTCTTTCCAGCTTCTGGCTATTACAAATAGGGCTGCTATGAACATAGTGGAGCATGTGTCCTTATTGCATGCTGAAGAATCCTCTGGATATATGCCCAGTAGTGGTATAACAGGGTCCTCAGGAAGTGACATGCCCAGTTTTCTGAGGAACCGCCAGACTGATTTCCAAAGTGGTTGCACCATCTTGCAATCAACAGACTGGGAAAGAATCTTCACCAACCCTAAATCCAACAGATGGCTAATATCTAATATATACAAAGAACTCAAGAAAGTAGAACCCAGAGATCCAAATAACCCCATTAAAAAGTGGGATACGGAGCTAAACAAAGAATTTTCACATGAAGAACTTCGGAGAGCTGAGAAACACCTTAAGAAATGTTCAACATCATTAATCATTAGGGAAATGCAAATCAAAACAACCCTGAGATTTCACCTCACACCAGTCAGAATGGCTAAGTTCAAAAACTCAGGAGACAGCAGGTGTTGGCGAGGATGTGGAGAAAGAGGAACACTCCTCCACTGCTGGTGGGATATTTTTACACTTTCATTCCTACTGGCAAGAATATGGGATCATCCAGTTCTGGCATAGGTGTCCTCCTCCTGCCTAGTGGTTGTGGTTCCCAGGTCACCTGCAGATCAGAGATGATGGTCATTTCTTAAGAGTAAGCACAATGGAACCTTTCTTTGCTCTGGCTTCCACATGCTGTTGATCTTCAAAGGCTGAACCTCAAGTGCCATGCTGTGATAAATAGCACCTCAGAATCCTATTGATTTAAACTATACTTGCATTTGACTTCACTTTGATAATATCAGTGCAAACTGCTTTCTTTACTCACTGAGTTTCAAGAACACATCAGCAGGAATTAAAGATTTGCCCTGTTCCTAGTAAGATCATATCACTTATTCTCTGTGTACTGTAGCTGTCTTCCTTTCCAAGAAAAATCTCTCCATTTGAATATTAACTTAGCAAGCTCAGACAGAAAGGTCTGGTGCCAGTATCTAGCATGTATACTCTAAAGAAATACATACAAGCATGACTCCAGGTATTCAAATTGTTTAAGTGAAGGAAATTTGTGTAGGAAAAATCATAAAAACTGTATCAGCTAGCTATTACTGCATAACAAACCACACCAAACTTAGTGGTTCTAAATAAGAGCACTTTACCTGCTCAGGAGGTATTAGGACAGTCTCATCTGGGTGGATTGGCCACCTCTTTTTCTTTTTTACTTGTAAGATTCTTCACATGGCTGCTGGCACCAGCAGTGACTTACTTTTCTTTTGTGCATCTGTGTCTTCTCTCTGCTTCAGACTCCAGTAAGGCCCTTCTGAAGTCTACAGTGAACTCTACAGTTTCCTTAACCCCTTTGTAGGTATTCTGTAGTATATATTTGTGTGTGTATGCATGTGTGCACATATATAGAGCTACATATGATCTGATAGTATTAATAAATAAGTCATAAGCAATGAAATAAGTTATTGCAAATATCCAGTAACAAAGTGACTTTGGTATTGATAAACAATAGGCGACACTATTGAATATAGCTTATGAATTTAATGTTAGTTAATAAATTTTGACATTGTGAGAAGACAAAATTCTCTCTTAAATGATACTGTCTGTATACCAAGAAGTATATCATCCTATACTGTTTGGAGTCCACAGAGGTTAGAGGGCATATCTAGGGGCATATCTAGATGGTAGAAATGTTAGCACAATAATAAAAATATTTTACTGTAGCTACTATTTAGTGATTCCACTATGATTTACTACCTGTAATTGTACTATCTAATTAATGCTTACATCACTTCCTAGGAAAGTGCTATTATTGTCCCCAGTCAAAAATTGAGAAAACATAGCCCTGAAGAGACAAAGTAGCTAAAGTTGTGATGGGGGGAAAGGACAAATTACACTGTAGTGGTAAGCATGCCAAGTTACTGGGCCCACCCTCTCACTGTGCTTTCTTACAGTACCATAGATGAGGACAAGCACTGCGACACAGTTTGGTTTGTGTGACTTTAGTAGGAATATTTGCACAACAATGTATCACTAAGTTTTTCCTGGACATTTTTTTTCCTGCATTTTTTCCCCTCAGCCATTAGTTTGAGTTTGCAAGTAGGGAAAGTATCCATAGTGATTTATTTTCATCTCAACTTCAACACGTTCTGGGCCATTTTATCAGTCTATGGGGAAAACAAATTGTTGTTTTTGTTTTGATTTGGTTTGTTTAAAAAAAAAAAAGCATGGCTTGCTAGGTAAAACTATTCTAAGCATTTGCCTGGGGACATCTCCTTTGGCAGACAACCTATTTGTAGAGTCCAGTTCCTATCAGCTCATACTTGAGATTAATGATGTGGGAAGGGGTTGAACACTCAAGGTGGCAGGATTTGTGATTTAACTGCAACGCCGGTACAAATCAATCCACCTTACATCTCACAGTCATCTTGCAGAAGGAAGAGAGAGGGGAATAGGTGGAAAGGCAGGGGGAAAAGGCAATACGTATTTCATTACAGAGAACTGTTAGTGATTTCTTTGCTTGCCTTTTGTATTTATCTTCTTGTTTACTCTTAAAGAGTAAGCAGCTCTGAGCAGAAAACCTCTGCTGGAATATACTTCCTTTTGATGAAGATTTAGACATAACACAGGAAACACTCTTCCTGGTAAAAAAAACCTAGCTTGAATTTCAAGAAAGATCCTCTAAATGAGATGACTTCTGGGCAAGGAGACACGGACAAGTATGATGTTTAGGACCAGGAGAAGGTAAGATGGGTTCAGTGTTCCAGGATTCTGACAGCTCATTGTTGTTGCTACAGCCAAGGAATGAAGACATATTTGGCCCAGAATTCCTTATTCTTAGACATTATGAAAAGCTGAAACATGCAAGAATGAAGAACTGTCCAGAACTGTGCTGGATTTGATCTTGGCTCTTAAACTCTCTTAGTTGTTGTATATGTCAGCTCATCTTAGCCGTTTATTAAGTAGACAATGACATAGTTCTTCATATAATCAGATAGAACTTCTGAAGACTTTCTCAAATCTTGGAAGATTTTTACTGTATTCACACAATTGTAAGAAAAGGCATGTGAAAATGCTGTGTATTTATGACAGCCACCATCACTGTGATGCTCCTGCTGCAGGAGAAGCTGGTAGTTGTACTCTGGCTGCCATTTCCCTCCTCTTCCACAGTGGTAAAATGCTGTGGTTTTGCCTCACCGTTTCCAAGAATGAAGGAAGCTTCATTTGTCCTGAGACATCCTGTCCCAACAGTAAAATTTCAGACAGATATAAACAGGATTGTTCTATATCAGTACCTAAAATGCTTCCTGATAGGATATCTAGGCACAATGTAGCCAAGCCTGTATTTATCTACTGTAGTGAGGACCAGAATTCACACTGTGGGTTCAAATTTTAAAATAGAAGATGTCAGTGATAAAGAACATCATGCCAAATAATTTTCAAAGACTTGTGTTGGAAAATGAGTCCATGGATCATTCAACAGAGCTGTCATACCTGACCTTCATGAAATTCTACCCCTTGAAAGAGAAAGATGTCTCTCAGAGTTAAGTCACTGCAATTTTGAACTTTTTGGACTTTCACTCAATCCTTCCATGAGTAGGATTATAATATATGATATATAATTAGATACCATGTCCAGGAATGAAATGAACAGGAAATATAAAACATATGCCAAGCAAACTTTATTTAATGATAGGCATAAATCAATACTTGAATCAGCAAAGGCTCATGTTAATTATCTAGATGAGAAGATTCGATAGTATAAAGATAGAAATTCTTCCAAAATTAACATATAAGTTCCAGGTAAACTCAGTCAAATTTACAAAAAAAAAAAAAAATTCTTAGTGACTCTAAAAAGATTCATCTGTTGAGATAGCTGGGTTGGTAAAGGCACATCCTGTATGGATCTGACAACCTGATTTCAAGTCCACTTAAATGTGGAAGAAGAGAATTAACTCTACACGGTTGTCCATTGACTTGTGGCATGTGCATACACACATACACTGCACACAAAATAACCAACTCAATTATAATATTATAATTGCATGTTTATATATAATATATAGTTTTCATATATTATATAAAATTAATATAATATTCATAAAATAAGTTAGAAACTTAAAAAATCTCACATCAAAATTGTAAGAAAAAGAATCATGAATAGAGGCTGCTTTAAAGTATTAAAATATATAGATTAAAATAAAGTATACTTTTTAAGCATCCAAAGTAGATCAATGAAACAAAAATAGACAAACTACATATGCATGAATATAACATACACAGGTATAATGTGTACAAGTAAGCATGCCTATATGCCTACATGTTTGATGGGTATAGATGTACACATAATACATAATACATAGAATGTGTAAGAGTAAAGATATATCCTTAATAGTGTCAGGTACTGGTTCTCGCTTGTGGAGTGGATCTCAAGTTGGGCCAATCATTGTTTGGCCATTCCCTTGGCTTTGCTCCATCTTTGTCCCTGCACTTCTTATAGGCAGGACAAATTCTGGGCTGAAGATTTTATGGGTGTGTTGAACTCCTTATCACTCCGCTGGGAGTCCTGCCTGTCCATAGGTAGTGGCCACTTCAAGCTCTATGTTCCCCACTGCTAGGAATCTCAGCTAGAGTCAAACTCATAAACTGCCTAGAGCCTCCCCATCCCAGGTCTCTGGAATGTGCGACAGATGCCTACCTCCCCCACTCCACCCATCACCCACCCTTGCTTTCCATTCACTCTCCCACCCTCTCTCTCTGGTTCTCCCTCTATCTGATCTACCCTGTTTTGTTTCCTATTACCTCTCCCATTTAATTCCATCCATCTATCCATTACCAAAGCCAAACATCAGACAGACATCAGAAAGTCTTGTGGAAGAGTTGGGGGAAGCATTGAGGAACCTGGGGTGGTGGGAAAGGACTCCATAGGAAGACCAGCTGAATTACTAACCTGGACCCTTGGAAGCTCCCAGAGACTGAAATCCTAACCAAAGAGGATGCAAGGGCTGGGTGTTGCTTCCTTCCCATGCATATGTAGCAGATGTGCAGCATGGTCATCATGGGGGTCCCCCAACAACTGGAAAGGAGGCTTACCCTGACTCTGATGCCTGCCTATGGATCCTGTTCCCCTAACTGAGCTGCCTTGACTGGCCTCAGTTGGAGAGGATACACCTAGTCCTGCATTCACTTGAGGTGCCAGGGTGACTTGGTATCCAGGAGGAACCTCCCCCTTCTCAGAGGTGAAGCAGACAAGGATGGGAGGAGGGACAGTGTGAGGGGGATTGGGAGAAGAGGGGCTGCAATTGGGATGAAAACTCAATAAATTAACAAATTAATGGAAAAAAGTAAAGATGTATAAACATAAATATGTGCTTAAGAGTTTAAAAGTGTTTACTGACTGATGTTAAAGCACTTATGTAGATTATTAGGAGAAATGTTATTTTAATGTAAGTTTCAAAAAATACATTCCAAGTAAGATATACATATACATTTAGAAAAAAATTAAAAACATAATAATAGTGTAATATAGGAAATGATTTAAAATTGCCTTGGGTTAGAAGAACTCTGCTAAAAATTCTCACATTATTACTATACTTCTATTTCATATATAGAAAGTTATAAAAGAATCTAGAAGCTCTTAAGGCTCCAAAATATCTAAATTAGAAAATTAATTGGGGACAGGAGATGGTTAAGAGGTTAAGAAAACTTGTTGCTTTTACAGAATACTCAGGTTTGAATCCCAGTACCCACATGGTGAATCACAAACACTTGAAATCTCAGTTCAAATAATATAATATTCTCCTTTTACTTCTGTGTCTTAGTTAGGCTTTTACTGCTGTGAACAGACACCATGACCAAAGCAACTTTTATAAGGACAACATTTAATTGGGGCTGCTTACAGGTTCAGAGGTTCAGTCCATTATCATCAAGGAGGCAACATGGCAGCATCCAGGCAGGCATGGTGCAGGAGGAGGTGAGAGTTCTAGATCTTCATCTGAAGGATACTGGCAGAATACTGGCCTCTGGGCAGCTAGGATGAGGGCCTTAAAGCCCACAATCACAGTTTCACACCTACTCCAACAGGATCACACCTTCTAATAGTGCCATTCCCTGGGCTGAACATATACAAACTGTCATAGTTACCAAGCACATACAAGGTTCATACATACATACAAACATACATACATACATACATACATACATACATACATACATACATACGGGCAAAAAATATGTGTTTTCATACACATAAAATAAAGAAATCTTTTAGAGAATGTAAATTAAGCCAGACAGCGGTGGCACACACCTGTAATCCCAGCACTCTGGGAGGCAGAGGCAGGCGAATTTCTGAGTTTGAGGGCAGCCTGGTCTACAGAGTGAGTTCCAGGATAGCCAAGGCTATACAGAGAAACCCTGTCTCGAAAAAAACCAAATCCTTCCCCCGCAAAAAAACCAAAAAAAAAAAAAGTAAATTATTTAACTGTTTGACTAGTACCATTTAAAAAAAAAACTTGTTTTAGGCTATTTTCTCAAATTTATGATTACTTATTGAAGCTTGCCACCTGTTTTTCATAACCTTACAAATATTTTATCCTACTTAGATAGAAATGAAGCGATCACAGTACCAAAAGATATCCACTGTCTTGAATAAATGTGGATGCCAATCATTAAGGAAAGACTATGTGTTTAATTAACTGTTATTTTCTCCATAAATCTGCAACAACTGCTTTGGAAGAATGTTGCAGGATTTTCCCTGTCCAATCACATTAGGACGGTGGAAGGCCTGTGATTGGACAGGAAAAGGGAGGCGGAGCTAGGCGTAGGGGAGAAAGAGGTCTGAAGGAGAAGGGAAGAGAACCAAGATGGCTTTGGACATGGACCTGTGTGGCATTTACTAGTCACAAATAGCCAGGTTTTTATAAGGTTAGAAATATTGGGATAAAGCTTTTATCATTATCAATTGGCTCTTATATTACTGCCTTGGCATCTTGTAAATTGTGATTTTTATTGATACATAAATCTGATTGATTAATTAAGCTTTAAGATTTTGATTTACTTGGTTACTGGAATGTGGGTCTGCCAATTAAAGGGGTTTATGGCTGAGAGAAAACTCAGCTTGGATGCTGTGGGAGCTAACTAGGAGAGAATAGCTTGGCATGGAGCGGGACCCCACCACCATGGTGTCGTGGCCTGATGGGGCCAGAGAGTTGGTGTGGGATCATTTTAATATTTCCTGAAACAGAAGAGAGATGTGAACAAACAGGAGTCCAGAAGATCTCTGCTTCTGCCCTGTAGTAGTGTGAAACACGCGGTTCCTTACTGGACAATAGTTATGTTTATAAATTGGTTGTATGTGTCTTCAATACAGAAAATGTGGTATATATACACAGTGCAGTACTATTCAGCAATTAAAAACAATGACTTCATGAATTTTTTAGGCAAATGGTTGGAACTAGAAAATATCATCCTAAGAGAGGTAACACAATCACAAAAGAATACACAGGGAATGCAATCATTGATAAGTGGATAATAATTAGCCCTGAAACTCTGAATACTGAAGATACAATTAGCATATCAAATGATTCTCATGAAGAAGGAAGAAGAGGGCCCTAATCCTGGAAAGGCTTGATCCAGCATTGTAGGGGAGTACCAGAACAGAGAAAAGGGAGGGGTAAAGATAGGAGAATGGATGGAGAGAAGAGGACTTATGGGACAAATGGGGAGGGGGGAACTGGGAAAGGGGAAAGCTTTTAGATTGTAAACAAAGAATATATAAAATAAAAACATATATAAAAAAATAAATTGGTTGCATATTATTAAGTTTTGCTGAACATTGTGAGTTCTTCCCCACAAATGTTCCAATGGGTCATGGAGAACCAGAGACACAGGCATAGCTGTTAAGTCATTTTCTTTTCTTTTTTACTTTTTTCTTTTTTCTAACTTACAGAAGCAATGATTTAGAAATTATAATTGATTAAATGATCACAAAATAATCTAGTGTAAGATTTCTGGCATTGAACTGGGCATAGGACCTTGCCTGCCTTTGACACTGTCCACCACATTATTGACACCATGTCAGGTGAAGATCATTGCTATCCATGCTCCTGGATATTCCAGGACACTCACACACTCAGAAGGGCTGCAGACTGCATTCTCTCCATGTGCCCACAGGCACCGACCTGGGACCTTCATGGAGGTCCTACCTTTTTCTCCCATGCTCTAGCCTTTCTCATACTGCACCAAAGATTCAACCTTTGGGGCCTACAGAATGAGGGCCCACCAGGAGCCCATGGCCTCCCTGGATCAGAGAGAGAAGCCCTCTCATTGACTGCCTGAATGGTATTGAATCCCATACCACTGAAAGCGCCACTCACCACTGCTGCATCCTGGGATATACAAGACTACACACAATGGGAGGTTTGTGTGGAGGAGGAAGACAACTGAACATTTGTATAAAACATAAAAAGTTTACTGATTGGGGTGGGGTAATATTTATTTGTTGTAAATAGAAAATGCTAGACTTGAATATCATATTAAAATTCCATTTCTACTATGGCCTGGTCTAAACAGATTTCTGGCATTGTCTCAAATCTTCCAAAAGGTACTTACAAGCAGCCAGTTCCAAAACTGTACATATCCCAGATCACCATGAATATCCACCATTGTGAATCTATGCTATCTCAGAATTAATTAAATATAAGTGGAAAATACTCTTAAGAAGACTGTAAAACTCAGCCGACTGAAAGCAGAACTATGTATTAGCATGTTCTACAATCTCAAGAGATTAGATTGGTCATGTCTCCTTCCCTTTTCACAAAATATTTTACAGTTTTATAGTGTGTTATATATATATATATATATATATATATATATATATATATACATTCTATATCATATAGTATTTATAATAATTTTATATTTTATAGTATATGTAGTATCTTTATAGTAAAGAACAAATAGGACTAGAAAGTTGGCTCAGTGGTTAAGAGCACTGGCTTCCTTTCCAGAGGAAACAGGTTCTAGTCTCAGCATACGCATGTCAGTTTACAACCATTTTAGCTGCAATTTCACAGAATCTCATGCCTTTTTCTGGTCTCCTAGAGCAGTGCACACACATGGGGCACAGACACACATGCAGACAAAACATTCATACAGGTAGCATCAAGTTAAGCCTTTACAAAGAATAAGCCAATGTCATTCTTGGCAAAGATCAAGGCATATTTAAACAGACAATTTTTCAACTCACAAAACACTGTTATTTCCACCTGATCAAAGGCATCAATTGCTGCAAGTCTACAACACTACACTGCAAGTTGTTTTTCTCAGTGCTCAGAGGCTTCGGCTGCCCTTATCATCCCAGCCATATGACACTGTGATCGAGAGATACACACGCAGAGACACACACCATGCTTCATTAATTTTATTTGTTTACTTTGGTGAAAGCTCTAGCCCCTCATCCAAACAGCTTCTTCTTTTTCTGGGTCAAGAGCACCAAATGATGGATGGAGTGTGACGTTACTGGAAAGGATTCTGAGCCGCTTCTACCCTTGCTCTGCAACCTAAGAGTCAGGGCCTGGGATGGCCCTTCAGGTTTCGGTGCTCCTGTGTACACATGAAATCTTGTATGCAGCTAAACAGGAAATTGTACTGCTGAAAGTCAGTCCTGAGAGAAGGTTAGGGAAGTGGGGTGAGTGCAAGCATGGCGAATGTGTGAAGAAGACAACTGTACCCCAAATTCTCATGCCTTTAAACTAACTATAATACACTAAAGATATTCTAATATCATGGAGAAATTCCTTCTGGCTGTATTAACATTATACATGCATGTATTTTGAATCATCTGATTGGTTAATAAATTCTGTTTCCTGGGTTATCAGCAGCAGGACTTTGCTTACACAGGGACAGACAAGAAAGTAGGCTAAAGATGATAAAGGTACTCATATTCTGTGTTTCCCGAAACACCTCCCCAGGCCACGTAATTGCAAGCATGTTCCTGTGCCTGTTAAATCAACAGACACTTGGGCTAACTCCATATATTCAAATCCCATTTCTACTGTTTTCTAGCTAAATGACCATAAAGAATGCCCTTCATTTCTTTATGCTGTTGAGACAAATGGAGATAATCTATTTCAATAGAATACATAAAATGCCTGACCCCAGCACTATTGTAGCTGTTTCTTTCAGTGTCATAATTGTTAGAAACCACTGTCAAAGTGGCTTTTGTTAGAGCCAGGGAATTTACCTCTTGTCATTGTGAATAGATTGCAATTTTTAACAGCTTTACCTGGAATTCTAGTGAGACTGGACCAAGAAGATACTCAGCTTACTATAACATTACAGTAAAATAAAGTGTGGCCTGGCCTTTTTCACATGCAGTATCCTAAACTTAAGCTCCTCTCATCTGAACCCTAAATTTTTGGCAGGTCAAACTGATTCCCTCTTGCATGCCGACCACGGATCCCCTAGGATGTAACAAGGCTCCTTTTTCTAGAAGCAGTAGAATTTGCAGATCCAAGATGGTAGGTATCAGGACATAGAAACTGCAAAGGTCATTGACACAAAATGGTATCAGGAAGTGTTTCATACATTTTTATCATATTAATATACTCAGTCCTTGTAACATTTCATGAGATGGAGTGAAAACAACACACTAAGGTGAACCTCTAAGCCTTGAGCTCCAGGGTGGTTCCTGACCATGGCTGATTTTGTGAATGCTCTTGAAACTGAGCTGTCCTTGCACAGCTCAGAAAGTACTTCATTGTTAGTGAGACTTATTCACAGCTTATGAGTTTACCTTCCAGTGAGATTATAAATTCACTGAGGGAAAACACCACACTGTATGAAGCGTGCTCTCCAACATACCCATCACGGCAGGAATAGTTTCAGAAGTTTTCTATCTACTGAGTAGGCAGTGACAGTTGAGGAAGAAGACATTCAATGTAACTGTTGTATAGAGAATATGTTTACTTGGAGTTTGTGTTGGTGGAGAGACTGACCAAATTTGCAATGATAAAAACATTAATGGTGAGAATGACAGGCCTGCTAACCGTGCAAGAAAGAGTCCTGTGTGTAAAAATCAGTTTTATTCTCCTGATGTAATTGTCATCTCAGACACTATGTTCATAGCAGCCCTATTTATAATAGCCAGAAACTGGAAAGAACCCAGATGTCCCTCAAAGGAGGAATGGATGCAGAAAATGTAGTATATTTATACTATGGAATACGACTCAGCTATTAAAAACAACGAATTCATGAAATTCTTAGGCAAATGGGTGGAACTGGAAAATATCATCCTAAGTGAGGTAACCCAATCACAAAAGAACACACATGGAATGCAGTCACTGATAAGTGGCTATTAACCCAGAAGCTCTGAATACCTAAGACACAATTCACATATCAAATGATGCCCAAGAAGAAGGAAGGAGAGGTCCCTGGTCCTGGAAAGGCTCAGTACAACAGTGTAGGGGAATACCAGGACAGGGAGGTGGGAGAGGGTTGATTGGGGAACAGGGGAAGGGAAGAGGTTTTATGGGACTTTCGAGGAGGGGGGGACCAGAAAAGGGGAAATCATTTGAAATGTAAATAAAGAATATATCTAATAAAAAATGTCATCTCAGATGTTTACTGCTTCTGTCTGCTAAACTAGGCCTAGTTCTGAAAGCTTCTAGTCTCTGTACAATCTTATCTAGGCCTAGAATGTTTTTAGCTTCTGCTCTGAGATTTACTGCTGAAGAAGCTCACCCTTTCTACCTCTTTCTGAACTCTGGCTGGCTGGTCAACTCAACTGATCTGGCTCAAAACTCCTTTCAATATTGACTGGTTCAAAGTTGCTTCTTTCAGCTTCTGACTTAATTGGTCTGTTTGGCCCCATTCTGACTCTGGCAAGATGGTCTAATCTTCTAGCTCCTCATTCTCTAGCTTGTTCTGCCTTAACCTGGGTCAAGCTTGTTCTTTCTGCAACCTGTCTCTTTAAAACTCTCCAAATCAAACTGCCTCCCCCACCCCCCTGCCCTGAGCTACTTTCCATTTTTCTCTCTGTTCTTGTGGGAGTTGGGAATATCCTACTCTGTCAAATCTTTCTGATTCATCACTTTGTCTGCCACTCAATTAGGCATCACTTTCAAACAAACTTTACCTTCATTGTTTGTGATTGAAGGCAGGAGTCTGTGTTACATCCAGAGGGATTAAAGGAGGGGGCTAAGGTTGAGCCGCAGCCTACTAAGAAACAGGTTTTCCCAGTAAACAACAAAATCTTGAGGATTCAGTGTGATCAAATATCCTGCAATCCCTGTGCACAAAACAGATGTTTAAAGGACATCTGTCTCATGCACTATTTTATTTTTTTCATATTTATAAGCCTCAAGTGGTAGTAAATGCCACTGTGATTATAAAGTTATCAGTACTGACTCACGCATATGAGACAGTAAGTGAGTTCAGGGCTATCTGCCCTACCTAGCAAACAAGTTATATATTATTTTCTCTGTTCCAGTGTCCACTCTAGAATGTCTCCTTTACCAACCTAGTGATCTATGACCACTCTCTATAAGCAACAGACAGATGGGAAGCTTTACAAGGAAGTCTGCCCTAAGGAATTAAAAATCAAGATTTTATTGTACAATAAAGCCCAACACCATATCTTCTTCCCCTATAAAACTTGCAGGAGGAAGGCGGAATTTAATTAAATTGCTATTACTCATGAATTACGTATTCTGTTTTCTACTTGTCTTCAAAGTTCTGTCTTTCAGTTTTTACATAAAAAACAAGTAGGCCAAGGAGATAGAAAAGGGAAAAGAGGAGAGAAGAGATAAGACTGGGAGGGAAGGATTGTGATTGAAGGCAGGAGGACCTGAGGCGTATGCGCTTATGGTATGTATCTTTATGTGTATATGGTATATGTACCGTGTGTGTGTGTGTGTGTGTGTGTGTGTGTGTGTGTGTGCAGGAGCCCACATAAGCCAGAGAAAGGCGTCTGATCTCTTGAAGCTGGAATTACTGCCTGTTGTGAGTCGCCCACCAATGTGGATGCTAGAACTCTTTTTTTTTTGGTTCCATAGAAGAGCAAATAAGTACCTAGAAGCCACCTCTCTAGCCCAGAAAGCCAACTTTAAAAGGAATGTTTCAATGATTTAATCTGTTTTTAATCTTAGTGAAACAATAAGGGATCACATTAGAGGACTGAGTTTACAGTGTACTAATTGACACAGGTCCTTTTCTCTGGTCTACTACTTGGTCAACTAATGAAGTGTAGCTATTCAACTTTTAAAGTTCAGGCTGAGGTCCTAGACAATCATAGACCGAGTGACGTGAACAAGGTAATTTTGTCTTCCTGTTTCTGAAAGCAGATTTAACATTTAAGGGCAGGCACAGTTGCTTTCTGGTAAGGACTCTCTCCCGATTACTCTACATGCCCAGGGACAGGAGCAATAGAGCTTTCTATGTTATATCTGTATCTGCTAAACAGCTGCTGATCCCTTTCAGGAAGGCCTATAAAACAACTACTCTTAAAGGTCTGCATCTCCAGGCCCTGTCACTTGAAAATTAGGTTTCAAGATAGGAATTTTGGATAGACAAAAACACCCATTGGAGAGACAATAAGAATTATTCTCAGCCCAAGTTTTTCCTTCTGTCAAATGGAGGGGCCAGCACAAAATATCCTAGTAAAGTCTCATAGAAGGAACACTTGCTCAGTACAGACCTGGTGCCTAGCCATTGTTGCCACCTTGGGATTTGCAATGATCAATGTTTCTAATAAAAACTGTATGGTCCTTTTTGAGAAAGGATCTTACGGGGTAGCTTAGGCTGAATTTGAACAGGAAGCTTTCCTTCTACTTCAGCCTTTCACTGGTTGTAACAACACCTAACTGCAGTGTCTATGTTTGACGACTGTCACTTCAGTCACCAGCACTTGTCTCTCAGCACGTTTCTCTTTCAGCTTCACATCCAGCAGCGTTTCCTTCTTGATCCAGACCTGACTGTAGGTGTGTACATGCTTCTGGTGGACAGTAGGATTACTATTTCAGCTAGAACTGGAACCACACTATAGACAGTTCTAATGGCTTTCCCTGAAAACCACATCTCTCCTTTTACCCTTAACATTTTCTCAGCTGTAGGAAAACAACCATATGATTTTGTTGTTGTTGTTGTTGTTCTGTACTGACATTGAACTTTTGTATACCTTAACAGAAGACTATGCTTGACTGATAAAAGTACTATATCACAGTTTCTATCCCTCAGTTCCATTACCCAAGAATGAATGTAGAGATACAGAAAGTACCCAGTTCTCCCATCTTAGACCAAATTAGTTCAGACATGACCATCAGGGAGCAGAAAGGAAAGGGAGTGAGTGATCAGATTTGGGGCTCACATCAAAAATGTGGTCTGAATAGGAGTTTGTCTTAAGGAACATTTGCATATATTTAATTGATAATAGTTTTAATTATTAATTCTTTTCAGTCTTTCCAAGTCTTCAAATCCAACAAAAGTTTTAAATTAGAAAATGATGTTGGTATAGGAAATCCCGGCGGCGGCGGCGGCGGCAGCGGCGGCGGCGGCGGCGGCGGCGGGCGGCGGCGGGCAGCAGTGGCTGGTCCAGCTGAAGGGCCATCAGCAGTGGAACCAAGGCGACACAGGGTCCAGTTAGGCCCTGCGCCCACGACCACTGACCTTCGCTGACCAGCTAGGCGGCAAGTAGCTGCGGTTCTGCGGAGCCTTTCACTGCACTGAAGCCACTTTAGAACTCGGCTTCCCGCCAGTCAGGAGAGACTCACCTCCATCTTGATTTCTGACTCCAGAGATCAGACAGACTGAGGTACACAAACATAATCCGAGGCCCAACACCGCAGGGTTCTGAGCCCGAAGGGCGTTGGACTGCACCCAGGCCCTGGGCTGTTCGGGTGGCCATCGGGGTGCCAACCCAGCCAGGAGGTTTTATTGCCCTGGCCGGCGCACGCGCCGCCATTTTGCCTACAGGACCCAGAGTGCTCGGGAGGGCAGAGACGGCTAACAAGCGTAGCCTGAGGCTAACAAAACGGGGGTCTAGGCCCCAAAAGGCACAGGACTGACCCCAAGAACTGGGCGGCTTGGTGGGCCATCTGTGTGTCAACCCGCCCAGGAGGTTGTTAGCACAACAGACTCTCCCGGTGCTTTCGGGGAGCGCAGACGCGCACGCCGGCCATCCGGGTCACCTGGCAGACCCAATTAACAGTCATAGCCCTAGGGGAACTTTGCTCGGACCTTGGCCTCCCAGGCTTTTGCCTGGACTCAGGGCCTGGGCGACAAGGCTAACCTTGTGTGCGCCAGCCCGGTTGGGGAATCGGCTGCCCAGCGGACTGAGCAGAACACAGGGGAGGTCACAGCAGCATACACCTTCGGCGCTCCCTGGGGGTGCACATGGGCTCCATCTGGTCCACAGACACAATCTGGGTCAAGGACTCAGGCAGAAGCCCTCAGATCAACTCTCTCTGCTTCAGATCAGCCTGGGCGGCCGCACCACATCTCCAGGTCCCTCAAGAGGCTAGCGGGGGCTTCCGGGCGGCCAGCTGGGAGAAGTCAGTGTGCTCCGGTAAATCCTGCGGGCCCCAGCAGGAGCCTTCAGGTGCCTGCTTCAGGATCTGAACAGCCTGGACAGCAGCACCCTGTCTACAGGCAGTGCGGGGTGTAAGCTGTGCACCAGAGGCCAACGAGGAAGGGGCAGCTTGCAATGGTGAGTCCAGCACTGACAAGACCAAGTAACACCAGTGAGAGCTAGATGGCAAAAGGCAAACGCAGGAACGTCACTAACAGAAATCAAGGCAATATGGCAACATCTGAACCCAATTCTCCTCTACCAGCATGTCCTGGATACCCCATCACACCAGTAAAACAAGATTTGGATTTAAAATCACTGGTCATGATGCTGGTACAGGAACACATGAAGGACATACTTAAAGAAATTCAGGAGAAAATGGATCAAAAGTTAGAAGCCCTTGCAAGGGAAACACAAAAATCATTGAAAGAAATCCAGGAGAATACAAAAGCCAACAAGGAGGAAATGCAAAAAACACTTAAAGAAATACAGGAGAACTTTGGTCAACAGGCTGAGGTCATGAAAGACAAAACACAAAAATCTCTTAAAGAAATACAGGAGAACTTTGGTCAACAGGCTGAGGTCATGAAAGAGAAAACACAAAAATCTCTTAAAGAATTACAGGAAAGCACAAACAAGCAAGTGAAGGAGCTAAGCAAAACCATCCAGGATCTAAAATCAGAAGTAGAAACAACTAAGAAAACTCAAAAGGAGACAACTTTGGAGATAGAAAGCCTTGGGAAGAAATCAGGGGACAGAGATGCAAATATCAACAACAGAATACAAGAAATAGAAGAAAGAATCTCAGATGCTGAAGATTCCATAGAAACCATGGACTCAACAGTTAAAGAAAATGCAAAATGCAAAAAGCTTGTAACCCAAAATATCCAGGAAATCCAGGACACAATGAGAAGACCAAACCTAAGGATTATAGGCATAGATGAGAGTGAAGATTTACAACTTAAAGGACCAGCAAATATCTTCAATAAAATTATGGAAGAAAACTTCCCTAACCTAAAGAGAGAGATGCCCATGAATATACAAGAAGCCTACAGAACTCCAAACAGACTGGACCAGAACAGAAATACTTCCCGTCACATAATAATCAAAACACCAAATGTTCTAAACAAAGAAAGAATATTGAAGGCAGTAAGAGAAAAAGGCCAAGTAACATATAAAGGAAGAACTATCAGAATCACAGCAGACTTTTCACCTGAGACTATGAAGGCTAGAAGGTCCTGGGCAGATCTCATGCAGACTCTAAGAGAACACAAATGCCAACCAAAACTACTATATCCAGCAAAACTCTCAATCACTATAGATGGAGAAACTAAGATATTTCACGACAAAACCAAGTTTACCCAATATCTATCCACAAACCCGGCCCTAAAAAGGATAATAGGAGGACAACACCAATACAAGGAGGGAAACTTCACCCTGGAAAAAGCAAGATAGTAACCTTTCATCAAACCCAAAAGAAGTTAAGCAATCAAATTTAAAAAATAACGTCAAAAATGATAGGAAGTAACAATCACTATTCCTTAATATCTCTTAACATCAATGGACTTAATGCCCCAATAAAAAGACACAGACTAACTGACTGGATATGTAAACAGGACCCTACATTTTGCTGCTTACAGGAAACACACCTCAGGGTCAAAGACAAACACTACCTTAGAGTAAAAGGCTGGAAGACAATTTTACAAGCAAATGGTCTCAGGAAACAAGCTGGAGTAGCCATTTTAATATCAGATAAAATTGACTTTCAACCCAAAGTCATCAAAAGAGACTCTGAGGGACACTTCTTGCTGGTCAAAGAAAAAATACAACAAGAAGAACTCTCAATCCTGAACATCTATGCTCCAAATGTAAGGGCACCCTCTTTCGTAAAAGAAACTTTATTAAAGATCAAAGCACACACTGCACCTAACACAATAATTGTGGGTGACTTCAACACTGCACTTTCCTCAATGGACCAATCAGGAAAACAGAAACTAAACAGGGACACAATGAAACTAATTGAAGCTTTGGACCAATTAGATTTAACAGATATATCTAGACCATTCTATCCTAAAGCAAAAGAATATACCGTTTTCTCAGCAGCTCATGGTACCTTCTCCAAAATCGACCATATAATTGGTCACAAGACAGACCTCAACAAATATAAGAAGATCGAACTAATCCCATGCCTCCTATCTGATCACTATTGAGTAAAACTGGTCTTCAATAGCAACAGAAACAATAGAAAACTACAGAGCAATAGTGTTAAAAACTGCATGGTATTTGTACAGTGACAGGCAGGAGGATCAATGGAACAGGATTGAAGATCCAGAAATGAACCCACACACCTATGGCCACTTGATCCTCGACAAAGAGGCTGAAAACATCCAGTGGAAAAAAGATAGCCTTTTCAACAAATGGTGCTGGTTCAACTGGAGGTCAGCATGCAGAAGAATGCGAATTGATTCATCCTTGTCTCCTTGTACTAAGCTCAAATCCAAATGGATCAAGGACCTCCACATAAAGCCAGACACTCTGAAGCTAATAGAAAAGAAACTGGGGAAGACCCTTGAGGACATTGGTACAGGGAGAAAGTTTCTGAACAGAACACCAATAGCGTATGCTCTAAGAGCAAGAATTGACAAATGGGACCTCATAAGGTTACAGAGTTTCTGTAAGGCAAAGGACACCATCAAGAGGACAGATCGGCAACCAACAAATTGGGAAAAGATCTTCACCAATCCTACTCACTAATAAGTGGTTATTAACCTAGAAAACTGGAATACCCAAAGCATAATCCACACATCAAATGAGATACAAGAAGAAAGGAGGAGTGGTCCCTGGTTCTGGAAAGACTCAGTGAAACAGTATTCGGCAAAACCAGAACGGGGAACTGGGAAGGGGTGGGAGGGAGGACAGGGGAAGATAAGGGGGCTTACGGGACTTTCGGGGAGTGGGGGGGGGGCTAGAAAAGGGGAAATCATTTGAAATGTAAATAAATTATATCGAATAAAAAAATTAAAAAAAAGAAAATGATGTTAACTCTAAGATCAAGAATTGACAAATGGGACCTCATAAAATTATAAAGTTTCTGTAAGGCAAAGGACACCATGAAGAGGACAAATCGGCAACCAGCAAATTGGGAAAAGATCTTCACCAATCCTACATCAGATAGAGGGCTAATATCCAATATATATAAAGAACTCAAGAAGTTAGACTCCAGAAAACCAAATAACCCTATTAAAAAATGGGGTACGGAGTTAAACAAAGAATTCTCACCTGAAGAACTTCGCATGGCGGAGAAGCATCTTAAAAATGCTCAACTTCATTAGTTATTAGGGAAATGCAAATCAAAACAACCCTGAGATTTCACCTTACACCAGTCAGAATGGCTAAGATTAAAAATTCAGGAGACAGCAGGTGTTGGAGAGGGTGTGGAGAAAGAGGAACACTCCTCCACTGCTGGTGGGGTTGCAAATTGGTACAACCACTCTAGAAATCAATCTGGCGGTTCCTCTGAAAACTGGGCACCTCACTTCCAGAAGATCCTGCTATACCACTCCTGGGCATATACTCAGAGGATTCCCCATCATGTAATAAGAATACATCCTCTACTATGTTCATAGCAGCCCTATTTATAATTGCCAGATGCTGGAAATAACCCAGATATCCCTCAACAGAAGAGTGGATGCAAAAAATGTGGTATATCTACACAATGGAGTACTATTCAGCCATTAGAAACAATGAATTCATGAAATTCTTAGGCAAATGGATGGAGCTGGAGAACATCATACTAAGTGAGGTAACCCAGACTCAAAAGATGAATCATGGTATGCACTCACTAATAAGTGGATATTAACCTAGAAAACTGGAATACCCAAAACATAATCCACACATCAAATGAGGTACAAGAAGAAAGGAGGAGTGGCCCCTGGTTCTGGAAAGACTCAGTAAAGCAGTATTCGGCAAAACCAGAACGGGGAAGTGGGAAGGGGTGGGTGGGAGGACAGTGGGAGAGACGGGGGCTTGCGGGACTTTCGGGGAGTGGGGGACTAGAAAAGGGGAAATCATTTGAAATGTAAATAAAAATATATCGAATAAAGAAAAAGAAAGAAAGAAAAATAAAAAAGAAAATCATGTTAATAAAATAGTAAAAGCTCAGAAAAATATTTGTGTATTATTTTTGTGGTCAGCACAGGCCATCTCCCCTCTCTTCACCTGCTCATTACTACTTCTCTTCCATTGGGAGTCTCTCAAAGCAGGGCTTTATTAATATCCAGCGGGCAACCAGGTAGCTAATTTGGGAAAGGTTTTTAGAGAATGAAGTGAATTCCATGCTTTATCTATTCACAGCCATAGCACCAAAGGCACGCTAATTAAAATCCCCTTATTTTAGGCATCGGATCCCAGAAGGTGTTGGTTAGTGAGACTCTGATTTTCAAAAGTTGCTCCATTAATAAAAAAAATGAGTTTAAGCAAAAATAGAATGCCCTAAACATAAACAACAACAACAAAAAAAACCAGAAAGAAATCAGAAAAATGATACCTGTGAGATGAGAAAAAGAGCAGTAACTAGAAGAGAAGGAAGGCTGACATCTTGGTCAATCTTTATTGTTAACTTTATTGTTAACATAACCTGGAAGCACCAGGTACAAGGATCCCGGGATGAATTACCTCTATCACATTGCCCCATGGTCATGTTTGTGGGGTATCCTCTTGATTGTTGATTGTTGTGCTGTAAGCCTACAGAGCAGGTCATGTACCTGTAGAGGGAGGCTACCCAGCTAGGGGGAATGGAGTCCTTGATCAGGTCTTGATCCTGTGGGGCAGAGGCCAAAGTACCTGTGGAGGAAGCCAGGCTGGGTGGGGGGGGAGGGGGGGCTGGGGTGCGTGTCCTTGGTGCTGTCTGGCAGCTGGAGACATTGTGAGGCCTGTTCCATCACTCAAATATGGTAGGTTTTGATAAGAAGAGACAGCCCATGATTTTCAAGCTTTATTATAGAAGAGTAGAGCGAGAGAAGGGAGGTAGAGAAATGAAAGCTGGCCATGACCATGTGGAAAGAGGGGGAAGGGAATAGAGAAAGAGAAAGATAAGGGAAAGGGAGAACAAGAGAGAAGAGAAGAGGGTAAGAGAGGAGGGCAAAGGGAGGGGCAAGAGAGAGGAGGGGGTCACACAGCTCCTTTTATAGTGGGCAGGGCTACCTAGCTCTTGCCAGGTAACTGTGGGGTGGGGAAAACCTGGTTGTAGTCAGGTGACTGTGGGAAATGAGTCCAGCCAGAATACTAGGGGCCTGGGGTGTGGCCTACGTGACTGATGGCCACAGGGTTATATCCAACATTGTGCTGATGCTCAGCTTCCTGTCAGTGCTACTATCCCTAGGCATGCATCCTGGGATGTATAATAAGTCACTTAACCATGAGCCTACCAGCTAGGGAGACCGCAAGTAGCATTTCCCCATGGTTCCTACTTTAGGTTCCTGCTCTCACTTTTTAAAACAAACATTTTCCTCCCCCAGTGCTTATGGTCAGGATGTTCTTTATTTTTCTTTTAAGGACAAGAAAATCAAATTATGACAGAAAGAAAGACAGTTCTTCAAATTTCTTCAAGTTGACCGAAATTATTAATATAGTATCTTCTAAACAAATCTCCTTCTATTTGTAAAACATATTTCTTTTATGTATTGAGATTCTAATGCAATCACAACATTAGCCATTCCTTTTCCTATCCCAAAACCCTCCCATATACTCCTCCTTGCTCTTTTAAATTTTACAAGCTCCTTTTTCATTAATTATGTTACACACATATATATACACATGATTCGGATCAAGAAAGCAGGCTTAAGGTCAAAGTGTGTTTCTTATACTAAGGAAACAGGTGACACTGACACAATGCTAAAATTAAAAACATGCAAAGTCAGGGGCACAGCAATGAGATGATCAAACCCAGCAGTGAGAGAAGAGATATAATGGAGGGAACACGGGGAGAGACAGCTAAAACTGAGGGCTATTTGAGGGGTCATATGGAAAACTAATGCAGTACAATTATCCTATAATATGTAGGCAAATTAATCATCCTATAACATGAAGGTAAATTAAATAAAATTATCAAATAACAGGAGAAGTGGAGCCACAACAGGACATCTCTTGTCACCAAATGAAAACTTTACTGTCAGGAACAGGTTACATCTAATCAAGTGGTTGGCCAAAGAGCACATTGGGAATAGCAAACAACTAGGCATATATTGACAATGCTCTTGCTGGTTCTCCATAAACTCAGAGTAAGGTCTTATTGCTGAAGACAGCACCTGTGCAATTCATTGAACATGGAGAAGTTGAACTTCTCCTAGAAACCTACCTTGAGCCTTTACCTGTATATAATAGTCTTCATGGTATTGAAGAGTCTCATCATGCCACCAAAGGAAAGGAGTAAATACCAAACCAACTACAAAATCTTTGGCCTGCAATGATGAGCTGCCAGAAAGATATGCTGGAGCAATAATGGCTCAAAAGTTGTGGGAGTAGCCAACCAACATATGATTGGATTTAAGGTCCACTCCCCGAGATGGAACCCATACCCGACATTGCTCTGGAGGTTAAGAACCCAATACCAGGGACCTAGTGAAAACCCAAATGCTATTATTCTACTAAAGAGCAATAAAATGATTCCTAACAACATTCAGCTATACTCATAGATAAGGTTTTGCTCAGTCATCATTAGGAACACATACAGAGACACGTTGCAAGTCATTATAGAGAAAAGCGAGAGACCTTAAAATAGTCAGTCTTAACTAAGATGTTTTCATCAAATCCCTCCCCTCAGGGCTCAGGCAACCCTGTGGAAAAGGAGGTAAGAAGCAGAGGTAATGGAGGATGCTAAGGAAACAGGTCTTCTAAAGATAGCAGGGCTAACAACCATTTGAATGGACAGAGGCTGTGGCAGCATGCACACATCTTGTGTTGGTCTACACCAACTGAGATACCAGAGCTGAAAAGAGAAGTGGACCCACGCCTCTGTCCTAAGCAGGAAGCTGTGTCAGGTTGATAACCATTGCAAATGAGAAGTCAGTTCTCTCCAACCCACTGGGGATACAAACCACTCACGACCAGGCTCCATTACCATTAGTGGATGACCAGCTCAATATGAACTCAATGGCATCTTTGGAGGTTCTTTCTTCATCTCATAAGATTTGGAGACAACAATCTTCTTCTAACCTTATTGGTCCTTTTTGTAAATATCATGGCTTTCAATTTTGTAAAGATTTTGTTTGTTTGCTTGCTTGCTTGTTTTAGGGGATTCCTTTGTGTAAGAATGTATGTGTCTCTATGTTTACTACATGTGGATCTCGTGCCTTTTCTTTGGCTCTCCTTTTTCTGCTTGCTTTGTTTTATTTGGGTTTGTTCACTTTTATTTGTATCTTATTTTATTGTTATACTATTGTTATCCTGTTGGTTTTCTAAGTAGAGACAGAAGGGGTGTGGGTTCCCATGGGAGGGAAGGTAGGTAGACTCTCAGAGGAGTCAGAGAAGCAGAAATCATAGTCAGAACATATTATATAAAAAACATTTACAATAAAAGAAAGAAAAAAGTTAAAAGGAAAAATTGAAAATTTCAAAGTCTTCTTAGGTTGACAGGGTCAGTTGGAAAGTTTGGTCTCTGTTGCACATCAGTAGCTCCAGGAGGTTGCCTTATACTTCAGGGAAGCTCTGATATTTCAGGGAAGCTCTGATAAAGACATCATTATGTGAGTCCACTGAAGTATCTGGAAAAATATGTACTTTTTTAATATTCTGTGTATCGGCCACAAGTTAAAATGTTAAAACTGAGTGATTGTACTGTAGAATTTCCAAGCAAGGAGGTCAGTGAGAACCAATTCATTTTCATGTACTTCATTATTATTATAAAAAATAAGTCAGCAACAGCAACAAAAACTGACCAAGAATAAGCCATTCTTAGAAACTTGTTTTTAGTCTTCTATAACCGACAAATAATATTTTCAGTGTTGTTTCTGTTTGAGAGGAAAGTATAATAAACTTAGAGGTCTAACCTTGGAGTTCTGTATGTGGCTGTCATTTGATAGATATTGTGCTCCCCCTCCCCCACATTCCCTGCATCTAAACATGAATAAGCTTAATTCATATCAAGATGAACAGTACTGTGTGTGTGAGAGAGAGCGACAGAGACAGAGAGAGTCAGAGACAAAGAGAGACAGAGAGATACACAAAGAAAGACGGAGACAGTCAGTGACCAACAGAGAGACAGTGAAAAAGAGGGATTAAGAGTACATGTTCAGGCTAAAGTGGGTATGCAGCCTCCTGGTAGGAAGCTTCTCTAGCATGCAGAAGGTCCCCGTAGTCAATTCCTAGTACTGAAAATAAATAACTCACCAAATAGATAAATATATAATAAAAATAAATATTTGAACGGAAAGAGAAAGGGCCAATGTTACTGTGGTTTGCAGCGAACTAAACCTTATATTTAGTTGGTGGTATGCAGTAGAAAGACACTGTGTGTTCAGGGAGAGATAGCAACGTAACTCAAGATCTAGGAAGAAGTGAAGGCTATTTGTAAATGTCAGCCTTTCTCTCGAATGTCCTTGTATCTAGGTGATTTTGTCTCCTGGGGGAGAGAAAAGGGGAGAGAGGGAGGAAGTGATAGAGGGTAAGATGGAGAGAAGGAGAAAGGGAGGAAGAGAGGGAGAGAGGGAGAGAGGAGGTGAGGGGGAGAGGGGAGTGAGGGAGAGAGGGGGGTGAGGGAGAGAGGGGGTGAGGGGGAGATAGGGCAGGGGAAATCTCCTCCAAAGTTTTTTGAAGAGGTGTAAAGATCCTGCTAAGGACTAAGTTCCAGGAAAGAGAGGAAGCAGCTGTTCTTCCCTGACCCCACCCTTTATTACAGGGGTTTCTGGCTTTGTTCTTCCTCTGCTCTTGGCCTATGATGTCTGAGAGTATGCTTTTTTTAGTTGAATATAATCATCATTTACATTTCAAATGGTAAAACCTTTCCCAGTCCCCCCCCCTTTCCCCAAACCTCCAATCCCTCCTCCCACCCCCTGCCTCCAAGTATATAAGCCTCCACCCAACCCACTCCCACCTCCACACCCTTCGATGCTCCTTTGTTGGGACATCTATTGAGCCTTCACCTGACCAAGGACCACTCCTCCCACTGATGCTCTACAAGGCATTCCTCTGTCACATTTTTGGCTGGAACCATGTGTATCCCTTGGTTGATGGTTTAGTCCCTGGGAGTCCTGGGGCATCTGGGTGGCCAACATCATTGTTCTATCCATGGGGCTGTAAACCCCTTCAGCTCCTCTGGACCACCCTCCTACTCCTCCATTGTTGACCCCACATGCAGTCCAATGGTTTGGCTGTTAGCATCTACCTCTGTATTTGTAAGGCTCTGGCAGGGCCTCTCCGGAGACAACCATGGCATACTCCCTTCAGTATGTACTTCTTGTCATCCATAGTAGTGAAAGTATTCTTTTTTTTTATTTTCTATATTCTTTGTTTGCATTCCAAATGATTTTCCCTTTCCCAGTTCCCCCCTCGCCATAAGTCCCATAAGCCCTCTTCCATCCTCCTGTTCTCCAATCAACTACCTCCTACTTTTCTGTCCTGGTAATCCCCTACAATGTTGGATCAAGCCTTTCTAGGACCAGGGACCTCTTCTTCCTTCTTCTTGGGAATCATTTGATATGTGAATTGTGCCTTGGGTATTCAGAGTTTCTGGGCAAATACCCACTTATCAGTGACTGCATTCCATGTGTGTTCTTTTAAGATTGGGCTACCTCATTTAGGATGATTATTATCCAGATCCAACCATTTGCTGAAGAATTTCATGAATTCATTGTTTTTAATTGCTGAGTAGTATTCCATTGTGTAAACATACCACATTTTCCATATCCATTCCTCCATTAAGGGACATCTGAGTTCTTTCCAGCTTCTGGCTATTACAAATAAAACTGCTATGAACAGAGCGGAGCATGTGTCCTTATTGCATGCCAGGGAATCCATTGGATATATGCCCAGGAGTGGTATAGCTGGGTCCTCTGGAAGTGTCATGCCCAGTTTTCTGAGGAACCCCCAGACAGTTTTCCAGAGTGGTTGTACCAATTTGCATTCCCATCAGCAGTGGAGGAGTGTTCCTCTTTCTCCACATCTTTGCCAACACCTACTGTCTCCTGAGTTTTTAATCTTAGCCATTCTGACTGGTATGAGGTGAAATCTCAGGGTTGATTTGATTTGCAGTTCCCTAATGACTAATGATGCTGAACATTTCTTAAGGTGCTTCTCAGCCATTTGAAGTTCTTCAGGTGAAAATTCTTTGTTTAGCTCTGTACCCCATTTTTAATAGGGTTATTTGGCTCTCTGGAGTCTAACTTCTTGAGTTCTTTGTATATATTAGATATTAGCCCTCTGTTGGATGTAGAGTTGGTGAAGATCTTTTCCCAATCTGTTGGTTGCCATTTTGTCCTTTTGACAGTGTCCTTGGCTTACAGAAACTTTGTAATTTTATGAGGTCCCATTTGTCAGTTCTTGATCTTAGAGCATAAGCTATTGGTGTTCTCTTTAGGAACATTTCCCCTGTGCCCATATCCTTAAGGGTCTTCCCAAGTTTCTTTTCTATTAGTTTCAGTATGTCTGGTTTTATGTGGAGGTCCTTGATCCACGTGGAGTGGAGCTTAGTACAAGGAGATAAGAATAAATCAATTTGCATTCTTCTGCATGCTGACCTCCAGTTAAGCCAGCACCATTTGTTGAAAAGGCTATCTTTTTTCCACTGGATGGTTTCAGCTCCTTTGTCAAAGACCAAGTGACCATGGGTGTGTGGGTTCATTTCTGGGTCTTCAATCCTATTCCATTAATCTGCTTGCCTGTCACTGTACCAATACCATGCAGTTTTTAACACTATTGCTCTATAGTACTGCTTGAAGTCCAGGATACAGATTACCCAGGAATTTCTTTTACTGTTGAGAATAGTTTTAGCTACCCTGTTTTTTTTTTTTTTTTTGTTTTGTTTTGTTTTGTTTTGTTTTGTTATTCCAGATGAATTTGAGAATTGCTCTTTCTAACTCTATGAAGAACTGAGTTGGGATTTTGATGGGGATTACATTGAATCTGTAAATTGCTTTTGGCAAGATGGCCATTTTAACTATATTAATCCTGCCAATCCATGAGCATGGAAGATTTTTCCATCTTCTGAAGTCTTCTTCAATTTCGTTCTTCAGAGACCTGAAGTTCTTGTCATACAGTTCGTTCACTTGTTTGGTTACAGTCACCCCAATGTACTTTATATTGTTTGTGGCTATTGTGAAGGGTGTCATTCCCCTGATTTCTTTCTCAGCCAGTTTATTCTTTGAGTGTAGGAGGGCTACTGATTTGTTTGAGTTGATTTTATAACCAGGCACTCTGCTGAAGTTGTTTATCAGCTGTAGGAGTTCTCTGATGGAGTTTTTTGGGTCACTTAATTATATTAAAATATCATCTGAAAATAATGATAGTTTGACTTCTTCCTTTCCAATTTCTATCCCTTTGACCTCCTTATGTTGTCTAATTGCTTAACTTAGAACTTCACGTACTATATTGAAAAGATATGGAGAGAGAGGGCAGCCTTGTCTAGTCCTTGATTTTAGTGGGATTGCTTCAAGTTTCTCTCCATTTAGTTTGATGTTGGCTACTGGTTTGCTGTATATTGCTTTTACTATGCGTAGGTATGGGCCTTGAATTCCTGTTCTTTTCAAGACTTTTAACATAACCATGTGTTTTTTTCTTTGAGTTTCTTTATGTAGTGGATTGCATTGATGGATTTCCATATATTAAACTATCCCTGCGTCCATGGGATGATGGTGAATGATTGTTTTGATGTGTTCTTGGATTCAGTTGGCAAGAATTTTATTGAGTATTTTTGCATCGATATTCATAAGGGATATTGGCCTGTAGTTCACCTTCTTTGTAGGATCTTTGTGTGGTTTTGGTATCAGTGTAATTTTGGCTTCATAGAATGAGTTGGGTAGAGTTTCTTCTGTTTCTATTTTATGGAATAGTTTGAAGAGTATTGGTGTTAGGTCTTCTTTGAAGGTCTGATAATATTCTGCACTAAAACCATCTGTTCCTGTGCTTTGTTTGTTTGTTTGTTTTGTTTTGTTTTGTTTTGGTTTGGTTTGGTTGGAAGGCTTTCTATGACCATTTCTATTTCTTTAGGGGTTATGGGACTGCTTAGATGATCTATTTGATTCTGATTTAATTTTGGTAATTGGTGTCTGTCTAGGAAATTGTCCATTTCCTCCAGGTTTTCCAGTTGTGTTGCATATAGGCTTTTGTAGTAGGAAATGATAATTTTTTTGAATTTCCTCAGTTTCTGTTGTTCTATCTCCCTTTTAATTTCTAATTTTGTTAATTGGATACTGTCTCAGTGCCCTTTAGACTGGCTAAGGGTTTATCTATCTTGTTGATTTTCTCAAAGAACCAGCTCCTGATTTTGTTGATCCTTTGTTTTTTTTTTAATTTTTTTTATTCGATATAATTTATTTACATTTCAAATGATTTCCCCTTTTCTAGCCCCCCCACTCCCCGAAAGTCCTGTAAGCCCCCTTCTCTTCCCCTGTCCTCCCTCCTACCCCTTCCCACTTTCCCGTTCTGGTTTTGCCGAATACTGTTTCACTGAGTCTTTCCAGAACCAGGGGCCACTCCTCCTTTCTTCTTGTATCTCATTTGATGTGTGGATTATGTTTTGGGTATTCCAGTTTTCTAGGTTAATAACCACTTATTAGTGAGTACATACCATGATTCACCTTTTGAGTCTGGGTTACCTCACTTAGTATGATGTTCTGATCCTTTGTATGGTTCTCTTTGTTTCCACTTGATTGATCTCAGCCCTGAGTTTGATGATTTCCTGTCTTCTACTCCTCCTGGGTGAAATAGCTTCTTTTTGTTCCAGGGCTTTCAGGTGTGCTGTTAAGCTGCCAGTGTATTCTGTCTCCAGTTTCTTTTTGGAGGCACTCAGGGCTATGAATTTTCCTCTTAGCACTGCTTTCATTGTGTACCATAGATTTGCATAGGTGCTGCCTTTATTTTCATTAAATTCTAAAAACTCTTTGATTTCTTTCTTTCTTCTTTGGCCAAGGTGTCATTGAGTAGAGTATTGTTCAGTCTCCATGTGTATTTGGGCTTTCTCCTGTTTTTGTTCCTATTGAAGACAACTCTTACTCTATAGTGATCTGATAGGAGGCATGGGATTAGTTCGATCTTTCTATATTTGTTGAGATCTGTCTTATGACCAATTATGTGGTAGATTTTAGAGAAGGTACTCAAAAGGCTGAGAAAAAGGTATATTCATTTGCTTTAGGAAGAAATGTTTCATATATATATTTATATATATATATATATATATATATATATAAAATCCAATTGGTCCAATGCTTCAATTAGTTTCACTGTGTCCCTATTTAGTTTCTGTTTTCCTGATCTGTCCATTGAGGAGAGTGGAGTATTGGAGTCACCCACAATTATTGTGTCAGTTGCAATGTGTGCTTTGAGCTTTAGTAAAGTTTCTTTTACAAATCAGAGTGCCCTTGTATTTGGAGCATAGATGTTCAGAATTGAGAGTTCTTCTTGGTGGATTTTTCCTTTGACCAGCAAGAAGTGTCCTTCCATGTCTCTTTTAATGACTTTAGACTGAAAGCCAATTTTATCTGATATTAGAATGGCTACTCAGGCTTGTTTCCTAGGACCATTTGCTTGTAAAATTGTTTTCCAGCCCTTTACTCTGAGGTAGTTTGACTTTGACACTGAGGTGTGTATCCTGTAAGCAGAAAAATGTAGGATCCTGTTTCCTTATCCAGTCTGTTAGTCTATGTATTTTTGTTGGGGAATTGAATCCATTGATATTAAGAGATATTAAGGAATAGTGATTATTATTTCCAGTTATTTTGGGGGTTATTTTTATATTTGAGTGGTTATCTTCTTCTGTGTTTGATAAAAGAAGGTTACTATCTTGCTTTTTCCAGGGTGTAATTTCCCTCCTTGTAATGGTGTTTTCCACCTATTATCCTTTGTAGGGCTGGGTTTGTGGAAAGATATCATGTAAATTTGGTTTTGTCATGGAATATCTTAGTTTCTCCATCTATGGTCATTGAGAGTTCTGCGTGTTATAGTAGTTTTGGCTGGCATTTGTGTTCTCCTAGAGTCTGCATGAGATCTGCCCAGGATCTTCTAGCTTTCATGGTCTTTGATGAGAAGTCTGGTGTAATTCTAATAGGTCTTCCTATGTTACTTGGCCTTTTTCTTTTACTGCTCTTATACTCTTTCTTTGTTTAGAACATTTGGGGTTTTGATTATTATGTGACAGGATGTATTTCTGTTCTGGTCCAGTCTGTTTGGTGTTCTGTAGACTTCTTTTTATTCTTGGGCAACTCTATCTTTAGGTTAGGGAAGTTTTTTTTTTTTTCCATAATTGTTTTGAAGATATTTGTTGGTCCTTTAAGTTGTAAATCTTTACTCTCATCTATACCTATAATCCTTAGGTTTTGTCTTCTCATTGTGTCCTTGATTTCCTGGATGTTTTGGGTTACAAGCTTTTGATTTTTTTATTTTCTTTCACTGTTGAGTCAATGGTTTCTATGGTATCTTCAGCATCTGAGATTCTTTTTTCTACCTCTTGTATTCTGTTGTTGATATTTGCATCTATGGCCCCCGATTTCTTCCCAAGGTTTTCTATCTCCAAAGTTGTCTCCCTTTGAGATTTCTTAGTTGTTTCTACTTCTGATTTTAGATCCTGGATGGTTTTGCTCAGTTCCTTCACTTGTTTGTGCTTTCCTGTATTTCTTTAATAGATTTTTGTGTTTCCTCTTTCATGACTTCTGCCTGTTGACTCAATTTCTCCTGCATTTAAGTGATTTTTGTGTTTCCTCTTTATTGGCTTCTATCTGTTGACCCATATTCTCCTGAATTTCTTTAAGTGATTTTTTTGTGTTTCCATTGTAAGGGCTTCTAACTTATTCATGTTCCCTGTATTTCTTTAAGAGATTTATTTATGTCCTTTTTGTGTTCCTCTAAGAGTATCATAATCAGTGATTTTAAACCCAAATCTTGTTTTTCTGGTATGTTAGGGTATCCAGGACTTGCTGTTGTTGGAAAATTGGGTTCAGATGGTGCCATATTGCCTTAATTTCTGTTAGTAACGTTCCTGCTTTTGCCTTTTGCCATCTGGTTATCCCTGGCGTTAGATGGTTCTGCTGTCACTGGCTGGTGCTTGGACCTCCTGTGGGTGTGTAAGGCTATTTCCACACTCCTGGGTGACTGACTTTTCCCTGGCACAGATTGCTGATGTGCTGCCCTTCTCTTGGGTCCCATTGGAGCCCTAGTGTGCCTTTTCCCAAGCAATGCTATAGTGAAGATGGTAGATGTCGTGAGGACCCTCTCCAAGTGCAGATCACTCTGTAGGACAAATGGCCCAGGACAGGGCTTGCTGCTGGATTTCAAATGCTCTGCTGATGCTGGTTCTTGAATGTCCCACTTCTACCGAATAACCTGCTCCTGTTTGCTCTTGAGAGAATATCAGGAAGTAGGATCTTCCCTGTGTCAGAAATGGCACAGGTCAACCACATCTGATGGAAAGGGGCAGTGGCGATTAACTTGCCTCTGCTGATTCTCTAGAGAGTATCAGGAAGTGGGATCTTCCCTGTGTCAGATGTGGCACAGTCTCTGGCTGAGCTGGCTGCTTGGTCACAGGAGCCAAAACGGTGGTGACCTCAGACTGCAGGGCTCAGTCTAACTTCTGGACTCCCTGCAGGTCATGCGCCCCCCCCCCCCCCGCAGGATTTGTGCCCAGACAGATGTAGAGCTGCCCAGCTCCTGCTCACAGAAGGAACCCTGGCAGGCTGCATCCCAAATGATTCCCCCACTCCAGTGTTCCCTGCACACCCAGCCGAGCTGGCTGCTTGGCCACAAGAGCCAAGATGCTGGGGACCTCAGATCGCCCTCTGGGGCTCTCTTTAACTGCAGGATTCCCTGCAGGTCAGATGCTCTCCTGCAGGATACATGCCCAGGCAGCTGTAGAGCTGCCCAGCTCCCTCCTGTGGAAGGAACCCAGGCAGGCTGTGTCCTGAGCAATCCTTCACTCTTGTGTTCTCTGCATACCTGGCTGAGCTGGCTGCTTTGTCACAGGAGCCAGGATGGTCATGAAAGTGTTCTTAACAGGGCCATGAAGTCACCAATGATCTCAACGACAAGGGCCAAGGGCTAGTTTATTCTTGAGTTGAGATCTGTGGAAACTGAAGCTGTCTGAGAAAACCCTCCCAGGCCTGAAGTTTGGGGTTGCTCACATATTTGCAGCTTTCTCCTGCAAGGCTGAATGTATCCTAGTATGAGGAGGCAAAGCCCCAGTAGGGCAGGCTTGCAGGTGTGGGCTGGGCTGCTGTGTTGACAGGCAGAGGATGCTGGGATCAGAAGATTGGGGAAGGCTTGGGTAACAACATTTGAATGCAGGTTAATCTGTAAATTTAAACTAACACAGTAAAGGTGACTGAAAATTCTGTTGGTATTTATATTCACAGGCAGAGGGTATGCCACTGCCAATATCGAATCCAAGCATAAAGTGCCAAGCTCCTTCTATTCTTGTATTTTGAAAGTCAGCATCCATGAACCCTAAGAATTCCACAGCAAGGTTCACAAGAAAAGCAAATTAAGCCCCACCCAGAAACCCAGAGGATCTCACATCTCTAGCCCACTTCCAGGTTGGCAGCCAAAAAGGTCACCCATCCAGGGAATAGAGCCCCTAAACAAGCCCTAAGCAAGCTGCCCCAAGCAGGAAAGATTAAATAACCAAATCAGATTTGTATCAAGGTAGCTTTTTTGGAAAGGAAAATAGGAGATGGCACAGATTATTTTAAAAAGTCCAAAGATTAGGGTATACATAAGCACTATCAGATGTTGGAAAAAACAAATGTATAATAGTTAGCATCTAAAAAGGTAACAAAATTATTTAATAACAAAATTATTCCCAAAATTATAAAGGCTAAAAATAACTGTTTGCTATTTTAATTTAATGGCCAATCAAATACAATATGGTAGCCGTTATACATACAGGAAATATAGAAGTGCATGTATAACCCAGACCCATATATTTAGGTACATATGTACAATTATACACACATTATTAGCATCATCACCATGATGGTTTTCTTGGCTGTTAACTTGATTGGCTTTATAATCAACTAAGAGAAATGCCTATAGGAGGTTTTATGAGGCATATCCAGAATGAATTAACTTGGGGGGAGTGTGTGTCCCAGAGTTCAGAGTCCCTTTTGGAAGTAATAGCCTAGGATTAAAGAAGTCTGAGAGGAAAACACAGCTGACTTCCTGTTTTGAGTTCCTGCTCATGAGTGGAGTTACCAGGAGGCAGCTACAATTGCCATCCTTGCCTGGCATGGAATCTAGATTCTTCATCGTTCTAGTAGCTCTCCAATGATCCTTGATGGCTTTAGTGTCAGATTGGAGCTGGTGAGACATCCAGTCTCATGAATCTAAAGAATAGATATGGCATCCTCAGCTTCTCTAAAATTAGGACTACCAATCTCAAATCATGGGAAGTCAGCCTAATTTGCAAACTAAGGTATCTTCTCAGCCCCTTGGAGAAAGAGGGATGCAGAAAACGTTACAGGTCTACTAGGAAAGCAATACCACACAGTGTTTGAAAAGTCCATATAAAACATACACCCTCAAGACTTTCTAAACCTAAAGCTATATTTATTTTTGAAAACTGCTTTAGGACTTGTCCATAGAATTTGTGCACATTTCCTTATTTCTCAGTTTTAATTATCAGAAGAATTTGTGTGAAAAGATGATCTTTATTTTTAAGCGTTCATCTGTCCACATTGTTTATTCCTCACTGGGCATCATAGTCCAGCAGCAGAAAGGGAACAGTAGGAGGGAAACCCTTAAACAGCAAACATCTTGCTTTCATGCAAGTGATTCAAATAATGCTTTTGAAGTCAAAGAGAAAATTGATGCTAAGCAAATGAATTTGTCTGTGGTGTATCTTTCTTTATAGTCTAAGTTTTTTTTCAAAGTGCTTACTCTATAAAGCAAGGCTCCAGAAGAGATAGAAAACATTATCTAAACTATGTTAAGCTATATTATCAAGAAAATTAGGCATAAGAAAGATGTGACAGAGGACATGTCTCATAAGAAAAGGCTCACGTTATACTTAGCCATCATTTGTGAAAGCAAGTAATTTGCTTGTGGCCTTGAACATGGTTTACATTAGGAACAGAACACTTTAGAATAAAAGGTCACTGCATCGTGTTTGTTTATAGAAGTAAAGGTTTTCAAGTTTTTTCCTCAATAGTATTATTCCAAACACATGGAAATCTAGGTGGTTCTTAATTCCTATTCAGAGTATTTTCTTTAAAGCAGTATTCAAAGCTATAATCCCCTAATTCAAAAACTATTGAGAATTCCAAAGCTGAATCTTAACGTTATAATTACACATATCATATTGTCTACTCTAAATAATATGTTAGGAAAGTCAATTAATGCCTTCACATGCAATAATGACCTTGATTAGTCCTTAAACTTCTTGTTAAAAAATAGAGAAGATATAATTACTTAGCCCTAAGTTAAAATGACATCTGTGAAAAATGATCTTACTTTTATAAATTATGTATTTAGGAAATGTTATATCTTGGTTTAAAATTCAGGTATTGCTGGGATTTGGGAATCAGCATGTGCCCAGGATGTTCTGTATGTATAAAAGAATATTTATGGGAGAAACAAATTCACAAAGTTAAAAACTTTAATGAGGTTTTGCTTTATAAAATGTTGGAATTATCATTAGACCCAGTCAGAGGAAAAAGCAGTCATTTGGAGCAAGCTCTCTATTTTATTTAATGATGGTGGGCATCTTAGCTACTTTTTGAGTGCCATGACAGAACACTTGTAATGTGTAAAAGGAAGCATTTAATTTGGAAGTTAGGGATCAGGGTTCCAGAGGGTTCCAGATCATGCCCACCATAGTAGGGAATATGGCAGCAGGCTGTCAGACAATCAGTCCTGAGAGCTTACATCTGATCCACAAGCATATGATGGGGAGGGGGAAAATGAGAGAGAGAGAGAGAGAGAGAGAGAGAGAGAGAGAGAGAGAGAGAGAGAGAGAGAGAGAGAGCATGGCAGGAGAGGTGGGAGTTTCATTTGAAACTCTCATGTCCTCTTCCAGTGATACACAATCTGCAGCAAGGCCACATCTCATATTTCTTCTTAAACAGTTCCACCAAGTGGGGTCCAAAATTCAAATATATGAGCCTATGAGTGATGTTCTCATTCAAACCACCACGATGGGCTCTTTGAAGTTATGGAAGAAATAACAATCTCATTCAAGGTATGTTTGTGTTTTATATTTAGAGGAAATAAAAAATATTTCAAAACACAATATTGAGGAACTTCCAGTCCTGTGAAGGGACCGACACATGTAAATGGGGAGCTCAATTCTCCCTGCTTTATAATTGAGCCCATCTGTTTAGAACAACTAGAAACTTCCAACCACTGTCTTTCATTGCTTTCAGAACATAGCATATAGTCTGCCGAGTTGTATGCCTGATGGCTGAGGTTTCGCCTCCTAAAAATATGGCCAACGTTTCCCCTTTACCCTTTCCTCTCTTCTTTCATATTTCTCTAACATAAAAACATAAGTGTTGAAAGGCCCCCAATGCAGCGAAGTGACAGAACTGGACCTTGCTCAGAGCACATATTTAATAATTGATGGTTTTCTCTAATGTGTAGCTGGCAGTCACATAGGAAAAATGGGGTGTTGCTCGTGTTGTAGCTAACTCAAAGGAGAAAAGTGTTACCTCAATTATATTTTTATTCTATGTCTTTGTGTAAAAAATTCCATGCACTTAAAACAAATCTCTCTGTATGAGAATTTATTTGGTATGTGTGGTCAAGTCCAAGATAGGCCTAACTGACTGAATCAGAACAATGACATTTTCCTTGAATCTGATGGTTTGGCTAATCTCACTTGGGATTGAGCATGTGTCTGCTTTTCTTCCTTTGGAGCACACATGCAGGGCTGGATTGGGCTGACACTGTTGAGACAGCTGGGTTGGGCTTTGCATGTGGCTATTCATTTTTCTGGGTGCTACTCCTAGCTTCTGAAGTAGCCACAATCTAAGTTGGCAAATTCTGGTGTGTTAACTCCAGCTTCACTTTTCTCTACATTTGCTTGTGTTCTATAACCAACTAGAGAGAGAGCTACAACCCCAATGGTGTGGTAAGTGGGAGGAAAAGTTCACTGAGGGCCACTTGCCTGGTTATATGCTTTAGTGGGAAGCAAATGGATACTCTGAAATAAAACATCAGGCTTAGACAAAAGTCTTTGAGAGGATTGTAATGAGACCATGTGCATTTTTTGTAGGATACCTTTTGTGTCAAAGAACTACTTCAAAATGGCCTTCTAAAAATCTCTAAGGACAGATTTCAAGGCACAAGTGACACACATTGCTTACTTTATATACAATGGCAGCCTCATTCCCCAGGGACTCAAAGAGGGTTTAATGGTCTTTAGAATGGACAGTTTCTCTGAGCAGTGCTTATTGATCACAAAAATACACGAGTGTTTGGCCAGGCTGAAGTTCTATTCTAACCTGTACATCCCATGTTAAAGACCAACATGGCTCATTTATAACCTTCCAAGTAGCTGCACGCTGAACCGTTACACTAGGAACAGTCATGGCAGATGACTAAAATTCACATAAAATGACACACTGGTATCAAGTGGAAAATCAGTCAAAAGTACCTCAAGAGGAAGCAGTGTATGAGGGGAGGAAAGTGTGGGTGGGGATTAATCATCAAGTAGGATTTTCAGACAGAAGATGACTACCTTAACTTAATACACCATGAAGAAAATACATTGTTTTGAAAACAAAGTCAAGAAAATTTTTAGCAAATTAAAGCTAAAGAACATCATCATCATCATTATCATATCTATCTATCTATCTATCTATCTATCTATCTATCTATCTATCTATCTATCTATCTGTCTGTCTGTCTGTCTGTCTGTCTGTCCGTCCGTCCGTCCGTCTGTCCGTCCGTCCGTCCGTCCGTCTGTCTGTCTGTCTGTCTATTCATCAAGACAGGGTCTCCAGAACTGTGCTGGAACTTGTAAGCCAGGCTTTTCTCAGATTCACAGAGATTCTCTTGCGATTGTCTAAGAAGTGTGGAGATTAAGTGTGGAGTGTACACCACGATGCCTGGCCTAAGGGACAACATTATTAGTCTACCTCTGAGGTGAAGGACACTTGCTGGCTTTTTAATATCCTGTTTATATTAACTAAAACCGCATGCTTTATTAAGTTCATCTACTACCTTCCCCAGTGTAACAATACTTCAACAATTCTTACATGCATGCAAGCATAGATTTGCATCTCTTTGAGAACTTCAGCACTGCTAGTTGGCACTGACATTCTAGCATCCAAGATACACTAGGGCCACCAAAGCAAAACAACTGATATTGATCCAAGGGCCTCAAGGGAACATCTGCAGGAAGGAAAGTCTTCTCCAATACCTCCCAAAGGTAGACTGCCTCATGAAACGCCTGCCACAAACCACAATCTAAGCATGTTCCTCATTTGTTTCAACTGCTTTGAAACTCTTTCAAGTCAGTTTGTGCGGCTCAGTATAGTTCATTGGATCAAACTGGTTTTTACCATGAACACTACTTTATTTACTTGAATTTCTATCAGACTTCTATGAATATTGAATCCTGGTCTCTGCCTAAATACTATCATTTATCTAGTTAGTAACATAGCCAGGGCCTGAATTAAAAACAAAAATTAACTGCTGAATCAGGATTCATGTAATGATTGATTCTAAAGAAAATGCTTAGTTTCCACACTAAATCCCAGTACTTTTGACAACGATGGTGATGGAAACGCTTGTGTATTTTTCAAAGCTAGCCTGCCACACTCCTTGCTGTACTGATTGTTCTAAATTAGAGATCTGCTGCTTCCCTGTGGGCATCCTGCTGTAAGATATAGATTTTCTATTGAGCTGCTAGGGTGTTGCTTTAGTTCTGCACAGTAGTCAATTTAAGGAGACTGGAGCAATATGTGCAATTCTGAAGCATTGCCAGCATTGGCAATGTATTACCAAGACTAATATGGGCTGAGGGGTCAGGTATGATAGAGAAGTCATAACCTCAGCTATCGTCAGTATGAGCTGCAAAAATCCATGGGTTTGGGGTCCAGTGTGGGCTTGTTGTGTTGGCTCTCTTTATCTGAAGAAAGGGTGGATAACATGAATCACACATAATACACATTAAATACCTAGTATAGAATATATATATATATATATATATATATATATATATATATATATATATATATATATGTGGCTACTGTTATCACAAGAACAAAAGATCATGGACTTATAAAACATAAAAAAATCAAGGATCATTAATCCAAAAGTAGGTTCTCTCGACTTTTGGTGATACTAGTTGCTTGTACAATTAAAATGTAAGATCAATAGTTAACATTAAGATGATTTTTAAAGGAAGTTTAACAGATTTCTGGATTTTCACCCCAGTGCTAAAACTTTATTCTTCTAAGGAAATATCAATATTCAAAATCTTTTGCCTAAAGCATATTTTTAATTTGCCTTTGGATAATCCAACACTATTTAAAATGTGCTTTACTCATTTTCATTAAAAAAATGTCCACTTTTCCATATTAAGTATATAGAAAAGAACCTGAGAAATTCTTTACTAAAAAATACTGAGATATTGCCTAAATTGAAAACAAAATGTAAATGCCTATATTGAATATATTGTATATTCCCATTAGGGTCCTGAAGCAAATAAATGGACTATTATGAAATGAAAATTACACCAAAATGTGTCTGAAAGTAAATGGCAGAGTCTAAAGAGATTGGACTTGAAATAAAAACACTTTCATAGGTTCCATTCATTCATTCATTCATTCATTCATTCATTCATTAATATGCTCATTCATTCAAAACCACAAAGTATTGGGTTGAGCATGATCTAAACAATATGCTTCCAGCTTTCATATGGTCTATGTCTAGTCAACATCACAAAATAATTTGAAGGATATAGGTAGTCAAGAGACCCTTGCTGAACATAGAGCATTCTGAATTATTGAAGGCAGCTACCCAGATGTTTCCTTCTAATATTAGATGCATGAATCTCCAAACACAGGGTATCCCCAAAGCAAATCTGCAATGTTCTTTACACAGGGGGAACATTTATGTTAAGAAACGACTGTGTTTCATAGTCTCCCAAGCAATATTGACTCTCTGTTTTTTGATTGGAGTTCACCTCACAGTTTCTACAATTATTTACCAGTATAGTGTGCTAAGAGTATTTCATAGAAATATCTCTTCTTCTTTTTCTCTTCCTCCTCCTCCTCCTCTTCTTCCTCTTCTTCCTCCTGCTCCTCCATTTCCTCTTCCTTTTTCTCCTCCTCCTCTCCTTCCTCCTCTTCTCCCTATTAACTTATCCATTTATTCTCTTTATATCCTGATCACAGCACTTTTCCAAGCCCTTCCCTCCTTCCTCTTTTCCTTTTAGAAGGGGAGGACTCTCCTGGTTACCAACCCACCCTGGCATACCTAATCAAGACTAGGCACATCCTCTCCCACTGAGGCCAAACAAGGTAGCCAAGAGAGGGAAAGGGATCCACAGGGAACAATAGAGCCAGGGACGGGCTCTGCTCAAGTTGTTGGGGGTCATGCATGAAGACCAAGCTGCACATCTATTACTCTTGTGTAAGGGGTGGGAGGCAGAGGTTGGGGGAGGTCTGGTCCAGCCCAGGCATGCTGCTTGGTTGCTAATTTAGTCTCTGGGAGCTAAGTGTTCAGGTTAGATGACATCGTAGATCCTCTTGTGGAATCCATCTCCCCTCCAAGTTCCTCAATCCTTCTCCCAATTCATCCCTAAGACTCCTGGAGTTCTCTCTAATGATTGGCTGTGGGTCACTGCATCTGCTTTGGTCAGCTACTGTGTGGAGTCTCTCAGATGAGAGTTATGCCAGACTTCTTTCTGCAAGTACAACAGAGTTATCATTAATAGTGTCAAGGATTGGCTCTTCTCTGTGAGATGGGTTTTAAGTTAGGCCAGTCATTGGTTAGACACTTTCTCGGTCTCTGCTCACTTACAAGTGGATATTAACCATAAAGTAAAGGATACATACACTACAAATCACAGAGCCAAAGAAGCTAAATAGCAAGGGGTTCTCAAGGGAGGATGCTTGAATCTTACTCAGAAGAAGAAATAAAATAATCTTTGGAGGTACATAGAGGGAGGGAACTGGATGAAAGGTGGTATGGGGAGTGGAATGGGGGGGGGGTCATGTATAGGGAAAGCCAGGGATAAAATGCCAGAAGAGTGAACGGAAATCAGAAGTGGGTAGGTTATGGGGGAATCTACTAGTGATATGGGATGAGAGAGACTCCAGGGAATCTATGAGGGTGATTTTATCTAAGGCTCCTAGCAATGGGGTATATGGAGCCTGAAATGAACATCTCCTATAGTCAGGCATGACTCCCAGTGAAGGGACAAGGCATCAACCTACCTTTAACCCAAAATTTGTTCTGCATATCAGAAGTGCAGAGACAAAGATGGAACAGAGGAAACTACTTCTGTTAAAAGGTACTGGGATGAAATATTGTCTGTGTGGTTCTGCCATTAGGATACCAATGGATTCATTCTTGTTTTAAAAGTTTTACCAAGCCTATATAAAATATTTAGACAAAGTATATTTGGAGATAGCTAGCTTCAACCCATGTCTTGTTCACTGTTTCTTCAATATCTATCTTTTAAAATTGCCCTACTGAGATAATATAGCAAATAACATTTTCTATATATTTTTCTTTATATGTTCCTAGCAAGATACTGTGAAAATGACAGCACAAGTTATTTTTTTAATAATAGCCATGTGTGTGTGTGTGTGTGTGTGTGTCTGTGTATCTGTGTTTGCCTTCAACATGCTCTCAAACTATGAGATTGTTGCATCTGTTTCACTATTAAAATTAGTTTGGTAGATGGGCATAGTGGCTCACACTTTTAATTCTGGGTACTTGGAAGGCAGAGGCAGATGGATCTCTGTGATATCGAGATCAGCGTGGTCTACATAGTGCGTTCCAGAACAGCCAGGGCTACATATTAAAATCCTGCATTGGATTAACAAACAAACAAACAGAAAATGGTTTTGTAACAGTATGCTTCTTTTTTACTTTGGTGTAAGTGAAGAGTGGAATTTTTAGTGTGTGTGTGTGTGTGTGTGTGTGTGTGTGTGTGTGTATGTGTGTGTTGTGTTTTCTACCATCTTGGATTTTCCTTCTATTCTGTCTTTAAAAAGGATGTTTTCTTACCCATAATCTCACCAGCAAAAAGTATTAGCTAGCTATCAGATTTTCTCTTAAGGGTGGTAAATGGCAGTATTTCAGAATACTTGCCAAAATTTACTCTTTTCCATTCTCATGATCATATGAGAATATTTTCCATGCTCAAGTACAACTTTTATCTCTTTTCGGGAACTGTCTGGGCACCTCTAAGTTCCTACGCACCATCTATTTTTCCCATTGTTGCTCTTCGTTTATGGTATAAAAGCTTTGTAATTACAATATGAAGACTAGATAGAGAAATGCAAGTTCAACACACTTTCGGATATTTTCTCTGACCATAATATAATAAAGTTTTGTATATGAAAAATTTGGAAATCATATTTAGTCTGTTATTAATTACTCTTACTCCAATTTTTTAGTATAGCTAGAAATTTTTCCTCTGTTCAAGGTAATAAAATTTGTCCATGTTTTTTCTAATATTTGATAGATTTTACAATTTACATTTTTATTTTGATCTACTCAGAATCTATTGTAGGATACAATGTAAAGAACAGACTCAATTTTGCCTTGTATTTTCTGATCCAGTTATTTCTTAAAATGTTCATATTTCTCCAGTGTCTTAGTTTCTCCAGTGTAGCCCTCATCACCATTAAATTTTTATGTGGGATTAGTTATATTTCTGTGTTTTCCAATGCAGTTCCATTCACCTTCCAGCCTATGCATGCTTTAGTTCTGTATGATTTAAATTATATAATCCAAAGCATATGTTTTAATATCTAGCACTTTCTAGTTCTAGTTGCTTTTAGTTTCTATATTTTTTGTGGTTTCCTTTTTTCTGAGACAGTGTCTCCTGTATCCTAGACGACTCTCGAAATCATTCTGTAGTTAAGGACAACCTTGACCTGATTCTCCTGCCTCTATCTCTCAAGTGCAGAGACTGAAGATGTGGTGGACCACCATGCAGCTATTGTTCATTTTCTTTTTAAAATAAACTATACTCAATGGGCCTAAAGGAAATGTGAAAGCATTTTCAAAAGACATCTCCCTTTAGTCCCCAAATCTAGGCATACTGCTCTGGTCAAGGACAGTAATTTCCATGCATCCAAATCCAATGGTTTAGTAGAGGTGGATATACCACAGAACAAGAAAGCAAACTCAGAGAATGTTTGGCACATGTGAAAGTGTCACACTGGAACACATTATCTTGTATGATCAGTGTTAACTGGAACATTTTTAAAAAGCTTATGAAATATGAAACAGTAAATTCTCCTTTTACCAGTATACCCTGTGGAGTATATTGGGTGCTGTGCTGCCTGGCAGTAGCCTGACATTGACCAAGGACAAGGGCTTGAGCAGGAATCTGACATTAGGGCATAATAAGGAAGTAGGTTAGGGCAAAAGCAAGCTTCAGGCAAGATTCTGGACTTGGACTAGGAAGTAGGCTCAGGTGTTTTGGTCATCCTTACACACCTTTGGAAACAACTGTCACTGAAGTGATGTGGAACTTTGCTTACTGCCTTGACAATTTTGTGTTTACTGTCTTGCTTGTTCCTCATTGTACTACTATTGACCTTAATTCCTGCATGTAAATAAATCGGTATAAAAATGGATTGAGAATTATTAAACCTGCCTTCAGTCTCAGAATTGACTGTGGTCATACTGCAGTTTAGTCTAATGATCTCTTTCTTTTCAATCCTCACTCCTGCACTGGAGAACCTGTTGACTGACTGAGCGGGCTTGGTCAATACCCTTTCCTAAAATCCTTCAATGAACTAGCAGGATTCTCTCTCTCTCTCTCTCTCTCTCTCTCTCTCTCTCTCTCTCTCTGTGTGTGTGTGTGTGTGTGTGTGTGTGTGTCTGTCTGTCTGTCTCTCTGTCTCTCTATCTCTGTCTCTGTCTCTCTCTCCCTCCCTCCCCCTCTCCCTCTTTTCTTCTTATTAGATCTCCTGGGTCCTAGAATATTAAAACTTCCTATCTAAGCTCTCTTATCAGGCATCATGGTTAACATAACTTCTGTTTTCTGAAGTGTCTTAAAATTTAATTTCTTTGCTCAGTCCTCTCTAGAAATTACCAGTGTTCTCTATCTGTCTACTTTTATTGAGCACTTGATTCTCCACACCTTGATTTAGAGGTCTAATACACAGTTCTAAATGAGTACATCCCAAATTGGAACCCAAGTCATAAAGGTTCTAGAGACACTGATAAATTTCCATCTGATAGGTCGACTTACCTCCATCTCTCCTGCCCATGCAGCACAGCTTCCTACATGTCTCTGTCCACACTGGCTTCATATCACATTCTCAAAACAATGCTAGTACATAAGTCATGTCATGCTATTTCATTCTCTAAATTTTTGTTTTTCCATATTTCTCATTAGAATGAGAAGCCTTGCAATGTCTCATACCCTGAAAAGTAACCCCCTACCCTGCAATTTGTCTGACTTCCATTTGCTCTCACCCACTGCTCTGCTTCAGTCATCTGAACATTAAAATGAACTTTGTCAATGTGTGCACCATATTTGTTGGTATCAGGACCTCCAAAACCTGTGACATCACATAGGTAACAGCACGATCTGCACACCTGTTACCAAGGCAACAACCATCATGTTCCCAGAATCCACTTGGCTCACCTCCCACCTTTACTTGTGGCTATATCATCATCCATATATAAGAGGAAGGCCCCTCTGATCTCTCTCTCTCTCTCTCTCTCTCTCTCTCTCTCTCTCTCTCTCTCTCTCTCTCTCCATCCCTCCCTCCCTCCCTCCCTCTCTCCCTCCTTCCCTCCCTTCCTTATCTTTCCATTGCCACTTTGCCCTTTTCTCTCTCAATAAATGTCATGTGGAATTGTTTGGCCTGGTGTGGTCTTTCTGGATCCATGTGATGATCACAACATTGGTGCTGAAACTTCAGGAATCACTACACAATCATTAGCAATTTATTTCCTGATGAACGCAGGTGAGTTTGGAAAGAGGTAAAATGTACTCAGATGAAATTCACCAAACAAATGGAACATATCCAATCAGATCTGAGGCAGTGGCTGACCAAGATGGAATTACAGTTCCATAGGTGGTATCTTAGCCAGAGACAGGCTTATTACATGCCTTCTGGCTGGCCTAAGAAAGGCAGCCTTAAAGCCATTGAATTTTGAAAAACTCCAAGAGGCTGTCCAAAACAAACAGAAGAACCCATCTCAATTTTTAGAATGCCTCACAAAGGCTTTATTACAATACAGTAATCTGGAGCCTAAAAACACAAAAGGTAAGCAACTTCTGATGACCTACTTTTTTCCCAGAGCTACCCTGGCATAAAAGTTAAACTTAGGCATTTGGAGAGAGGGCCCCTAACTCCACAGGCAGAAGTCTTGGTGCTGGCCTTCAAGGTGTACCATGAGAGAGATTAGAAAGCCTAGATTAGATTACAAGGCATGCTGGCAAAGGCTATCCGACCAGCTCCAGCTACTACCCTGGACTCCTGGCCTTCTAAGGCTCAGAGACCACCAGGCCCCTGCTATAGATGTGGTCAGCAAGGTCACTGGGCAAGGGCTTGCCCTAACCCCTGCAAACTAAGAAGACCATGTCCTATGTGCCATCATGAAGGACGGGCTGTTGATTACCCTCAAGTTGCACAGAACTGAGGGACATCGCTTCCAGGTAACCCTCCAGATGACCTCCTAGGTTTGACTGTAGATGACTTCAGTCATCTTCAGAGGGGCCAGAGCTCCATTGACCTGACCATTCCTATCATTAGCAGGGATCCCAGGGTAGCTATTATAATATGTGGGTGATCTATCTCCTTCCTCTTGAACACCAGGGCCACTTACTCAGTCCTGACAGTTTTGGGGACACACTTCACCTTATTGGGGTTGTAGGACAACCTTATCTTCCTCACCAGACTCCACCACTTGGTTGCATTTTTAGGGGTATACTCCTCACTCGTTCCTTTTTGGCAGTGCCAACATATCCTGTCCCCTTTTGGGAAGGGATCTTTTATCTAAGTTGGGAGCCTCTATTTCCTTTGCTCCTCCCATTCACTTAAACCCAAGATCACCAGCAGTTCCTCTGTTCCTTCTTCGGGCCAATCAACCTATTAACACTTACATGTTGTTTCCTTTACCAGCTGTCAGGTGGACCCCTGAGTTTGGGATGTCCAGAACCCCTGTGCTGCTAAACATCATTCTCCTGTTACCACCCAGTTACTGGACTCTACCAGGTACATAACCCAAGCTCAATACCTTCTCTTTCTCCAGAACCTTAAACTTTAAGGGAACTTAAGCCTATCATTTCTGACTTCTTAAGGAAAAACTCCTTCACCCCCACCTCTTCCCCCTTTAAAACCCCTATACTAGCAGTTAAAAAACCTATAGGCTGGTTCAAGACTTTAGACACATTAATTCTGCAGTGGTCCCCCTCCATCCTGTTGTAGCTAACCCTTAAACACTTCTTTCCACCGTCCCTTCAGGAATTTCCCATTTCTCAGTCCTAGATTTCAAGGATGCATTTTTCTCTATCCCTCTTGATGCCCAGTCACAGGATATATTTGCCTTTACCTGGAAAGATCCTGACACCTACGTTTCGACCCAACTTACCTGGACTCTTCTACTTCAGGGATTCCTAGACAACCCTCATCTATTTGACCAGGCTCTGGCTTTTGACTTGTTCTCTTTATTAATCCTTAAGTCTAAGATTGCACTTTATGTAGATGATGTCCTTCTCTGTAGCTCCTCTCTAGAGATTAGCCAAGCTGACATCTCTGCTCTAAAGTTCCATTCCAGTTGAGGCTACAGGGTCTCACCTTCTAAAGTCCTATTGTCTACTCTTCAGGTCACATATTTGGGACCAACAATTACCTCAACCCAAAAGACTATTACCTTACATAGAAAGAATCTGATTCAGTCTCTAACTATTCCTTTTACAAAGGAAGAGATTTTATCATTCCTAGGAATGGCTAGTACTTTTTATCCCTGGGTTCCTTCCTTTTCCCTCCTTTCTCATCTCTTATATGAAGCAGTGTTAGGCCCCACCCACGAATCTCTTCTCAAACCTGTTACCAAGCCCTTTCAGAGGCTCCAGCAGGTTCTCCTTAAGGCCCAGCCTTATATCTCCCTGACCTGAGCCGTCTTTTTTTTCCCCTCTATGTAATTGAAAAGGAGGGATTTGCCCTTGTAGTCTTAGGTCACCAATCTTCTTTTGCATCTGGAGCATACTTGCCAATAAAACTAGATCTAACCATCCAGAGATGGGCACCTTGCATTCATTCCTTAGCAGACACTGAACTCCTTATTTGAGAGTCAAAAAAAAAAAAAAAAAAAACTAACCTTGGGATTGCCTATAATTGTTCTCTCTTCTCATAACCTGTTACAGCTCCTAACATACAAAGACTTACAGACTCTACAGTCCTCCAGAGTTCTGTCTCTTCAGGTAGTGCCTGTAGAAGACTCTACACTCACCTTCCAACCATCCCTGCCTCTTAATATTTCTAATCTTCTTCCTCACCCTAATACCAACCATTCCTTATCTCACTCCTGCACTGAAATTTTAAAGCAACTATTACCTCATCCTTCACACATACAGGAGGGCACATTGCCTCAAGCCATTTATATCTGGTATATAGATGGAAGCTCCTTTCTATATGAAAGGACTGGAAATCTGGCTATGCCATAGTGTCAGACACCAAGGTGGTAGAGGCACAGGCTCTTCCTATTCACACCACTAATCAACAAGCTGAACTAATAGCCTTTAACCGTGCCTTTCAACTGGCACATGGACGATCCCTCAACATCTATACAGATTCCAAATATGCTTTCTGTATCCTCCTGTCCCACGCTGCTCTCTGGAAGGAAGTCAAGTTACTTACCACAAAAGGAGGATCAGTAGCTAATGCAAACCACATTATGGCCATGCTAATGGCCTCCCATCTCCCCACAGCTACTGGGATTGTCCACTGCAGATTGCACCAGAAAGATGATTCTATTGTCTCTGAGAAAAATAACTGAGGCAATGAGGCAGCTAGAGCTACAGCCCTTAGGAACCTAGACTTATCTCACCCTCCTCAGGACATCCTTACAGTGCAACCTACATCCCCACCCTCACCCAGACACTCCCCAAACGCTGTCCTATCTTCAACTTTTCCATCCTAACAGCCGAGTGTTGTCTTCTTTTGTCAATACCCGACTCCTGTGGATTTAAGTTTCCTAAAATCTATCACTGTTTCTCAAAAAGATCTGTCAGATGTCAGACTCCAACTCAGGGTATCATAGCACTCCTTTTCCTACCAATCAGGCTAGAGCTTCCCTTCCTGGAACTGACTGGCAACTTGACATTACCAACATGCACACTATCAGTCCTTCCAAGTACCTCCTGGTCTTGGTGGACACCTTCTTGGGGTAGGTGGAGGCATTTCCCATAACTAATGAAAGGGCTCAGACAGTCTCTTTTATCCTTTGAGAGATCATCCACTGGTTTGGTGTCCCAGCCTCTCTCCAGTCAGACAATGGTCCTGAATTTACTTACCAAATTTCTCAAATTCTAAGACCCTAGACATCCTCTGCCATTTTCTCACTCCCTACCACCCTCATTCTTCAGGGAAGGTAGAAAGAACTAACAGCTCTTTAAAAACCACTCTTGTTAAGCTGTTAAAGGAACTCCACCTTGATTGGGTAAAACTCCTACCTCTGGCCCTATTAGGCTATGAGATCTCCGCAAGCAACCTCTCCTCATCTCATCCTTTGAACTCATCTGTGGACACTCAGTCTTAACTCCTGGTCTTTCACCTAAATACTCTCCCCTCCCAGACCCTCTACTCACCCCAGTACTTTGTCACCTCTGTCCTCTTCTATGGAATTTTGCTGACCACCATCTACCCCGGCCACATGCTGCCTCCTGTCCACTCCCTGTCAATATTGGAGACCAAGTTCTATTCCCTCCAGATCATCAGCCCTTACCCCTCTTTCCCAAATGGCAGCGCCCTCTTAAGGTATTTCTCCTGACCCCTACAGCTACTAAACTAGAGGGATTCTCATTGGCTCTACCTGTCTCACCTCAATCCTTTCATCTCTCCACCTAAAAATGACTCTTCTTCATACATGTTGACCCTAACAGGATGCTTTGTTAAGCTCTGGAGGACATTGAGTCCAACTACCTTGTTCCCAATCCCAGAAAATGAGGCTCTACTCTGGCAGCTGAACTCAGCCTCACTGGATTACACATGGGTTTCTCCCCCATGCTGATCATTTCCATCTTGGGTAGCTCTTACATCTGGAGATTCCAAGTTCAAGAAACCCTCATAGATAACAAACAGTCTTTCCAAATAGGGTCAGGAAACTGCTCCATAGCTGGATGCCAGGAACTGATTCAAATCATTATCATCCCTGTATCTGTTATCCCATCTAAATATTATGATCTCTATACTTGCTTTGTCTTTGGCCAAACAAAAAATTGTTGTAGAAAATGGACAGATGAATATGGAGCCTGCCCATATTGGTCTTGTCAGATATGTATGCTAGAATCATGGGCCATTCATTTCTTCTATTAACACTGCAAGATAATCTTCTATATACAAGACCCATGGGATTCTGGGTGGGAGACAGGAGTTGTTGGTAAGCTCTACTGTAAAAATCAGCCTGGGTCCCCAGTAAGTATTATCCATATCCAGAGAAAATATGTCTCGATTGCCCAACCTCCAGATATTAGAAAAGTAGGAGAAGTAATCAAACACTCCTCTGAGGTCCTTACCTCTTTGACATCACCCCTCATAAATGGCACTAACTTGTCATTTTGCTTTTTGCTTCAGACCTTGACCTCAGAGTACCAATTCCTTAATGTTACCAAGCCTGGTTGCTTTACAGACTGCTGGTTATGAGTACACCCTGGAATTAATTCATAATTGTTGCTTACAGCCTCTCTGGTGATAATGCCAAGTAACCTTACCTCATCTTTTGTTAGCTGCCCTGACCCGGGTGTTGCCATGACTCCATACCTTACCTCTGTCTCTCTCTTTGGCATGACAAACTGTTTTAAGAATCTCCGGGGCATTCTGTAGGAATGCTAAGTTCCCTATACTGTAATAGAATCATAACCCTTGATATATCATATCTGCCATAATGCCCTGCAATCCAGAACATGTCAATTCTTTGTGGCACTCAGGTATATTATCACGTACCCTCCAAGTGGTCAGAAGTTTCACCTTGGGTACTTCTCTTCCCTGAGCTGGGAGTAATCCAGGGAAACAAGCCCCTGCCTCATCCCAGTTGTAGATATGATAGTTGCCCAACATAAGAGGGCAGTTCAGGTCATGCCATTCTTGGTCTCTATCGGAATAGATATAGGTATTGGTTCTAGAGTTGGTATTGAAGTTGGTAATTACTTCCATGACCCAATATAATATATACACTTCCTAGCTTGAAAGCAGTCTTCAAGAAATGACTGAAACTGTGCTTACTATCCAGAAACAAATCGATTCTCGGGCAGTCATGGTGCTTCAGAACCAACGGGGGTGGGGAGGGTGGGGGGGTAGATGTCCTGATAGCTAAAGACGGTAGTCTTTGCCTGTTCCTTCAAGAAGAATGCTGTTTATGTTTCAACCAATCCAGGATAGTGAGAAATAAAATCCAGGAGCTACAGTCAGACATAATGAATTTCAGGGAACGTAAGACCTCCAGTTCTGGGATTTTCTAAAACAATATATGGGAGTGGATACTCCCTTTTGTAAGCCCTTTCTAGTCATCCCCTGGTGTTATTATTTGCTGTCTGCCTCATTAATCTTGTTTCTACATTCCTTCAATGACAAATATGTAACATTTCTAACCAGACTATTAGTTTTTGTTCCAGCTGCTGCCCACAGAAGAGCCACTGTCCACGGAGGTATCTGATGTGAACGTTTACCAAGTGGACCCGGATGGTGAAAGTCAGCTATGCCCCAAAACTGACAACTTCTCTAGATAGCACGAAGCAGCTTAAGAGACAGGATGTCCTCGTTCCCTTTTCACCATTGGCTTCCCCCTCCCCACTTTTTCTTTCTCTTTATAATAAGAAAGGAGGTTTGTTGGTATCAGGATCTCCAAAACTTGTGACATCACATAGGTGACAGCATGGCCTGCACACCTGTTGCCAAGGCAACAACCACCATGGTCCCAGGATCCACTTGGATTTGGCTAACCTCCCACTTTTACCAGTGGCTATGGCAACATCTGTATGTAAGAGGAAGGTCCCTCTGTTCTCTCTCTCTCTCCCCTCCTCCATCTGTTTCCACCTCTACATTGCCCTTTCCTCTCTCAATAAACTTCACATGGAACTGTTTAGCCTGGTGTGGTCTTTCTGGAGCTGCATGATGAACACAACAATATTCATCACTATATCTTCAGGTACTTGCTAATATTAGAAATTTTTGTCAAGAGGAAGTCATAAGATATACTGCATCGTTTCACTTGTTGGAATAGCTTCTTTGAAACTTGGAAAGTCATATGTCTCCTGCTAATGTTAAGAGCCATGCCAAGAAGGCCAGTTGTATACATGAAGGTTAATCAACCATATTTATTTTGCACTACCTGGAGACTTTTGGGAAAGGGATGTTTGAACTCTTTTAAACATCTTATGCACATGCTCTTTCATCTCTAACTGCATCCGTTAGTGAAATTTACCTCTTTGATATCTGCTTGATTTCAAAGTATCCTTTTATACATAAGGCTTCTCAGATCACATAATGTCAGCCTCTCAATTTTTTTTTAAACAGAGGAAGAATCTGGATAAATTAAAACACAGAACAATATCATTTCTGTCTTAGTTAGGGTTTCTATTGCTGCAACAAAACACCATGAACAAAATGCAAATTAGGGAGGAAAGGGTTTATTCTGTTTACACTTCCATACATCTGCTCATCATTGAAGGAAGTCAAGACAGGAATACAAATGGCAAAGACCTGGATGCAGGAGCTGATGCTGAAGCCATGGAGGGGTGCTTTTTGCTGGCTTTTTTTTTTTCATGGCTTGCTCAGCCTACTTATACAACCTAGGACTACCAGCCTTGGGATGTCTGTAAAATGAATTATGTATTCTAGCTAGCCCATACAAAATACACTCAATCTAGATACTTTATTTACAAGGCATAAGCCCAGACTAGGTAGGTTTTGGAGCTATTCTAATTTATATGCCAACCCTACTTCGCTTGTTACTTGCTGTTTCTCTTGGCCACATGCCTTTCACATCCTTTCACAGAGACCTCCTCCTCTCTCCCTCTGCCTCTACCTGTGAGCCCCCAGCCTGAAACTCACCTCTGTATCTACTGCCCAATCACAGGCTTTAGCTTTTTATTGACTAATTAATGTGGGGACAATGTTTGCACAACAAAAGCTGTTGTGTGTGAGCATTCACTCCTCTAGGGTCTTGAGATGCCGTGTTTAGCATTTGAATATGTTGGAGTACCAGATCAACCCCAACTATGAGGTTACTGCTCATAGTGGGCTGGGTTCTCCTCTATTAATTACTATAAGAAAATGCTCTACAAATGTGTGTTCATCCTGATCTCTTGGAGCCATTTTTTCAATTGAGGTTTTCTCCTCTCAGATGACTATAGTTTGACATAAATCTAGCAGTACAATTTCTAATGGTGAGAAGGAATGATAAGTTATTTGAAATTCTGCTTACCTTGATTTCTGTAATTTGTAGTGATGGGAGGATGGGTCCTAAGGAAAACAAACTACATTTATGGGCTTCTGGAAGAAAATGATTTCATACGTGCAGCCATAGTCCATATCAGCTTTGTAACATCGACTTTTGTCTTTTTCATAGTTTGTCTAAAGACCAACCTAAGTAATATATAGCATGATATAGTTTCAGTAGATTCACAATACGAAGATGTAGGACCTAGGAAAGTATGCATTATGTAGCTTCCATATAAGAAAATACCTGAATTATTGTAATCAAAGGCAACTTATTTTTTTTCAGCATAAGAAATGAAAATGAAAAAAATCAGAATATTAAGTACCAGGGGAAAATACCAATATACTAGGTAAATGACAAGCTGAATTTAAATTACTTTAATTTTAATGTCGTTCATGCTAGAATTGTTGAGCTAAACAGAAAAAAAATTATTCCCCCTAGGTAAATGTTAATGTTCTCAGACATCTAGCAAGGATGTAGGTAAAAGGCCAAGAGGCCTGTAAGTTGCATCACAATAATCTTTTGAGCTGGAAGGTTCCAGAAACCTTCTAAATAGGTGTATTTCTATGAAGGCAAGTGTAAATAACAATTATAAATGCTGTCAGTTTGCACACCTTAAAAGCATAACATAATATTTAAGCACATCAGATATATTTAATACCCTGAAATAAAAAGTGAATTATCTCAACATAACAGTGTCAGAGGGTCAAAGGTGGGGTCCCCATGGTTTGTTTAGAGTCTCAAAAGTTTGGAGGGTGCAGACAAGAATCAATTCAAAGATAGCATGATGTAGTATTTACACCACTGACACTGGAAAGGGGCATTCCACAAGGTGAAAATTTATGATGTGTCTATACTGGCTTGGTGATACCCACCAAGAAACATTATTGTTTAGTAACCTTGACTCTCAGTGGTAAGATTTTTTTTTGTTGCTTCTCAGATAAATCTTTAAAACCTTGAATTCAGAAAGGTTCTTTTACTGCTGTTTCTCTTAACTGTGGATTTAGTTGGCAGAGACAATGAGTTTAGCTAGATTTACTTATAGGCCCATGGGCCCCCTTGGTACTCCACTGAATGTCTTTCCTTCTCTGAGTAGCCATCACGTGGCTATATTACACAAGGTGGGACAGGACCTGTGAGCCTGTCTTCCTTCCACAATGAAATGTTGAAACACCCAATCTGGTGCAGGTCCTTTTTGGGTTAACTACAGTTATCTAGAGCTCAAGAGTACAATGATCATAGTATGTGCAGATGCAGATGATAGAATTCCACCACACACTGTCTTTCTCAGTAAATGCTCTTCTTTATTCAGGTTTTCTTTTATTTTCTTTTCCTTTTTTCCCCTCACATATCCTGGACTGCTCTCAAACTCACTATATAGCCAAGAGATGGTATTCAGCACCTAATCTTCTCCCCCAACTCCTAAGTGTTAGTGTTACACTGTTATACTTAGTGATATTTATTTATTTATTTATTTATTCATTCATTCATTCATTCATTTATTCATTCAGAGTTTACTTATTGAAAGAAGTAGTGTGCAAATAAGTGTTAATAGTTTTTAAAAACTTAAATTTCTGTCTTAAAATTTAATTGAGCTACAGATGTGTTCTTTTATTTTATTATATGCATTATACAAGTGCATATAATATATTTAGGAATTTAATGGGAGAAAAGATAGTAAAATTCATAATAGAAAAATAATCCTGACTATTTGGAATTTGTTTAATGCAACTTTATATGATTATTAGGATTTCAAAGCTATACTAAGTACTAAGGGAAGCCTATAGAAAAAAGAAACCACATAGCTTTATTTTATTATAGAAGCTTGTATTCTTTGGGTATTAAACAAATTCTTTATTTTTAAAGCATCTTTTACTTGAATACATTAAAGAATTCTACCATCTGAAAACCTCCAGGATTCTACTGTACGCTATTAAAGTTTGACTTTTTGGCCAAATAACTCTTGGTAGGTCTATCCATCAGAACACAGAGAAAATTTTCAGAGTTCAGTTTAGATTACTAATAATTTCCCTTTTTTAGGCAATGAGTGGTATTTCTTCTCTGTTTTAAAACCACAAAGGCAACAGAGACTCAAAATTAAATAATTTACTCAAGATCAAAGACATAACAAATAGAAGCTGGACACAAGCCTGCCAGTTGACTTTCATATGCATCTGGATAGCCATCATCTCAAGAATAAAACAAACATATCTGTCCACTTTATGATCTTCTGCAAAATGCAAGAAATTCAACCATTTGTCTCTGGATAATATCAGTAAGATGAACATGTAAGAAATAAGATTTTCAATATTTCTGTGAACATATTTAGCATATGAGGATAGTAAGTTGTATGGTAAAATACATGAGGGGATTCCCTTTTCGTTTCTAATTACCTCCCAGAGGTTCATGCTAACATGTCTGAATTTTGTGTGACATTCTTTAGAACATTTTCAAATGATGTTATTTAAAAGAGAGTGTTGAGTTAACATAGTCTGTGTCTTCTAAATGTCATCATCAACTCTCAAATTGAATTCAGGGGTTACAGAGATGACTCAATGGTTAAGAGTATTTGTTGCTTTTAACAGGATCCAAGTTTGATCTCAGCACCATATGCATGGCATGCGACTCCCAACCATTCAAGGAGATCCAAAGCCTCGTGCTGACCTATATGAGCACAGCATGCATGTACATATATGCACAGCATCTATATAGCTACACATACATGTATTCAGGCAAGATACTTATACATAGTAAATAAAATTATAAATAGTTAAAACTAATCCACTGAATTGCTCTTTACATGAGGCCAAGAATAAAAGGCTGGTTAGATTTTTTTCAATCACTGTGACTTTTTAGAGTTTTTTTCAATCTTACTTTTTTACACAAAATTATTTGAGTTGACTAGCTGTTTTCGTGACAAGTATTAATCATTTATAAGACATTAAAAAGACAATGAAAGACATTCATCATAAGGTGCTGTCTTTGATGGGTTAGTCACAAGGGTCTTGAAGGAAACTGCATTTGAAGCTGTGATATGAAGTTAAGGAGGTGTCCGTAAAGAAGCATCTAAGAAGAAAGAATAATTAAGGCTCTGAGTTCAGAGAATATGAGGTGAGAATGGCTAGAATCTGAGTCAGAGTATGGTGGTTTGAATAGGAATGGCCCCTGTAGACTAAAGTATTTGAATGCTTGTCCCATAAAGAGTGGCACAATTAGGAAGTGTGGCCTTCTTAGAGTGTGTCACTGTGGAGGTGGGCTTTGAAGTTTCATTTATTCAAGCTAGGACTAGTGGGCCAGTCTCCTTTTGAGGATTTTGGATCACAATGTAGAACAATCAGCTCCTTCTCCAGCACCATGTCTATCTGCACACTGCCGTGCTTCCACGATGATGACGGACGAAAGCTCTGAAACTGTAAGCCAGCCCCAATTAAATAATTTTTCTTTGTAAGACTTGTGGCAGCCATGGTGTTTCTTCACAGCAATAGAACATGGACTAAGACAAAGAGTAAGAGTAGTTAGAGAAGTCATTAAAGACTTAGAAAAGTCAAACTCAAATACCAAACTTTGTAAATACAGAATAAGGAATACTCATCTTAGATGTTTTAAAGAGCTACTGTGTTTGCTTTGTAGAAAGAAAAACAAAAAGAACGACAGTGGAAGGTAATGCATGACACATGCTGTCATCATGCGCTAGGTGAGAATGATGGTGATTCATATTAGAGTGACCACAGAGAAGGCAAGAGGTGGCAGAGTGTATGACATTCTACATCCTGCTGAAGCAGGATTTAGTGGAGCACTGAGGAAAATGCACATGCATGTATACCTAAAGGAGGAAGTCTGCAGAAGAAAGGGTGGGATGGTTTAGTTTGAGATGCTTATTCCAAGGAAGATCTCTGCACATGTGAATCCGGAGCTTCTGGAAGATTGACATCAGAAGTCAAAGTTTAACTTACAGAGCATACAATGACCGTTGAAGCAGTGAGATGGGGAGCCAACATAGAAGGAGTTAGGATAAAAGGAAACATGGAAGGGAACACAATCCTGTAGGGCAATCATGTAGAAAATGGGGAAGACACACATCACAGAAGGATGAAAAACACCACAAAACCCCTGTGTTCTGGAAAGCCAGCGACCGACTTGGACATTTCAAGAAGGAAAAGAATTGAGTGTTTCAGATATTAAGATGAAGACCGAAGATTAAACGCTGGGACACATTATATGTAGGTCATTAACAAACTTGTCAAGAGCTATTTCCGTAGAGTCTCCAAGATGAATTCATCACTGGAGTGAATTCTAGACAGATCCAGAAAATGTGACAGTACAATAAGGAAGTTACTGCAATTGTTCTGATTTTTTAAAGGGGAACAAAAATAAATGATAGTAACTTTAAGAAAAAGTTAAGCCACACAAAGCATTAAAACATTTGTATATTGGTAGCCAGATCTAGTAAAAAGAAAAAATATATAATAAATGAGCTTACTCCCAGGATGCTTATAGTGCCAAAGCCTTTGGGTGGAGGAGAGGCAAGGAGAAAGGATCTAGAGTGATAGATTAGAGGTCACACAGGATGTGCTCCATCTTCCAGATGGTACAATATATGAGGATGAAGAAGCTGGCTAGAAGGTGACTCTGATCTCAGTGTGAGAAGTTGTCAGGAAGAGAATGAAAGGAAAGCAAAACTGCCTGAAAATGGATTGGGATGAGAAAAGACAAAACATAAATTTGAGAGTCATAGGGGAAAATGTCAGTGTTTGAGTAAACCCAACTTCAGTGTATGTGATGGCTAATCTTGATCGCCAGATTCTCAGGAGCTAGACCTACAGATGAACCAAGCCTCTGGCCCACCTGTGAAGGACTGTCTAGATTAGGGCAACTTTGATTAGGATATCTGAAGTGGAAAGAGCTATCCTAGAGGTGAGCAGCACGTTCCATCAGGGACCCAGCTATAATGAAGTCCAAGGGAAACCTTTTGCTTTTCCAAGCCTGCTTGCTTTTGGAACTTGCTGGTGAGTTTATCTACTCTCTTGCTCCTACTGCTCTTCTGCTGCCACCTTCTTTTGTCTCAGATTATGAACTGAAGGTTAGTAGGTTGCCAGGAACTCCCCAGTACTCAGTGGCCGATAGAGACTCCTGGGGCATCCTGGCTTATGGAATTAGCAGCTACTGAGGGAGGCCTCAGCATCTCAAGAGTCCAGACAGCTTCTGTTGGACTACACAAATGGTAGTATAAGTTAGTCCAGTAAATGCCCCTTTACTATATATTCATTCTCTTGCTTCTGATCAACTAGAGAAGCCTGATAAAATTAGCATGTACAATGCATGGTAGCTGCGGGTCCAAGAATCATACTTAGCTTAGATAAGTGATTTATATCACTTTCCCAAATAGTATTCTGAGGTGGAAGACACCATACATGGATGCAGATCACAAAGTTGTTCTTGCACCAAAACATTATCTGAGGTTACACTTGTTATTAAGTCAAACCCCTTGGTGTTTAGACTAGGATGCCATTAGATGCATAGAGGAATTATTAAGGCAGAAACAAAGCTGAGTTTTCCAAACTGTATCCTCAGTGAGACTCAAGAATCATGAGAGAGTCCTGTAAGTCTGTTGTTAAATAGATATCTGACATCCACAGTGTGTCCCTACTCATGGGACATTGTGACAAGTGCTGTCTCAGAGGAGGAATTCTGAGTATATCAATGGCCATGATACATTCCTTCTCTAGGTCACATTGGGGCAAAGGTTGCTTTAGGAGGGGGTCTGAAAATGAAGATAATGAGATAAACTGAGCAGGAGAGGCCAGTATTATAAATAAGGTTGTGGGGAGTATGCAGATTTAAGAGTTTAAAACTGTTTTTGAAATAGTTTTGACCATTTAAAGCTGGATGGTCACTCTAAATTTATCAGAGAAGGTCAAATAAAAGTCAATTGACAGTGTGAGGTCACTTGACACTGCTTTTATTCAGTTAACCTTTTTTTTTTTAAAGATTTACTATTATCTTTATTGCTTAAAATAATGGTATAATGTGTAATATGATAATTATCTCATTTCCTAATGTTTTATTTTAATTTTTTATTGGTTATTTTATTTATTTACATTTCAAATATTATTCCTCTTCCCGGTTTCCCTTCAAAACCCTCTATCCCACCCCTCTCCTCTGCTTCTATGAGGGTGCTCCCCCACCCACCTACCCACCCCACCTCTCCGCCCAAGCATTCCTCCTACACTGAGGAATCAAGCCTTCACAGGACCAAGGGCCTGCCCTCCCATTAATGCCAAATAAGGCCATCCTCTGCTACATACACAGCTGGAGCCATGGGTCCCTCCATGTGTATACTCTTTGGTTGATAGTTTAGACCCTGGGAGCTCTGGTGGTCTGGTTGATACTGTTGTTCTTCCTATGGGGTCGCAAACCCTTTCAGCTCCTTCAGTCCTTCCCATAACTCCTCCACTGGGGAACCTGTGCTCAATTTAATGGATGGCTGTGAGCATCCACATCTGTATTTGTCAGGCTCTGGCAAAGCCTCTCAGGAGACATCCATATTATGCTCCTGTCAGCAAGCACTTCTTGGCATCAGCAATAGTATCTGGGTTTGGTGTCTGAACATGGGAGAGATCCCCAGGTGTGGCAGTCTCTGGATGGCCTTTCCTTCAGTCTCTGCTCCACTCTTTGTCCCCACCTCCAGGACTGACCCTGTGCCAGTTAAGCTTCTTATAAGGAAATAAAAACTCAGGTTGCTTCTTCCAACAATTGAAAAGAGGCATATCCACCTCATTATGAGAGTTTTGCTTGAACTAATTAAAGTGCAAAGTGATCCTTTGGGTTCTTTGATAGAAGCTAACAAGTAACACACAGGGTACAGTATCTCTAAGCATCATTTTATGGTCAGTAAGGAAAGCCTATAAAGTTCCTGTTTTTCAAAAAGAATCAATCTTCCATAAAAAATAGAGGGTTGGTCATTGAATGATAACTAAGCAAAGGAACATCTGTGAGGAGTGGAGTTAAAGTTGTCCATAAACCCTGTTCCCAGTGGTCAAGCTCAAAGCAATATCTGAGGAAGACATTCTTTGTTAACTGGGCAATTAACACACTCATGATGAAGCAGCTTTCAGACATCAGGTGACTTAAGTGAGTTCTGTACAGATGTTGGACTTTATTCATTTTGAGTTCAAATTCTGTGGGAATGACTAAAAGTGCTGGTGTTTTACAATCCAGATTTCAGCAAAGCTGGATCCATGTGTTGCCCAGCAGAAGGGAAGACTGGCATGGTACCCATGAGAGTGCCTTGCAGCCCAGGGATGGAAGAGTTGGGCACTGCCACGGCTGTAGAATATGTCTCCATTGAGTTTCCCAATGAAGATCACAGGACTACCATTCACCCCAGCCCTCTCTTAAGGAGGCTGTACTCATGTAACTTCCCAAGTTTTGTCAGGAGATGTGTTGATAATAGTCTTCATATAAGACACGATGATAAATGTCATCAGCCTTCAGTAACCACTCAGATCAACGTCATGAAACCGATTCACATTGTGGGTTTTGTTCAAGGGTGTTTTCTTTCTTTTTGTTTTTAAATCACTGCATTGTAATAAACACACAATCTAAAACACCACACAGCTAGTTTAAGGAAGCCACCTAAACACTTGCCCTGCTCCAAACTCTGTACATCTCATTGAACTTCTTTAAGGTCACAATGGACAATTTGAAGCCATGAAGCTTCACACACCAATTTATATTGCCATTGTCAATTGTATTTTTATTCACTTAAGTATCACAAAGAGAAAAAACTATGATACAGTTGAAACTAGAGAAACAATCAGGATCATGTCCTCTTTCATGTTTCCTGTTACCTAGTGACAGTGTTTCATTACTCATGACTTATTAAATCACCCCCTTCTTGGTCTCTTTCCTAATGTTTTCTTAAGTATTCTATACCAAGTAATAAAAACGGTTTAAATAATTCCTCCCAATATCTTATACAGGGTTTCCCCTTTATAGCTTAATATCTAGACTGCCTAGTTTCTAGTAGCACTGCATTTAAATATTACTTCCATTTAGATAGCTTCTATTAAATGCTGTATTGTGAATTCATTCCTTTTATGCTTTTTGGGGTTTTTTTTTGTTTTTTTTTTTGTTTTTGTTTTTGTTTTTGTTTTTTCATTTGTTTTTGTGCCTCTGGGAATTCAACCCAGGATCTTGTGCATGCCACTTACCACTCTGTCACTGAGTCACATCTCTGCAGTTTTTTCCAACAACATAGTATTACAGCAGATTAATGATGGCTACTTTAAAAAAAAAGAAAAAAGTTGCCACTTAACTAAAGTACTGAAGGCAGGCAGAAGCAAGAAACAAATGCTGACTGAGTGTATTCCAATGGTCTCCCCACACAGACGATAACTCAGCAAGGCTGTGGTCTCAACCTGGGATTTGTGACCCCTTTGGGGTGACACACACACACACACACACACACACACACACACACACATATATATATATATATACACACATACACACAATTCATAACAGTAACAAAGTAACAATGAAATGATTTTATAGTTGGAGATCCCCATAACATGAAGAACTGTATTAAAGGGTTGCAGCATTCTGAAGGCTGAGGACTTCTGGGAGTATGGCAGATTTATGTTTCACAGTATATTCCTCAAGTCTCATGGCAGATACAATAAGTACATGTCCTCTTGAAACGCATTAATATTTCACTTTTAAACAAGGAATCAAAGAATTTCAGTACAAAACTACAGTGGCTGGAGTTCCAGGCAGTTGTGAGCCTCGGTTCCAGATGCTGTGCTGGGTATCACACTCAGTCCTCTGTAAGAGGAGCACATGCCTTTCTCCACTAGGCCATCTCTGTAGTCCCATACCTGGCCTCTTCTGTAAGCACTGGGAATTTGATTTTAGGTCCTCACGGCTGCAGATCAGGAGGTCTTGCCTACTGTGTCACCACCCAGCCTCAGTTTGCATTGAACTGATGTTCTGGCAACTACAATGCTAGGACATTATTTCTCCCATATGATGACTTAATTTTTAAAATGAAAATCTTCACCTTTCAGATGCAGGGCTATAACTACTTGCTCTGGAGGGAAGTTAGAAGGAGGGATTCTTACTCTAGATACACTTACTTTAATACAGACATCAGAGAGAATATCATTGCTTCTAAAATGGCCTGGTTAATGCCAAGAACAGCCCACATTTAAGGTAACACTATCATATGTAAATATTCAATACAAGGGGATTATTAATGACAAAGCTAGCTCTTGACAATTTCAGAGGCTATTTCTATATAGACATGTAGCAGTGAAAAAATTGTTTTATACTTGGAAAAAAAGACTGAGAGAAAAGAGAAATGTACTTAAGGGATGTATAGGGAATGTAGATAGATCAGCTTCTGCACTCTTCCCAAACCTTCCAGTGTGCTCGATGTGTGTGTGTGTGTGTGTATGTGTATGTGTGTGTGTAAAACTAAGCACAGAAGATTTAGTACTAGGGTCTCCTAAGACAGGAGTCATGTGTAGGTCTGCAGCTGTCTCTGCATTTGCTAGTCAGTATTACAGCTATATTTTCTTAATCTTCAAAGATAGGATTGAAGGGTGTTGAGTTTGTCTTAGCTTGGAAACATGTGAAACAGTTAGCTTTAATGGTCAGGAGATGAACTGAGGTGGGTGAGTCCACTGTGAATTTCGATGTCAGCACTTTATGGGTAGGCTCAAACAGCACTAGCGTGGGGGAAAAGTGAGCTGTGTAGAAGCTGTTGAGACATAACCAGCTGTTTCAAGTTCTTGTTGCCTCGATGTCTCCACAATGACGGACCACAGCCTGGAATTGCTAGGAAAAATACACCTTTCCCCCGATACATACCCTTGCTTTGCATTAGAATAGCTGATCCTAGCAACAGAAATGAAATCAGAACAGCCTGCAAGAAAGGCACACAATAGACACCATCTGTTATCCTTACAATGAAATACTAAATTCATTTCTTGAGCAGTCAGATTTATATTATTACACAAAACATAAGCCAAGTGTGTTGACATTGCTAATAATATTTTCCTGTTGGAGCAGCCATCGGGAAAATATTGAAAATCAGACCCTTCCTCTAACCCTGCCTTTCATTTGTTTTATTTTGGTTTTCACTCACTCCTCCCAATGAGACCCCTTTCAGTTACACATCAGAGTTCTCTCTCCCTCTTTTCTGTCTCTCCCCAGTGGAGAGGCACTGGTTTATGGTCTTGTTTAATGCAAGCATTTCAGCTTCCTTGTGAATCTGGGCTTTTTCCTCCTTCTGTTCTGTTTCTGAAGGAAGCCTGCCAGACTGTTTCCTCCAGAGTCAAGAGTGTCTCATTCTGATCCCCCCACCCCCCGACTCCCTGAGCAATTGAGGAACGCTGACATTCTTTCAAAGATGTAACATGCTATGAGGAAAACTTATATATGCTATGAATGTGTGAATAGGCTGCACTACCTTGGAATAAATACCCCTGAGCTCCTTTTTTTGATGGGAAATTCGATAAATTGTAGAGCCCTCTTATAATTGCAGGTGCCAACTCATTAACTATGAATCATCTGAGCCATCCAATGTGGGAAAGGTCACCCTCATGAAGAATCTTGTGATTGCATTATTTTAGTAACCTATGTATGCACACACATACACATATACACATACACATATACTTATACATAATACATATACATATGTGTTTGTGTGTGTGTGTGTGTGTGTGTGTGTGTGTGTGATATCAAGTGTTTGGTGAACGATAGAGCAGTAGTGATGGCAGTACTATAAGTTTATAGTGGAATAGAAATATTCTTATTTCCCAACATTTTTATTTTATCTTTTTCTATGTCTAGCTATGCTTAGGTACACAACATGAGTCACTGTGTTCCATTTACACCAGGCACTTAGTATACATACGTAGAAGTTTATAGCCTGTTAGCAATAGGCTATACTTTGTGTAGTTGTACAATATACTCTGTGATCATTACAAAATAGTGAAATTACCTAATGATCTATTTTTGAGTATACATTTATCTATTAGGGATTCATGAATATATATTCATATGCATATTTTCAGTTACTTTTCTGTTACTGTTATTAAAATACCCTGACAGAACAGTTAATTTCGAATCATAACTAAGAAATACAGTATTTCAGGGCAGAGACGCCAACATGGTAGAGGCTTGAAATAGCTGGTCTTCTATCACCCACAATCAGAAAGTAGACAGCAATGAAGTTCTGCTGTGGCTCAGTTCACCTTCTTCAACTGGTAAGTGGTTCTCAACCTTCCTAATGCTGTAACCCTTTGTCATAGTTCCTCACGTGGTGGTGATCCCCAACCATAGAATTATTTTTTATTGTTATTTTATAACTGTATCTTTGCTACTTTTCCAAATTGCAATTAAAATCTGTTCTGCAGATATTTGATATGCAACCCCCAAAAGATTTGAGAACCCCTGACCTATTCAGTCCCAGAATCCAACTAGAAAATAGTCCCACCTACAGTGACTGGATCATCCTTCCTCAGCTAATATAACCAAGCTTATTCCCCACAGGCCTGCCAAGGAACCCACTTCCCAGGTGATTCCAGAGTCCATCAAGTTGACACTTAGCACCAGTCACCAAATTTATACATGCCTTTATATCAAGTGTGTGGTGGTTAAATATGTATACACATTTATGGAATTTGGCTCTTTCACATTCTTTCAATTGGCTCCCGCTGATGTTGCGTGTGTTAAGAGCTATGAATTTGTCGCCGCTCTGTGGAACTCCCAGGTCTCCTTTCTCTCCTCCCACAGGCATTCTGATCCTGGTGTGGCAAAGCGACTTGCTCACACAGTGAATGGATGAAGTGCTCTTAGGCAGAAGTTCTTAATAGATGGCACAGTTTCTTTACCTTTTGAAATCTCACATCAGAAATCCCCGTGCTGTGACAGTGACAGGATAAAGATGATCAGTGCTCACTCACTGCAGAGCTTATTTGGGACAGAAAAGAAAGCCCTCAGCACAATCTGACCTAAATTATTCCCATCATTATAATGAACTCTATATCATTATGTTTGAATTCTGCCCCCTGTTTCTTCTTTTTCAAATCCTAAATTTCTCTAATTGCATTCAATTAAAATTTTATTTTCTACTAATATGGCTGCCTCAAAACTATGCCTCTTAATTTTTATACATATAAAATATATCACAGCTGTTATGTGAGCTTATTTTTGCTTTCATATTGCTTATGTTTGCTTTCATTTTGAAATAAATGAAATGGACATTTTGAACCTATTTATAGCATATTTCATATTGTACCAATATCCTTGTTATGAATGATTTGAAAATAGCTTCATATAGCATAGAAGAGGAATATGTAGGAAAAGCTTATGGTGTGGATTAGCTTCAGATTCTAAATATGCCATGAGCATGAATAACTAAATGGCAGGAAAGCAAATAGTCCTATTAAGATAGGTGAAACACCTGAGTAGATATTTGTCAAAGTAAGACATACAAATGACAAGTAGGTATATAAAATGTTAAGCATCATTAATAATTGTGAATGAAAAGGAAAACCACACACAACAGTTAGAATAGCTATCAGCAATGAATGGAAGACAGAAAATGTTGGCAAGAATGCGGAGATAGGAGATCCTTGCAGACTATAGACAGGAATATCAATTAGCGTGGTCATTGTGGAGAACTAACTGAAGAACTTCTATATGAGCTAGTAACACTACTTCTGAGTACATAGTCAAAGGACTTGAAAACATATTGAGGAAATATTTGTATTTTCATTTATCACAGCATCGTATGAAAAGCTAAGGTTCAGAATGAACCCTACATGCCCATCTATGGGTAAATGAAAGAAGAATTAACCTCGAAAGTTTGGGGAAGCTTTTGCCGTAGCAATTATATGGCGGAAAGCATTACATTAAATGAAAGGAATCAAACCAAAAAAACAAACACACAAACAAAAAAACAAAACAAAGCAAAAAACCCCAACTCAAGTTCTTATTTTTTAAACAGAATTTCTATTTTAGAAAGAATTTTGTAAATTCAGGAAGCCCTGATAACCACATATTACTTTAATCTTAGGTCACAATGGTACATCAAGGTGCGTGGACTCCCTCAAATTGTAGGGCTGTTTTTTGTACATTTCTTGGAATGGCTTAATTTTTTTTCATACCATTTTTTATATTACTTTGGTGTTCTTGAAATATTTTAGGGGAACACTGTATATTTTGAAAAATGCTTTCCTCGAAGAATCTGAAAAATATATTCTTATCTGAAGACATAAGAAAACAGACACCAACACTAGAAGGCTTTGAACTGCAGACTGGGGTGGAATGATGAAAACTTTGAAACCTGCACTGGGGGAGGGGGTAATAAAGCCTTGAACTTCAAACTGGGGTCCTCACACTACAGACTGTGGAGCATGATAAAGCCCTTAAACTACAACTACGGGGGCATGATGAAGTCCTTGAACTGCAGACTCGGGGACTATGATGAAAGCCTTGAACTCCAGACTGGGGCACATGAACTGTAGACTTTGAAGAGGCACATTGAAGGCCTTTAACTGAAGACTGGGTGAACATGATGCAGGTCTTGAATTACAGGCTAGGGACATGATGAAAGTCAATTTTTGTTGATGAAAGGCTCTTCTAGAGCTTTCCATAATGCCATTTACTTTGCACAGAACTTACCAACTGTTAAATTCAGTTCAGAAGTAAAATTACTTTATTTTAAAATTAATGAAAGCCCATTGCACAAACTAAAGAAATCATTCTATGATAATAAAAACACACTAAGTAAGAATTTAAAATATTATGGCAAAATAATGGAAAGGATAAGTACACATATTATTGGGGTAGAAAGTATATATGGCAGTAAAATTATCTTCCAGAGAGCAAGGTTGTATATTTGTGTTTAAAATATCTTCTGAATTTAAACTTCATGCAGTGCTTAAATTGCTACTAAATAAAATAACATTTATAAACATCATTCATAACACTTATCAACCTCATTAATTCTTCAGCTTTAAATACTGTATGCTCTAGTGCAACAAAATAATTCACTGTTTTCTTTTGCTAATGCAAGATCTTATTAAGTATCTCAGACTGGCCTCAAAGTCACTATGTAGCTAAAGATACATTGACCTTCTGATTCTCTGCTTCTACTCCTTGGTGCTGGGATTAAAGACATGCACCACTACACCCGAGTATATTGTACTGGGGATCAGATCCAGGGCTTTGCACACACTAGACAAGCCCTCTACCAGCTGAGCTACATTCCCAGTTCTAATTAATGCTTAAAAAACAACTTAGAAAAATATCAATATGCATCCCTGGGGGTGCAGCTAGAAACCGAGGGTCAGGGAAACTTTGCTGATATTTTAGTTACTTTATCTTCTTCATTCTTTGACATATTTAGACTCCATTGTGATTTTTATTTCTTGAGAATCGAACAATAAGTACCTTTGTATCTATAAGACATTAATGGAGTGGCATCCAAGTACATGTATTTACTCAAATTTCTGAACATTGTCCCAATGCTTGTGGTACTGTCCAACGTGCTGAAACCAGGCTTCCTGAACTCAGGCTTGCAGAGGAGAATCAAGTTCAGGGTTGATTGAGATTTTGACAGCACTCTACACTTTACTTTGTATCCTTGTGACCACAGATTTTCAACTATGTGTATATATAGTTCTGTCAGTTTCTTATAGATGGCACAGAAAGCAAAACATGTCATTTCACTTAATTTTACTGTGATGTTCCAGTGAACTCCAAAAAATCATGAAATAAATAAAACATAAAATATAATAAAACACATACTACAGAGGACTATAAATGGAATAGTTATTTATTTCCAGCTGGGTGTACTGGCGCACTCCTTCAATCCCAGCACTATGGAGGCAGAGGCAGAGAGGCAGAGGCAGAAGCAGAGGCAGAGGCAGATGAATCTGTCAGTTTGAGGCCATCTTGGTCTCCAAAGTGAGTTCCAAGACAGCTGGGCCTAGATAGTGAGACCCTGTCTCTTTGCCATGATAAAAATATTAATAAGAATCACAAAGTTTGTGTTAGGAACTATCAGAATGTTTCCATATGTCAGGTAACGTAGTAATGACAACAAAACCTTTGAGATCCTCTATTACTCTCATTTTATAGGTGAGGAAGTTGAAAAATGCTGATGTGAAGAGATGCGAACAGAATCCAAATGTAGGCAAACTGGCTTCTGTAAGTGTGCTTTTAATTGCCCCAGTGCGCTGTGAGAAATCCTTTGCAGGGCTATGTTGTCTACAAAGAGCAAAGGGAAATCATTGTTATGATGTTAGGAGATATTGACTGTAATGGTTCACTGAGCATTTTCTTTCCAATTCTAAGGTAGATCACTCCCAGGAATCAGTCAAGGCAGGAATATGGACAGGGTATTTCCACATTCCTAATTTTGGGGGATTATTTGTCACTAGTAGATTAATTTTCTATTTATTTAATACTTCAGTATTTCATAGTGATTAAGAAGGGATACATACCAAAACATTAGTTGGAGCTCAGGAAGTCTTTTGGAAGACTGGAGGGAAGGAATGAGGAAGCCAGTGTGGTTCAGGACAGCACAAGAGGTCAACTAACTTGGGCACATAGGGGTTCAAAGAGACCAAATCACAAACCAAAGGGCATGCAGGGGCTGAACCACGTTCCCTACACAGGTAACAGCTGTACATCTTGGTCTTCCTGTGGACCCTGTAACAATTGGAGGAGGGGCTGTCTCTTACTCTATTGTCTGTCATCTTTGGATCCCTTTCCCCTAGTTAGGCGGCATTTTTGGGCCTCAGTGGGAGACTATGCTCTTACTCATGCTAGGGTGAGTTGGTACCCATGGGTGGGGGGCTCTTCTTTGAGGAGAAGGAAGTGGAAAAATGGGGGGATGGAGAGTGTAAGGGTGCAACTAGGAGGAAGAGCTTGTGATTGGGGTGTAGAGTGAATAAATAAACAAATAAATAATAAAAAGAAGGCTAAAAGGTTTAGTTAGTGATGCTCTAAATACCCTGGGGTTATTTGCAACTATCTGCCTTTACTCATATAAACTATCAGCTCATTGTTTCTTTTCTATTTTATTTTTTATTTCTTTATATATATGAGTTTTGTTTTGTTGTGTTTTATTTGTGTGTATGTGTGTTTGTGTATATGGTGCATGGTCATGTATGTGATTATGTAAGTGTGCATGCTCATGAATACTTGGGTAGAGACCAGAACAGCATGTTGGGTATTTTATATCCCTTTGTACTTCACTGCACTGAGACAAATTCTCTTACTGAACTTGAAGCTTACCAGATCAAATAGGCTGACTGGTCTGTGAGCTCTCAAGATCCACCTATATGCTCCCCAACAATGCTGTGGTTACAAATATGTGGGTACAAAATATTTGAACTCTGGTTATGTTTAAAGAGAAAGATGTTCACTGAACCATCTCCCAGCCCAAGCCTCCGCTGCATTTCCATTCATTTCCTGAATCTATACATGGAGGAAAATAACAACTCAAAGTGATTTTGCTAGTTAAATGCCTTAATGAATGTAAAGCATTAAGAAAAAAATGTTTAGCACTTAGCACATCTCAGTAAATATGAGTCATTGGTGTTGCATGTTTTCATGTACTGATTAGGCTACAATTGAATTTTTTTGATAAACTTTATTCTTGTTCATGATATAGTTTGTGGTCAAAAGACATTGTTTACATATTTAATTTTCTAATGAATTGGTATTATACTGTAAAATGTATGTTTGGATGCTTTTACTACCATATGCATCTTTTAAATTAGTCTGTAAGTTCAGTAAATTAAAACAACATAAATCACAATGTGCCTTAATAAAGTGCTTTTATTGTGAAGCTAATTTACAACATGTGATATTGGTTATAAAAATTTAAATTCTGTTAGCACTTACATATGAATTAATTCAATTCAAGTTAAAGGGGAATTGCATTTTCTTTGCACATATGGTGAGCTGATTATTATTGTGTAATTAAGACAATGAAGAAACCAGAAAACAGTGCTATGGTATAGCTTGATGCCATATTATATAAGTAGCATGTTTTGTAAATGACCCAGTTTTGGGTCAGGAGTAGAAAGAATATTGACACAAAAAATCCTCATTGTCACAATTCCTAATGTATATAGCTTCAATTAACTATTAAAAACAGTATCAATCCTCTAGAAAGTATTAATAATGATGATAATTTTTTTCTACAATTAATATTCAGATAATTTTTTAATTTCTGATTGCAAAAAAGCAAGGGTAACCTGGTGTGGTAGTATGTGCTGTTGTCCCAGTTGCATGGGAGGCTTGAGTAGCCAAAGCAATTCGGGGAGGAAAGAAGAACAAAAAAGAAAATATTTTATTCTTACATGTCACAGTAAGGAAAATGAATAATAAATCATGTGTGTGTGTGTGTGTGTGTGTGTATGCAGCTGTGTAGATGCAGAAGCCAGAGCAGACATTGAGTGGCTTCTCTAGCACCCATCACCCTATCCCTTTGAGTAAGGGGGTCTTCCTGAATCTGGAGCTAACATTTTTTTTTGCTAGGTTAGAAGCCAGCAAGCCACAATGAACTTCCTGTCACAGTCTCCCCACTCTGCCCACAACAGAGTTTCTGGCACCAGTGAGACCACCTGTGAAACTACTAGCACCTGGCTTGTTATATGGCTGCTGGAATCTGAACTCAGGTTTTCATGGTTGTGCGGAAGTACCCTTAACATCTTGAGTCTCATGAGAACATCTTAGAGAGAGAATGTCATGCCTAAACTATAACTTTATTTGAGATTTAAAGGTGTAGTTTTAAAGTCTGTTCATAGTTCAAGTCTTAGTTTGACAAGGTACAAACCTCTTCACATTCACTTCAGTGACTATAATAGGCATATCAAGTAGTAAAACTAGCTTATTGGTTTTAATGGAATATTTTTATTATAAAACAGAATAAGATGCATTATTAAAAGGTTAGTAAGCATGGGTTAATAGCTTTTAGAAGTAGGAGGGGCACTTGAAGTTATAATTCAGAGTGTGGCTCTGTGATCCAATATAAGTCTACACTGTCGAGCAATAGAAGAATAAACTGGAAAACCATGTGCCACCACTGCCCGGCCAGAAAACAGTCTAGATTTTATCTTTTGAATATGGATATTATTTTAATATGTGATTAAAGATTTTATGGAGAAAACACACTGCAACAAAATCAGCATAAGGCCAGTGATATTATCAATGTTCAAGGAGGATTTTTTAAAAAAAGATTTATTTATTTTTATTTCATGTATATGAGTATTTGCCTTCATGTGTTTCTGTGTACCCCTTGTTGTGTCTGGTTCCCAAGGAGGCCGGAAGAGGGCACCTGGTTCCTAGAACTGTAGTTACAGGTGGTAACTGTCATGTGGATTTTTGAAACAGAATCTGGGGTTTCTGTAAGAGTGGCTCATGAGTCTCCTAAACACTGAGTCATCTCTCCAGATCCAGTGTTCAGAAGATAGTTAAATTAGTCAGAGAGGCAGAATTTCAAATAACTTATATGTGTATACACACACACACACACACACAAGACTTTTCTCTTTGGTGTGTGTGTGTGTGTGTGTGTGTGTGCCTGTGTACATGCATGCACATGCTTGTGTGTATGCAGGTATATGGATAAAGATCTTTTGAAAGATAATTTTAAAAAGTCTCAAACCATAAACTACTGCTGTAGTGATGGGGTGTCATGGGATTTTGCTCAGGAAAATAGCATAATCAGGTTTGCAAGAAAACCTGTCCCTGTTTGAGAATGTTTTGCAATGAAGGCTAAGGGTTGGTTGTAGACATGTAGTCACTTATGGACAACTCAATAGTTAGAATAGGGCAGTGTATCATTCATTCTGTGTTTTGCTAGGAGAGGGTACAGTTTTCTGGGGTTTATTAAATGATGTCTTAACAAATAAAACATTTCATGAGATAAACTTAAGTTATGTAAGTAACTAGTTACTTCTAGAAATATTGGAAAGTCATAAACCACTTCAGACTGACAGAATCTCATGTGCATGAAAACCTTAATGGGGCCTAGAATCAGGAAAAAATGCAATTGTGAGGTTGAAGTGGAGAAAACAGACCTTGGGTCTCATTATTCATACTTTCCATATCTTTATTCCAATCTAATCCATCCAAACTAGAAGCCACAGATTAAGGAGACAACCCTACCCCAAGTCATCCTTCTGGATTACTGAGAAAACTGAAGAATAGAAATCAGGTCTTATGGGACAGACAGACTAAAAGTTCAAAAAACTCAAACTAAGAACAATAGCCATGGGCATGGAAAAGGATAAATTATTCTTAAAATTCGCATGGAGAAGGATGCAAAAGACCAGAGTGACTTTTTCCCTGACCCACAACAGGACTAATGCATGTGAAGCAGCATTTAATTAGAAATCACAGTGAGCTCATCTCTATGATTCAATTAATTACAATAAAATAGTTTAAAATATTTTATATGCTTTATCAGAGAGATTTATTATTTCAGAGGAAACATGTCTACTTTTGTTGTAGTCATGAAGGTATTGTGTTTAGTCAACCATATTGTTGAGATTTCATGGGTGGAACATCCTTGTGATTTACAGAAGTCCCTGTTTCACATGACATTCTGGTCCTCTTTTTATCCTGCTATTAGGCAATTTTTCCTGAGTGTTGGGTATAGAAGTGTTGTAAATGTACCAGTTGGGGCTGGGCACCTTGTATTCACTTAGCCATTCCATTTTGACCAGGTATGGATCTCTTAAATATTCCTCATCTGTTGCTAAAAGGAGTTTCATTGATTAGGGGTGAAAACTATTCATGTCTTGGGGACGTAAGACTAAGCTTATAGAATACAGTTGGAAATATTGGTTTTGGAAAATGGCTGTAATCGGCTCTCCTCTTGTGAATATGACCTCTTCAACCATTAAAAGTTGGCTAGGTTAGCAGTATAGGTTATGAATTCCTTATATAGATGGTGTTTATATCTAATTAGACAACTGTTTATTATTCCCAAGAATAATCTTGACAGAGAAGCCAAAACCATACAACAGAAAAAAAATGCAGCATCTTAAACAAATGGTGTTTGTCTAACTGGATATCTGCATGTAGAAAAATGCAAATAGATCCATATTTACCATCCTTCTCAAAACTCAAGGGTAAGTGGGTTAAAGACATCAACATAAAACCAGAATCACTAAATATAACAGAAGAGAAAGTGGGGGATAACCTTGAACTCATTGGTACAGGAGATAACTTCCTGAACAGAACTCCAACAGCTCATGCTTTAAGATCAACAATAAATAAATGTGGCCTCATGAGGGCACTGTCAATAGGATAAAATGGGCCCCTACAGAATGGGAAAGGAGTTCCTTCAACCCTATACCCAACAGGATTAATGTCCAAAATACATAAAAATGCAAGAAATTAGACACCAACAAAACAAATAACCCAACTTAAAAAATGAGTTACAGAGCTTATCGAGAGAATCTCTAACAGCAGAGAAGTACAACAGGAAATGCAAATTTCATTTGAAATTCAAATCAAATCGACTCTGAGATTCCACCTTACACCAGTCACAATGGCTAAGATCAAAACTCAGGAGACAGCTCTTGCTGGGGAGGATGTGGAAAGAGGGAGCACTCCTCCATTGCTGGTAGGAGTGCAAACAGTTTGGAAATCAATTTGGTCGATTCTCTGAAAATTGACTGTTATATTTGATTTCCTGTTAGCCTTAATTCCATATATATGAATGAGATCAACCAAGACAATTAAAGCAAGATGTAGAAACAGATGTAATAAGACGTAGGTAGAAATACTGAGTGAAAAAAAAATCACGGATGATGCTATTATAGGCCAGTAGACTGAGCATTAGATTAAAAATCATCTTAACCTTCAGCTGGGCAGCTGATAGAAGCTTCGGGCACTCAGCCCTTCAATCCTTCAATTTGTTTTATTTTAGGAAAAAACTTCAAATACCTTTCCTCATGGCTGACTGTAATGACACAAGCATGCTTTTTCTTTTCACAAGCAATGCATCTCATTTAAAGTGTGAGTTCTTCCTGAAAAGAATGATTCTTCATCCTTTTCTTTTTCTTTCTTCAAACAGAAGCAATCCACAAATGGTTATATCTGTATCATGTGAGTACCAGTGACTGGCACTGCTGCTGGAGCATCAGCACGCACGGTGAGCTTGCAGCCACTAGCAGACCATCTGTCCTGTTGATAATAATGCTTAATTTCAGATGAGTATGCTCAAATCTAAGTCAAAATGAACGTATTCAGATAAAAAGAATGCAATAAATAAGTTTGTATCTATTAGCACACCATACAAATGTAAAGATTTTTTATTATTTTTAAAAAATTGTTTGTTATATAAAAGAGAAGTTAATACATAGCTCCAAATTAACAGTATATCTTGAAAGACTAACCATTTCTTCCTTTTAACCTTTGAGCCTGTTGGTATTCTGTCTAAGCTCCACCCCACACCTACCTGGCAATAGCCAGGTATGCCCCACCCCATAGATCCTGGCCTTTAAATAATTTTAAATATTTCCTTAACAGGGATGGTGAAAATAAAATTATAGATAAATTTAGCAATCAACTGGCTGAAAAGTTTACAAAAGCAAACTACTTGCCAAAACGAATATAAATATTTAAATATATGTATATGGGCATTGTACTATTTACTTGTATCATTGCTGTGACAAAATACTTGACAAGACCCCCTAAAACCCAAAAAAGGATTTATTTAGGCTTATAGATTAAGGACACAGTTCATATAAAAGGGGCTACTTGCCCCTCCTCTCTCTCTCTTTGCTCTCTCTTCTGTCCCACATAGTCTCACCTCTCTGCCCCTTGGGCTCTCCTCCCCTCCCCCTCACTCCACTTGGTCATGGCTGGCCTCCACTCTACTTCTCTACTCTCTCTTTTTCTCTCTCTCTCTCTGCCTTTCTCTACCACTATTTCCCATCCTCTACCCTGAATAAACTCAATTCTATACCATGCCTGTGTGTGTGTGGTCCCTCAGTGGGAAGAAGTGCCTGGACAAGGGCCTGCCTGGGCACCCCTTTCCCCCACACCACTGTGCCACACTCCCTTAACCCCATCCTGTCTTTTTAAGCCCCTTCAGAGCCAATCTGTTAGCTAATCCTTGTTAACAGAGCTGCTGAACGGCCAACTATCAAAAGATAAGATAAAAATGGTTTTGAAAAACTACCTGTGCTGAATATTTTTTTTAATGTATGTTGGCCATACATCGAGGCCCTGAGAGCAACAATATCCATGATAAGCCTATGGATCCTTGGGATGTAATGTATATGATGATGAACCATTTGTGTTAATATTCACAATAAGGATGACAACTTTCACTCCATTTACCATCACAGAACCATGCCCCCCTCCCAAGATCAATTGTACAGAAAAGGCACTTGGAGAAATAGTGCTTCTCTTTGTTTAAATTAATGGTTTATGGGTTTTAAAAATATTTTTATTTTATACTAATTTCTTCTTAGGGGAAAAATCACCATATCTTGTTTAATGTACAAGATTATTTAAGGATGAACTAAAAAGTAAAATTAATTTACTATCTGTGAGTTATTTTCTTCAAAATAATTTTAAATATTTCATTAACAGGGATGGTAAAAATAAAATTGGAGATAAATTTAGTGATCAACTGGCTGAAAAGTTTACAAGAGCAAACTACCTGCCAAACAGAATATAAATATGTAAATATATGTATATGGGCATTGTACTATTTACTTGTATCATTGCTGTGACAAAATACTTGACAAGACCCCCAAAACCCAAAAAAGGATTTATTTAGGTTTATATATTAACAGACTTGATGCAACTACTGTGGCATCCATTTGGTGAACATGGAGAGGAAATGGAGAGAGAGTGGACACACACATAGAAAGACACAGAGAGAAAAACACAGAGACAGAGAGAAAAGAGAGAAGAGAGAAAGGAGAAAGGAGGATAGGTGGGACATACAGAGAGACAGAGAAAGAGGAGAGTCAGGGGCAGAGGGAAAGGGAGAAACAAAACCGGGAATACACAGACAACAGGAGAAGAGAGGGACACACCTACAGAGAGACAGAGAACGAGAAGTAAGAGAGGAGAGAAATAAGAGAGAGGGAAGGGAAAGGGAAAAGAAGGGACGGAAGAGATAAGAAAGAGCAAGCAAGAGAGACCCTAATCTATGGGTATCAGGCTGAAACCCACAGTTGGACAAGTCTTTCCATCTCAATTAACCCAATCTAGATAATGCTTCAAACAGGCATGCTTGTCACCTAGTAACTCAAGATCCTGTGAAGTTGATGATACTGAGCATCACAAAGGTATACCACTATTTCCCATTTAACATTTTCAGAGAAAATGTATCTTAAGAGTTGCTGTTATAAAAACAGGCTTTGAATGAGTACTTGGGAGAATCAAGTCTTATTTCTGACTTGTTGCTGGTTTAGTTCCAGTGTTTGCAATTCTAAGTCTCTTTTTCCATGTTTCTTAAGATAGCCATAGCACCAGGTAAATGGGGGTTAAGGCAGACTGATGTGTATAATTGATAGTGCACATCATTTGGCATGTTACGTGAGTTTTTCAATATAAATTCTACTTTTATTTATGATATGTCAACAGTATGTAAAGTCATACCATGGAACATGTTTGTTTATGTATTTTTTTAGGGTGTGACAATGTGTGCACCACGACACATATATAGAAGTCTGAAGCATCATATGGTGTCAGTCTCACAGACAGGGTCTCTTTATTGTTTATTATTGTATGTATCAGGATAGCTGGGCCAAAAACTTCTAGGGAGTCTCCTGTTTTGGTTCCATCTTGCTATTATAACAATGAGATTGCAAACATGCACTACCACACCTAGTTTTCTGTGGTTTCTGGGGAGTTGAACTCAGGACAAATACATCAAGTAGTTTACCTGTTAATCAGTGTCTCCTCTGGTAAAAACTTGTTTTAAAAATTACTAGGGATAAGTTAATCGATTAATTAAAATGAATAAAAAGTATAAAACGTTTGTATTTTCTGGAAGACCAGAAGATATAAGAGAAAATATTGGATCTTTCAACTCTCCCTCTCTGTTTTTCTCCCTCCTTCCCTCCCTCCCCCTTTCTTTCTCTTATTAAATTCTCAAATAGTTATTAAACTCTCAAATAACATTTAAGCATTATAAGGAAATTTAAAAACATGGCTCATAAATGAAAACTCTTACTTCTCAGGCAAGAATGCTGGTGGGTCAACTGTGGTGAGGAAAAAACATGGTACATGCTCACAGTATGCGTGTAGCTGTGTACATGTCTATAGATGAACATTTGTGTTTGTGAATCTGTGTCATGGTTCGTATCTGGAGGTCAAAGGATAATAACCTCAGGTGTTGGTTCTCACCTTTCACCTTCTCTGAGACAGGATCTCTTTGTGGTTTTCCCACTGCACACACACTGGTATAGCTGGGTATCTGGTGCTGCACCTCTCTCCTCTTCCATCTCCCTGTAGGGATGCTGCGTTTATAGGCACTCTCACCACATGCCTAGCTTTTACCAAGACAGGATTTTTTTTTTATTGAGATGTAGAGTAAGCTTGACTATTAAAGATTAAGGGTCATGCCAAAACACAAATTCTAAGTCTCAAAGAAGTACAGAATCATAAAAGAGTTTTCTTTTAGACCAAATAAATTATTATATACAGATACATCTTATTTTCCTTAAGGTAAGACATACAGGCTAGCTGTGAGCATGGCAGGGTACTCCTGTAACTCTCACATTATGGTAAAGAAGATGAGTCAGTTCTAGGTTAGACTGGACTACACAGTGAGATTTTGTTTCAAAAGAAATATCACCTGCCTAGGGTTTTTTTCTTTTTCTTTTTCTTTTCTTTTTTTTTAAAGGAGAATCCACTATTTATCATCTCATGCCTAGAAGTAATTTGTATGTATATGCTTAAAATGAAAAAGGACTTAAAATTAAAATGTACCGTGAAAGGGGACATGTGTAAATGTTTATACTGTTAGTATGTCAATCAAAATAGAAACGTACCTACATTATAACCATTATGAACTACACTCGTACTTTTCAGGATCCCCAGATAAGAAAGCCTCAAGCAATAATTAGGGCTCTGTAACTAATGCGTCTCTTGCTGGAATAGAATAGACCATTGTTTTGCTTTGAATAAAGTTTCCTTGCTACTTTTTGGAAATCCTTCTTTTTATTTCAGTTGCTTGAATAAGAGATCAAGAACCTGAAAGCACTCAGCCCAGACATCAATCCCCAACACTGATTAGTTTTTTCTTTTTCTCTTGGTAAGGGCAGTAACTTCTTTTTCATATTTTTAATTTTATTTTATGTGTATTGATCTTTTGCCTGGTTATATATCTGGGCACCACATGCATACAGTGCCAGAAGAAGCAGAGGAGAATGGTGTATCCCCTGGTACTGAAGCTGCAGATGGTCCTGGGCTGGCATGCTGGTGCTGGGAATCAGACATTGGCCCTCAGGAAGGGCATGCAGAGAGCTCTTAACTGCACAGGTATTTCTCTCTGTCTTTGGACCCTTCTGACCAACATCTTTAAGTGGAAGAATCAGAAACCTGGTAGTTGGCTTTTTGTCAGCTGTAGTTTTAATGTTTTCATTTTTAAGATATTAATGTATTAGATCCTTGTTCCTGGGGCCAGGCTTCTTATTTTATTTTTTTTAAGCAGGGCTAAGAAGGAATTTTGGACTGTGCAGTTATTCATGTATCTAGATTTAGTTTGTATCCATGCTTGTGCACTCATTCTAACAATACTTAGGAAGACCAAAGTAAAGAGAGAGACAACGAAGACAGATGGGGCCTCAAAGAACCAATCCAGGAGGCAGGGTTTGCAACTTGACCTTCTAAAATGTACTTATATGAACAGTTCTAATTATGTTTATAAAGCAGCTGGAATACTTTCCCATCTCAAAGACAGCTGTTACTTACATACCAAATTCTTATCACTCAGTGTTTTTATTAATTTATTTTGTGCTTGCTCTGATTTTTTTTACAATTGTCTTCACTATATTGATATTTAGAAAAATAATTGTGCAGTTATTCATGTTTCTAGAAATTGCTCATGCATTTCATATTTCTTCTGAACTTAGGAGATACTAATACATTAATATCTTAAAATTAAACATTTAAATCTGTGGCTGACAAAAAAACTCGTACCAGGTTTCAGATCCTTAAAGTTGTTGGTTAGAAGCATCCAAGAGACTTCCAAAACAATGGAGGCCATGGATACTGCTGTTGGTTGCCCACCAAAACTTCATGGTAAGACCATATTGATAAAGAAACCATGCATTTGGTCACATGACTTGAATAAACCAAGCTGACAATAACTATATTATTTCCCACCGGGTAACTTTCATAGTACCAGAAGGTGCTCTGCAGGCTACTGAGTGGGGAGAGTCAACCACAGTTTCATCCAGCTGTGCGTTCTTTGAGCCAAATAAAGATCTCCCTGGAAAAGCATGCCCATGGGTACAATCATGGCACAGATATTACAAGGATAACTAAGTGCATTCTGATCGGATTTAGAACCTGCTCCTTAGGTGTAAACTCATGATTGGTACTATAAGCATACTACTAGAATTTTGCTAAGTAAACACAATTATCAAACTGCTTTCTAAATATATACCTTTGTGCCCATAGATTAGTGAAGCTCTTGACCCTCATTAGAGAAACACACTTGTTCAGAGGATAGTGCTTATACAGGAGCTCCCAACTGGTCAAAGCCCAGAGAACAAATGTCTGTGAAGAGTTCAGTCATAGATAGGGAGTTTACATTAGTTCCACTCAGGGTCTGAGTATATCACGAAACAGTGGCAGAAAGATTATAAGAGTCAGTTGTCAGGGAATATCAGGGTGAAAAGTTTCTAATGATCATGTCAGGATTATTGTGCTCATGAACCAATAGTAACTGTGGTGACAACCACAAAATACAGACAAGACCAACACATTCGACATTCCAGGATTAGGAGAAATGAGTAATACCCTCCCTCTTGAGTTGAGAATTTATTGAGGATTGATGGCTTCCAGGAAAGAGAGAATCAATTTTCATTAGGGGTGTGGTCCCTGGTGTGTTGACCAGACTCTATTGGCCAGCTAACCATGAGTATTCCCATGAGCATAAATTAGACATAGTTGGATATTTAAAAGGATAAAAACATTAATCTGAGAAGGGAAGTTGTATGGGATTTAGGAGGAGTTGGAAGGGTGGGTAGAGTGACTATGATTGAAATACATTTTATAAATATATGAAATTCCTAAAGAATTATTAATGCTATATTTAAAAGGTAGGGATATTAGCAAAGATATTCAATGCATATAGCTATAATGCATATGAAAATGTTAAAGATACCTATTGTCCCGCAAATATTCTAATTTTGCTAATGACTAAGTGAAAGTTGACCCTTTAAGACTTACTATGTTATTTCCAAAATATATGCACCACAGACCTTTTGGATATTTCATTTAAAGTAAGTTTCCGGTTTTGTTTTAAAGCGTGCTTTTCTTTGGTATGTAGGAGTGTTTGCCTACATGTATGCATGTGTATATGTGCATACCTAGTGCCTGTGGAGGTCAGAAGAGGTCACTGGGTACCCTGGAGCTGGGCTTAAAGGTAGTGGGGAGTGCTGGAAACTAAACCAGGTCCTTTCCAAGAGCACTTAGTACTTATAACACCTGAGCTATTGTTCCAACAATAGTCTGGCTTTTTCACAGGTAATGAATTGTCTTTTGCTGGGGGAAGCCCTACTGAATTTCACCTATATTAGAGAGGTTGGTTTCATAATGCACAAAACAACCTCTCTGATTTAGGGAATAGGTTTCAGTGTTTTTGCTATAGTTACTGCTATGTAGAGACCTCTTTCTCTTCACAAAAGATACTGAGTTTCTAATTGTACCCACACTTGGAATAAATGCTACTCCAGCAGGTGTACCTCTACACAACAGAGTCTAGATGCTGTTCCCAGGCACCGGAGGCACACTGTCATTGCCAACTCTGATTGCTGCTATTCTCCAATGTCTTTCTGGGATGAGAAGTGGTGAGTCATCCTGCAAAAGTCAAGAGGCTCCTTGAAGCATAGACAGCCAAGGGTACAAACCCTCAGAGGCTGGGGTCTGGCATTTATTAGTTTTATTGGGAGTTATTAATTTTATGTGTATATGTGTGGGCCTGAATACTTATTTATGAATCAAATGTGCAGGTGCCTGAAGATGCCGTGGGAGGGCATTGGATCCCTGGGAACTGGAGTGGTGGGGGGTAGTAAGCCTCCTGATGTGGTGGCTAGGAATCTGGACCCAGGGCCCACACCAGAGCAGTCAGTGCTCTTAGCCACTCAGCATCTCTCTAGCACCAAGGGGTCTGGTATCTAACGGCCAAAATTTCTGATACAGACATGTTCTAGACTTATGTAAGCACGGAGCTCAGATTGTAGGTTGTACTTGTATATTCATATTGGTGAAACTTTGAAAATATTAAGGCTATTTTGCCAGTTCAATGCCTGTAATAGAACTTCTATGAATGTTTCAAAGAACATTAAAGAACAGGAGCTGGCATCACACCTCTGTTAAACATTGTGAGACTTGTTTCCCTCCTAGATGGCAACTCTTGGTGAAGACAAGAGAGTTGCCCTAGGGTGTTTGCTAGTCCCTAAGGTATCTTCTAGTCTTTGATGAGTGTATATAAGGCAAGCATTACCAAGGTAGCCAAAACTTCTGCTGGTGCCTTCCAATCCCAGAGCAGTGGTCTTCCAGTGTTCCTGTTATAGATCATCTGGTCTTCATCACCTCTTAACTTTAGCTGCATATCACCAAGGCAGGCACTGACAGGAGGAACTTTCTGCTGAGACCAGGCTCCAGTGTGCCTTAGGGTTGTTTTCATTCCCTTGCCTGTAGACAGCAGTCATCACAGAAACGCGGCTCCCAAGATGCCAAGAGACGGACATCAGCAACAAAAACGACAAGAAAACTTTCTCCTTACCCTTATCCTTCACCACTAATTTAAATATTGATTTAAAAGTCACCAGAACAGAAAATACTCTGTTTTATCTAGGTTCTGTCTCCACAGTGTGCGTGCCACCCGTCCCTATTCTGTCCTGTCCTTTCCAGCTAAACAGGTCCATGTTAGGTTCTTGGAACAACTAAAGTCTCCGCCGTGTCTTCTGCCTGCTCTGCTTTTCCCCATGTGAGCGCTGGATTATTCCAGTTTTTGAGCATGGCAGATTTCCACTGGATGACATCATGGGAGCCCAGTGAGTGCCGCTGGTGGAGGGGGACAGAGAAGGGGAGGAGGCTCAGAGGAGGAAAGAGGGTTGGGGAGCCAAGCCAGAGCCGGGCTGCCTGCCACCCGGCTGCACGTTTGTGAGCTGAGGAGTGCACCGCCAGCCACTGACAAAGGATGGGAGGATGCCACTGCCCTGGGATGCCGGCTGCGCGCAGCCTGCCGGTTGCCTGAGCTACTTTACCCTCTCCGGTAAGTGATTGCAAAGACCCTTTGATCAGCCTCGGGCAGAGTCCACACTCTCTTTGGCTTGTGGTCCTGGGAGGCTTGTCTGTGTTTCGGAGCACAAGACCTGGCACAACAGTAGCTGGGAGCGCAGGCAGCAGGTGACTTTGCCCAGGTGGGTTCAGCACGGGAGGTCCTGATACCCTGCATAGATGGGTGCCCAAGCCTCTAGAGGCAGCCTCCTCTGCTGGGCTTCTCAAGCGGGGTGCTGCCCTGGCAGCTCCCCTCGTAGACCTTTGCTGGATTACAAGTCAGCACTGTTTATACCCGCGGCCGCACCCCTCTGAAAGCAATGCCTGTCAGTGACTTCCTTTAGGGTAGGCTGGAGAGAGAAAGAGAGTGCCCAGGCAAGGGAGCGCACCGCAAAAGACCGAGTGCAGCCTTTGTCTTGGGTTTAACGCGGATGTGCTCAAACCTGAATCAGACTCTCAGCAACTGTTAGGTTTAGTACTGGTTCCCCAGCCCAGCAAGGCTGTCTGAGAGATGGCACTGTGTTCCTGCTGAAGGAGTTGTGGAGAGCTGGGACTTTAGACACAGGAAGGGTCCTGCGCTCCCACGGTGGGTGAGAGTCGCAGTTATCCAGGTGTGGAGGAGCTGGCTTCTGGCGCTCAAGGAAGTGAAGTGGATGGTGGAGACCAAGGGATGCCCAAGTTTTACCAAGTGGTGCAAAGGGAAACAGCGAACTTACAGGGAATGGCTCTAGATCTGATCTTTTTGTTCTTCTTTCTGATGCGCTTCTTTGGGGTATTGTTTGAGGAGAGTGAATGGAAGCCGAGCTATGTCCACTGTGAATTTAAACAGCTTCAGGTTTTCGTGGCAATGTCTTTGTTACTATGGAAAAGATTAACTGGATAAATAGGCTATCCATCACTATCTTCACTGTGGACTTTCAGCAATTCAGAAAGTGCTCAAGTGCCTTAGTTGGGAGAAGCACCCTGTGCCTCAACATACCAATACCCAAGCTTGCTGGCTTCTTGCCCAGGGGACACATGCTTTATCTACAAATTCCTGCTGTTTGAGAAGAGTCTAATTTTCATATCACAAGGCAATGGTAATATTCGTAGGAACAAGAGTGTTTCTGTTAGCCTCCCCAAAACCACCTTGTGATAAACATGGAGACCAATAAAATCTTAATACTTTGGGCGCACTTACAAAAAATGAGTTTCAAAGCCCTGTTATCGAACAGATTAAATAAATTTCAATAGCTAATTCATAATCTTGGATTAGTGGAAAAATCATTGATCATTAAGAAGATTCTAAGTATCCAGTTTTTGGTGTGAGTGTCCCTAAGATAATGACAGAATGCAAGAATAAGGTAATATCAGTTACAATTTAAATATATTCTTATTTTGTCTGTAAAAGCTTAATGCTTTCCTTTAGATTGTTATATATTCTTTAAAGATAGCTGGTCTTAATGAAGGTCTTATAAGGCACAGACTCAAAACATATTTTCTTCCTCTATGATTTCCCCTTCTGATAGTTTGTATTCCTTTCAAGGCAAAGATGATAGGCAATGATTGGAATAATGAATGCACTGGGAATGAAGGGAGATCTGAGCTACTAAGACTCATATTGATAAATGTGAGTCACAGAGCTAGGAAGGTGATCACAGCACATTGTTTTGATTTGAGGTTAGCTCATTCTGGGTTTTACACACTCATCTCTTCGGAGAAGTACACAAAGTGTTTAAGTGAAACTAAGCTATGTACAGAGATGGATAATTTGACCAGAGAGCTTGCCTTTATCCAGGACTACTGAGATTGGCATAACATTTTTTCTGTGATTATAGAAACAAAAAGAACGTTTATTGTATTATTTGTGTCTTGACTTTTTGTCACAAATGTCTCTGTTCCTTTAAAGGTTTTTCTTTCCAACTTTTTTGTGTCTTTGTTCTAGAGCACACCCAATCCTATAATAAGGTTTCTGAATACCTGTTGATCATGCTGACTGTTTTTCTCTGATAGTATGATAGCAGATTATCCTTAAGCATATATATAGACCTAGAGTGTACGCTCACACACACACACACACACACACACATGCATACATATGTGCATCACAATTCTGAACAGACAGCCGACAATGACAAGCAGAACACTTGATTCATTTCACATAAATGGTATTGCCTTTAAAAATGATATTTATCCATTTCTCAGTTAATCAAAATATAAAGCAAAAGTGTTTTCACATCTAAAATAATTTAATTAAAAATGTTTTACTGCCTACTCTAAGCTAAAACATGTTTCCACATTTTACTATGAGTGTATCTGTAATATGTAAGGAAAGTCTTCACAAAAGACAAGTGTCCCATTGATGAATATGACATATTTGATAGGATGTACAATATTATTTTTTTAATAACAAAGAGGATAAAACAGTGTTCCTGATGTAGAGATTATTTCCCTAGCCCTTTTAAACATATGCCACAAATACTTTAGTTGTTTCACTCTAGAAGAACTCTATACTAGAAAATAAGAGAAAGCAGTTAGTCAAGCCATAGCGTGTCGCCAAGAGCAGACTCTAGTGGTGTGCAGACACGACACTGTCATCAGGGGAAGAACTCTGTGTGTTACTCTTCTCTCTCTTGGATCAACAGGCACTTAAGTGAGTAGAGGTTCATCTGGCTCACAGTTAGGAGGAGTGCAGGCCATCCTGGTGGAGGAGGCATGGGGGACAGAGACTCACAGCTGGGTAGTTTGTATGTGGCTGGCTCGTCAAGATGACAGAAAGTGGAGAAAGCGGGGGAAATGCTTATGTTCATCCACTTTGTTCTGTTTTTCCTTTTGTTCAGTCCGAGACCCGAGCTGATGGGATGGTACTACCTGTGTTCAAGGCAGGTCTGCTCTCCTTATCACAAACAGTATGTCAGAACACTGGGAAGTTTCCAAGAAGAGATGCTATATAGCATGGAGTTCATATTAGTTAATGGCCCATTGCTTTCATTTTTCTACTTTGTTGATTTAACAGATACTTTAGCATCTCCATGACTTGAAAGTTCCTTCAGTCGGGCGGTGGTGGCACAAGCCTGTAATCCCAGCACTTGGGAGGCAGAGGCAGGCAGATTTCTGAGTTCGAGGCCAGCCTGGTTTACAGAGTGAGTTCTAGGACAGTCAGGGCTATACAGAGAAACCCTGTCTCGAAAAAACCAAAATTAAAAAAAAAAAAAGAGTTCCTTCAGGCAATGCTGTCCTTCAGGCAATGCTATTTTTTGAACCCAATCAGAAGGTTATTTTGTGTCCTTTCCATGAATATATCTTATAGTTTTTCCTGCTGAAGGATGCTGACAGATCACACAACATTACTCTTGTCATTGTGGGTATTGTTTAAGATGGATATCAGCTAGCCAAAAACAGTTGAAAAGTTGTTGCACCTTGATTTCTTCTGCAATTATACAATGAGAGCCAAAGTCAGGAGTTACAGAGTTGTTTAAGATGTCGACAAGTATATTTTTATTTTTAATTACATTTATTTAGTGTGTGTGTGCACATATATCACAGTTTGAGTGTGGATGTGAGAGGACACCTTGTAGGGGTTGATTTTTCTACTTTCACCATATGGGTCCTGGGTATAGAACTCAGACTCACAGGCAGCAAGTGCCTTTACCCACATAGTCATCTTACCAGCCTAAGTATCAACTTTAAAAAAAGGGTAAAGAAAATTTTATTGCCGTTTTTATGCGTAGAATTAGAGATATTTTATTAGTCAGGATTCTCTAAAAGAACAGAACTGGTAAAATGAATATATCTTCGAAGAAATTTATTTGATTGATTTACCTGCTATGGTCTGGGTAGTGCAATAATGGCTGACTCTTGGAAGTGCCAAAAACTAGAAATTGTTATCTGTGTTGCTGGATGACTCAGTGGACCAATCTGGGATGGAGAGCTGGGAGGATATCAGGAATGCTGCTTGTAGTCAACCTTCATTAGAATACAGAAGTTGGCTCTCATAGCAGTTCAAGAACGCAGAAGACACAGGATAAATGAACTTGCTAGCAAGAGTGACAGCAAACAGGCTAATAACAAGTTTCTTTTATTTTCCTTCTTCCATGGTCTTTTAGCTAGATTGCCACAAGATGGTACTGTACACATTTAGGGTAGGTTTTCACACTTCAAATAATCTGATCAGAATGATCTCTAATAGGAATACCCAATGGATTGTGTTTAGTTGACAATACAAAGTAGCCATCATAGCTATTTTGAGTCAATTTCTGTTGACGTGACCATTAATAATTTAGTATATATTCTCAATGATTTAATAAAAATTGGACACATTTTTATACTAATGTGCTTTTGTATATTACTAATTAATCAGCTACTTTTTCATATTCAAATGATAAACTCAATAGGGAATAAGCATTCTAGTTTTGACCTTATGTCATCAAGGATAACTCTTCTGTAAATCTATTTCTTTTAACACAAAATGTATATAACCATTTCTGCCCTGTCTTTATCACTGGGGGAGGACTGCACTCATGCATAGCAGTGATTTGAAAAACACAAGAAGAACAATCTGACAAAGAAACACAATTAACCCTGTACCTTTTAAATTTCCAATTCATTTCAATTAAAGAAACACCTTTATAAATGTGAATTTGCCTTTTGATATCTGTTTCAAACATCTAGCATTTTAAATCAGTGGTATATTTTTAACCTCTTTATTATGATTTTCTCTGTCAAACTATGAATTTGTTAATTAACACCTTTTATTAAAATTAGCTGAGTAGTATGTTCTCAAAATATTTTTATATAGATAGAATTTTAAAGAATATTTAAGATGGGCACAATTTTGTTCAGTAAGATTTCCTTTTCAACAAACTAACTTATTTAAAGTCTTTTTGTTCCTTTGAAAGTGGTATGTCTTTGTATTTGATTTCTTCAGTGTTAGTGTGATATTTCCAGATATAGTTTTCTTTGTACCTATTCTCCTTGAATTTAGAGCTTCTTATACATGTTAATTCAGTTTTTCACACACATCAAGAGAGAGAGTCATTGAATTCTTGACTATTATTTCTTCACAGACAGTTCTCCCATTGTCTCTCTTTTCTATCTTAATGTGTAGTAGATTGATTCATAACCCCAGCATACTTGCTATGCTTTTTTTTTTTTAACTATTTGATATTCTTCATTTTCTTCTCAAGTACTTTAATATTTCTACATATATCCACAGGACTGTGCAGATTGTCTATGGTTACTCTATTATATTTTTAGATTTCAATGATACATTTAAAGCAAGCTATTAAAAGAAAGCCAAAAAGTAGCACTCCACTCTGGTTTCTGCTTCAGTTCCTGCCTCCAGGTCCCTGCCTTGAGTTCCTGCTCTGACTGGCCAACATGACAGACTGTGGTGTGGACATGTAAGCTGAAATAAGTTCTTCCCTTCCAGGCTGCCTTTGTTTATAGTGTTTTGTTAAAGCAGATATGGGTCAGATGGGTTTCCCATAATTTGTTTCTCTGAGAGAATTCTGGTTCCTCATATTAAACGTGTCACATTCCTCAAAAACAAAAAAATATGTATAAGATTCTTCACCTTATAAGAGTCATCTTGTGCTCTCATTCTCCTTCTGGGAGAAGCAACTTAAAAAACATCTTACCTCATTGATACAATCTATATATGAGACCTTGTAAGGAGACTCTATTCTTGAACATTTCCAGATGTTCTGGAACCTAGATTTTGAGTATTTCCCCAAAAGTTCACATTGTCTTGGTCTCCAGCTTAGTGCTACTGAAAAGCTGTGGAACTTTTTCTGCTAGGCCATAATGTTAGGAGTTTGGGTTCTTGGCAACGTCCCATAAATTATGTCACACTGTCTACCTCTTACATCCTTTCAAAGCCTGAGCAGTAGGTGAATGATCTTTCTCTACTACATACTGCCTTTCTGATGAGTTTTCTCAACCCAGGCCCCAAAGCAATGGCCAAACTATCATGGACTAAAACATCCAAAAATAAATTTTGGAGCAAATTAAATGCATCACCTTTGTAAGGTATCTCAGGTATGTGCTGTCTTAATGGAAACTTAATAATACGAACTTTATTTAAGTCGAGGGTTTTTTTTTTTTTGGTTGTTGTTTTGGTTTGTTTTGTTTTTAATGTTAGGCTTTGGTAATATTGTTAACATACTATGGGGTTTTCTGCACACTGAAGCAAATTATTTATTTATTACTGATTATGAACACAGATATTAAAGATCTAAGCTCATTACCTTACAAAACTAGAATTACTAACTTCAGCCTACAAGACTTAAGTCCATTTAAGTTTTTCAATGTGTCATAAAAGAAATTGGCTTCTGTTAGACAGTTATATTGTTTGTCATTTGATATAGAATCCATTCTTCATTTTTTTCCTGAGGTAGATCTTAGACCCTGAAAGTTATTAATTCAAATAAACAGTAAATTCAATTTCTTGGTAAGTTTTCTTTTAGGAATGAAACAATACCCCTTCTGCTCCAAATATATATGTTAAAACAATGCCCCTTTCTAAACTCAAGTACTGGGTGATGAATTGACCAAATTTAGAAATAAATGTTACATATATGGAAGGAAAAACAGAAATCTGGACTCTGTCTACTTCTTAGAAATTATTTACAAATTATTATGTTGAAAAGCAACTGATATAGATTGATATCTGGTTATATCTATGTGGAAGACTTGCCAAACTGGTAATATATTGACTTACTTGTATAAGCATAAAATTCAATAGATTTTGAAGCCAATCCATAGACTTATAAATAGTTCAGATCATACCTAAAATATAATGTTAGACATATGTAAGATGAATCATCTATAATTATATAGGTTGGCTTATGTTTTATTAAGCTTGCTTGTTTTATTTTATATATTTATTAATAATTCTGTTTATTTTTATATTTTATTTTACATTTTGTGCAGGTGTTTTTTTCTGTATGTATGTCTTTGTGAGGGTGAAATATCCTCTGGAACTGAAGTTATAGGGAGTTGCGAGGTGCCCTGTGGATGCTGGGAACTAAACCCAGGTTCTCTGGAAGAGTATCCAGTGCTCTTAACTACTGAGCTGTCTCTCCAGTCCCAATATTATGCTTGTTTAAGTAACTATGTGTTCCACATACCATTGGAAATCATTGACTTTGGATGGGTGGGTACAACCAATTGAATACTACCTGAAATGGTTTCTTATTCTGGTTGGTGTTATGCCAACTTGACACAAGCCAGAGTTCTCTTCGAAGAAGAACCTTAATTCAGGAAATGCTCCCATCAGATTGGCAGCTGTGGGGCATTTTATTTATTGATAATTGATGTGGAAGGCAAGGACCATTGTGGGTCCCTAGACAGATATTCTCAGGGTATATAAGAAAGCTAACTGAGCAAGCCAGAAGCAACAAGCCAGTTAGGTATATTCCTCTATGGCTTCTGCTTAAGGTCATGTTTCTGTCTTGAGCTCCTGCCCTAACTTCCCTTCAGGAATGTGAATAAGATGTGTAAGCAAACAAATCCTTTCTTCCACAAGTTCCTTTTGGACATGGCATTTCCTCATAGCAATAGAAGCACACTAACTCAAGGACTTTCCTGCCTTTGAGTCATTGACACAAAATAGAGTAGGAGAGGCTCTGTTCTTGGATGAACATGACAGATTGTCTTGGAGCATCACAAGATCATTCATTGCTTCAGACTCATTCACAAAGTGAGCAATGCTTTATTTCCCAAAAGGCCTATGAAAGGCTTCTCGAGCCCTGGTTCACACCCTTTTCATTTCACTCTGGGTCTGGCTGTGACTGTAGCAAACATGGCAGGCAGACATTGACCTCAGGCTTTTCCACCTCAAATTTGTGTTGAATATATTTTATTCTACCCTGTGACTTGTCTACTGTCTCAAACCAAGTCTAAGCACTCTGAAATGGAGAAGGGCTAACAAAACCAAGGAAAGTACTGAAGTCAGGGTGTAGCTGGCCAGTTCAATGAGGTGGATGGCTCTTTAGAGAAGGAAGCAGTCTCAAAACAGCCTAGGGGTGCAATGGGTGATGGGCGGAGCCTCCATTCTTCCTGTTTGTAATGGAAATCTAGATACTTCACTGGCTTTTCCTTGATCCTTTTTCCTGGAGGTTCACTCACCTAAGAGCTATTGTTATTCCATTGCTTCTTAGTTCCAACTTCATTTTTGCAAGAAACTACAGCCTGGGTGCATGGTAAATTAGGTTCTTTCTCTGGAGGAAAATGAGAAAAGAGACAAGAAGAGGGAGAAAAGGAAGAAGCAAGGACAAACTGAAAGAGGGAGAGAGACATTCAAGATTGCAGTTCTAAGATATCACTACTGAATGAGAGAAAATTGAAAAAGAGAAAGCTAAAGCAATGCCTTTCTCAAGTGTATTTTGTTTTAAAATTAATCATCTTTTATTAATTATGGAATAATCTATTGTCCTAATGAGAAATTATTCCTACTTTCTGTCTACTTCCTGACATTCAACTAAGTCTTGGTGATATAATGTTGAGTTTTTTTTTTAAAAAAAAAAAGAAAAGAAAAGAAAAAGAAAAGAAAAATGTATTCAGGTTCTTGATACTATAAAACCTTTTATTCATGTGGACTAATTAAACAGCTACATGAGCCAGGATAAATGTGTAGGAGTGAGTACAGTGAGAAAACCTTAATGAGAAAACCTGTTACATGGGAGTGTTGCTTATCAATAGACATTTTGCAAGCCTCCATGACAAACAGACATTCTGAGTTGTTTTCGGAAGAAAAAAGCACACGTTAATAGATGAAGCGAGTGTGAAACACCTCTAACAGAGCAAGGGATGGGGCACTCTGGAGGCTGCACACCGCTGAAGGAAGCATGAAGGACCTGTAGAGAGTTTGAGTTGAGTAAAGATTTAAGTGGAGGTATGCCTCTCATAAGGGGAGGTTGGCAGATGTGTGACATGGTGTATATAGGGAAAGCCACGAGGAAAGGGTCCCAAAAAATAGGAAGACTATCTAATGCATTTTCTATGAAATTCTTAAAGAACCTGGGAAGCAGTGAAGAATAGTGCGAACTACCACTATAGGGGACTGAGACAAGCTGGGGCAGGAACCGATTTGTTATCCAGTGCCAAATGGTTAGCCCCAAAAGCATAACTATAAGTAACTTCATAAGTACTGAGTAGTTTATGTTTAGTAATATCTCTATCTATATATCTATGTATCAATGTAGATGTATCCAAGTATCTATGTATCTGTCTATTTATCTGTACATGCATATACATATATTTATCCAATAACAATGGAAGAAGAGGCCATGAATGTTATAGAAAGCAGGGAGGAGTATATATATATATGGAAGGCTTTGAAGGAAGGAAGGAGAAAGGAGAAATGTATTCATGTTACAATCTCAAAAATATGACAAAGATAAAGTAGGATGTTTTTGGAGGGGAAACGAGGAAAGGTCTACATTTGAAATGTAAATAAAGAAAGTGTCTAATAAAAAATAAAAAATAATTGATGAACACTTGAAAATCATGGGATTTCTAGGGTTGATGAATTAATGAAATTCTAAAGAAATGCAGTTGAGTACATATATTGATTCACATTTTCCTCACTTTATCTACCCTTGTTTATGATGAGGGTATTTAGGAGTAACATGCAAGGCCTTTTATTTTTCTACACTTCTAAGTAGCTTAACATTGTTCTAAATTTAAGTTCTTACCTAATTATCTATTAATTTTTATTTTATTTTTTAAATATATTTGAGTTCAAATAGAATTGCAACCATTTCCCCTTCCTTCCTTCACTCCAGCTCCTCAGCCACTGTCCTAACAGCCTTTCTCATCCCCTACTTTTAAGTTGATAGCTTCTTTTTCTTTGATAGTTCCTGTTACCTACATACATATATGTATGTGAGTGTAAGTGCAAATGATAAGTATGACTTTCTCAGTTCATTTTGTTGTTTGCTTTTATATTTCTTCAGGACAGAGTACTCTGCATTGAACATCGAATAAGGGGGTCTCCATTCTTGGGAGAAGCTAATTCTTCTTCTATATGTGAGACTCTATGTAATCTCCCTCTTGCATGTTAATAGTCACATTGGTTGCCCTTGTTCTGGCCTTGTTGATTCAGGTATTTCTTGAAGAAATTGTTGCACCACAGAGTTCTTGTTACTGTGGCTCTTGCAATTTTTCTATATATTCTTCTGCGGTGTCCCCTGAACCACACATTCATGTATAATGTATACAGATATACCTGTGGGCCTGAACTCCCCATATCTCTTGATTTCTGAATTGTGTCCAGTTGCAGTTTTCTGTGATAGTCTCCATTTTCTGTAAACAGAGGCTTTGGAAGGGATTACAATAAGATGTAGAATCTATCAGGAAATTAAGTTGGATTAGCAAAGTGATGGTAGTAGAATTTCTAATGCTGGTGGCCTCTCTAAACCTGGGAAGCTGTCTAGTTTTTAGTACCAGGCATGATGTCCCTCCTGTTGAGTGGGTTTCAAGTCCAGTTAGACAGCTGTTGGTTGGCACCACCATGTGAGCATCACTTACTGCACCTTTATGGATGCATTGCTAATGGGGGTCATTTTGTGGTTCACCAATGTGACAGCTGGATAGGAGTTTTGCTTCCCTTCCATGACGACTTGTATAGCTGAAACTATGAAAGCTATACCAGGAAGGAGGCAATCAGGTCAGATCCAGCTTTATTCACATTCATGTCCTACGTGTGAGTGGGAGGTATCTTTAGTAATAGGAGCCCACCCTCAGCCCTGAGAGGTAACCAAAGGTGATAAAGGGTCAAGGGAACAAATGCGACCATTTAAAATGAGTTAGGGATTCTCTAAGGAATCTTTAAACAGAGATTTCACAATAGGACAAATGAAAATAGCTAAGAAATATCCCCCGAAAGTGTTCATCATCTTTAGTAATTAAGGCATGCAAATTAAAGCAACTTTGAGATTTTATCTTACTCCAGTCATAATGTGGCTAAGGTTAACAAAACAACTGATAGCAAATGCTGGAAATTTGTGGAAAGAGAGGAACCCTTTCTTATTCGCTGTTAGCAGGAATGCAAATTTGTGAAGTCATCCTGGAAATCAGTATAGAGAATCCTCAACAGACTAAAATTAAATCTACCACATAAACCACCCAAAGCACTCCTTGTCACAGTCTCAAAAGACTTTACATCCCATTCTATAGATACTTGCTTCGCATTACTTATAGCTAGCTGCCTCATTCATAATACCCAGGAAATGCAAACAATCTAAATGTCTTTCAACAGATGAGTGGACATTGTTGTACATACACACACCAGAATACTATTCAGCTGTAAGGAAAAGGAAATAATTTATGGGTAAATTGATTGGCCTAGAAAAGATTATACTGGGCGAGGAAATCCAGTCATAAAGACAAATGCTTTTGCCCTCTCTCATGTGTGGATCTTAGCATTAAATCCTCAGATATGGAGATACAATGTGGAGTAACCACAGAAACCAGGAACCTGTAAACGGGCTCAAGGCAGAGTGGAGGTGAGCTTGAGAGGGAAATAACAGGATATGGTTGATATTCAATGGAAAACAGAAACATGGTTAAAAGGCTACTACTATGTTAGGGTTGAAAGGTAACAGATAAAGAAGGAGGGACAGGAGCAAACAAGGCAATTTGATAAAAACTGAAGAAGTCATATTATTTTATATTTATGCAAGTTTATAAACAACACACACATGTATACACACACACACACACACACAGACACACACTCACACAAACCTTAAAGGGCATTAACCCTTGGGTTGACAATGCTCCCCAGAAGAACCATAGACTAGCAAAACCCTCAGTACTAGAAAAGAAAAAAAAATCCCGTTGAAAGGTTGGTCAGGGTCAGGGTAATCCCAGCGACTCCCAAAATAATCTGAACTCTTGAAGTTGCTGTTGGTTGCCTCTATTAATTTTTTTTAGAGTGATGGAATTATAAGCATATTTTCTCCTTATTTTAAAAAGGAAATTACTTTTAGTATTTAAACTCTAAGTAGGTAAAAGGAAATAATTTAATATTTCAACTAAAATTATACCAAAATTGATTTTAAAAGTGAAAGAGAAAGGTCTACTCATATGCTGCATGGTGCATAGTCACATTTAATCATTTAGTGTCAAACCCATTCTTTTATTTAGGGTCTAATAAAGTTAAATTGCCTGTATATTAGAGAAGTTTGAATTTTGGTTTTGTTAATTTCTTCAGAATTTGGAATCCAGTCAATTAGAGACGAGCTATTTTCTACTTTGATATTTTTTTTTTTTTTTAGCAATTTTGCTTTAATAGAATGTCAGATCCAGTGTGAAATTGCCATTTAACATCTAATACATGCCTACAGTAACTCTTGAGGGCACTGTCTCTTTTGTGCCACAGAGTATATTTACAGATTGCTTTAGAAGTTAATCTTTAAAGAAACCTGTTGTCTCTGTTTTAAAAATGTTTAATGAATAAATGGCTAAACAAATATTCAGAAAATATCACATGCAGGGGTAACTGCATTCTCTGGACCATGCCAGGATATAAGAATGAAAGAGGGGATTGATTTGACAGAGTGAAGTAGGTGATACTGAGCATATATATATATATATATATATATATATATATATATATATATATATATATATTACATTTAAAAAACCCTTAAGTTTATCAATTTATTTTTTATTCATTTTAATGTATATGACTACACTGTAGTTGTCTTCAGACACCCAGAAGAGGGCATCAGATCCCATTACAGATGGTTGTGAGCCACCTTGTGGTTGCTGGGAATTGAACTCAGGACTTTTGGAAGAGCAGCCGGTGCTCTTAACCGCTGAACCATCTTTCCAGCCCCCAATTTATTTTTTTGACTCTGTACTCTTTATCTTCCAAATACTTAATGAGTTAGTGCCATAATAAAACACAGGCAAATAGTTTTTAAGTTACAAAATATGAACTAAACTTCAAAATGTTAACCTGTCAAATCTGAGTATTTTTCATCTTCTTTTCCATAGAAGATGTACATGAATATGGTATTTATGATATATCAAAGATATGCCAAGGCTCACTAAGAGTAACAATAGAAAACAACTTCAACCCAACCCCAAGTGTGGCTGGTTACCCAGGATACATGAGTGAGAGTCCCCTAGAAAATCTGAGGTGGAATGCTGTTTTTGGAAGAGTCTCATGTTATAAATAATAACAAAGAGGGAACAGGAAACCAGATTCTGAGCTGTTTTGATTCACGTGAGCAGCAGTGGCCACTACCATTGTTTGTTCCAGGTAAGCAGGGCCGTGAGCACTCACTAAGTCACTAACTCTAATGGTCTGGTACCACAAGGAAACAAATGAAGGTAGCTGAAGTTAACATCAAGATGATTTGAAGATTTGCCATCTTGGGAGACAGGACTGCCTGTCCTACCACTGAGGCCTCATAGGAACGTACAGAGTTTCTTCATAAAAAGTTTTCCAAGAAACAATTGCTCACCTTAATTAGTTTGCCTTTAAACAACAGGATGACTTATTGCCAAGCCTTATGTTTCTGCTCAGCTCTTCCCCTGTCCTTTCACAGTGGCAACAGTCCTGTACTATAGACTGTGCATTCCCAAATTTCTCCCTTCATGGGTCTCTCAGTAGCTTTGAATCTGCTTTGATATTTAGAAGAAGCATGGCTATGGACACAGAGCATTGCCGTCTTGGCTCCTTCTCCATTTTTGAAATGTTATAGAAAGGTTTTGTTAATAATGAACGCTGTTTTTAAACTTATCTTTAAACAAGAGATTCAATTTCAGTTGAGACAACTAGTAATTGTAAAAGGCTCAGATTCAATTCATCTTAATGCTCTAAGGACCTGTGTGGCTTGCAGAGGGGTTCTGAGGAAGGGGTGCTAGCGAGCAGAGAAACAAACTACTCCAAATCAAACTATGGTTACAAGCCTATGTTCTGCTCAGGACAGCTTTCCAGATTGCTCTCTCTGTGTACTGCTAGAGACAACTTTGTTTTGCTCTTCTAAAAAAATTATCTCTGGATAGCACATTTCTTGCAGAACAACGCTTGTTTTTTATTTACATATCAATTGAGTCATTACCCCAGGTTTCTTTTTGATTATCCCATGAATTAGCATCCCTTGACCCCTTGATTCTTAAGAAGATACAGCAAACAGCACAGACAATAAGATAGTTAAGTGGGACCCTGGCCTGAAATTACCATTCCTACTACCCCAGGGCCTGGCCCTAAACTTCCTCTGTTCCATGCTGACCTTGCATTAATCTACCTGCCTTTGTAAGAATAAACAATAAAAGTTAGCTGGATGGGATCTTGCCTCATGATCACCACTCCCCAAATCTCTTTATATTCTTCCTTAGTATCTTTCATACAAGCTGACTTGTAGTGCAGCTGCCTCTGTTCCTTTAGATTTGTAAAGCTGCTTCTAGAATTCATATCTCATCCTTGTATTTTACATAGTTGAGCAATTGTACATTTCTGAACTTGCTTTCCCACAGCCTTAAGGGTTGTCCTGGAAATCACAGTGTTCTACCATTTTGCTGAGACATTGGACACACCAGACTTGTGCTGCCTCTGATTATCATGGAATCGTTTAGCCTTGACAGAGAAAACATTCCTCAAAGGAGAAAAGTGAAAATATGTACATTATTATAAAAACAAGCCACAATCCCACAGGAACCATAGATACTCATGGAAACTCACACTCTGCTGGCTTTATTCCAGGGGCAGGAACTATGTTACCCTGTCCCTTACACATGGCCAAGTAGAACTTAGCATGGAAACATGTTGGTAGCCCTGGTTGTAGAAAATATTAGTTAAATAATTTAACCTATTTAAATATTGGTTTCCTTAGCTACAAGATGTGAGTGATATTATTTTCTTACTAGGAGGTTTTTTCAGGTGTAAAGAGGATAGGTAAATTCATTAACAGTCTTGACTTTATACCATCAACAAAACTACATTATAGCTTTAAATTACCAAGTATGGTTTCATCTGTAGAAAACATCCTATAGATTTTATCTTGGACTGGTATTGAACCCTTTTAGTTACTGATAAAAATTTAAATATTTGGATGCATAGAAAAATAAATTTGGTGTCCATTTCTATGAGGAAAAAAAATGATATTGACTGTGTGTCCCATGGTTGTCATCATCTTTATAGTTAACTTTAAACAAATGTTTCCTCCTTCCAGAGTTTCTACAGTTTCTTTTTGCCATGCTGGGTCCTGAACGTAGATTCTACCTCATACCACAGAAGTGCTCTAGCACTGAGCTATATCCCCAGCTCAAAGATCTTCAGTGGGGACAACTTACTACTTTCATAATGATGATATGCTGTTTGGAAATTAATTGTATGATTATCAGCTTGTGAAGCTTGTTCAACATGAATATTCAATCTACAATTCAAGGGTCTGTTTTTAGCCAGACTAAGCATGGAAAATGTAAAATCAAAAATTGATTGTCAATGTCTTCCTTCCCTTTTCCCCTTCCTCCCTCCCTGCTTCCCTCCCTCCCTCCTTGCCTCCCTCCCTCCCTCCCTTTCTTGCTTTCCTTCCTTCACTGTTTTCCTAAAGAAAGGGTACCATACTTAGTTAGTAGAATTTGGGATGACCTTGACTTTCTGGTTTTTTAAGGACCTCCTTAAGTCCTGGGATTTCAGGCATGTGTTATCATGCATGGTTTGTGTCATACTAGGAATCAAACCCAAAGCTCTCTGAATGAGATGCAGGCACTTTACCAACTGATCTATCCCATCAGTTCTTGATTTTCCAATATTTTACATTTGTGGAGCTAGGTCTGTTGGCCTACCTGGTAAAGGCTCAAGCCACCAAGAGACAGAACCTGAGTTTAGTCTTTGGGAACCTAACTGCTAGCAGAGGAGAACTGCTTTCCAGAGCTGTCTAACTTCCACATGCATGATAGCACATGAATGCACATATGTACGTGCACACAATGTACATACATAAAGGTATATCTAAAATTTTAAGGTTGCAAATCTATGAGATAAACTATATTTGTTGAAAAGCATTATAGAAATAGGGAGAACGAAAAGAGAAATTTCTTTAACTCTCTCCTATTCCCAAAGTTACTTTCTGAGATATGTTCTAAGGAATAGATATTTAAGAGATATATATCCTATGCATTTATTCCATGAAAAACAAAAATTTTGCATTTTCATGAATATATTTAGTGGTCCTCCTTATTATTTTGAAATACTTTTATGCATTTTTCGTGTTAGAGTAGTATACCTAGTATATGGCACAGTATTCCTGAAAGCATGATCGTACAGTATACGAACATTCCTGAAAGTGCTTCTGTAAGACCTCTTCATATATTGGCCTAAAGAAACATGTTCTATACCTCTATTGTTTCTGTTAGAAATGATACGTGATTTCTATTAGAAATCACAAATAATTATTATTTTAGATAGAACTTAACACTACTTAGAAATTAAAATAAATAAAATTGTGTTTACATGTGTCAGGATCAACCTTTAAAACATGTCTGAGTGAAGAAAGATGCACAGGAAATATCATACCACTCTGCTGACTTCATATGCAAAAATGTAATTTATATGTTTTCCAGGTGTCTTTTGTGTTTTAGAGTTCTCTTAGCTTGCTTTTCCTACTGAGGATGTGAGTCTGGTCTTTATTTCCTTAATATCTGCCATTTTAAGCAGTCTTTAAGTATGTTAGATTCAATCCCCTTATGCCTTTTTTCTACTTGAAAAAATATCTTGGTTGTTCTTATAAATCTCACATGTTACTTTAAAGGCCCTCTCATTAAATTAATGAACGGCTCTAGTAGAAGTTTTTAGTTGGTTCCTCTTGGACCTTTTTTTGTGGAGCTGCATGTTCTGTGTCTGTTGTCTTCTTAATTCTAGTTGGATGTGTTAATTACTTGTCTGTTTCTGTGATAAATACCTTAACCAGGGAGAGAGTTCACGTTGGCTTACAGCTCCAGAGCAGATTTAGCCATCAAGGTGTAGAACACATGGCATCAGTGAGTATGCCACTAGCCAATTACATTGTATCTACAGTTCAGAAGCAGAGAGAACAGAAATGGGCCTAGCCTATAAAACCTCAAGGCCCTGACCCCTACTATACTCCCAGACTTCCCTGAGTAAGTTCCACCTCCTAAATGTTCCCTAACTTTCCCAAACAGTGATGATCTCTGGGGAGCACCTGTTGAAACAAGAAGCAATAGGACATATTTTGCCTTCAAGCCATAACATTGGATTTTACTTAGAAGAACCAGAGGAATGACTAAGAGAGGGCAGATTATATGAGGTCTTATTCTTTGCCTTCTCTGTCTCTCAGCAGTTGCAATGATGGTTGCATGTGGTGATTTGAATATGCTTGGCCCAGGGAGTGGCACTATTAGGAGGTGTGGCCTTGATAGAGGAAGTGTGTCACTCTTGGGGATGGGCTGTGAGAGCCTCTCCCTGGCTGCCTGGAAGCTGGTGTTCTGTTTCCCTTCAGAATAAGATGTAGAACTCTCAGCTACTCCAGCACCATGCTCCCTTCCTTGATGATAATGGATGGAACCTCTGAACCTATAAGCTATCCCCAATTAAATGTTTTCCTTTTTAAGTGTTGCTTGCCTTGGTCATGCTGTCTGTTCACAGCCATGGAAACTAACTAAGACAATGCATACATAATTCATGATCCCAGTTTTCAGTTCCTGGCATTCTGTGACCTCATTCCTTCTCTTCTCCTTACCAAGCCTGGGAGGAACGGGTGGCTCTGGAAGACTTGATAAAGGAAGAAGTCATGACCTCTTTTAACCTCAAAGTCTTTGCATTTGTTCCTCCAGTGACACACACCCTGCTGGAATTGGAATTGTGCTGGGTTTATGGCTTAATTTGAGGGCACTGCCATTTTTATGACAGAGCCTTGCTAATCATAAGTGCTATTTATCTAGTTGTTCTTTTATGTGTTTCAATGATGTTATAGCCTTTTTTTTCTCCATAAAGATCTTGCTTAGCTGCTTTAAGATTTATTCTCAAGATTATTGTTTTTGCTACAGTTAAAAAATGAAAAATTTTGGATAGTAGTGCTCTAAATGTTTATTGGAGATGTACATTGATTTTTACAAGTTGATTTTCCATTTTGCAACCTCAATAATAGCTTCAAAAAGGATTTCAAAATGTTTATGATATAGGCTAGATAACTACATTGGCTACATATCATAAGAATTACTAAAATTTATGTAGAAGTCGCTTTTCTTTGGTAAGTCAAATTTTAAATACAGCAGCTTATTTAATCAATCCTTTGATATAGATAGTATAAAATAGGATTGTCACATCTCTGCACTCTTTCTTTAAAATGGAGTTTCCTAGAGAGTCAGTGTTTATAGTCACCTAACTAAAGCATTGCAGGCTGAAGCTAATAGCTTATACAACCCCATTTTTCTCTATATAAATTTAAATAATAAGGATTATTTACAAAAATATTAGTTAACTTAGCTCACTAAAACTACTGAAGTTTGTAAGTGGCAAGACCAGCAACTAAAGTCATGCTTTTTACTTCAATAACCTTGGAATAACTATATTTAGTTTTAAAGGTTTATGTTTTTCCTCTTTTAAGAATTAAAAAGCAAATATTATAAATTATGTATGGGTATGTGCACTTAGGTGCATATGTCCCCAAAGGCCACAGGCATCAGATCTCCTTAGGAGCTGGAGTTATAGGCATTCATGTGCTTCCTGACTTGTGTGCTGCAAACTGAGCTCTGGTCCTCTGTGAGAGCAATGTAAGCTCTTCGCCACTGTCATCTCTCTAGTCCCCTTTTTTCTTTTTATATACTTATTTTTAAATTTGCTTTTTTTGCTATAGTATCTCAGCAAGTACTCCAGGGCTATGCTGTAGTAAAGGGATTGATGTAGACACAGCCATGCACACAAAACCTCCTTCAAAGGGGGATTGCTTCCTCCTGGAGGGGAACATCCTTTTCATCAGCCTCTATCCACGAACCTTTTTAGTTTCTGATTCAGCTCATGAGAACCACCAGGACCCAATGCATCCTCCCTGGCCTGGACACTTAGCTCAGAGACAGGGAGTCAACACATTTTCCTAAATACTTAGCCCTGTGGTTTCAAAATTTCTCTCGCGAAGATTAGGTTTCATAAAACACTGTCATGACAGCAGGGCCAGCAATGTGCAGAGATTTGAATGAGAGTAGGCATTTCTTTCATTATTTCTTTGCAAATCTGTTTCTGTGGTAACGAGGCTTTCTGAACAGGTGTCATTTTGAAGTAACTGGACTATACTTGTGAAGGCCTGAGGAAACAAAGGCTTTGTGCTGTGAACTAAATGGTGCTACCTGGCAGTGGCTGTCCATAGCAATTGTGTAAGTGACAGTAAATTATCTTTGAATCATATGGTTTGCAGCACAGAGAAATAAGAAAAGCACCTTAATTTTTTTTTTTTTTTTTTGTGTGTGTGTGTGTGTGTGTATGTGTGAGACTTTATTATTTGGAAGAACCAATAGATTAGTGTTTTTTTTTATATTTTTTTAATAGATATATTTTTTATTTACATTTCAAATGATTTCCCCTTTTCTGGCCCCCCCCACTCCCCGAAAGTCACATAAGCCCCCTTCCCTTCCCCTGTTCTCCCACCTACCCCTTTCCACTTCCCTGTTCTGGTTTTGCCTTATACTGCTACACTGAGTCTTTCCAGAACCAGGGCCCACTCCTCCGGTCTTCGTGGACATCATTTGATATGTGTATTATGTTTTGGGTATTCCAGTTTTCCAGGCTAATATCCACTTATCAGTGAGTGCATACCATGATTGATCTTTTGAGACTGGGTTACCTCACTTAGTATGATGTTCTCCAGCTCCATCCATTTGCCTAAGAATTTCCTGAATTCATTGTTTCTAATGGCTGAATAGTACTCCATAGTGTATATATACCACATTTTTTTGCATCCATTCTTCTGTTGAGGGATACCTGGGTTCTTTCCAGCTTCTGGCTATTATAAATAGGGCTGCTATGAACATAGTGAAGCATATATCCTTATTACATGGTGGGGAGTCTTCTGGGTATATGCCAGAGGATTTTGGAAGTGATGTGCCCAGTTTTCTGAGGAACTGCCAGACTGATTTCCAGAGTGGTTGTACCAATTTGCAACCCCACCAGCAGTGGAGGAGTGTTCCTCTTTCTACACATCCTAGCCAACAGCTGCTGTCTCCTGAGTTTTTAATCTTAGCCATTCTGACTGGTGTAAGGTGAAATCTCAGGGTTGTTTTGATTTGCATTTCTCTGATGACTAATGAAGTTGAGCATTTTTAAAGATGTTTCTCCGCCATCCGAAGTTCTTCAGGTGAGAATTCTTTAACTCTGTACCCCATTTTTTAATAGGGTTATTTGGTTTTCTGGGGTCTAACTTCTTGAGTCCCTTGTATATATTGGATATTAGCCCTCTATCTGATGTAGGGTTGGTGAAGATCTTTTCCCAATTTGTTGGTTGCCAATTTGTCCTTTTGATGGTGTCCTTTGCTTTACAGAAACTTTGTAATTTTATGAGGTCCCATTTGTCAATTCTTGATCTTAGAGCATACGCTATTGGTGATCTGTTCAGGAACTTTCCCCCTGTACCGATGTCTTCAAGCACCTTAATTTTTATTGTATACACAAATGAAAACATAAAGTAGGTATAACATACAAAATAGTATGATAAAAATGTACTAAAATTTGTACAATGTAAATGAGATTGTACAGATATTTGGAAAATATAAACTCAATTTTTAACAAATTATTATTTTTATTTCATATGTGTGGGTGTTTTGCCTGCATGTATGTATGTGCAACACATGCCTGAAGTGGCCGAGTAAGTCAGAAGGGGACATCAAGTGTCTTGGAATTAGAGTTACAGGTGATCGAGAGACTCTGTGTGGATGCCAGGAACCAAACGCGGTTCCTTTGTAAGAGCAGCAAGTGCTGTTAACCACTGAGAAATCTCTTTGAGTCTGTGAAATTCCTAAATTCTAAAGTAATAAATGTGGATTTTTTTCTTTTTGAGAAAAACATGTTTAGTATTGTTAAGTTGTCCTTTCAGTAAAATGGCTAAAAAGTCTTCGAATGGCAGTGAGGAGGGATCAAGGCTAGTTAATTAAAGACACTTCTGCTTTTCAGGGACTCAAACATGCAAGGGAAAATAAAGCAAAATAAAGATGAAGAATTAGCTTATGTTATTATGAAAAATTCTAAATATATACATATGTATTATTCAACTTAATTACTACCATGGTTTTGTTGTTGTTGTTGTTGTTGTTTTGGATTTGGGTTTTTTTTGAAACAGGGTTTCTCTGTATAGCCCTGGCTGTCCTGGAACTCACTCTGTAGACCAGGCTGGCCTCGAACTCAGAAATCAACCTGCCTCTGCCTCCCAAAGTGCGGGGATTACAGGCATGCACCACCACCGCCCAGCACTACCATGGGCTTTTAGGGGCTGGAGCTTAAGCTTTGTGAATTCCAAGCCTGTGTTTGTAGCTACGTAGCCTACCACACTAGCCCAGCCATAATTGTCTGTAGTGGACAGGCCCGCTTTGTCAGTCACTCACAACAATAACCCCTATAAGTATACAGAAGCAGTGTTTTTCACCATTCTGTGCATGAAAGGCTGATGTAGAAAGTTTAACAGCCTTGCCTAAGTAAACACTGAAAGAACTGAACATAATTTTATATTCACGGTTCTCTTTATTGCAACATTGTTTTCTCATGAGAAAGAATGACTATTACAACAAAAGACATACAGGAGCATTGAAACTGCGTGTCATAAGGTCTTGCAGACAATGTGTTCTTTTCTGAAGGTAGAGAACATTAGAATTTGAGGCACTTGCAAGGAAGGGATAATGGGAGAAATGAAGACTAAGATTATATTAATGTACTTTCCTTCTCGATTTTTGTAATGTCCGTGCAAGATAACATCATCCACTGAAGAGAGACATTTACCAGTGAAAAGGGTTGGTTTAGTGCAGAAGCTCTCAAACCAGTAAACAGGAGTTTGATTAAAACTCAGACTTTTTATAAAAAGGTTGTCCCTGAGCAAGTAAATAATTTAACCTAGCTAACCTTCCATTTTCTCATCTGTAAAATATAAAAGACAACATCTAAGTCTGACATATTAGATAAGTCAATGCATACCAGGATTGTACACAAAATGTGCTCAGTCATTGATAATTTCTCTTATTATTAAAGTTATTTAGCTTGGGATTTTGTTTATAGTGGTAAAGTGGAAGCTTGACTTTTCATAACATACCTTTGATTTCAGTTTATTTTCTGCGATCTTATGACCTTTTCCTTTTTAAGCAGAAATTCCAATTAATGCATTTCAAGTTACTAAAACAGAAAAATCTCACTAATGCTAAGTAAAAATTTAAACAGGCATTGTGTCTGTGAAAATTAGAATATGAAAGAAAGGCATAGAATGGAAAGGATGTATTTTCAAAGCCAAATTGGAGACTAAGGAGTTATCTCTGAGGGTGAAGTTCTGGCTATGCAAGCACAAGGACTTGAGTTTGGATCACCAACTGCAAAATGAAGTTTCTACAACTCCAGTGATAGCAGGCAGACTCGGGTGGATCCTAGGGACTTGCTAGCCAGTCTGGTCTAGCCTAAACAGCACTTGTGCTCCAGGTGCAATGAGAGGCCCTGCCTCAAAAAAAAAAATAAGGTGAAGAAATGACTGAGTTAGACATCCTGGTGGTAATATCTGGCTTACCTACACACAGTGCATGCACTTTAAGTAGTTAAACCTTTTGATAGCTCTCACTTAGGGTGTGATTCTGATTGTTTCTTGTGTGAGCAGGGAATCTCTGCTCATCTAAGGTACGTTATGCTACACATTTAGGAAAGGTCACTGTCTGCTTCCAGGGCGCTTCTCTGGCTTTCCTGGCAGCAAGCAGGACCAGGCACAGGTAAATCCTCGAGTCACCAGACACCAACGCTACTTCTTTTCTCTTCAAACACCAGGTGTTTTTTTTTTTTTCAGCAAAAGCCACAATCACATTTTTTTTAAACATTGTGATATTAATCTTCAGTTTTTCTATGTTTTCTTAACTGTGGCACTTGCTTGAATATTTTCCTCATAGTCTATACTGAACAGGAAAACAAACGGTCTCTAATGAAAGACACTGGAGATTGAAGAAATAGAAATATATTCCAGGATAATAACGAATAATGAGGTAACAAAACCGAAACGAGGAAATGGGTTAAAATTACCTCTTATATTAAATGGTAAACAGAATGATTAAATGGCAGAATTTCATGTTTAAAGGAAAGATTGCCTAGTAATTAAGGAAAATCTGAAGGTCAAAAGATTTTTAAAAGCTTTAAGAAAAAAGAGTCCTCAATGGGATGCATAAATGAAGAACATTAAATAAATGGGTTGCAAATTAAACATAGGCAGTTCTAGTGGGCATGGACAAATTTAAATTGGAAAGCAAACATACATAAGTAGACTATAAAAATTAGCCTCTGTAATGGATAGTCCTTAATGCAATAATGTTTAGTTTCTGACATTCAATTTAACTACCATAATTGAAATAAATACATTTTCCGAGAGTTGGGAAATTTGGATATGATCACTAAATTTATAAAGAAACTGGATATTGAAGGTTTGCCTATGAGTTGCTAGAGTGTTCTCCTCATGTTTCTTGAGTGTCCTAACTTGAACATGGTGACTCTCTAACCCCAAGGAATTGACTACACACAAACTTGATCCCTCTTGTGCCCTCTTGGCTGCGGAGATAGCTCAGTAGGTAGTACTTGCTGTGTGCCTTTAATTCCACTGCAGTGGAGATGGGAATTGGAGGAGTCTTAAGACTTCCTGGCCAGGCAGTGTAGCTGAATCAGAGGAGCTCCAGATTCAGCAAGAGAACATAGCTCAAAAGCATTGGATGGAGGTGGCTGGAGAGACAGCTTGGTGGTGAAGACACCATACTGCCCTTGCAAAGGCCTGGGCTTCAGTTCTCAGCACCCTGTCAGGAGGCTAGCAACTGCTTGTAACCCCAGGTCCAGGGCATCTGATGCTTCTAATCTCTACAGAACCTGCACTCATGCATACACCTAACCCTTCACAGACACATAATGTGAAAAATATATCTTTTAAAAGACTTAGTAAGAAGGTAGAGAGCATTTGAAAAAGACACATGATGTTGATCGCTGGTTTTCATACTTGTATACACACACATAGACACATTCACAGACACAAACACACACAGGCACACACACACACACACACACACACACACACACACACACATGCAAAGTGGGGAGCTGGAAAGAAGGAATGAGAGTGACAAAGAGAGACTGAAACAGAGAAAGATAGAGAGACAGACACACAATGATGATGAAATTCAAAGTACTTCAAAAATGGATGTTACAAGGATGAAAAAGGAATCATTATTTTTAATATGCTTTTCTGATAAGCTGGAAGGAAACATTCTTTGGAGCAGGCGCTGTGTTATGTTTGCTTCCTGCATGGTGTATCACTGCACCCTCAGAAGGCTTGTCCATTCCACACTCAGCATGAGAATCAATGAGGTAGATATAGTAGCCATAGGAGACAGTGCAGCTGCTTTGCAATGCCCATAATTAGAAAATACCTATCCTCACGGACATGTTGTATCAAGCCATATAAAAGATATTAGTACATTAAGAAATGTGATAACAGTTGGAGTTTTAGGAGGATATTGCTTGCTAAAAGTTCTAATTTAATTTGAGCTTGGAATAACTGGACAAAACCATCAAGAATTCTTGGCATTAATATGAAAACATTGACATAAGGAAGCTCTTTGAAATGCAAGGGTGGTCCTCACTACTTATTAGGAGTTAACAATGTAGCAGATCAGAGATAAGAATTGGGTAATGAAACATTGGGGGGAGAGGACTCAAGTGGATTTATTCTTGGCATCATTACCAGTGTTTCACCAATTTTGTATGGGAAAAACTACCATCAAGACTGGAAATAATAAATATCATTAGGTTTGTTTCACAAGTATTTGCTCACGTTAACTAATTTGCTTTTAGTGTACATGGCTACTGACAATTGTGGTTCATGTATTCTCTAGTAGTTCTCACAGCTTCTATAAAATTTGAACAGAAAAATTCTTTCAGTTATTAATGTGGGCAGATAAAAAAATTGCATCTGTAATAGCAACTTTGTTGTACCCACAGAAAAGAGAAAAACTCCAAGACCATTTACTGAAATGCTTATTCAATCACATCAATATCCTACCATATCAGCACTGCCTGGAAGTCCTATTCAACTGCAAAGCCCTATCTCAGAACAAGTTATAAACACACACACACACACACACACACACACACACACACACACACACACACACAGTTTGCTTCAATGTGTCTACAAGGGTTGGAATTTTTCCAATTACGGGCATTGCTAAGCAGCTGCACTTTCTCCTATGGCTGCTATATCCACCTCATCAATTCTTGTGATGAATGGAGAATGGAGTTAGTTTTTTTAAGAGGGGAGGAAGGTGGTATAAAGAAAATTCACTCTTCCCCCAAACTCTGGTAACTTACTATATAAATATTTCCAATTCTAGAATCCCACAACAAAATACATGACAGAAACAAATTATGGAAGAAAGGAGCCTTCATTTTGGCTCCCAGTTCGAATACAGCCCACCGAGGCAAGGCAGATGTGAGGGGAGCACAAGGTGGGTGGTTCTGTTACATCCACAGTCGGGAAACACAGAGAAGTGAATGTTGGTTCTCAGCTTGCTTTCCCATTAATTTGGAAATCTGTGCTATTATTTGTGTATTTAATAGTAAGCATCCTCCTATAACTTCTGCTGTTTCACATTTTATCACATATATATATATATATATATACACACACAAATATATATATATACACACACACAAATATATATATATATATATATATAATATGTATGTATATATAAACATTGCTACTACAAAAGTTTGCTTGTAGTGTAAAAATAATAACTCTGAGAATACCCAATTAGTTTCTGCATTGGTCAGAAATAAATCTAATCATATATATACATATATTATTTTTTACATTTTTTAAAATTTTCTATATTCTTTGTTTACATTCCAAAAGCTTTCCCCTTTCCCAGTCCCCCCCCCCATATGTCCCATAAGTCCTCTTCTCTCCATCCATTCTCCTATCTTTCCCCCTCCCTTTTCTCTGCCCTGGTACTCCCCTACAATGCTGGATCAAACCTTTCCAAGGTTAGGGCCCTCTTCTTCCTTCTTCATGGGGAATCATTTGATATGCTAACTGTATCTTCAGTATTCAGAGCTTCAGGGCTTTAATATCCACTTATCAATGATTGCATTCCATGTGTATTCTTTTGTGTTTGTGTTACCTCGCTTAGGATGATATTTTCCAGTTCCAACCAGTTGCCTAAAGAATTCATGAATTCATTGTTTTTAATTGCTGAATAGTACTCCATTGTGTATATATACCATATTTTCTGTATCCATTCCTCCATTGAGGGATATCTGGGTTCTTTCCAGCTTCTGGATATTATAAATAAGGCTACTATGAACATAGTGGAGCATGTGTCCTTACTGCATGCTGGGGAATCCTCTGGGTATATGCCCAGGAGAGGTATAGCAGGGTCCTCCAGAAGTGTCCAACCTTACATCCAATAGAGGGCTAATATCCAATATATACAAAGAACTCAAGAAGTTAGATCCCAGGGAACCAAATAACTCTATTAAAAATGGGGTACAGATCTAAACAAAGCATTTACACCTGAAGAAATTCGGATGGCCGAGAAGCACCTTAAGAAATGCTCAACATCATTAGTCATTAGGGAAATGCAAATCAAAACAACCCTGAGATTTCACCTCACACCAGTCAGAATGGCTAAGGTTAAAAACTCAGGAGACAGCAGGTGTTGGCGAGGATGTGGAGAAAGAGGAACACTTCTTCACTGCTGGTGGGATTAAAAGATGGTACAATCACTATGGAAATCAGTCTGGTGGGATTTTAAGATGGTGCAGCCACTGTGGAACTCAGTCTGGCGGTTACTAAGAAAACTGGATATATACATAGATATATTAGATGTGTAATCCATGAACACTGGGCATGTTCGTCACATCCTTCCCTCTCATTTAGTGGAGGACCATAGCGTGGTGCTTCTGACATGCAGGATGGGTTTTTCTCTCATAGAAAAACCCTTGTCTGTCACACCCAAAAGAACACTATCCAGTTGCTGGCAAATCCATCAGGCAGAGGTTGAAGGAGAACCTCCTCACTGTCCGGATCGTTTATAGTGGACACTGAGCCACTGGGCATCGGAAAATAAAAAGAGAAGTGTAGGATGGGCCCCAAAGGTCAGTTAGTTTGTTGCAGTTATTTATTTATTTTGTATTGATGGCAGCTTATTTCAAAAATGGTTGCAGAAACATAAAGCATTTTGTCATTTCAACAAGCCTAAGACAGGAGTTTCTTTTCCTAACCCTGAAAACCTCACCTTGAACGATAAAAACAAAAGCTTCTCTTTTCTTAATCTTCTTCCTCATCTCCCCTTTTCTTTTGGAATTCAGAGTAACTATTTCTTACACAATGTTTATTGTATAGAAAAGGCATCCATGTTTCTTACATGATGTTTATTTTATAGAAAAGCCATCCAGTTCCATTATACCCAGCTGTTAGGGGCTGCTCAGAAGTTGCAGACATTCATGCCGTGTCTGTCAGTGCAGTGATGTGTGTCATTGCTTCTGAGGGAAAGCGATGTATTCATGAACTGATGTTCTGCAAAGAGCTCCTTCTGCCTCTCATTTGCACCATCTTTAGCATTGCTGCTGTTGCCTTTAAAGGCTCTGAGCAAACTTCATCAGGTCTGTCTGACAGGAGGCTTTTCAGTCCAAATACTGCTTCTGCTACACATCAAGACTGAGGCTCTAGCTGCTCCTTCTGAGGAGAGGCTGGCATTTTCTAAAGTCCAGGATGACATCTGAAGGCCTCACTCATGACACGTCTTGTGCAAACCCTAGGAGTGCCCATCCCAGAAACAGTTAAAATGATTAGACAGTATCATCAGCTACAAAAGAAACTCAGCATTCATGTGATGCTGTGACCTGAGATTTCTGATCATTGCCGGAAGTAATTAGGCATCATTGGAGTTATTATTTTTACTGAACAAGCAAACTTTTTGTAATAGCAGTGTTCATTGTCCTTTTTCATAATTTCTAAGTGAATATTACATTGTAAAAATGTCATAATGAAACATATTATAATATATAATTAATACACATTAATATAAAATCATTTAAAAAGTATTTCTAAGCATAGACAGTACTATATAGAACACAGGCTACCACTTGTAATTCTCTCCTTAGGGCTATTTATACATGGGCCATGGGCTACTAGGAAAAGAACATAGTATTGTTCTAATACAAGTGGGAAGAACATCTGAAAGAGGGAAACCATAAGTCTGTAATTTTAAAATTATTTTGTTTGAGGCTATGAGCATGCTGCTTGCACATTCATCTGTTTCGTGTGCATGCATACCTGTGGAGGCCAGAAGAGGGGGTTGGATCTCTCAGAGCTAGAATGGTGTAATTATGGTGACAGAAATCAAATCTGAGTCCTATGAAAGACCAACCTCCCACCTCCAAGACATGGCATCAAATGAGGGAGAGGGGGGCCATCCCACAGTCACAACTCTGACCCATAACTGTTCTTGTCTGAAAGAATTACAGGGATGGAAATAGAGAGGAGCCTGAGGAAAAGAAGGTCCAGAGACAGGCCCAAAGTGGGATCCAGCTCAAGGGGAGGTGCCAAGGCCTGACACTGTTACTGAGAATATGGAGTGCTCACAAAAATGGACCTAGGATTATCCCACTCAGGAAGACCCAACAAGCAGCTGAAAAAGTCAGATGCAGCTATTTGCTCCCCCAAAATGGACAGAAGTAGATGACTCCTGTTGTTGAACTAGGGAAGGCTGAAAGAAGCTGAGGAGACTGGAGACCCTGTAGGAGGACCAGCAGTCTCAATCTGGACTCATGAGACCCCTCTGGATCACCAACCAGGCAGCATACACCAGCTGACATGAGGCCCCCAACATATATACAGTAGAGGACTGTCGGGTCTGTGTTCATTCAGAGATGATACACCTAACCATCAAGAGAATGGAGGCCCCAGGGAGTTTAGAGGTCAGGTGGTGTGGTGGGTGGGGACATCCACATGGAGACAGGGGAGTGGAGAGGAGGTATGGGATGTGGAACAGTCAGAGAGTAGATGGGGAAAGGGGGAAATAAAATATGGAGTGTAAATAAATAAATAATAAATAAATAAATAAAAAGACCAACCTCTTAACCACTGAACCACCCATCCAGCTCAAATCTGTGGTTTTTATTACTTTCACTACACTTCATGCAAAAGGCTGGCATCTACTAAATGAGAGGGAGTAGATATGGTCACACCATAGAATATGTATACACATATATGAAAATTTCAAAGAATAAATAAAAATTAAAAACCGAATTAAACCAAACCAAAAAATGCTAGCAAAAAACCAGGAGTAAAGGCAATCTCCAGCTGAGCACCAATATTCATTTCTTCTGCGTATTGACTCTGGAGGCGTGGTACCCAGTGACCTGGTGCCCCATCATGATGTCTTCTCTGGGTACTGACTCTGGAGGCATGGTACCCAGTGACCTGGTGTCCCACCATGATGTCTTCTCTGGGTACTGACTCTGGAGGCACGGTACCCAGTGACCTGGTGCCCCACCATGATGCCTTCTCTGGGTACTGACTCTGGAGGCACAGTACCCAGTGACCTTGTGCCCCACCATGATGCTTTCTCTGGGTATTGACTCTAGAGGCACGGTACCCAGTGACCTGGTGCCCCACAATGATGCCTTCTCTGGGTACTGACTCTAGAGGCATGGTACCCAGTGACCTGGTGCCCCACCATGATGTCTTCTTTGGGTACTGACTCTGGAGGCGTGGTACCCAGTGACATGGTGCCCTACCATAATGTCTTCTCTGCCACCATGGGCTGAGTCTGGTCAAACTCTGAGCCAAAACAGATGTTCCTTCCCATCCTTGGCTTCGTTTTGCCATAGCATAGAGAAAAGTAACTACTATAAACCAGATTCTTAGAAGCTTTACTCTGCAGAAGTTTCTATTGGATGGGCTGTCCTGAAGTTAGTGTAATATCTAGAGATGATATTTTATCTTCCTGGAATAACATTAATTTTGTCAATACACTTCCACATGCTTTAAGATACAATAATATTATCAACTTCATCCTACAACGACATCTACATAAATGACAAGCCCCATCCACCAACGGTCACTTACCCAGAGTGGTGTCTTCTGTCACCATACCACATTCTTGATGCCCCCAGGCAGCAAACCTGCTGAAAATGTAACTTATCTTTTCAAAACTAGTTTCAGATATTTGATTTGAAACAGCTTGTTTGCACAGTGTTCTGCATCTGATCACGTGGTTATTTTCCTTTCTGCTTCCTCCTCCTCCCTCCCTCCCTCCCTTCTTCCCTCCCTTCTTTCTTTCTCTCTATCTCTCTCAATTTATTTACAATTCAAGTGTTATCACCTTACCCAGTTTCCCACTCTCCTAGAAACCCCCTATCCCATCCCCTCATCCCCCTGCCTCTATTCCTTCACCCATCTGCCCATCCACCCACTCCTGCCTCTCTGTCCTCGATTCCCCTACACTGGAGCATCTATCAAACCTTCATAGAACCAAAGACCTCTCCTCCCATTGATGCCTGACAAGGCCATCCTCTGCTACATATATAGCCAGAGCCATGTGTACTCCTTGGTTGGTGGCTTAGTCCCTGGGAGATCTGGGGGTGTGTGTCTGGTTGGTTGATATTGTTGTTGGAACTATGGGGTTGCAAACCCTGTCAACTCTTTCTCTAACTCCTCCTTTGGGAGACCCTGCACTCAGTGCAATGGTTGGTTGCGAGCATCCACCTCTGTATTTGTCAGGCTCTGGCATTCAGAGGCAAGGCTTCTTACATTTTCTCACTCTTACTCTGTTACAAACAAAGGCTTGGCTGTGTCATGTTCAGAGTTGACTGCATTTATGTCCCAGTCACACTGTCTGTTTTAAGACTTCCACTATGATATACATCTGTTTCTAGGTATCCTAAGAGGATACTGGTATTCCTGCCACATAGTATCCTAAGCTCAATTCTACTTTTGCTGTGGAGGAACCTGCTCTAGCTCCCATACTAGCTGTATAATTCAAGATGATGGTGGAGGTTTTCCAGGAGAAAATGATTCATATTTTATTGTATCAGGAAGTAGACTCACAGTGTGTATGTGTTCTGAAATCTTTCTCTATTTCCCATGATTCTCACTTTGTCACCTGTCACTGAGCACTGATGAGTTACCACTGTGATGGAAACAGAGCCTAATGTTACCCTCTTCCAGAAAATGGATGCTTCCTTTTCTTCTGGGGCTTCTGGGGAGAGTATTTCAAAGAAATTCCTTTGGTACAAACTAAGACCTTAGATGCAGGTTTTTGTTTTCCCAGATGTTAGAGATGACATTTTAAACAGTTCACTTTTTTCTTATCAATCATGAGTTTTACTGATTGACATTTCAGTGCTCATGACAGAACGACTCAGTGTCACTCACTACAAGTGCTTTACTTACTTCTGCATGGGAAGTGGATGGATCAATGCACAGCATTCCCTTAGATGTGTTTTGCTACCCTATAGTTTTTAATGTAATTTTATCAGCATTTCTACCTCACACAGAGGAAACCTAAATAACGCCCTTTGTGTCCTTCCAAATCGTCACATGTTAGATCCTATAACCTATGATATGTGAGAGGGCATCTGCTGCTGAGATTAAGGATTTTGAGAAGAGTTCCTCTAGGAGATCTGAATTGGCCAGCTGCAGGCACAAATGGCTCATCAATAGGAATCAATGAATCAAATGAGGACAGAGATGTGATTGTGTGTGTTGCCAGAGGCAACAGACTGGCTTCAAAGATGGATAGAGGGACCCAAATCCAAGGAATACTAATGGATACTGAATGCTGAACTATTGCAGGATGGAGATTCTTCTTTTGATTTTTGCAGGATTAACAAGTGTTTTAGAACCCCAACAAACCTCGACATTGTTGCTCAGAGGCAGTTGTCTGAGCTTCTGACTTCTAGATTCCAAATAACACATTCATTTGTCTTTTGTCATAAGCATCACTACAGCAGCAGCATGGCTGAGGTGATGAGAGTAAATATTGGTAAGAACATGAGGCGTGGCTGTGTAAGGATAGCAGATGATATCTTAGACTTTGGTTTATAAAACTTGATTAACACACATGACTTTTAGGCATAAACTTTTTGTACAGTGTGCTTGTCTCTTTTTGTTTAGGGGACAGAGTACTTTAGGAAATGAGGAGAAAAGGAGCTACTTTGACCTATGACTGAGGAATTTCAATCGGTTGTCACCTGGCCTCATTCATTGTGTGCCCATGTGTGGTAAGATAGAGCATCCTTGAAGAGGGATGTGGTGGAGTGTGCTGCCTCATAACGAGGAAGCCCAGAACAAGATAGGGAGAAAGGGCCAGGAGCCAAGCAAACTGCTCCACATGGTCCCCACGACTAGGTTCTATTTAGCTCAGCTTTCCAGTTTCTGTTCAACAATGTCACAGTGACTCTGCTCTCTAAAGTGCCACCAGGTGGGGACCAAGCTGTCAACATATAAGCCTTTGAATCAAAACCCTTCATATCTAAACCATCATACACCCAGGCTTAGTGATAATATACCAATATTATCAGTACCATGATCGCAAAAGTCACGATAGTTTATTTACTTCAAGGTAATTAAAGTGTATGCATGAACATTTGTTTAAACATTTGTTTGCTTGTCAAACACGTGGATACATGTTAAATGCATTGCAAATGTCTAATTTAACTCACACAATTTGAGATATGTACTATCATCCCAGTCTTCCCGTTAGTAAAATGGAGCTTATTTGATCCAAATATTTATTGGCATATGATAGGCATATTGAAATTCCAATTTGGATGGAAGAAAATGTTTGTTTAGCTGTGATATTTCACCATCTTTTGTATATTTAAAATGTCTCCAAGCCTTTTCAGCAACATGAGGATATGATGTCATCATTACATGTCACTTTCCATTCTATATTTTTTGCACACGAAAGACTTTACCCTTCTTATCTCTTCCTTCTCACCCTATGTTTTGTGGGTAGCTGCTATGTCCTGGTGATCCACCCCTCTGCCCCATTAGCGATTCTAATGTTTGAGTCTCATAAAATGTTTTGGAGTCTTGTGAAAATTTCTGTTCTCTAAATTTGCATTAATTTCAGAAGAATTTTGGACATGGGAATTAGAACATCAGACCAATACCTGAAAATAAGTACTATATTCCAAAAAAGCAAAAACACCACAACATGTCATGTAAATATCAACCTTTGTGAGTGCAACGTTTAATGGTAAAATCATATTTCAAAGTTAAAAGCTGTTGAGTGGATGGGGATGCTGGTTTGTTACCACTTACCTATTCTTTTCTTTTAATAATACTGTTAGAAATGAGGGAGCAAGGGAACTGCACAGGTATACTTTTCTTCTTGTTGAATGTCTTATAAGAGGCTAGAGTGTATGCCATGCTATCCTAAATATATTTGGTACCATCAGATCTCAGTGGCTAAGCAGGGCTGTGTCTGTGGTACTTGAATGGGAGAAAGTCCTCCTTGAGCACCTGGTTTTATCTTGCTTTAAGAGGTAGAGAATTGGCTCAAAAATCAGTGGCACTTAGAAGATTAGTATAATAAATATACTAAGAAGCTAAACAGAAACTTGTAAAGGGTGATGACAGGGTAGATACACGTTGGTAGCTCACAGTGGATTGACAGAGCAGAGTCAACAGATCTAGTAAAGACAGGAGATTTTATATTTTCTGCTACTATCTTTATTATTATTTCTTTTAACAAACCTTTAAATTGATTCTTTGTGAGTTCCCCATCATTCACCCAGTCCTGCTTATCTCCTCATCTCCTCACATCCACCCTTCCCTTTTCAACCTCTGCCCCTAAATAAAACAAACAAATCACTAAAAAACAAAGAACAATAAAAATGTCATTGTGGAATCGGTAATATGCTACAGTATGTCCCACATTATACCCCCCTGTCCACAGATCTTCACATGCAAATGTTCATCATAAACCAATGAATGATTGTTTTGGTTTAAGGAACTCCTCTTGGCTATCCCGTGGTTGCCCTGTGTCCTGGAGATCCTGCAGCTTTGGATCAGCAAGACTCATGCTTTCATGCATCCCAACCATTTGCTGATGATACAGATTTTGGTGTAGACCAATTCAGAGCCCTGGCTCTGGGTCTGGGTGGCAGCTGAGGTGCTCTCCCTTATTCACACCACCAGGATGAGCTCTCCAGCACCACTCCAGCTAGGCTGCACAATGCCTCCTGCATATGATAGGCATCCAGCAGCATTATTCTATGGCCACTGCCTGATAGGAAGGGTGAGACTGTACGACAGTTGTAAGATATAAGACAGTTGGTTATATACAAAGCTGGTTTAGTTTTAGAGCTTTAAAGTATTTTTGGCTGGCTATTTTGACTGTCTTCACTAAACTATGATACTCTAAGTCATAGAAATTATCTGTTTTTGTGGTATGTGAAGTATAAAGAAAGTATGCAGGGGATGTAAAAATGTCTTAAATAAAACCCCTAATACATTGATCTTATGTTCCTATAGTTGGAGCCTCATGGCTGTTAAGATACGGTTCTCACATTGTATGGAAGAGAACCAAGATGCTTTTTGCCTTTGAGATCCCTTGTGTGTAACTCAGGAGACCCACACCCACCTTCACAAGCTGAGGAATATCCATGGATTTCCTGGATCAAATAAAAAATATGAAATGAAGTCAGGATTAGATAACGTTTCAACTATTGTTGCCAAAAATAGAAAATTTTATTCTTATAGATAAATACTAATAGGTTAAATAGAGATGGCTTACTTCTTGTTGTGCAAGCAACCTCATTAAAACTCTTCCTTTTCTTTTCTCTCCAACCAATCAAAAAGGCAGTGACCTTGATCCACAGAACAAACCCTCTACTGTGCCATAAGACTGATCATTCACAGTGAAAATAGAGCAAATTCTTGTTCAGAGAATGCCAGCACCTTAGCTCTCCCACACCGACTTGCTCTTAGGAAATTATAGAAATATTCACATTGTCTCCATCTCCCATCCACAAATCGTGTTCTTTTCAACTAATTTATCATTACTTAATTCCACCTTCTTTCTCCTCTCAAAATAAAAAATTTAATGTCTAATTGGATTGAAGAAAGGCTAACTTTTAGATGCTACATGCAGATAAAATGAAAACATCAGTTTCATTAAATGTCATGAAAACAATTACTTTGTGCTCATTTTAATTATTCTAAAATAGGTATTTGTTATTTTGTTCTCTGAACAGCCTGGCTCTTGCTTCCACTATAACCCACTCCCTCTGAATTGATATTCAAGAAGTGCATTAACTCCTTGGTGATTATAGATGTCATAAATAGTGGTTATCTCTAGTAATATTTTCCATCAAGCATCATTAAATATCACAAGCATTTAGGGATTATCTACAAAGTACCAGGGAGTTAATCATGTGGACAATGAGGCAGGGAATAGGAGTAAGTTTTAGTTGTTTTAAGAAAAATATCTGGTAACATAGCAGATATGCAATATAACTGAGTCGCTTTGGGAGATAGAGCAAGTTCTTCTATATCACCTCTATAAGATAAGAGGAAATAACAACTGAGAACAAGCTGGGGAATAAACATCAAATCCAACATGGCATAGGAAGTATCATGGGCCTCTTGGATGAGTGTGGTGATTGAATACCTCATCAGCCCTTAAGTTTAACAGACATGCTTGTTTCTGGCAAAGAAAACTGGTTTGATTCCCATTATTCACCTTTGCAGGAAATTTCTCAGCTGTGTATGTCAGCAGAGGCAATTGGGTTCAGTAGTACTTGGGGGGACACAAAGAAGTAAAATATGTCATCTCTGACAGCAGAAATTGATACTCAAATCATAAAGGATATGTGGAAGAGACCTTCAAGACTAGAAAGAATATAATTTCTTCAGTAGATCAAAGAGTTTCTCACAATCTAATTTGTTTTTTGGTTTTCTTTCCTTATTCATTGAGTGATGTTGAAACCCATTTTGTGTCTGATTCATCCCAGCACTATTGGAAAACACCAAGAAGATAAAATTCCATTTTGATACAAGTTATGAATATCAGGATAAAAATAAATAACTTTTCTAGCATAGACATCTGAATGCTAGCCTATGTTCTCAACAGAATACATATACACATAAACACATACACACACATACACACACACACACATTTGTTCATGCAAGAAGCTAAAACTGTCACGACAGGTGTTGATGTTAGGGTTAGGGGCTATACAATAAAGTGATCTTTCAAAAGTGACTCATTATCATTACTGAAAGGAGACTACTGGGCATTTTTATACATTTGTATACATTCTGTTTGCATGTAAGCATTTGTATGCAAGGTGCAGGCATTTGTTAAGGCCCTTCCCCAGTACTTCAGATACCAGGAATGAACAGCTGTGGTCTTGGTCATCAGGGTCTGCTGCTCTTCCCATTACACTATTCTTCAACGAGTGAACATATATGAACACATGAACAATGCACTTTAATGCCCATCTCCTCTTTATGAAATATTGATTTGTAGAGAGCTGTAAATAGTAATTAGTTTTTAACTGAGGCAAAGAATCCATCTAGTTAATAACATCCAACTTCTGTACATTCATACGAAATACATTTTTAGCTACCCTAATATTTCTTTTGTCTTTTTATTACTTGAAATCAGTTCACAAGAGAATCATTTTCTGGACCCTGATCTATATAGGCATTATCTGTTTAGACTCTCTAAGCTCATTTACTGAGAGCTAATGAGAACAAAGTCTCAGCTCAGATACTCAAGGGAGGATCAGGCCATGGACCACATATTTGCTATCTCAGCTCTTAGTCATAATGGTTTCAGCAGGCCTGAGGCATTGGCTTGATAAAATTCACGCTGTTAAACATATATTTTATATAAATATCTAATCTGATTCATTTATTTAATCACAGTAAGAGAATCAGGTGAATAATTTTATTGTGTGAACCATGAACACAAGTTTTCATACATTTCCTTTTAATCTTGTCAGAGAACTTCTCGCATCTGCAATGCTTTATCAGATTCTGAAACTTGGAAGTTGGCAAAATAAAAGAAATAACTTGAAAAAATAGCAGCAGATAAAAGAATATCCAAACTTCATGGAATTGGGAATCTGAAGCTAAGTATTCATATTCAAAATAATTTACATTAGAGTAGGAGCAGAGCTATAGCTTCTGTGTGAAGCATGATACAAAAAGACAAAGCTGTCATCATTGATTGAAGACTTAGCAACCATCCCAGTGCTTGACAATGACCAGTTAGTTCTTCTTGCTAAAGGGGGAACTTGATCAATGAGCACAGGGATGAATTTATTTTAGTTATTTAAAATAGAAGCTTTTAAGTACAGAGAGCAAAAGACTAATTTAATTTTGAGTAGTCTTTATGTATAGTATCTGGACAGGCCTGTTCAGATTGGGTGAGCTTCTTGCTATCTTTAGTTTTTATTTTTGTAGGGTATTAATGGAGGAGAGGAGGTTTTGGCAGGTGATGGCTGAATGGCAGCACGTGGAGTAATGTGGTTCCTAGGTTTCATATTTACATCTGATCCCAGCCCATTCAGTCCAGTGATTGTTCTAGAGTCTCCATCACATTCATTTACTGTGCCTTGTCTCACTCCCTCACCCAACTGATGGAGGACAGTGTTAGTGAAGAAGGAGAAATACACAGATAACTAAATTAAGAAGTAAAGATAGGCTCTGTCCTTTAATTTTCAGAGAGGTGAGGAACAGTTGAGCAATCTCTACCACATGCAGTACATTTGAAGGAATATTAATTTTACAGCTTAAAAACTCTTTACTGAGGTGATACTGACTTATGAAATCTGCACATATTTAAAGTAGTAATATGCATTAAGGCTGAGTGGTTATCATACTTAGACTGACACACTTACCATCTCACGTCACAACAATGGGATGTGTGGTGACAATACTTAAGATCCAGTCTCAGAGACTTTTATTTCAGTCCATCGTTTGTAACCATAGGCACTGTGCTGTATGTTGAGTCCCTTGAACAAAACAAGCTAAAACAAACAAGCAAAAACAAACAAAAACCCCTACATGTATGAAATTGACCCTAGCTAAGACTCCTAGAAATATTGGGATATAGAACCTGAACTGGCCATCTCCTGAAATCAGGCAAGACTTCCAATGGAGGGATTGGGACACCAACCCAACCACAACCTTCAAACTGTAATTTGGATTCTCTTTCATGTTTCTTGTAGGTTGGATTTAGTGTTAAGAAACTCTCTGAGACTGTCTGGAGAAATCCTTGTTTCATTTTCAATTTAGAAAGATGAGGTCACTGGTTATAGTATCACGTGGGCAGCTAACTTTTTTTTTTTTTAAGAATTTGATTGCATTGTTGTGCAACAACAACTAGACTACAAGGTTTGAGCTGAAAAGCTACTGACCATTTGTTGCTGAGTGCTTCACTTTTCTTAGGCTGCCTTTAAATTTCCCTTTCTTTATCTTCGCAGTACTTGATTATGACCTGTCTCACTTCAGATCTCTTTAGACTGAACTTATTGGTTGTTTTTGGCAGCAAATTTCATTCTCCTCAATTGTGTTTGCTGGCATTATTTCTTTTACATATACTGTCTACTTTTTTTTGTATCTCTTATCCTTTGGTTGTGTCAGTGAGGCTTATATTGCTATGGTCTGGGTAAACTATTTTTTACCTTTCTGTCTCTTAAACTATTCTCACTTTTTCCATAAAAGTTTGTTTTTCAGATTATCTTGCATAGATCTGACTTCTACACTACTTATCCTTCCTCATGTTTGATCTGTTGAGTTTTTCATAGATATGTCATTCTTTGGTTCTGTGGTCTATGTTTGATATCTTGACTTTCATTTTATACCAAAATTCTTTGTTCTTGTATTGCTATCTTGGTATCTGTAAGCATCCTTATAAGTTCTGTTAGAATTCACTTTTGAGTAAATCATATTTCTACTTTCCACATGGGAGAGTTTCTGAAGAAGTAGGATGCTGTTTCATTTAGACAATGTATCTGTTTCTTATGTTTTGGTGTACCAAAATGAGGCCAAATCATTGATATTGGTAAAGGGAGCCCCAGTATTTCTAGACTTAGCTGAAAACTTTGAAGAATTTGCTTATGTGGTTTCTCTGATTTTATACTAATGCTGAGTGTAAGGTTTATCCCTCAGTCACTGTCACTAAACTGGTTGGAGGGTATGTGGTAAGTACCCCACTAAGATTAACTCTCCACTATTCTGAGAGAAGAGTACTTGACAAAATGGGCCCCCTTTACACTCAGTTGTTTATTATCTACATTATAAGGTCACACAGTCATAATAGTAGCTAAAGTGGGAAAGGAATAAATCCTTCCATGGAATCTAGATTTATTTAATTTTTTTTGTGGGAACTTAGGATTTAAAACTCCAAAGAATGAACAAAACTGTATTCATTACAGAATTTAGATGAAGGAAAGGCTTAGTGAAAAAAACTTCAGGGTCTAGCTTGCTGTTCAGTTATTTTGTTTAAATTCAGGCTTCTATGCAGAATTCTGTGCTATACCATTCTTGTAATAAAATGAGAGTAAGACTTCCAAACCTCTTCTCTACACTTCTTCCAAGGAGTGTAGATCTGGAAGTCCTCTGTGCCTATTTAAATCCATCTTTTAATAGATTAGTTGGAGTCACACAAACATTTTATCTCCTAGGTAAAATGCTGTGCCTTGCATAGAAGTTGTAAACGTATGGTCCTTGCTGTGTGGACAATGTTATTTTGGGAAGGATTAATAGACTTGGAGTTATTATTGTTACTAAACCTGGAGAAGAGGCACAGGAAACACTGATGTGTATGTTTGTTCAGCTGCTAATATTAGTCTGCACCTCAAACTTCTCAGTGGATGTTACTGAGAAACCAGGCCATCAAGTAGCCATGGGAAGACTGCCATCAACTTCCTCCAGAGACATGAGCATGCATTAAAATACAAACAAACAAGTAAACAAACAAACTCTGTTGTCTAGGTGATAAAGCCCGGCTTCAATGCTTATGTAAAGTGCTACTTTTAAAATTTAGTACTAAAAAGGTTCACATCTGCATAATGGCATCTCCTTCTAGAGTTACTGAATTAAGAACTAACCCATGGGTGAACCTTAGGGCTAAGGTCATATGCTTGTTAGGTCAAAAGTTGTCTCTGTTCACAAGGAAGACTAGGATGACAGGGATAGGATTTCCTTGGAATATAAAATGTGAATTGATCCATCCTTGTCTCCTTGTACTAAGCTCAAATCCAAATGGATCAAGGACCTCCACATAAAGTCAGACACTCTGAAGCTAATAGAAAAGAAACTGGGGAAGACCCTTGAGGACATCAGTACAGGGAGAAAGTTTCTGAACAGAACACCAATAGCGTATGCTCTAAGAGCAAGAATTGACAAATGGGACCTCATAAGGTTACAGAGTTTCTGTAAGGCAAAGGACACCATCAAGAGGACAGATCGGCAACCAACAAATTGGGAAAAGATCTTCACCAATCCTACATCAGATAGAGGGCTAATATCCAATATATATAAAGAACTCAAGAAGTTAGACTCCAGAAAACCGAACAACCCTATTAAAAAATGGGGTACAGAGTTAAACAAAGAATTCTCACCTGAAGAACTTCGGATGGCGGAGAAGCATCTTAAAAAATGCTCAACTTCATTAGTCATTAGGGAAATGCAAATCAAAACAACCCTAAGATTTCATCTTACACCAGTCAGAATGGCTAAGATTAAAAATTCAGGAGACAGCAGGTGTTGGAGAGGGTGTGGAGAAAGAGGAACACTCTTCCACTGCTGGTGGGGTTGCAAATTGGTACAACCACTCTGGAAATCAGTCTGGCGGTTCCTCTGAAAACTGGGCACCTCACTTCTAGAAGATCCTGCTATACCACTCCTGGGCATATATCCAGAGGATTCCCCACCATGTACTAAGGATACATGCTCTTTTATGTTCATAGCAGCCCTATTTATAATTGCCAGATGCTGGAAAGAACCCAGGTATCCCTCAACAGAAGAGTGGATGCAAAAAATGTGGTATATCTACACAATGGAGTACTATTCAGCCATTAGAAACAATGAATTCATGAAATTCTTAGGCAAATGGATGGAGCTAGAGAACATCATACTAAGTGAAGTAACCCAGACTCAAAAGGTGAATCATGGTATGCACTCACTAATAAGTGGTTATTAACCTAGAAAACTGGAATACCCAAAACATAATCCACACATCAAATGAGATACAAGAAGAAAGGAGGAGTGGCCCCTGGTTCTGGAAAGACTCAGTGAAACAGTATTCGGCAAAACCAGAACGGGGCAGTGGGAAGGGGTGGGAGGGAGGACAGGGGAAGAGAAGGGGGCTTATGGGACTTTCGGGGAGTGGGGGGGGCTAGAAAAGGGGAAATCATTTGAAATGTAAATAAATTATATCGAATAAAAAAATTAAAAAAAAATTATTAGTAAGCAAATACAGAATATCTAGATTCCTGGAAAAAAAAATAATTAGAGCCTAACTCTGCTCCAGCACAGCACCCCTCTCTATATGGATGTTTTAGCTTCTCTGAACCCACAGATCTTTCCATATGTTTTCTTCTATAGAAAATAGATTCACAAATATTTATTGAACTTATGGCTAGTGGAGAGTCAAGGGCTTCGCTTTCTACCATGTTACAGGTATTATCTCTTTTCTCCAGGCTTGAAGGAAAGTTTTGTCAGGGGAAGTACTTTTGGTTAGCAATTTTCTCCCTTCAGTGCTTTGAATAATCAGACCCTTATCTCTGTTTCTGCCAGAAAGTATATTGATGGCCTTGTAAGGATCCCTGTACATGATGACTCTCTCTTTTGAACCTGCTAAAACTTTCTTAGTATTTGTTTTTTGGAAAATTTGATTATAGTGCCTCTATAAATCTCATTGGGAATTTTTGTAATTTCTGGATTGAGATGTTTGCAATTCCCCTAAGAGTTTGAACCATTATTTACATAAATAAATTACCTAGATTTCTAGTCTTCTTAAACTAATGTTATCACTACCATTTTTGACATTGTCAAATAAGTCCTATAGAGGTTTTCCCATATTTTTAAATGCTTTCTTTTTTCATTTCTTCTTTTATTAATTAGTTTTAAGCGTCTCTTGTTATATTCCATATTCTTTCTTATAATTATTTAATTTTGTTGTTGACAGAATTAAATCATATCTGTTAGATATGTTTTTATTTTTATTGTATTCTTAGTTATCTTAAGATTTATGCTTTTGTGTTATAACATTTATGCTGTTAATTATTTTCCTACTTTTATTGATCATTTGTTCTATATCTAGTAGCTTGTTTTGGATCTCTAAAGTGATTTCTTTGAACTCTTTGTCAGGAACTTAACATCTTCATTCATTGGAAGCTGACTAACAGAACACTATATTCTTTTGATAGCCAATATTTTCTTTTTCTTTTTTCTTCCTTTAATCTTGTGTTGCTGTTTTTTTTTTTTTTTCATTTGAAGTGTCATCTTGTAGAGTCATCATTGAGAGGATTTAAGAGAAACACCTTCTCTTGAAAGTCAAGATAGGAATTCTGAATAACTAAGACCTTTTCTTTTTTTAAAAAATATTTTTATTTTCTATATTCTTTGTTTACATTCCAAATGATTTCCCCTTTCCCGGATCTCCCCTCCCCATATGTCCCATAAACCTTCTTCTCTCCATCCCTTCTCCAATCACCTCCCTCCTTTTTCTCTGTCCTTATATTCCCCTCCAATGCTAGATCAATCCTTTTCAGGATCAGGATCCTCTCCATACTTCTTCATGGGAGTCATTTGTTATGCGATTTGTGCCTTGGGTATTCAGAGCTTCTGGGCTAATTAATATCCACTTATCAGAGATTGCATTCCATGTGCATTCTTTTGTGATTGGGTTACCTCACTTAGGATGATATTTTCCAGATCAAACCATTTGTCTAAAAATTTTGTGAATTCATTGTTTCTAATTGCTGAGTAGTATTCCATTGTGTAAATATACCACATTTTCTGTATCCATTCCTCCTTTGAGGGGCATCTGGGTTCTTTCCAGCTTCTGGCTATTATAAATAAGGCTGCTATGAGCATAATGGAGCATGTGTCTTTATTGCATGCCAGGGAATCCTTTGGGTATATGCCCAGGAGAGGTATAGCAAGATCCTCTGGAAGTGTCATGTCCAGTTTTCTGAGGAATCTCCAGACTGATTTCCAAAGTGGTTGTACCATCTTACAGCCCCACCAGCAATGGAGCAGTGTTCCTCTTTCTCCACATCCTCGCCAACACCTGCTGTCTCCTGAGTTTTTGACCTTAGCCATTCTGACTGGTGTAAGGTGAAATATCAGGGTTGTTTTGATCTGCCTTTCCCTAATGGATAATGATGTTGAGCACTTCTTAAGGTGCTTCTCGGCCATCCGAATTTCTTCAGGTGAAAATTCTTTGTTTAGATCTGTACCCCATTTTTAATAGGGTTATTTGGTTCCCTGGGGTCTAACTTCTTGAGTTCTTTGTATATATTGGATATTAGCCTTCTATCGGATGTGGGGTTGGTGAAGATCCTTTCCCAATTTGATGGTTGCCATTTTGTCCTTTTAACAGTGTCCTTTGCCTTACAGAAACTTTGTAATTTTATGAGGTCCCATTTGTCAATTCTTGATCTTAGAGCATAAGCTATTGGTGATCTGTTCAGGAACTTCCCCCCCCCCCCATGCACATCTCCTCAAGGGTCTTCGCCAGTTTCTTTTCTATTAGTTTCAGTGTGTCTGGTTTTAAATGGAGGTCCTTGATCCACTTGGAGTGAAGTTTAGTACATGGAGATAAGAATGGATCAATTCGCATTCTTCTGCATGCTGACCTCCAATTGAACCAGCACCATTTGTTGAAAAGGCTATCTTTTTTCCACTGGATGTTTTTGGCTCCTTTGTCGAAGATCAAGTGACAATACATGTGTGGATTCATTTCTGGATCTTCAATTCTATTCCATTGGTCCACTTGTCTGTCACTGTGCCAATACCATGCAGTTTTTAACACTATTGCTCTGTAGTATTGCTTGAAGTCAGGGATACTGATTCCCCCAGAATTTCTTTTGTTGTTGAGAATAGTTTTAGCTATCCTGGGTTTTTTGTTATTCCAGATGAATTTGAGAATTGCTTTTTCTAACTCTGTGAAGAACTGAGTTGGGATTTTGATGGGGTTTGCATTGAATCTATAGATTGCTTTTGGCAAGATGGCCATTTTAACTATATTAATCCTGCCGATCCATGAGCATGGCAGATTTTTCCATTTTCTGAGGTCTTCTTCGATTTCCTTCTTCAGAGACCTGAAGTTCTTGTCAAACAGGTCTTTCACTTGTTTGGTTAGAGTCACACTAAGATACTTTATATTGTTTGTGCCTATTTTGAAGGGTGTCATTTCCCTAACTTCTTTCTCAGCCTGCTTATCCTTTGAGTATAGGAAGGCAACTGATTTACTTGAGTTGATTTTATAACCAGCCACTTTGCTGAAATTATTTATCAGCTGTAGGAGTTCTCTGGTGGAGGTTTTCAGGTCACTTAAGTATACTATCATATCATCTGCAAATAGTGATAATTTGACTTCTTCCTTTCCAATTTGTATCCCCTTGACCTCCTTATGTTGTCTAATTCCTCTAGATAGAACTTCAAGTGCTATATTGAAAAGATATGGAGAGAGAGGACAGCCTTGTCTAGTCCCTTATTTTAGTGGGATTGCTTCAAGTTTCTCTCCATTTAGTTTGATGGTGGCTACCGGTTTGCTGTATATTGCTTTAACGGTGTTTAGGTATGGGCCTTGAATTCCTGTTCTTTCCAATACTTTTAGCATGAAAGGATGCTGGATTTTGTCAAATGCTTTTTCTGCATCTAATGAGATGATCATATGGTTTTTTTCTTTGAGTTTGTTTATGTAGTGGATAGCATTGATGGATTTCCTTATATTGAACCATCCCTGCATCCCTGGGATGAAGCCTACTTGATCACCGGTGGATGATCGTTTTGATGTGTTCTTGGATTCGGTTGGCAAGAATTTTATTAAGTATTTTTGCATCAATATTCATAAGAGAAATTGGCCTGAAGTTCTCTTTCTTTGTTGGATCTTTGTGACTGTACCTATTCCACTCCTGTGTACTGGCTGGTTTTGTGTCCCAACTTGACACAAACTGGAGTTATTACATAGAAAGGAGCCTCCCTTGAGGAAATGCCTCCATGAGAAAATGAGGCATTTTCTCAATTAGTGGTCAAGTGGGGGGGGGGGCATTGTGAGTGGTGCCATCCCTAAGCTGGTAGTATTGGATTCTATAAGAAAGCAAGCTGAGCAAGCCAGTAAGTAATATACCTCCAATGCTTTTAAATCAGCCCCTGCTTCCTGACCTCCTTGAATTCCAGTCCTAACTTCCTTTGGTGATGAACAGCAATGTGAAAATGTAAGGTGAATAAACCCTATCTTCCCCAACTTGCTTCTTGGTCATGGTGTTTTATGCAGGAATATAAACCATGACTAAGATACTGGGGAAGGTATTTCTTTGAATTATTTATATCCTCCTCATCCTAAAAACTTTGGACAGAAGTTCTCACAGCAAAGCCACCTCAAATGTCCATTGGTGTACTTTGTGTCAAGAAGAATCAAGAGGGGGGATTGCAATGTTTGTTAGCTTTTTATAAAGACTTGCTTGCTATCTGGGGACAGTACAGGAAGGGAAAGGGAGGAAGTATATGGAGCACTGAAATGGTTAGGTAGCTTAGATGGAGGGTTAGAATCTGTATAAATTGATCATTGGTGGTTGGGTTAGATTTTTCTAATGGATTCTGAAGAGGATTTAGGAGAAGTTAGTGGGTCTTCAGTCTTTCTTCTTGGTTCACATTCTTTCTTAGCATCTCACACCTATCACCAACATCAGTGTAGTGTAAATGCTGGTAAGAGTGACCTGTCTCTGAACAATGTACTGTGTGGCTGGGAGAGTAGGAGCTCCTTAATGCCTTTGACCTCTCTTTGACCTCTGGGAGGCAATCCATCTAGGAAACCCTTCCTGATACTAAGCTATCTTTTTTGGCAGAGAGAGGATGCAGATCTTACCATCTTTCTTAACAAACTTCATTCTCACATCTACTGCAGCTATTCTTCAGACAGTATGGCGCATCTTCACTGGACTCACAGACCTCCACCAGACTGTACTCATTCATGAGTAGCTATGGGAACCAATGTTTTTTTGTGTGGTCCTGGCATTAACTTTCTAGTTTTCCATCTTTTTTTAAAATTTTATATTTTTTATTTATATTTCAAATTATTTCCCCTTTTCTGGACCCCCACTCCCTGAAAGTCCCATCATCCCCCATCCCTCCCCCTGTGGTCCCACCCAAACCTTCCCACTTCCCTGTTCTGGTTTTGCCCTATACTGCTTCACTGAGTCTTTCCAGAACAAGGGGCCACTCCTCTGTTCTTCTTGTACCTCATTTGATGTGTGGATTATGTTTTGGGCATTCTAGTTTTCTAGGTTAATACCCACTTATTAGTAAGTGCATACCATGATTCATCTTTTGAGTCTGGGTTACCTCACTTAGTATGATGCTCTCTAGCTCCATCCATTTGCCTAAGAATTTCATGAATTCATTGTTTCTAATGGCCGAATAGTACTCCATTGTGTATATATACACCACATTTTTTGCATCCACTCTTCTGTTGAGGGATATCTGGGTTCTTTCCAGCTTCTGGCAATTATAAATAGGGCTGCTATGAACATAGTGGAACATGTATCCTTATTACATGGTGGGGAATCCTCTGGGTATATGCCCAGGAGTGGTATAGCAGGATCTTCTGGAAGTGAGGTGCCCAGTTTTCGGAGGAACCACCAGACTGATTTCCAGAGTGGTTGTACCAATTTGCAACCCCACCAGTAGTGGAGGAGTGTTCCTCTTTCTCCACATCCTTGTCAACATCTGCTGTCTCCTGAATTTTTAATCTTAGCCATTCTGACTGGTGTAAGGTGAAATCTCAGGGTCGTTTTGATTTGCATTTCCCTAATGACTAATGAAGTTGAGCATTTTTTAAGATGCTTCTCCGCCATCCGAAGTTCTTCAGGTGAAAATTCTTTGTTTAACTCTGTACTCCATTTTTAATGGGGTTATTTGGTTTTCTGGAGTCTAACTTCTTGAGTTCTTTATATATATTGGATATTAGCCCTCTATCTGATGTAGGGTTGGTGAAGATCTTTTCTCAATTTGTTGGTTGCCGATTAGCCCTTTTGATGGTGTCCTTTGCCTTACAGAAACTTTGTAATTTTATGAGGTCCTATTTGTCAATTCTTGATCTTAGAGCATAAGCTATTGGTGTTCTGTTCAGGAACTTTCCCCCTGTACCGATATCCTCAAGGGTCTTCCCCAGTTTCTTTTCTATTAGCTTCAGAGTATCTGGCTTTATGTGGGGGTCCTTGATTCATTTGGATTTGAGCTTAGTACAAGGAGACAAGGATGGATCAATTTGCATTCTTCTGCATGCTGACCTCCAGTTGAACCAGCACCATTTTTTGAAAAGGCTATCTTTTTTCCATTGGATGTTTTCAGCCACTTTGTCGAGGATCAAGTGGCCATAGGTGTGTGGGTTCATTTCTGGATCTTCAATCCTGTTCCATGGATCCTCCTGCCTGTCACTGTACCAATACCATGCAGTTTTTAACACTATTGCTCTGTAGTATTGCTTGAGGTCAGGGATACTGATTCCCCCAGACTTTCTTTTGTTGCTGAGAATAGTTTTAGCTATCCTGGGTTTTTTGTTATTCCAGATGAATTTGATAATTGCTCTTTCTAACTCTGTGAAGAATTGAGTTGGGATTTTGATGGGTATTGGGTTGAATCTGTATATTGCTTTTGGCAAAATGGCCATTTTAACTATATTAATCCTGCTGATCCATGAGCATGGGAGGTTTTTCCATTTTTTGAGGTCTTCTTTCATTTCCTTCTTCATAGACTTGAAGTTCTTGTCATACAGATCTTTTACATGTTTGGTAAGAGTCACCCCAAGGTACTTTATACTGTTGGTGGCTATTGTGAAGGGGGTCATTTCCCTAATTTCTTTCTCAGCCTGCTTATCCTTTGAGTATAGGAAGGCTACTGATTTGCTTGAGTTGATTTTATAACCTGCCACTTTGCTGAAGTTGTTTATCAGCTGTAGGAGTTCTCTAGTGGAGTTTTTTGGGTCACTTAGTTACACTATCATATAATCTGCAAATAATGATAGTTTGACTTCTTCCTATCCAATTTTTATCCCTTTGACCTCCTTATGTTGTCTAATTGCCCAGCTAGTACCTCAAGTTCAATATTGAAAAGATAAGGAGAAAGTGGGCAGCACTGTCTAGTCCCTGATTTTAGTGGGATTGCTTCAAGTTTCTCTCCATTTAGTTTGATGCTGGCCACCGGTTTCCTGTATATTGCTTTAACGATGTTTAGGTATGGGCCTTGAATTCCTGTTCTTTCCAAGACTTTAAGCATGAAAGGAGGTTGAATTTTGTCAAATGCTTTTTCAGAATCCAATGAAATGACCATGTGGTTTTTTTCTTTGAGTTTGTTTATGTAGTGGATTGCATTGATGGATTTCCGTATATTGAACCAACCCTGCATCCCTGAAATAAAGTCTATTTGATCAAGGATTTAAGTGGCTTTCCCACTGTTTTTCATTCATATGATGGATATAAACTTTGCCTTTAATACTCCAAAGAATATCAAATAAAGCATTACAGTCTGGTAGTAGTTGTCCTCTGACTTATGAAAGACTGCTTGCTATGACATACCAACAATGAGGAGAAAGCAATAGTTATAACATTTATTACTAAAGTAAGTACATTATTGATACAAAGTAAGCAATTCCTCACTTAAATGAGAGTTTTCTTTCAAGATTATTTCTTCTAAGATGCAATATTTTAAATGTTAATATTTGCTCTAATGGGAATAAAATTAAAGGAAAAAAATTGTCATTTAACCCTAGCTATGTACCATAAAAAAATGAATAGAACAGAGAAGCATATTTGAAAGGGCAATTGGGTCCCCTGGAACTATTAAGGACAATACAGTCATTTACAGTGGATATTTAACATTCTGTAAATAACCCCAAAAGCAAAATCCTATTTGGTTAATGTTTCCATCTTCCTGTTCTCTTTTGTTACCCTAACCAAATAAAGATAAATTCTACAATAGTCCTTCCATTACATGTTCATATATAGCTTGCATTGCCTATCTGATAGGCAGGCTGGCAATACACAGAGGACTAATTTGCATGTTTAATCTCGCATCCATTAAGGAGGTACCACTTTCATGTCCTGGTTAGAAGATAGTCCCTCGGCAATTAATGTCCCATGAGTCTCTTAGTACAGTGAGGGACTGCATTAATGCTTACTGAATGAGTCTACTCTGCTGTCAACTACCTGCTTTAGGTAGAAAACAGAGATTTCTCTAGAAAACTTTATATATCCTGTTATTATTTGACTAATGATTTGACTTGGGATATGCGATGTATATATCCATATGTATAATTTTTCATTTATACATGCAGAATTTAATATGCTCATATTTAATGTTAATTAAACCTGGTATATAAAGTTAATAATAATAACTCATGACCATCTTTCTTTTTTCAACCCCTTTATATCTTCAATTTCCTTATCATGTATTGGTAGAAAGCACAGGTATTTTATATCATTCATGACAATTCAATAGATATATTTAAAAATCTGTATCTTCAATATCATATATTTGGGAAGCAATGGCAAAACACAGCTACTGATAAAACAACTAATTGAAAATGTTTCCTTGTTAAGTCAACTTGAAGGACCTCTCAACCACAGCTGCAGTGTTACAAGATTCACATTCATGCACACTGTATCATAAACGTTCCCTTAACCAGAGTATGTGAAATGCATGACCTCTTCACACCAAGTTTTAGGATCTAAAATCATCCCTCTCCTTGTATTCAAGGTCAGGTCTACTGTAAACTTCTACATTCAGTAAAAATACTTTCTTTTCTTTATCTTGGTCCCAAGAGCCCACTACTTAAAGAAATATTCTTAGTTCTAGAACTCACACAGAGGTATCCAGCTTCTTCCTGTATCCTACCTTCAACCATATCCTGTAGCTTTGATCCTTATTTTTTCCCCAATACAGAGATTTGTTAGAGTGCCATTTCCTGAGCTTAATTTTAGTGAGAGTTGTAACTTTGACAAGTTGGGTGAATTAGAAGTATTTGGTTTTCTAAAGGGAATAAGTTAATTTTTGCTTGTTGTATAAGCATCTTTAGAAGGTAAGGAACTAATATCAAGAGCAGGGGAAACAATTGAGTAGAATGTAAGGCCTTGATGTTCTCTTGTCAACAAAGAAGATTACTGGATTATTTTCAGTTTTCCTTTTGACATCCTCAGTAGGAATTGAATAAAGTTAAGGAGACACTAGCAAGAATGACAGGTAGAAAACAACAGTAACAACAAGAAAAACAAAAGACAGACAAAAATGCCTTAACTGTGTGATGTTTTAGAATTTTTTGTGTCTTCAGTTGAGTTTTGCATCAGAATAGATACATTCATATTTAATTTGTTTAAAAATGGTCCATGTGGTTTTTAAATCACTGACTTCCTTATACACATTGCAGTAGTTTTGATTATTCTCTTTTGGTTTGAGATAAGGTCTCGATAGGAAGCCCATCCAGTTCTCATCATGTCTGAGATTAGGCCATAAATGTTCTGAGCTCCAGTGAGAGAAGGCAGAGTCTTTCAAAGGTGGCACTGAGTGGAGTCTTTTCATAGAGGAGCTGTGAAGAGGCTGTCAGGACTGAGGTTCTCTCTCTCTCTTCTCTCTCTCTCTCCTCTCTCTCTCTCTCTCTCTCTCCCCTCTCTCTCTCTCTCTCTCTCTCTCTCTCTCTCTCTCTCTCTCTCTCTCTCTCTCTCTCCTCTCTCTCTCTCGTGCTGCCAGCTACAGTGTTTCTCTCTGCCCCATTCTTTCTATCATGATGCAATGCCTCTCCATGAACTCAGAAGCAGTGAGGGCAGTGAGCCATGGCCTGGATCCACCAAATCTCTAAGACTGTACGAGTCTTTTTTAAAATGTGTGGATTATCTTCGCTCTGTGTTATAGTGAGGTGAAGCTGAGTAACATACTTGATCTTTGCCTTGGCTTTCTTTAGTATTTGACTGCTTGAGAAATAAATACTGGTGCCAAAATGACTTTTTTGAATTGTTTTGTTTTGCTTTTGTTTCATGTGGGGAATGCATTCTTCCTTTCTTTTATAAGGTAAAAAGCTATTCCCCTGTGATGAATAGGTGAACTGCATAAATACATTCAAATAATAAATTTAAAAATATTCTCTTTAAAAAAAACTAACCATTTGCAGTGTTGTTAAAATTTTAGTATATTTCACCATATACTTAATTTATTAGAGTAATTTTTCTCTTTAATATTTTGGCATAAGAGTCAGCATTGTTTATTAAAATATCTATCTGCGTATAAGCTTACAACTTTCCCCCCAGGCATATGTAAAAGAGGGCATGAGCCATTGCCACACCTCTGTCAGCCCAAGATCTGATTGGTGCTTCACTGTAGAGGAAGCAAGTCTTCCTGGATTATGCAGAGACAACTTACACTGGGCATGCCTAGTGAGGTCAGATCTCATTCCCATTTAAAGATTATATGCATGTGGTTTTCAGGTACTGGATCTGAAGACCTTATTCATTGTAAAGTTACTGTCGATTTTGTGGGTCCCAAAATTAGACATCAAGTATTAAAAGGAATTTTCTCCATTACTGTTTTGTTTTCATTTCTTCTGGCTCTGAATGGCCAAGTGGATGTTTGAGCAGCTCTTTGTCCCTGGATGCTGCCATGTTTCTGCCTTGATGACAATGGCCTGAACCTCTGAGCCTGTAAGCCAACCCCAATTAAATGTTGTCTTTTATAAAACTTGCATTGGTCATGGTGTCTGTTCACAGCAGTAAAATCCTAACTAAGACAGAAATTTGTACCAGCATAGTGGGGTATTCCTGTGACAACTTGACCATGGTTTGTGGAGGACTGTGGAAGGACTTTGGAACCTTGGGCTAGAAGATCCATTCATGTTAAGAGCTCTGTGGGATGTTGTGTAGGAGCTTGGAAGATAATGTTGAGAACAGCGCGGGAGATGGAGGCCTGGCTTGTAAAATTTCAGAGGGAAGATTTTAAAGAGATGGAACTTTTAATATCTAAAGACTGTGGGTCTCTTAAAGTTATTTAGATCTTGGGATGAATAAGAAAGTAAGGGTTGAGGCTTAATAGTGATGTCTTTGTGTGTCAAGTTGACAAGGGGTCAATTGTATTGGCTAGTTTTGTGTGTCAACTTGACACAGGCTGGAGTTATCACACAAAAAGAAGCTTCAGTTGGGGAAGTGCCTCCATGAGATTCAGCTGTGGGCATTTTCTCAATTAGTGATCAAGGGGGAAGGACTCCTTGTGGGTGGTACCACCTCTGGGCTGACAGTCTTGGGTTCTATAAGAGAGCAGGCTGAGCAAGCCAGGGGAAGCAAACCAGTAACATCCCTCCATGGCCTCTGCATCAGCTCCTGCTTTCTGACCTGCTTGAATTCCAGTCCTGACTTCCTTTGGTGATGAACAGTAGTGTGGAACTGTAAGCTGAGTAAACCCTTCCTCCCCAACTTGTTTCTTGGTCATGATGTTTGTGCAGAAATAGAAACGCTGACTAAGACACATCAAAGCCTTCTGGATCATGCTCATGTTGTCAGAGACTCAGAATTCTCTCTATATGCTCTGGTGCTTCTTCCATTTGCTAACTGAACCATATTATCTCATTTTTTCTCCACTGGTCCCTAACTTAGCATCAACTCTTAAAGGGGTGCTTGGAATTTACTTCACATCATGTTATATTCGTTTATGACCTAGAGATTTTGCTACAAATTTTCTACTTTTTACAACTTAACTTTGCAGCTCTGTCTTAAAGCAGATTTATTAACTACCTAAATATATATATATATATATACATATATATACATATGTAATATATATATATGTATATATATATATAACATGTATATATATGCATATATATTATCTTTTATATTTATTTTTATGGTCCAGATTTTATTTCCCTCCCTGCCTACCCTCCAACTGTTCATACCCCATACTTCCTCTCTGCCCTCTTGCCTCCCTGAGGATGTCCCCACCCCCAACTCCCAACCCCCACCCCCACCCCCACCCCACCAGACTTCTAATAATCCCTCTGCACTCCCATTTCGTGAGGCTTAGGTGCATCCTCTCTGATTGACGCCAGACCTGCGCTCCTATGCTGTATATGTGTTGGGGATCTCTTAGTTATTTATCATTGTCATCATAAAATATTATACGACCCACTTGTAAAATAAAGCATTTAATTTAGGGCTCATGAGCCCATAGTGTTAGAATCCATGATCATCCTGGCAGTGAGCCTTACAAGGAATAACCTGAGCTTTGGAAACCTCAAAACCCACCTCCAGTGGTACACCTCCTCCAACAGGGTCACTCTTCCTAATCCTTCTCAAACAGTTCCAACAAGTATGCAAACAGTCTTGTTCAAACCACTACATATACTTCCTTGAGCTTTGTTTCTTTCTCTGTTGTCTCCCATGACTGTAACTAATTTGTGTTAAGGTTATATATATATATATATATTCTATATATACTATATCTATATCTATATCTATCTATCTATATCTATCTCTCTCTCTCTCTCTATATATATATATATATATATATATATATATATATATATACACAGATTATATATACTATAATCTGTAGTCACTGCCAAATCACTCTGTGGAAACAAAGCCATATGCTTATGTTGAATTTGTCATATTTTGTTCTAGTCTATCAGCAAAGGTAATCACAGTCATTTTGCTCTATTTCACATCTCCATATGAGCCCACTCATGAGTTCTTGAGCATCTCTCAGGAACCCTGTGTTTCCACTCATGTAGCAGTATCATCTTTCCCTCTATTATTTTGGCCAGTATTTTAATTTACCTAGTCATATTTTTCTTTTGTTTTATTGTATATTTTCTTTACTTACATTTCAAATGTTATCCCCTTTCCTGGTTCCCCACCAGAAACCCGCTATCCCATCCCTCCTCCCCCTGCTTCTATAAGGGTGTTTCTCCACCCACCCACCCACTTTCTCACCCACTTTCCCCTCCCCTCCCTTGCATTCCCCTACACTGGGCCATTGAGCCTTCATAGGACCAAGAGCCTCTCCTTGCTTTGATGCTCAACAAGGGCATCCTCTGCTACATATGCAGTTGGAGCCATGGGTCCCTCCATGTGTACTCTTTGGTTTGTGGTTTAGTCCCTGGGAGCACTGGGGGGTGTTTGTTTGGTTGATATTGTTGTTCTTCCTATGGGGTTGCAAATGCCTTCAGCCCCTTCAGTCCTTTCTCTAACTCCTCCAATGGGGACCGCATACTCAGTCCAATGGTTTGCTGTGAGCATCCACCCTCCCAGACTCTAAGATCCCTTCCTCCCAGACTCTAAGAGACCCTCCTCCCAGACTCTAAAAGCCCCTCCTCCCAGACTCTAAGAGCTCCTCCTCCCAGACTCTAAGAGCTCCTCCTCCCAGACTCTAAGAGACCCTCCTCCCAGACTCTAAGAGACCCCTCCTCCTAGACTCTAAGAGCTCCTCCTCCCAGACTCTAAGAGCCTTCCTCCCAGACTCTGAGTCCCTCTTCCCAGACTCATCTAGGTTTGTACCAAACTGATAAAAGCAAACCAGCATAGTTATTTAATTTTGTACCCCATAGTCTTATAACTGTGACCACATTTCTTCTGTGTCTGCTTTGTATCTTGCTTAAGAACTTGAAATTCTAAAGAAGATAATCTTTTTTTTATTAGATATTTTCTTTATTTACATTTCTAATGTTATCCACTTTCCTGGTTTACCCTATGAAAACACCCTATCCCATCCCCCCGCCCCTGTTCACCAACCCACCCTCTCCTGCTTCCCTGTCATGGTATTCCCCTACACTGGGGAATAGAGCCTTCACAGGACCAAGGGCCTCTCCTCCCATTGCTGACCTACAACGCCATCTTCTGCTACATATGTGACCAGAGCCATGGGTCCCTCCATGTGTACTCTTTGGTTGGTGGTTTAGTCCCTGGGAGCTCTGGGGGTACTGGTTGGTTCATATTGTTTTTCCTTCTATGGGGCTGTAAAACCCTTCAGCTCCTTGGGTCCTTTCTCTAGCTCCTCCATTGGGGACCCTGTACTCAGTTCAATGGAAGATAGAAATCTTAAAAATAAAATATATACTGGGCAGTGGTGGCATATACCATTAATCCCAGAATTTAGGAGGCAGAAGCAGACAGATTTCTGATTTCGAGGCCAGCCTGGTCTACAAAGTGAGTTCCAGGATAGCCAAGGCTATACAGAGAAACCCTTTCTCAAAAAAACCAAATATATATAAAACCATATATATATATATAAAACCATATATATATGTATGTGTGTGTGTGTGTGTGTGTGTGTGTGTGTGTGTGTATGTATATAAAGTTTTTTAAAAGAAATTGGAAATTTAATACTGCTACCTATTGAGACAATATATCTGTTTTGGAGTTTGAAAAGAACTCATTATTAAATAATTACAATGGCGGATAATTTTCTATTATTATGATTAATGAAAATTTTAGTCTGGACACATTATTACCACCATATAATGTGATTATTTATTCATTTTTTACTTATTCACTTTACATCCCACTCACTTCAGTCCCAGCCACCAGCCACACTCTCACACAATCCCTCTTGCCATCCCCACTCCCCATTTCCTCGGAGTGGGTGGGGCTTCCCCTTGGATATTCTCCCACTTTCCACATCAAGTCTCTGCTAGGCTAGACTCATCTTCTCTCACTGAGGCCAGACAAGGCAGCCAAGATAGAAGAACATATCCCACCTACAGCATTTGGGATAGGCCTTGTTCTAGTTGTTCAGGGCCCACAGGAAGGTCAAGCAGCACCTTTGCTACATATGTGTGCGGAGGCCTAGGTCCAGCCCATGTGTATTCTTAAGTCGGATAGAATAATATTTTTTTTATTCGATATAATTTATTTACATTTCAAATGATTTCCCCTTTTCTAGCCCCCCCACTCCCCGATAGTCCCGTAAGCCCCCTTCTCTTCCCCTGTCCTCCCTCCCACTCCTTCCCACTTCCCCGTTCTGGTTTTGCCGAATACTGTTTCACTGAGTCTTTCCAGAACCAGGGGCCACTCCTCCTTTCTTCTTGTATCTCATTTGATGTGTGGATTATGTTTTGGGTATTCCAGTTTTCTAGGTTAATAACCACTTATTAGTGAGTGCATACCATGATTCACCTTTTGAGTCTGGGTTACCTCACTTAGTATGATGTTCTCTAGCTCCATCCTTTTGCCTAAGAATTTCATGAATTCATTGTTTCTAATGGCTGAATCGTACTCCATTGTGTAGATATACCACATTTTTTGCATCCACTCTTCTGTTGAGGGATACCTGGGTTCTTTCCAGCATCTGGCAATTATAAATAGGGCTGCTATGAACATAGTAGAGCATGTATCCTTATTACATGGTGGGGAATCCTCTGGATATATGCCCAGGAGTGGTATAGCAGGATCTTCTGGAAGTGAGGTGCCCAGTTTTCGGAGGAACCGCCAGACTGATTTCCAGAGTGGTTGTACCAATTTGCAACCCCACCAGCAATGGAGGAGTGTTCCTCTTTCTCCACACCCTCTCCAACACCTGCTGTCTCCTGAATTTTTAATCTTAGCCATTCTGACTGGTGTAAGATGAAATCTTAGGGTTGTTTTGATTTGCATTTCCCTAATGACTAATGAAGTTGAGCATTTTTTAAGATGCTTCTCTGCCATCCGAAGTTCTTCAGGTGAGAATTCTTTGTTTAACTCTGTACCCCATTTTTTAATAGGGTTGTTCGGTTTTCTGGAGTCTAACTTCTTGAGTTCTTTATATATATTGGATATTAGCCCTCTATCTGATGTAGGATTGGTGAAGATCTTTTCCCAATTTGTTGGTTGCCGATCTGTCCTCTTGATGGTGTCCTTTGCCTTACAGAAACTCTGTAACCTTATGAGGTCACATTTGTCAATTCTTGCTCTTAGAGCATACGCTATTGGTGTTCTGTTCAGAAACTTTCTCCCTGTACCGATGTCCTCAAGGGTCTTCCCCAGTTTCTTTTCTATTAGCTTCAGAGTGTCTGGCTTTATGTGGAGGTCCTTGATCCATTTGGATTTGAGCTTAGTACAAGTAGACAAGGATGGATCAATTCGCATTCTTCTGCATGCTGACCTCCAGTTGAACCGAACTTCAGACCAATTTCCCTTATGAACATAGATGCAAAAATACTCAATAAAATTCTTGCCAACCGAATCCAAGAACACATCAAAATGATCATCCACCATGTTCAAGTAGGCTTTATCCCGGGAATGCAGGGTTGGTTTAATATACGGAAATCCATCAATACAATCCACTACATAAACAAACTCAAAGAACAAAACCACATGGTCATTTCATTGGATGCTGAAAAAGCATTTGACAAAATTCAGCATCCCTTCATGCTTAAAGTCTTGGAGAGAACAGGAATTCAAGGCCCATACCTAAACATAGTAAAAGCAAGATACAGCAAACCGGTAGCCAGCATCAAACTAAATGGAGAGAAACTTGAAGCAATCCCACTGAAATCAGGGACCAGACAAGGCTGCCCCCTTTCTCCTTATCTTTTCAATATTGTACTTGAGGTACTAGCTCGGGCAATTCGACAACATAAGGAGGTCAAAGGGATACAAATTGGAAAGGAAGAAGTCAAACTATCATTATTTGCAGACGACATGATCGTCTACCTAAGTGACCCAAAGAATAATATATTTAACTTTACTATGTTCATCCACCCATTCATTTATTTATATGTGTATGTGTGCATATGACACAACATGTGTGGAAGTCAGAGGACTGCCTATGGACATTGGTTCCTTCCATCTGTTTCAAGTATTAATATAATTGAACTAGGTATATAATCTGCCATCTAGTTAACAATAACTGCATGCTTTAGTATGTCATGAATTTGTAGTCACTGCCAAATCACTCTGTGGAAACAAAACCATATGCTTATTATGCTGAATTTGTCCTATTTTGTTCTAGTCTATCAGCAAAGGTAATCACAGCTATTTTGCTCTATTCACTCATTGCAGCTTCACTCACTGGGCAATCTCACTTGCCTTCAAGATGTTTAAAATTTGTTTTAAAATGTCCTCTTACTGCAAGGTGTCAGCCAAAATTTATGCCATATTTCACATGTTACTTGGTAATTTTAAAATAGAATAGAATACATCTCTGTTGTATTTTATACATTCCATATCTCATATGTTACCTGGTAATTTACAAATAGAATATATCGCTGTTGTACTTGGTGCATTTCATATTTTTACAATGATCTTTTTTTGCAAACATGAAATGGCACATATATTCTTTTGTTCAAATCTTATATTGCTTTGTAACTTTTTAAGATGTTTTTAAAGTAATTAAAATGTAGGTTTGTACATGGAATGAGATATAGGGCCAATTAAATCTTTTTTTAAAAAAAATATGAGCACTTCACATATCTAAGTGTCATCTTTGCATAGGGCAATGCTAATCTCTGTATTGTTCCGATTAGTATATGTGCTGTCGAAGTGAGCACCAACAAAATCTTTTAAAATATGTAACTGGTATGTTGTAGTCTTGATACAGAAACTACACTTGAGGAAAACCACATTGAGCTACAGCTTTACAAATGCTGGTGTACAAGTAAATGTATGTGCACACATAAATACAGATATATGTATGGATATACATACTTGTTTTCAAATAGGTGTCTGTGGATGTATCTTTTACTGACTATCAGTTTCTATGCCAACGATATCCTTAATTTTAAAAAGCAAACTTCTCCCTTCACCAATCATCTCTTTTCTTTTTTGGTAATGTTGTGGAATATTTATCAAAGGGAAATTGTTTTTATATAGAAAATTAAAAATATGTTTTAATGAAAATGTATTAATATTTTAATTTAATGAAATTTGTGTACCTTTTGGGAAAATACACACTTTGGTTATATGAATCATGAAGAAAGCTGCCACATTTCCTTTCTGCCGCAGCCTCTTTGAGTTCCTTTTGATGTTCTCATCAAACTAATGCAGGATAACTCTGCCCTTAAGCCTATTTCTAGAGATTGTAATTTTCTTGTTCTGGAAAATATTTTTCTCACTTTCCTTGTAAAGCACTTTGAACTATAAATAGAGAATAAGCACTGATTCTTTAATATTCCTGTATATTGAACTTATCAAACTATTATATTTCATCTAAACGGTGATTTTGCAGATTTTACAGTGATATTATAATTTCCCCATTCATTCTCTTTTCTTATCATGGCATTATGAAGTTCCATATGGTTTCTGTTATTTACATGAGTAACTTTTCAATAATTATATTTAGGTAGATATTTTGATGCAATGTTGGCAAATGCTTGAGACATTATGAGGTTCCGAACTATAAATCTTGATTGCTTTAGTGTTTCAATATGTGGATGACATTGGTCACTGATGTCTAAATGATCATTATGGTTCAACAATATTCTATTTTCTTTGTGCTTCGTAATATTTTTGAAGGAAATGAAATGTGTCAAATGTCTTTCTCATCATAATGTTGAGATTTTATGATATTTCTCCCCCTGCTTATTGGTGAAAATGATTGTCCAATTTCCAGGAATAAGATCACTCATATGCTTCTCTCTCCAGTAATTTATATTACTTTCAAGACTCTTTCTTGGGCCACTTGAAAGTAATTAAACTTTTCAAATGCAGGAATGAATTCTATTTATTAATGATTCATTTAAAATTTGCATCAAAATAATTATAATTGATCTTTTTTGGTTTAAAATTTGTTAGACTTTGGGATGAAAGTTCTGCCTGCTCTATTCTTAAAATTAGAATAATTTACAATGTGCTTTTATCTTGTTGAATATTTTGCAGTTCAGTGAAAATATTCATTATTTAGAGCTAAGGTACAGAATAAATTTCCTCAGACTCTATTTAGTCTTCTTTGGAAAATCGATCTTTGATCATCTTTCCAAAATATACATTAATAATAAATATACTCCTTGTTCCTTGTTTTCTGATTGTTAGCATCTAAAGATCTTTTCTTCATGAAATTTAATATTTTATTGCAGACTGTTCATCCCCATTCTTGTTTAGTATATATCGCCATAGTTTCAATGGTAAACTCTTTTGTACCTGGTTGTCTTTCAGTATTAGCTTTATAATCCTCTTCCTTTCTAACTCAGGGTTTATTTGCTTTGCTGAAATCTTCAGAGACGTTTCAATCTTTAAACATGTTTATTCTCTATAGCTTTAAATATTTTATGCTTTGATTTATATTAATTTCATCTTCTAACAGTTTTAGTAATTTCTGTTTAGATCAGCGATTTCCTTCTGAGACTTGTATTTTTACAAGAATGCCATCTCTTAGAACAATGGATTGACCTGCTCATGTTTACCTAACTGAAGCTCTTGCTTTTGCAGTTTCAGGTGACATCTTTTGTCTTTGCAGTTGGTCCTCTGTATCTGCACCTTTCCTATATGAAATCTTTATTTAAAAATATTTCAACCAACCTTTATTTAAAAATATTTCAAGAATGTTTGCTGTGTGCATGAAGAGAGTTCTCATCCCTAGTGCTTCTTGGTTATTAGTGTTTGTTTATTTGACTCATTTCCTACTCATACAATTGAATATGTATATATTCTGTATTTTACATACATACACACATATATATGTATATATGTATATAAACATAACTGTTGGAGCTGTTTAGACATTATTATTATTTCCTAAAGGATACATTTACATCATATTAGGCATTCTAAATATTTTAAAAATGATGTAAAGGATATATGAAGATATGCATATATTGTATAAAAATATTAAGCTAAAACCAGTTTGGTAAATGAGGTATGTCATGGAAATAGTTCCCTGAACATTTCATTTATGTCTCTCACACAGAGTTATATAGGATAATATTTAACTTGAGTGGTTAAGATTATTTAATGTTATCTAAATTGATTAGAAAATGATCAGAGAATATGGATTAATAGTTGTCAAAAAGAACATTCTAGGATGGCAGCTCAGTGGGTAAGAGTGCTTGCTGTACAGGTATGAGTTCCTATCTTAAGAACTTACATTAAAATTTAGGTGTGGTCACATTTAATAACTCCAGCACTATTGGAACCAAAGTAAGGAAGATAGGTCAGGCTTGCTGGCTGCTAGGTTTATTAAATGACCTTGTTTCAAGGAAATAAGGCTGGGTGTGATAGAGGAGGGTATCTAGCATCTTCCTCTGAATGTGCTCATGCATACATATCTGAATTAAATCTCTCTCTCTCTCTCTCTCTCTCTCTCTCTCTCATATTCCACACACCAGGTTTAACTGTATACTAATTTTACTTCTCTTCTTACTTTGAAACTGAGACATAGTTTTACTACATATTCCCTCCACCCACAATTTTAAATTCTGAGGTCAATATTTAATACCACATTGTTGTAAAGACTACATGAAAAAACATTATATGAAAAGCACTGATTTCACCATGACAGCATTGTCTGCCACCTCCTGTAGTGTTCTCAGTGTGCATGCTGCCTTCCCCTTGTACTTCCACGTCGGTAAGTATTGTACACGTAGATCATGATGTGCTCCTTACTTTATCTTCCTGGTCTCCAGGCTGCTCAGTCCTAAACCATCTGGGGGTTATATAATAAAGAGTTTTCTTATCTTCTCTGTACCTCCAAAGGTCTTATTTAACATCTGGAGATGATTGACAGTTTATCAGACTATCTGGATTGAATTTTTGCCTTTCTAGGGACTCTAGATGTTTTTCCACAAAATTTCTACCTTTATCACTACAGACGAGGAACTGTTTTTGAGTTAGATAATGTTTTCTTTTGCATATGATTCAGTTTTGTACATGAAATAGTGTAATATTTTATTTCTGTCCTTGGTGTTTAGGCATTTTATCACAGTGTCTCAGGATTTCACCTCCTTACACCCTTTTTGCTTATAAAAATCTTTTGTTTGAGTTTTTTTATTTAAATACTACAGTGGGTCTCAACAGACCCTCAAATAACTTTTAAATTCTTACTCAAAATCAGTTACTGTATAAATCTTGATTTAAATAGTTTGTATTATCCACACACACACATATATATACATGCACACACATACACACATAATCACACATGTATTATTATTGTTTACAGGCCATCAGTTACCATCTCAACTAGCATTTATTAGTTAGTGCTTATTTTTACATATGTCCCCTACTAGCTACTGAATTTATTTATTTATTCAATTGATTGATTGATTGATTTAATGTATGACTGCTCTGCTGCATGCACATCTGCATGCCAGGACTGGGCAACAGTGGCACTTTTAGATTGTGACTGCTGGGAATTGACCTCCAGATCTCTGGATGAGCAGTTAGTGCTCTTAACCACTGAGCTATCTCATTATCCCCTATATACAGCTATGTTTAAATATCCACCTCTGTTGGAGTAGTCTAAGTGATAAAAGTTTCAATTTAAATTACAAGTGTAACAGAACCGTGGTATTTGCAAAATCCTATACCTCCAGATCCTTGACCTCCAGATCTCTGGATGAGCAGTTAGTGCTCTTAACCACTGAGCTATCTCATTAGCCCCTATATACAGCTATGTTTAAATATCCACCTCTGTTGGAGTAGTCTAAGTGATAAAAGTTTCAATTTAAATTACAAGTGTAACAGAACCGTGGTATTTGCAAAATCCTATACCTGACACTCAAAGGCTAGTCTCTTGCTGTGGTTTCTGTTCTTGTGATAAATACCTGAGATTATCACTTATAAAAGTAAAATTATTTTGTGTCACACAATGGGTATCTAAACTTTTGACATGGTTCTGTGATGTATGTGCCATCTTGGGATGCTTGAGGCCCATGAGTTGGGTTCAATATTGAAAACTGGTTTTCTATCCGTGGCTAAATGGAGCCATGACCTTTGGGCATATCGAGAACAGCATATCACAGTGGAAAGACTGTGTCAGTGAAAAGGAATACCTAATGGCTAGGAAATCAAGGAGGAGGATAGTAGAGTAGTATAATTTTCTCAAAGGCTTTTTCCTCTAAGACCATTCACTTGGCTCCACCTCTTCAAGATTTCACTATCTCCCATTTCCAAACTTGCGACCCAACCTTTAAGACATGGGCCTATTGGGAGACTTCCAGATTTTGACTCTAGCACAGATTCCCAATCTGTTACTGAGAAAATCTTTTCCTGAAAACTGTAGCCAACATTTTACACTTTCTAGAATTTGGCTCAGAAAAGGCAGAGAAGAATAGAAAGGAAATAACCTATATTTGGTAGCTTTCTCTCTAGAACTTTCTCCCCAGTAACATAGAAGAATAGAATGTGTGAAGGTTTTCCTTACAATCTTCTTCGCATGAGTGTTTTTAGTTATACATTCATGTGCACATGCAGATGTGAACCATCTCCACACATGCTCCTAGATTTACCCAAGAGAAACTTAGATTACTAAGATATTACCAATCCCCAGTGCTTGTATTTTTCTAAGCATGTGTATACAAAAGATATTGTGATCTACAAATGTTCACCCCTCAGTTTCTGGTTGCTTCTTACTATGAAGTTACTATTTCCTGTGATGGTAAAAGGTCTGTGGGTTTGTTGAAAAGTTTGTACATTAAGAAAACTGCGTTTGTTGTTTGTCGCCTTCGGCATGTAGTGAGAAGCCTGATGTTCCCATGAGTGCTGTGTACCTTCTACTGCTTTTTGTCTTTGCTTTCTCCTCATTCAAATAGCATCTGTTCCTTAGTCCTCTAACTTCGACTTCTGCAGGGCCCATCCTTTTGGAGAAAGTTTCATATAGTAGCATTTGCTTGAGCCATGTTATTGTGTAGATAATGGATGATCCTCAAATCTGTTCCTTGGTGAGTAAATTCCAGGCCATTAAAAACATTGCAATTCCCAAAGAAATTAGGCCAAATACTTAGCTCGATGAAAATAGTAACATTGTTTGGGTTTTCATTGTTTTGCTTCAATCTAATATTGCACCTTGCACACAATGGGTTCCAGCAAATATTTGTTGAATGGTAAACTGAATTTAGTGATTCACAATTAAACACAGGAATGCATGGAAGCTCTGATAGGAATTGTCCTTCACTGCATAAAGAACAAGTTGTGTTTACACTGCTCCTTGTATAAGAAAATGCACATATTTTAGTCTGAAAATGCCCAGAGAGATGTAGCAGAAAGTAATTGGACTGAAGAGGATGGTGCATTGATTATATGACATTTGACCTTTTCATTCAAAATGACTGTTGTGTAAATTTACATATTTTTGCATATTTATTTGCTATTTTCATACTAGCATATGAATGTGACCCAGGCAGGGCGTCAAGCATATTCATAAACTCATTACCTCATTCATATCTTTGTCTCTTTTTCACAGCAAGGAATTTTATTGTTTGACAAACACAATCAATCTGAATTAGCTAAATAAATAATTTAAACTAAAAATAAAATATAATTTCTTAAAACATAGGGCTGGGAATGTAGCTCAGTGGTAGAACATTTGTGTAATATCCTAGAGGCTCTGGACATCAGCTTCAGCATCCAAAGTTAAACAAACAAAGAATAGCACATAAAGCAGATTGCTAAGAAGATAACATATTGTCTTGCTATTTCTTTATACTAGAGATTTACCAGTGATAATTTTAAACATCTATACTTTTTACCATACATGGATTTTTAAAAAAGGTTTTACTATTAAAATTGATAATGCAAAAAAAAGGGCTTCCATCTGAAATGGAATAAGAGTTTATTTTGAGCCACACATGACTAACCATGACTCAGAAACACAGTCAACAACTTACCATAAATGATAGGCTACTATTCTGTGGAAGTAGTTATATGATCTTTATATAGTCAAAAAATTAAAGTTATAAGTTAAGGCATTGACCAAATATATTGGTGTTAACATCACATATACTGATGTTACAGAAAAGTAGAGATCTTAGCTCTAGCTTTGAGATCCTCTGGGGTGGCATTCTTAGCTTGGATATAGTAGAAGCTAGGGATCTCCTAATAAAAGTTTCCACAGTTTTTACCTAATAGACAAGAAAGATACTAGATTCAGAAGCAGGCAAAAGAGATGTTCATTAATGTAAAAATTGTTCAAGATAATTTTGGCTTTGGCTTTGCAGCATTCCAACTCTCAAAAACCATGGTACTGAAATCTTAGATTTGATTGATTCATTCATTTTAAACTATTTTGTTTATGTGTATGAGGATTTATCTACTTCTTTCTCATACCAATGGTGACCAGAAGGGGGCTCCAGATTTCCTGGAACTGAAGATAAAGATGGCTGCCGGCCTCCACTGGGAGCTAGAAACTGAACGTAGACCCCATGTATGAGCAGCAAGTGTTCTTAATCGGAGTCATCTTTCCACTTTCAAACTACGTTTTGTAATGGCAAACAGCTAAGAGAAAAAACTGAGCACTAATATGTCTCATGATGCACTGAAAATGATCTATGAATTTACTGAAAAAACATATACTTCCATATGTAAATGCAAATGTATAGATGAAGGCCAGGCTTTGAATTTCAATTTCTCCTAGTGTGAGTGCTTTTGTCTTCCAGCATATTACCACAGGACACTCATCTCAAGCTTCTTCTAGGAACTGAATACTAGCTTACCTGAATGTAGTCGATGAAACGATTCACTCATGAAGTACTTTAGATAGTCTCTTTTCAGATAAATTCATATAGATATCTAACCTTGTATTTCCACTTTGAAAATTCAGGTGACTTCTGTCTTTACCATGTTTTAAAAGTACCTGACACCTCTTTTGTGACAAGTTTTTTTTCTCTTTATATAAGTCTTTTGCCCCTCCCTCCCTCCCTTCCTCCTCCTCCTCCTCCTCTCTCTCTCTCTCTCTCTCTCTCTCTCTCACATGCACACACACACACACACACACACACACACACACACACACACACACATCTTTGTCTATCACCTCTATTCTTGTGTTATTCTACCCAACACCTGTCCTTGTTTCTTAATTGTCATGCATTCTATTGTCATAAAGATTTTACAATACCTTACTCATCAGAGAAGAGAATCAGCTATAGGCTGAGGATAAAACCACTTCCTGAGACACTGTTTTTACTTGTAGGTGTTACCTGAAAGATTACAGTTATAGTGAATCCTTTCTACAACCCAAATCTGCAGTTGACAATGAACTAAAGTTCTCAACCTGTACAAGGACTCATTTAAATGCCTTCCATTTGTTAGGTCATTTAACCCTGACCCCAGCTTTGTGTGTGTGTGTATGTGTGTGTGAGTGTGTGCGTGTGTGTTATCATCTCCTCTTGATGAAACAACAATGCAGGATTAGAACTTATGTTTCCAAATCTGCATTTCTAATTATTACATCACATTGCCTGTTGAGACACAAAGTACAGTGGGATTTTGGCTATAATAGCACAGAATCCTTGAATCTATTACATAGGTGAAAATGATCTGCAGTTACACAGTTCTGGGTCTGGAGGTATTGTTGATTGCTATGATCCTGAAGACTATTTATTATAATCTTTATTATATAATGTATTATATAATTTATATTATATATTATAAATATATAATGAATTTATATCATATAATATATTATAATCATTAATGACCTGAGTGAAATGCAGTGTAACAAATACACAATCTGGTGTTTCTCTCAAGCATACTCTTATGTAAAAACCTTACACCCCTTTCCCAGTTTTCTTACCTGGTCACAGTCAATACAACCTGAACCCTCTCCATCTTCAACAGGATCTACTATTTTATTATCTGGATATTTCTTCAGGAAGAGATGGCTGGTTTTCACCCAGCTTTCACTGCGTTTTCCTGAATGAAGGCACATAAAGCTTGATTGTAGTTTTTTCTTTCTTCTTCAACTGACCAAATCGCTAGACTCATATCTATGAGGTAAAAGCAACTATGTATGTGAAATTTATGGTCTCTTTTGTCAAAACCTTGGTTGTTTTTTAAGAATTTAAAACCTTCTTATTTTGTTACTGAGTATGATGTGACAAAGGTCTGTCCTCCAAAAATGGTTCTGAAGTTAGTAGAGGGATTGGGCCTGAGAAAACCCTAAGGAGCAATCTACCGGCAGATTCTAGCAAAATATACTTCTAACTTTTCAAGCACCTATTGATTTGGATTTTGTCTTAAGACAGAGGTGAATATGACTGGCACACTCTGTAAGACGAAGTGAAGGGTTTTGCATAATTGAACAAGGAGAAAAATACAAAGTCATGTAAACCTGTTAGTGGTAATTTGCCCATGACACATTTCAAATAAAGTCACATGCTTATAATAGAAATATGCTCATTTTAACTTTATTATGTCTTCCAGAAAATTACATTAGAAAACAGTCTTTAGAACACTTATCCTCTAAAAAGAAAGCAAAATGATAAGGAGAGGATGCTGTGACTGTTAACAGGGTGTTTTAAAACTTGTTTTATAAAGTAAAGATAGTTTTTGATTACTCTAGAGATTATCATATTTTACTTTTCAATTAAATTAATTGAATAATAAGTTAATTTGGAGCCAGTATCTCACGAATCCCAGGCTGAGCCAGAACTTGTAGCTGAATAAGATATAGTACTTTTGATATTCCTGTTTTTACTTCCTGGGTCAACATCAAGTTTTATACAGTGATAGAGATAGCCAGCCCCAAGGCTTATGAATGCTAGGCAAATATTCTACCCACTGAACAAAATCCCTATCCTTAACTTTAGAAAAGAACATTTATTAGGGCCAGAGAGATGGCTCAGAGGTTAAGAGTACTGGTTGTACTTTCAGAGGTCCTGAGTTCAGTTCTCAGCAACCACATGGTGGCTCATAATCATCTGAAATGGGATCTGATGCCCTCTTCTGGTGTGTGTGTGTGTGTGTGTCTGTGTGTGTCTGTGTGTGTGTGTATGTATGTGTGTGTGTGTGTGCGTGCACGCATGTGAAGACAGAGCACTCATACATAACAAATAAATAAATAAGTAAATAAATAAATAAAATAACATCTCTTTTCATTGTTTTAACAAACAAGTGTAGAATTAGGGTATTTAAAGACACATTTTAGGCAAATGTTATTTTTCTACCTTTATTTTTAAAAATAGCATTTGCATTAATAATTTTATTTTTTGTTAATATTTGTCATTTACATTTCAAATGCTATCCCCTTTCCCAGTTTCCTCCTACTGGAAAGTCCCTATCCCATCTTCCCTTCCCCTGCTTCTATGAGGGTGCTCCTCCACCACCCACTCCCACCTCCCTGCCATCTATTCCCCTACACTGGGGCATCTATCAAGCATTCATAGGACCAAGAACCTCTCCTCTCATTGATTCCTGACAAGTCAATCCTCTGCAACAAATGCAACTGGAGTCATGTGTACCCCCTGGATGATGTCTTAGTCCCTGAGAGCTCTGGGGGAAATGATTGGTTGATGTTGATGTTCTTCCTATGAGGTTGTAAACTCCTTCAGCTCCATTAGTCCTTTCTCTAATTCCTCCGTTGCAGACCCCACACTCAGTCCAATGTTTGGCTGTAAGCATCTGCTTCTCTCTTTGTAAGGCTCTGGCAGGACCTCTCAGGAGATAGCCATATCAGGGTCTTTTCAGCAAGCATTTCTAGGCATCCACAATAGTGTTGGGGTGTGGTGAGTGTATATGGGATGAATCCCCAAGTGGGACAGTCTCTGGATGGCCTTTCCCTCAGTCTCTGCTCTACACTTTACACATTTGCTCCTGTGAGTATTTTGTTTCCCTTCTCAGAAGAACTGAAGCCCCCACACTTTGGCCTTCATTCTTCTTGAGCTTCATGTGGTCTGTGAATTGTATCTTGGGTATTCAGAGCTTTTGGGCTAATATCCACTTATCAGTGAGTATGTACCATGTGTGTTCTTTTTTGATTGGATTACTTTACTTAGCATATTTTCTAGTTCTATACATTTGCCTAAGAATTTCATGAATTCATTGTTTTTAATAGCTGAGTAGTAGTCCATTGTGTAAATATACTACATTTTCTGTATCCATTCCTCAGTTGAAGGACATCTGGGTTCTTTCCAGCTTCTGGCTATTATAAATAAGGCTGTTATGTCCTTATTACACGTTGGAGCATCTTCTGGGTATATGCCCAGGAGTGTGATAGCTGGGTCCTCAGATAGTATTATATTCAATTTTGTGAGGAACTGCCAGACTGATTTCCAGCTTGTAATCCTACCAGCAATGAAGGAGAGTTCCTCTTTCTTCACATCCTCGCCAGCATCTGCTGTCACCTGAGTTTGTGATTTTAGGCATTCTGACTGGTGTTAGGTGGAATCTCAGGGTTGTTTTGATTTGCATTTCCCTGAAGACTAGTGATGTTGAACATTTCTTTAGGTGCTTCTGGGTCATTCTATATTCCTCAGTTAAAAATTCCTTGTTTGGCTCTGTACTCTGTTTTTGAATAGGGTTATTTTGTTTTCTGGAATCTAACTTCTTGAGTTCTTTGTAAATACTGGATATTAGTCCTCTATTGGATGTGGGATTAGTAAAGATATGTTCCCAATCTGTTGGTTGCTGTTTTGTCCTATTGACAGTGTCCTTTGCCTTACAGAAGCTTTGCAATTTTATGAGGTCCTATTTGTTGATTCTTGATCTCAGAGCATATGCCATTGGTGTTCTGTTCAGAAAATTTCCTCCTGTGCCCATGTTTTTGAGGCTTTTCTCCACTTTCTCCTCAATAAGTCTTAGTGTATCTGGTTTTATGTGGAGGTCTTTGATCCACTTAGACTTGAGCTTTGTAAAAGGTGATAAGAATGGATGCATTTGCAGTTTTTACATGCTGACCACCAGTTAAACCAGAACCATTTGTTAGAAATGCTGTCTTTTTTTCCACTGGATGTTTTTTAGCCCCTTTGTCAAATATCAATAGACCATAGGTGTGTGGGTTCATTTCTGGGTCTACAATTCTAGTTCATTGATCTTCTTTTCTGACTCTGTATCAATGTCATGAAGTATTTATCACTATTGTTCTGTAATACAGCTTGAGGTCCAGGATGGTGATTTCCCCTGAAGTTCTTCTATTGTTGAGAATAGTTTATAGAAGCAGTCATTACTAGTCTCCTAACAAAAAAAAAGCCCAGGACCAGATGGATTTAGTGGGGAATTCTTTCAGACCTTCAAAGAATACCTAATACCCATACTCTTCACACTATTCTACAAAACAGAAACAGAAGGAACACTAGCCAATTTGTTTTATGAAGCCACAATTATAGCTAAACTAACAAAGACCAAACAAAGAAAGAGAACTTCAGACAAATTTCCCTTATGAACATTGATGCAAATATACTCAACAAAATTCTTGCCAACCAAATTCAAGAACACATCAAAATGATAATTTACTTTGATCAAGTAGGCTTCATCCCAGGGATGCAGGGATGGTTCAATATATGGAAATCCATCAATGTAATCCACTACATGAACAAACTCAAAGGAATAAAACACATGATCATTTCACTAGATGTTGGAAAAGTATTTGACAATATTCAGCATCCCTTCATGTTAAATGTCTTGGAAAGATCAGGAATTCAAGGCCCATACCTAAACATAGTAAAAGCAATATACAGCAAACCAGTAGCCAACATCAAACTAAATGGAAAGAAATTTGAAACAATCCCACTAAAATCAGGGACTAGACAAGGCTGCCCACTCTCTCCATATCTATTCAATATAGTACTTGAAGTTCTAGATAGAGCAATTAGACAACAAAAGGAAGTCAAAGGGATACAAATTTGAAAGGAAGAAGTAAAAATATCACTATTTGCAAATGTTATAATCATATATTTAAGTGACCCCAAAAAATCTACCAGAGAACTCCTACAGCTGATAAACAGCTTCAGCAAAGTGGCTGGATATAAAATTAACTCAAAAAAATCAGTAGCCTTCCTCTATGCAAAGGATAAACAGTCTGAGAAAGAAATTCGGAAAACAACATCTTTCACAATAGTCACAAATAATATTAAATACCTTGATTTGGTCTGACCAAACAAGTAAAAAATCTGTATGACAAGAACTTCAAGTCTCTGAAGAAAGAAATCAAAGAAGACCTCAGAAAATGGAAAAATTTCCCATGCTCATGGATTGGCAGGATTAATATAGTAAAAATGGCCATCTTGCAATCTACATATTCAATGCAATCCCCATCAAAATTCCAAATCAATTCTTCATAAAGTTAGAAAGAACAATTTGCAAATTCATTTGGGACAACAACAAAAAAACATGATAGCAAAACCTATTTACATTAACATTTAAGGAATGCTTTTTGTTTATAATCTTATTATCTTTATTTTTCAACACTGGTGAAAAAAATCAGTCAACTGAGAACTCAATATTAGCTTGCTAGTGAGTGAAGGTCTTTGGGTTATGCTAGGCAGTTGCTTGTGCTATGTGTTCATTCCCCATTTCACTATATCCAGACCTGCCCCAAACACAGAGCTGACTGCTTTTGCAAGACAGGCTGTAAGATGGGTTGAATACTTAGTCTCAAAGTTATTAAACCTGGATTCTAGTACTTATTCTGTCTGATCCATTTAGCAGCCTTGAGTGGTTATGACTGCTATAATTTTTGAGCACTCATATATTCCAGGCACTCATCTTGCATTCTGGAAATTAAAAGATCTACATTGGAAAATGGACATTTGTAGATGATATTTTTAGACTTTAATCCTTTTCATATTTCCTTGAGTTCACATTTCAGCAAGCCTGATTAATGAATAAATGGATCATATTAAGAATAACGTAGTTATGGTTTATAGGGATCATGTACAATTATCTCAATATTTTTCAATACATTCACCTTACTGTTTACACCTGGTAAACAGTAAGATATCATGAGTCTTCCAGGGACCATAATGTTTGTCAGCAGATGGCTTGGGGGCAGGTATGGTATGCTTCAAACAATGCATGAAAGTTAAATGCTAGACTTTTTTTTATATTTTTTCTGTTTAGTGCGACATTGTCAAGTTAATATATTTACCACCCTTTTTTAAGGATAATGTAGTTGACTGGATCCTAATGATACGGGAGACACGTGTGAACTTTGGAGTGATTTTTACTCTGTAGAACTAAAGGCTTTCTTATGAACATTGCTCACTGGTGCATATAGTTGCTGCATGTGGGCCATGTTTCTATGGTGCTTTGCTAGCTTTTGGACCGATGCACTAATGGGTATTTAGCTCTGCCTCTGCATTTTCTGCAAGATGGCATTGTAATTGAAAGTTAAAGGTCTGTGTAATTTTTTTAAAGGTTAAATTAACCTGAAAGAGAAGAAAACTAAAGCTAGCCTTAGCTGCTTTCTTGGCTCTGTTCACTTGGTTTTTAATGAGTTCAGTGTGTTCCATGGAGCAGAGGCATGTTTGGTGTTTCTTGCATGAGCTGTAGCTTGGCCATCATCCTTCGTATTCTGCACACTCAAACAAAGGAATGCTATTCTCTATTTTATTCATGTATTCTTGTTTGATATTTATTTGATGAGTGACTTTTAAAACCAGCCCTGGATGTTGAGTTCTCATTATTCTAAGTCAAAATGAAAGTAATGAAAATATAAATGTTTTCTTTCTTTTTTGGGGGAGAAGGGTGAGTAAAAAGAATAACCCTGATGACTTTCATTGTACTTAGTATAAAAGAAGAGAAGTCATCACATTGTCCATATAGTACATACACCATGTCATATAAGTTTTGATTCAATTCATGTCCAATATGTGGGTGAGAAATAAAAAGATGTTGGCAAAGAAAGGCAAGAGCTAAATTAACAAGCAACTAGCAAAGGACTAGCACATATTTCCTTAAATATTATGCATGATTTAGAGATAATGTATTTTAATTTTATTAGAATTTAATTCTAATTGATTTAATGTTAATCAACTTAGAACATGGTACTCTAATACATGACATTATTAATTGTAACTTGATTTTATTCATGTTGGGGTACACCTATGTCCATTCAGCTATCTGTTGACTAGCCAAGCTTCTTCCATCTCTGGTAAAATATAGAGAATTATATAAAGTCAATGTGAGGTAAACTAATTAGGTAAATGTAAAATCTTGAAATCCTAATCTCAAGCCTCTGGGTGGTATGGAGAGAGACAGCAAAAATTCCTAGGTAATTTTATGCTGTTAATTACAAGGTACAAGATTAGCTCAATTGGTTCCAGCATCACATGGGCTTACCTAGCATTAATAATTAAAGATGTATATAATATTCAATAAATACCCCTTAAAGTCTAAAGTTGAATAGTTAAATAGAAAAATAGTAGCTCTATTATCCAAAGTTTCTGAGGCCTATGTTGAAGTGCAAATCAAAGACAGTAAATGAAAAATTCCAGAAATAAGTAATTCATAAACTTAAACTTCATCGTGAAGCCTTGTATCATCCTTCCATTTCCATATTGAGTCATGAGCGATTGCGCTCTTGAGTGTATCCATGTAGTATAGCTACCCATCCATTACTCACTTAGTAGCCTTCTTCATTGTTAGACAGAGTGGTGCAGAGCAATAGTGCTTGACTAAGCTTTATTTTATTTAATAATGGCCTCAAAGTGCAGGAGCAGCAATGCTTGGAAAAGAAACTGTAAAATGGAAAGCTGAAAGTCTCCACTTAAAGAAAGGAAAATTAGTGTGTTAGGTTTCTCAGATCTATGGAAAGAACAATTGGAAAATACCCCCAACACATACAGTACCCCCACCCACCAAAGCACACACATACACATAAAAAACTCACACATGTCCATGCACACACACCAACATACACATATACCATTTACAAGCACACACACACAGAGACCACATACACACACACACCAAACGCACACACACACATACCCCCCCACCAAACACACACACACACACACACCAAAGACACATACACATACATACCCCCCCACACCAAACACACACACACACACACACACACACACACACACACACACACACATTTCGCCCACAATAATTCTCTTTGTACTTTCAGGCATTTGTGGTGGTCTTGGACCATTTATGGTGTCTTGTGTGTAAGCAGAGAGATGACTTTATGGGCGAAAGTGCATAGTTTCTCAAGTCTTTATGAAATCCGTGATGAAAGAAATTATCCATTTGGATACAGATCAGAAAATGCCCTGGGCAACCTGAGATAGAGAAAACTCAGCCCAGCATGCTGAATGAGCATAGATGAAGCTCCTCCTGGGGAGTGGGAGGATTTTCACTTTATCTTTCAAGCAATGAAGGATTTGAAGCAGAGTGTTGCGATCTGATCTATTTGTTGGAGCACCCCCTCTGGCATTTGTGCAGCAAATGAATTACAGAGATGCAAGTGAAGCTAGAAGGCTGCATTCTTTTAGGCAGAAGAAAATGAAAATTGTAGATTAACAGGGATACAGAAGACGTCGGGGGCTTGGGAACTGCTTATGAGTAAGATCTGTGAGAGCTTGGTGGATGACTGGGAGAGGGGATGAGACCTCAAATTGATCCTCAAGGTGCTGGGGTACACAGTGGGTGGATTTAATTTCCATTCACTAATTAGGAAATCTAGGGACTGGAATATTAGGGAAGATGATGCATTTGGTCATCTAAAGGTTTTGTTTTCTTTTAAAATACACATGACTTTGGAGAGGAAATTTATGAATCTTTAGTGATTATTTAAAGCTAGAGACATTTTTACTTAGGACGAGAGAAAGGTAAAGAGCTGGGACAGAGACCAAGTTCGCTTCATGGTGTGGCCTGGTGTGTCTCAACAGTTTTTTTTTTTTTTTTTTTTTTTTTTTTTTTTTTTTTTTTGTATTTTTGAAATGTGGACTATGAAGACAATTATGTATTTAACCCTGACAAAAAAGGTACTCTTGGAACCTAGATACTGAGAAGTTGTTCTACCCACATTCTGATCATTCAGGGAGTTTGATAATGTGGACAGTCACTACAAAGGCACATAAGGCTTTAAAAGTCTGCATTTCACTAGAGAGTATCAGATGGAGATAAGGCATCTAGAGTCACTGAGTCCTGAAGGTGTTGGTAATGACATCTTCTGGGGTGGGTCTCACGACTGCTTTTGTTCTGATTTGGACTCTTGGAGTTGCAGGTTATGGGGCTTATAGAGGCTGACTCTGAATGTCAACACAGCTCTTGTTAATTATTATCTTGCAGACACCAAATTATTTACACATTTTGTCTCTCAACATTAGGAGCACTGGGAAATAGATGAAGTTTTTAAGAACTTTGGTTTTCTATAATAACAAGTTTTTACCTTAATTTAGATAGTTGCAGTAAATAGAAAAAATTTCTTAGAAGAAGGGTAGAAGAAGGGATTCTTAGAAGGGATTCTTAGAAGAAAAGTGACTCTCAATTTTCTTTTGAGAGTCAAAAGTAAATTAATACCATTATACTAGTAAAGGCAACACCAGAGACAAAAGTAGATATTTTTGCTGGCATAGAGCTAAAGATGTGTCATTATGAATTTTTTTTGAAAATGGAGATTAAGGGATACATGAACAGGAAAGTCAAAGAGACATGAATTATTGTTCAAAGCAATAGTTAGAAAGCCACAAAGTGTTATTCCATACCAAGGGACACTTGACCATCAGATCACTCAGCACCCTTTGCATCTGATACTTACATCGCATAATAATCCCTGTTTTTTATTTGTATGTGTTCTAATTAACACACTTACGTAAAATACTGATTCATGCAATTCTTTGGGTTGTAATCCAAATGGGATTGAACATTTATTCAAACAAATTCTGTTATCTAATTATGAGAAATATCTCCCCGAAAGAAAAATTGCCAGGATTAGTGTGACTCAGGATGATATTTAGAACCATAATTTTTCTCTGTTAGTTTCTTAGCAACCAGGAATTAATTAGAAGGATCTCTTCTTAAATGTCTAACTGCTTCTCAGACCTAAACACACAATTTGCGCAGATGGTCAGTCTGGAAATTTCTTGTAGAATTGTACAATAAATAGTAATCTTTAAGAAATTTGAGTTTCTGTAAAATACAAACAGCAGAGGTAATGGTTAATTGCATATACATCATTTTGATGATGAGCTCAAAGGTTTGGCTTTAGTTATTTTTCCTCAAAGAAACCAAAAATGTTTTTGTAAAGAGATTGTCTCTTTCCTAGTGTGTATTTTTGTTATCTTTGCCTAAACTCAGGTGCTTAAAGGTATGTGGATTATGTTTGAGTTCTATATTCTGTTGAATTTACCTATGTGTTTGATTTTTAGCCAGTACCACAATATTTTTATTATTATAACTCAATAGTATTACTTCCAATTAAGTATGACGATACTGACAGCCTTTTTCTTTTCTGCTTAGAATTTTTATGGCTATCTGGGGTCTTTGGGTTTCTAGATACATTTTAAGGATTTTAAAAAAATATTGTGTGAGTAGTTACTTGAAAAAGTTAAGAATTTTTTTTTTCAATCATAGGAATGGAGCCAAGATTCTCAGGTATAGCAGGCAAGCCCTCTTCCATCTATACATACTGCCAGCCCTCTGTGTATTTCTTATTTTGACATGAGAGCTAAGATTTCAGAATAGCCTTGGCTGCACTATGCAGTCCAAGATGGCCTTTACTTGGTGATCCTTCTTTCTCAGCTTGGAAAGTAGATGGGATTGCAGCCCGCACCATGAGGATTAGCTTATTTTGTACATAGATTTACTTATATTTCATATTAAATTTTCTTTGTTGATTATGTACCCTATTTTTTCACAAAATAAATTTTTACTTTCACTATATCTACCATCTAACATATATCTACATATCTACATATCTGTATTTCTTTCTTTCTTACTTTCTTTCATTCTTCCTTTCCTTCCTTCCTCCCTCCCTCCCTCCTTCCCTCCTTCCTTCCCTACCTCTCTCCTTTTCCTTCCTTCCTTCCTTCCTTCCTTCCTTCCTTCCTTCCTTCCTTTTCTTTCTTTCTTTCTTTCTTTCTTTCTTTCTTTCTTTCTTTCTTTCTTTCTTTCTTTCTTTCTTTCTTTCTTTCTTTCTTTCTTTCTCTCTCTGTCTATTTGCTGTTACTGATAATGAAGTTGTATATAAGCTCAATCGACATGAGGGATTTTTCTTTTAATAATTAATTCGTGAGGTTGTTTTATTCTCTTTCAATTAAATAATAACATCTGTAGTCATTGATATAACTACTGAAATCCACTCCCACATTTCTGGGACTTGGTTGACTAGAAAGTCATAAGCACGAAATGAGTTGTGCCCAAAATCAATAGTTGTTCTCACATACTATTGTCTCCAGTGTGATCTGCAGTAAGCTGATTTCAGCAGAGATGGTGTAACTTCACTTAATCACTTTTTTTTGTCCTAAAATCCATGGCAAAATAACATGTCTACATGTAAGTCAACATATGTTTTTTAATTTAATATTTGTTGATATTCCTCTCATTGAATGCTAGATGTATATATATGTGTATATATATATATATATATATATATATATATATATATATATATATATATATGTGTGTGTGTGTGTGTGTGTGTGTGTGTGTGTGTGTGTGTGCATGTGTGTGTGTGCCTGATGCATGCATATATACATGTGTGTGCATGTGTTTTCTTCAATATGAAGACTAGATATTAATGCCATCTCTCTCCCTCAGTTGCCCACCACCTTATTTATTGAGACAGTATTTTCTAATGAACTGAGTGCTTGCTGATTCAGTTATACTGGCTGTTCTTGCAGGTCTCCAGGGATTCTCAAATCTATGCTAGTACTGGGCTCACAGGCACTCCCTAATGTGTCCAGTTTTGTGCATAGGCACTAGGGATAGAGCTCAGGTTCTCATGCTTGTGTGGTAAACACTTTAGTGATTAAGCTATCTTCCCTATCTTAATGGTAAGATTTAATGAAAATCTAATTACTATGAATTATGTGCAAATCACACACACGATTGCAATTATGATAAAATCTAGCAAAATTAAGTCCAGTTGTTTATGAAAATATGCTTCATCTCCTTGTTCTGAGTGGAGAGGAATGTTTGATTTCCTTGTTCTTCCCATGTAGCTGTTTTCATGCACCAGTCTCTAGTCATTTTTTTGTGCAATTCCTCCATTTGGTAGATATAAAAGTGTCAGTGTGGCTCTAAGAGAAACTTTAAGATTGGGCATGTTTAGTAGGATACACAGGGCCAATGATGTGCATGAAGATATGTGATTTGAAAGCATTTATAACACAAAGGGTTTGAAGACATTAGCATTAAATGCATATATTCTTCCTGGAAGGAAGCATAGAAAGAAGTTGAAACCATTTTGGAGTTTCTCAGTCTTTACACTTGGCACTGGTTACCTTGTTTTTGTTGCTGTTTCTTATTCCTGTACTCTGTATTTTGTTGTAGCAAGTTAAAGGCAGGGATAACTCCATAAATTCCTTTATACCTTTAGTGCATAGCAAAGTCTCTTACAGAAAAACCAACACACTTTATACACAGGCAAAAAAGTTTTGTTTTGAATTGGTTTACAATTGGCTGGAGTCACGTGATCTTCCTTCATTTGAATGACAAATATAAAAAATTACATAAGGGCATCACATTTAGGAGTTTAGTTCTGTTTGTCCCAGGGGTCAGGTGTTGGGAGTTGAGGCCTGAGGATAGGACAGAGGTTGTTTTGAATTGCAAAGGAAGTGCTTCGGTCTTTACTAGCCTCATATGGCAACTATTTATACACATGGCATTTGATCCAGATTAGACTAGCTATGACCGCTCTTAGTCCTTTATTTCTATGCTTCAAGGCCCATGGGCTCCATATCCTTTAAAGGAACAGAGCGAAAGTGACGAATTACAGAGCTGGTTGGTAAGAAACAGCATACAACTGTGTCCACCTCACTTGTGATTCTCATAGCCCCATGAAACGTGAGCCCATTTTCACCTCTTTCCTAGATTTATCAGCTCATTTGAAAAATTTTACCTCGGTGTAGAAAATCTGTATCTAGTTGGGTAAGAAATTAGATAAGGGTAGAGAAGGAGTCTAATTTCCATGTCTATATTTACTAAATAATTGAGCTCTTCTGGTAAAGCAAGAGTTCTTTCTATTCTTTTGGGTTTAATAAAATAAAATAAAAACATTATAAACGAGAGTCCATGTTGTAAAATAGAGAAAGTATATAATATCTCCAACTACTTCATTTCCTCAGTATTTAAAATGAAATACTCATTGAAAGGATATCATTTGTGGCAGAGGCTAATTTATAGCATATTGAGTTTCTAGCTTAAAAACGTTGGGTGAGGGGTAGGGACATCCTTTTGGAGATAGAGTGGGGGAGAGAAGGTATGGGATATGGAATGGTCTGAGGGCAGACCGGGAGGGGGATAAAGTCTGGACTGTAAAAAAAGATTAAAGAATTAAAAAAAATCAAAATCCAAAAAAGTATTTCTAGATGGGTATAACTGGACACAAAAGACAAAACATTTGGTTTACCAACTGCCCATGTGTGCACTGAATCACTCCAGGACACCTGCTGATCCTCTTACTGCCTCCGTTGTTCTATTGACTTGTGGAGAAGGTGTCTTTCCTTTGGATATGACAGATAAAACTTATAACCCAAGATAAATGAGTGCCAGAGAAGAAAGCAGGGAAAACTCTTTTCTGAAACAATTAGCATTATTGTGGTAAGGGACACAATGGGTTGGAATTGAGTTTGTGTAAGAAGATGAAGCCCACTCAGCAACACCTGTGGGGCTTGGTGAGTGTGATAATGAACTAGCCAGTCCTCACTTATTTCAAGAATCAGCTTTGATAGGTCTTCCTTTATATGTTACTTGCCCTTTTTCTCTTACTGCCTTTAGTATTCTTTCTTTGTTTAGAAGGTAGACCCCAGAGAACCAAATAACCCTATTAAAAAGTGGGGTACAGAGCTAAACAAAGAATTTTCACATGAAGAACTTCAGATGGCTGAGAAGCACCTTAAGAAATGTTCAACATCATTAATCATTAGGGAAATGCAAATCAAAACAACCCTGAGATTTCACCTCACACCAGTCAGAATGTCTAAGGTAAAAAACTCAGGAGACAGCAGGTATTGGCGAGGATGTGGAGAAAGATGAACACTCCTCCACTGCTGGTGGAATTGCAAGATGGTGCAACCACTTTGGAAATCAGTCTGAAGGGCATGACACTTCCGGAGGAAACTGCTATACCACTCCTGGGCATATACCCAGAGGATTCCCTGGCATGCAATAAGGACACATGCTCCACTATTTTCATAGCAGCCCTATTTGTAATAGCCAGAAGCTGGAAAGAACCCAGGTGTCCCTCAATGGAGGAATGGATGCAAAAAATGTGGTATATTTACACAATGGAGTACTATTCATCCATTAGAAACAACGGATTTATGAAATTCTTAGACAAATGGATGGAGCTGGAGAACATCATACTAAGTGAGGCAACCCAGTCTCAAAAGATCAATCATGGTATGCACTCACTAATAAGTGGATATTAGCCTAGAAACTTTGAATACCCAAGACATAATCCACATATTAAATGATGCCCAAAAAGAACGGAGGAGTGGCCCCTGGTTCTGTAAAGACTCAGTGCAGCAGTATAGGGGAATACCAGAACAGGGAAGTGGGAAAGGGTGGATGGGGGAATAGTGGGAGGGAAGAGGGCTTATGGGACTTTCAGGGAGTGGGGAGCAAGAAAAGGGGAAATCATGTGAAATGTAAATAAAAAATATATCGAATAAATAAAAAAAAGAAAAAGAAAAAAAAGAATCAGGTTATTCTTTAGAAGAATACATTGATTTTAGTAGCAAATTCTTCAAGATTTTATAAGGTATATAAATTCTATAGTATATAAAATGAGAATTTTATAAAATTCTTATAAGAAAAGGTATAGTAACTTGGAGAAAAATACTGTAGATAATAATGGGGTAATTTTTTTCTCTTCAATGATGTAGCATTTCCATTATGTCTTGGAAAGATGAATTATTGGATTATAATCCTTAGCAACTAATTTTGATAGTGATAAATTCTGATGAATTAATATTCCTAATTATGTATTTTTTCAGTTTACTCACAGCTTTATTTTGTACATAAAATAACACAATTGTACACAAATATAAATGACTATGTATGAAATGTGTACATTAATAACAATTGCTAGTATCTCTGACTAATAACATCCTAGAAGTTGAAGTTATAACTAAAACCATGAACATATCATAGTACCTTTTTCTTTTAGTACTGTTATCTTAAAATCCTAGCTGCATATGCAAAACAGTTAGAAGTTTTATTTATTAGATTTGGCTAACAAAATAGAACATACATTTAAGGCAAGTAAATTCTTCAGATAAATGTGCACTATAACTTTTTAAAAACCATTTAACAATTTTTGAGGTCAAAATTTGCGTAGAGAATACAAAGATATAGTTAACCTTCTCTCTTTCTCCCACTCTAATAGAACCATTTGCTGCCTCTTACACGTGCTGTCTTTGGATGATGAAATTCATTATAATAATTCCTTTCATTTGTCCCTTCAATTTGACACTTTCCTGACTAAAATGACCTAGCATTACTTTTGTTCTTTATCAATACTTTCTCAAAAAGTAAATTTCAGAATAAATGTCCCTTTCCTGAATGTATCATTTATAGATTTTGTTTCTCTAACTCATTCATACTTTTCCTTCTTGACACTCTCATAATTTTATATCTATGTTTGTATTGAGCCTCAGCCACAATACCTGCTGTCTCCTGAGTTTTTTACCTTAGACATTCTAACTATTTACTAGCTAAAATTCAGTGTCCCTGAAGTTAGCAATGTTTCCAATTTGATGCCTACTATTCTCAATGCATAGAAGGATACATGTACAACACACATCAAATTTGTCACGAGTAAGATTAAGATATGAATAGATGAATTAGCAGATCTACTATAATCAAAAATACCTTCAGGGTTTTAAAGTGGTTTGGGATTTGTCTTATTTGTATGTGTATTTATACAAACCTATTTGATCAGAGTATTTTTATTTATCAACTGTTTAACCAAAAATCCTTATTATAAAATAGTAAAAACAAAATCAATGGCTTTTTGCTGTATTTAATTTCCTTTTTCCTACAAGAAAGATGAACAAGCAAATAAGTCTACTGCAAATTCTGTAATCATGTAAACAGCTCTCATATCCATAGACATTTGTAAACATGTAGTATATAAATACAGCAGATACATCTGTAATAGAAATTTTTTTTTGCAGAAATTCAGATAGTGTGCAAGCACTCAGAGACTAAAGGTTCATAGTGTTTTCAACAGAAGGAAACAGCATTTTCTGATGTGTACCCCAGGGACCTGTCTCAGTAGATCTAATGTCTATCACGGCACCATGGCAGTTGAAATTTAAATGAGGCAACACTGAGAAATTGTTTAATTTTTTTTGTAAATTATCTTTCTAGACTTTTGAACCCCATATAGCCACTGCTATACTGTTATATTCTGATTTTAAATAGTTTCCAAATGAGTAAAGGCATGATGGAGTGGGAGACAGCTACAACCAGAGGCTGTACATGACTCCTCATTTATCCCAGAATGTCAGCAGTGTTAGCGTTCCAGTTAGTAACATCCACTTTCCAATACTAAGTTGATTGGCTTCTTTAGAATGTAATAGACTGTTGCTAGAGGCCTCATCATTTGCATTCTACATCACTGAACTTGCTCTGTGTTCATAGATTACCCCCAGGGACATCTATAGTTGTTTTTTCCCTTTGGTTGTAGCTAATCACACAATACCCTTTCTAGAATCTTTTTCTATGGTCTCTAACTTAGAATCCTAATTGTAAGCATCTGTCCTATTTCATGGTTCCCAATCTTCTAATCTTGGGGAATCAATCATAATTCATTTGTTTTCAAGAACAACAAAAAAGAGACTAAATATTGTATCAGCTTGATATCTTAAATGCCAGAAGTGAGGTGAAGAGAGGGGGCCTTTTACACAAACTCATCAGTCATTTAAAGTGATTATTATCCCAACAATGCCCAGAACTTTCTTACCTCTTTCTTGTAACAACTAAGGAAATAAAAGTCTTTTTATATTGTGTCACTTAAGACTCCTGAGCTAAAAATAGTGTGTGTACATATGTTGGTAGTAGAGATTAAGGCAAGAGGTATGGATGTTGAAGTCACTGGATATGGTGACCTACATTTGTCCAATATTTGGCTTATGTGACTTCTAGGGTGATATGACACTGAAAGGCTGTGGCTATGGCTCTGTTCATGCATGGATGAAGGAAAGTGAGTTGTTGAGTATCCACACTGTACAGGCACATGGCAGATTGTGCCTATATTACACACAGCTTCAATTATTTGTCTCTCTTGGAGGAGGGAACAAAACTCAGACAAATTAAGTTGCTTTTATAATCACTCCATGATTTTGCCTGTTTTCCCTCTTGTAGCATCTATAAAGTGCTCTTTCACAACACAGGATCTTTTTTTTTTTAAACTGAAAATAAGGACTCTTATTTAAAAGAGCACATCTCCTAAGTTTATGATACAGAAACAGCTCCTGATGTCTGGTTAGAAATCACGAAGCTGGGAGAGGCTTGCAGACATCTGTAGGGCCTCAGATTTCAAGGAGGAAAGCAGAGGAGATGTGAAACTTATATCTGGCATAGTTTATTCACAAAGAGAGAATCTGTAGCAAGGTGGCTGAAACACACAAACTACAGGCCCAGAGAAGTCCCAGAGAAGCCAGCAATGCAACCACTCTGGAAGATGAACATCTAGTAGAAATATTAATGATTCCTTTAAACATGAAAGTATAATTACGTCTTACAAGTTCCTTCATTCTTCAGATACATGCTGTTCCTTCTCCAGATTTAATCGAATGGCAACTAGAAATTCTTGAGAGTAGAACTTAGAGGGTTTTTTATGAATCCTATGAGAATTTCATACATTCACTCCACCCTCCCCAGCTCCTCTTACATTCACCTCCTTTTGCCTACACACTCAAGTTTTTGTTCTCATTTTTTTAAAACCCAATTTCTGCTGCCTATAGAGTTTAGGATGTGACAAAGTAACTTATTCACCTGAATTTTTGTCATCTATGAGGCTTACTGCTGAATAAGCTCACCCTTTTAACTCTCTCTCTGAACTCCAGCTAGCTCGTTCAACTTGGTTGTCCTTGCTCAAACTCCTCTTCAAGCTGACTGATTTAGTCAGTTTTCTCTCGGCTTCTGACTGAATTGCTCTGCTTGGCCTAATAGTAACTCTGGCAATCTGTTCTAATCTTCTGGATCCTTTTTATTCTCTGGCTTCAACTGCCTCTGCTGACCTGCTCTGAGTTTGTGATCATGAACTAACGAAGGAACTCAACTACACTGCACTGCACTCACTGCACTGACTTCCAATTGCCCGAGTCAACGCCACTGCACTGAATTCAACAGGCTGAAGAGAACTGACTGACTTTCTCCCTGTAATTTTAATTCATTTAAATTTAACTAATACTTATACCATTAAAGAGATAGGAGGTGTATACTGAAGCAAAAACCTGCTAGCTCAGTAAGGTAGTTTTATTTTCTGAACCACATAGCATATATCTACATATAAGCCTGATTCTACAACTAAACTGCTGGCTCTTTAGAAATCTCTTTCTATCTGTATCATTCTACAGAGCTAGCCTGCCTTTCTCTTGAGTTCCTGCATTCTGAAGAGAGGGTTCCTTAGCTCTCTCTCCTAGAATACTATTTCACCTACATCCTTCTATCTGCCTCTTTGCAGTTCCTGCACATCCAAAGAGAGAATCCCTCTTACCCAGAGCTCCTTCTATAATGCTCCTCCAACCCAAAAGAGAGCCAAAAGAGAGAGCTGTCAAAGATCCAATTGCTGTCAAAGAAGTCTCTAGCTCTTCCCCTACATCCTTGGCAGGCTGAACCAAGTTACCATCATCGATATCATGTGTGTGTGGGCAGGCTCCAAGCCAAGCAAGTAGGGGACAAACTATTTTATCCTTAGAGTGGGGATATCTCAAAGTCACTTAGTTGACTTTAGCTCTAGTCACAAAATAAGACCACAAGACCTCTCCCAAGCAACTTGTTGTAAAATAGGCAGGAACTTTCCATTCTTTATTACTCTTATCTACAGAGGCTTTTACCAGCACACCCAAACTGCATCTCTGCAGGACACATCTAACTGCATCTGCCAAATGCAATATCTCTTTTTTATGTACAATAAAATATCCTGTAATAACTCCCTATACTGCTCTTAAATAGCTTGTCTTTCCTGTTCTGTTCTCATGAGAGGTGGGCATATCCTAACTCTGTCACATATCTTTCTCTGACTACTCACTTTGTTCCTCAATTCAACATTATTGTTTGTTATTAAAGGTATGTACTAAGCGTATGTCTGTATTCTAGCCAGAGCAGCCACAACCAACCAGATCCCCCAAAGCACTCAGGGACTAAACCACCAACCAAAGAGTACACATGCGGGTAATCATGGCTCCAGCTGCACGTGTAGTAGAGGATGGCCTTATCAGATATTACTGAGAAGGGAGCCCCTTGGTCCAGTGGAGGCTCAATGACCCAGGGTAGGGGAATTCTAGGGTACTGAGGCAGAAAGGAATGGGTGGACAGGTCAGAGAGTACCCTCATAGAAGCAGGGGAGGATGGAGGTTATAGTGGGTTTGTAGAGGGGAAGCTTAGAAAGAGGATAGCATTTGAAATGTAAATAAATCCTCTACAAGGCTGTATGGTGATCCTCTTGAGCATGGTTGAGTGAGTACCAAGGGCTACACTCTTAAAGGGAACTTACTCATCATCTCTATTCTGAAACTTTTATCTTGAGCTTGTGCCCACTGTAGCGATACAAATGCACTCATGCAACTGCCCTGTTGTGTTCAGAAAAATCTGTTGATTATTCTGTTTCATTTTCCTTGCTGATCCATAAGCATTAAAAGGGGAGGCATGGGGTATGCTTGCCCTTCATTCTTTGAAACTTGATCAGTTCAGGGCTTCTGTATTAATTGAAATAAATTGCAAAAAGAATCCCCTTTGATGACAATTGAGTGATACACTGATCTGAGTTGAAGAGTAAGTCATTAATATTCAGTTTCACACCGTCTATTTAGGACAATAATAGTCATGGGTTTTCTGCTAGGGCTTCTGACCCGTCTTGCCCATAACATCAATGTCACATGGTCTTGACCCTGATGGTGATGTCAATAGGTTCTCTCTTGTAGAATGAACATAAATCCAACCAGAAACTGATTGATTGCTTACATGATATTCATGCCACTATACACAAAAGTGACTGTATTTTACTTTGCTGGTCATGCAGGATTCACAGTTAAGAATAAAGATTTCAGGGTAGAGTAGGGACTAAAAGGAATGATAACTAACTCTTATGTCTTCTTTGAAAAATACTAGAGAATCTTCCATATGTATGTATATATATATATTCATAGGGAAGATTTTCTAATATATATGTTTTTAAAAATCTCTGTATACATCTACGTTGTATATATAGTTTAATTGGGGTAATCTTATAATGATGTAACAATGCTCCTCATAGATTACATAGGCTAACAAATCAAAAGGCCAGTGTCAGGAATTTGTTGCCTATTTTGGAGTTGATGGCCAGTGAATTTCTACAGCTCTCAAACATAACAAGCTATTGCAAGTGCTTTGGATTACCCTGTAGGACTTGATAGTACGTCCCTGGTCCCTGTTGCTGAGGGCATAACATACTTGAATCACAGGACATGAACAAAATTCAAGCTGGCATTTACTTGGAAGCTTCATCTATACTGCCTAGCTTCTTACTGGAAGGTGCTATGCATACTACTGGAGGAGAAAAGAATTAAAAAAAAATTTAAAATTATTATTAGGGGTTTCTTCCAACCTTTATTTTTTTATCTATATCAAAATTCTAAAATTTTTAGAATCCATGATACTAGGTAATAAAATATTTTTCTTTCTCTAAAATAATGATTTGGGAGTATAAAATTAGTTGTAAGCTGCTCATATATGAAATAAATTCATCTAAAGACATATCAAGGTTCAAACATGCCTTTTAAAACATTTCTTTGCAGTTTCCTTTAAATGGAGCTTTGGACTTACATAGAAGTGTTTAATCAGCCCTGAAGACTGTAGACCACAAGAACTCTAATTGATTAGGCTTCCTTGTATACACTCTTTACAATGGGATCAGGGAAGCTTCTGATTCACAGCTACACGTGTGACCTAAGGCTGCATTTACAGTCACTACATTCCAAAAGAATCATGTAATTCGCCAATGCCCATCAGGCACTGGGATGCACTGCTTATAGAATTTCATGATCTTTCCCTTCCTGTCACTCTTCTTGCAGTGTAGTCTTTTCTTTTGTATTTTGCTTTGCATTCTCCTTAACATCCAGCCAAATGCATGGGGACTCTCTGCATTCAATCTTTCTAGTACGTTTCTTTCATAGACTTTGGAATGTTCTCATTTTGCCCTCTATAACATTGAATCACTTTGCAGGTTAGTATTATGTTAACTTGACACAATTTATCTGAGAGGAGGGAACCTCAATTATAAAAAATGCCTTCAAAAGATTAGGCTATAAGCAAACCTATAGAGCATTTTCTTAAACAGTGATTGATGGAGGAGGGCCAATCCAATGTTTGTGGTGCTGTCTCTGGACTGGGAATCTAGGGAAAACAGGATGAGTAAGCCAGTCAGTAGAATTTGCCATGGTCTCAGCATCATCTCCAGCCTCCAGGTTTTTGCCCCCTTTGAGTTCCTGTCCTGATTTCCTTTGTTGATGGATGTGTAAGCCACATAAACCCCGTTACCCAACTTGCATTTTGTTTTCATTGCAGTAATATACATCCTAACTAATGCAATGACTGTCATGTTCATATTTTCATTTAGGTTTTCCCCTTTGTTTCTATCACCTGTGTTCTTTGCTAATTTACACAGTCTTTAAATACCTAAACACACTAAATTTCTGACAATGCTTCATGCTATTTTGACTGCATGATGGTCCTGTGGATAACTTTGCCCTACCTTTCTGTGAGCCACCTATTTTCTATTATGACTCCAGAACACATGTTTCAGCCTGCACGTTCCCTGCTGTTTCCAAAGGTGGTTTCTGTTGAATGGACTTCTGCAGTCCTTTGTTCTCTGAAATTCACTGAGAGTCAGTCTAAAGTTCCCTTGTTGAAGCAGTCTCTAACACGGTCTCTATTTCTTGTGTACAATAGTGGCTGTGTCTTTAACTAGGCAGGAAAAAAGGTAGCACTCCCCTTTCTTCCCTAAATTTGTCAGTTCTTTGTAGTCATTCCTTTCAGAATACTTTTTTTGATGCCTCCTCCTCAGTCCTTGCTGCCACTGTCATGGGCTTGTCCCTCTGTTTCTTTGTACTATCATTTCTGTCTTGTCTCTTCTCATGTGGTCACATAGGTACTCTTCCCCTAAAAGTTGCAACTCTCCCATCTTCAACATATTATCTAGTTAATTATGTATTTTTATGTAAAGTGAGTAAATCAAAACAAGAAATAAAAGGAAGACCGGCCAGTAGAGGTTTTGATTATAGATATAAGGGAGAGCACAGGCAGTGACCAAAGTATCTGGAATGGCTCAAACTGAACCATGCTCTGAGAGGAGAAGAGGGGAGGGGGGACAAGCAGGAGGAGAGAGAAGAATCTGAAGCTGAAGGGCCAGAAGAAAGCCATCAGATCACTTTGTAATGGCTGGGCTATATAGGTTACACAGGGCAGAGCAGCTGGAGGACAGGACCCAGCTTTGAGATGTTAAGCCAACAGTATGATCATTGTAATTAACAAATAATAGTGTCATTTTTTCAAGACACTGGTGCTTATTGAATCCAGGCCCAGCCTGGCCTACCATTCAGAATGAAGGGCCAAGGGAAGGCAAAGGTTAAAAAACTGCTTTAATGGAAATGTCTGTCCCCCAATACACCATCCAGGATGGGGTAGATATGACAGGGGCTGGCCCCAAGACAATACTGAACCTGTAGTCATTACCAAAATATACATCTGTCACCATAAAAAACTGCTGCACCACCTTAGCTATACAGGTATAAATTCATAAATATTTACACACTTCCATGCCTTTCACAGAACCAGGATGCAGGGAACCCCTCCTATAGAAACAGGCTAGGGTGGAAGTGGGGGTCAGGGAGGAACATTAAGACCTAGAGGTCAGCTCCTCAACTGGGCATAGTCAGAGATGGGCAGAAAACAAAACTTTGGTCCAAACTTTGAAGATAGAAACCCTCAAAGATTTTCTCTAGGCCCCGCAACAGTGTCTTTTTTTCATGAAAGCTTTCCAAAGACCTTATTCTTGGCCAACTTAAGCATGCTACATAATATTTTCCTGTGTGGACTGCTCCTTCTTTTTGGTGTTTTATATTCTTATTTTTCTTTTTTTAATTAGATAATTTCTTTATTTACATTTTAAATGATATCCCCTTTCCGAGTTTACCCTCCAAAAACACCCTATGCCATTCCCCTTCCCATTGCTCACCAACCCAGCCACTCCTGCTTCCATGTCCTGGCATTCCTCTATACTGGGGCATCCCTTCTTCTCAAGGCCAAGGGCCTCTCCTCCCATTAATGTCCAACAAGGCCATCCTCTGCCGCATATGCATCTGGAGCCACGGGTCCCTCCATGTGTACTCTTTGGTTGGTAGTTTTGACCCTGAGAGCTCAGGGGGGATGGTTGGTTCATATTGTTGTTCTTTCTATGGGGCCGAAAGCTACTTCAGTTCCTTGAGTCCTTTCTCTAGCTTCTCCAATGGGGACCTTGTGCTCAGTACAATGGTTGGCTGAGAGCACCCACCTCTGTATTTCTCAGATACTGGCAGAGCCTCTCAGGAGACTGCTATGCTATATCAGGCTCCTGTCAGCAAGTGCTTGTTGGCATGCACATTAGTGTCTGGGTTTGGTGACAGTATATAGGTTGTATCCTCAGGTGTGGCACTCTCTGGATGGCCTTTCTGTCAATCCCTGCCCCACACTTTGTCTCTGTATCTCCTACCATGGGTATTTTGTTCCCCCCTCTAAGAAGGACTAATCCACACTTTGCTCTTCCTTCTTCTTAAGTTCTGTTTGGTCTGTGAGTTGTATCTTGGATATTCCAAACTTCTGGGCTAATATCCACTTATCAGTGAGTGCATACCATGTGTGTTCTTTTGTGACTGGGTTACCTCACTCTTGATATTTTCAAGTTCTAAATATTTGCCTAAGATTTTATTGAATTCATTGTTTTTAATAGTTGACTAGTATTCCATTGTGTAAATGTACCACATTTTCTGTATCCATTTCTCTGTTGAGGGACATCTGAGTTCTTTCCAGCTTCTGGCTATTATAAACAAGGCTGCTTTGAACACAGTGGAGCATGTGTCCTTATTACACATTGCAGAATCTTCTGGGTATATGCCAAGGAGTGGTATAGCTGGGTCCTCCAGTAGTACTTTGTCCAGTTTTCTGAGGAACTACAAAATGATTTCCAGAGTGGTTGTACCAGGTTGCAATCCCACCAGCAGTGGAGGAGTGTTCCTTTTTCTCTAAATCCTTGCAGAGATGGATGTCCACACCTGCTGTCTCCTGAGTTTTGGATCTTGGCCATTCTGACTTGTATAAGGTGGAATCTCATGGTTGTTTTGATTTGCATTTCTGCGATGACAAGGGATGTTGAACATTTCTTTAGGTGTTTCTCAGCCATTAGCTACTCCTAAGTTAAAAACTCTTTGTTTAGCTCTGTACTCCATTTTTTAATAGGGTTATTTGGTCCTCTGGAGTCTAACTTCTTGAGTTATTTGCATATATTGGATATTATCCCTCAATCAGATGTGGAATGGGTAAAGATCTTTTCCCAGTTTTTTAGTTGCCATTTTGTCCTATTGACAGTGTCCTTTGCCTTACAGAATCCTTGCTAATTTATGAGTTTTTTTGATCTCAGAGCATAAACCATTGGTGTTCTGTTCAGGAAATTTTCCCCTGTGCCCATGTATTCTAGACTCTTCCTCACTTTCTCCTCTATCAGTTTTAGTGTATCTAGTTTTATGTGAAGGGCCTTGATCCACTTGAACTTGAGCTTTATACAAGGAGATAAGAATGGATTGATTTGCAGTTTTTACATGCTGACCACCAATTAAACCAACACCATTTAAAACTACTCTCTTTTTTCTACGGGGTGTTTTAGCTCCTTTGTCAAATATCAAGTGACCATAGGTGTGTGGGTTCATTTCTGGGTCTTCAATTCTATTCCATTGATCTACCTGCCTGTCTCTGTACCAATACCATGCAGTTTTTATTACTCTTGCTCTTCAGTACTGCTTGAGGTCTGGAATACTGATTCCCCCAGAAGTTCTTTTATTGTTGAGAATAGTTTTAGCTATCCTGGCTTTTTTGTCACTTGAGATGAATTTGAGAATTGCCTTTTCTAACTCTAGGAATAATTGAGTTGGAATTTTGAAGGTAATTGCAATGAATCTGTAGATTGCTTTTGGCAAGATGGCCATCTTTCCTATATTAATAATGCCAGTTCACGAGCATGGGAAATCTTTCCATCTTCTGAGGGCATCTCTGATTTCTTTCTTCAGAGACTTGAAGTTCTTGTCATACAGATCTTTCACTTGTTGTTTAGAGTCACACCAAGATACTTTATATTATTATGACTTTTATGTAGGGTTTCATTTCCCTAATTTCTTTCTTAGTCTGTTTATTATTTTGAGTATAAGAAGGCTACTGATTTGAGTTACATTTATATACAGCCACTTTTTCTGAAGTTGTTTATCAGCTCTAGGAGTTCTTTGGTGGAATTTCTGGGGTCACTTAAATATACTCTCATATCATCTGCAAACAGTGATAGTTAGACTTCTTCTTTTCCAATTTGTATCCCTTTGACCTCTTTTTGTTGTCTAATTGCTCTAGCTAGAACTTCAATCACTATATTGAATAGATGTGGAGAGAGAGGGCAGCCTTGTCTAGGCTCTGATTTTAGTGGGATTGCTTCGAGTTTCTCTCAACTAACTCACCTCAACTATCTCATCAAACTGAATGATGGTGGGTACAGGTTTGCTGTATATTACTTTTACTATGTTTAAATATAGGCCTTGAATTTCTTATTTTTCCAATACTTTTAACCTGAAGGAATGCTGAATTTTGTCAAATCCTTTTTTAGCATCTAATGAAATGACCATATGTTTTTTTTTTCATTGAGTTTGTTTATGTAGTAGATTACATTGATGGATTTCTGTATATTAAACCATCTCTGCATTCCAAGGATGAAGCCTACATGATCACAGTGAATGATCATTTTGATGTGTTCTTCGATTCAGTTGTCAAGAATTTTATTGAGTATTTTTGCATTGATATTGATAAGGGAAATTGGTCTGAAGTTCTCTTTCCTTGTTGGATTTTTGTGTGGTCTTGGTACCAGCTATTTGTGGCTTCATAGAAAGAGTTGGGTAGTGTTCCTTCTATTTCTATTTTGTGGAATAGTTTGAAGAGTATTGGTATTAGGTCTTCTTTGAAAGTCTGATAGAATTCTGCACTAAAATCATCTGGTCCTGTTCTTTGTTGTTGTTGTTGTTGTTGTTGTTGTTGTGAGACTTTCAATGACTGCTTCTCTTTTTCAGGGTTATGATACTGTTTAAATGTTTTTTTTGATCCTGATTTAACTTTAATATTTGGTATCTGTCTAGAAAATTGTCCATTTCTTCCAGATTTTCGAGTTGTGTTGAGTATAGGCTTTAGTAGTAGGATCTGATGATTTTTTTGAATTTTCTCAGTTTCTGTTGTTATATCTCCCTTTACATTTCTGATTTTGTTAATTTGGATACTGTCTCTGTGCCCTGTAGTTAGTCTAGCTAAGGTTCATCTATCTTTTTGATTTTCTCAAATAACCAGCTCCAAGTTTTGTTGATTCTTTGTATAGTTCTTTTTGTTTCTACTTCGTTGTTTTCAGCCCTGTGTTTCATCATTTCCTGTCATCTACTCCTCTTGAGTGTATTAACTTCTTTTTGTTCTAGAGATTTCAGGTGTGCTGTAAAGCTACTAGTGTATGCTCTCTCCAGTTTCTTTTTGGATGCACTCAGAGCTATGAGTTTTCATTGTAGCACTGCTTTCATTGTGTCCCATAGGTTTGGGTATGCTGTGCCTTCATTTTCATTAAATTCTAAAGTTTTTGATTTGTTTCCTTATTTCTTCCTTGACCAAGGTATCATTAAGTAAAAGTTTGTTGACTTTCAATGTTTATGTGGGTTTTATGTTTTTTGTTTTCTTTTGGTTTTGTTATTGAAGGCCAACCTTAGTCCTTAATGATATGATAGGGTACATGGAATTATTTCAATCTTCTTATATGTGCTGAAGTCTGTTTTGTGATAGATTATATGGTCAGTTTTGGAGAAGGTACCATGATGTGCCAAGAAGAAGGTATACTCTTTTGATTTAGGATGAAATGTTCTATAGATATCTGTTAAATCCATTTGGTCCATAACTTCTGTGAGTTTCACTGTGTCTCTGTTTAGTTTATGTTTCCCTGATCTGTCCATGGATGAGAGTGGAGTGTTGAAGTCCCCTGCAATTATTGCGTGAGGTGTAATGTGTGCTTTGCGGCTTAGTAAAGTTTCTTTTATGAGTGTGGGTGCCCTTGCATTTGGAACATAGATGCTCAGAATTGAGATTTCTTCTTGGTAGATTTTTTTCTTTGATGAGTATGAAGTTTCCTTCCTTATCTTTTTTGATGACTTTTGGAGGTATCCCTCAACAGAAGAGTGGATGCTAAAAATGTGGTGTATCTACACAATGGAGTACTATTCAGCCATTAGAAACAAAGAATTCATGAAATTCTTAGGCAAATGGATGGAGCTAGAGAACATCATACTAAGTGAGGTAACCCAGACTCAAAAGGTGAATCATGGTATGCACTCACTAATAAGTGGTTATTAACCTAGAAAACTGGAATACCCAAAACCTAATCCACACATCAAATGAGATACAAGAAGAAAGCAGGAGTGGTCCCTGGTTCTGGAAAGAACCCAGGTATCCCTCAAGAGAAGAGTGGATGCAAAAAATGTGGGGGTCCAGAAAAGGGGGAATCATTTGAAATGTAAATAAATATATCAATAAATTCAAAAAAGAATTAAATGCCCCCCCCCAAAAAAAAGAATGGCTACTCCAGCTTGTTTCCTAGGACCATTTGCTTGGAAAATTGTTTTTAGCTTTTTACTCTGAGGTAGTATTTGTCTTTGACATTGAGGTGCATTTCCTATATGCAGAAAAATGCTGGGCACTGTTTATGTATCCAGCCTGTTACTTTATTTCTTTTTATTAGATAATTGAATCCTTTGATGTTAAGAGATATTAAGGAATAGTGATTGTTCCTTCCTGTTATTTTTGATGTTATTTTTATGTTGTATGCTTATCTTCTTTAGGGTTTATTAAAAGAAGATTACTTTCTTGCTTTTTCTATGGTATAGTTTTCCTCTTTGTGTTGATGTTTTTCATCTATTATCCTTTGTAGGTCTGGATTTGTGGAAAGGTATTGTGTAAATTTGGTTTTTTCATAGAAAAAAACATCTATGGTAATTGAGAGTTTTGCTGGGTATAGTAGTCTGGGCTGGCATTTTTGTTCTCTTAGGGTCTGTATTAGAGCTGCTCCAGATCTTCTAGTTTTCATGGTCTCCACTGAGAAATCTCGGGTAATTCTGTTAGGTCTGCCTTTATTTGTTACTTGACCTTTTTCCCTAACTGCTTTTAATATTCTTTCTTTGTTTAGTGCACTTGTTGTTTTGACTATTATGTGATGGGAGGAATTTCTGTTCTGGTTTAGTCTATTTGAGGTTCTGTAGGTTTCTTGTATGTTCATGAGCATATCTTTCTTTAGGTTAGGGAAGTTTTATAATTTTGTTGAAGATATTTCCTGGCCCTTAAGTTGGAAATCTTTGCTCTCTTCTATACCTATAATCCTTAAGTTTGGTCTTCTCATTGTGTCCTGGATTTCCTGGATGTTTTGGGTTAGAAGCTTTTTGCCTTTTGCCTTTTCTTTGACTCTTGTGTTTTCTATGATATCTTCAGCACATGAGATTCCCTCTTTTATCTCTTGTATTCTGTTGTTGACTGAATACAATTCTGTTATGACTCCTGATTTCTTTCCTAGGTTTTCTATCTCCAGAGTTGTCTCCCTTTGTGATTTATTTCTTGTTTCTACTTCCATTTTTAGATCCTCGATGGTTTTGTTCAGTTCCTCTACTTGTTTTTATTTTCCTGTAATTCTTCACTTGATCTTAGCCAAAAGGCCGAGAAGTGTTTTTTCCTGTAATTCTTTAAGGAATTTTTGTGTTTCCTCTTTAAGGGCTTCTACCCATTGACCCATGTTCTCCTGTATTTCTTTAAGGGAGTTAATTTATGTCGTTCTTGAAGTCCTCTATAAGCATCATGATATGTGATTTCAAATCTAAATATTGCTTTTCAGGTGTGTCGGGGTAACCAGGGCTTGCTGTTTTGGGAAAACTGGGTTCAGATGATGCTGTCTCGCCTTGGTTTCTGTTGGTAATGTTCTTGTGTTTGCCTTTTGCCATCTGGTTATCTCTGATGTTAGCTGTTCTTACTGTCTTTGACTGTGGCTTATCTGTACTGCAAGCCTGTGTATCAGTACTCATGGAAAACCTGTTCTCTACGGGAAAAATTTTGTATGGAGAGATGTGGTACAGTGTCACCCCAGGTGTGCAGACAGAAACCAGAAAATCCTGTCCCTAGCTCTGATCCTTGAGTCCTGGGTCCTGATGGCTCTGGGAAGGTCCCTCTTGAGCCAGGAATTTGAAGAGAAGTAGTGGTCTTACCTGTGTATGCAGGTATGTAAGCATTCCTGGAAGGGCAGCTCTCTTGTGGTGGTATTTGTGTATGTAGTTCTGTGTCCCAGGATCAGTTCTGGACATAGAAATCAGAAGACTCCTGTCTCAGGCTGCCCCTGGTTTATTGTGTCCTCAGGGTTTTGGATGGGTTCCTCTGAGCAGTGGGTGTGGTCCTACCTCTATTCTCAGGCCTGTCTGCATTCATGGGAGGTTAGCTATCTCCCTGTGCCACCTGGGTATGGAGCTCTTCGGCAGAGGATGGTCCCTAGCCGGAGACAGAAACTAGAAGGCTCCCACCTGAATTTTCAGGCAGGTTCCTCTCAGCAGCAAGGGTGGTCCTCCTTCTGCTCCTAAGCCTGCCCACACTCCTGAGAGGTTAGCTATCTCCCTGTGCCACCTGGGTATGGAGCCCTGTGACAGAGAATGGTGCCCCTCCAGTGTTTTATATTCTTTCCCCACCTTTTCATATCTCCATTTTACTGTAAGGCTCAGGTGAGATGCTACCTTCTTCATCTAGTCATCCTGAGTCAGACCAGAAATAAGCAGTGCTTGATTTTTATTGTGTTTCTTGTATCTGGTGAACTGAATCACTCATTTCATTCAAAGCAACAATATTGTTAATTTCATGCATGCTCTCCTCTTCCAATTATAAGAATATTATATTAAGAACTGAAAATTGTTCAAGGCATGGGGAAATTCCTAGAGTCAAGCAATGGAATCATGGGGGGAATAATAGAAGTTTTTAGTATTTCAGATGATATTAAGATGGCTGTGGATTGATCTGAAGAGTTGATATTGTTTTTAGAATTTGTATGCATCGTACAAAGTGGTAATGGCCTTTAATGAATTCTATAATTGTAATCACTTGCATCCAGTAAGTGGGATATATCATCCTTTGAGATGTTGGCTTTACATAGAGTATTTATCATGATGAGATCAAGAAGAAGTAATTACAGCAAACTTTTAGGAATAATGCTAGTGATTGGAATGATAATTTTATACTACAGAAGGTAAAGGAGGAACAATGTGAAGGCCCTATCTATATGAATGAACTGGGCATCACTCCTTACAGACATGTTATAGTCAATGGAGAAAAGTTTGATGTTTTGTTTTGAATTTCTACTGTTTAAATTTTATAGAATTGTGTGTGGCATTTATATTTCTTAGTAGCATTCTGCTTCGAAGCATAATGAGTTTGATGAATATTGAAATATTATATTTTGAAAAAGTATATTTGAGATCTATATACATACTTTTATTCATGTGTATGTATATATTTTTATATGGGTGTGTGAAGTTACCTGAGGATGCCAGAGAGGATATTAAATTATCTGGAAATGGAATGATAGGGTATTCTTGGCCTCCTAACATAGGTTCTGTAGAAAGCATTCTTTAATTGCTGAATTCCCTTGCAGCCCCTTGGAGATTATTTGTAAATGTGAGTTAATTTAGAAATGAGATGTCCTACATAATATTCTCTTTGACTTAGAAACTTTTATTTAATAAATTTATTTTCTATATTCTTTGTTTACATTCCAAATGATTTCTCCTTTCCCGGATCCCCCCCTCCCCATATGTCCCATAAACATTCTTCTCTCCATCCATCCTCCAATCACTTCCCTCCTTTTTTCTCTGTCCTTACATTCCCCTCCAATGCTAGATCAATACTTTCCAGGATCAGGACCCTCTCCATACTTCTTCATGGGAGTCATTTGTTATGCGATTTGTGCCTTGGGTATTCAGGGCTTCTGGGATAATTAATATCCACTTATCAGAGAGTTCATTTCATGTGTATTCTTTTGTGACTGGATTACCTCACTTAGGATGATATTTTCCAGATCAAACCATTTGCCTAAAAATTTTGTGAATTCATTGTTTCTAATTGCTGAGTAGTATTCCATTGTGTAAATATGCCACATTTTCTGTATCCATTCCTCCTTTGAGGGGCATCTGGGTTCTTTCCAGCTTCTGGCTATTATAAATAAGGCTGCTATGAACATAATGGAGCATGTGTCTTTATTACGTGCTGGGGAATCTTTTGGGTATATGCCCAGGAGAGGTATAGCAGGGTCCTCCAGAAGTCTCATGTCCAGTTTTCTGAGGAACCACCAGACTGATTTCCAAAGTGGTTGTACCATCTTACGGCCCCACCAGCAGTGGAGGAGTGTTCCTCTTTCTCCACATCCTCGCCAACACCTGCTTTTGACTTAGAAACTTAATGCCAAAAAAATAAATCTTGTTTTTATACTGGTGCTACTAAGGTAAATTATTTTCTTCAGTAAAAACCAGAATATGAAGGAGAGTTGGTTTTCTTTAGGGATATGGTCATGTGTAAGTTGAGCATGCTCCTGTGAATGGCCTCATACTCATGTATATAGGAGACAGTCATAATTCAGTTTATATATAATTCAGTGATGAATATGATCTAAGTATATGGTATGTATATATGAGTCTCAAGAATTAAAAGAAAGTATTAGAGTTAAGAAATAGAGTGTAATATGACATTGATGTTAGAGTTATGAAGTAGCTATGAAAATAATTTAATTGTTCACCACATCATGATAAACTTTATTAAATGGTCAATTAATAGAATTAGAAAGGTTGAGAACCATCTAGAATCTAACTTTGATATGAACTGTAATGTAAATATCTGTGTTCTGAGGTGGTATTAGGTGATCCTGTGAAAACATCATTTAACCTCCAAAGGCATTCTGCCCCACAAGTTGACAACCATTGAAGATGGGCAGTCACTGGACTGTTTAGAACTGTAATGACGGGGCTTAGGAAGTGTTTCAGGTCTAGACCATTTCAGTTGCATCAAAGAGAAAAAAAAAAACCTCCTCTGTGTATCTGAGGATTGTCCAGTCCCATCTAGAGTGCTTGGACAAAACTCATGAAGCTTAATTTAGTGGGAAAAATCCAACTTTTTAACCTCCCCAACTGTGCTTTATGCCCTTATAATTACTTGATTCATTTTCTTGAAGCTAATACCCTATTTCTGTAATAAAGGCAATTTCTAAATTTCTCTCATATTATTGAATGCCTGCTGATTTCAGATGCAATGAACTCCTTCCATTATAAAAATTTTAAGATTTCCATTTGAAATGTCAAAATGCCAGTACTTTTCATGTTATTTTCCTCCTCCACCAAAACATTGATTTTTAGAGCTGCAAATGATTGTGGATGTGATGGAATTAGTTCTTAGAAGGTTGTCTCCATGGAGAGAGGATAAGTCTAATGGAATGAGCATAATAATATTTATGTGCACCAAGCTGGGAATGTAGGTTTGCTTTAAAAGACTTGTAGGATTGATATGTTTTGAACATTTCTTTTAAGTCTTAATTTATAGCAGGTGGGTGGTTAGTAAATGTATATCATGATAAATATGTTTTTAGACAGGATAGTGTATGCACATACTTTAAATTGTATTTTGCTTAAATATACATGTGAAACATCTCTTTTATTTAGAACTTTTTATATTATGTAAAATTTCTTCTACTAAAGAGTGTATCTACAAGAGCAGTGAATTATATTCTATGACATAACTCTAATTGTACCAGGCAACTTCACTTTATTTCCTCCATTTGTACCACATAAAGTTGGAAAATGTCCTTAGATGAATTGTTCTCAGTAGCAGAGGGGTTTTTATTTATGGAAATGATATTATGCTGCCTATGTTCTTAGATTTTTTTTAATTTTTGTGTGCATACTAAAAGAAAAGCCTATTTTAATATCTGCTGAGAGTTAAAAATAACTGTATAAAAACAAAAAGATTTATAGTGAGGTCAGTTCTCATTATTTTAAGGAAAATCACAAATCCAATTATTATAACAAATTTTATGTGAAACAAAATACAAAAAAAAATATCTACTATTAGGTTACAAATCAGGTGATAATGTTTTACTTATAGTAGGCTTTGCTTATTTGGATTTTAGTTTGTTTGTGACAGGGTATCAGAATAGCACAGGTTTTCCTACACCTCACTAAGTAGCTCAAGGCTGGTCTTGACCATACACCATTTTGCCTTCTTCTATTTTCAAGTCATTAGCCCCCAAACCTGGCTGGTACAAATTTTTAGTAAACATACACACACACACACACACACACACACACACATATATATACACACACACACACATATATACACACACACACACACACACACAAATATACACACAAAGACACATACCCACAGATATACACACAAACACACACATACACACATACATACAGACACACAGAGACACACACATACACCCCCCCCCCCCCCCGCACACACAGACACTGAATTTTGACAAATGAATATTCTACCTTGGCATGAGTATTATTTTGAGCTAAGGACCCTTGAAAAACAACAGATGCAAGAAAGGCATTGAATTCTCCATTTTAGGGAATAAAAAACTCTCTTGTGAAAGATGTACTTCCTGTACCAATAAAACATTCTTTGGCAGAATGTGAGGAAAGAATTCTGTACAAGCAGACTGTGGCACAACAATTTTTCTCTCCCTCTAGTCTCTCCACACACTTACTGACTTTTTCAAATTAGATTCTTTCTGTTCAACTAAAATTAATTTAAAACCTGTTAATTCTCTAACTTGTCATTTCTCTGTAAGAATTTAGATCTTTCATAACATTATATACACAGATGTTCCTTTTAAGTTGACTTTTATAAATATGTATTCCTACCAACAGTGTACAAATGCTTTCTTTCTCTATATTCATTGTAGCATGTGTAATTTCTTCTCCTCTCATCAAGAGTTACTCTGATTGGCATGAGGGGATAAATCAATGTCTCGAACTTGCATCTCCTTGATGAACAATGAACAATATTTTTCATAATTCCCATGGGCTATTTGTGTTTATCCTTATTCTACTCTTTTCTTTCTTATTCTTCCCTTCATCCTTACTTTGAGATTGGATCATATGAAAGCCCACAAAAGCTTTGATCTTACAATGTGGTTCAGGTTGATGTTCATAGCTCTGCCTCAAACTTTCAAGTACTAGAATTGTAGATATATGCAACCATACCTTCTTCCTGCATCCTTTAATTTGAAGGGGAGGTCACTCAAATCCTTTAACCTTTCACATTATTTATTGTCCTTTATTATTGCTGTATTTCATACTATGGTTTAATTACCTTACATATTATGAATATTTAATCCCTCGTCTGATGCATAATTTGCAACTAAATACCCATGTTTTGGCTTTTCTCTTTATTAATTGCTTATTGCCTGTTTGTTTGTTTATTTATTTATTTATTTATTTATTTATTTATTTATTTATGTTAACTGTGTTTTAGGAGCATATTGCTAATGCCAATGTTAAAAAGAACCCTCATGTTTTACATATGAGAAATGTATTAAGTTTCCTCAAAATAGTTAAAATAGAACTATCACATGACCCATCAACTTCACTGCTAGAAATACGTGCAAGGGAAAATAAATCAGTATATAAGCAATATATATACTTCTAGATAGCATGGTTCTTATTTTTTTAATATTTTTATTTTCTATATTCTTTGTTTACATTCCAAATGATTTCCCCTTTCCCAGATCCCCCCTCCCCATATGTCCCATAAACCTTCTTCTCTCCATCCCTTCTCCAATCATCTCCCTCCTTTTTCTCTGTCCTTATATTCCCTTCCAATGCTAGATCAATCCTTTCCAGGATCAGGACCCTCTCCATACTTCTTCATGGGAGTCATTTGTTATGCGATTTGTGCCTTGGGTATTCAGAGCTTCTGAGCTAATTAATATCCACTTATCAGAGATTGCATTCAATGTGTTTTCTTTTGTGATTGGGTTACCTCACTTATGATGATATTTTCCAGATCAAACCATGTGCCTAAAAATTTTGTGAATTCATTGTTTCTAATTGCTGAGTAGTATTCCATTGTGTAAATATACCACATTTTCTGTATCTATTCCTCCATTGAGGGACATCTGGGTTCTTTCCAGCTTCTGGCTATTATAAATAAGGCTGCTATGAACATAATGGGGCATGTGTCCTTATTGCATGCCGGGGAATCATGGTTCTTATTAATCAAGAATCCTACTCGTGTTCATGAGGTGATGAGTGGATAATGAGGCTATGGTCTATATACACAATAGACTACTATCCACTTATTAAGAGGAAGATCTTGTCCTTTTCAGAAACATGGATGAACTTGGATGGCATTATGTCAACCAAATTAAATACTGATAACCAAATAACACCTACATGGTTCACTTATAAGGATTCTAATGAAGTTGGTTTCATACTCATGCACTATAAGACTAGTTACCAGAGCTAGGGAATAGAACTTGGAGGTTGCCTTACTTAGGGTTTTATTGTTGTGAAGAGACATCATTACCAAGACAATTTTTAAAAGAAAATATTTAATTGGTGCTGGCTGATAGTTTCAAAGGTTTAATCCATTTATCATCATGGTGGGAAGCATGGCAGCATACAGGCAGACATGGTGCTATAGGAGCTGAGAGTTCTACATCTTGATCCTCAAGCAGCAAGAAGACTCAATTCCTCTCTAGACAGAGATTGAGCATATAGATGATCTCAAAGCCTGCGTCCACAGTGACACACTTCCTCCAACAAGGCCACACCTACTCCCACAAGGTCACAGCTCCTAATACTGCCACTCCTCATGGCAGGCTTATATATTTCCAAATCTGCTTTAATAAATGAACTTAAATCCTTTAACCTCTCTTCTTGCCACCATCCACCAGAGGTAGTGGACAGGAAAGGTTAACAGAGCAAAGGAGGATGTGGATGTATTTAGAAATAGTTCATCAGGGTAAATCCAATCTGCATTGTCAGGATATCAGCAGTTCAGTTCACATGAATCGATAGCGATAGTTCTATCCACTCATAAAGACCATTCATGAATCAGCAATGGTAGTTTAATACAAGAAACTGAAAGCCTCTGCCAATTGGTTTGTGTCCCCAGAATCAGCAAGAAGCTGCTGGGACACAACCAGGAGGCCCTTGCATTTTTCTCTACAAAGTCCTGACAAATGTTGATCAGCAAAGAAGGCAAGCTGAACCAATACCATACAACCTGGTCAACAAAGACCAGCAAAGCCTAGTAAAGGCCAGCCAAGGGTCTTGCCAAGAGCCAGTACTACAGAGCTGCAGTATCCACTGTCTGTTGGGTTGTTTTTGTGCCCTTTTCAGGCATCATGTGAACACATGCCAAGCATCTGCTCTAGCAGAACATTGTATGCCCCTTTTGCAGGCACCTTCCAGAGGAACACCACATGTCAGTTCTCAAAAAGCCAAATCCTCACATGTCTGCATCAGCAAAAACATCCCCTCATCAGACAGTTTCCAGGAAGATATCACATGACACAACTGACTTTCCAAAGAAACTAGAAATTTCCACTTCATCCTACAGCCAGGCATTTAAACACATGAGTCTGTGAGGGTCATACCTATTCAAACCATCACAGAGGTAAAGGGAAAAGACAGAAAGAGGCTGGCCAGTCACTAATAAGTTACTCTTAGAAATAGAAATTCTGATGTTATATATCACCCCATCACACAGTGGTCATGCTTAATATAATATGGAATATTTCAGTCTAGTTGGAAGAGATGAATTTAAGGCCAAAAAGTTGCATTGTTGACCAAGAAGAAATAATATGAAACATGGATACTCTATGTAATAATAACCAGATTTGACTGGTACCCAATGGGTACATTACCAAGTATCACATTGTGTTTGATGGGTACATTATATTCTGTTAGCTGAAAGTGTACAATTATGTAAATTTGAATAAAAAATTAAAAAGCATTAAAAAGATGCAAAAGACCATAAACATTGTTCTCTTGAAGTGAGGTTGAAATTTTTAAAAAGTTTTAAAATTTTCTTTAATTCATATTTTTTGGTATATATATTTTTTAAAAATAATGGTAAGGCCCCTAGAGATAAGTACATCCAAAAAAGCTCTTACAATAACTAGAACATAAGCATTCTAGGTGATAAATGATGCTGTCAAAGGTTTAAGGAGATGTGCTCTTTAAGACTTCAGAGGGATATAAAATAATGGAATATTTATAATTGAAGGAATGCTAAATTCAGCCTAAAATATGGAAAATCTCTATTAGTTGACAGTATAAAACCCCAAGTTAATACTTTGGCAAAATCTATAAGACAGCATAAATAATATTTGTCAATTGAATGACTGAATTATTAAATTATAATAATATAAGCAATATTAAATTTCCCGAGAGAATAATACTTCTAAACTATCCCCGAGTCATTAAGAACATTCTGAATTCAATTAAAATAAATGATTACTGTAATTTATTGCGTTAAAAATGGCTATCCATATATCTTTTCCCACCAGTCAGATAATTTTGCTGCTAAAACACCATTTTACATATGGGTAGCTTAAGGAGAGCTTATTGCATTTGTTTTCATAACACTAGAAATAGCATGCCATAAACAGCTTTAATTACTTAGATATTAAAAATCTGTTATATGCTCTTTTCCAAAAAGGCCTCCCTCTTCTACTGTTCAATCCAATTTTATGTAAATTATCAAGAATGTTATCAAGAACTTTATCTCACAGCTACTGGTTTATGCTACAGGAATGGAAAAGCTAAGCAGTCATTTTCAACTGTCAGGAATCTAAACATGGCAATTTGATGTTCTGTTTTGATATCAGCAAATCCGAGTTCTCTAATGCTTAATCACACCCTCTAGGCTACTGAGTTACAGTAGAACACATCATTATAGTTCACAACACTGCTTAAATACCAGGAATGATTAACACATGAAAATACTTTAAGTAATATGTTTTAGAATTCAGGTCTTTGGTTCATCTTTGTCCTTGTCCAGAAAAGTACTTGAGTCTATGTACATGGTGCACACACATATATGCAAGCAAAAAAAAGTAAAAAATAATAAATATGCTTATAAGTGCCTTTATCTAGAAGTCAAATACAATTTAAGGATTTTTATCTCATTGTAGTTCCTTCATGAATTGTTTCTGTTTCAGTTTGATAGATTCAACACAAAATAAGTTATACATAATAAATTACTTGCTTTCTTAAAGAGCAAGGATAACTCTGAAATTATTTTGATTGTTGAAAACCATTTCTGCCTCAGAATTATATAATTAGATTTTTATTTTAATCTGGGAAGTATAAGTTGAAGTTCTCGATATACTCTTAGCAAAACTGAATTAGGTAAATAATTAAGAACAATTTAGAAGGGATAGTTCTTAATTTCTATTGAAGCAATTTTCTTTTTCCCCAATTATATCCAGATCCAGCAATCTCATAAGATATGGGAGATGTAGGGGTTTCAGTTTGAACCAGTACTATGATTACAAATGTCTTTTGCAAAGCAGTCATTTAAGCTCTTAAGAGGGCATTCTTGTGATGCAATAACTTGTGTTTGATTCAATTGACAAAATCATGTAAGAAATAATGGTAAGTTCTCCATACTGTTTTAATGTAATCATAGAAACTGTAATAACTGTCATGTATCTGTTATCAAACTTTTACCCAGTGATCAAGATAATCTTGGAGCTAGCCAAGGTGTTGTAAGTACAAGGTAAAGAAAATACAGCCTGTTGACTTGAAAGACAGGATTGTCAGCAGGGAAAATGTCCATAACAATAAATAATTGTAGCCCAGTGTATGGATTCTATTAAACAGGAACATGTTACAGAATCTCCTTTTAGGGAATGGTGCTCCCCATAGGAGGATAATTCTTCCCACATCAATTTACTGATACAATTTCCCAAAGACATACCCAGAGGCCACCCTTATATAGATCATTCATCAGTAACTCTTCTCCCAGAAGAGTTTGGTTGTCCAAATTGAATGGGGAGCAACAATGTCAACTGGCCAGACCTCCTGAATCTCCCAGGTACTGGATCACCAAACAAAGAGTATACATGGAGAGATCCATGGCTCTGGCTGCGTTTGTGGCAGAGGATGGCCCTGTTGGACATCAGTGGGAGTAGTGGCCCTTGGTCCTGTGGGGGTTTGATTCCTAGTATAGGGGAAAGCTAGGGTTGGAAGGAGGGAGAGGGTGGGTGGGTGGGGAAGCACCCTCATAGAGACAGGGGGAGGGACATGGGATAGTGGGTTTCCACAGGGGAGACCCGGGAAGGGGATAGCATTTGAAATGTAAATAAAGAAAATATCCAATAAAACAAAAAACAAAAAACAAAACAAAACAAAACAAAAACAAAAAGCAATCACAGAAACATCCCAAGATGTTAGAGCTCAAAATTTCATCACTTTTCTTACTTCATCACTTCTAGAAAGGTGAATGAGTTATTTTGATAATGAAGATGAAATAAATTCATAGTAACACATACTTATAAGTTCATAGTAACACATACTTATAAGCTTTGAAAAAATGATTGAGAAACAAAATTGATAAATACTGCAATGCCAGGTTACTAGGAATATTGAATTTTATGAGATGCTAAAAAAATCAAAATATCTTCAGTCTAGTTTCCCTTTTCAAGGATATTCAAAGGATTGTAATTCATTAGCAAAATAGGTCTCAGAAATATGGCATAGGTGGTCACTAGGTTGATATTTACACAGTAATATAAACATGTGGAAAACTCATTACACCTGCTAGATATGAGGGGAAACTTTTATGTATTTTACATACTTTTACTATGAAATTTCATTTAAGTTGATAACTTAAATTTTCATCTTTTCTCATGATTAAATTCAATAAATTCTTTTTACTATGTTTAGATATGGGCCTTGAATTCCTGTCCTTTCCAAGACTTTTTGCATGAAAGGATGCTGAATTTTGTCAAATGCTTTTTCAGCATCTAATGAAATGATCATGTGTTTTTTTTCTTTGAGTTTGTTTATGTAGTGGATAGCATTTATGGATTTCAGTATATTGAACCATCCCTGCATCCCTGGGATGAAGCCTACTTGATCATGGTGGATGATTGTTTTGATGTGTTCTTGGATTCGGTGGGCAAGAATTTTATTTAGTATTTTTGCATCGATATTCATAAGGGAAACTGGCCTGAAATTCTCTTTCTTAGTTGGATCTTTTTGTGGTTTTGGTATCAGCGTAATAGTGGCTTCGAAGAAGGAGTTGGGTAGTGTTTCTTCTGTTTCCATTTGGTGGAATACTTTGAAGAGTATTGGTGTTAAGTCTTCTTTAAAGGTCTGATAGAATTCTGCACTGAAACCATCTGGTCCTGTGCTTTTTTTGGTTGGAAGCCTATCTATGACCCCTTCTATTTCTTTAGGGGTTATGGGTCTGTTTAGATGGTCTATTTGATCCTGGTTTAATTTTGGTAATTGGTATCTGTCTAAGAAAATATCCATTTCCTCCAGATTCTCCAGTTGTGTTGAGTACAGGTTTTTGTAGTAGGATCTGATGATTATTTGAATTTCCTCGGTTTCTGTTGTAATATCTCCGTTTTCATTGGTAATTTTGTTAATTTGGATACTTTCTCTGTGCCCTTTGGTTAGTCTGGCTAAGGGTTTATCTATCTTGTTGATTTTTTCAAAGAACCAGCTTTTGGTCTTGTTGATTCTTTGTATGGTTCTCTTGGTTTCTACTTGATTGATTTCAGCCCTGAGTTTGATGATTTCCTGTCTTCTCCTCCTCCTGGGTGAATTAGCTTCTTCTTGTTCCAGGGTTTTCAGTTGTTCCATTAACCTTCTAGTGTAAGCTCTCTCAAATTTCTTTTTGGAGGCACTCAAAGCTATGAGTTTTCCTCTTAGCACTGCTTTCTTTGTGTCCCATAGATTTGTGTATGTTGTACCTTCATTTTCATTAAATTCTAAGAAATCTTTGATTTCTTTCTTTCTTTATTCCTTGACCAAGGTATCATTGAGTAGAGTATTGCTCAGTTTCCATGTGTATGTGGGCTTTCTGTTGTTTTTACTGTTACTAAAGACCACTTTTACTCCACAGTGATCTGATAGGAGGCATGGGATTATTTAAATCTTCTTATATTTGTTGAGGTCTGTCTTGTGACCAACTATATGATCTATTTTGGAGAAGGTACCATGAGGTGCTGAGAAAAAGGTATATTCTTTTGCTTTGGGATAAAAAGTTCTATATATATCTGTTAACTCCAATTGGTTCAAAGCTTAAATTAGTTTCATTGTTTCCCTGTTTAGATTCTGTGTTCCTGATCAGTCAATTGATGAAAGTGGAGTGTTGAAGTCACCCACAATTATTGTTTTAGGTGCAATGTGTACTTTGAACTTTAGTAAAGTTTCTTTTATGAATGAGGGCGCCCTTGTATTTGGGGCATAGATGTACAGGATTGAGAGTTCTTCTTTTTCCTTTGACCAGCAAGTAGTGACCTTCCATGTCTCTTTTGATGACATTAGGTTGAAAGTCAATTTTATCTGAAATTAGAATGGCAACGCCGACTTGTTTCCTGGGACCATTTGCCTGTAGAATTGTCTTCAGCCTTTTACTCTAAGGTAGTTTTTGTCTTTGACTTTGAGGTGTGTTTCCTGTATGCAGCAAAATGTAGGGTCCTGTTTATGTAACCAGCCTGTTAATCTATGTCTTTTTATTCGGGAATTGAGTCCATTGATGTTAAAAGATATCAAGGAGTAGTGGCTATTGTTTCCTAACATTTTTGATTTTAATTTTATACGTGTGTGGTTATCCTCTTTGGGTTTGATGAAAGAAGCTTAATAACCTGCTCTTTCCAGGGTATAGTTTCCCTCGTTGTAATGGTGCTTTCACCCTATTATCCTTTGTAGGGCTGGGTTTGTAGAAAGATATTGTGTAAATTTGGTTTTGTCATGGAATATCTTGGTTTCTCCATCTATAGTAATTGAGAGTTTCGCTGGGTATAGTAGTCTCAGCTGGCATTTGTGTTCTCTTAGAGTCTGTATGAGCTCTGCCCAGGATCTTCTAGTTTTCATGGTCTCTGGTGAGAAATCTGATGTAATTCTGATAGGTCTTCCTTTATATGTTACTTGCCCTTTTTCTCTTACTGCCCTAAGTATTCTTTCTTTGTTTAGTACATTTGGGGTTTTGATTATTATGGGACAGGAGGTATTTCTGTTCTGGTCCAGTCTGTTTGGAGTTCTGTAGGCTTCTTGTATATTCATGGGCATCTCTCTCTTTAGGTTAGGGAAGTTTTCTTCCATAATTTTGTTGAAGATATTTGCTGGCCCTTTAAGTTGTAAATCTTCACTCTCATCAATACCTATGATCCTTAGATTTGGCTTTCTCATTGTGTCCTGGATTTCCTGGATATTTTGGGTTACACGCTTTTTGCATTTTGCATTTTCTTTAACTGTTGAGTCCATGGTTTCTATGGTATCTTCGGCATCTGAGATTCTTTCTTCTATCTCTTGTATTCTGTTGTTGATATTTGCGTCTATGTTCCCTGATTTCTTCCCAAGGTTTTCTATCTCCAAAGTTGTCTCCCTTTGTGCTTTCTTAGTTGTTTCTACTTCTGTTTTTAGATCCTGGAAATTTTTGCTCAGTTCTGTCATTTGCTTATATGTGTTTTCCTCTAATTCTTTAAGTGACTTTTGTGTTTCCTCTTTCATGACTTCTGCCTGTTGATCAAGGTTCTCCTGTATTTCCTCAAGTGATTTTTGTGTTTCCTCCTTATTGGCTTTTGTATTCTCCTGAATTTCTTTCAATGATTTTTGTGTTTCCCTTGTAAGGGCTTCTAATTTTTATCCATTTTCTCCTGAATTTCTTTAAGTATGTTTTTCATGTGTTCCTGTACTAGCATCATGACCAGTGATTTTTAAATCCAAATCTTGTTTTTCTGGTGTGTTGGGGTATCCAGGACTTGCTAATGTTGGAAAATTGGGTTCAGATGCTGCCATAATGCGTTGGTTTCTGTTAGTAGCCTTCCTACGTTTGCCTTTAGCCATCTGGTTCTCCCAGGAGTTAGATGGTCTTATTGTCACTGGCTGGTGCTTCAACCTACTGTGGATCTTTAAGGTTATCTCTGCACCACTGGATGACTGGGTTTCTTCTGGCACAGATTACTGACATGCTGACTTCCTCTTTTGTGCCTTTGGAGCCCTTCTCAGTCTTGCCTCCAGCAATGCTATACTTAGGTTGTCAAGGTCAACCAGGTGTTCTCTGTCTGCTCTATTATGGAGAGAAGAAGTTGTGGTGGGGGTCACTCCCTTTGTTGATTCTCACATAGGACACAGGTCCTGCGATGGACTGGCTTGCAGATGAACCGCCTATGTGCTCGGTTCCTGAGTGCAGGCAGACCCCTGGTGGTTTGCACCACCAGAAATCTAAAGCTCAGGGTGTTGCAGTACCTTGTGATCCTTTTGTGTCCCTGCAGACAGCAAATATGGCTGCAGGGCTTCTCTCCTTCCACAGCTTCCTGGGCAGGACACGGGCCCTGAGCCCGGTGGGCTGGCAGACAAAAACCGCCTACTTGCTCAGTTCCTGAGTGGAATATATTCTTTATTTACATTTCAAATGTTATATCCATCCCCAGTTCACCCCTCCCAGAAAATCCCGAATCCATCCTTCTACCAGCTACTTCCAAGAAGATGCCATATTTAAAACCCACTCCTACCTAACCCCGCCTTGAGTCCCTACCTTGGGGCATCTACTGAGTCTTCATAGGACCAAGGACCTCCCCTCCCACAGGTGCCCAACAAGGTTTTTCTTCTACACTTTTGACTGTAACCATGTGTACCCCTTGGTTGATGGCTTAGTCCGTGGGAGCACTGGGGGATCTAGTTGGCCAACATTGTCATTGTTCCCATGGGGCTGCAAACCCCTTCAGCTCCTTCATTCTGCCCTCCAACTCCTCATTTGTGGAGCCTGTGCTCAGTACAACAGTTGGCTGCTAGAATCTGCCTCTGTATCTAGTTAACAGGCTCTTTTCAGCAAACACTTCTTGTCATCCATAATAGTGTCAGGATTTGCTCACTGATTATAGGATGAATCCCCAGGTAAGACAGTCTCTGGGTGGCCTTTGCTTCAGTCTCTGTTCCACAATTTGTCTCCATAATTCCTCCTGTGAGTATTTTGTTTTCTTTTTCAGAAAAATCAAAGAACCCACACTTTGGTCTTCCTTCCTCTTGAGCTTCCTGTGGTCTGTATATTGCATCTTGTTTATTCTGAGCTTTGGGGTTAATATCCATGATTCAGTGAGTGCATACTATGTGTCCTATTTTTTGATTGGGTTACCTCACTCAGGATGACACTTTCTAGTTCCATCCATTTACCTAAGAATTTCATAATTTTATTGTTTTTAATAACTGAATAGTACTACATTGTGTAAATATACCACATTTTCTGTATCCATTCCTCTGTTGAAGGGCATCTGTGTTCTTTCTAGCTTCTGGCTATTATAAATAAGGCTTCTATGAACACAGTGGAGCATGTGTCCTTATTACATGTTGGACCATCTTCTGGGTGTATGCCCAGAAGTGAAATCGCTGAGTCTTCAGGTAGTGCTATGTCTAATTTTTGAGGAACCCCAAAACTGATTTCCAGAGTAGTTTTACCAGCTTGCAATTCCATAAGCAATGGAGGAGTGTTCCTCTTTCTCCACATCCTTGTCAGTATCTGCTGTCCCCTGAGTATTTCATCTTAACCGTTATGAGTGATGTGAGGTAGAAGCTCAGGGTTGTTTTGATTTGCATTTCCCTGATAACCAAAGATACTAGACATTTCTTTAGGTGATTCACAGCCATTTATCCTCAGTTGAGAATTCCCTGTATAGCTCTGTACCCTATTTTTAATAGGGTTATTTGACTCTCTGGAGTCTAAGTTCTTGAGTTCTTGGTATACATTGGATATTAGCCCTCTATAGGATGTAGGATTGGTAAAGATCTTGTCCCAATCTGTTGGTTGCATTTCGTCCTATTGATAGTAGCCTTTGCCTTACAGAAGCTTTGCAGTGTTATGAGATCGCATTTGGAGATTCTTGTTCTTAGAATATAAGCAATTGGTGTTCTGTTCAGGAAATTTTTCCCTGGGCCCATGTGTTCACAGCTCTTCCCCAGGTTATGCTCTGTAAACTTCAGTGTATCTGGTTTTATGTGAAGGTCCTTTATCCACTGGGATCTGAGCTTTGTGCAAGGAGATAAGAATGGGTCAATTTCCATTTATCTACATGTTGATCCAGCACCATTTATGAAAAATCCTGTCCTTTTTCCACTGGGTATTTTTAGATCCTTTGTCAACTATCAAGTGACCATGGGTATATGGGTTCATTTCTGGGTTTTCAATTCTATTGCATTGATCTCCCTGCCTGTCTCTGTACAAATACCATACAGTTTTTATCACTATTGTTCTGAATTAGAGCTTGAGGTCAGGGATGGTGATTCCCCCAGAAGATCTTTTGATGTGGAGAATAGTTTTCACTATCCTGGGTCTTTTGTTATTCCAAATGAATTTGCAGATTGTTCTTTCTAGCTCTGAAGAATTGATTTGGAATTTTGATGGGGATTGCATGAATCTGCAGATTGCTTTCAGGAAGATGGCTGTTTCTTTCTTTCTTTTGTTCTTTCTTTTGTTCTTTTTTTTTTTTTTTTTTTTTTTTTTACTTATTAATCCTGCCAAACTATGAGTATGGGAGATCTTTCTATCTTCTGCGGTCTTCTTCAATTTCTTTCTTCAGAGGCTTGAAGTTCTTGTCATACAGATCTTTTACTTGCTTGGTTAGAGTCATACCACAAATCACAATATTATTTGTGATTATTATAAAGGGTGTCATTTCCCTAATTTCTTTCTCAACTTCTTTATCCTTTGAATAGAGGAAAGCTACTGATTTGTTTGAGTTAATTATATATCCAGCCACTTGGCTGAAGTTTTTTTTTTCAGCTTTAGGAGTTTTCTGGTGGAATTTTTGGCGTCACTTAAGTATATTATCATATCTGCATATAGTGATATTTTGACTTCTTCCTTTCCAATTTTCATACCTTTTACCTCCTTTTGTTGTCTAATTGCTGTGGCTAGGACTTCTAGTACTATATTGAGTAGATAGCAAAAGAGTGGTTAGCCTTATCTGGTCCATGATTTCAGTGGAATTGCTTCAAGTTTCTCTCCATTTGGTTTGATATTAGCTACTGGTTTGCTGTATAATGCTTATGGGACTATTTAGATGGTTTAACTGATCCTTTTTTAATAATGGCTATGAGTTTTCCTCTTAGCACTGCTTTCATTGTGTCTGATAAGTTTTGGTATGATGTGTTCTCATTTTTATTAAATTCTAAAATGTCTGTAATTTCTTTCTATATTTCTTCCTTGACCAAGCTATCATTGAGTATTGTTCAACATGCATGTGTATGTGTGTTTTCCACTGTTTTTGTTTGAACTTAAGACCAGCCTTAGACTATGGTGATCTGATAGGGTGCATGGAATTATTTCAATAATCATATATCTGTTGAGACCTGGCTTGTGACCAATTATATGGTCAATTTTGGAGGTGTCATGAGGTGCTGAGAATAAGGTATAATCTTTTGCTTTAGGATGGAATGTTTTATTAATGTCTGTTAGATTCATTTGGTACCTAACTTCTGTTAGTTTCACTGTGTCTCTGTTTAGTTTCTTTTTCCATGTTTCCATTGCTGAGAGAGGGGTGTTGAAGTCTCCCACTAGTGCAATGTGTGCTTCAGTAAAGTTTCTTTTATGAATGTGGATGCCCTTGTATTTGGAGCATAGATGTTCAGAATTGAGAGTTTATATTGGTAGATATTTCCTTTGACCAGCAAGAAGTGTCCCTCCTTATCATTTTTGACAACTTGTGGTTGAAAGTTGATTTTATCTGATATAAGAATGGCCACTCCAACTTGTTTCTTGGAACCATTTGCTTGAAAATTGTTTTCCAACCTTTTGACTCTGAGGTAGTGACTGCCTTTTTCCCTGAGTTGGATTTCTTGTACGCAGCAAAATGTTGCATCCTTTTTACATATTCAGTCTATTAGTCTGTGTCTTTTTATTGGGGAATTGAGACCATTGATGTTAAGAGATATTAAGGAAAATTAATTGTTGCTTCTTGTTATTTTTGTTGTTAAAGGTGGAATTCTGTTTGCATGACTATCATCTTTTATGTTTGTTGAAAGATTACTTTATTGCTTTTTCTAGTCTGTAGTTTCCCACCTTTTGTTGGTATTTTCCACACATTATCCTTTTTAAAGCTGGATTTGTGTAGAGAAAGATATTTTGTAAATTTGTGTCATGGAATGTCTTGTTTTTTTTCATCTATAGTAGTTGAGACTTTTCCTGGGGATAGTAGTCTGGGCTGACATTTATGTTCTTTTAGGGTTTATATGACATCTGCCCAGGATCTTCTAGCTTTCATAGTTTCTGGTGAGGAGTCTGGTGTAATTCTGATAGGTCTGCCTTTATATGTTATTTGACCTTTTTCCCTTACTGCTTTTAATATTCTTTCTTTGTTTAGTGCATTTGGTGTTTTGATTATTATGTGTTGGGAGGAGTTTCTGTTCTGGTTGTGTCTGTTTGGAATTCTGTAGGCTTCTTGTATGTTCATGGGCATCTGTTCCTTTAGGTTAGGGAAGTTTTCTTCTATAATTTTGTTGAAGATATTTACTGGCCCTTTAAGTTGAAAATCTTTGTTCTCTTCTATGCCTACAGTGGTTAGGTTTGGTTTTCTCTTTGTGTCCTGGATTTCCTGATGTTTTAGTTTACAACCTTTTTGCATTTTGCTTTTTCTGTGACTGTTGAGTCAATGCTTTCTATGGTATCTTCAGCAAAAGGGCAGAAGGGAAAGAAGAGCAAAGTCATTTTTCAAAACACAGAGAAAGATGTACTGTTATGCACTTTGGGTGAGAAAATAGACTAGCCAATTCATTTTTAAAGAGGATAAGAAAGGAGGAGGGAAAGGAAGAGTCAGAAGTAGGAAGTGGCTGACTGACTGTGGGGGGGATGTTTCTCTAAATTTAGAAAAAAATAACTCAAGACAAGGGGGGCTTCAAATCATTCCTTCTTTGGGAATGCATACATTTTCATAGACCTCATTCTTGCAGACAGCACCTAGCAGGCTTCTTTCTGGGGCTCAGGTCCTGAGCTTCTAGATGATGAAAAGGAAACTACACTGTTAGGGGCCAAATGTCCTGGAAAGAACCATGGTGGGTGGATGTCTGAACAGTGTCCAGTACACTAGCTTATTTCTCTTCTTAAAAAAAAATCACAAAACAGTTTATTACAAAATATTTATCTGAAATTTGGCAGACACAAGAGAGATGAACAAATGCATTTATTAGAAATATTTTGGAAATACTCTAAACATTCTCAAGGACCATCAAACTGTTTGAAGATTGCAGGTGAAAGTCATACCCTGTGTGTTTCATTGTTACTAGACTTATTTAATAAGCCTTCATCAATACAATCACTTATGTGCTAAAACCTAATGGAAACAAAAAGCAGTTTAAACTACATATTCTGCCTTGAGGGACAAACCATCTTAACTTGAGAAACACCACCAGTTCTATTCTAAGTACAAATTGCTCTGCAAAAAAAAAACAAAAAAAAAAAACAAAAACAAAAAAAAAACAAAAAAAAACAAAAAACAACAACAACAAAAAAACACCCACTAGCTTTAAGATAGTGGATAAAATATTTTGATTGACTGACATAAATCACTTTTTCACAAATTAGACCTATCACAAGCACGTGTTTCATCTTTGTCTTCCTCTAAATGATTGTTTCTAATAGGTAGACATGTCACATGTGATAAAATACCTGTAAAGCTTAAGTAATAAATGTTGGATATTTGTTAGAGAGAAATAAACTGGCATTCCATCTTTTGTGCATTGTTTTATTTATTTATTTATTTATTTTCCATCCCATTACTGCCCCTCCAAGTCCCCCTCACAGATTTCCTCTTCTCATCATCCCCCCCCTTCTCCTCTGAGAGGGTGCTCCCCTCAGCTATTCTCCTACCCTGCCTCATCAAGTCTCTGTAGCCGGTTTCTTGAAGCATGATTGTGAAAATTGATTCAGGAGTGTCCTAAAAATGAGGACTTCTAGATGTCTTCTTAACCTTCTGAATCAGAAAATCATGAGCAGAGTCCTAGGAATGTTCAGTCTCATATGTAAGAGATTATTTCATTGCTTTCCTTTCTCTTTCTTTCTTTCTTTCTTTCTTTCTTTCTTTCTTTCTTTCTTTCTTTCTTTCTTTCTTTCTTTCTTTCTTTCTTCCTTCCTTCCTTCCTTCCTTCCTTCCTTCCTTCCTTCTTTTTCTTTCTTTCTTTCTTTCTTTCTTTCTTTCTTTCTTTCTTTCTTTCTTTCTTTCTTTCTTTCTTCCTTCCTTCCTTCCTTCCTTCTTTCCTTCCTTCTTTCCTTCCTTCCTTCCTTCCTTCCTTCCTTCCTTCCTTCCTTCTCTTTCTTTCTTTCTTTCTTTCTTTCTTTCTTTCTTTCTTTCTTTCTTTCTTTCTTTCTTTCTTTCTTTCTTTCTTTCTTTCTTTCTTTCCTTCCTTCCTTCCTTCCTTCTTCCCTTTCTTCCTTCCTTCTTCCCTTCCTTCCTTCCTTCCTTCCTTCCTTCCTTCCTTCCTTCCTTCCTTCCTTCCTTCCTTCCTTCCCTCCCCTCTCCTCTGTTTCCCTTCCCTTCCCTTTCCTTTCTTCTTCTGCTTCCTCCTCCTCATTCTTCTTCTTGTCATTCTTCCTTCTCTTCTCTCATATACTATGTCCCACTGTAGTTTCCCCTTCCTCCCCTCTCCCATTCTCTATCTGCCATTTTCCCTGTCCCCTATAACAACCACCCCACCCTCACCCATACTGTCTCCCCTCAGAAAAGAGCAGCCATCCATGGTACATCATCCAAACCATAAAATCGGGGCACTTTGGTCACATCAAGGCTATACAGAGAAACCCAGAAGGAGGAAAAGTGTTGCAAAGACAGGCATAAAGAAGCACACCTCCTAATATTGCCATACCCTGGGGGAAGCATATTCAAACCACCACACTAGAGTTATTCTCTGGTGTTCAGTTTTTAATGTCTTTTGCTGTTTGATTTCTGAGAGAAGGTCTCATGTAGCTTTAGCTGGTCTCATATTTTCTTAGAGTCCCATAAAGACTCAGAGGCATCCCTTGCTCCCACTGCTAGGCATCCACAAAAAAGCTATGCTACTCAGCCACAATGTATATTCAGAGGACCTAGTGAAACCCATACAGGCTCCCTGATCTTTCAGAGTGACACACGAACCAGTCAGTTAATCCTATAGTCCTAGCTTTCCTAGAATATCCCTCACCCTTCTGGTTCCTTCAACCCATCCCCCTCCACTTTCACTCCCTGAGCTCCTCCAAACTAGGTTGTGGAACTTAGCATATGCTCTCATCATTAGTTGCTGGATAGAGCCTTTCTGATGATGACTCTGCTAGGTTCTGGTCCCAGAACACTCTGCAGAACACTCTCTATGTTTAAGGGTTTTGTGGTTAGGTTGCTGTCCCAACACCTCCACTCTAGGCCTTACTTGGTTATGAAAGATGGTCAGTTCAGGCTTTGTATCCCCCATTACTCAGAGTCTTTGCTAAATGTCTTAGGATTTTCATTGCTGTGATGAGACCAAGGCAACTCTTATAAAAGACAACATTTAACTGTGTCTGGCTTACAGATTCAGAGGTTCTGTCCATTCTGATCAAGGTGGGAGCATGTCAGTGTTCAGGCAGGCATGACTCAGGAGTGGCTAAGAGTTTTATATCGTCATTGGAAGACCAACAGGAGAGGACCATCTCCTAAGCAGCTAGGAGGAGGGTCTCAAAGCCCACCCCCACAGTGACATACTTCCTCCAACAAGGCTACACCTACTCCAACCAGGCCACAGCTCCTAATATTGCCATACCCTGGGTGAAGCATATTCAAACCACCACACTAGAGTCACTCTCTGATGTTCATTTTTAAATGTCTTTTGTTGTTTGTTTTCTGAGACTAGGTCTTCATGTAGCTCCTGCTGGTCTCTTATTTTCCCCCGTTCTTGAGGCTTACTTTGAGCTCCTTATGATCCTGCCTCTGCTGCACAAAGCCTGGGATTAGCGGATGTTCCACCATACTTGGCCAGCCTTAGAAAGTCTTATCCTAAACCCATTTGAAAATGCATCTCTCTCACAAGGACTTTTGCAATGGTGACCAGGGAGGGTGATTCTAAACAGTGACAAAATATTCAGATTCAGCAAACAAAAATACAAAACAGCATCTGAAAATAATAGAAATCATCTTTACTATGTCTGTTTATATTGCATATTCATGCTTTAAAATGCTATTTGTTATCTTTCTTAAATCCAAATTTAACCAGACTCCCTATATATTACCCACTAGCTATATATAGGAAATGAATGTATGACTTTATATTAAAAAACAAATGGCATCACTTTGTATGAGCTTCACTACTAAAACATCAAATCCAATATTAATATCACCTGTGTAGAAACAAGCTACTATAAAATATCTAATATTGAGGCTATGTTTAGTACCAATCATTGGGTCTCTCAAGCTGTTTATTTTCCAAGAGTAACATAATTCATCCAATCACAAAAAGATGAATTTTAGCAACACAGAAAATGTGTAAACATGCCTTGGTATTTTGAAAGATAATCCTCCTTAAAGATTATGGTAAATTTTGCTGGAAGTTTTCTTCCAATGCTCCCCATCATCCTGCTGCTTCTCTTCCTCCTTTTTTCTCTCTCCTCCTCTACCTCTTCCTCCTCCTTATCCTCCTCCTCTTCCTTCTCTTCCTTCTCCTCTTCCTCCTTTTCCTTTTCTTCCTCTTCCTTCTCTTCCTCCTCTTCCTCCTCCTCCTCTTTCTTCTTCTTCTTCTTCTTCTTCTTCTTCTTCTTCTTCTTCTTCTTCTTCTTCTTCTTCTTCTTCTTCTTCTTCTTCTTCTTCTTCTTCTTCTTCTTCTCTCTCTCTCTCTCTGTCTCTCCTCCTTAACAGTCAATCATATCTCATCAGTTATAGGGATCCACACCTATTTTTATTAAGGGTGAAGAACATGGTGATTAGAACCACCCACTTTAAGGCCAACTAGTTGAGAACCTTTTTTCTTGTTTCAACAGCTCGTACTCTTGCTTGTTGCTTCAAACTACAGAATCCAGGGTAAGGTAAATGATAGCATAGTTCTTAGATCTGTCATGATCTAAGGATACCCTCAAATCCAAAACAATAAAGTTGTCAATGAACAACTGAGAAAAGTATAATCTTAGGCATACCCCCAGGGGTATAAAGCTACTCTGAGATGACATCTCTTTTCCTGTTAACTAGAATTTAAAGGGGAAATAGTCTTACATTCTGATGTCAAGATCATAACATCTTCGTTCATAATTCACAAAGGAGTGTGGCTCTTTGTCCTTTGTGATTGCAGTGATAATAACATCACATAAGAACCAAACTAAGACCTTTGTACTCAAGATTCTAGAAGTTAATTTGATCAGGTTTACCCTGATGACACAATTGCTTAAGAACTTTGATGAGTAAGTAGTCTTAGAGATTTGTTTAGAAAACAGAAGACAGAGACATATATCTCAGAGAAAAGGCAATTCATAGAATAATGAAATAAATTATTTAACTGATAATATAAACTAGTTTAAATGGGAATGAAGGGAAATGACATGTGGTTCAAGTCTCTTCATCGAGTGTGCTAGGAGAGAAGCTGCCAGTGTTATTGTGCAAAGGATTCAAGAAACAGAAGTAAAAGACCGTACTACTGAATCTCAATCTGTTTTAAATGCTTCAAAATATATTAACATGCAAATTTAATATTTTATATTGGTTTGTTCTGCCCCTTCTGGTGCCTGTCCTTTCTGCTGGGGCAGACTCTTACAGGGTCTGCCACAGTGAAGACACCATCTCCTGATACATCCTAGAGAACCTGCTGCACTCAGGGCAGTTGATAAGAACTCCCGCCCACCTCTGGAGTCACAGAACTACTGCTGAGAGCCAGGCTGGACTCTGTACCCAGCAGCCACCAAAACCCCTGCCCTCTTGAATACCACTCCCCTTCCATTCCTTCTGCCTCTTCTGCCACAGGTCTCTTCAGAGGAATAGGGAGAGGTCTGAGAGCAAAGGTAAGACAACCCCTGCTGCTCAAAGGAACCCATCTGTAACCCTCAGGTGGTATCCTTCCAGTTTCTGCCTCTGAATGGGGACCATCCTCTGACACAGTGGGCCATATGCAGGGGGCACAGGGAGATAGATAACCTCCCAGGACTGTGGACAGGCTTGAGAGCACAGAGCTGATTCTGGACCACAGGGCTACATATACAAACATCACCACAGGAGAGCTGGTCTACCAGGAGAGCCTACATATCTATGTGCACAGAGAAAATGGAAATTCCAGGAGTACAGATACACAGACTTGCAGGACAAATAAGTGACAGTCAGGGACAGCAAGAGGAGCTAACATCAGAGATAACCAGATGGCAAAAGGCAAGCACAAGAACATTACCAACAGAAACCAAGGAAACCTGGCAGTATCCAAACCCAGTTCTCCCACAACAGCAAATCCTGGATATAGCAACACACTGGAAAAGCAAGATTTAGATTTAAAATCACATTTCACAATGCTGATAGAGGACTTCAAGGACATAAATAACTCCCTTAAAGACATACAGGAGAACATGGATCAACAGGTCCTTAAGGAAGAAACACACAAAAAAAAACCCTTAAAAATTATAGGAAAACACAAAGAAATAAGTGAAGGAAACAAACAAAACCATCCAGGATTTAAAATGGAAGTAGAAACAAGAAAGAAATCATGAAGGGAAACAACTATGGAGATAGAAAACATAGGAAAGAAATCAGGAGTCATAGATGCAAGCATCAACAACAGAATACAAGGGACAGAAGAAAGAATCTCAGGTGCTGAAAATAGAATATAAAGCATTGACTCAACAGTCAAAGAAAATGCAAAACGCACACAAGGAGGGAAACTACACGCTACAAAAACCAATCAAGTAATCTTTCATCAAACCCAAAAGAAGATAGCCATACAAACAGAATTCCACCTTTAACAAGGAAATTAACAGAAAGCAACAATCACTTTTCCTTAATATCTCTTAACATCAATGGATTCAATTCCCCAATAAAAAGACATAGACTAAGAGACTGATATGTAAACAGGACCCAACATTTTGCTGCATACAAGAAACCCAACTCAGGGACAAAGACTGTTACTACCTCAGAGTCAAAGGTTGGAAAACAATTTTCTAAGTACATGGTCCCAAGAAACAAGTTGGAGTCACCATTCTTATATCAGATAGAATTGACTTTCAACCAAAAGTTGTCAAAAAAGATAAGGAGGGACACTTCTTACTGGTCAAAGGAAAAATCTACCAAGATGAACTCTCAATTCTGAACATCTGTGCACCAAATACAAGGGCACCCACATTCATAAAAGAAACTTTACTAAAGCTCAAAGCACACATTGCACCCTACACAATAACAGTGGGAGACTTCAACACCCCACTCTCAGCAATGGAAAAATCATGGAAAAAGAAACTAAACAGAGATGCAGTGAAACTAGTAGAAGTTATGGACCAAATGGATCTAACAGATATTTATAGAACATTTCATCCTAAAACAAAAGATTATACCTTAATCTCAGCACCTCATGACACCATACAATTGACCATATAATTGGTCACAAACCAGGCCTCAACAGATACAGGAATATTGAAATAATTCCATGCACCCTATCAGATCACCACAGTCTAAGACTGGTCTTAAGCTCAAAGAAAAACAAAGGAAAACACACATACACATGGATGTTGAACAATGCTCTACTCACTGATAGCTTGGTCAAGGAAGAAATAAAGAGAGAAATTACAGACATTTTAGAATTTAATGAAAATGAGAACACATCATACCAAAACTTATGGGACACAATGAAAGCAGTGTTAAGAGGAAAACACATAGCTCTGAGTGCCTTCAAAAAGAAAATGGAGAGAGTTTACACTGGCAACTTGACAGTGCACCTGAAAGCTCTAAAGCAAAAAGATGCAAATACACCTAAGAGGAGTAGATGGCAGGAAATAATCAAATGGAGGGCTAAAAACAATCAATAGAAACAAAAAGAACTATAGAAAGAATCGACAAAACTGGGAGCTTGTACTTTGAGCAAAACAACAGGACAGATAAAACACTTAGTTAGACTAACCAGAGGGCACAGAGGCACTGCCCAAATAAAAACAATCAGAAATGAAAAGGGAGACAAAACAACAGAAATCGTGGAGATTACAAAAATCATCAAATCCTACTACAAGAGCTTATACTTAACAAAATTGGAAAATCCGGATGAAATGGACAATTTTCTAGACACATACCAGGTGCCAATGTTAAAACAGGATCAGATAAACTATTTAATTGTCCCATAAGCCCTGAAGAAATAGAAGCAGTCATTAATAGTCTCCCCCTACCTCCCAAAAAAAGCCCAGGACCAGATAGGTTTAGTGGGGAATTCTATCAGATCTTCAAAGAAGACCTAATACAGACACTCTTCAAAATATTCCCCAAAATAGAAACACAAGGAACACTATCCAATTAATTCTATGAAGCCACAATAAAGCTTATACCATAGCCACACAAAGACCAAACAAGGAAAGAGAACTTCAGACCAATTTCCCTTAAGAACATTGATGCAAAGATGCTCAATAAAATTCTGGCCACCAAATCTAAGAATGCATAAGAATGATAATTCACTAGGATCAGGTAGGCTTCATACAAGGGATGCAGGGATGGTTCAATATATGAAAATCAATCAATGTAATCCAATACATAAACAAACTCAAAGAAAAAAAAACATGATCATTTCATTAGATGCTGAAAAAGCATTTGACAAAATTCAGCATCCCTTCATGTTAAAAGTCTTGGAGAGATCAGAAATTCAAGCCCCATACCTAAACATACTGATACATATGTTTGTCCCATAAGCCCTGTATGTACCAACATACAGCCAACCAGTAGCCAACAACAAACTAAATGGAGAGAAACTTGAAGCAATCCCACTGAAATCGGGGACCAGATAAGGCTGCCCACTCTCTCCATATCTCTTCAATATAGTACTTGAATTCCTAGTCAGAGCAATTAGACAACAAAAGGATGTCAACGTTACAAAAATTGGAAAAGAATAGGTCAAAATATCACTGTTTGTAGATGATTTGTTAATATACTTAAGGGATCCCATGATTCCACCAGAGAACTCCTGAAGTTGAAAAATAACTTCAGCTAAGTGGCTGGATATATAATTAACTCAAACAAATCAGTAGCTTTCCTCTCCTCAAAGGATGAACAAGCTGAGAAAGAAATTAGGGAGATGACACCCTTCACAATAGTCACAAATAATATTACATACTTGGTGTGACTCTAACCAAGCAAGTGAAAGATCTGTATGACAAGAGCTTCAAGCCTCTGAAGAAAGAAATTGAAGAAGACCACAGAAGATGGAAAGATCTCTCATGCTCATGGACTGGTAGGATTAGTATAGTAAAAAATGACCATCTTACCAAAGTTGGCAGGTTCAATGCAATCCCAATCAAAATTCTAAATCAATAGAGCTAAAAAGAGCCATCTGCAAATTCATTTGTAATAACAAAAGACCCAGGATAGTGAAAACTATTTTCTACAACAAAAGATCTTCTGGGGGAATCACCATCCCCGACCTCAAGCTCTAATACAGAGCAATAGTGATAAAGACTGTATGGTATTGGTACAGAGACAGGCAGGAAGATTAATGGAATAGAATTGAAGACCCAGAAATGTACCCACACACCTACAGTCACTTGATATTTCATAAAGGAACTAAAAACATCCAATGGAAAAAAAGACAGAATTTTTCATAAATGGTGCTGGATCAGCATGTAGAAAAATGGAAACTGACCCATTCTTATCTCTTTGCCCAAAGCTCAAGTCCTAGTCCATCAAGGACCTTCACATAAAACCAGACACACTGAAGCTTATGGAGGAGAAAGTGGGGGAAGATCCTTGAATACATGGGCACAGGACAAAATTTCCTGAACAGACACCAATGGCTTATTCTCTAAGAACAAGAATCCCCAAATGAGATCTCATAACACTGCAAAGCTTCTGTAAGGCAACGGATACTATCAATAGGACAAAATGCAGCCAACAGATTGGGAAAAGATCTCTACCAATCCTACATTCAATAGAGGGATAATATCCAATGCATACAAAGAACTCATGAACTTAGACTCCAGAGAGTCAAATAATCCTATTAAAAAATGGGGTGCAGAGCTAAACAGGGAATTTTCAACTGAGGAGACACGAATGGCTACGAGGCACCTAAAGAAATATCCAGCATCCTTAATCATCAGGGAAATGCAAATCAAAACATCCCTGAGATTCCACCTCATACCAGTCAGAGGGTAAGATGAAATACTCAGGGGACAGCAGATGCTGTAATGGATGTGGAGAAAGAGGAACACTCCTCCATTGCTGGTGCAATTGCAAGCTGGTAAAACCGCTCTGGAAATCAGTTTGGCAGTTCCTCAAAAAATTAAGCATAGTACAACCTGTGGATCCAGCTATACCACTTCTTGGCATATACCCAGAAGATGCTCCAACATGTAATAGGACACATGCTCCACTATGTTCACAGCAGCCTTATTTATAATAGCCAGAAGCTGGAAAGAACACAGATGTCCTTTGACAGAAGTATGGACACAGAAATTGTGGTATATCTACACACATTGGAGTACTTTTCAGCTATTAAAAACAATGAAATCATGACAGTCTTAGGCAAATGGATGGAGCTAGAAAGTGTCATCCTTAGTGAGATAACCCAATCACAAAAGAATACACATGGTATGTACTCACTGACATGTGGATATTATCCCAAAAGCTCAAAATAAAGAAATTACAATTCACAGACCACAGGAAGCTCAAGAGTAAGGAAAACCAATGTGGGAGTGCTTTGGTTCCTCTGAGAAAGGGAACAAAATACTCACAGGAGCAATTATGGAGACAAATTATGAAGCAGAGACTGAAGCAAAGGTCACCCAGAGACTGTCCTACCTGGAAATTCATCCTGTAAACATTCACCAATCTGGACACTACTACTAATGGACTGAAAGGAGCCTATTATGGTTGTCTATGGAGGGGCCTTGCCAGAGCCTCACATACAGAGGCAGCTAACCATTAGAATCAGCGCTGGATCCTCAGTGGAGGAGTTGGAGGGAAGACTGGAGGAGCTGAAGGGGTTTTCAGCTCCATGGGAAGAAAGATGATGTCGGCCAGCCTGATGCCTCAGGGCTCTGAGAGGAAGCCATCAACCAAAGGATACACATGGTTCCAGTCAAAAGTGTGGCAGAGGAATGCCTTGTCCGGCATCAGTGGCAGGAGAGGTCCTTTGTCCTATAAAGGCTTGATAGATGCACCAGAGTGGGGAAATCAAGGAGGGATAGGTGGGAGTGGGTTGGGTGGAAAGACATATTCTTGGAGGCAGGGAGTTGGAGGATGGGTTGTGGGTTTTCAGGGAGGGGGTTAAACCGGGATAGGATATAACGTTTGACATGTAAATGAAGAATATATTCAATAAAAACAAAAAAAAAAAAAAACCGTCGTTTTAAACTTTTAGCCCGTGTTTGAAGTGTTTGAATTGCCCTGTTTTTGTTCCTGAGTAGGGAGAGCTTGTTATGTATTCTGCCTATTAATCTACTGTTGCACATGTGGTTTTCATTGTCTTTCCCCCTTTCTGTAGGCTGTCTTTTGCTCAGCTGATTTTGTCATGAGATGTGTAGAAAACGTTAAGGATTAATGAATTCTCATTTCCTGCCCAATAGGTTCTTTCTGTTCCTATGCATGGCAGAGCATGCCCACCGCACTGCCACTTGGGCCAATATCTTGAAGCAGTTCCCACCTGACTTCAGTGATTTTATAGTCAGGTATTAGACTTGAGTCTTTACTGCCTTTTGAGTTAATCTAGTAATTTGTGAGAAATGGGGTCTACTTTCACTTTTTTGTATGTGCATATCCAGCTTGCTAGAACTATTTATTGATTGGGGAGTCTGTCCTTTTCTCCATTGTGTCCACTTGAATCTTTTGTTTGTTGCTGTACTGCCTAAGTATGCATCATTATACAACTGAATGAATAATATGTAACATATAATATATAAATATACATCTCAGTTTTTATATGTGTGTAATGTCATGGAGTGCTTTTTGATGAAATACATGAAACCTTGACATCTAGGATGATGTAAACCGACCTGGAGAAATTTCTGATAAGTGATTTAATCAGATAAGGACATGCACGTGATTTCACTCCTATGTGCAGACTTCAAAAGCTGATGTTATGAATGTTCAAGAATAATAACAGGGTGAAGGAGGGAAAATGCTTGCTAGAAGGACTGAGTTTTGTTACGGCATGGTACCACACATAGAACATGGTTAGAATGGTATAATATGTCTCAGAAAGAAGGCATTTGAATTATTCTTTTCTTTATTAAGATATATACTGCATTTAAAAATTACGGGAATGTATATGCTAATTACTCTGAATTAATCACTATCCAATTTATACATGAATCAAAACAACACATTGTCTCTTGTAAATGTGTACAAACTTTACATGACAATCAAGAAAATGAAAGTTAATTTTAAAATGAATGTAGTTAGAGAGGCTAATTATTTCTGTGGGAGAAACAAGAAAGAAAATTGATGCTTTTTTTTTTCAAGGAAAGGAGACAAAAGTTTTAAATTATGTCAGTTACAGAGAGATCAGGAAAGACAGCAAAAATGAGAGTTCAATAGTGTTTAAGGCAAATCTTACTTTTCATCAAAGGGACGCCCTGACAAGGACATTGATTGTGACATACACTAGCTTTTTCACTTAATATTGTTCTTCTCTGCTGGAAAATAGGATAATATACTTTAAAGAACTAGTCTTCTCAGGTTGTTAATTTGTCAAACTGATTTGCTTGATGTACTCATTACTTGTTAGTCTTGTCAGCTTGTTTCTGTGTGTGTGTGTGTGTGTGTGTGTGTGTGTGTGTTAAAGCTAGAATTAAAACATGCCATGAATTCTTACATTTTTCCACAATAAAAGCAGCATCTACACAAGAAATGAGATCACATGTTATATTTCCTAGGGTAAGTGAATGCCATGTACTTAGAACCCTGCTGTTAGATGCTATGATAGCTGTTTTTATTGAATAAATAAAGACATTCTAACACAAGTTTTGAAATATTATACAGCAAAAGCTTATAATTAAAATTTTCCTTTACCTTTTTGGAAGTTAAATACAAGTAGAAACCCTACTAAATACTGATCAAATAATATTGTGTATTTATTTTTTCAATTAGCTTCATATTACAGAAGATTTTTTTGTATTTCTGTTATATCTTTTTTGCTATTAGTAGTTTCTTCTTTAATTTTTTTAATTTTTTTATTTGATATATGTTTTATTTACATTTCAAATGATTTCCCCTTTTCTGGCCCCCCACTTCCCGAAAGTCACATAAGCCCCCTTCCCTCCCCCTGTTCTCCCACCCACCCATTCCCACTTCCCTGTTCTGGTTTTGCCCTATACTGCTACACTGAGTCTTTCCAGAATCAGGGGCCACTCCTCCATTCTTCTTGTACCTCATTTGATGTGTGGATTATGTTTTGGGTATTCCAATTTTCTAGGCTAATATCCACTTATTAGTGAGTGCATACCATGATTCATCTTTTGAGACTGGGTTACCTCACTTAGTATGATGTTCTCCAGCTACATCCATTTGCCTAAGAATTTCATGAATTCATTGTTTCTAATGGCTGAATAGTACTCCACTGTGTATATATACCACATTTTTTTGCATCCATTCTTCTGTTGAGGGATACCTGGGTTCTTTCCAGCTTCTGGCTATTATAACTAGGGCTGCTATGAACATAGTGGAGCACGTATCCTTATTACATGCTGGGTAATCCTCTAGGTCTATGCTCAGGAATGGTATGACAGGATCTTCCAGAAGTGACATGCCCACTTTTCTGAGGAACCGCCAGACTGATTTCCAGAGTGGTTGTACCAATTTACAACTCCACCAGCAGTGGAGGAGTGTTCTAAGATCAAGAATTGACAAATGGGACCTCATAAAATTACAAAGTTTCTGTAAGGCAAAGGATACCATCAAAAGGACAAATCTGCAACCAACAAATTGGGAAAAGATCTTTGCCCACCCTACATCAGATAGAAGGCTAATATCCAATATATACAAAGAACTCAAGAAGTTAGACCCTAGAAAACCAAATAACCCTATTAAAAAATGGGGTACAGAGCTAAACAAAGAATTTTCACCTGAAGAACTTCAGATGACTGAGAAGTATCTTAAAAAATGCCCAACTTCATTAGTCATTAGGGAAATGCAAATCAAAAGAACCCTGAGATTTCACCTTACAACAATTAGAATGACTAAGATTAAAAATTCAGGAGACAGCAGGTTGGCGAGGATGTGGGGAAAGAGGAACACTCTTCTTTAATTTCAATGCTTACTCTTTTCCAAGATTGATGGAAGGACTAAGATAAAGATTGGATTAATCTATAATACTTCTTTAAAATCAACAGCTTTCTTGGGAAGTAGACAGTAAAGATAAATATTTATATGATACTGAACAACAGTATCCAATTCAGACATGAAATCATTTTCCTTAAGTTGCTTTGGATTAAGCCCAAGACATCATGTGAGCTGGGCAGGCACTTGCTACTGAGCTTTCTCTTTATCCTGAACCAACATTAACTTTGGTCTTATATTTTGGCAATATTGAAAATTATCATCCTTAGTTACATGCCTTATAGTTATTTTGGTCCTGAAGCTCTCAGATTTCTTAAAATTTGTGACCACAGATATATTATTGAAAGTCAGGGCTAGCAATTTCTTATAAAATTGTTTTTCTACTATCACCCAACTGTCAAATCACTTTCATAAAATAAATGTGAACACTTGTCTATTATCCTAATATTAGTAATAGAATAGTAAAATTAATAACTATAAATGGATATGCCTTTATTATTGATTTTATTAAATAAATACTGTTTGCATAATTTATCCTCCTTTTCTCCTTCCAACTCCTGTGCCCCAAATCAATCTTATTAACTCATGACCTCTTTTTTAGTTATTATTTTTACACATACACATACACAGACACACACATAAATACAATAAAGTTTCCAAAGTTCATACAGTATTGCTCATATGTATATGCTTTAGGACTGACTGATGGTGCTGGATAAGTAATTAGGGAGCTCGTCTCTATGAAAATGTGATTATTTTTTTCTCAACCACCATTACTTGCCTATAGCTCTCCATCTAAAGTTGGAGTTTTATGAAATATCCTCCATCCATGGTGACATGTCAACTAATGTTGTCATTATTTAGGGCCTGTTTCGGCAAACATGGTGTTGAGCCTTGTCATATATGCAAGACACTATCTTGCAGCAGAAAATCTGCTCTCATAATCTTTCTACCCCCTGCTTCCATGATGTTCCCTGAACTTTCAATGTTAGCTTAATATTATAGTATTGTAAATGTCTCAGTCGAGGCTATAGTCATTCTTTGCCTTTTGACCAATTGTGGATTTTTTTGAGAATTTCCATCTGCTACAAAAATGGGGCAGGGTGACTGAAAACTACACTTATCTGTGGGCATATAGATAATAAGCATTTAGAATGCAGTTAGAAATTATACTAGCTAAGGAAAGTGTCAAGAGTGTGTTCTCTTCATGGCTATACCATCCCTAGGTATATTCATGTCTTTTGGTTTATAGTACCAGACATGAATTTCTCTTTATTGCATGGGTCTGAAGCCCAATATGACAACTGTTGGTTAGCCCTAGCATTGAACTCTAGGGACACCTTGCTGTGTTGGTCAATGTAGTTGTTAACAGAAGTAACATGAAGTGGGACAGGTGATTCTTTTTCTCCTTTCTGTACCTTATAGTATTTTGAAAAAGAATCCATATGGAGAAGGTTTCCAGATTAGATCCCATTCAATTCCTTCAGACACTATGTCCAAAATATATGGCATGTTCAATAATATATCATCACCTTCAATTTCTAGGAGGCAACCAAGGGCAAAATGAGCAGCCTCCATTGTTTTGGGAGTCTGTTGGACTCCCCTGACCAACAACTATAAGGAAGGTTTCTCATGCCCTGCACCTAAACTTTTGTTAGATATTCTGTGACTTTTGAACTAGAGTATTGTCACTCTGAGTGACATAATCTTATTTAAATATTTATGCATACACATATATGTATACATATTCTATGTAATTTTAAGTAAACATAGGATAATATTATTCCTTATGGCATTTTCAAACATATTTAGTATCACCTCACCCCTCATTCATTGCCCTCCTTCCCCACTCCTCTCCTAAAGTCTCACTGTCCTGATTTTTCCATGTCTGCCTTTGAACCACCTCTGTCTTACTATTCCCATCTTTAGAACCCTCCTGCCCCACCGTGACCCTCTTTTTCATCAGCCATGCTCATTGCCACCCCGTTCATAATAGGTAAGAAATGGGAGAGCTTACACAGCATACAACTGATAAATGGACAATGGAAATGTGGCAATATCTACAATGAATTCTGTAAAGAAGAAAATAATGAAGTGTACAGATTAATGGAACAAGAAAATACACTCTTGAGGTAGCCCAGACTAGAACGGCAAATACCTCATATGCTTAGTTTTCATTCTTAGTTCTAAATATTTATTTGTGTATATATAACCCAAAGCAACTGTATTTTGTATTTTGACAAAGGCTACTACTGAAAGAGAATTCTTTGCAAATTCAGATCCTAATAGTATTTGGACTATTTTATTTTATATTTTCCTATGCTCTGTTTAGGAAGGGTTTGCCGGACAGATGTGACAGTCAGATGTGACACTGACTGAGCATATTTGTCAAGGAATGAAAATTGTTGCAATAAATGAGAAGCTCTGTTATTTTTCCCCCTTTTCTCCAACTTTAATATAACATACAAATTCATGATGAATAGGAGTCTGTTATGGGAGAAGTCTTGGTTTTGGATCCCAATATGACTGAGAACATTGACAACTCTTTAAAAGACTCTATCTGAAATGATTTACAATAATATCAAGGTGACCACATCTTCTAAGTTAGGCAATCAAGCCTGAATATTGGATCCCTGAATTATCACATGCCATAATGATACAGCTATGGGCTTGTTCGGGAAACCTCCAGCACAGTCCATGTGTATGCCTTTGCTCTTCACTTTAAATAAGCCAATGCAACACTCCATCCTGCCCTCCTTAACTTCCTTAGGCTAAGGAATAAAGCATGACCTTTTCCTTAAATTCCTTACTGGTTAGCTTATTTTTAGCATACAACTCTAATAAATGAATTATTAAAACCCATCTCATATCTAAATGAAGAATGTAAGGCTTTTCTTTCTGTCCTCTAGGTGACTTGAATAGTCAGAATTTCCAAACTCAGGTGTCATCTCAGGGCCTATGCATCTTCATTTCAGTGTTGCTTTTTGCTAGTTACTACTTCAGTGCCTCTACTTGAATTGATCAAAATATCATGTCAATCTTACTAAAATGCAGAGTCCAGTTTTCATGATTTATTTTAGTCTCGTACTTAAGTAAGGTTTACTTAACAAGTACCATTTTAATATGTAATGATGCTTCTGAATTAACAACATCAGCTATGTATGATTGTGACATGATGTCCCTATTTTCAAAAATAGAGTACAAAAGGTCAAGACAGTTCACCTTCCTGCATCTTTGAAAGTATCTCTTTGTCCCGGTGCCCTCTGACTCTATTGCTCACCATATATACTTCATTTAAAACTTTTCTCCTTTCTGTGGACCCATCCTTCATGTATTTGTTAATGTCTTCGTTAGTGCTTTTGACTTTTATCACATTTACTCTTGTCATGTGAAGTCTCCATTAGCTACAGATACGAAGCCTTTCATAGTTACATGAAAGTTCCACATGATGTCTGATGGCTTTCCTAAGCTTCCGACATTACTGAAAAATCCTCATTTGTATATGCACATTTCAAAAAAGCCTCTTTCTTCCCACACTCTTTCTTTTTTCTTACCCATGTTCTATCTTTGGGGATATGACATCATCATTTTAAATTTTTTAGTACTTTCTTGGTTGACATGTTGAAAACAGACCTTATGGTGTAGGGTGCATTTCCTGTGAAATGACTCATATATATTGGGCAGGAGGAAAGGAAGGTGTACCCCATATTGAATAGGAAGAGAAAACAAGACAAAGAGTTAGAACTGTGGGTAATGAAGCTTGATTAAATATCCATTTGAGAATTGTGTTTCTGAATTTAGATAACCATTAACTTTTTTTTTAACATTTGAAGGTCATATACAAACAAAACATACTCATTTAAGATTAGCTTTGTGCTTATTGGAACAGTAGTATATAATGTGTCTCTGATAGAGTTGTCAGTACTGTATATGGGGGGAGTCTTAACAGTAGCATAGTCCAATAAGATTTCCCCATTTCCTGTCTACAGAAATGGGCATAAATGTCAAGTAGAGTCAAATAATTATTAGAGATACTGGCTTCCTTTCTTCTCAGCTAACCGATTCTGACAATGTCTTATGATCTAAGAAGTCATTGTCATTGCCTGTGAATGATGATCAGAAAGGAAAATAATGCAAAGGGACAAAAATACAGATATTTATTGATCATTCTCAAATATCTATTTCTAGCCATTTTAGCAACTCAGACTTCCAAGTTAGAAGGAACAAAGGTCTTTATGTTCAAATTTGTTGTAATATTTCAGCCACTTGCAGCACATAGATGTTGATAAAAAGAGAAGTACAGTGAGTGATTTGGAGAGGAAAGGGGACAAGGGAGTTGTGGGTATGTCACGCAGTACATTTGTGATGAAGAACTACTTGTAGGAAGTGGAACAAGGAACAAGGCAGTGATGGATGGTGAGAAATTTCTTGGGGTCAATATCCCACATTGCTCTTCGATAGCGATAATAGTTTGTAAGAATCCATGTTTAAATGTAGTTATTAGAGACGATGATCTGCCACCGCATGACTGAGGTACATAAAGGTGTGGAGCTCAAGGCATGACAAAAAACTTAAAGCATATTTAGGGTAGAGTCACAGCTGTGGGTGAACTAAAGAGAAGAGAATTTGATTTAAGAGAATGGTCAAACCAGATGGTTTGATGTTCACAGGTTTGTTGGAGAAGTAATCAACTTCTTTTGGAAGCACCATTTGAGGAAGTGAAGAGCTTCCTTGATGCATGCGATGTGAGAGAAAACAAACAAGTGGCAGATGCTTGAGCTAGTGTAAGAAAGTGGAGGTGATGGCATCGTTGAGTATATTTAATTCGGAGTTTATACATCATACAGTGGAAGGCTCTATGGCTAATTGTTAAATAGTTAATTGTCCAAACACGGTCCAAGAGTGGGAACAGTCTGAGGTGAATTCTGAGTGCTTGTGAGAAAATGCCAAGTAAACAAGAGTCTTGTTACCTAAGTGTCTTTAAAAACAGAATTGTTTTTTTCTTGGAACATGTTTGTGTGTCCCTCCCAGGTGCTGTGGATGGGAGTTTACCTTGCATTGTTCATTATGTCTGGATATTTTATTCGTTTATATGCCTCTATGGAAAACCTTGATTTTGCTCTGTGCAGCCTGTCTTTGTGGTTGAATTGTGAGATTCTTAGAGTATAAATTGTCTGATTCTCTGGATACAGGTGGGTATTTCATGGGGCTTTCGTTAGCTTCATTGTCAGGTTCCTTTGCCAGGTCTAACTGGCCTTTAGGGCAGTAAGCAGTTAATATTGTCAGATTGAGAGGATAGAGAAACACCTTGAGATGGGATTTTGTGCAGCCTCTGGGGAATTATACAGTAATTGATATGGGAGGACTCATGTTAATTTTGGATGACACCATGTTCTTGGCAGAGCATCCCGGAATATATAAACTAGAGAAAGCAGGTTAAGCACTTGTGCATTTGTTGGTACAGCGTAATCTGATTCCTGCTCTTGATTTCCCTGCTTGCTTCCCCACCTTCCTCACTATAATGGATTTTATCCCCTTGACCAAAAGTTAAAACAAACATGTTCTTGTTGAAGTTGCTTTTATCGCAGTAGCAGAAAAGAAACTGAAAAAGATATCCACAAGGTAGAAAGAAAGTATAGGAAGGAAAAGAAAGACGTAGGGTCAGAAGAGGTTATGTGTGATGGTAATTTGATAGTAATTGAAAACTAGAGACTCCTGACATTTGGTCTTCATATATGTGAAACATTTCATAATAAAACATAAAATCCATTATATAGCCAGCTTCCAACCTCACCTCTGCTACCTGCAGATTGGTGGACAGGAGTCAGTGGTGTTTTCTGATAGGAACTGGTATGGTCTGCTATCAAATTCTCCATCATCTTCACTTCCCAGGTATGAAATTAGTATGGTTTGTGGATTTTTTTTTTCTCTTTCTTTTTTTTTTTTTGTCTTTTTTTTTATTTGATATAATTTATTTACATTTCAAATGATTTCCCCTTTTCTAGCCCCCCCCACTCCCCGAAAGTCCCGTAAGCCCCCTTCTCTTCCCCTGTCCTCCCTCCCACCCCTTCCCAGTTCCCCGTTCTGGTTTTGCCAAATACTGTTTCACTGAGTCTTTCCAGAACCAGGGACCACTCCTGCTTTCTTCTTGTATCTCATTTGATGTGTGGATTAGGTTTTGGGTATTCCAGTTTTCTAGGTTAATAACCACTTATTAGTGAGTGCATACCATGATTCACCTTTTGAGTCTGGGTTACCTCACTTAGTATGATGTTCTCTAGCTCCATCCATTTGCCTAAGAATTTCATGAATTCATTGTTTCTAATGGCTGAATAGTACTCCATTGTGTAGATATACCACATTTTTTGTATCCACTCTTCTGTTGAGGGATACCTGGGTTCTTTCCAGCATCTGGCAATTATAAATAGGGCTGCTATGAACATAGTAGAGCATGTATCCTTATTGCATGGTGGGGAATCCTCTGGGTATATGCCCAGGAGTGGTATAGCAGGATCTTCTGGAAGTGAGGTGCCCAGTTTTCGGAGGAGCCGCCAGACTGCTTTCCAGAGTGGTTGTACCAATTTGCAGCCCCACCAGCAGTGGAGGAGTGTTCCTCTTTCTCCGCACCCTCTCCAACACCTGCTGTCTCCTGAATTTTTAATCTTAGCCATTCTGACTGGTGTAAGATGAAATCTTAGGGTTGTTTTGATTTGCATTTCCCTAATGACTAATGAAGTGGAGCATTTTTTAAGATGCTTCTCCGCCATCCGAAGTTCTTCAGGTGAGAATTCTTTGTTTAACTCTGTACCCCATTTTTTAATAGGGTTGTTCGGTTTTCTGGAGTCTAACTTCTTGAGTTCTTTATATATATTGGATATTAGCCCTCTATCTGATGTAGGATTGGTGAAGATCTTTTCCCAATTTGTTGGTTGCCGATCTGTCCTCTTGATGGTGTCCTTTGCCTTACAGAAACTCTGTAACCTTATGAGGTCCCATTTGTCAATTCTTGCTCTTAGAGCATACGCTATTGGTGTTCTGTTCAGAAACTTTCTCCCTGTACCGATGTCCTTAAGGGTCTTCCCCAGTTTCTTTTCTATTAGCTTCAGAGTGTCTGGCTTTATGTGGAGGTCCTTGATCCATTTGGATTTGAGCTTAGTACAAGGAGACAAGGATGGATCAATTCGCATTCTTCTGCATGCTGACCTCCAGTTGAACCAGCACCATTTGTTGAAAAGGCTATCTTTTTTCCATTGGATGTTTTCAGCCTCTTTGTCGAGGATCAAGTGGCCATAGGTGTGTGGGTTCATTTCTGGATCTTCAATCCTGTTCCATTGATCCTCCTGCCTGTCACTGTACCAATACCATGCAGTTTTTAACACTATTGCTCTGTAGTATTGCTTGAGGTCAGGGATACTGATTCCCCCAGATTTTCTTTTGTTGCTGAGAATAGTTTTAGCTATCCTGGGTTTTTTGTTGTTTCAGATGAATTTGATAATTGCTCTTTCTAACTCTGTGAAGAATTGAGTTGGGATTTTGATGGGTATTGCATTGAATCTGTATAGTGCTTTAGGCAAAATGGCCATTTTAACTATATTGATTCTACCGATCCATGAGCATGGGAGGTTTTCCCATTTTTTGAGGTCTTCTTCCATTTCCTTCTTCAGAGTCTTGAAGTTCTTGCCATACAGATCTTTCGCATGTTTGGTAAGAGTCACCCCAAGATACTTTATACTGTTTGTGGCTATTGTGAAGGGGGTCATTTCCCTAATTTCTTTCTCAGCCTGCTTATCCTTTGAGTATAGGAAGGCCACTGATTTGCTTGAGTTGATTTTGTAACCTGCCACTTTGCTGAAGTTGTTTATCAGCTGTAGGAGCTCTCTAGTGGAGTTCTTTGGGTCACTTAGGTAGACGATCATGTCGTCTGCAAATAATGATAGTTTGACTTCCTCCTTTCCAATTTGTATCCCTTTGACCTCCTTATGTTGTCGAATTGCCCAAGCTAGTACCTCAAGTACAATATTGAAAAGATAAGGAGAAAGGGGGCAGCCTTGTCTGGTCCCTGATTTCAGTCGGATTGCTTCAAGTTTCTCTCCGTTTAGTTTGATGCTGGCTACCGGTTTGCTGTATATTGCTTTTACTATGTTTAGGTATGGGCCTTGAATTCCTGTTCTCTCCAAGACTTTAAGCATGAAAGGATGCTGAATTTTGTCAAATGCTTTTTCAGCATCCAATGAAATGACCATGTGGTTTTGTTCTTTGAGTTTGTTTACGTAGTGGATTGTATTGATGGATTTCCGTATATTGAACCAACCCTGCATTCCCGGGATAAAGCCTATTGATCATGGTGGATGATCGTTTTGATGTGTTCTTGGATTCGGTTGGCAAGAATTTTGTTGAGTATTTTTGCATCGATGTTCATAAGGGAAATTGGTCTGAAGTTCTCTTTCTTTGTTGGATCTTTGTGTGGCTTTGGTATCAGCGTAATTGTGGCTTCGTAGAAGGAATTGGGTAGTGTTCCTTCTGTTTCTATTTTGTGGAATAGTTTGAAGAGTATTGGTGTTAACTCTTCTTTGAAGGTCTGGTAGAATTCTGCACTGAAACCATCTGGTCCTGTGCTTTTTTTGGTTGGAAGACTTTCTATGACTCCTTCTATTTCTTTAGGCTTTATGGGACTGTTTAGATGGTCTAGTTGGTCCTGATTTAATTTTGGTATTTGGTATCTGTCAAGGAAATTGCCCATTTCCTCCAGATTCTCCAGTTGTGTTGAGTACAGGCTCTTGTAGTAGGATCTGATGATTTTTTGGATTTCCTCAGTTTCCGTTGTTATGTCTCCCTTTTCATTTCTAAGTTTGTTAATTTGGATACTTTCTCTGTGCCCTTTGGTCAGTCTGGCTAAGGGTTTATCTATCTTGTTGATTTTCTCAAAGAACCAGCTCCTAGTTTTGTTGATTTTTTGTATGGTTCTCTTTGTTTCTACTTGATTGATTTCAGCCCTGAGTTTGATGATTTCCTGCCTTCTACTCCTCCTGGGTGAAATAGCTTCTTTTTGTTCTAGGGCTTTCAGGTGTGTCATTAAGTTGGTAATGTATGCTCTCTCCATTTTCTTTTTGGAGGCACTCAGGGCTATGAGTTTTCCTCTTAGCACTGCTTTCATTGTGTCCCATAGATTTGGGTATGTTGTGTTTTCATTTTCATTGTGTTCTAAAAAGTCTTTAATTTCTTTCTTTATTTCTTCCTTGACCAAGGTGTCATTGAGTAGAGTATTGTTCAATTTCCACGTGTATGTGGGTTTTCTGTTGTTTCTGTTGCTATTGAAGACCACTTTTATTCCATAGTGATCAGATAGGAGGCATGGGATTAGTTCTATCTTTTTATATTTGTTGAGGTCTGTCTTGTGACCAATTATATGGTCGATTTTGGAGAAGGTACCATGAGGTGCTGAAAAAAAGGTATATTCTTTTGTTTTAGGATAGAATGTTCTATATATATCAGTTAAGTCTAATTGGTCCAAATTAGACTTGTTGTCTTGATTCTTTTCAGAATTGTGTATTATTTTCCAGCTCCAACAAAGCATTCAGTTCCTCTAAAGACTCCTCATTCATACTTGTTCTTGCTTTCTTTCTTTCCATAAAAATATTCTGTGCTCTTATTTCAACTGTTTCTGGCTTTGGCAGATGCTCAGTCTTGATCATATTTGACATTAGCATTACTTTCTTAGGGAAGACTCTTCCACTCACATTCTTATTATACTCAATAAGGGATAACATCCTTGATGTTTAATTTAGAGTCTTTACTAGAAGACAGCATGACTTGCATCCTCACCCTTTAAGGAGAGAGACATATGGCATTATTTAATATATAAATGTGACAACAATAAAATATACAAATTCAGGTCAGTCATGACATGATGTGCTTCCTCTTGAATCCCTCAGGTGGTCTCATTAGTCTGCCGCTGATATCTTTGCTATACAATAATGCATGCCTATGCATCCAGCATATATAAAAAATGTGGCTGCAATTTCAAGATATGTTCACATCAAAGTATTTATCATGTATTTAATTGATTAAAATTTGAGATCTGCATTATCCCAGATATTCAAAACTTCTATAATAACTTAATTTGCCATATTCTGTACCAGTAGAACCAGGTACTATTTCATACCTACATATTAGTGAATATCCACATGTCATAATAGAGTGAGCTCAGGTGTAAGAAGATCAATATATATGCTCTGGTTTTTTTTTATAGTCATGGCATAATGTGTCTGCCAATATTAAACAAGTAAATTAAAGAAATTTGAATTGGAAAAGCAAAAGTCTGAGTTTATGGTTTAAAGTATCTCATATCTATTCCTGAAGTGTTTCTCAAATTGTGGAAAGCATTCAACATTTTTATTTCCTGGGCTATGTTCACATATGCAATAAATTTGATTTAAATATTTGCAAATAAATCTATAATCCATCTGGAGTTTATTTTGGTTTGTGTCAGAAGGTGGAAATCAATGCTATTCTTTCCCCAAATGGTTAGCAGTTTTATCACCACCTTTTCTTGAATAATTCATTTCTTTCCACAAGTTTAAAGTGCTGCATTTGTTATACACAACGCAGTTTATTTAATTAAGTTAACTGCTAGTATTTGTATGTGATGCCACTCATCTTTTTACTTTGGGGATTTTCCTCGTGTGTGTGTGTGTGTGTGTGTGTGTGTGCGTGTGCGTGTGCGTGTGCGTGTGCGTGTGTGTGTGTGTGAGAGAGAGAGAGAGAGAGAGAGAGAGAGAGAGAGAGAGAGAGAGAGAGAGAGAGATCATATTCTCTGTTGGAAAATGTGTTATCTAAGTGTTAGATTTTAGTTTTGCTTCATACCCTATTGATAAATTTCAAGAATATTTCTCTGAACCTCCACTTCTTCATTAACAAACAGGCATAGTGATAAATTCAGAAAAACAATAACATCTTTTTCACAGGATTAAGTAATAAGGTCATACATGTATAATATATCCTGGCATGCAGTAAATATCTAGTAAACAAATATCATAATTATTTTAATATGGCAGGTAGAAGTCGTACTTAAATTTATTTGACAAAGTTTAGGTTTTTTTCCTACATATTTACTGCTGTGCTGACACTTAAGAACTCTTGTGTAAGATTTTTAAAGGTAGCCTTATGGAACTTTGATCAGTGTCTATGAAAACTGTAGATAAATCTTGCAAAAATCTCTGTGCCCTCTAAACAGGATGCATTTTTTATTTTATATTTTTTATTTTTTAATTTATTGATATATTTACTTACATTTCAAATGATTTCCCCTTTTCTGGACCCCCACTCCCCAAAAGTCCCATCAGTCCCCTTCCCTCTCCCTGTTTTCCCACCCAACCCTTCCCACTTCCCTGTTCTGATTTTGCTCTATACTGCTTCACCGAGTCTTTTTCAGAGCAAAGGGCCACTCCTCCATTCTTCTTGTACCTCATTTGATGTGTGGATTATGTTTTGGGTATTCCAGTTTTCTAGGTTAATGTCCACTTATTAGTGAGTGGATACCATGATTTACCTTTTGAGTCTGGGTTACCTCACTTAGTATGATGTTCTCTAGGTCCATCCATTTGCCTAAATTTCATGAATTCATTGTTTCTAATGGCTGAATAGTACTCCATTGTGTAGATATACCACATTTTTTGCATCCACTCTTCTGTTGAGGGATACCTGGGTCCTTTCCAGCATCTGGCAATTATAAATAGGGCTGCTATGAACATAGTAGAGCATGTATCCTTATTACATGGTGGGGAATCCTCTGGGCATATGCCCAGGAGTGGTATAGCAGGATCTTCTGGAAGTGAGGTGCCCAGTTTTTTTATTTTTATATGCCTTTCTTCAGTAAATTTAGAAGAGCTTTTACGTTTTTCAATTTATTAATCTTTAGTTATATATTAATGTTTATTTGTTCTTGCAAATGGAATGATATTCTTCTCTTTAAAAAAAATTGATAGATTCTTCTCTTACACAATACATCCTGACCACCATTTCCCTTCCCTCCACTCTTTCTATCTCCCACCACTACTGTCTCCTCTCTCTCCTAGATTCACTCTACCTCTGTTTGTCTTCAGAATGGAGAAGGCTTTCAATAGATAACATCCAAATATCACAGATGAAGATACACAAGACAAGGCATAAGCTGTCTTATTGAGGCTGGACAAGGCAACACAATAGGAGGGAAAGAGTCACAAGAGAATTCAACAGTGTAAGTGACACAGCCCTTCCCATTCTTAGGAGTCCCACAAAATAACAAGTTGCAGAGTCTTGCAGGCCCCATGCTTGTTGCTTCAGCCTTTGTAAGCTCATATGAACCTTACTTAGTTGATTTAGTGGGCCATGTTCTTCTGGTGTCCCCCATCCTCTCTGACTCTTACAATCTTCCATTCCCCCTATCCATGGAGTTTCCTCAAACTTCAAGTGTAGGGACCCAATAGAAACCTCCAATTGCGATTCTCTACATAATGTCTGGCTGTGGGTCCCTGCATCTGTTCCCCTCTGTGGCTGGAGCAAGCCTCTCTAATGACTACTGGACAAGGCACCAATCTATGAGTATACCAGGATATCATTAGGGATCATTTGTTTCTTTCAGACCGGTCATGCTTGGTTCTATCCTAGGTCTCTGGGTTATCTGTCCTTCTGTTCCTAGCTATCCAGGCAGTATAGGGCATGGGCTCTCTCTTGTGGACCTCAAGTTAAAGCAGACTGGGGGGCGGTCCTCACAAGTTGAGCATAGCTGTTGCCCCTGTACATCATGTAGGCAGGACAGATTGTAGGTCAAGAGTTTTGTGGCTTGGTTGGTGTCCATGTTTCCTTTTCAGTGGCTGCAAAGTACCTTCTGATACCACAGAGACTAGAGTGTGGTGAAGGTTCGACCTTTCTATGTTAAATGAGGTATGTAGATGTTATATTCAGCAATAAGTCCCTGCTATCAGATTTTGGAGAGTGGTCCTTTGTCCTAGCATCAGCATGGGTAGCTTGGGGGTCTCCATGGGATCCTCCTAGATCAACAACTCAACCGAATGCAACCATAGCCAACCAATGGGAGCCTTGCCTGGCTACAAAGATGGCCAGTTCGGACTCCATATCCTCCACTATGAGGAGTCCTCACGAAGGTCACTTCTGTAGATTCAAGGAAGATTCCACTACACTAGATTTTCATATTGCCATTCCTCCAATGTTCTCAAATAGTCATCTCTTAGTGTATTCTTACTCCATCTCACCAACCTGTCCTCACAGAGTGATTTTTTTAAATGTTACTTTTAATTGATTGTTATTTGAATATTGATTGGGCTTTGCTCTTTGAATATGCATTTTGTAATGTACCACTTATTGGTATATTTGGATTCCAAGAAGATTCCAGTTAAGTTTATTAGATTTCCAGGTATGCTATTTTTTGTACAAGCCATTTTGTTTCATTTTCTGACACACAAAATTTAATTTAATTTATGTTTTTCTTATATAATGGTGTGCATAAGTATATATACACAAATATTGTTAAACATATACTATAGTACTAGGCTTAATTTTATACTTCTTTCCTATTGATTCATCAAATATTGGGAGAAATCACAAAAATAATAATTATATGAAATACACTAAAAGCTTTCATTCCAAGTAGTTATTCAGTTTTAACTGTTTTCACCTTTTCTTTGTGACAGATTAATTTACTGAAGGAGTTAAAATTTAATCTTAATCATGTGGCAAAATTTTAAACTTCCTTTCTAAAAGGAGGTATTCAAAGTCTCTTTTGCTGCTATTAACATTGATTTTATTTAAAAACACCACACACACATCAGTGTCATTGGATACTTAGGCAAATATAATCAATTAGAGCTTCAAATCACTAAGCTGCATTCAAAATTTTGTCAAGATCAACTCTAGTGTTGGCTAATACTATTTAACTGAATGATTCTTTCAGTGTTTGATTAATGGGTATGTTTAATATGAATATGATTTTGACAGTGCTAAATTAAATTGTAATTTCATTAGTCAAGTTGATTTAGCAGCTTAAGAAGAGCTTTCAATAACATTTTCCAGTCTTTGACACACACCTCCTCATCAGATTGATTATTTTACTTAGTGTTATTTAAAAAATGTTTGCTTATTATCTAGCGGGATTTATTTTCTTCTATTCCTCTTAATTGCTAATACATGTGAATGAGTAACAATAATTTGGCCATTTTTCTGTATGTAATCTTTGTAATCTTAAGTTTAACCTTTGCTGGCCGTAACTCAGTGGCTGATAGCTAGCTACTACACTACATATTAGCAACACAATTGTGAGGATGAGAAGAACCTCTACTTTCAGAAGGTTTACCAGCAGCATGGCAACCATGAGTTGTTAAAGTGTACCAGTAGCTTTGGTTCACATGCTGCGTGAAACACCAATTGGCAATAAGTATAGAATTAATGGGAGAGAAGGCCAGAGAATGTACCCAGAAAGAAAGGATCTTACTATGAGTTGAAAGTTCAGCAAGCTTTGTCTGGGAAAAATGGAAGAAGAGCCTCATGCACAGTGTGGGCTATGGAGGGACGTACACAGAGACCCTAACATGCCCTGGAAAGTGTTTATAGTAAAGAAGTCAGGAATGGTAAATGGGATTCTGAGGTAGGAGAACATAATCAATTAGAGCTTGAGGGATAGAGCCTGAAAACAGGTAGGAAGGCATGCATGCACCTTCAGCAGGGCCCATGTAAGTAGGATTGCTCTCTATCCAAATGCAATGTGTAGAGAATAAAGGATTTTTTTTATGGATGATGTACTTTCTTACTTAGCAAGCAATTGCAGAGGTCTAACTCTCTGCTGGGGCCTTTTCCAACTTCTAAATACACCACAGTGACAACAGTAGGTCAACATGCCCATCCTCATGCCATTCAACAACAGGTTGCCAATTTAATAGTCCAGGAAAGGTTTTGCAGAAGTAATTTACAAGAAAACTAAAATTGCTTTGGGTTTGTGGACTGTACTGGATCTATAAATGTGGTACATATACAAAACCCATATTCTGCTGTAAAAAAATGAAATCAAGCAATTTGCAAGTAAATGGATATACTGAGTATATTGAATCATCTAATCCAGGTTGAGAATAGGCAAGTGACATATCTCTCTTATTTGTGGATGCTAGCTCCAAATCTTTAGATATAGTATATAACCCACATTAACAACAGAAACCAGGAGAATGCAAAGAGGGAAACAGGGGGGAATGCAGTGAACACAGATGCCCAAACCCACTGATAGATCTATAACATATCACCCACACCCAAACTCTACTGAAAGATCTACAACAGAACACCTACAGCTAAACCCACTGACAGATCTACAACTAATCTCCACACCCAACGCTTGGGGACATAATGGAAGATGAGTGAGAAAAATTGTAAGAGCTAGAAGCACAAGGTGTGTCCTCTATATGTGATAGGAAAGTTGTACCCATGAATCTCAACAATATGTTTGTCTTGACAGTCAAAAGTGGGAGTGGAGAGTTTCACAAGGCCCATCCTAGATGAAAAGTAGCACTTGATGGCTGCTAAGAAATGAATTGTCTGCAACCGTGAAAGTGATAGGAACTCTACAGGAATTCCAACAGAGTCAACTAACCTGAACTCTTGGGGGTCTCATAGCTGAAACACCAACCAAAGAACATTTATGGGCTAGACCAGGCCTCCAGGCACATATGTAGCCTATGTGTACCTTGGCCTTCAGGTGGGTCCAGGACAACTGAAATGGGGTCTGTCTCAAAACCTATTGCCTGTTACATGGGATAGCCTCACAGAGACTTGAAGTACCAGGGTGGGGGATAACCAGGGGGCTCCACCCACTCAGAGGAGAAGGGAAAGGGCGCATGGGGGAAAGATTGTGGGGGGGTAACCATGGGGGGTAGTGAGCAAGATGTAAAGTAAATAAATAAAAAGAAAATGCAAGAGAGAGAGACAGAGACAGAGAGAGACAGAGAGAAAGATATATATATATATACATATATATATATATATATATATATATATATAGAGAGAGAGAGAGAGAGAGAGAGAGAGAGAGACAACTGTCTTCAAGGATAAGCTTCCTGATAGATTATTCAAACTCAGTTGAGCAACTGATGTGAGGTGTGTGTATGTGTGTGTTTATGTGTGTACGTGTGTGAGTGTGTATATGTTTGTGACCGTGTTAGTGTAAGTGGGTGTATATGTATGTATGTATGCGAGTATGTGTATGCATGACTATGTGTGTATGTGAATGTGTGTATATGTGGGTATGTATGAGTGTGTGTGTACATGGGTAAGTGTGTATATGTCTGTATGTGCAAAGCAATAACAAACAGAACTTTAATGTAAGAGGGAGAAGGGAGGGGATACATGAGGAATGAAGAGTTGGTCAAGGGAGGGGGTAATATGTAAATAGAGTACGACAGTATATGAAATATTTAAAAACTATAAAGAAACTTGAGACCATACAATAACCGAGAAAAGGAATGGAATGTGAGATTTAATACGGCCATGAATTCAAACAAAAGAATAAGAGCATCTTTGTATGTCCAGACTCCACACATTATATTTCTACGGAGACTGAGAAGTCCTCTCTCCCCATCTCTCTCTCCCACATGTATGTATACATGCATACTATACTTGTAAGCAAGTACTATGCAGTAATTTAAGTATGAAAAAAATAGAAGCATTTTGAACTTTGAAGAAAAGCAAGAGAATTAGTTGGGTTGGGGATAATGAAGAGAGCCTGGAGATAGGAAGATATAGCACACATATAAGCACATGTGTGTATCTTGTGCGTGTGCTTGCTAAAACTCAATGTAAGAAACATAAAAGATAAGACTGGGGTTTTGTCTATCTGTGACTTATTACTGTTTTGAGATGTTCTTACATACTTCAGGCATGCCTTGGGATCACTGTGCTGCTAAGATCAGCCTTGGACTCACAGCCCCTGCCTGAGTGCTGGGATTACAGCAGAGCCCCTGACAGACCTGACAGGAAAGGCTTGATTTTAATCAGTTAGTTATTTTTTGAGATGGTTACATAATTACTCCATTCCCCACTTTCCTTTCCTCCCTTCAAATGCTCCCATTTACTGCTTCATGCTCCTTTTAAAATGGCTGACCTGTTTTTCATTAATTGTCGTTACAATGTATTTGTGTGTTCCTACATATGTACATCTTGTTCAGTCTGTATGTTCCTGGTAAGTATATTGCATGGAAAAGATAGGTAACATTTTAATTTGCATTTTGTGACTTGAGAGTAGTTAAATCCTTTTTGAAGGAGTGGCAGAATCTAAGTCCATAAGAATGGAGTAAACAAGAAATGGGGATTGTGTACACAAGCACACAGATACACACCACACACCACACACACACACACACACACACACATACACACATGTGCACACACACATGCATAGGCACATGCAGATGCACACATGCACATATGCTCACACACACACACACACACACACACACACACACAATTTCATTTTAATAGAAGATACCCTGGCATCTTTATTTCATTTTAGTGTCTTTTTGTTTGTGTTGATTGTATTTTGTGTGTGTGCCTGGAGAAGACTGAACAAGATCCTTGCTCTGCCTGAGCTGGCCCATCGGATCCTTCCATTGCAATACTGAGTTTATAGGTACAATGGGTACATTTGCCTTCTGGGGGGAGGGGGACTAGGATTTCAAACTTAGGCCCCTTGCTTGTGAAACAAACTTTCTTACCCTTGGGCCCATCCCCACATCTTCATGCCATGTTTAATAAGGATTCAATAGTTGCAGTTCAGTTGGAGATGTGCATACATATGCACACACGTATGTACACAAGAGGGAAAATTAGCTGGAGTTTAAGAATAATTTGACACAAATTAATAGTAAGTTGGTGAACTTTATTTTTCTGGAGACATTGCCAACTATAAAGATCATGTCTCTACAACTGTCCCTAGAGCCACAATGTGTTTAACAACCATTTTAAATGTGCATTTTCAGGATTAAGTAATCTTTTAAAACAAAGTTTAAAAAAACTTTTTAATCTCTTTAGACTATATATAAACATATACAGTTCCTACTTATGTAATACAGAAAATGTCTTTTTATTTTCTCTCACTTCAGTTTTTGAGTTCAGTGAGTCACTCTCAATCCTGCTTTCTCCAGATAAATGAAATCTATATATAACACATTTTTACTAGGCATGAGGATTTAAAAATAACCAAAAGCTAACTTTAAGCATCCGAGCAGAATTTAATCAGCCATTCATCTCTTTCTCCTGTTACAACTATCCTCAAGTTTATATCAAGAGACATGGAAAAAATTATTCTAGCACTATGTAAAACAATTATTATTTATTATTGTCACATACCCAGAGGGGGTTTAGAATTACCCATTCAAAGATTACTGTATGTTAGAGAAAAATTATTAAAGATGTGTATAGTAAGTCTGACTCAGGCCTACTACTTTAGACTCAGGTATCTCTGTTGAGAAACAGGGAGGAACAGTCAACTGTTATACTGCCCCACCTGGGGATCCATCCCATATACAGTTACCAAACCCAGACACTATTGTGGATGCCCACAAGTGCTTGCTGACAGGTGCCTGACATGGCTGTCTCCTGAGAGGCTCTGCCAGTGCCTGACAAATACAGACTGGGACTCTCAGCCAGCCATTGGACTGAGCACAGAGTTCCCAATGGAGGATCTAAAGAACGGACCCAAGGAGCTCAAAGGGTTTGCAGTCCCATAGGAGGAACAATATGAACCAACCATTACCCCTAGTGCTCCCAGGGACTAAACCACCAACCAAAGAGTACACATGGAGGGCCATGGCTCCAGCTGTATATGTAGCAGAGGGTGGCCATGTTGGACATCAGTTGGAGGAGAGACCCTTGGTCCTGTGAAAGCTCGCTGCCCCAAATAGGTAGGGGAATGCCAGGACAGGGAAGCAGGAGTGGGTGGGTTAGTGAGCAGGGGAATTGGATAGGGTTTTCAGAAGGGAAAATGAGGAAATGGGATAACATTTGAAATGTAAATAAAGAAAATATCTGATTTAAAACAAAACAAAAAACAAACAAACAAACAAAACCCCGATTCAGTGCCAGAATCTAGTGAACAAGTGTTCTAGGATAACTGTTCTCAACCCCTTTGTTATTACTCTCAAGAATTGGCCACATGTTCTTCTCCATCTATAATCTTAGAATTTTTTTATGGTGCTCACTCCCTATACTTTATTATATTGACACGCAGCCACCTTCCCTCATATCGTGTTTTTACAACTTTCAGAATATTAGATCCACTTTAAATAGGCCTCAGTTGGCTTGGAGTCCCCTTAAGACATAGACACTCTTCTGACCTGGGTACAATGCAGCAAGTTAACATATTCTGCTCAAAGAGTGATATTTTAAGTCCAATCGACCACTAGATTCCTTATTTGGATGAATATATGAACACAAGGACACTCAGAAACTATCTTTTTGCACCTCAACAATTTTCAAGGTGATTTTGCTCATTATAATACCTGTCCATGGCTATTTCAGTGCATTATTAAGAAAACTAAATCCATCTAGACCAATTCAAGCTGTGGATCATGACCCCTGGGGGTGGGGTGTGAGGTACAGTTCAAATGACCCTTTTGCAGTATTTGCCTAAGACTATTAGAAAACAGATATTTATTTTACCATTTACAACAGTAGCAAAATTGCAGTTATGAAATAGCAACAGAAAGAGGTTTATGGTTGGGGTCACTACAGCATGAAGAACTGTATTCACGGGCCATGTTTTACTAGGAAGTTTGAGGACCACGACATAAACTGACTAAAGAATTGGCTTCTTGTTTATCATTGGGGAAATACAGAAGGATTAAATTATTCCATTTCTAGGCATAAAACATACAACTTGACAAAAGAAAATATAAAAATGCAAATCAGACAGGTTTTCTTTGTGAACTGGATTGCTAGCTAAGTTCCACACATTCTCTAAAATGCTGGGAAATCTTTTCTCTAGCAAGGAAACCTTTTCCACAATAGAATGTTAGTTAGCAGGACTCCTATTTAGATGACATGGCTAATTGTAGACCTGGTAACTGTGGTGGGATTTATTGTCTAAGACATTTTCTTTGGTGTTGTATTATTTTAAGAGCAATTTTAGAAGATGGGGGAGTTTTGATGTGATGCTAAAGTCCAAGTAGTGTAAGCTGAAAGTTGACTTCTCTATTTCTTTTAATAATAGTTTTATTAATTGTTTAGAAATGAACCAGGATGACTCTCCTTTGTTGTTGTTGTTGTGGCTTTTTATCACAATGACATTCAGGCATGGCTTAGTTTTCTGAATAGCTGGCACACCTTGAGAAGTTATTGAATGAAAGGCACAACCAACAGTTCCCATAAACATTAATTACTGTGACTAGTGAGACACACACTTCTACCCTACTGTGAATGTTCTCCTGTATTTAAGAGTTGCAACAATCATTTTGTTTGGGATCAGTCACTTAGGCCTTTTCTAAGATGTTGCACCTGATGGAAACTAGCTTGCTTTTTAAAGGGGACACCTTTAAGCTGGTTGTGGTGATGAACACCTTTAATCCTAGCACTCACAAGTTAGAGAACGTTCACCATTTTAAGTTTGAGGCCAGCCCAATCTACATAGTGAGTTTTGGGCATTGTTACCCTGTCAAAACAAAATATAAAAAAAAAATACACATTTTATCTTATATGGCTCAAGTGAATTTTTGCTTTAGCACAGATTGGTTTACAATTTTTGATGGTTCTGTAGTAAGATTTCTATAATGTTACTAATCTGTATTTTTATCTGAATATATAATCAAACATATGCCTTTTATATAAAACCTGAGAAAAAAACTATTCACATTATGTCTTCCTACAAGTAAGTGGCTAATATTTTCTGTATTTTGTTCAGTATTTTGTCTTAAAATGTTTTTTATGCACACACATAATTAAAAACATAATTATACTTTGTGTCACATATCACACTGAAGAAACTATTTGCTTAATATATCATCACTTCAGGGATTACAGATTTCTTCATTTCGTTGTTTTATGCTACTGAAAATTTTTTTGATTCTCTAAAATTATAGAACAAGACTTATACATACAAATATATGGTATAGGTTTAGATCTACCGCAAAGTTATTGAACAAAGGTTAATATACTCGCTATGTGGTTTATAAAGTAATGCTCAATGTCTTTTGATTGAACTACTTAAATTTATTGACCCTCTTTTTAATTCTCCCATTGATTTTCTTATAGTTTTATTATAGGTAAATATTTTCTTAAGTAATACATTGTTTTATTTTGTATGCATTTGTAATTTTTATATTAATCTAACATTGTATGTGTGTTTTCCAGATAATATTTTACAATATATTTTGGGAAATATATAGTTATGTTTGATCTATTTTAATGGTTATATATTATTATTTCATTGCTAGTGCAATGTTTTTGTACTTATTCATTGATCTTATTTTTGTATTACTATAAGCAATGTCAGAATTTTGTTTTTGTCTCCTGATACATATGCATAAATTTCTCTTGAATAAATATTGACAATGAAACTGCTGAATTATCACATAACCAAATTTATAACTTAATTTTATTACATAATATTTTGTAAAGTCTATATGCTAGTATGTACTGTCACCATCCATGGGTATAGTACCACATTCTTGGTAACAATTTGGCCTTTTTTTAACTCAGAATTTTTTTTTTGTTTTTTTGTTTTTTTGTTTTTTTTTTAAGGGAGAATTTCTCTGTGTAGCTTTGGCTGTCTTAGAACTCACTCTGTAGACCAGGCTGGCTTTGAACTCAAGAGATCAACCTGCCTCTGCTTCCTTAGTGCTGGGATTATAGGTGTGTGCCACCACCACCCAATGGTCTTTTTTATAAAAAAAAAAAAAATCAGACTGGATGTTTTAAGAAATTATCTCAATACAGTTTTAAGTCTTATTTCTTGTTTGTTAGCTTAATATTTTCCTTATTTGTTCATATATGAGTTTTGGGTCATCTGTTCATCTCGTATTTTCCTGTTGATTTGATAGGTATTATTTTATCATTATTTTGCATTTGGATTATACAGTTTGAATTTATAAACATTCATTTATTATGTATGCTAAACTTTAGTCTGTGCCTTGTATTATCTTTCAGCAACATCTTCAAAACCGAAAGCCTGATATTTGCACATAGTCACTTATGTATTTTTCCTCTTTAATACTTTCATGCCCTGATTATTTGACCAGTCAAAGGTCACTGAAACTCCCTTGCATTTATCTGAAAATCAAAGACAATACGAAAAGCAAACATCTTAAAATCAGGACTTGCTGTGGTTTTAGTGGAACAGTGAGACAGCTGGCGTGGCTGCAGCAGAATGAGCCAACAGGGAGATTAGATAATCAGGGGATACAGACAAACACAATGAGAAAGTCTCTTAAAGATTCTTTTATCATTTATAGCCCTTGCAATGGCCTGAGATGTGGCATAGACTCATCCATATTTTACATAATACACTAGCTTCACTTTTAAGTCCAGATCAGATGCAGAGGGATCGTATTCAAGGATGTCATAAGGGAGTTTCATGAAAAGGACCAATGAATTTAAAATGTGACATGACAAACAGACACAAGGAGAGATGGAATAGTCCTACTTTTTAAATCTTTGTTTGCTTGTCTTTCTTTTCACAGTCAAAGATGAAATGCTAAAACCCAAAGCAGGCCCAGGCATCTCGGATAATTTTACAGGGTCATTCTGACAAACACAGGGTGCTGGAGAGACGCTTTAGTGTTTAAGAGTGCTTGCTATTCTTTTGTTGTTTGTTTGTTTGTTTGTTTGTTTTTAGTTTTTTTATTGAGCATATTCTTCATTTACATCGCTACCAGTAAAACCTTTCCCAATTTCCCCCTCCCAAAAGTCCCCCTCCCCAAAGATTCCCAACCCCTCCTCCCACCCCCTGCCTCCATGTATTTGCCCCTCTACCTTACACACTCCCATCTCCCCCCCCCACCCCTGTCTGTTTCCCTTTGTTGGGGCTTCTACTGAACCTTTACCTGACCAAAGACCACTCCTCCCACTGATGCCCAACAAGTCATTCCTCTGCCACATTTTTGGCTGGAATCATGTGTACCCGCCTGGTTGATGGTTCAGTCCCTGGGAGTCTTGGGGTGTCTGGGTATCCGAAGTCATTTTTCTTCCCATGGGTCTCTAAACCCCTTCAGCTCCTCCTGGCCACCCTCCAGATCCTCCGTTGGGGACCCCAAGCCCAGTCCAATAGTTGCCTCTGTATTTGTAGGGCTCTGGCAGGGACCCTCTGGAGACAGCCATGGCATGCTTCTTTTGGTACAAGCTTCTTGTGGTAGTGTCCGGGTTTGGTGACTGTTTATAGGATGAATTCCCAGGTAGGGAAGTCTCTGGGTGGCCTTTACTTTAGTCTCTGTTCCACACATTGCCTCCCTTATTGCTCCTGTGAGTATTACACTCTTACAGAGCACTGCAGTTAGAGTTCTAGCTCCCAAGTGGCAGTTCACAACTTCCTGTAACTCTGTTTTCAGGGAATCTCACTTTTGGTGTCTGCAACCCCCCTCCCGACCTCCCCTGTGTACTTGCACAAAGACACACTGTGGTAGTTTGAGAATAGTGAAGCCTGCATAGTCTCATATATTTGAATGCTTGGTCCTCAGTTGATGAAACTGCTTGGGAAGGATTAGGAAGTGTGTTTGGAGCAGGCATGTCAGTGAGGGCGGGCTTTGAAGTTTCAATAGCCCATATAATTCCCAATATTCTCTATGTCTCTTTCTCTCTGTCGCTCATAGTCTCTGTCTCCTTGTCTCTCTGTCTCTCTGTCTCTCTGTCTCTCTGTCTCTCTCTCTCTCTCTCTCTCTCTCTGTGTGTGTTGTGGTTGTGGGGTTGTAGCTCTCAGCTACTGCTCAAGTGTCATGCCTGTCTCTACTGCCATGGTTCACATGATACAAATCAGTTCTACCAACCCACTGAAACTTGAGGCCCTTAATGAAATGCTCTCATTTATAAGCTGCCTTGGTCATGTTCTTTGTTACAGAAGCAGAAAAGTAACACACACACACACACACACACACACACACACACACACACATGCACGCACGCACGCACATGCACATGCACATGCACACGCGCAGAGAGAGAGAGACAGAGACAAAGAGACAGAGAGAGACAGAGAGGGAGAGGGAGAGGGAGGGAGAAACATCATTTAATTTTTTATTTCACTCTAAAAGGCAAAAGACAAAAAAAATGAGCCGCTGCACAATTGACTTTAGGTTTAGTGCTATAGTGTTCCCACTGAGGTTACATAAGAATAGTGGAAGAAAGTTTTCTTCCAAAACTTAATTTCCCAATCATTAAAAACTAGCACTGAGTGAAAATGATTACAATACCTACGGCAGACATCTAAACCTGACAAAGCTTCTGAGCTTGACTATCAACTCCAGTTTTCACACCTAGGCAGTGACAGTTCTGTACAAGCTCAGGAGTCTCAACTGTATTTTGAGGTTTTATACGAAACTGGACAGTTATAAACACATGGTGTTAAGGAGTTTTATATTCTCACTTTATAAAGTTCCACAGGTGGTTCTTTTTCATATCTCTCTGGATGATTTTATTATTTAGTATAAGTCCTCAATGTGGTCAGGTAAAGAGAAGAAGATATCCATATTTCAGCAATTTAGGTATAATAGTAATGAAGGGCTTACCAAATTCTTGGCAGAGTTAGTAGAAGTGACATCAGGCAAGCAACTAGAGATCAGAGGACTTTCATACCCAGAGAGCTTTTCAGAGTGCAGGCACAAATCCAGAGTTCCTAGGGATTTGGAGGTCTGTAAATCCCATCCATCTGTAATAGCCTATGAAGCTGTCTGCAAGCTGTCATCCTGACCCAACCAGCTCTGTGTAGACCTCCAAACATACTAAATGCAAAGACTATTCTTCGCTTTTCCCTTCCAGCTCTCATTCCTTTTATTGGCAATAAAATGTAACACAGTGTATGTGGAAGATGGCTGTGGGTGAATGTATCCTGATTCTGGTACTGTACTAACTGTACCTTGGTTAATTCTATAATTTAAAGGATATCCTAATCAGTGGTTACTAATGCAAACTTGAATCCTTTCAAGTCTGTGTTTCTTGTTCATACTTCTGTTTCTTTCTGAGATGGTTATGATATTTCCTTTGAGGCTCATGGAATTTCTTGCAGGTTTGAAGGCTTCTAATCTCAAGAATAATGCTAATAGAGTTCCCATATCACATTACACCCTTCTGCAGCCACCAAGACATAATAGCTTATGCACTGTTAGGTGTGCCTTTGGGTCCTAGTGGACTGAGTTAGTATATTAACTCCCCTATTGCTCTGCTACCAAGCAGAACAACCCATCATTTCTCCATTTTAGTGACTATATTAAAAGTTGCTTTTGTTGATGCTATTTTTACTTCACTATTAATGACTGAGGCTAAAATAGATGCTCAATGTTTAAAGTCTTGAATCTGGTTTGTGAATCTATCTTCTGTTTTCAGGTGCATTTGTTCTTAGAAATGGTAACTTTTAAGCTATGGGATCGAAGTCTAGTTTGAAAATTTATATTTGAATATAAATTTTGAATATATATTTGAATATGAATTTGAATATTTGAACCCTGAAAAAAATCTCAGGGTTCAATAAATGAAATACGTTTTTCAGTGAGAATGTATCTTACTTCTACCAAGCACTTTGAAATACTACCAGGCTGAGACCACTTGAAATTCTCAAGTTGACTACTTGGAAGCCATGTGCATAGTGTGAGTTCAAGTTGAAACCTGTTGGGGTGCTGTATTATGGTAACTAACTCCTCATGGAGCACACACATCCTCAAAGAGTTTAGATTTTAGAACAATTGACTTGGCAATTGTATTTATTTATTTTTATTTAAAGTTCACAGTGTTCAGTATTTTTCACTTAGATGAGTTTTAGAGCGACTGTCTAACTCTTTTGTTATCTTTTCTTCTACTGAGTTGCTGACTGAAGTTGCAGTCATCTTAAAGTTTGATTGGGAGTGGATCCTTTTCCAAGGTTCCTGACATAATCTTCACCTGACTCACTACTTTATTGCTAGAATGCTGGCATGAGACAATCGTCATTGTTGAGTCTTTTCATTAGTTTCCCATAACATGGTAGCTGGCTTCAAGTGAGCACTGGAAAAACAAAAGGGAGGTTGAGAAAGTGCAAACAAGATGGAATTGTATTATTGCAACTGAGAAGTGACATATGATTGCTTCTATACATTTATACATTTTATTAAGCCGGAAAAATTTATTGAGACCAGTCAACAACTGTAGACAGCGAATTAGAATTAAATAAGAACATAAAGATCAGTATAAACACACACACACACACACAACTTAAGCCAAATTCCTTATACAGAGTATATCTTATCCAGGAATTTAAATGTATTATCATCTTTGATTTTGATAATAAATCCATTTATATGCATCCATACTTTAGTTTTACTCATGCTCTATTGCTACAGGCAGACTAACTCTGCACTAGATATTTTATTTATATCTCAACTCATCATAGGCTGAGAAACTTCAGGAATATGGTTGGATCACACATCTTCTCATCCCACTCTCAAATCATCAACCTTTAGCAGTTTCTTTTCAGTGTTAAGCATATACTTTGGTTGTAGTGGAGAATTAGTATCTTACCACAATGTTTTCAGCTATCAGAGAGAAAAACCTGCCATTTCTTTATCTTAACAAATCACTTTACTACAGGTTACTTTTGTTTCTATTCTAATTTTGTGACTCTATTAGACTCAAATGTAAATGTTCAAGACTAAAAACAATGCCCAGTATTTTGCTTATGAAATTTGCCTGCTTTCATATGTAATGGTGTTCTTAAAAAGGGATAATCTGAAGGTGTCCATCAATCATACTTCCACTTCTGAACTATGAAACAATTATTTCACTTGCAAATTTAGAGATATGACCTGAAAAATAAGTGGAGTTAGACAGGTTTTGAGACTATTTGTCATCATCAAACATGGCCCAAAGAATTCTGTGGATTTGAATATGAACAGCCATACATAAACATGATTTATTTTATGATGACTATATATAAAAGACTCATTTAAAGGTATAATAGCTATTAATACATTTAAGTTAGAAATATAATTCATATTCAATGATAGAATAACCACATCTGTTTTAATTACCTATACAATGTTTTATGCTTTTCATGATATATCATAAGATCTCTTTTGGTCCTTAGTTGCATTTTGAGTTGGATAAACTAGTGTCTGGTGTTGTTTGAGTTTTCTAATAAATAGTATAATGCCAAATGAGACTAAGAGCCATGTCAAGATGACATTGTAAGGAAAAGCTGGACAAATGCCTCATGGACCTGTAACTGTCATGATCTAGTTATCACTGTATTCTAGCAAGGCTGGGTCTCTGACTTATTCATTTGTCCATTCATTGAACCACCCGTAGGCTCATTCACTGCTTCATTCACTAGCACATCCACTGTCTCCTTCACTGCTTCATTCTCTGGTTTATTCAGTGGCCCATTCCCTGGCTCATCCACTGGTTCATTCCACCACTCATTCTCTGGTTTGTTCACTGTCTCATTCTCTGGTTAATTCAGTGGCTCATTCACTGGATCATTCTCTGGTTTATTCAATGGCTCATTCACTGGTTGTTCACTGGTTTATCCGCTGGCTCTTCCACTGGCTCCTTCACTGGCTTATTCTCTGGATTATTCAATGGCTCATTCACTGGGTTATTCCCTGGCTCATTCACTGCTTCATTGACTGGCTCATTTACTGCTTCATTCACTGGCTCATTCACTGGCTCATTCACTGCTTCATTCACTGCTTCATTCACTGGCTCATTCACTGGCTCATTCACTGGCTCATTCACTGGCTCATTCACTGGCTCATTCACTGGCTCATTCACTGGCTCATTCACTGCTTCATTCACTGGTTCATTCACTGGCTCATTCACTGGCTCATTCACTGGCTCATTCACTGGTTCATTCACTGGCTCATTCACTGGCTCATTCACTGGCTCATTCACTGGCTCATTCACTGGTTCATTCACTGGCTCATTCACTGGCTCATTCACTGGCTCATTCACTGGCTCATTCACTGGCTCATTCACTTGTTCATTCACTGGCTCATTCACTGGCTCATTCACTGGTTCATTCACTGGCTCATTCACTGGGTTATTCAATGGCTCATTCACTGACTCATCCACTGGCTGGCTCACTTGCCCATCCACTCACTGGTTCATTCACTGGCTAAGTCACTTGCTGATTCACTGGTTCATTTACTGGCTGGCTCACTTGTCCATTCACTGGCTCCATTCATTGGTTCATTTATTTTCTATTCACTGGCTCATGTCTGGTTCATTCATGCAGAACAGGTGAGGTTCTTCTCTGATTCACTGAAGGAGTCAAGAGAACCGGCATAATCCATAACTATATGGAATTATTGCTTCATGTTGGTGGCAGAAGCATAACAATGAAATTTTCCAATTATTTTAAAATTATGATCATATTTCAACACAATGTAACTATACAATTCTTTCTAATTTAGTTAGATGGGAGAGGCAGTTATGACATGCTTCCCTGAATGCACTCCATTTAAACTGAATCATGACAAATGACTAGTAATTTTTCAAGATAAAACAGCCCAGGCATAAAGAAGAGTAAGTAGTATGAAGGTGATATTTGGGAAGGTAGTATCTTAGTTTGGGAGCTAAACACTTCAGAGTAGCTAGGGCTGGGGATACAGGTCAGTTGCATTGTTAAGTTTCTGTCTCTAGCTGGGCGGTGGTGGTGCACGCCTGTAATCCCAGGACTCTGGGAGGCAGAAGCAGGTGGATTTCTGAGTTTGAGGCCAGGCTGGTCTACAGAGTGAGTTCCAGGACAGCCAGGGCTACACAGAGAAACCCTGTCTCGAAAAAAAAAGTTTCTGTCTCCAACATGAGATAATCATCTTATGTAGATATAGACTGTGGCAGTTAAAAAAAAAGTTAAAGTGAAAATTACATCAACTAAAAGCAATTCTTTTATAATTCTAAATGTGATTTGGTGGTTTCAATTCACACCAAAGCAGCACTTCTTAATATCTTCCTAGTGTCTAGTATTTTTTTTATATTTCTGTGTGTGTTCATTGTCTGCCTCAATTTTCTCTAACAGTTAATCTCTCTAATCTCCTGTGTGTCTCAGTTACAACACAGACATACACAAACAGACACATACAAACACACATTCCACTTTCTTCTTTTTTAAACCTTCTCTAAACTCTTTCATAAAATCAGAAGAACAATGATCTCATGAATTCTTGCTCCTCTCTTTTCTGCCATGTTAAATTTAATAATATATAATATAATATAATACATATAATTTTATATATTACATATTGTTATATTATATAAAATATATGTATATATGAGTATATATAATTTTATTAAATGTATATAATATATTAAACTAATTTTGCTTTTTTTGAATTAAAAAGAGGAAATGAATTATCAGGCCCTTAACTTGTCATATCCTCAACATCTGTAGAGCTTTGTGATTTCTGTGGTGAGCCATGATGTTTGATTCACGCAAACTTTATTTCATTTAAGATAAATGCTCATTATTCCTTCCTGTGTTGTTTGTATCTGTCATTGTGACAGAGTGTACTGTCAGGACCTAAGGTATGCGAAGAGATGAGAAAGACTATGGCAGGCACAGTCTTGACTGCTGCTGCCCACTGTTACAGTGGAAACGCCATCTGGACTCCACGCCTTGTGCTTTCTATGTCACTCTTCCTTCATGGCCTATTTTAATTAGCTTCTTTCCCATGAGAACAGCCAAGCAGTGTACCCCCTGGATGGAGAATTTCTGAATATACTTCTTTTTGCATATTCCTGCTCCATGGGAGTGCTGACATGCCTAGTGCCCAAAGCTGTTCAAAGTCTGGTGGTGGTCACTGACGCCTTCAACCATGCTAGCTACATTTTCAGGATGCACGTAGCTCAAACATGATCTCTATCAAGTAAACAACTAGGGAAAAATCAATTTGGTCAAACATTCAAAATAAATGTAGCAGCCCATTTTCTCGTTGGGAGCAAAACATTTTGGCAAGATGCTTGATTACTGATTAAAATGGATTTGAACCTGGTTTTGTACTTCATATGCACACAGTTATGTATTAAACTTGGCTTGTGGAAACCTAATATGTATGTGTTTGTCCCTGTGTACCATTTATAACTATGCAATCACAAGTATTATAATACTTTGCCATTAGGTATATCAGCTATTTTCGAGTCAGCCAACAATTCAGATAACTGAATTGTTCAGCCTTCAATATAACATTTTCTAGGGACAGAAAAGTGAACTCATAACCTAAATGTTGCACCAATGTATATATGTAACAAGTTTAACAGTAGCTCCTAAATACAATAGAACTGTATATCCTATGTTATCCTGTTGAATCCCGACTTTGTATCATTAGTATATCTACGGTCTTTTCATGGGCATAGTTTTTCATCTTTTGGTATTCTGGTACTTTATGGTTACTAATATCCAGAGGTATTTGAAAGCACTGATGCATATGATACGTGATTTTAGTCCTATAAAAAACAATACTTAGGTGTTTAGGTCTAATAAATTTGGTGTTTCTATGGTTAATCAGATACAAGTGCCTACTTTAGTAAATAACTTGACTGAGGGAAAACTGAATCAAATTATCAAAGTGCTTTTGCTGACTTCAGCTGCATATCATGTTTGGTTGGCCATGAGAAACATCTAATGTGAATGTTTGGAGTACTGATGTTAATTAAATGCACACAGTGGAACATTTCCTAGACCAAGTGTGCCAATGAGAAAAAGAACCAGGTTAGAGAGTTAATTGGCTAATTTGTTCAAAGGAAAGGATGATACACAAATTTCACAGGATTTATGTAGTCTTAAGGAACCCATGATTGACAAACTTACTTTGCAGTCTCCTGTTTCCTCCAGCACAGCTTTAAAGCAAAGCAACTTATTAAGCCCAGTAATCTCAGTGTTCTGGAGACCTATGAGGTTAAAATTATCTGGAGTTTTGTGAGAGTTAATGTCACTGGAGAGTGGTATTGAATTAAGAGAGATGTATTCTTACTTATATATTAAGGACTGATAACCATGAGTTAGACAGTAGAATTTCATATTGTAGTTTTTTAATATCAAGAAGAAATAAATTCACTGTCACCTTCATGCCATAGTTCTTACCAATAACTTAAGCATTAAAATGAACTTCAGATATTGTGGCTACTCACACAATTTTGACACAAGGTTAGGGCATCTGCATTTCATCATAGAAGAAAGATGGCCATTTATTGGTGGTTTGGGAAGATGGTATCCATTTCTTCAGTGATGTAGCCACTGTAATAAATAACTTCCCACCTCTGCTCATGCTATCAGTTCTAATTAAGGTCAGTGGTTATGCATACAAATGACACAAAAGTAGAAGGAAGGCTTGGTGGTAGGAAATGTTTCAGTGATGAGGGGATTAGAGAGACAGCAGGAGGTAAAAATGACTAAGACTCATACATATATTTAACTGTCAAATTACAAAGAGGAATATTACACACACACACACACACACACACACACACACACACACACACACTACAGATTCCCAACAATGCTCAGTGTTAAACCCTGGAACCCTAGTGCAGATTAATTGTTTACAGGAGTAGCCTTCCAGAAGCCAAATTTGAGAACTAGAGCTATTATGATAATTAGTTGTAGCAGGGACATCTATAGGGCACAGAAACTGCACAACAGTCATGCAGGTTGTAGCGTATCTCTGAAGAATGAACTTAATTCAGATTTACTACTTATTGCTTTTTGAAAACACCTATTTTGTCTTTAGCTATTACAAATATGGTAGACATTTTATAGAGGACACTTAATAGTACTTTTCTGCTTTCTTAAAAATTTGAAACATCCAATTGACATAAATAATGTATAGACATTCACTAATTGCATACTTAATTTTATAATCTAATAATATGATAAATGCTGAACTCTGAGTCTTAAAGATATTTTCCTTCCTAATTATGGATTGTTATTTTCTTTGTTTAAAGTTCTTCAACCCTAAGGATTGTTTTCCAAGTAATCAAATAGGAGTTATTAAAATGTGAGCTATAGAAATGAAAATAAGTTCAACTATACTTTAATGTGTATTTATAATCAAAGGAATATGGTTTCTTTTTTAATACTCAAAATTCAAATGTATTATAGGTTGTCTGCATAACATGGTAAAAAATAAATCCTGAAGTCTGTGTCTTTGATATTTTAATTTGTTAACACATGGAAGGTACTCGTTTTCAATTTTCTTTCAGAGGAAAAAACAAACCAAGATGAGAAAGTAAGAAAGCTATCATCTTTAGGACAAAATGTTAGTAGTTTTCTACCATTGTGGTGAAAGAACCGGAGAAAAACCTTCAAAGGGGGTGAGATTTATTGTCTGATGGTTTCAGGTGTTTGAGTCCATAGATAGTTAGCTCCATCTCTTTGGCCCTGTGGTGATGTAGGATGTCATAGAAGATCAAAATAGCTAATTCCAGACTGGGCAGGATGTAAAGAGAACAAGAGGAAGGATCTAGGCACTCAGTATCACAATGAAAGGCACACACACTTGTGTGTGTGCACGTGTGTGTGCATGTGTGTGTGTAACAACGTGTGTATATGACATGGATTTCTTTATCCTCCTCCTCTGCCTCCTGAGTATAGAGATGACTGCTTCGTCTCACTACACTCCAGGCTCTAAGCTTTATAACACATAGCATTTGCTAATTCCCTTTGATGCTGCTCCTTTTTCCTAGGTGTTTGGCTTCCCCATGTCTGTAATTTGCAGGCATAATTCAAACTTCAGATGCCTCAGTAGTGGATGGAGTGCAGAGCCTCAAGCATAACTGTTGGTAGGAGAGGCTCAGGATGGGAAAGGCTTCCATGGCTTCCTGGGTCTGAAGTTTACTCCTGGGTTCTGTGCCTTCTCCTTCCCTTAATGATCACCAGTGATTATTTTTATTTGGAGAAATGTGTGTATGTGTGTGTGTGTGTGTGTGTGTGTGTGTGTGTACACAATCAAACATTATATAATTGTGTTTACTCTGTTTTTTCCATAGATTTCATGCAAAAATTGAAATAATTCATCATTATTTTCCCCCCAGAAGCCAAATATTTAGAGACTGTAAAAATACCAGTGGTTTGGTCCATATTAAGTTATATAGCAAACTCACACTGTAGTAAGTTGCAGAAGCTAAGCATTCTTTTTACATCTACATAAAAAATACTTATTTTGGAAATTTGAAAACATGGGGAAGTAGAGGCAGAGTGACATCACCCAATTTAAATAGTTATTAATAGTTGTCACTTACTTTTCCTCCCCCCAACCCTTGGGAAGTGAATGATGATATGTATTAATATTTGCTTAGAATTAATTGGAAATAATGAAAAAGAGAAACACAGCTCTTGTGAATTATTAACATTTGTGACTGTTAATAATTATAATTAACCTGATATTTTATTTTCTTGATTTTTAAGGTACAGATTTCTAAATAAAATATGGTGTTATTTCTTTCCCCTTTGTTGCAGTTTGAGTAGGAATTGTTCCCCTATAGGCTCATCTATTTAAATGCTTGGTCATTATGGAGGTAAAACATTGAGAAGCTGGGTCTCTCCTTCCAACATGCAAGTTGGGAGCTTGATGGAATCTAAGTATTTTTTAAAATGTTTACTTTTAATCAGAGTTACTCAGATAAAACAAACAAACAACAACAACAACAGCAAACAAAGAAAAAGAAGCCTCCAGTATATTTCAGGCTTAGGAACCATTATTTCTTTAAATAATTTGAATAATTTTCTCTTTTAGAATTGTGTGCTGTGATAGTTTACCTACAAGAGAAATTAGTAATATCTTTAAAAAATGTATTCAAAGGTACTTTTGCATTTATTTTCTACATTTTCCTTGGTTGATTTAAAATGAGTTTTCTACTTATGATTTTGTGAGTCTTGAAACACATCCTTTTGGTTTCTAGGCTTCCCATTGCTTCTCTAAATTATGGTCTACCCTGTGGAGAATTCCACAGGAGTGGTTATTAAAGCCATACACAGGCTCAGTGTAAGCTAGGTTTTGAAATTCTCAACCTCATTTTGAATCATGGAAACAAATTCTGTAATAGAAAGTTATATGTTATCAACATGGCAAAGCAACAATCTACCTGTCTCCATTCTGGTCTCCAGATAATGAAACCACATTCCCCTGGAAAACAACAGTTTAAAGTAGTAAGTTGTTGATTGTTTCCATGTGAATTTTCTTGGGCCTGAGGCTAAAGATTAGCATCTGTGGGGATGTGGAAGGTTGGACTAAGAGAGATAGCAATGGACAATGTTACCAGGGCAGAAAATTGATTTCATTCTAAGGAAGAATCCTTAATGCTCCCATCCTCATTACTAATATTGTAGTTTTACCTTCTTTCCATCTCCTCATAAAAGAATGTGTATGGATTTGGTAACTAAGATTAGGAGTTCTGTTTGATGGGCCTTAAGGTTTTGTAGTGACTGGCACATTGATCAATATGTACATTAGAACAGCTGGACAGTAAAGTTGTTCTTTCTCATTGGTTATTTTATTTATTTATATTTCAAATGTTATCCCCCTTCACAGTATTCCCTCCACAAACTCAATATCCCCTCCCCCTCCCTCTGCTTCTTATATGAGGATGCTGCCCCTCCCACCCGTCCACACCTACCTCACTGGCCTAGCATTCCCCTAAGCTGGGTCATGGAGCCTCCACAAGATGAAGGGGCTCTCCTCCCATTGATGCCATAAGGTAATCCTCTGCTACATATGCTTTTGGAGCCACGGTCCCTCCATGTGTACACTTTGCTTGGTGGTTTAGTCCCTGGGAACTCTGGAGGTCTGTATTGTTGACATTGTTGTTCTTCCTATGACGTTGCAAACCCCTTCAGCTCCATCAGTCCCTCTCCGAACTCTTCCATTGGGGTCCCTGTGCTCAGTCCAATGGCTGGTCGTGAGCATCCACATCTCTGTTGGTCAGGCTCTGGCACAGCCTCTCAGGGGACAGCTATACTGGGATCCTGTCAGTAAGCGCTTCTTACTGACAGAACATCTGAAGTAGTTTCTGCGTTTGGTGTCTGCAAATGGGATGGATCCCTAGATGGGGCAGTCTCTGGATGCCCTTTCCTTCAGACTCTGCCCCACTCTTTGTCCCTGCATTTTCTTTTTACAGGAGCAATATTTTTGAGATGGGTGGGTAGACCCATCCTTCAAGCAGGGGCCATTCCTAGCCACTGTATATGATCTTTAGAGTTCTCTACTTCCCCTTTGTTGGGTAATCCTCTGCTACATATGCTGTAGCAATGTAGCCAAAGTTTTTTCTTTTTTTCATTCAATATATTCTTTATTTACATTTCAAATGATATCCCCTTTCCTGGATGCCCCCCCCCCCATGGAAAGTCCCATAAGCCCTGTTTGTAGGTACCCGAGGCCTGCAAAGCTTGTGACGCCATACAAGCGCGACAATCAAGACAATGTATAGGTCTGTTGCCAAGGCAACAGCTGCCATTTACCCAGAATTCCATAGCCTACCTTTACCTGTAATTATGTCACCACCGGTATATAACCAGGCAGCGCTTCTTCCTCTTTCTCTTTTCTCTTCCATCTTCCCTCTTTCTCTCCTTCCTTCCCACCCACTACCCCTTCCCTATCTTAAATAAAGCCCCACGTGGAACTGTTTGGCCTGCCGTGTCTCATTGCAGCCCACGGCTCCACCGCATCCCTGCCCACGGGGCAAGCAGACAGGACAGTTGCCCAGAAACCAACACTCTTCCCTCCCCCTGTTCCCCAATAACCCCCTTCCAGTTTCCCTGTCCTGGTATTCCCCTGCACTGCTGCACTGAGCTTTTCCAGGTCCAGAGGCCTCTCCTTCCTTCTTCTTGGGCAGCATTTGATATGTGAATTGTTTCTTGGGTATTCGGAGCTTCTGGGCTAATATCCGCTTATTAGTGAGTGCATACCATGAGTGTTCTTTTGTGATTGGGTCGCCTCATTCAGGATGACATTCTCCAGTTCCACCCAATTGCCTAAGAATTTCATGAATTCATTGTTGTTAATAGTTGAGTAGTATTCCATAGTGTAAATATACCACATTTTCTGTATCCATTCCTCCATTGAGGGATATCTGGGTTCTTTCCAGCTTCTGGCTATCATAAATAGGGCTGCTATGAACATAGTGGAGCATGTGTCCTTATTACATACTGGGGAATCCTCTGGGTATATGCCTATGAGTGGTATAACGGGGTCCTCCAGTAGTAGCATGCCCAGTTTTCTGAGGAAGAGCCAGACTGATTTCCAGAGTGGTTGTACCAGTTTGCAACCCCACCAGCAGTGGGGAAGTTTTCCTCTTTCTCTACATCCTCACCAGCACCTGTTTTCTCCTGAGTTTTTTATCTTTTTTTTTTTTTTTTTTTTTTTTTTTTTTTTTTGCGTTTCCCTGATAACTAATGAAGTTGAGCATTTTTTAAGATGTTTCTCCACCATCCGAAGTTCTTCAGGTGAGAATTCTTTGTTATCTTAACCATTTTGACTGGTTGGTGTGAAGTGAAATCTCAGGGTTGAATTGATTTGCATTTCCGTAATCACTAATGGCTATCCTGCCAAAAGCAATATACAGATTCAGTGCAATCCCCATCAAATCCCAACTCAATTCTTCATAGAGTTAGAAAAAGCAATTCTCAAATTCATCTGGAATAACAAAAAAAAAAATAAAAACAGGATAGCTAAAACTATTCTCAACAGTAAAAGCTTTTTCTTAAGAATGTCTTTCAACCACACTGTGTCTCTACTTATGTCAGCAACCAAGGGCATTTTTCAAATTTTTAAATACTCCACAAAAGTAAAGACAAAAAAAATAGCAAGCTCAATTCTAAGAGAAGTAGTGAAACATTCAGATGTTCCCAGTTGATGGCCAGGTTTTGAATCTTAATTTTTATTTCTCTTTTATTAATTTTTCTCCTATTTTATTCTGTATACAAAATTATGGTTAAAATCCATCTTCTGTTTTCCAGAATCTACTAGTTTTATAAAAATCCAAATTGTACTGTTTAAATAGATAATGCAGTTATTTATTAAGAAACATGATAGGAGCAATGTATCAGTTTAATGGCATTTATGATCAATTATTCAATTATTTTTTAAATTAACCTCAGATGACCCTAGGGTGAGAAATTAGTTCTCAAAATATAATTAAAAGTGCCACATCATTTGTTAGTATAATGTATGTGATGTTTACTTTATTAATTAAAAGTATGTGAAGTGAGAAATTAAATGAATCGTATTTTTACCTATAGATTTTCTGATTTATCCAGTGAAGTCGATATAGTGTTGAGAACATTTACTTTATAGAATACAATTTAAGGTTTATCTGATGATATTTTATTCATTTAGAGTATCTATTCTGGATATCTTTGCTGAGTAAAAGCTTCTGAAAAATGATTGCAAATAACGAATGAATAAGATACTGCAGGGTAGTGGCGGCGCACGCCTTTAATCCCAGCACTTGGGAGGCAGAGGCAGGCAGATTTCTGAGTTCGAGGCCAGCCTGATCTACAGAATGAGTTCCAGGACAGCCAGCGCTACACAGAGAAATGCTGTCTCGGGAAAAAAAAAAAGATACCATGATGTTTCTTTTCTTTTTTAAAATAATTTTATTTATATACATTCCAAAAGTGTCTCCCCTTCCTAGTCTAACCTCCCTGTGTTCCTCATCGCATCTCCCTTGCCTTAAGAGCATCAAAGGCATCTCCCCTATCTACCCACCAACCACATCCTACCCCCACCAGAATCCCTTTTCCCTGAGGAATTAAGTTTCCACAGGATTAAATGCATCCTCTCCTACTGATGAGCTGTCCCACAAGACAGTCCTCTGCTGCAGGTGTGCCCCGGGCCATGAATCAGGATTCTCGCTGTTGGTCTAGTGGTTAGGATTCAGTGCTCTCACTGCCGTGTCTAATGCTTTGATTCACAGTCAGGGACACCTCTCTGCACCTTGCCTTTCAAATGTGTGAATTCAGCTGTCATGTTGGGTCATAGTAATGGTTCAATGGGTAGAAGCAGTTGCATCAATGAGTCTGAGGACTTGAGTTTGAGTCCCAGAAGCCACTTAACGACCAGATTCATTCATATTGTGAGCATCTGTAATCTTAGTTATATGTAGAGATTGGAAGTATAGATAGGAGACTCATTGGAAGCTCATAGACCAGCTAGCCTGTTGTATACAACAGAAAGAGACAAAGAAAGCCTATACTAAACATGCAAACAAGGTGTAAGTCAAAGACTAAATCTGAGGTCATCTGACCTCCCAATGTGTGCTGAATTCAAGGAACTGCATTCACACACCTGAACATGCAATCTCTTACACACACACATACACACACATGCATGCACACACATGCACGCGTGCATGAATGTACATACACATACATGCATATGCACACACACACACACACACACACACACCACTCCCCTCTTTGGTTTAAAGCTTTGTTTTCTCCTTTGATATTTTAAAACTTAATGACATCACTTATAGATACACTGATCTCAAATATATTTTACTTTTGCTCACTCTCTCTAGATACAGGTTTAATATGTACGACTGTGATTTAAATTTCACCACCTTTCGTTGCTTTCTTCTAGCTTAGCACAACATGAACTGACAGGTTTGTTTTCCTTGAATTTGCCACAGATGAGGTGATGCTGGACATGTTCCTACAGGTGCTATAAATTATCTATCATGAGGCAAAATGAAATAACAAGCAATGTCTTGAGGACTGCAAGTGTCTAACATTTCCTTCCCCAAACTCTTCTCTTCAGATATATCTTTTGAACATGAGAAGATAATCTATTCACCAAATTGTTTTTCCAGTTTCTCTCTATCTTTGCTTCCTTTGATTTGGTCAATTTCTTTGATAATGTCTGTTTGTGTAACTTTGCCAACAGATTGGTGTTTACTATCCTTTATGAATTCTTAATCTGTCCTAATACTCCCCTACAATGCTGGATAAATCCTTTCCAGGATTAGGGCCCTCTTCTTCCTTCTTCATGGGAATCATTTGATATGGTAATTGTATCTTCAGTATTCAGAGCTTCGGGGCTAATTAATATCCACTTATCAATGATTGTATTCCATGTGTATTCTTTTGTGATTGCGTTACCTCGCTTATGATATTTTCCAGTTGCAACCATTTGCCTAAATATTCAGGAATTCATTGTTTTGAATTGCTGAATTATATTATTCTTATATAACTACTATTATTATAATAATAATTATTATAACATAATTATTATTATATTATTGCTCCATTATGTATATATACCACATTTTCTGTATCCATTCCTCCACTGAGGGATATCTGAGTTCTTTCCAGCTTCTGGCTATTATAAATAAGACTGCTATGAACATAGTGGAGCAAATGTCCTTATTGCATGCTGGGGAATCCTCTGGGTATATACCCAGGAGAGGTATAGCAGGGTCCTCCGGAAGTGTCATGCTCAGTTTTCTGAGGAACAGCCAGACTGATTTCCAGAGTGGTTGTACCATCTTACAATCCCACCAACAGTGAAGGAGTGTTCCTCTTTCTCCACATCCTTGCCAACACCTGCTGTCTCCTGAGTTTTTAACCTTAGCCATTCTGACTGGTGTGAGGCGAAATCTCAGGGTTGTTTTGATTTGCATTTCCCTAATGACTAATGGTGTTGAGCATTTCTTAAGGTGCTTCTTGGCCATCTGAATTACTTCAGATGAAAATTCTTTGTTTAGGTCTGTACCCCGTTTCTCAAATTTATCTGGAATAACAAAAATCCCAGGATAGCTAAAACTACTCTCAACAGTAAAAGAACTTCTGGTGGAATTAGTTTCCCAGACCTCAAGCAATACTACAGAGCAATAGTGTTAAAAACTGCATGGTATTGGCACAGGGACAGGCAAGCGTACCAATGGAATAGAATTGAAAACCCAGAAATGAATCCACACACCTATGGTCACTTGATCTTCAACAAAGGAGCAGAAAACATCCAGTGGAAAAAAGATAGCCTTTTCAGCAAATGGTGCTGGTTCAACTGAAGGTCAGCATGCAGGAGAATGCGAATTGATCCATTCTTATCTCCTTGTACTAAGCTCAACTCCAAGTGGATCAAGGACCTCCACATAAAACCAGATACACTGAAACTAATAGAAAAGAAACTGGGGAAAGCCCTTGAGGACATAGGCACAGGGGAAAAGTTCCTGAACAGAGGACCAATAGCTTATGCTCTAAGATCAAGAAATGACAAATGGGATATCATAAAATTACAAAGTTTGTGAAAGGCAAAGGACACTGTCAAAAGAACAAAACAGCAACCCACAAATTGGGAAAAGATCTTCACCAACCCTACATCCGATAGAGGGCTAATATCCAATATATACAAAGAACTCAAGAAGTTAGACCCCAGGGAACCAAATAACCCTATTATAAATTGGGGTACAGACCTAAACAAAGAATGTTCCTTAATACTTATGCATTTTAGGTGTCGGGGGGGAGGGACATTTTCTGATATATAGTATTACCATGTCCTTATTTTTATCAGTTAAGTTCCATGGTATTTGCCAATATTTGTAAAATAATGGACATCTCACTGGTTTTAGATCCAGAATCGTCAGTATAAGCTACTCTGAAGATCTCTGGTTTTCTGCTCTCTCCTTTGTTTCCACTTGTGTCCTGCTACTCTGAGCTGATTTAATTACATATAACCCGCCACATTTTCTGTCTTAAGGGGCTTTGCCGCCTTGCATTGGAAACTTCCTCTTTCCTTATCCCACCTCTCCATAATCAAGTCCATATTCAGTACTTTCTCTTTTCTTCTCCTAAACTCCCACTTCATCTGTACATTTCATGTCTTCTCTTCTATATACCTCTCGAGAGGATTCATGAATTAATGAATGCAGATATACACAAAGGCCTAGAGTCCTTGGTGTAGTATTTGTTGTGGGAAATGAGAAAGTCTAAGCTGCTCTCTGTTTTAGATGGATTCATTTTGTTGTTTTTAGGCTTTGTCATTATTATTATTATTATTATTATTAATTTGGTAATTGCAAGGATGGAAACTAGGGCATCATATTTGCCCCACCAACTCTCTACCACCGAGCCACATCCCTAGTTCAGAACCAATCATTTTCTTATTTATTCTGCAGATATATAAAAAAAAAATGTCATTAACAAACTGAGTAAAGGAAGGGAACATGATTCATTTACCTTCATGTGAATGGTTCAGTGTTTTACCCTAACTGCTAAAATTATTACACTAACTTCACAAGGCTATTTATGAACCAAGTGCCAGCAAATCTTGGTGAGTAATTTGCCTTAGAAATGTGCAAACATCCTTCTTGAAAATTATGATTGTCAAATTTATGCAAGCCAGTGAAATGATTGTGGACTTTAAAATGTCATAGTTTGCACTTAGGAAACAGTACTTGTGGTTGTGTTCTTTGATGTTGTTAGTTTTTCCAATTATGTGAAGAAATAAAGGAAGTAAAAGAATGAGAAATGGTTGCTTTGTGGAAATAAGATATTTCTAATGGTTCCCACTTTTGGCCAGTTGCTTCTATGGATTTACACATTCTGTGGTAAATAGCAGACAATTCTGCATCCAAGGAAAGAATATGTATTATTAGATGCCAGAACATTATTCATTTGTTCTTGTCTGTCTACTCTCTTGCTAATTGATGAATTATTTTGAATATAGGAATTCAGGTAAAATTTGAGAAGTTATTTGTGAATTTGTTCGCACCTTTGAAAATTATGAAAGGCACACAAATCTATTTCTAACATAGGCAAAGTAGTTCTTTTTATGCAAAAATTGATGTCATTGTTCTCATTGGAAGTACTAAACAGCTATTCATCAGGGGACCATGTCACAGGCTTAGCAATGGGCCTTAGTTCATAACATACTTGAGTTTTGATGCATTTAATTTAAACTTTGTTTAAACCTAGCTGATTAGAGACTTGCACAGATTTACAAACTAATAACAGCTTAAACAAAGGGATCACAAGACTGTATTACTGGATCAGATCTACTGGTCACTAAAGAACCAACCTTAGTCTTCCATCAATACTTACTGAAAAATGTTCTGTATTAAATTGACTCAGTTTGTCAATAATTTAATCAGCTTACATCAAGTGTCAATCACCTCTAGATCTTGGCCTTTACAAATCTACAAGCAAATAACTTCAATTTTGTCATTATTAAGACCGAGATGGTGTTTATTGAAAACTCCCTGTGTTGGCTGTTAGAGTGTTATGAGACTATGTGCTTCATTATATTTTTCACTTTGCTTGCAGAAATACCTCAAAGGGTAGATGATCTGTGGCAATGTGGTGTTTCTCTTCTCCAAAATAAGGTGGGAGTAGGATTTTATTTCCCTGAAATCTGGACCAAGAGATAGCCAATAAAAAAAAATGTTTGTCTTTCCCCCTTTAGAAAGAATGTTCTAATGTGATGTCTTGTGGATACTCAAAAGAGAACTTGATGAGATCACTGCCTCATGTAGCCATGGGCAGTTGGATAAAGCATTCACATATTATCTCTTCCTCATCCTATGTCATTTCCTGCACCCTTTATTTCTATTACCGAGAATTAGATTTCTGCATAAAGCAACATATGAATCTGAGCCTTAGGCTCTTCTTTCTGATAAATCCAGTGCAAGATAAATAGAAAAGAAAACTTCTCAATTTTAGGCCTTTAGACAAAATCTAAAATACATCTCAACTTATACTAGAAAAGGAAGTGGGCCTATTGGGAAGAAATATTGAATTAACTCTAATATAATTGGGCAAAGGCATGAGTGATCACTTACCCAAAATAGAAATGGAAATCTTTTGTACAAACACATTAACACAGAAAGTGAAAACAAAAAGTATTACATGTCTTCCATTTCTTGGGAAAGTGATCGGTAAAATCTACAGTTAATGTACTTGTTACTTCTTTATTGCTGGGAAGAGATAATATGGCCAAGGCAACTCCTAAAAGAAAGCTTTTAATTGGGAGCTTGCCCGCAGTTTCAGAGGGTTAATCCATGATCATTATGGTGAGAAGTAGCAGGTAAGCATGGATTTGGAGAAGTAGCTGAGAGCTTTATATCCTGATCCATTGGCAGCTGGCAAAAGAGAGACAGTGTGGCGTGAAATTTGGGAAGCTCAAAGCCATGTGACACTCCCCTTCAAAGCAGGCCTTACCCACACCTAACAAAAACCATACCTCCTTATCTTTCTAACAGTTTCCCTAAACATTCAAAATCATGGGGCTTGGGAGGCTATTCTCACATACTGGAGCTTAATAATTACTCTGTGGAAGTTATTATTAATATATGATACTCACATCCTAGATTTTATGAGCTGAGAGTAATTTTGAAGAGATACACAGCATAAGACAATTTGTGGTCTCAGAGCTAGCTGGGTCAAGAACCTAGTTTTCCTAATTCTAAGTCATATGTGCTTCATGTCATGCAGTCCTTGAGATGAGAAAGGCTACCGTTTTTATTATGTAGGACTTGTGTCCCGCCTAGTGTATAACACCCCCAAAAGTCTCAGTGGGAATTTATGGAATAAATGAGTAACTATAACCATGTGGTGAATACTTAAAATAAAGATGTTCTCTCACTATACTTAAACGTAAGTTTATACATGCAAGAAAGGGGGTAGGAAATGCTTTCTGTAAGATAATTTTCTACAAAAATTTCCTTAATTTAACCATTATTTGAGAATTTTATGCAATGAGTTTTGACCACATTCACTCCTCCCCAACCGTCCCCCAAACACATACAACTTCTCACAGATCTACTGTAATCCTATGAATTTGATGTCCTCTTGTTATTTAAATTCACATGTCAAGTCCAAATTCGGCTGTCCTTATATTCAAAAATGCGTAGCTTCCCATTAAAGAATAATTTCCCTGAGACAATACTTTAAAAAAAAAACTGACTTTCTCTTTTCCAGCAACTATCAATCGCCAATAGCTCCTCAGCTGTTGGTGGGATGTCATGTCATTCACCTCTCTTTATGCTGTGATTGGGTCTGCTTTGAGTATACACTGTGCTTGTATATGCTGCCATAGGTAACTATCCTATTATGTCTAAAGGATACTCTTTCTGTAGTTATCCACTGCCACTGGCTTTGACAGTCCTTCTGCCCCTCCTCTGCAATGATCCCCATGTGTCTTTCTTTGATTTCTAATAAAATCAAAATGATTTTATTAACTCCACGACTGTCTCAGAGTGGTCAATTGGAAGAAAGAGTCAGATATTTCTCACTTGAAATCAAAACATGATTAATTTTTGAGAGGAGAACATGTTGAACGCCATGTCAGGCCTTAGGTCCTGTCACCAGCCAGTCGGGTTGGAAATGTAAAAGAAAATTTTGTAAAGGAGATGATGGTGTTTTTCCAGTGCACACACATAGGTTAAGAAAGAAAGACAGCTTTGTTGGTGACATCAAGTCCATATCGCTGATATGGATAGAAGATTGCAATAGCCTTAACATTCCCAAAAACTTCATCCTCATACAGAATAAGAATTTAATTTTCTTTCATGTTCTGAATGCTGAGAGAAACCAGAATGCTGCAGGAGAGATGTCTGGAGCTGCTGGAAGATGTGAGTTTGGGAGACATAAGACAAGCAGCTGGCTAGAATGTATAGCATGGAACTGTGAGAACAGCAGGTGCTGATACTGAAGCTGCCCCAAGTTACCCAGAAGGACCTACTTAGTTCAGAGGTCAGAGCCTTGCACTGAAAAGCCAATTTCCAATGTAGAAGTATTCTCATATTAGAAGATGCCTTCTAGGAATCTCATAGTCCTCCCTCTGAACCACCCTGTATAAATCCTACAAGCTCTCTCAAATTCATGACCTCTTCTTCCATCGTTATTTCCAACTTCTAAGACCTAGTTCTGAGGGGACAAACAGACTCCTTTCAAAATATTACAACTCAAAATTCCTTCCGGAGGCCTGATGGAGATAAACTGATGCCTGATATCAGAGCATGCAATCAAGGCAAGATTTTATTTTCAAGTCTTTATTAGTTAGGAAATATATGTCATAAGCTAAACTAACATATATGTGGTTTACATTTATGGATCTGCAAAAAAGTAAATTAAAAATCTCTCAGAAAATGATCGACAGCTCTAGGTAACCCAAAGGACATTTGTGATTTATGGAAGAGTCAAATCTTAACATAAATTGGAGTTTCTAAAAATTGATTCTACAATGAATAAAACTACCCAGGACAGCCTAAAACTTACAAGCACCCATCCTGTCTCCTTGCTAGGACTACTGCGATGGAAGACTTCTGAAATGCATGTGTATCATAAGAGAATATTTTTCACTGTAAAAGAAAGTATTAGAACCCTTGATGAGAGGGGAGGCTTGAGGGCCTTAAGACCTTGATGGAAAAGAATCAGACAGATAGTGGTGGAGATAGCATGGGAACTAAAGTGAGAAATTGAGGCGGAAGTTGTGACTGAATTTTTACAGCCTCATGATAACACCTTAATGGATGAACTGTTGCCTCTTTAGAAGGAGCAAGGAAGGGCTTACCAAGATGCAGTCAACTCATTTGAAGGTGGTAGGATTGCTCCTGAAGTAATGACAGAGAATTTAGAAAATGCCAAACTTAATTGACAAAGCAATGGTGTCTTTGCAACAACTGACTATATTTTCAAAAGATGTTCTATTCCGGTTAAAATAATGTCAACAACAGGGAAGGCACCAGAGAAATGCTTTGTGTTAGGAAGAGTAAATTGATAGAACAGATGTTATTCCTGTTGTCTTTTAAGAAAGCATGACAGCCTTTCAGCTTTCAGGAATCATGTCTTTAATTATTGGGGGCATCCTTATGAAGATACCCTTTCCACACACACTCCATGAATGTCTAAATGTTTGTATGCACTTCTGATGACTACAGTATCTTCTAATTAATATATATGTATTGCTATTTCAGAAATAATGTTATTCTACATTAGATCAACTGTAGTATCGCATAAGCACAGCTTTATAGGCTCTGGAAAATACAAAACAGTTCATGTGACTCATTATATTATATTGTTTATTTTATTGTAGTGATTTGGAACAAACCTATTTCTAAGGCATGCCTGGATGAAATCAGTATTTCTGTGAAATTGCTAAAAAATACTATTAAAAAGGAAATATTTGTATATACGCACATATTTTTTTTAAAAATTCTATGAGAAGTCATGTTCAGAAGAGTGTAGATTAAACTCAATGTGTTTGAGAGTTCATGGTTTAGTTACTGGAAATGTTCAATACGTAGATGAACAAAGTCTCTAAGTACAAGACATTTTCTCATTTATTCTTGTTTAAGACAGGCTGGATTGCTCATAATATACTGCTTCCTGACAAAAACAATCTGAGCATTTTGTAAACAAGAAGGAAAGATCAAAGATGTCAAGAACTGGCAAACCACTGTCATGTCAAACCACATGATTAAGGGTCTCTCTAGGAATGTGCCTGAAGTTTTAAGAGCTCAGCAGTTGAGAGACTCTATTCCCCTGACAGAGGGCCCCATGTGATTACAGTACCCACATTAGATGACTCACTTCTAATTCTATCTCCAGGAGATCTGATTCCTTCTAATCTCTATAGGCACCTGCACTCACCTATACATTTTCACATGTAAACACACAGTATAACATAGCTAATTATAGAGAGATAAATAGGATTCCTGGTTTTCAGGTTTTCTGAATTTTCTTTGAGTTAAATTCAAGAGTTAAAGAAAATCAGCCACTTTGAAGAAAGGATAAGAACTATTTTTTAAATTTTTAAAAACATTAAATTGGCAAACTTTGTGTCATTTTTACCTAAATTGTTCTATAAATTTTCTATTTGACTTTATAATGGGGATCTCAACAGTATGTAAGTTTCATTGAACTACTCTTGTTCACTTGTTTTTAACTTTGAAGTAGAAGTTATTGATTTTTGTGTATAGAAATCATGGTTTTAAATTTCTTGATTCTCTCTTAAAATATGTCACATGAAAGAGAAGTTTATTATAGCAGTCTAATATAGTTTTTTTTTAACATTTTTTATGATAGAGATAATAGGCTAACACACACACACACACACACACACACACACAAAGTTCTCTTTTTAATACTGTGAAAACCAACATGCCTGAAATTCACAATCATTTCATGTGTTTTCGAGAATTTCAGCTCTCCTTCTAGGTCAAGCAAATAAAATGGTTTGCATTTAGGAAGGATAGTTTATAAATAGAAGTGTGTGTGTCTGTGTGTGTGTGCATGTGTGTGTGCTTGTGTGTGTGTTTGTGTGTATGCCTTGGTGTGTGTGTGTGTGTCCCCATGGATATGCATATGCCATGGCACATGTGTGGTGTTTAGAGCTCTGATGTCCTTGCCTTTCTCCTTCTCTGAGGCAGCCTCCTGTTGCTACTGTTGTACACTAGGCTAACTGTCAAGCTAGTGCAGATTCTCCTGTCTCTGCCACTCATGTAGCCACAGGAGCTCTGTCACTGCAGACACTTACAACAGGTTTAGCTTTACATGGGTTTTGGAGGTCTAGATTCCACTTCACAAGCACAAAATGTCGCCTACTCTCATTAGACCAAGAAACAGTTTTCTGTTAGGATCCATTCTTTGTTTGGTGAATGCCCTAAAATTGAGGCTCCAAGAAACACTTTTTGAGGAGCATTATTTAAAAGATATAAAATAATATAAAAATATAAAATAAAAGATATAATTTAATACAATAAAAGTTAATATTAGTCTTTTCTGATTAATAAACAGAAGAATTATTTAAATTCTTTTGGTTTGGATATTTTCATGTTCTCTCTTCCTCCCTTCCTTCCTCCCTCCCTGTCCATTTCTCCATCTCTCTCCATTCTTCCCTTCAGCCCTCTCCTCTCTCTGTGTATGTTGCCTATACATACTGGTATATTATAATAGAGTAAATCAAGTTATAAAAATATATTTCCATATTGTGAGATTTGGTCAAAGTGACCCTTTCTGATTTGGAGAATTTCTATAAAAATAAAAACAGAATGCAAGTACTAAGACAAAGAAATTAAAGGAGAGAAGTAAGGAGCAACACCAAATAAGAAAGATGGAGATAAACAGGAGATAAATAGTAGCAGTAATCACTTCATGATGTAAGGCTAATCCAATATCTTTTTTAGAGGACAGGTTTCTGGTGTCAGTGAAAAATGTTGTTATAACTGGTCTTTGGATGAAATAGCCAGATTTTTTTTTTAAAAAAAGCTTTTGGACTGATAGGGGAATGAAATCATGTTGTCAGACCATATGATTTATTAAAAGACTTTAAAACAAAATAAAAAGAAAATAATGAGCTGGCTGTGGCAGATAGATGGAAAGGCTGCTCACAACATTTGGGAGTTGGCTCCTGTGGAAGGAGGTGCTTGGATTTTGAAATGGAAGAGCCATGTGAAAGATTGGGAGGGAGTGGTGTGGGGTGGATTTAACGGTGTGCAGAAATAGAAAAGGCTGAAACTGAGGATGTGTTGTCAGGAATATATCGGGATATCCAGTTATTAGAAGGTCATAGAAAAATTATGGTCTTTAAATTCCAAAGCCATGACTTGAAATGTGTTTTTTAAATAAGGTGTATCAATCACCCACAGTTCATATAATCAATCCTCATTATTCTTAGATCCTGTGTTTGTGAATTCAACTACTTGCTAACATGTATTTATAACTTCAAAGTCAATACTCGGCCCTTCAGTGCTCATTTGTGGATGTTCATGAAGTACACAATACTTGTGTTGCTCTTGTGTACATTCACAGCTGAGGCCCACAGCTGTAGGCCGAAGGTATATTCTGTTGCCCATAGCGTGCCATCTTGTTCACACTTTGGTGCATTCAGTTGGTGATTCAACTGTTTACAATGATTTCTAAGAACTCTCTAGCGTTCCTAAGCACAGCAAAGTTATGTTCTGTGCACTCTAGTATTATGTCAACTACAGTTCTTTTGGAAGAGGTTCCTCCAACTGAGAAAATACCCCTTCCAGACTGGCCTATGGGCAAGCATGCAGCACACTTTATTTTATCATATGTGGACAGATGTTTGATAAGGGAGGGGCCCAGTGCATTTTGGGAAGTGCCATCCCTGGGCCGAAGTTCTGGGTGCTATAAGAAGCCAAGCTGAGCAAACTGTGAGGAACAGCCCTGTGAGCAACCCTTCTGTAAGGTTTTTGCTCTAGAATATGCCTCAAAGCTTCCTTTGCTGTTTAAGTTCCTGCCCCAATTTTGCTCAGAAGTCTGGTGTGATCTGAGAGTTGTTAGCTAAAATAAACCCTTTCTTCCACAAGATTTTTTGTTAGATATTTTCTCTATTTACATTTTAAATGTTATCCCCTTTCCACATTTCCTTTCTGAAAACCCTCTATCCCATCCCCCCTTCCCCTGCTCACTAACCCACCCACTCCTGTTTCCCTGCCCTGGCATTCCCCTACACTGGGGCATTGAGCCTCCACAGGACCAAGGTTCTCTCCTCTCATTGATGTCTGACCAGGCCTTCCTCTGCTACATATGTGGTTGGAGCCATTGGTCCTTCCAGGTGTACTCTGGTTGGTGGTTTAGTCCTTGGGAACTCTGGGGGGGGGGGGGGGTACTGGGTGGTTCCAGCAACTGAATCCTAACTAAACAATGTGTCCTCAGTAAATAATGGGAATATTAATTAGGTACATATTAGGTATATTTTTAACAGAAAGGCATGCTTGCGCGCGCGCACACACACACACACACACACACACACACACATTAGGTTCCTTATTGATTCGTTAATGAGAGTACTGTGGTACTATGCTCCTGGGAACCTACCAGTTCGTTCAGTATTTGTTAACTTAGTCTTTGTTTTTTTAATTGGATATTTTATTTATTTACATTTCTAATGTCATCCCCTTTCTCGGTTTCCCCTCTGCAAACTCCCTATCTACAGAAAATGGGCTATGATACATAACAAGAGTCTACTGAGATTTAAAATGCCCAAATGTAAATGAACTATTAAAACTAAAATATCAACATTTCTCAGTTCTGTGTTTCCTTCTGCAATAATGCTCAGAAAAAAAAATAAATGGAATTTATTTAATCAGGGAATTGAGTTCTATGAAAGTTCCTGGGTAAACATGATATACACTATGCTATACAGGTGAGTAGTCACCCTAGATAATGAGCCCACAGCACACCTAAGTACTGTCTGTACCAAAGTCCAAGTTGGTAATATACTTTACTTGCACTGTGGCTTTTCATACTAAAATTGAAAACACAGTAACAGTTAAATGCACATAAGATTTTACAAATATGCTTTGGCCATCCACATGAGGATAAATTATTTTATATTGTATTACTATATTATATAACACATTATAATTATGCACTGATGCTATTCAATATAGGTTTTCATTACAAATATTAAGCATAGTTTGCATGGCTCAGTGGAATAATCACATGGTGAACACATTGTTATCAAAATATCTATATCAGTTTGTGGCTGTATATAAAAACAAGGATGAGTTTGCAAATCAGAAATAGTACTTCTAACATTCATAGTATGAAAAAGTATTTGTATTGCTGACTAGTGATTATCATTTGTGATTTTAATATTTCTGTGTCTGATCTGTCAAGTACTACTCATTGTCATTATACATAATTTTATTATTTGAATATTATATGACCTTATGACCACATAGATATCAACTGGAGTATTAATAACAATATTTAATCATTATGACAAAGTATGTTTTTATAGTAATAATCATAAATGTAGAATAGTTTCTTATGTTAACCTTCAAATTTAGCAATCATTTTTGTTCAGCATTTGAGTGAAGACTGTGATTGGGACCAAAAGGTGATGAATCAAAATGATGTATCTTGATTAAAATTAGGTCCTCCTTAAATTAGTGCTGACTTTGTTATTTGTGAGCTAATGAAACTCACTATGTGAGTTGGTAGCTTTTTTTTTTTTTTTGCTTAGCACAAAACATTATGCAAATGCAACAATATTATAGTTTAATTTAAAAATTTCTCATTGCTCAGTCATTCCACTAAGCATTTCATAATATTTTTATTGAAATTGATTCATGAAATTTATTGAAGATATGACAATGGTTATACATGTAGGTTGTCAATAATCAGTCATAAGGTTCTGAAAATAGAGTTGGTAATATATTTAAGAACATACCTTCATGTCCAAATACATTACTATCATTTGCCATTGACTCTGCCCTTTCATATTAGAGTTTCAGAGAAAACTGCATTGAAAGAACACATTTAAAAAAAATAAAATAAAAATAAAAAAAGAACACATTTTTAGGGGGAGTTTAATCACTATATACGATTTGGGTTGAGAATGTGCATCTTGATGAATTTTAATTTTCTCAGCTCTTATTATCCCGTTTCCTACTGAAATGTCTACAGCCATTTACTATTTAGTTATGTTTTTCCTGTTAGCAACATGTGTGTAAAACAATTTAGTGTGTCATCTCACCTACCTCATCAAATAAAAAAATATGTTTTTGTATGTGTATGTTGTGTGTGTGTGTGTGTGTGTGTGTGTGTGTGTTCACTTTCACAATGCATGTAGAAAACAGAGCTTAACAATTTACCTATTTTTTTTTATATGTGTGATGTTACAAGATTTCGAGGAGGAATGCTTTGGGGAATAAGAATACTGTAATGTTCTAAAACTCATGGAATCTTAATATTATAGGCATTTTAATGAATAATTCATTATTTTCTCACAATTCACTACATGAGACATGAAAAAGATTGCATTTAAACATTTTTCCAAAAATAACAATAGCACCATGAATCATTTATTGCTTAATAACAAATTACCAATTAAAGGATGGTGGTTCTGGCTAAAGGCATTTAATGCAAATACCCTCCGGTGTGGTGTCTATTTGTGAGGTAAACTGAGGCTGGGTTTCCCTTTTCAGAAGTATCAGTTTTTCTCTGGCTATTGGCCCTTAGCTTCTGTCTCTGCTGTACTGTTATACTGCTCATGCGTTGACATTAACTTTCCCCAGAGTGAGTAATCCAGAGCCAAATAATGAAAGGAAGCTACAAAGACACCGAGGAGCCACCTGTAACCTAGCTACAGACCCTCTAGCCAGCATCTCGACCTTACCTAAACCTTCATCAAAGTAAAACACACCTAGTCCCATGTAAGAGGAAGGTAGTCACTCTCACATCTGAAATGGAGAATTATCAACACTACTGTCTGTGAATAAGGGCTGTTATTGTAGTTTGTTTGAGGGTGCTCCCCTCCATTATTCCTGTTGGAAACCCTGAAGGAAAAGCTGTTAGCAGGTATTGCCCTTGAGAGTGTTACCTCATGTAAAGTAAATCTTCAGATTTCAGAAGTTGAGTACATCCATTATGTCTCTTCATTCATAGTGTTATAGTGGAAGAAATTAATTATGATGCTCCTTTTCAGAAGTATATTAGACTCCCTTCTTCAGTACAAAGTAAATTCTTCATCATCCTTTCTACCTCAGAATTGCCCAGTTAACAAAGCATCTTCACCTTAAGAAATGCTCTCAAATGTTAGGTGTTCTCTTTCCTAGCTTTTCTGATTTTCTTGACATAGGAACCATATTTTCTTTATTCAGTTAATTATGGGCCTATGATTGTGTATTCTCCTATGTTTTATTTTTTCTTATCTTGTCCCATTGTTAAAACTGTCATTTAGTACCAGACAAAAATTGTATTTCCTTGACAATAAAACCAACAAATTTTTATCCACATATTCAAAAGAGCTAAAACTTCTCAAGAAATCCTCACCAAAGGGACTAGAGCACAAAAGTGTGTCTGGGCAATTTAATATTCTGATGTGCCATGAATTATCTCTAATGCTTTTATTTTAATGCTTAAAAAAGTAAAATATGAGAAAGAAAATATTTCCTTTGTCCCAAACCCAATAGCGTTGATTCTAATCCAATCTTTGATTTTGCAGTACTCTCTGTGGTATACCAAGTGACTCCACATGCACATTAATTGCTAAATGAGCTTTGAAAAGGAAAGGCTCTTAACCATAATTAGTCAAGAATAAAGCTTTTTATTATAACATTGCATTTAGTCCAATTAGAGTAGCCAGTATGCTTCCTTCCATCAAAAAAGTGTCCTCTAAGAGATTCACATTCTTTCTAAGTTAATAGGACCGAATGAATGGCAGGAAGCAGGGGCAAAGCAGCTGAGTGCGCAGTCACAGATGGGAGAGTCTGAGCCTCCAAATCACACTGTAATCACGATGACAGCTAGATTGCCTGAGTTGTTAAGATTTGGGGTCAATAAACTCAATGGGACGATGACTTGAGATTAATATATGTAAAAAGCATATATTTGGGGTCTGCAGAGATGGCTAAGTAGTTAACAACACTAGCTGCTCTTTTATGATACTTAAGTTTGCCTTTCAGAACCAACATTGAGTTTTTCATGACCTTTTGTAATTCTATGTCCAGGGGCTATGATACCTTCTTCTTGCCTCTGTGGGCACACTACATATGTGCACATACATACACAAGTGTAGAAAATAAGGTTGGTATTTTCTTTTAAAAAAAATGCAAGTAATATTTTCCCCCTCTGTAGTTTAATCACAAAACCTGCCCATAACATAAGTGTTCTTAATATTTCTATGTCACAAATAAAAACACCATTTTATAGAAAGATTAAATAAGTTAAAAAATTGCATTTCCACAAGGAAATGATGAGATATTTGCATCCAGGCATTCTCAGCTTTAATCACCACCCTATATCATCATTTCTGTCATGTGTCTCCATTATACGTAAAACTGATATATGACATGTGGAATATAAGATATGATGTGACAGATGTACTAAATTTATACCTTTCTACTGTACCATAAGGAAGTGCCTTCTCAAACTCTTGACAAGGGGTCCTATAGTTAGGTGGATATTGATAGAACTCAACATCATGACATGGTGAAGGAGAGTTGATTGTACAAAACCCAGTATGTGTAGCCTGACTGTGTAGCCATGGGTAATATATAATTCTCCCTCTTTTGCCATTTATAACTGTCAAGTGTTAAGAATATTGTCATCAGTAGCTTCTCTGCAGGATGCAAATGACTCTGAAACCCACTAGGGATGTACAGAGCCATATTGGGGCAGTCTTGCACTTGGTCAGAGTTTGACTTTGGTCAAGGTTAACTTCTCCCAGTTAGCCAGGATCCTGCTCCACCTAGGGTGGAGCGCACGTAGTAAAGGTTAAGTTCATTGTTCCTCCAGGTATAGGGATTCCTGAATTAAACAGGTGACCCACCCAGCTGCCGGAGCAGTCAAGACGAAGACCTCCAAGAGAAGCTAGACAACTTCCACCGGAACTCAGCCTGGAGTCTGGGGGGAGGGTTTTCCCAAACTGTTAAAAGGTCCGGCGCCATTAAAGTTTACGGCTTTGATCAGTGAACATTGACTTGGCCGTACGTTCTTTTCGCCGCTCTTCCCTATGACCCCAAAATTCTCTCAACAGGTAACCTGGTTTACATGTAGCTGCTGGCAGCTACATAGGGATAAGGAAATTTTGAAGCTACAAGAGAGTATTCATACTTACATGTCTTTTATGAAGCCAGTGGTAAGAATTCCAGTGCTGCTTATGCCCAGTTAGTGAAGGTGTAGAAGCATACTTATTGTGCAATAGACTGCCAAATGCTGGATTTGTCACGGTTGTACTAATTCATTTCCTGCTGTATAAGCATTCTGGTTCCCTCACATTCTCACCTACATTTTTTTTACCAGTTGTTAAAACCATTCTAACATGTAGTCAGTGGGCCATATGCAAACGAGTAATTCCTAAGTGGCATGAAGAGCACTTTTACCTTTAAAAAGGCATTCTTTGTAATCAGATGTAAGTACAGTGATGTGGGGCTACTTATAAAGGAAAATTAGGGCAAAGTCAAAGTACGCATTTTTATGTTTGGTATGTTTCGCAAGCTTAATTTTAGTCATAATGCTAAAAAGAAAAACATAAGAAACCAAAGGAATCTAAACCACGTAGACATCAAAAAGATAAAAAATAACAATAATAACCCCTTTCCCCCAAAGTTCAGGCACTCATTGCACGCCAGTTTTGTCGCAGGCTTTTAGGTCATTCGAATATCATACAGAAAAAAAATAGACATATGGAAAAGTTATTTAAATAGATAAATATGTTTCAATTTTATAAAAATGTCTTTCAAAACAAATTGGCAGTCCTATAGACAGCCATAGAATGAGTTTGAGACAAAGATAGCATGTTTATCATATATGCTTTTAAATGTCCCCTTTGCAAATGGGTTGCTGAATTTTAATTGGTAAGCAATTTGAGCTCAATGTGGTAGGCATCAAGCTTGTAGGAGGATCAGTATAGTTCACAATCACGTCCATGTGAAGGCTTATGAGATGATAGTATGTCGGTCCATGTATATATTAAATGCTGCCATTCTTATTTCACTGTTTTGTCTGACCGACATGGAGTACCTGGAACACTTAAAATGTAATTTTTTCATTATTTTCACTGGCTCTGTCACGGCATTTAGGTTAATACACTTATCACTTAATTATTTGACCTTCTGGTACATTTTGAATGTGTAATTTCTGCAAATTGTGTCAATAACAACCACTTTCACCATCTATTATCATCTTTTTATCATCTATCTACCATCTATCTATCTATCTATCTATCTATCTATCTATCTATCTATCTATCTGTCTGTCTGTCTGTCTGTCTGTCTGTCTGTCTGTCTGTCTGTCTGTCTGTCTGTCTGTCTAGCTGTCTGTCTGTCTGTCTACCTATCTACCTATCTGTCTGCCTGCCCATCTATCTATCTATCTATCTATCTATCTATCTATCTATCTATCTATCTATCTATCTATCTATCTATCTATCTATCCATCCATCCATCCATCCATCCATCCATCCATCCATCCATCCATCCATCTATCTATCTATCTATCTATCTATCTATCTATCTATCTATCTATCTATCTATCTATCTAGTCTACCTGTCTGTCTGTCTGTCTATCTATCTATCTATCTATCTATCCATCTACATATCTATCTGTCTGTCTGAGTGTATATCTATCTATCTATCTATCTATCTATCTATCTATCTATCTATCTATCTATCTATCTATCTATCTATCGATCTATGTACCTGTCTGTCTGTCTATCTATCTATCTATCTATCTATCTATCTATCTATCTATCTATCTATCATCTGTCTGTATGTCTGTCTAACTACCTATTTATTTTTCTATCTAAAATCTGTCTGACTCTTTACCTATGTACCTACCCACCTATCTTCCTATCTACCTATCCATTTGTCTCTGTCATCCTGTCTGTCTGTTTATTGGTCTGTCTGTATAATATGAATCTAACACTCTATCCTCTGTCTGCATAGCATTCATCATCTATCACTTCTCTCTCATATATATACATATTTACATATATATGAGAATATATCATATATATGAAGTATATTTCATGATAGCTTCTAGATTCTTTCTTCACTTCATTGCCTAATTCAGAATAAAACAATATAGGTTTTAGTAAACATTTGCGCTCATTATTTTATGTACCAAAACTTTGTGATTGGAGTGAGCACCACTCACTCCTTATGAGGTCTTCATTTACATCTTCTTTATCTTTCATGTACATTTTTCATTTAACTAGTACCCAGTTCAAATACTGCCCTAAAACTGGAACAACAACCATCAGTATTTCTCATGTGTAAAACGAACAACAAAATCTACAATCTACTCTTGTTTGTTGTCTTAGACATTTGCTTATGAATTCTGTCCCTCATTTCCCCTCCTCCCTTATTATTTTCCCCTCTGTCAATTTTTACTAGTTGGAAGACTGTAACATTGGCTGTGGAAAACACTACAAGCCTGCCAATGTCTGAGCAGGGTATATCTTATATGCCTATGCACAGACCTTCTGGTCAGCTCCTGAAGGCTCTGTATCCCTGTACAGTATTAGTTTCATTTAATCCAATATTCTTTCCTTCTGGCATACATGAAACACATTTAAAATGCATGAAGCCATCTCATCTAGTGATATCTTAAACAATTATTTCTATTTATGTATATGTATATGTGCCAATGTGCATGTGACTGAGTAACTCATAGGGGATTGGATCCTCTGAATTGTGTTTGTGAACTTCCTTATAGGGCGCTGGTAACTGAAGCTAATTCCTTTCAAAGAGAATGTAAGGCTCTTTTTTTTAAATTTTATTCGATATATTTTTTTATTTACATTTCAAGTGATTTCCCCTTTTCTAGCCCCCCCACTCCCCGAAAGTCCCATAAGCCCCCTTCTCTCCCCCTGTCCTCCCACCCACCCCTTCCCACTTCCCCGTTCTGGTTTTGCCAAATACTGCTTCACTGAGTCTTTCCAGAACAAGGGGCCACTCCTCCTTTCTTCCTGTACCTCATTTGATGTGTGGATTATGTTTTGGGTATTCCAGTTTTCTAGGTTAATATCCACTTATTAGTGAGTGCATACCATGATTCACCTTTTGAGTCTGGGTTACCTCACTTAGTATGATGTTCTCCAGCTCCATCCATTTACCTAAGAATTTCATGAATTCATTGTTTGTAATGCTGAACAGTACTCCATTGTGTAGATATACCACATTTTTTGCATCCACTCTTCTGTTGAGGGATATCTGGGTTCTTTCCAGCATCTGGCAATTATAAATAGGGCTGCTATGAACATAGTAGAGCATGTATCCTTATTACATGGTAGGGAATCCTCTGGGTATATGCCCAGGAGTGGTATAGCTTAATCTCTGAACTCTCATGCTGATTTTTGTGGTGATATCCTTCTGAGTTACTTGTTATAAATTAACCTTATACAAATAAAGCATAAAAGTAGAACTAAATGAACAAGAAGAAAGAGATAAAAAGATACATATTGACTTACAATCTAAAGTGCTAAAAATACCAACTGTTCTAAAGAATGTAGAGGTGTTGACAGATGATATTCAAACTTACATTTATAAAATTCAACGACAGTACACACTTCTTATTTATCCCTCTGGAGAGAATGTAATAATAAACCACACTTGTCTAGTGTGTTTCACTAACTCAGAATGTACCCACATAAATTACAAGCTCTTCTAGCTTTTTAAACAATAGTCTGAGGTAAAAGCTTGTGAAAGATACTTACCATAAGCCTTCTCATCATCCATCAGCTCTAACTTTCTTTTTCTAACTTAACCTGAACCTCTCTAGGTACTGACAGATACCTCTTGATTCTAAAATGTGTATAACCAAACCAAACCAAACCAAACCAGAATATTAAATATGTTCTCCTGAAGTCTAGCAGGGAACATCTGATTCTGTTCTGACCACTACCATTTAGACTGAGTCACCTGGTTGTCTTCATTTGATTTTTATTCTATGATCACCACATTGGTACTATCCTTAGATTTTCATGCAAAGAAGGAAACCATTACTTTTATTTAAAAAAATATGGATACTACATTGCCTGCATGTAGTGCAGCATATACATTCAGTGCTCATATAAACTAGAAGAGTGCATTTGATCCTCTGTAACTGAAGGTACAGATAGTTGTGAGCCAAGATGTAGATGTTGAGAATCAAACCTAGGTCTTCTAGAGGACTAGGCGGGACTCTAAGCCCTGAGCAATCTCTCTAGTCTTGTAAATTAACAGTGCAAAACAGCAGCTTTTTCTCATGTGTTATTCCAGAGCTCTTGCTGTTGGTGAGGGGTCTTTACTGTCAACTTTTCACATAGTATATAGTGACAATAGTTACAGACACCCTAAATCCAGTGCAAAAGTCTGGTGACATGCACTTGTATATCTTCAATTATGGAATGCATATTCTATTATATTAAGATTGTGTGTGTGTGTGCCTGTGCGTGCCTGCGTGCATGGTGTGTGCGTGTGTGTGTGTGTGTGTGTGTGTGTGTGTGAGCATGTGTTTGGATGTGTTCAAATAAATGTGGGCATCTGTGGAAGCTAGGGGCATTTGATTCCCTGTAACTAAAGTTACAATTGGTTGTGAGTCACCTGGATTCATTGTTGGGTATTGAACTCAGATCCTCTCAAAAAACAATATATCCACTTAAACTTAGAACCATCTTTGCAGACCAAGAATTTTTACTTTAAAGATAAAATAAATTTTGGAGGTTTTGTTTATTTTTATTACTCTATCAAAAGATATAATATGTCTTAAGGCCTAAAATGTCCATCAAATGCTCTTTTTCAATGTTCATTGATAATTTAGTTTTGTTCAGTAAATCTGCATTTTATTTTGGATATTGGTCGTGTGGACATATGAAAGTATCCTGTTCAAAAGTTTCCAGTGCCTTTAAGAAAATACAAGCTCATTAAAGTTAAAAATATAATTTCATAGAAATTATGTATTAATAATTCATTGATTATGAATTTTATTATTTATTCAGATAAATAGTAAATTAGAGACAGAGAAGTTTTTTGTTGTTTTATTATTTATTTACTTTTCATCCTGATTACAGCTTTCCTTCTCTCTACTCTCCCCAGTCCCTCTCTCTGATTTCCCACCCCCTCACACCCCTCCTCTTCTTTTCCTCAAAAACAGTGAGGCCTTCCATGGATATCAACCAGCTTTGAGACATCAAGATGCAGTAAGACTAAGTACATCTACTTCTATTGGGGCCAGACAAGGAAGCCCTAGTTAGGGGAAGTGATCCGAAGGCAGGTAATACAGTCAGAGAGCCCTGGCTCCCACTTGGAGTCCCACATGAAGACCCAGCTGCTGTTATTGATGTGCAGAAGGCCTAAGTCTATTCCATGTATGGTCCCTGGTTAGCAGCTCAATCTCTGTGAGCCCCCATGGTCCCAGGTTACTTGATACTGTAGGTAATATTAAGCTCCACTTAATATTTAGCTATGGGTCTCTGAATCTGTTTCCATCAGTTGCTGGGTAAAACCTCTCTGATGACAATATGGTCAACCTCTGTCTGCAAGTATAACAGAATATAATTAATAGTGTCAGGGTTTACCTCCCTTTCATATCTCTGGTGATGGAAAGTCTTGCTGGGTATAGAAGTCCAGGCTGGCATCTGTGCCTCTCCTAGAAGGCATCTGCTCAGACCCTTTTAGCTTTCAGAGTCTGGAGAAGTTGAGTTCATCTTGGTAGATTTTTTTCTTTGATGAGTATGAAGTGCCCTTCCTTATCCTTGTTTATAAACTTTGGTTGATAAATGATTGTATTTGATATTAGAATGGATACTCTGGTGTGTCTTTTCAAGTCACTTGCTTGGGAAATTGATTTCCAGGCCTTACTCCAAAGTAGTGTCTATCTTTGACACTGAGATGCATTTCCTGTATGCAGCAAATTGTTGTCTCCTTTTTATGTATCCAGTCTGCTAGTCTATGTCTTTTTACTGGGCAATTGTGTCCACTGATATTAAGAGATATTAAGTTATAGTGATTGTTACTTCTTGTTATTTTTATTATTGTGTGGCTATCTTCTTTTGTGTTTGTTGAAAGAAAATTCCTTTCTTGCTTTGTCTAGGGTGTAGTTTTGCTCATTGTGTTGGTGCTTTCCATCTATTATTTTTTGTAGGGATGGATATCTGGAAAGCTATTGCTTAAATTTGTTTTTGTCATGGAATATCTTGGTTTCTTCATTTATGATAAATGTGAGTTTTGCTGGGTATAGTAGTCTGGGATGGTATTTGTGCTCTGTCAGTGTCTTTATAGTGTCTGCCCTGGATCTTCTAGCTTTCATAGTCTCTGGGGAGAAGTCTGGGGTAATTCTAATAAGTCTGCCTTTATACGTTACTTGACTTTTCCCTTACTGCTATTAATAGTCTCTCTCTGTTTTGTACATTTAGTGTTTTGACTATTATGTGCTGGGAGGAATTTCTTTTCTGGGCCAGTCTATTTAGAGTTCTGTAGGCTTCTTATATGTTTATGGGCATCTTTTTCTTAGGGTTAGGGAAGTTTTTGTCTATAATTTTGTTGAGTATAGTTACTGGCCCTTTAAGTTGGGATCTTTACTCTCTTCTATATGTATTATACTTAGGTTTGGTCTTCTCATTGTGTCCTGGATTTCCTGGATGTTTTGGGTTAAGAGCTTTTTGAATATTGCATTTTCTTTGACAGTTGTGTCAATGTTTTCTATGGTATTTTCTGCCCCTGAGATTCTCTTGTATTCCGTTGGTGATGCATGCATCTATTACTCCTGATCTCTTTCCTAGGTTTTCTGTTTCCAAAGTTGTCTCCTTCTGTGATTTCTTTATTGTTTCTATTTCAATTTTTAGATCCTGGGTGGTTTTGTTCAATTCTTTCACCTGTTTGGTGTGTGTTTTCCTGTAATTCTTTATGGGATTTTTGTGTTTCCTCTTTAGGGGCTTTCTACCTTTTTACCTATACTCTCCTGTATTTCTTTAAGGGAAGTATTCGAAAGAACAGGAATTCAAGGCCCATACCTAAACATTGTTAAAACAATATACAGAAAACCAGTAGCCAACATCAAACTAAATGGAGAGAAACTTGAAGCAATCCCACTAAAATCAGGAACTAGACAAGGCTGTCCTCTCTCTCCATATCTTTTCAATATAGTACTTGAAGTTCTAGCTAGAGCAATTAGACAACATAAGGAGGTCAAGGGGATACAAATTGGAAAGGAAGAAGTCAAATTATCACTATTTGCAGATGACATGATAGTCTACTTAAGTGACCCAAAAACCTCCACCAGAGAACTCCTACAGCTGATAAACAACTTCAGCAAAGTGGCTGGTTATAAAATCAACTCAAGCAAATCAGTTGCCTTCCTATACTCAAAGGATAAGCAGGCTGAGAAAGAAGTTAGGGAAATGACACCCTTCAAAATAGCCACAAACAATATAATGTATCTTGGTGTGACTCTAACCAAACAAGTGAAAGATCTATATGACAAGAACTTCAGGTCTCTGAAGAAGGAAATCGAAGAAGACCTCAGAAAATGGAAAAATCTGCCATGCTCGTGTATTGGCAGGATTAATATAGTTAAAATGGCCATCTTGCCAAAAGCGATCTACAGATTCAATGCAATCGCCATCAAAATTCTAACTCAGTTCTTCACAGAGTTAGAAAAAGCAATTCTCAAATTCATCTGGAATAACAAGAAACCCAGGATAGCTAAAACTATTCTCAACAACAAAAATTCTGGGGGAATCAGTATCCCTGACTTCAAGCAATACTACAGAGCAATAGTGTTAAAAACTGCATGGTATTGGCACAGTGACAGACAAGTGGACCAATGGAATAGAATTGAAGATCCAGAAATGAATCCACACACCTATGGTCACTTGATCTTCGACAAAGGAGCCAAAAACATCCAGTGGAAAGAAGATAGCCTTTTCAACAAATGGTGCTGGATCAATTGGAGGTCAGCATGCAGAAGAATGCAAATTGATCCATTCTTATCTCCATGTACTAAACTTCACTCCAAGTGGATCAAAGACCTCCATGTAAAACCAGACACACTGAAACTAATAGAAAAGAAACTGGGGAGGATCCTTGAGGACATGGGCACAGGGGAAAATTTCCTGAACAGATCACCAATAGCTTATGCTTTAAGATCAAGAATTGACAAATGGGACCTCATAAAATTACAAAGTTTCTGTAAGGCAAAGGACACTGTTAAAAGGACAAAACGGCAACCATCAAATTGGGAAAGGATATTCACCAACCCTACATCTGATAGAGGGCTAATATCCAATATATACAAAGAACTCAAGAAGTTAGACCCCAGGGAACCAAATAACCCTATTAAAAATGGGGTACAGATCTTAACAAATAATTTTCACCTGAAGAAATTTGGATGGCCGAGAGGCACCTTAAGAAGTGCTCAACATCATTAGTCATTAGGGAAATACAGATCAAAACAACCCTGAGACTTCACCTTACACTAATCAGAATGGTTAAGGTCAAAAACTCAGGAGACAGCAGGTGTTGGTGAGGATGTGGAGAAAGAGGAACACTCCTCCACTGCTGGTGGAGCTGTAAGATGGTAAAACCACTGTGGAAACCAGTCTGGAGATTCCTCAGAAAACTGGACATGAGACTTCCAGAGGACCTTGCTATACCTCTCCTGGGCATATACCCAAAGGATTCCCCGGCATGCAATAAAGACACATGCTCCATTATGTTCATAGTAGCCTTATTTATAATAGCCAGAAGCTGGAAAGAACCCAAATGCTCCTCAAAGGAGGAATGGATACAGAAAATATGGTATATTTACACAATGGAATACTACTTAGCAATTAGAAACAATGAATTCACAAAATTTTTAGGCAAATTGTTTGATCTGGAAAATATCATCCTAAGTGAGGTAACCCAGTCACAAAAGAATACACATGGAATGCAATCTCTGATAAGTGGATATTAATTAGCCCAGAAGCCCTGAATACCCAAGGCAGGCACAAATTGCATAACAAATGACTCCCATGAAGATGTATGGAGAGGGTCCTGATCCTGGAAAGGATCGATCTAGCATGGGAAGGGAATATAAGGACAGAGAAAAAGGAGGGAGGTGATTGGAGAAGGGATGGAGAGAAGAAGGTTTATGGGACATATGGGGAGGGGGGATCCGGGGAAAGGGGAAATCATTTAAAATGTAAACAAAGAATATAGAAAATAAAAATATTAAAAAAAAGTCTTCTATTGTCATCATGAGATGTGATTTTAAATCAGAGCCTTGCTTTTCTGGTATGTTGGGGTATCCAGGGCTTGCAGTTGTGGGAGAACTGGATTCTAAGATGCCAAGTAGCCTTATTTTCTGTTGTTTGTGTTCTTGCCCTTGCCTCTTGCCATCTGCTTATTTCTGGTGATAGCTGCTCTTGCTGTCTCTGACTGTGGCTTGTCCCTCCTGCAAGCCTGTGTGTCAGTACTCCTGGAAGACCAGTTCTCCCTTGGAAAAATTTGGTTATGGAAAGCTGATGCACAGAGTCAGCTGAGGGGTGCAGATGGAAACAGGATGGATTCTGACCCTGTTTGTTTCCTGGTTCCTGTGTCCTGATGGCTCTAGACAGAAGTGATGGTCTTCCCTGTGCTCACAGGTGTGTCAGTACTCCTGGGAGTCCAGCTCTCTCTAGATGGAATTTGGTTATGGAGCCCTGTGGTACAGGATCAACTCCAGGTGTGTATGGAAACCAGAAGAATCCTGTCCCAGGCTGCTCCTTGGTTCTTCTTCTTACTTTAGGTTAGGGAAATTTTCTTCTATGATATTGCTGAAAACGTTTTCTGGATCTTGGAGCTGGGAATTTTCTCCTTTTCTATTTCTATTATTCCATGGTTTGTTTTCTCATAGTGTCCCAGATTTCCTGCATGATTTTGGTCAGAAACTTTTTATTTTTAACATTTTGTTTAACTGTTGTATCAAATTCTTCTATTATATCTTCTGCTCCTGAGATTCTGTCTTTCATCTCTTATATTTTGATAGTGATGCTTGTGTCTGCAGCACTGTTCTTTCCTAGGTTTCCCATCTCCAGAATTCTCTTAGTTTGTGTTTTTTATTGTTTCTATCTCCATTTTCAGGTCTTGAATCATTTTTTCTTCATTTCCTTCACCTGTTGGATTGTATTTTCCTGTTTTTCTTTAAAGAATTTTCTATTTAAAGGATCTATCATCTTTTATTGAATTTGATGACATTTCCTTGTGCTTCAGCTGTGTTAGGGTACACAGGGCTTGCTGTAGTAGTATATATGGGCTCTGGTGGTACCATATTGCCCTGGTGCTTGTTGGTTATATTTATACATTGGCCTATAGACATTTAAGTTTTGCAATTATTATATGTTTATATGTAGATTTCTGAGTTTGTCTTTTTTGGATGAGTGTTTTTTGTTTTTGTTTTTTTGGTTTTGGTTTTGGTTTTTTTTGGGGGGGGGTGTTTTTCTTCCTTGGTTTTTGTTTCCTTTCTGTCTTTTGACCTGAGTGCCCTGGAATTCTGGTGAGTAGTGAGTCTTCATGTCCAATAAGGTGTCTCTTTTGTGTGTGTGTGTGTGTGTGTGTGTGTGTGTGTGTTTACTTGTTTGTTTGTTTTTGTGTTTTTTTTTCACCTTCCTGGTTTGTGTACTAATCTTGCCTCTGGGGTCCTTTGAAATTTGAGGGCAGGACATTGTGCACTTTAGCACTCTTGGGTGTGTTTTAAGGGGATTTGTAGGGCAGGGGGTTGGGGGTCCAGTCCTACCTAGTTGTTCCTGGTTCTAGTAGTCCATGAATACAGATAGAGTTGTGGGCCAGAAAATGGTGCTTAAGGGACAAATTGCAGTTTAGCTCTGTTGGGTGTGCTTTAAGGGGACTAGACACATAAGACATTAAACTGATTTGAATTACATTTGAGAACCATGGGTTTAAACAATTCATTTGGAAAGGTATGAACAAAATGTTAAGTTATGATTGCCGAGTTAGCTGCATATAAGTTGGCTATGTCCTAAGGGGACCATGACATTATTACTTTCGATAATATCTTCTCTTCTAAACAGATTAGTCCAAGTAAACTAAACCTAAGTCTAGGACTGTAGATAAGTAGGTGAATGTAAAATCAAACATATGTATATTACCTTAGAGATGGGAGAATTATTGATTAAGTTGGTTAATCAATAATTATGACCCTGCTTTACCATTACAAGGATATACTGGGGCTGCAGTGTTTGGTTAGTGGGTAAAATGCTTGCTATGAAACATGAGGACCTGACTTCAGATATCCAGAACTCATGTATAAATCTGAGTGTAGATGGTGAGCACCTAAAATCCTGGTCCTAGAGAGATAGAAAATGTCAGGCACATAACGATCACTAACAGCTAGTCTGGCCAGTAACATGAGCGTGAGCTGAGGTTTATTAAGAGACTCTGCTTGAAAAAAAATAAGACGACGAGTGAGGAGAATACGGGGATTTTATACGCACTTTTTCATATGCATAGCTACATACACACATGTATAAGTATGTGCACTTAATTGCACCTATCCACACAGAAAGATATATTAAATAATCTACAAATTGGAGATTTTTTTCTTGCCTTTAAATTTACTGAGGACACAGTTGATAAACTTTAAAAATGTGTAGAGGTGTTGAGTTTTTTTTTTTGTTTGTTTGTTTGTTTTTTCTTTTTTTATTCGATATATGTTTTATTTACATTTCAAATGATTTCCCCTTCCCTAGCCCCCCCACTCCCAGAAAGTCCCGTAAGCCCCCTTCTCTCCCCCTGTCCTCCCACCCACCCCTTCCCACTTTCCCGTTCTGGTTTTGCTGAATACTGTTTCACTGAGTCTTTCCAGAACAAGGGGCCACTCCTCCGTTCTTCTTGTACCTCATTTGATGTGTGGATTATGTTTTGGGTATTCCAGGTTTCTAGGTTAATATCCACTTGAATTTTAAAATAGCATCATTCAAGCACTGACAGCTCTCATTTCCTAAATCATCATTGTGTTGTAACAGCATTGCCAGTTAATAGTGGATAGTGGCACTAGGTTCACCCACGGGGTAATCAATACCTCTGAAACTCATGAAATGAAAGGCCAAACTGACACATGTGTAAATTACACTGGGATTTCATGGCTTTTTATTATAATTGAGTCTTCATGGTTATGATTCAAATAGCAAATATTCTTTATATATGGCACATTCCCACATTGTTTTGAAGAAAAAAAAACAATCAAAATGTCCTTGGTTTTCAACTGAAGATCAAAAATGTTTTTGATTTTGAAAATTAATTTAGGAAATGAGATAAGAAGTAATGAGTGACTGAAGAGAAAGGCACTGTCCTGTTAATGCATAATTGTTTCATAAAAATACAGTATCATTCCTTAGCCACTAATAGGAATGGCATAACTGGTGCATGAAACTTATACAAAGCTTTCAATTTTTAATTTTTGGAGAATGGGTGACAGCATGAATGTGTAAAACACATTTTGATTACTGTCTTGACAAATGTCTTAAAACTTTTGTTTTTAGATGAAGTCCTATTTTAGTCCTAAACTAGTTAAAGTTCATATGTAAATCTCAGCTAATTAGGTATATGATAATGTTAATTGTCCCCAAATCCTCAACCAATCTCGTTGATTGAGAATATCAAAATAAAGAGAACTAGTAAAAATGGGTTATAATTCTATTATAATACTATTATACTATATGTAATAGATATGTATTATATGCTTAATTTATACTTTACATATATAATATCAGTATATATTTATATAGGTATAGTATAAATAATATCATTTAGCTCAAGCTAAATTTCACTCAGCAGAATAGAATAATTGGTAAACAAAGTAGTTGAAACATTTAATTTTAGTTAATTCAAGGAAAGTGTGATTACTATGGTTTTCCTTGATCATTAATCATCTTGAGCTTTTGGTTTTTCCTGTAGCTAGCTCATCCATCTCTCTCTATATATATTTATATTTATATCCTATAGGACTTCTATGAGCTATTTAGATGAGCAATGGTGGTAACATGTAATCACATGTAAAAACATGAGCTAAAATATTCTTGGGTTATAACAGTTATTGCCATTTGTAGATAACAGTGAAAGGTAAAAAAATGCTAACATATTTTACAAGTCAGGAATTTTCTGTGCATTAACAAAGACCCTTTTAGAACTGGCTGGAAAACAGTTCTCTCTGCAAATGAGATAGCCGTGGGCCAAAGAGAAACCTTTTATTTTTCTAGCCTATAACAATAGGGGATAAGCTCTGCCTTAATTAAGCTCAGGATAATGAAAATTTAAATATTTCTCTTGATCAGTAATTAATCTAATCCAAGAAATGACTGCTTTATTAATAGAAAAATTAACTAAATTTGATCATCCCTTTCTTAGCAATTGAGTTCCAAGTAATTAAATGTTCACGTAATTATTTTTTCAACCTGCTGCTAGTCCTTGTAAAGCACACTTTTCCCCATTCTTTTTCCTCATTAAAACTGCAAACCCTTTCACCTTAAATCAAGAAATGTAATGAGTACTAATGAGACTTTCAGATTCAAAGGAATGTTTAACAATTGTGTTTTCTGAGACATTAAAAATAAAGAGCTGTAACTGTGTGTGTGTTTTTCTTCCTCTGGCTATCTGTCAGTAGTTCTAAAAGGTGTATTTTAAAAGAAATTTTAAACAATCAGTCACCAGCACTCTTAGGTGCTATCATAGAGAAGGTTGTGTGAGAAGACGAAGTGAAGAGTTAGAGAAAATTCTTTTGAGATCAAATGCCAGTGTTCTTACTGACAGGCTTCTTTCTCCAGAGACACCAGATGGCTTAGGTTTGTTGTCTCCTTGGAGACAGTTACCATGCCGATGACCATAAAGGAAATTGAGATGTCAGTGTTTCCATTGATGACATGGACCTTGTATGAGAATGAGAAAAGCACAGAAATCATATCCTTTCTCCATCTGTATCTGCTTTATTAGAATTCTATTTTATAAATGATGATTTCATCTTAGCTTTTCATACATATACTTAATTCACCTTAGTCAAGTTCTCTCCCCATATTGCTCTCTCTTATCTCCCCATTAGCATTATTTTTATATGATGAAGCTTTACAATAAAGATCATTAACAATGTCTCTATCTGCAGCTAAAGTCTCCCATCTCACCTCAGAAAGTAAAAAAATCCAAACAAAACAAACAAACAAACAAAAACCAGAGGATCAGTCTGTGGCACTGAAGTTGCCCTGCTCAGCTTCTGTTACAGTGACGGTGTACTCTAACAGGAGTAAGCTACTCATGTCTTTTCTTCTCAAAAGGAGTAACTTTTTTTATTAATATTCTCTATGTATCAGATACCATCCACCCAGACAGACAGCAATCATCCTAAATATGTCGAACAAAAATAGAACTCTTGTTTGAAAAGTTTTGGAAAGATTGGATAGAAAGGGAAATTGACACTAAAGGCAATTGGTTTTTGAATTTATTTTTGTGTATGTATATGTTCTCTCTCTTTCTCTCTCTCTCTTACATAAACACACACACATACACACACACACACACACACACACACAGAGAGAGAGAGAGAGAGAGAGAGAGAGAGAGAGAGAGAGAGAGAGAGAGAGAGAAGTGTATTCAAGGAGAGATCAGAAGAGGGTGAAACTGGAGTCATAAGCAGTTGGGTGATTCCTGAATTCTTGAATGGGTACTGGGAATAAAAATGTCACCTGGAAGAGCATCAAGTGTTCTTTACCACTGAGCTGTTCCTCCTGTCCCTGGAAACTCTTTTAATCATGCTGGAGTCAAAAGGAAAGGGTGATGAAACAAGAGCCCATGCAGATTTCCGCTGCTGTCATTTTGCTCAGTGCTGCCCCTTTCCAGTGATAGTCTACAGAAACCACAAAGCCACCTCACTGAAGTCTCTGGCCACAGACACGGGTCACAACCTTGAGGATAGAAATACCTTACAAGTAGTGGGCCAGGAGATTCTACTCTTCCTCCTACTGCTTCTTCCTTCTAGAACTCCACATTAGTAAAAAGCAAATAGACAGAGAAGAGGGTCTAGGAAATAAATTTGATAGAATGCCCAGTTCTTTGAGATAAGAAAATAGAGAAGGAAAGGTCAGGACTCTAGCGAAAAGCAAGTGGGCAAGTGAAGACACTTTGTGTAGATGCTGCGGAATTGGCTGAGGTCCTTGACTCCGCCTACTGATGCCCTCTGCTTCCTTCCACACATCTAATCACAACTCCTTAACCTACCTCAGCCCAGGTCTTCATGTCCCAGGCTTTAGTGCTCGAAGATGCCCACTTATTGCCCACAATCCTTTCTTTGCCTGAGTTGAGTTTCTACCATATTTGTAGCATCTGGAATCTTTCTGGTGTATAGTTGCATAAAACTACTATCTCTGGTCCACTAGGTGCAGCCATTTTCTATTCATACACGCATAGATCTCACGGAGCTTAATATGAATTTGGTAAGAAGTCATGATTCCTAGGACTAGTTAGTTTTCTTAAAATCAAGACCTCTTATTCCATACTTGAGTGTTTAAAGGGTCAAGTGCAAATCATTCTGCTTACTCTCTCTAATACTTGCATGACTTTCTATTCAAGTCTAAGATCACCTGCAAAATATTTTTTTTGTGTGCTTGAAAAAGGACGAATCAAGGTCCATCCCATCAGATGTATTTCGGTAATGGCAGCATTCGTAAGGGGAAATCGCTAACATTTATTAAACATGGTTTTTGAAAATTCTTTCTATCACTTTTAATATTAGCTTACATATGTTTAAAAGCCTTATATTTATTTTATTTCCAATTCCTTACAAAGCACTAAATGTGCTTGTATTTGCCTTTATCTTTATTATCCATGGAATGTCAAGCAGTGTTGAAGCAATCTCATCAGCAAAAAGTGATGCTGATACTACTGTAAAAGGTCTGTAGCTTTAAGTCATTGCTTCCACCTCCTCTTCATGGCAAAAGGTGCAGTTTTCTCATCCGTCACTTAGTTTTTCCTCTTACCTCTTTCGAATCACTGCTCCAGATCATAGCCAGTGTGGTGTGGTAAGGACCATTCTTCTTTACATAGTGAACAAGTCAACAGATTCTTTTGCATTATTCAACAAGAATGACTTTCAAAAACAGAAACATTTAATTGTCTACAACTTTTCTAACAAAATGTTTTTCCAACTGTCCTTTTTTAGATCTAGGCCTAATTATTATCTTAACCACTGTGGCTTTTAAAATAATTTTTTCCTTTTCTGACTTGACTTCTCTTCACTATTAATTCTAAGTTACACATCATTCTATTAGATTGAATTTTGTTTCTAGAGGCCACTTTTTAATTAATTAAAAGATATCTTTAAAAAGATACCTTTTAGACCAGTTAACTATCCCAATTATACACATATGTTGTTATACACATATGTTAGTTGAAGACAGTTGGCTGCAGAGGAAAGGAAAGTGACTCAAGGAAGGGAAAACAATTTGTACATAATATTCATATAGTTAGATGAATTAAGGACGCTAATGTCATTATAGTGCTCTTGTTTTGTTGTGGTTTGGCCATTGTGTATTCTCCACAGATGTTTTTGTCCTAATATTTGTTCTTCTGCATGGCAGGTTATTTAGAAGTTCCTGTTTTATGACATCCCATAATAGCAGACATGGTCTGCCCTCTTAATCAACACACCTGTTTTGCCTGGGGACACAAATGGCTGATTTCCCAGACTGTCTGCTTGTGTCTGACTATGCTCTATCTCTGCCTGTGAGATGATTTCATCTCTTGAATCTTAGGCTTTACCTGGGATTTGTGCTCCCCCTGAGGTTAGACATAGATGAACACATTTAAAGACATTTAAAATTTTTAATTAAAATATTTTATATCATTTTGTCTTTTCACTTTCCTTCCTTCAACCCTTCTATGTATTCACCTTTGTTCTGTCTCAATTCACGGCCTATGTCCTCTTTTCAATTAATTCTCTCTCTCTCTCTCTCTCTCTCTCTCTCTCTCTCTCTCTCTCTCTCTCTCATGTTGCTGTCTATCTGTCTCTTAAACATCTACATGCACTTTGCAAACTGTATAATGTTACCTGTATGAATATAATTTCAGAACTAACAATGTAGTATTGGATACCATTTGGAAGCCTTTAATATGATGAAGACTATTCCTCCTACTGCAAATGTATCTTAATTGCCTGTAGTTTTTTTCTTTGGTTAGAGTCCCACAAGATTTCTCCCTTTTATATTCAAGTGACAGTTGGTGTTACATTTGTACAGGAATTGATCAGGCAGATATGATATTGAGTCTTAATGAATGTAGCTTTTTTGACATTTCTAAGGAACAGAATCTCATAGCAGATATCCTGTCCCTCTGAGTCTTATAATCTTTCTACACCACTTCATCCATGATGAACCTTAGGTGCAGAAGTTGTATTGTAGATGGGTCTATTTATTCTAATCATATAATCCATTGATCATAAGAAGCATATGATCATTTTTCTCTGTTTTTATTGGTTGTGACTTTTTATAATGGCCTCTGTACATTGCAAAGAGAAGTTTAATTTAATTTAATTTATTTTTGTTTGTTTTTGTTAAAGAACTAGGGGACACATTTATCTGTGGGTATAAGGATAAATATTTAGAATGAGGCACTGAATTATGCTGCTTTAGTAAAGTGACAGCTATAGATTCTACTTCAAGATCCAGGAACTCATCAGCTCTGGGTTACTGTTTTCAGTACCAGATATGCTTTACCACCATTTGAGTGGGCCTTAAGTTTAATTAGAGAGATAACTAGAGAGATGGGGGTTACTTTTGCATTTGACTCTAATGTTATGAGAGATTCTTGGGTTCTCTTGACATTGAATTGAGGGGGATTTCTCATGCCTGGTACTGGAAATTTGCTGGATTCTTCATCCTTCTCAAGGGAAGCATTGCCAGTTCAGATGGGAAATTTTCATTAAACACACACACACAGACAGAGAGACAGACAGATAGAGAGTTAAACACATTTAGCTTACAATACTAGTTTTTTAAGGGCAGGGGTTGAAAGAATCTTGAGCAGGTTTATGCACAATAAGATCTTCTATAGATCTAATTCATGTCTGTCCTCCCCTCCATAAGACTGCTTGCAGTCTCATGTTGCGGAGACTGTTGCATCTGCCCTATTGCACTTAAGTCAAGGTCGACTGTCTCAGTAAGACTCAGCAAGCCATTGCTGGCCCCATTTTATCCTCAGGCTTCCGTTGTCCTTTCCAAACACTCTGACGATATCTTCTGCCGACCCAGGGCTCTCCTACAGTAAAGCCTCACAGAAAACTTTCTCCATGCTCAGAAAGCTCTGCCATGAACTCTTCACCTAGGAATTTCTATTTTTAGCATTCTGCTTAAAATACCCCTTGTCCACAATCTGGTTCTCCTCTCAGCCAGTCGCTGTCCCTTCTCATGTATTATTACTGAGGCGTTTTCCCTTTACTGATGCTTAGGCAATTTGGGATTGTTAATTTACCCTCATGATGGTTTGTCTAACATGCTTGATATATTTCTATCTGGATTTCTTCTCAGTGAGAGAGGAAGGACTGGAGATACATATCAAACAAACAAATGAACTAAAAAACAAACAAACTGAAAGAGGAAAATTGAAGAGTGCAGGCCATTTATTGACCAGGTGCTTCCAAATTAGCAGTGTTGTAACTGCTATGATCATATTACATGGGTATTAAAGAATACTGTTTCTGTGCACTACAAAGTGTAAACTCACAATGAGTTGTTCTGTCATATATTACCATTCTTAATATATTTTTTATATAATATAGTTTCTTAAATAGCTTTTAATTTTCTTCTTCTCCACTCCTTCTACCTTCCAATAAGTCAAGGATAAGAATTTTCTATTTTCAAATAAGTTTATGCAATATAAATCATAATAGTACATGTTGATAGTGAATTGATCAGTACACTGTAGCTATTGTGATTGTCAATTTTAATCTAACATATATTGAATTTTAACAAGTTGTAATTTTGAATTTGATTCTTATCCTTCTTTTTAGTTTGAAATGTATGTATTATTGCTGGAGAATTTCACACACATAATACAACATTTTTATCACACTCACCACCTACTTCCTCTTTGCAAATTTCTTAGTACCTCCTTTCCATATCTCCAAGTTTCATGTCGTTTTTAGTTTTTAGCCCCTTGAGTCTATTTAGAGCTGCTAGTATATAAGGGCCACCCCCTGAAGCTAGGGCAAGGTACAGGGACCACATCGCTGAAGAAGACTGATTCTCTGCCCTATATCATCCATATAGTGGTAATAGCTTCACAGTTAGGGGATTAATTCCGATCCTTCTGCCATTTGAATTTAGTTTTTACTGTGATTTTTATTCATTTTCAAATGAAGACAACAAAGGTGATGGTATTATGAATTTTTTTTAATTCTCCAAGTCATGGCAAGAATGATAAAATTAACTCTTACATGCAAACTTTTCAAAAATAAGAGTAAAGTGTTTTTAGATTCAAAAAATGAAATGATTTTTAATCGTTAGGTGCTAGAGATGACTCAGAAGTTAAATACTTACTGTTCTGTAAAAGGACCACAGCTCAGTGCCCAAAAGACGTATGACAGCTTACAGCTAGTTAAATGCCAGTTACTGCCAGTAACTTGTTATAAAAGATCCAGCCTCATCTTCTGGCATCCACATTCAACACACACACACACACACACACACACACACACACACACACTGTGGAATACTACTCAGCTATTAAAAACAATGAATTCATGAAATTCTTATGCAAATGCGTGGAACTGGAGAGTGTCATCCTGAGTGAGGTGACCCAGTCACAAAAGAACACACATGGTATGACTTATTGAGTTTTTCCAGGACCAGGGACCTCACCTTCCTTCTTTTTGGGCATCATTTGATATGTGAATTGTATCTTGGGTATTCCAAGCTTCTGGGCTAATATCCACTTATCAGTGAGTGCATACATGTGTGTGCTTTTGTGATTGGGCTAACTCACTTAGAATGATATTTTCCAGTTTCACCCATTAGCCTAAGAATTTCAGAATTCTTACATGTATATATTCCCTCTGTAGTGATATTCACAGCCTTATTCTGCTTCACCAGAAGATAATTCCCTCATCCTGCTTCACCAGAAGATAATTTCCTCTAGAACTTGTAAACTTAAACAGGTAAATTAAAAATTTAATCACCTAGTGATCCAACCCATACACAGTTACAAAACCCAGACACTATTATAGATGCCCACAAGTCCTTGCTGTCAAGAGCCGGATATAGCTGTCACCTGGGGGGGGGGGGCTCTGCTAGTGCATGGCAAATATAGAGGGGGACAATCTCAGCCAGCCATTGCACTGAGCACAGGGTCCCCAATGGGGGAGCTACAGAAAGGACATAAGGAGCTGAAGGGGTTTGCAGCACCACAGTAGGAACGATATGAGCCACCCAGTACTCCCCGAGCTCCCAGGGACAAAAACATCAACCAGATAGTACACATGGTGTTACCCATGGCTCCAGACCCATAGGCAGCAATGGATGGGCTTGTTGGACATCAAAGGGGAGAGAGGACCCTGAATCTGGAAAGGCTAAATGCAGCAGTGTAGGGGGAATGCCAGGACAGGGAAGCAGGAAGGGGTTGATTGGGTAACAGGGGGAGGGGAAAGGGCTTATTGGACTTTTGGGAGGGGAAATCATTTGAAATGTATTTAAATAATATATCTAATAAAAAAACACAAAAAAGAATTATGATTTAAAGAGGGCTAGAGAGATGGCTCAGTGGTTAAGAGCATTAACTGCTCTTCCGGAGGTCTGAGTTCAATTCCCAGCAATGACATGGTGGGTCACAACCACCTGTAATGGGATCTGATCCCCTCTTCTGGTGTGTTTGAAGACAACTACGGTGTACTCATATAAATCTTTTTTTTATTGATATATTTTTTATTTATATTTCAAATGATTTCCCCTTTTCTGGGTTCCCACTCCCCACAACTCCCATAAGCCCTCTTCCCTCCCCCTGTTCCTCCATCTACCCCTTCCCACTTCCCTGTTCTGGATTTCCCCTATACTCTTGCACTGAGTCTTTCCAGAACCAGGGGCCACTCCTCCATTCTTTTTGGACATCATTTAATTTGTAGATTATGTCTTGAGTATTCAAAGTTTTGAGGCTAATATCCACTTATCAGTGAGTGCATACCATGATTGATTTTTTGAGACTGGGTTACCTCACTTAGTATGATGTTCTCCAACTCCATCCATTTGTCTAAGAATTTCATGAATTCATTGTTTCTAGTGGCTGAATAGTACTCCATTGTGTAAATATACCACATTTTTTGTATCCATTCCTCCGTTGAAGGACATCTGGGTTCTTTCCAGCTTCTGGCTACTACAAATAGGGCTGCTATGAACATAGTTGAGCATGTGTCCTTATTGCATACTGAAGAATCCTCTGGGTATATTCATCCCAAAGCAAAAGAATATACCTTTTTCTCATATAAATCTTATAAAAAGAATTATGATTAAAGAAAGGAAGATGCTGATTTTGAAAGGGGCAGCGATTATAAAGTATACATAGAGGTAATAGAAGGAAAGGAAGAAAGGAGAAAGGAGAAGTGATGCAATTATATTTTAATTAAAAAAGTGAGACCAGAGGAAGGGCAGTTTTTCTTTGTCAATTTTACACCTGCCTCCTCCCACCCCACCCCATCCCAGGACCCATCCTTAACAATAATGACATCACCATCTGTTCTTCAAAACAGGCAGATAAAGTGCAGTGAGTCAGGGGCATTTCACTGTGAGTGCACACAACGCTTTGCAAGTGAAAATGGACATTTGATGTGTCTTTCACTGTTCCTTAGCAATGACCCAGTTACACCTAACCATTCTGAGTCATAAAACTTGGTGCATAATAAAATATACAAGGAACTTGTGTGACTCAGAAACTGGAATCCAAAAAATGTGTGCTAAAAGAGGTGTCAGAAAGTCATTAATGGTTAAAAGTGTGAAAAGAAACTCAGCGATAGTGTTGGAGGCACCAAAAGATGATTCAGGGCAGCCTGCGGAGCATTGTGTCCACAGTGACACCTAGCTTCATCAGAAGGTAATTTCCTTTGGGACTTGTAAGCTTAAATGTGAGCAATACAAATTTAATCTCACAGTTGCAGATTGAGAGTCTCTCCTGGCATTTTAGGATCTGGATGACTCCATACAATTAAGGAACCTAGTTTCTTTTAGTATAAGAAAGATTAAACAAAATACTGCTCAACAGCAATCTATCTACCTATCGACATATCTATTATCTATGTATCTATCTATCTATCTATCTATCTATCTATCTATCTATCTATCTATCTATCTATTATCTATCTATCTACATATCTATCTATCATCTATCTATCTACATATCTATCATCTATCTATCTATCTATCTATCTATCTATCTATCTATCTATCTATCTATCTATCTATTTATCCATCTACTTACCTAGCTGTCATCTAGATAGATAAAGATAGATATAGTGATAGATTGATTGATTGATAGATAGATGGTAGACTATATATCTATCTTCTGTATAAATGCATAGCTATAACCTACTCAGTCCATTTAGTGTTACTCTTATGGATAATATTTTAAGGCTGGCTACAAATGATTATTTTTTGAAAAATATTTTATTACCTTTAAAATTAGTAAACAAAATAATGAGTTTTATCCCATCACATTTGTTCTTACTGACTCCTCCCCTGCCCCCCCCACCATGATCTGCTGCAATGGTCCCTTTCTCCCTCTGGGTCTCATGTATCCCATTATGCTCTCTCCCCTCTCCCTACTCCCTATAGCTCTCTCCCAACTTTCATAGTTCTATTTTCAAATTACATGACTCACATGCATGTGCACACACACGGTCATGAACATATTAAAATAAAGAATTGTCCTATGAGATATAACATATATTATTTGTCTTCTTGAGTCTGTCTTATTTAGCTTAACATAATGGATCTCATTTGCACTCGTTTTCTGGGTTAATATTTTGAAATTGAGAAAGTTTTCATGATTTTACAACTTCTCTATGTTGATTTTTGAAATACGTATTTTAAACACTCTCAACATGGCTAGTTCTCAAGACTCACCATCGTTTGTTTGGGGGTGTTATTTTAACTTGCAATTTTGTATTTTAATGACAACTTTATGGCACAGGCTTCTCTTCTCCACAGCCCACCAAGCATGCTTGCACACAGATAGAATAAATCCTGTTATTTTATATCTATTGGACATAATATAGACAAATCAGGATATTACAATAGCAGTTCTAGGTGAGGTCAATTTATGATTAAAAGACCATAAGCATATAGTGACTTTGAAATTTGAAATTATAAACATTATTATCAGCTTTATGGACACACATTTTAACTTGTGCTCATTAAAATATATATCTTTATTTTGTCATGAAGTCTAGATTGAAAATAAAATGAATCTCTTCCTATTCTCAAACTCTGTAAGAGTATTTGATTTATTTGTCAACCTGGTTGAGCTCCACTAGATTGAAATTTGACCATTGTTTTCCAGATGTTTCTATGAAGATTATTGCATGACATTAATATTGAAATTAGATTTTGACTAGGTCAGATTAGCTTTCATATTGTTGTGGCCCTCATTTGGTCAGTTGTAATCCTTTAAAAGTCATCCCTGGAGTAAAAGAATTAAAGCAGGGGCTGGTGTCAGATTCAAACTCAGACTCTTTTCATTGGCTACAGGACATTGTTTTCCCCCATCAAGTTGTGGGTGTAAAGGTCCCTTAAAAATTGCTCAAGCCAATTCCTTGAAATTAATCCCCATATTTCTATATGTACTGATAGCAAACACATTAAACCACCGTGCATCACACTATCAAATTGGACACTAAATTCAAACCAGTCTTTCTATAAGCAAAATTCTGAATTTTTGTGCCATGATCTGTTCCTTCTTATCCCTTTCCACTGTAGTGATGGAGTAAAGCAAATTCTATGAGGCTGTCCTTGGAGACATAGGTCAACATATTCCCTTTTTACTCACATGCAGTCCTAGAACAGACCTCCCAACGCTACAACGTAATAAACCATTATTCCTCCATGCCAGACTTCCAGTGTACCCTAGCCACTACCTTGCTTTCTACTTTTTAGCCTACTAAAAGCCATTTTCTAAATGGAATCTTTAAGAACATGAATCAGATTTCGTGTTGGGAAGTTTTGTCAGTGTCTAAACTAATATCCAAATATTGTAGAGTGAACATGAATTGAACTCGGTGACACTCTGTTTCCCATTTTCTTCTTGTGACAAGCTCTCCACACTATGCTGTACTGCCTTTCCTTCTGTTCTGTCTCCTTCCTCATGGTTTTTCCCCAGCTGTTTGTTCTTTCTGGAATCCACACCCCCCCCCCCCCCCCCCCCCGCCAACCGCCCCTGTAGATGATCATCTGTCTCCTTCACAGGATCACCCACTGTCTAGCTTTTCCATAAACCACCATCTACTTGATACTGCCTATTTTGTTTATTTTCTTACCTTTGAATAACATTTAAATAACTTTTATCTCATTCATGTGCATGTGTGTGTGTCTCTCTCTGTGTATATCAGGACAAGGGTGAGAGCTCCAAATAGGCTAATTTTCAAGGGTCAGCTGTCCACTGCCATGTGTTCTGGGCAGCAGCCTCAATTTGAGAGGCTCAGTGGCAAGCATCTTCATTCTGAGTTATCTCACTAATCCTTTCCTTTGTCTTTGCTCTTAAGAGACAATATTTGTCTCTTAAGAGAATAAAATGTCCTCATTTTTTATTAGGATAAATTCAGTATTTGGGTTTTAGAAGACATTCAATTTTTCAAGCAATTAATGAGTAAAACAATATATGCTATTATTTCTCCTAAGTTTATTGTAAAACAAATTTAGTTTATAAATAATCGAATATTTCTCGGGTCCAACAATAGGTCATGGCAGAAATAACATTATAAACAAAAAATACATTACTAGACTATACCTTGGTAGAAAAATAGGAATAGATGTGTTACATAAGAGATAAGAGAGAAGAAGACACAGACGTTTATTTTTGTTAGAATTCAGAACATAAATTCAATTGTGCAGAAATAAAAGGATGATGCTTTGAGAGTTACTTGGATCGTATTAAGATGGTGTCATCCTTGAAAGTTGTTGTTAGACATGTCAGAATAATGAATAGTCACAGTAATGTCTTATAAATATCGAGTCAGGAAGTGACATAAACATTAATGATCAAGAAGGACTAAGTTGAATAAATCCTTAGAAAGGAAGACATAGGCACTCTATATAATAATCTAGTAATATGCAACAATAAAATATACACACTATGCTTAAGAACACACAGTAACCATGGTGCTTGGAATCTAGGAAGGTCTAAGAGGAAATGGTACATTAATGGTTTCTTTCTTCTTAGAATTTTTATTGGTTATTTTATTTATTTACATTTCAAATGTTGTCCCCCTTCCTGGTTTCCTCTCTGCAAAGCCCCTATCCTCTCCCCACTCCCCCTGCCTCTAAGATGGTCTCCCCTACCCACCTGCCCACTCATGAATCACCACCCTACACTGGGGCATTGAACCACCATGGGACCAAGGGCTTTTCCTTCCAATGGTGGTAGATAAGGCCGCCCTCTGCTACATATGCAGCTGGAGCCATGGGTTCCTTCATGTGTACTCTTTGGTTGGTGGTTTAGTCCCCAAGAGCTCTGGGTCTTTACAGTTAGTTGATATTGTTGTTCTTCCTATGGGGTTGCAATCCCCTTCAGCATTTTCAGTCCTTCTGCTAACTCTTCCATTTGGGTCCCAGTGCTCAGTCTTATGGTTGGCTGCAAGCATCCTCATTTGTAGTCAGGAACTTGCAGAGACTCTCAGGAAGCAGCTATACCAGGCCCCTATCAGCAAGTGCTTCTTGACATCTGCAATAGTGTCTGGGTTTGTTGTCTGCAAATGGGATGAAATCCTATGTGAAGCCGTATCTGGATGGCCTTTCCTTCAGTCTCTGCTCTACTCCTTCTCCCTGCATTTCTTTTAGACAGGAACAATTCTGGTTTAAAATTTTTGAGATGGGTGGGTAGCCCCCTTCTTCAACTGAGAGCCATGCCTATACACTTGATATGTCTTTACAGGTTCTATCTCCCCTTTGTTGAGTATTTCAACTAATGTCATTTGTGCTGGGTCCTGGGAATGTCTTAATTCTCTAGCATCTGGGACTTTCTAGTGGCAACCCCTAGTTCCCTATTCCCTCCACCTCACACCAGTCCGAATGTCTAAGATCAAAAACTCAGGTGATAGCCGATGCTGGTGAGGATGTAGAGTAAAAAGAAAACACTCCTCCATTACTGGTGGGTTTGCGAGCTGGTGCAACCACTTTGGAAATCAGTTTTAATCCAGAATATTTGTTTCCTCAGATATTGGAAATAGTTCTACCTGAAGATCCAATTATACCACTCCTGGGCATATACCCAAAGATGCTCCAACACATAACAATAACATGCACCACTGTGTTCATAGCAGCCTTATTTATAATAACCAGAAGCTGGAAACAACCTAGTTATCCCTCAGTGGAGAAATGGATACAGAAAATGTGGTAACTTTACACAATGGAACTTTAATTCAGCTATTAAAAACAATGACTTCATGAAATTCATAGTCAAGTGGATGGAAATAGAAAATATCCTATGTGAGGTAATCCAGTCACAAAAGAACACACATTGCATGTACTCACTGATAACTGGATTTTAGTTCCAAAGCTCAGAATACCCACAATACTACTCATAGAACATATGAAGCTCAAGCAAAATGAATACCAAAGTCTGGATATTTCAAGTACAAAGGGTCAGGAAATTAATTGATTCTTTTAAACAAACAAAAACTAAAAGCAGCGAAATGTTGGATGAAGAGTCTCAGTCAGAAGTCACAGAGCCACAGAGATGAAAAATCAGAAGTCTTCATAAATCCTTTATCAGTTTATTTCTGCTTGACCATAGATAGCATTTTGGGTACTGTCTAATGGGTAGAAGAATGAAAACATACACAGGCATTAGAACACACTCATACTCACACATACACACACCAAGGGTTTATTATCAACACATTATGAAGCTATTAAAACTGTTCACAGAGAAAAAAGATATTCTTGTGTCTACTTTAGACATGCTATAGTGTTAATAGACTGGACACTCATTGAGAACAGAGCGGGGACATAGAGTTCAATAGCAGCTAAAAATTTATAGCAGAAGCTGTGCAAAAACAGCTGTCTGAAGCCTAGTAATGGCGGCGAGGAGGTAAAGAATGGAAACATTTGAGAAGTAAGCAAAGCAAATTTTGCAGGTGTTTACTTTTGAGACTATAAGCTTGTTAAATACTTTCAATGTCGTCTGGCTAGGTGTGGGTTATAAGATTTAAAACAGATGATCAAATTAAGCACACCTAAGTCAGTTACCTGAATGGGATTGTTAAAAATCCATAAAAATTGTGCTGCTGGGAGATAGGGTGTTTCCCAGAAGTCACTTTTCATTTTATTTGAAATTGCTGCTCATATCCATGTGATAAGGCTTCCAGGAAATATATTTCTATTTGCTTAGAACTTTAGCCTTTAAATATTGTGCCTTTCTCTTTCAGTTGTGGTACATATTGCAAAGTTAGATGACATATTTCTGGTCTCAATTCACTGATGGGAAAAATGATATGAAAATATTATTTAGTCAGGCATCCCAGGGCTCGTACTATTGAAATCATGGCTCTGACACAATTCTGAGTGCCTGTGCTCTTATGTCTTCTTGGAAGGCTGCTGTATTAATTTAATCTTTTGGTGAGTGGTTTTCCTTACATCTCCTGTGCTTATGAAATGAATATTTTAGGAAAATATTAATATAGCACATTCGGTGCATATTGGAATGCTGAAAGGGGTCTCCTAATATTTATTTACATCCGCTATTCCTATCTTTTTTGCCCACTAAAGGAGAAAGAAGAAGGAGAAATTAATATATGGCACTTGAATTTTATTACTTGTCATTCACTATATTTAAGACTCTATTTTATGGCTTTATTGTAGTTATAAACACCTAAAGTCTCATTATGAATCCAAATGGAAAATGTGTGATATTTTATGATACCTTTAAAGTATGGATTTAGGTTTTATGGGAGGACATTGGCCATTTAGTACCTGTCATTTCCTTTTTGGTTTTCCTGTGTCCCTATCTGGAATACATATTCTAGTGTTACTTTAAAACTAGTATGCAGCTTTAAAAAAAAAAAAAAAACACCCCCTTCTCACTTGCTTCTACCATAGTGCTTACTAGTCATTTAAAATAATCCCTTTCCTTGTTCTTTGCTTTTATACCATTCACTACATATTTATATAAGTTTCAATTGAGTAGAAAAAGAAGTCTTCCAAGATAGCATTTCAATTCTTAACATCTATAGCCCCCAAATAAGAGCATCAACATTGTAAAAGGAACACTTCTGCAGCTTCAATAACACATTGATCCTCATGCACCGATAGTGGGAGTCTTCAATATCTCCCTCTCACCAATGTACAGGCCCTCTAGAAAAAAACTCATCAAAGAAATACTTCAGCTAACTGACACCATGAACCAAATGAACCCAACTGATATTTACAGAACAATCCACCAAAACACAAAAGAATATAAAAATATTCAATTGTGAAATCTTAAAATCCATTGTGATATTCTACAATGCCTAATCTAATAATAGAGAATCTGATTGTGTTGAATAGCCTTTGGGTCTGGTTAACTTTCATTTCTTTTCTTTCTTTTTTTAAAATTTATTTACATTTCAAGTGTTATCCCCTTACCTGGTTTGCCCCTCTCCCAGAAACCCCCTCTCCAATTCCCCTCCCCCTGCTTCTATAAGGTTGTTCCTCCACCCAGCCACCCACTTCCACCTCACCCCCTCAATTCCCCTACACTGGGGCATCTATCAAACCTTCATAGGACCAAGGACCTCTCCTCTCTTTGATGATTGACAAGGCAATCCTCTGCTACACATGCAGCTGGAGCCATGTGTACTCCTTGGTTGGTAGCTTAGTCCCTTGGAGCTCGGAGAGTAGGGGCTAGTTGGTTAATACTGTTGTCCTTCCTATGGGGGTGGTCATTTCTGATTTTTATTTTAATTTTCAACATTTTATAAGACATTTTAAATGAACTGAAAATGTAAAATATATAAATGAATAATGAGTATTTTAAATTCCATCCAATATTAATTTTCAGTATTATTTTATCTTTTTCTGTTTAGAGTATGCTTGCAGGTCTCAATGAATTCTAAGTATAAAGTAGTTTTAGTGATTGCTGTCATGCTAGTAGGTCTGTAAAACTCAATAAATTTATGTCATATGTAGAAATAAAACATGACAGAATTCCATTAGAGCTCAAAATTGATTCATAATTTTGGACTAATTTAAAATCTAGCAAGAGTAGATTCCAAGAACCGCAGTGAAGCAGAATGATAGTTGAGGCATCCTGGCTTGCCTTTGTTGGATTTTATTGCTAGCTCAGATAGATCCTGATATACATTTTAGTTCTAAAAATCTTTTATTTTAAAGCTATGAAAATGAGGCCACTATCAGTTGAAATCTAGATTTAGCCACTGATTTCCCAGAGAGCTAAAGAATCAAAATGAAAGTATGGGAATATTCCAGGCAATTTTTGATCTACAAGTAGATATATATCCAGTCTTTATTTATCATAAACGTTTCTAGAAAATATAAATGGTTTGAAAATTTTGAGATACATATGCTATTTGATTTGACTATACTTAACCATTTAATTTTGATTAAATTTTTCAAAATCAAATATATATATGCATATATATTGTTCTATCAAATCATAAATATATAACTGCTCCATCCTTTGTTTAAATCTTTCTTTTTTGATTGTTTTACAGTCACGGGTGAATCCTGAGATTTACATTAAAATTGAAATTGTCAGAAGAAAACATTATAAAATATTGTTTAACACATGTGCAAACACAATCAGACACAAATACACACACACACACACACACACACAGAGAGAGAGAGAGAGAGAGAGAGAGAGAGAGAGAGAGAATGTGTTCAGAGCAAATCTATTCCAATTCTTTCCCAACCAATCCTTACCCTATCGACCATCCTTTTCCTACACAACTTCAAGTATTTTCCTTTTTTTAGTGCCTGCTGAACCCACAGGTGTGGTCTGTATGTTTTAAGAAGTGAGCCCGTCTGCTTGAGTGTGGGCAGCTTCTCAGTGTTTCTGAAGATACATGGTTCTCTTCCTCAGTAGCGAGTAACTGCCAAGAGCAGCTCGGATAAAGGTGGGACTTGAGGACTTGAAATCTTGTGCAGCCAATCTCAGCTATTATGAATTCATGTGTCCATCTGTGTTGTCATGTACGCCAAACACTGTCTTTCTACAGATATTCATGCTCTCTGGCTCTTACAATCTTTCTTGCCTCTTTTTATTGGTGATCCATCTCTAAACCATGGAAATAGAAGGAGTGGGTAATACAGATGTGTCATTTGGGTCTGACCAGTCTACAGATGTTATTTTCTTAACCAAGAGGATGACTGCTTGTTGGTCTTTGCTAACCACTGTCTATTGCAAAAAGAAGCTTCTCTGATGAAAATATTTAGAAGGTATATTGTTACTATGTCTATTTAGCAGAATAATATTAAGTTGTCTTCTAGGAGTTACAATCCTAACCTGCCACTCATTTTGAACTATTTAACCTTGAGAGGCATAAGTTCAATATTGTAGACTAAGCTTTACACCCAATCAGAAAGGGGCTGGCTACTCCCAAAACATTCTTAATCATTAAACAGTACTGGGAAGCACTGAGATAGTTATTGTGGGTAAAAGCAAATGCAAGCAGAGTGAACTATGTCTCTAAAGAACTTCAATACTGATTGATGACCTATAGCAGCAACAATTTCCTTTCATCACCAAAATCAGTATCAGGGATATGGACTGGTATGTTAGGGATGAGTATAACAATTTGGAATTTCTGAAATACTAGGTTTGGCTTCTTATTTGATGGTTACAATAAGGCTTTTTACATTAATATAAGAAGCCATTACCTGTGTCATAAAACTTGGCTTTAACATTTTTATATTAGTCAGTACTATTCTGCTAAATTTTACTGTGGAGTGACAGGGTATAATTAAGAGATGTAGACCAGTGTGTGAAAAGTTAATTGACTGTGAGATTTGATAGACACCAGATAATTAAAAATTAAAATGAAAATAGTTTTGGACAAATTTAAATTATATTTTTTTCTATAGTTTGATACTAAGAAATGTGAAAGAGGATGCTTCCCATCAGCTAGATGAGTTTGTCCACCATGTTGTTCTCACACTGTGTTTCCAAGGAAGCTATAATATGCTTCCCACCTGCAGGGCCCTTAATCTGTTTCTGGAAGTAATTTTTAGAAATTAGGATACTGCTGTGGCATTAAAATTTAATATTTCATGGGCACTACGGGAAGAATTTTCTTTTAAAAGAATCCACACAATGGAAACTGAGATATATTTTGAATTTTTTCTTCATACAAAGGAAGAGAGGGAGCTTTATGTGTGTTTTTGTAGAGGGAATTTAATTAATGAATCAATATATGACAAGGTTCTATTCATTGTGCCTCCAGTCTTCTACTTTGTTGATGATTCAGATTTGTTTCTTCCATCCATGATAATAAATGATTGTTGTTGTCATTGTTTTTTTGTGTGTATGTATATGCATGTGTGTATATATGCACATGTGCATATGTTCACTTGGGTGTTGTCTCACATGGTTGTATGAATATACATGCACATGTGTATGTATGTGTGTGTGTTTGTGCATGTGTGTGTATACAAGTGGGAGTCCCAAGTTGATATTGATAATTGTCTTTAACCAATATCCCCTTGGAGTCATTGAGACAGAGTTTATGGTTGACCCTAGAGCTCACTGATTCCTTCCTCTAGGGTTCTGGATAACGGATTGGCATGCTTGCCTGGCAGTTATGTTAGTGGTAGAGATACAAACTATGGTTCTCATGCTTGTAAGCAAGCACTTTCTTTGCTGAGACATCTTCTCAGGCACTCACTCACATATTTAAATGGGTGTTGGTCTTGTACAGGGTGAGAACCTTAAGCCATCAGCATCACGACCCAAGGAAAACATGAAATAATTTGGGGTTTTTGAATAAGAACACAGATAAAGTTTAGCTATCTCTGTCTATTTTCCATCTTTTATGTGTTAGAAACTTGGTCTTCAGTTTGATGGTATAGAGGTGCTATAGAACAATTCTAGTAGAAAATTGAAGAACATCCTGAGGTTAATTGTGGTCATGCTCTTGAAAGGAACAACGGGGGTCTGGTCACTCTCTGGCCTTCTACATCAGATGTTATCTCTTTCTCACACATGTCCTGTCATCATTACCATCTACCATGAGGTGAATCAACCAAGGAGATTCCCCATCAACACCTAAAGGTATTTGGAATTCAGCCACTAAGCCTATAAGCTAAATGAGCCTCTTTATAAAGTTAGGCCAGTTCATTCATTTTGTTAGAGAAATGGATTAATAGTAGCATTTTGTCTGTCGTAGAGACTGAGTTTAATTTTTTATCCACGTCTTCTGGAGATTTTCTGACAAATATTGGTCTTGTGGACTAAATGTTATCAACTTCCTTTGTAGGATTCTAGTTAAGAGAAGCTGAAACACTCATGATAAAACTTTATGAAATGCTTATCATTTATATTCTGGAAATGAAGGCAAGATAACGAATAGGCAAAGAGGTGATCTTCAAAAGATATCCCAAAAAAGCGTCTCATTGGATACAAAGATCTTTGGAATTACTGTACATGTTGGTAGTATTAGTGTGTGAAGTAAGGCTTTAGTGAGTTCCTAACATAAATATTCTTGAATTTTTCTCTGAACCCTTTATTAAATATATAGACTTAAACCTTTATTAAATATATAAATGTTGTTAAATCATTGTCTCTAATGCTTCATAAGATAAAAACATTCTAGTCTTACAACACAAGTTTTGAAAACTGCCCCAAAGTACCTAAACTGTTTCAATCTCCTTGTCTAATCTTGGAGGTGTTACATATAACTGGTCATTTGAAATATTTGTCATAGTATCCAATTACTATTTTTAATGATATAAACACACACACACACACACACACTAACCTAAATATATTAGGTATAGCTAATTCTTATTGCTGACATTGGTTACATGAGTGATGGAATCTATTGTAAGGGTTTATACCAGTAGTCACTGCAGCATAATTTTTATTTTGGTGCAAAACTTAATCATTCATTTGTGGCTTTGAATTCCTCTAAACTTATATAAATATGTAGTAAGCGATATAAAAATGAAGAACAAGGAAAGAGATTATTTTAAATGACTAGTAAGCACTATGGTAGAAGTAAGTGAGAAGTGTGTGTTTTAAAGAATGTATCATGAATCACTGTTTGTAAACAGGTTTTGGCTTTAGAAAATAAAAAGAAAAATATATTAACATTGTTATTAATTTATACTTGAGGTTAGCCTTATAGAAGTTATGTTATTATTAGTTATGGTCTTAAACATGAGCAATATACTTCAATGCCAGGATTATCACAGAATTGTTGTTTTGTTTTAATCAACGTCTGTTGAATATTTTGTCTTTATATTTTACCATTAGATTGTGATCCATTAAGAATTCCTCCTGATAAATTGTTTCCAAAAATAATATCTAAACTATCATGATCATAATAACAGCCACACAATGCTTCAATGTAAATGGATATCTAAAATTAATTGTGAACAGACTTGAGTAAAAAAATTAAATGTGAGCACTAGCAAGTGTGATCAGAGTGATTTCAGAGAAGTCCACTTAAAACGGGCGAGAAATTCCAGAATGCAGAATGCTAACCTGCAACCTCAGCTCTTTGTATCAAATCATTAAAATTGCAAATTTAACATCATCCAGGGCAATTTAGCAAAACCTTATCTCTAAATCAAATCCTAAACAGACAAACGAAAATGTAATGACTAGGAAAGACAATCATGGTCATCAGAAAACTAGACGGAAGTTGGGTTCTGACACTGTTTTCCATAATGGAATAATATTCTGCCTAATACAAACAGCCAAGTAGAAATCTCCAGAATAAACACTGAATCATATTCATCAGTCCTCACTTGTTCAATTCTAATTTAGAGTACAGAAGTGTTGAAAACCTTAGACTCATCATTTGAAAGTATATTTGTAAGGAAAGCAGAAGATTAAATAACGCATTTTCAAACACTTTGTAGAAACAAACTCAGAGATAAGTATAAATATTCTATTACTCTGAGAGCAATAGAAGACATTGTTGGCAACATTCCTTTGTTAAATGACAATGCTTAATGCTACACTACAGTAATGACATGCATTATGGGAAAGCAATTACTTTCTAAGATGTACTTAAACAGATGTTTAGTTTTATAGTTGGATCAATCAATTACCACACAGGGTGTGAATTAACTCTTGGCAAATTTGCAAACACAGTGTGAAGTAAAGCATGCATGGGCAATGTAGTGCTGGGTGCAACCAGTTTTCACGGACACACAAAAAAATGTGTTCACATGAATTGAAACTCACACCCATTTTCATTTCTACTTGGGGTTTGATTATGTACTTGATTTAAGGAAATAGTGAAATGTATATTTGTGCTCAAGGGCAAGGGTTTACATACCCCTGCTGATAAACTCAACCAGTGTTAGCAATGTATGGATCATCACTAGTGAATAAAAATACATGTTACTAATTTTATAAAATTACAGAAGTTCTGGAATGGTGAGGTGGCTTTGTTGGTGAAGGTGCTTGCTACCAAGGTGATAACCTGAACTCAATCTTTGGAGATCACAGGGCGGAAAGAAAGAACAGAATCTTGTAAATCATCTTCTAACATTTACATGTATATGTATAGCATGTGTGTGTGCATACACACACGCGTGCGCACGCGCGCGCGCGTGCACACACACACACACACACCACAGTCATGAAATATTGAGTATTGAGTTCTTTGATTTCAAGTGTCATGGACTAGCAGTTATCTCAACGCTTTATTACCTGCTCTTGTAAAGCCTTGTAAAGCCTTGCAAACCCTTTTTGCTTCAGTCAGGAGAACTCATATCGTGCAGTTAGGACACCACAATTTTATATAAAAATGAAACTGAAGAGTCATCAGTTTACCACTCTCCCAATCCTGTCCCTAAAAATTATTCCTTTGAGAAAGAAGTTTTCATATCCTATTTGGATAACTGTAAGATCTTCAACCACAGATACTAAAGGCTAAGAGAAATAATCCTCGGTGATGAAGGGAGTAAAGAATGAGAGTTGGGTGACATGCTCTGTCTTCTGAAATAACGTCTTCACGTGTGAATTGTATATGCATGTACTCCCTCGCTTTACATCTCAAAGAGTCCCAACAATACTGTGAAATTACAAAAAAAGAAACAAAGAAAACAAAAACCATAGTAAGAAAACACCAACACCAACACCAACAACAACAAACGACAAAAACCACTGCCCCCATCCCCTTAACCCCCCAAAACTCTTTAGGATCCTGAAAATCCAGATTAGTCTAAATATTCCGGAGGGCTCCCCAATGCCACAACTGCCTCCATTTACAGCACTTTATGTTGAGATATTATGATTTCCTAATTTGTGGAACCTTAAGAGTGAGAAAAGATGTCCAGCCATACAAACCCAAACATCAAGGCAGACTAGAAATAAAATATTCACAGAGCTATAAATAGAATATGTAACACCTATTGTTTTAAGTTTAAGATTTTAATACATTTTTGATCTTTTTACATAATTCCCCCTTCCCTTTCCTCTCTCCAAACCTTTCCATATACCCTGTCTCTTGTTCTCTTTCAAATTCAAGGCCTTTTTTAAAAAAATTATTCTTGTATACAAATATATATATATATATATATATATATATACATTTCTAAATATATAAATATAACCTACTCAGTCTATATAATGTAACTTGTACTATAAATGCCTATTGGTATAGGAAGCATTCCCAACTGGAACTTCTGAATGGTATTGCCAAACATTGTACTGATTTTTTTTATCTGCCCATAGTTGGACTATGCATTGATAACTGCTTACAGAATTCCATAGTGATCACAATATGACAGCTTCTGGGAGAGTTCACAATTGGGGAGGTGAAGAACTCAAGAGATTTAGGAAGTTTGTCAACAGAGCAGGGAGTGTAAGTTTAATTGCCAAATCAGTCCCCCTTCCTACCTGGTCCTCTTGGCAGTATGAAAAGGACCCAATATACACTATGCATACAGTGAGTCTGTGGCAACTGGAACCTGGGAAATTCCTGGCTTATAAAAGGAAAGCTGAGACAGAAGGAGAGAAGAAGGAAGAAAAAGGGAGAGAGGGAGAGGGAGAATGAATGATGCTGGTCATGAGCCCAGTGTGTCTTCGGAGATACTGAGAGAGAGAAAACTTTGTATACTACCCAAAACATGACTGGGAGAGAGGGAAATGTCTATTATCCAGAATCAAATCTGATTTCTGCCTTAGCGCATCTCTGCAATATCTTTACCCCAAATCTACAAGTCTCCTTTGTACAGAAGTGCAAATTCTAGACCCAAGGGAATTATCTCCTAAAACATATATACAGTCAGTGTTTGTAAGGTACACAGATGCTGAGAGTAAATAAAATCAAAAGGCGACATGTGTTTACACTCAACAATTCCTTAGCTCATAACCAAACACAATTTGCTATAATCTCTAGCTTTAAAAAAAAGACATATATACTCAAATTACACACTTTATTGGTGTGCGCATACACATACACACATATCAAATTGACTCATTTGACATCTACAGATGTCTGTGAGCAGATTATCTTTTGGATATTATTTTCCTTACAGTTGAGTTTGTCTTAGCTATATGTAGCATTGTTGAGAATGCCTCTTGGTTTGAATGCCTTTTTCTGGAAAGAAATATCTATTAACCTCATAGGTTACCAATAAAGTACTAATTCCACCTAAGCATAGATTGAAGAGCTAATGAATTTATTGCATTTATTTATAGTAGGATGAGAAAGAGGCTACTTACAGGAGCACAGGGTGCTGAAAGATGGCTGTGTCTTCCTGAAGTCAGTCCTGACATATTATATCCCTGAAGCTCCCTGCCCAACTTGAAGGCAAGTCCACTGAAGAGTCTCTTCTCCACTATTTCAGGGAGGAGCCCCATGAGGTTTTTTTTTTAACTTTCTGAGCCTCCTGTCTTATATGTTTTCTCAAACTTTTGAGTCTTAAAAACCTCCTTCCTCTCTCCAAGAGGAAATGTTTTAATTCGGAGGAAAGAGATACATAATACCTTATGCTATAATGAAATAATCAGTGTTCTTGAAAGATATTTTAACAGTTAAGAGTACTTACCGCTTTTCCAGAGGACCCAAGTTCAGTTCTCAGCACCCATGGCAGGAAGTTTTCCACTGCATGTAACTCCACTTCTAGGGGAACCCTTTTCTGACTCCCTCAGGCACCTACACAAGCACAGCATGTTTTCCCACAAACACATAAATGCATACATATAAATAAAAAAACAGTTTTAAAGAAATGAAATCGACACTTAATTGTAGGAGTTACTTTAAATACTTCTGAGATTTAATTTAGTTAAGTCTAAGAGTTCTTAAATAGCTAATCATTGTTCTTAGGTTTTTAACTCATGTGGATTCTGAAACTACGGACATATAAAAGTCAAATCTGAGAAAATATGGAAAGAAATATCTATTAACCTCATAGGTTACCAATAAAGTACTAAATAGTTATTTTTCTGAGAACTTTGTGTTCTGGCATCAAGTGATTTTTTTTTTCCTTTTAAGAAGGCCAGAGCATTTTATTGTGGTGTTCAGAGGATGACCCAGAGATTTCCGATTAAAATGCTGTGAATTCCTAACTGAGTGATCAGCCACAGGTAGGATGCATTTATTTACCCTTTCCCAAGGCTTAGAGAAGAAGGGTCAGAATGTCAGACCTGGAAACCGAAGAGGAGCACTGTAAAGCACTGCTCGGTACACAGGATTTGGCTGTTACCAGGAACTCACAGCAACAGGGGTTACTTACAGAAAACTGGCAAAAGATCAAGACAGTTAAAAATTCAGCATGGATGGGGGAGAGAATCTTAGGGCTCCATCCCTAATTGAGGGAATATTGGAAATTGGAGCTGCTTAGATGGGAGACTCACTTGTCTTTGAGGTGTGGCCATTGGTAGACTCCTCACACACCAACGCCTAAACCCACAGCCTTCACATGTGCACAGCAGTAGATGGATGGAATCAATGGGTTGTTTTTCAAAGGAAAACTTGAAGCAAAACAAGAGATACATTGCAGATAGGTCCAGGACAGGTGTAGGAGGTTAGTAGGGGTTGTATATGATTAATGTATAATGTACACATCTATTAAAGTTTTAAATAATTTTTTTTTTAAAAAAGGAAGAACACAGTAAAATGTTTGATCTTGAAAGGCTCCCTTTCAGGCAGGGACTCTGAAGATTACACCTACTCGTAGGGTACAAGAACACATCGATGCTTCAATGAAATTTGATAGTAGAAGGAAGGAGTTAGAGAAGATACCTGTGGCCAGCAAACTGTATTTCAGTACTACATAGGGAGTGCTAAAATGGCACAGGTTATTTGAAAATACCAGAAATTTTTAAGGTGAAAAACAAGTACTAGTAGAATAGATAGAGGTAACTTTTTTTGAGAAGATTTTGAACACAGACTCAACAACTCAATCACCTTGGTAAGTCTGAGGCTACACAATAACAATGTCTTTTAAAGATAACTAAGAATAGCCACTAAAGGATACTACCTAAAGTCAGAGTTGCACAGAAATTTAGCTGTTGGTCTGGAATAGTTTTTATGACCAGTTATAAACATTTTGTACAGCATAAAAAGGACAGAATTGTTTATGTTTTCTCAAAATAAGTGACATGTTTTATAAATCATCTGGATATGCTTGTATCTCAGCAAGGAAAATAGTTTATTTTTTAATCTCCCCAGATTTGTGACTCAAAGATTTGTGTCAATAGTTCCTCTTATGAACCGAGTCTCAAAGGATATGAAAACAAATCACAAAGTTTAATTGGTAAAATATGTTGTTTTTCAACAATCCTTATAGCTCCAAGCACTTAATGCTGCTTTGAAGTATGTATGCCTAATGAAATCTCTTGTGCCAGTGACTATTAGGGAAGATGTCTCTGCTGTATACAGCATTTTAGACTTGTTAGTTTTGGAATGAAATTATTTTAATGAAGGTATTGGGTATAACTGTAATATTTTGTTCATTTAAAAGTTAAGTTCAATTAAAAACTTCACTTAGATAGTGAATTATATATGCTGTTGGGTTTAGTGTTAAACAGCAGCTTGAGAGTCTCAACCAAAGCAAGTCCAAACAGGAAAAACAAAACAAGACAAAAACAAAAACAAAAACAAAAACAAAACAAACCACATCACTATGGTGGGTTGATCTGGTCTGTTTACCTATTCTTTTTTCTCTTTCCTTCTTAAAGTAAAAGAAATATTTTTATTCAACAGTGGGACATTTTAGAATTGTAACATAAAATGAAGAAAACATGTATCTCAGTGCTTTAAATTCCTGGCATGATATTCGTTCAGATTGTCTCAAAAATTTCAAAATTCTGAGAAATCTCAGAAATTTCAAAATTATTGCTACTTTAAACATACTTCTAACAATCTTCACTCTCCATAGCTGAAATTTGTATGTAAAGAATAAAATACAATGAAATCAATAGTTCTGATAAAGAACTACAGTATACAGGAATATTAAGACAATTAAAAACATAAAGTCCAATTCTTCTAATATGGTAATAGCATTTCCTCTTCACTCTCTCCCTCCCAGTTCCTCCTGTGTCCCTTCTACTACTTTTCAAAGTCATAATATTTTATTTTTATTTATAGTTATTAACATATATGTGTTTATAAGTTCACAAACACAGTCTTATGTAACGATTTAATGCTGCTTCTTTGTGTTTGGAGCTGAATGCCTGCTATTGGGTAACCTATCAAGGGGCTTGTTCTTGGAGGAGACTGACTCTTTTCTAACAATGGTCAGGTTGTTATAACTCTTCTAAAGATGAAGCCCAAATGTAAATAAAGAATATATTGAATTAAAAAAAAAGATGAATCCCTGTGAGAGTTACCCATCTATGTTGGCATCTCTATTGCAAAACATATTGTGAGATTTCCTGGGTCCAGTTTCTCTGTCATATAGAGAAGCCGTTATCTCTCAGCAGATGTCAAGAGCCTGGTACTCTGCCTCTTCCCTTCTTCTGTTCTCTTCCATGAGCCTTACTCATGTATAGAAATGTTACTGTGGAATTATCAACTTTGGCTTGGTATTCAATTTAGTCAGTTGTGGGTCTCTTTGAATAGTCTCTGCTGCAAAAAATTCTTTGGGTGTGAGGATAAGTATTTAGAAGGTAGTTAGAAATTATACTGGTTTAGGAAGGTTCAGCAGGAGTTAATCTTCTAAGGTCTATTGTTTTCCACACCATGGGTAGTGAGCTGGTTGCAGAGCCAGACATGATGTCCATCCTATTTAGAGGGCCTCAGGTCCAATTAAATTGGTGTTTTTACACCATAATATAAGCACTACAGTGTACATTTGACATATTTTGCTCTTTTATTGTTTGTAGGCATTGCATTTTGGTAGTAGCATTGATTAATTTTCCTACATGGAAGCTTATATAGGCCTTTCAATTACAATGGTATTGTCCTCAGTGTTAAGGCTTCCAGATCAGTTCTACGTATTTGCCTATTCTTAACACTTATTCTGTATTTCTAAGTATGATATGACAACTGAATAATTTACTTTCAATGCTTAACTTTGAATTGTTTAATAGCAATGTATTATGCACATGTGTGTACATGTGCATTTTCTTGTGTTTCTATTAAATGGAAGCCAGATTGAAATCTATGTTGGGTACTTTCAGTTGTTCTCTGCCTCATTTTGAAGTACAGTGTCCTCACAATTTGCCTGGTTCTGAGCATCCTCCTGTCCTTGCCCTCCCAAGTCGTACAGGCCCATGCCTCCGGACCTGGCTTTTACCTGAGTGTTTGCAATCAAACTCAGGGCCTCATGCTTGTGCGATACACACTGAAGAGTACTTTATCACTGAGTTATCTTCTCATCCCAATACCAATATTTTGTTATGGTTTTCTTAATTTGAGAACATGATCTTGCTGTACAATGCAGGCTAAGTTCAAACTCTGATCTTTCCAATTCAGTCTCCCAAGTTCCGGGATTATAGGTATGTACCACTACCATAGTTTTTAAACTATGATAAATATCCTTAAGATGAAATTTATCATCCTTTTCATTTTAAGTATGCAGTCAGTAGATTTAACAACATTCATTTGTGGTGTTAATGTCACAGAACTGTATCTTCACAATCTCTTTCATCTTATTTTATCAACAAAGTGTGCTAGAAACACACTCCCGCCAATCATCATAACTAGAGAATTTCTTAAATTAAAAGGGTGTTATAGTTACAACCTACTGAATAGCACTGCTTATCAGTTCAGCACAGTAGAGTATCCTATGCTTGCTTCTGTGATTCCATAGCTGACTGGAAGTTATATCTGGATTAGTCATCACATATTCTGTATATGTGAATCATCACATATTATTTATATGTGTATATTTTAGAAAACATGCTATACACAAGTTTTTGTATTAGTATCTTATTCACAATTATCAAGAATCTATGATAGTTAAGAGACAGTCTGAGGAATTCCAGCTCCCTTCTGAGTGACCAAATGTTCAACTCAGCTATGAATTTCACAAAACGTAGTGGTTGATTATGTCCTTTTTAAGAGAAAATTCTATATTAGCTACCATTTTTTTTGGCAAGATTCACTTTCTTTCAGTTAGTGAGGGAATGTTCTGGTATATGTTTGTCATTGGGAAAACCCTTCTTATTCATGTCAGACTCTGATTTTTAGTGTAAAATTTAATCAATTGAGTATGTAACCAAGGATATGTAACTTTCTGATAGAAAGATATCTTATGTCTTTAATGTGGAAATTAGAAGTTGATTCCCATTTGCCAAGTGGGCAAAATGGAAAGACTACAATATAGGCTATTGTAAGAGTACACGGACAACCTCCACTGAAGGCATCAAGTCTCACATGTCATACCTGCCTTCAATGGATTATAGGAAGAGGAAGAAATTTTAATATAAAGCCAATGAGTATTTCAGGAACAAATTGTAAATTATAAAGTGATTTACTGTAATTTATCATACATCAATTTGTTTCTAGAAATCATGACTTATTATGAACAAACAAGAGTGAGACTTTGGTGAGTTTCTCATTTGCAATGTTTTTCTATTAGTTAGCAAAAAGACCGAATCTAATAATTGACTATCTTGATTTGAGAACTGCACTTGTATGTAACAAGTTTTGATCAAATTGAACCCTTATTCCCTTTCTCCTCATCACATGCTTTCTTTTAAAATTAACTGAGTCCACTTAATTCCATCAGTATGTTCATAGGTCTAGGAACAAGTCATTTACTGAAGGAATAGCCTCTCCATGGGATAAAATTACAAGAAGAAGAAGAAGAAGGAGGAGGAGGAGGAGGAGGAGGAGGAGGAGGAGGAAGAGGAGGAGGAGGAGGAGGAGAAGAAGAAGAAGAAGAAGAAGAAGAAGAAGAAGAAGAAGAAGAAGAAGAAGAAGAAGAAGAAGAAGAAGAAGAAGAAGAAGAAGAAGAAAGGAGAGAAACAGGAACAGGAGGAGGAGGCAAAGAAGAAGAAGAGGAAGAAGAAGAAGAGAGAAGAAGAAGAGGAAGAGGAAGAAGAAGAAGAAGAAGAAGAAGAAGAAGAGAAGAAGAAGAAGAAGAAGAAGAAGAAGAAGAAGAAGAAGAAGAAGAAGAAAAGGAAGAAGAAGAAAAAGAAAGAAGAAGAAGAAGAAGAAGAAGAAGAAGAAGAAGAAGAAGAAGAAGAAGAGAAGAAGAAGAAGAAGAAGAAGAGCCTTGTCTTTCCAAGCAATCATAAATAAATTTTCAATGGTTTCCTAACTAAGGGTGGAGCTGTGTGAGCTCCTCCTTCATCAATGGGGGAATTTTTGCTGGATGAACTAGTGAGAGTCTTATGCTTGTGGTCATAGCCTTTGTGAGTTCAGATGTTCAGTAGTCTGTAGGCACCTATAGCATTCGGATTTTATGATCTTTCTGTCACCCCCATACAGTCCACACTACTGTGATAACCTTTGAGCCTTGCAAGGAAGGGATGGCACATATATGGATGAACACTAAACAATCTCTTATTATGATTAGTTGTGAGACTTTATATTAATTTCCATGGACTTTAGAACAGAAGATTCACTGACAGTTGAAAGATGCATTTATCTATGGGTATGAAGATGACTACTTGAGGAAATTTAATACTATGTACATTAATCTGAATGATAGGATTAGGTCATTGCCTAGGGCCTATGACCTAGTGAATACAGGACTTTTGACTCAGTTCACAGTACCAGACGTGAGGTCCATTTTGTGGAGTAAGCCTAGAAACCTATCAGAAATTGCTTGGTTACACATCATTCATAGTCAATAATTATTATAGCTCATTGAGGTCACACCTGTATAAGACTATTGATAGTTTTATTCCCTGAAAATATATAAAACACTTTCTAGAAAGATTGCCATAGGGATAATGGTTCTGGGTGCAAATAAACTGATATCTTCATGTTGTATGACTTAAGTATGTGGTCTCTTCAAAAACAAAGACTTACCATTAAGTTTCAGAGAGGTAACCAAAAGCATTGTAAATTGCTTTTAATGTTTGAGATCTGTGGGGTCCCATTGACAAATGATTAAGAAATGGATAGCCTACACTGAGCTCTGGAATTTTTGTTTGATACCCTACTTTTTTTTTTTTCTAAATGAAATTTTTTTATTTTATTTTATTTTTATTTACATTGCAAATGATTTCCCTTTTTCTGGGTCCCCACTCCCCGCAAGTCCCATAAGCCCTCTTCCATCCCCCTATTCTTCCATCCACCCCTTCCCAATTCCCTGTTCTGGAGTTACCCTATACTCTTGCACTGAGTCTTTCCAGAACCACGGGCCACTCCTCCATTCTTTTTGGACATCATTTAATTTGTGAATTATGTCCTGGGTATTCAAAGTTTCTAGGCTAATATCCACTTATCAGTGAGTGCATACCATGATTGATTTTTTGAGACTGGGTTACCTCACTTAGTATGATATTCTCCAGCTCTATCCATTTGTCTAAGAATTTCATGAATTCATTGTTTCTAATGGCTGAATAGTACTCCATTGTGTAAATATACCACAGTTTTTGTATCCATTCCTCCGTTGAAGGACATCTAGGTTCTTTCCAGCTTCTGGCTACTACAAATAGGGCTACTATGAACATAGTGGAGCATGTGTCCTTATTGCATGCTGAAGAATCCTCTGTATATATGCCCAGTAGTGGTATAACAGGGTCCTCAGGAAGTGACATGCCCAGTTTTCTAAGGAACCGCCAGACTGATTTCCAAAGTGGTTGCACCAACTTGCAATCCCACCAGCAGTGGAGGAGTGTTCCTCTTTCTCCACATCCTTGCCAACACCTGCTGTCTCCTGAGTTTTTGACCTTAGCCATTCTGACTGGTGTGAGGTGAAATCTCAGGGTTGTTTTGATCTGCATTTCCCTAATGATTAATGATGTTGAACATTTCTTAAGGTGTTTCTCAGCTCTCCGAAGTTCTTCATAGAGCTAGAATGAGCAATTCTCAAATTCATCTGGAATAACAAAAAACCCAGGATAGCCAAAACTATTCTCAGCAGTAAAAGAACTTCAGGGGGATTCAGTATCCCAGACTTTAAACTCTACTACAGAGCAATAGTGATAAAAACTGCATGGTATTGGTACAATATCAGGCAAGCGGATCAATGGAATAGGATTGAAGACCCAGAAATGAACCAACACACCTATGGTCATTTGGTCTTCGACAAAGGGGCTGAAAGTATCCAGTGGAAAAAAGATAGTCTTTTCAACAAATGGTGCTGGTTCAATTGGAGGTCAGCATGCAGAAGAATGCACATCGATCCATTCTTATCTCCTTGTACCAAGCTCAACTCCAAATGGATCAAGGACCTCCACATGAAACCTGACACACTGAAACTAATTGAAAAAAAAAACTGGGGAAGACCCTGGAGGACATGGGCACAGGGAAAAAAGTTCCTGAATAGAACACCAATAGCTTATGCTCTAAGATCAAGAATTGACAAATGGGACCTCATAAAACTACAAAGTTTCTGTAAGGCAAAGGACACCGTCAAAAGGACAAAACGTCAACCAATAGACTGGGAAAGGATCTTCACCAACCCTAAATCCGACAGAGGGTTAATATCTAATATATACAAAGAACTCAAGAAAGTAGAACCCAGAGAACCAAATAACTCCATTAAAAAGTTGGGTATGGAGCTAAACAAAGAATTTTCTCATGATACCCTACTTTTTTAAATCTGGAAATAACATTATTACCAGTTATTAGGTAATTCCCTTTAAACTTCACACACACACACACGTGCACACATATGTATATATGTACATACATATATGTATGTATTTATGTACACACACACACACACACACACACACATATACACATACATCGATATTTGAGGAAAGCTTTAAAATGGAGGATTCCCATGAAGATTATCCAAAGGGCATTAGTGTTAGTTGTTCCTTCCACTATCCTTACCTCCACTCTCACCTTCTATCTCCATCGGACTTACCCTTTACAACTACATTATTGCCTTTCCCTTTTATACCAATTGTATTGTATCATCCTCCTTTTAAATTCCCTCCCTGGTCCTTACTGGTTTCTGCCTTCTATGGGTACTTCAATTTAAACACACAAATCTTTGAATTCACATATGAGTGAGAAAATGAAGAATGTGCCTTTCTGGGTCTATTTAACCCATTAACCCGGGTCTAATAACCAAATGATTATTATCTGCTGTATGCACTTACTTATAAATTTCATATTTCTTTACAGTAAATGAAATTCCACTTGGTATAAGTACCTTATGTTCATTATCCCTTCAACAGGTGAGAGGCATCTAGGCTGCTTCCAGTTTCTTGGCACTGTGAATGTTGCAGTGAAACTCACTGATAAACAAGTATCTCTGAAGTAGGATGTATAGTAGCTTGAGCCAGGATTGGTGTGGCTAGGTCATATGGTAACTCTTTTTGAGGGACCTCCACACTAATTTCCTTAGTGAACTACACTGTTTTAACATTCCCACCAAGAATAAATAAGTATCCCTCTTTGTCCATGTCAATTACAGACTTTGTTGTCATTATTATTATTATTACTATTATTATTATTTATTACTTTGCTATTCTGACTGAAGTGAGATGAAACCGTAAAACAGATTTAGTTTGTATTTTCCTTATGGCTGAGTGACTGAGTGACTTGACCATTTCTCATTCCTCCCCCACCTCTTTTTAAACACAAGACTCTCTATTTCCATGTCCTGTCCCCCCTTTCATTGAAAATAGATTCTTTTCTCATACAATAGATCCTAATTAGTTTCCCTCCCTCTACTTCTCCAAGTTCCTACCCACATCCATTTCCTTATGAATCCACTACTTTTCTGTCTTTCAAAAAAAACAGGTTTCAAAAAACCAGCAATGGATTACAATAAAATAGAATATAATAAAACAAAACTGAACATAACATTGAGGCTGGACAAGGAAAACCAACAGAAGGAAAATAACCTCAAGAGAATACACAAGAATTAAAGGCCCATTTGTTTCCTCCCACTAAGGAGTAGCATTAAAATACTAAACTTAAAGCTACAATTTATATGCAGATGAGCTTGTATAGACCAGTGCAGGCTCTGTGTTTGCTATTTCAGTTTCTTTGTTTTCAAGTAAGCTTTGCTTAGTTGATTTAGAGGGCCTTGCTTCCTGGTGTCCTACACACCCTGGCCTCTCTTCCATGTGTTTCCCTGAGCTCTAAGAGGAAGGATTCAATAGATGTCCAATTTAGAGCTCTTCATACTATCTGACTGTGGGCCTTGTTATTTGTTCCCATGTGCTTCAGGATGAAGCTTCTCTGATGGTGACTGAGTAAGGCATTCATGGATCCATGACTATAGGAGAACATCATTAGGACTCATTTTATAACACTGTAAGAAATACTATTTTTACTTTAGGTCTCTGGGAAATCTAGTCTCTGCTTCGGGTATAGGTTCAATTTCATAATGTGGGCTTTAAGTCAAATTAGATATTGGTTGATTATGGCCATTTGTATGGCCATTGCCCTAGGATAGCAGTGAAGATGAGAGGATTTGTGCCTGGTTTGCTGTTTATGTTTCTCTTTTTCGAGCCTGCAGAGTACCTTTTCATACCAGATATCAGAACACAGGGACGAAGGCTCAATGAACCCATTAGATTCAGTGAGTCACATGGGTGGTCTCTTCAGCAAGGAGTCCTTGTTGTCAGTTTGTGGTAAGCAGCGGAGCTGTACTGCAGTTCCTGCCACCTTGTTAAACGGTTGTTTGTTCTCTGAACCTTAAGTATTAAAAATCTCATTGTACTTTATTTAAATCAAGGTTACTATTGACACCCTTGTCTGCTATATTTATATTTCCTGGACGCAGTTAGCTTTGTATCTACACAATGACCTGTCACTCAGTACTATTCCCAGGACTGGAATATTTCTGGTTCCAAAAGTAGAAAAATGTACTGGTGAAAAATTGACAATAAAAAATGCTAGAAAACATAAAGAAATTTTATATTAATTAACATATTTATTTATTTGCTTTACATCCCTATTTCAGCCCCCTCTCCTCCCAGTACCCCCTCACACAGATCCTTATCCCCCGCTACCCTTTCCCTTTCTACTCTGAGAAGGGAAAGCCCTCCCTTCTCAGAGAAGCCCCCTGGTTCATCCAGTCACTGCAGGTTGGGGTCTTTCCTGCTAAGGAAGCCACAGTTCTCCACAGGCAGGCAACAGATTTAGGGATAGTCCCAGCTCCAGTTGTGGACCATCATGAAGACTACGTTGAACTTCTGCATATTGTGAGGGGGAAGGGGGTAGGTCCAGCCCTTGTTCTTTCTTTGGTTGGTGTTTCAGACTCTGGGAGAGCCCTTGGCCCAGGTTACTTTACTATGTGGGGTTCTTGTCTTCTTCAGGTCTCTCAATCTGTACCCCAACCCTTCCACAAGACTCCCCAAGCTCTGGTGTTTGCCTGTGGGTCTCTGCGTTTGTTTCCATTGGCTGCTGGTGAAGCCTCTCAGAAGACAGTTATGCTAGGCTCCTGTCTGCAAGCATGACGGGATAACATTAATAGTATCAGGGATTGGTTCTTGCCACAGGATAGGTCTTCATTTAGAAGTCATTGGTTGTCCATTCCCTCCATCTCTGCTCTCTGTGTACCTGCACATCTAGTAGGCAGGACACACTTGGATACAAGATTTTGTGGGTGGGTTTGCTGTCCTTATTCCTCCACTGGGAGTCCTTCCTGGTTACAGGAGGTGGCCACTTCAGGATCCATATCCCCCACAGCTAGGAGGCTCAGGGAGATTTGCCCACATAGACCCCGCGGGGCTTCCCCATTCAAGATCTCTGACACATCCTAGAGATGCCGCCTGCCCTTCTGCCCACCAACTGATATCAGTTCTTTCTCCCTGCTCTCCCTATACTTTATAGCCCCTGCCTTACTCCTCCTCTCGCTCCCCTTCCCCTCTTCCACCGAATCCCCTCCCTCCATTTATGTAGCTGCCAGCAGCCACATGTAAACCGGGTTACCTGTTGAGAGAATTTTGGGGTAACAGGGACAGAGGAGGCGAAAAGAGATTTGAGTCAAGGCGGGGATTCCGGTCAAGACTGGTTTTAATAATTTTAAGACAGGTTAAATAGTATTTTGGGGGATCGACCAACCCCCCACAAGTCTGTGGCTTCAGAGGCGGTCTTGTGAATTCTCTGGCTCCAGGTCTCAGCGGGTCGTCTGCCTTCGGGCTGGCGACTCAGGTAAACACCGGCTTGGGGGCGGTGTCTCAGCGGGTCTGCTGGAGACTCAGGTAAACACCAGCTTGGGGGCGGTGTCAATAGCCGAGGTGAGGAGCCTATTGTTCACAGAACAAAGGCCGGAGGTAGCTATGGAAGAGTTGAGTGACTCGCCAGCCAGCTTAGTTGGGGGGGGGGGGAGACACTCCATGAACCTGCAATCTCTATTTTATTTTCCCTTCTGAGTAAGATTCAACCATCCTCCATCGGACCCTGCTTGTTATTTGGCTTTTGGGGACTTGTGGATTGTATGTAGTTATCCTGTACTTTATGGCTAATATCCACTTATAAATGAGCACATTGCCCCTTGCCCCAATGTTCTGGGTGTCCTAATGAAAGACACATACACACAGCCTTTGTAATTTTATATTCTTAAAACAGCTCAGTGGCTGGGCCACTCCAAGCCTCCATGTGGCTCCACCTTCACTCTCCCCTAATATTCTAGAGGTATTGCTTACTAATCCTAGATTCCATCTCTGCTGCCGGGACCCTCACGCTCAGCCCTCTCCGGCTGTGTTCCTCTAGCTCCTACAAATAGGCTAAACTCTCTCTCCTGCACCTCTCAGGCACAGCATCTTGGTTCTTCTTTTCCCAAGCATAGGGGACCCTTCTCTTCCTTCTCTTTGGAGAGAATCCTAAAAGTCCCTCCTCTGTCTGCCCTGCCTAGCCGTTGGTTGTTGTCATCTTTATTTACAAATCAGAACCAACTGGGGGCAGGGTCCTTCAGTCTTAGTGTGGAACACAGCAAAAAGGTTTTTGCAAAACTTAGCATGAGAATGAATACAAACAGCCATGCTTCTGCTCATATGTTTGTTTTTTTTTTTATGGTCTCCTAAAAGTAGGAGCAGGGGTTATCCCTGACTGTTTTGCCTCTTTTGGGACCCCTTTTCTCCTACTGGCTTGTTTTATCCAGTCTTAATATGAGAGGAGATACCTACTCTTATTGTGACTTGATATGCTGTGTTAGGTTAATATCCAGGAGTGCCTGACATTTTCTGAAGAGAACGGAGAAGGAATGGATTGGGGAGGAGGACTATGAAAAGAGGAGGGAAGGCAAACTCTAATATATGAGAGAAGAATAAACTAATAATAAAAGTGACTCCAACTTCTTCAGTTCCAATAATTAAAAAGAACTATCACCTTTTAAATTGTTTATCTGACACATACACCAGACAATTTACAATTGTGCAGGCTTTTAATAAAACATGCATTATTAAATATTATAGATATATAGAAAGCCAAGTAGTGGAGTTGCTTTGCAAAAGGAATTAACTTGAGTCTGGCATTGTGATCAAACTTTTAGTCTTAAGTACTTAGGAAACTGAAACAGGATTACATGAGCCCACACTTTAAAAGAAAAATAACTTCATACATACTGTTACTGTGCTGTTACCCACAGGTGTTACTGTGCTCCTTGAGGTGGGTATTTGCTTTACGGCAGAATGACCAAGAGAGATAGGAGGGACTGACATCTAGCTATTATTTTTGAGGACATGACTCCAGTTCTTCTGGTGGGTTCCACCTCCTATAGACTGTACCATCTTTCAGTGATGCCTTGTGCTGGGGACCAAACCATCAATAACAGGTTTGAAGATTACAAATTTACACTTATAAACATAGATTGTCTAATTTCCTTCATAACTGGATTTCTACTTTGTAAAAATTATTCTATATGATTATAGCCAATTTTAATTTTACTCTTAATTTATTGGAATATTCAAAATATTAAAATCACTGTGAATTTACTAGACAACTTTTTTCTGTTTAGTTTCCTATGTCTTCAACCTTCAATCAGTGTCAGACTCTGCTACATGTAAATTCTGGAGAACTGAAGAGAGTTCTCGAAGGAGCCCAATTAACTACAATGTGTGGGAGAAACTTATTCCTGTTTATTGTTATAAATCACTTCATTGTCAATGTGGAGTTTATTTGTGGAATGTTTAGTTAGCTTTAATGAATTTCATGGAAAACAAAGAAAAAACTTTTTGTAACTTAATAACACAGCAAGCACTGTGTTATAGGTTCCTCTGTGCACAAGTGTCTCCTAAGGGATGAAAAAGCTGATACATCAATTTGTTTGCATTAATGGGATTAGACTGGAATACTAAAAATCAAATTTTAAGAAACTATGACATTAGTCTTCAGTTAAAATTTAGTAGCAACATGAACTAAAAAAATTAATGAAAGTTTATAATGTAAGCCAGGAAAAGAGTATTTTAATTGTACAAAATATTACAGCACGGGTATAGTAATGTTGAGGATCACACACCACACTTGTTTAATGATAGTAGAGGTGTCCATTACCTTTCTCAGAGCACTAAAGTTAATTCTGTTTACTATAAGAAAAACTATCGCAAAGCTACTGTGCAAGTAAATAGCATGGAGGATGACTTTTTTACTTTGGAGTTTTATTTTGTAAGATTTTATAACCAGGGTACTGATTCTGTGTTCTTGAAAGTTTGTTGTTGTTGTTTGTTTTGTTTGGTTTTCGCTTTTGGTTTTTTGTTGTAACATAACTTTCATGGGATTAGTTGTAATTCTTATAGATAGTTGATATATTTATAGGAGTTTGATATATTCCAGAAATAGGCTAATGAATGAATAGATTGATAGAAGATAGATGACAAATAGATATGTTGATTGATAGACGATAGCTATAGAGATGCATTCTCTATATGTAACATGTATATACAAATGTATTTTATGGCACTGTGACTGTATACATGAATACACATACCTGTGATTGTATAGTTTTACATAAAGAGTAAATGTACAGGTACACATACAAGAGAGTAAATTATCACCAAAGAGATAGAGAGGGCCACAAGATATTCACAGATGAAAATTCTCCTTCATTTGGAATTTAAAATTGAAGGCTGAGTGGGATTTAATTAGCAAAGAAAGAGGCGAATGAATTCTAGGGACATGGAGTGTGTGAGCAGCTGTTGTGTGGAGGAGAGAAGCCAGCAAAGTGACGCTTGATAAGTGTGAGGCTCCAAAGAAGGTATGGGTGGCTGGTGTGAAGAAGCCAATGGGAGCCCAGCCTGAGGGAGCTTACAGGCCATTCTCAGAGGGTGACTTTATTGGAAGCACGCTGCAACTAGAGAGAAGAAAGAAAAAAATCAAATGTCAAGCATTTGATTTTAGGAAAAGTTTTTTTGTTGTTTTCTGTCTATAAATTTGAAGAATAAATTAGATAAGTGGTATCAAGAAAGCTGTTCAGGAAAAAAGACAGGCTGGATATAAAAGGGACAGACACAGTAAGAGGATATGGTAGTTCTAACAGCATTTGTCCCTTACATGCTGTGTTGCTCTAAATTTGATTCCTTAATTCTAAATCTTACAAAATATCATAATTTAGAGTGACTAATAAGACATATATTATTGTGCATTGTCCCTGAGGATAGAGGAGAAATTAGGGTAACTTTTTCTTCAAGTTAAACAGTTTGCATTTGATGATAGATGACACGTGACTCTTTTTGCTGCATAGCTTCTCCACCTATACAAAAGGAAGCACTAAGCAAGTTATAGCTCTTAGTATGACCCAACCCTAAAATGCTTTTATAATTTTTAGCCAGGTCTACAAAACATTCATAGTCAATATGACTCTGTGAAACAAGAGCACATGAAAATATGATACAAAGAGCAAATAAAATGCAATTTGATTGTCATTTCATATAACAGACCTTCTTGAAAAAGGTTAGTTTTACAAACAATCTTCCATTTTATTCAAGAATATATTATAAATATATAGAAAATTAAAGTTATAAAATAATTCTTTTTAATTTAATACTTGCTAAATTAATCTAATAAGACTTTATTAGATGTAATAATATTTCTATCAAAGAAGCCCCATCTCAATATTAATTTCTAATAAAACCTGTGTTTAACACACAAGCATGTGTTTAATCATGGAAATCTGAACACCTACGCACTATTTTTAAATTTGGCAATTTTTCTTGCGTCTTTTCAATTCAGGGCTGTCACTACTAAAAATTATGAGCTTTCTGAGTCTTCTCTGAGAGTTCCATCTAGAAACTGAATCAGCGTCTGTGGTGGAATTTACGGCTGTAGAAAAGCTGATTTCCTTACATGAAAGTTTTATCATCTAGGCTGCAGTGCAGTTCAGAGGGCAGAGTTGTTGATTAGCATGCAGGGAGGCAATGTTCTATGTCCGGAACTGCTTACGCATGGCAGGATCTTGTCTCTCAATCTCATCTTTTGGGAGGTGGAGGTAGAAGGTCAAAGTCAAGGTCACCCTTAGACCTCAAGGTCAAACTGAGATATGAAATACCTTTTCAAGACATGTCTTTTCTTTCCTAGTAGTTCTTCGTCATGAATGACCAGTTAATACTTAAGGTGACTTGCCTTTGGAAATTATGGAAATATATTGGATGAAGGGACACTTTTTTCTAAAGATTTTTTTCCAACTTGCTTAGTTTTATTACAGGTAATACAGACCATCTGACTGTTCTTATGCAAATCAAAGTTTTCTTTTGGGACAAGAAAATCTCATGGGTGTTAAACAGATGGAGAGTAATTAACCACAAATATGAAGAAGCATCAATAGTATTTTGTAAAAAAGAAATTTGTTGTAGTGATCAATAGCAAAGATTAAGTGCACAAACCTCTCTCCTTAAGTGCTGTCGCTTCCTCTGTGTGCATATTTGAATTCTGAGTAATTCATCTCAGAGTTGACTTTCACACTATCACCTAACATTAATTAGGAAAATTGTATCTTTCAGTGGTTTGGGGTTATTTTGTCTTTGAACCAAAGAGAACAACTAAGGGTGTCAATTATCTACTTGAGTATAAATCGTCAAGTGCTTTGGACAGCCATGTTGGTTGATAGCAAATCACTACACCTGTATAAATTGACTTCAGTTTAGAGCTACCCAGGGGTCCCTAATTTAAAACACTGAATGACTAGTGATTAGAATCCTGACTGAGGGCTGCGAGGATGAAGAAGCAACAGGGGAAGAATTTCAATTCCAGTAAAGACCTCGGTTCTCTGTAAGAATGCAAGGGAGCTCATGCTATGTGTAGGGAGGAGTTAGAATGAGACTGGTGTCCTCACTTCCCTTTGTCCAACAATTTGAACTAATGAGGTAACAGGAATAGATATGATTAACTACGGACTTCCCATAAAAGGTGGCCCTCAAGTGGTAAGTAATGGGCCATGTGGTTTTCCCGAGTAAACCACCAAGAAGCAATGTAGCTATGCTGTAGATAGAATGTTAAATATCACCATGATCTTAACACCATATTTAAAGAAGTTAATGTTCTTTGCTTAAATGAAGCTTTGGTTTGGATAGATGGCTCAGTGTGTAAAACAGCTAGCCAGCAAGTCTGAGGAACTAAATTTGAATCTTAAGATCGCACATATAAGCTAGATGTGCTGTGGGACCTCTAACTTCAGTTTTACAAGGAGGGATGAAGACAGGTGGATCCTGGGAGCTCTCTCATCAGCTAGTTTGACAAAATGAATAGATTTAGGTTTAGTGAGAGACTATAACTCAAAAAGTAAAGTAGACTGTTACAGAGGAAATTGTCTGATATCCTCTTTTGTAATCTGCACATACATGACTGCATGCTATACACATACAAACATATATACAACTTCATGTTTTTCCAAACACACACAGGGACATAACACAAATAAAAATGTAGACACCATACAGAGAGAGAGAGAGAGAGGAACTGTGTTGCCACATAACAGGTTGTCAGTATTAAAGTGTGTTCTCATTGTAATCATTGATCCTGATTTCTCCATTAAAAAAATCATTTTTTAAGATACAAAAGAAGAAATGTCACATCCAAAAGTTTTTTCATTTGCCTTCTCCAATGATTAATGATGCTAAATACATTTTTGCATTTCTAAGTCATTTGTATTTCATCTTATAAGAACATTCTATTGTATTTAATGTAGTATGTTAAAGTTAGTTTATTTTCTTTATGTTTAGTTTCTTAAATACTTCATATATTCTACATATTTAAACCAATTGTATGATTGGCTTAAAAAATCATTGTGTAGACTTTCTCTTTTCCCAAATGGTATATTTCTTTTTCAGTGCAGAATCATTTTAGGTTCATGAGGCACCATTTACTGTTCGTCTTTTGACACCTGTTCATTTTATTAAGCTTCTTACACCATAATTAATACTATATACTTTCATTAAATTTTAACATGCATTATTGTTTTAGCATAAAAGTCCTGGAGAGATGACTCAGTGATTAAGAGCACTTGTTGCTCTTCCAGAACACCAGAGTTCTGTTCTCTATACCCACGTTAAATGGTTTACAACTGCCTGTAAATTTAATCCCAGAGAATCCAATGGCCTTTTATTTTATCTAAGGGCACTTGAACATACAAGCATGCAGAAATAAACACATACACAAAATTACAAAAGATAAAATGAAATCTTTGAATATTTAAAACAATATGATATGTAGACACAAATCTTATAAGAACTCTGACCTGACTATATATTTCTTCTTTTTCTTTTTTGAAACAATAGATCCTGTCTACAGCCTCTCCTCCCTCCACTCCTACTATTCCCCCTGTGTCCCCTTCCCCCAGATCCACTGGTCCTCCTTTTTCCTTCAAAAAAGAGTAGGCTTTCCATTGATATTAATTAAACATGCCATGACAAGAGGTAATAAGACTAGGTATAAACGGTCATATCAAAGCTGGACTCAGCAACTCAGTAGGAGGAAAAGGTTCACAGGAGTAGGAGAAAGAGGCAGAGACAGACCCCCTGTATTATTCAGGGTTCTCTAGAGTCACAGAACTTATCAGTAGCTTCTATATAGCAGGAAAATTTGTTGATGACTTACGGTCTGTAGTCCAACTCCCAACAATGGTCAGTAGCAGTTGTGAATGGAAGTCCAAGGATCTAGCAGTTGCTCAGTCCCACAAGGCAAGCAGGCAAAGAAGAATCTTCCTTCTTCCAATGCTCTTAGGTAGGTCTTCAGCAGAGGGTGCGGTCCAGATTAAGGTTGTGTGCCATCACGCCTAGATCTGGGACTTGTTTTGTCCCAGATGACCTTGAATTCAGAGGTCTCCATGTCTTAATCTTCTGGGATTCATAGCCACTATGTCTCAAGATCTCCAAGCCAAGATCCAGGTCAGAGTTCATTCCAGATACTGTCAAGTTGATAACCAGGAATAGCCACTACATCACCACAGTTATTATTTGGAGCCCAACAAAAGCTCCAAGGGAAACAAGTGCAGTATGTATGCAGAGGACCTAGAGCAAAGCCATGCAGGCCCCATGATTGTGGCTTCAGTCTCTGTGAGCTCCTATGAGCAGTGCTTAGTTGATTCTATGAGCCAGATTCTCCTGGTGTCCTAACTTCTCTGGCTCCTTATATCCTCCTCTCTCTCTTTTCTGCAGGATTCTTTCAGTTCAATCTAAACTTTGGGGGTGGTACTCTGTATCTTGTTTCCCTCATTTGCTGGATGAATCCTCTTGGGTGATATCTGGCCAAGGCATCAATATGAGAGTGTAGAAGAATCTCATTAGGAATTACTTTATTGACTTATTTTTGTCAATCACGTCAACCATGGGCCATTCAACATATGGTTCCTGGACATCCAAGCAATGCTGGGCATAGGCTCCCTCTCCTGTCTTGGGCTTCAAGTTATACCAGTTACTGGTTGTCCACTCACACAAGCTCTGTCAGTCTTAGAGCTTGTGCCTGTTGGCCCCTGTTCATAAAGCCATTTTTGACCCTGCCAATGATTTCAAGTAAGTTCTCCAGTTTATCTTGTATCAGACTTAGGATATGTGGTTTTAGGTGAAAGACCTTGATTCATTTGTTGAGTTTTGTGCAGAGTGGTAAATATGGATCAATTCTTCTATATGCAAGTATTCAGTTTGGACAGTGCCATTTGTTGAAGATGCAATTTTTTATTTTTGGCCTGTATATATATATACATACATCACACAGATATTTCTTCATCAAAAATGAAGTATCTATAGGCATATCAACTTATGTCTAGGACCTTAATTCTATCTCTACTGTTTTTATTTCTATATAACTGTAATACAACTTGAAATTGGTGATGGTGATACCTCCAGCAGTCCTTTTATAATCCAGTTTTGTTATTTGGAATTGTTTTAGTTATGGGGCTCTCTCTCTCTCTCTCTCTCTCTCTCTCTCTCTCTCTCTCTCTCTCTCTTTCTCTCTCTTTCTCTCTCTCCCCCTCCCTCCCTCCCTCTGTGTGTGTTTCCATATGAAATTTAAGATTATATTTTTAATTTCTGTGAAGAATTGTGTCAGAATTTCGATGCATATTGCATTCAATCTGTAGATTAGATTACTTTTGTAGGATGACTATTTTTACTATAATAATGCTAACCATTTATGAGTACGGGAAACCTTTCCACCTTCTGGAATCTTCTTTATTTATGTGATGTCTTAACACTTTCATTATATGAGTCTTTTATGAGTTGAGTTAAAGTTATCCCAAGATATTTCATTTTACTGAGGCTATTGTGGTATTATTTCCTTGAATTTGTTCTAAGTATGTTTGTCCTCTGTATGTATGAAATGAGTTTTACCTTAAAACCAGATAATTTTTCTATATCAAGTCTTTGATATAGAAAAGGCTTCTATAAGATATAGAAAAGGCTTCTACCTTCATTAAGAACCCCTGGCATTCACAAATCACATAATATTTTGTGTATGTAATTGTTCTGGATGTCATATCCCTTGAGTCTGTAGTTACTTTCCCCCCTTACCAATCATGATTCTAGCAATTAATTTTATCCATGGGTGTGTGTTCCTAAAAACTGAATCGAGGTCTTCAGAAATACTAGATTCTATCACTAAGTCAAACCCTGAATCCAAACTTTACTTCTATTAAAGTTATTTTTATCTTATTTGTGAATGTATACAATATATTTTAATAATATTTACTCAAAAGTGTTTCTCTTAACTCTTCCCAGATCTACCCCCACCTACTTACCCCCATATTTGCATATCTTCTCTTTTTTTCTATTTTTATAACCCATTGGCTTCTATGTGTGCCAACAATATATATCTACCTCTACATCAGTGGGGGTGTGGTATCCAGTGGATCCTACCAGGAGCTGTACTCTTAGTGAAAACTCCTTTTTCCCCAGAGTCATTATTTGTCAATATCTCCTTAGAGAAGAATGTAGACAGAGGAAGTCTGTCCACTCTGTGTTAGAATACAACCTTAGTTACTGTGAACATGAGTGCAGATGTCCTGTCATGACCCAAAGTCACTGCTTCACTCTTCCATGAGCTCTGATTCTTTAAAATCTTCCTGTTGAGTTTTTTTCTTAGCCATGAGGGTAGAGTGTCATATAGATGAGCATTTGTGGCTCTGCACTACGCTGACACCCTCTGCAGTTTAACCACTCACTTCATTAAATCTTATTTTATCATTCACAAAATGCTATCTCTTGCCACAGGTGTGCTATTTGTATTCAACAGTGAAATACTAAACTTGCCAACTCATTGGCTCGGCATCAATGAGTCACTGCACTGTAAAGAACTGTTGTATTTGTCAGAAGAACATAGTGAATGAGCACTGTCCTTCCTCTTTCTCCTTTCAGTGCAGTGCGATTTAAGTTCAGCAGGAAGCTAAGTTACATGCTGGCCAATGGGAAGCAGTGGACAAGTGAATTTGATGTCATGTTATTTATGCACATATTTATATAGCCAACCTAAATTCTGGTTTCCCTGAGGGGAAAAAGTCTCTAACTACAACTCTGTTATATTGATTTTGTTACAATGGAATGGCCCTTTATACCTTTATGTATGTTTATATTTCTCTATCATATGCACATAGAGATTTTGTTATATGAAAGTCTTTTGTATTTTTATATATGTTTATATCTTTATATGCACACACATGTACGCACACACATGTGCACACACACAAACACCCTCCCACCTCCCATAGAAAGAGACAGAGACAGAGAGAGAGAGAGAGAGAGAGAGAGAGAGAGAGAGAGAGAGAGAGGAGAAAATGAAAGATACAAGAGAGTTTGAGAAAACTGCTAAGACATATATAAAATTTAACTTAAGAAATCACATTTAAGGGCAGTGGTGGTGCATACCTTTGCAGAGGCAGGCAGATTTCTGAGTTCGAGGCCAGCCAGGTCTACAGAGTGAGTGTCAGGACAGCCAGGGCTACAGAGAGAAACCCTGTTAAAGAACCAAAAAAGCAAACAAACAAACAAACAAAAAAATAAAAACACAAAAAGAAACAAGAAATCACATTTAAGGTGTGCCTTGTGGCTTTGTCCCTACTAGTTTATTTCATATAGTTTTTTAACTTCATGAATTTTATTTTCACTGTTCTGACATTGGCTAGTTATTTGCAAAAATTATATATATATATGTATGTATATATATATATATATATATATATATATATATATATATATATATATATATATATATATAAACAATGTAATGGGCAACCAGGAATGAACATGTACAGTTTTTTCACTCATCACAAAGTGATTTTGAAGGGATTGTACCCTGGTTATTTAAAAAGACAGAAAGGCCATAAAATTAAAGTTCTTACCACTGGATCTAATGAAGATATTTTCAAGAGACAACAACAGTCAATCAATCAAACAAACAAACAAAAAACAATGGAACCTACGGTTATCCATACTTCTCAGATAGTCCTTGAGTTCAGAAATTGTTTTCTATTTTAAATACATATTTTATCAACTTTTCTGCTAGTAAAATACTAAGGTTCATTCTGCTATTTTCACACATATGTGTCATATTAACCCCATCACCCACTGTCCTTCCCCCTTTGCCCCCATTTGTTAGTTTCCTTCTACGCACAAGATGGTCTTTCTTTCTTCTTTATGTCATCTACATATTTTGTTCCTTTTCTCGCCTTTCTCATGGTGGTCTCCCTTTCTATTTCATCACACTCACTCACATGCACACATAGACACATGCAACACACACACACATATTGATATATACATATATATATACACATATATATGTTTTAAATTATTCGATGCCTTATTAATTTACACAACACTTAGGATCCATGATAACCTTTGTACTGAGCCCATTTCTATCATCTGCACTAATAATCCTAACTCTCTGGCTATCAAATTTTGTAGCAAGCATGTATTAATTCTGGTCATGATTTGATATTCTGATTTTGTAATCCTTTACTCATCCTCTCTCTCTTTCATTGTCCTTAGGGAGTTAATTATTTTATGCTAGTTAAGTATTAAGACTGCTAAGAGGACTGACGTTTCTCAAAGTCATATAAAAATGGGATGAATTTCTTTTATGTTCCTTGAATATGCATTTTTTTCTCTGCAAACAGAATGCTAATCCGTGAATGTGCTGGGAGCTTCAGATAGTTCTCGATTGTAAAGATCTGAGGCTCTATGCGTCTATGTTCTTGCATGTGGAATATAGCAGGGCTGCTGCTGTATAGTTGGGACAAGTCAGTGAAAAGCAGCTTCAGACAAGTCTTTCTCTTACATCCCTGGCATGAGTGTCTCCATGGCCATTGTTTGTAGGAGTTTCCTTGAGTGCCTTGCACAGTTTGCTTGATGTGTGATGTGACACCTCTTTGGTTCAGACAATTTTAAATCTTGTTCTTGGATTTATTTATGCACAGACACTCTTATTTAATATCATTTCAGCTCCATGCTACCAAAACTATAGCTTTTCTTTTGATGACAGTTGGCATGACGAAGGTACACAAATCATTTTAAAACTAATACCAGGTTCTATGAACCAGGTATAAATAATCTGGTAAAAATTACATAGATGCATCAGTAAGGGCTTTTCAGAGAAATTATCAGTAGGAAGTATGTGTGTGCATGTGTGTGTGTGTGTGTGTGTGTGTGTGTGTGTACGTAATTTGTACAAAGAAAGTAGTAAGGAGGTTGAGAAAATCACTTATTTTAGAGTTAAACGATTTCTGTGAGTAGTTCTGGAAATAGCATGTTCAGAACATATAAGTCAGGGTAATGTTATAGATGGGATCCTGAAATACTGTTCAATAATGTACCATCAAAATATTAAAAACAAATATTATTTTTTATTTATATATTTTTTATTTACATTCCAAATGATTTCCTCTTTTCTGGGTTCCCACAGCCCGCAAGTCCCATAAGCCCTCTTCCCTCCCCCTGTTCCTCCATCTACCCCTTCTCACTTCCCTGTTCTAGAATTCCCCTGTACTCTTGCACTGAGTCTTTCCATAAGCGGGGGCCACTCCTCCATTCTTTTTGGACATCATTTGATTTGTGGATTATGTCTTGGGTATTCAAAGTTTCTAGGCTAATATCCACTTATCAGTGAGTGCATACCATGATTGATCTTTTGAGACTGGGTTACCTCACTTAGTATGATGATCTCCAGCTCCATCCATTTGTCTAAGAATTTCATGAATTCATTGTTTCTAATGACTGAATAGTACTCCATTGTGTAAATATACCACAATTTTGTATCCATTCCTCCGTTGAAGGACACCTAGGTTCTTTCCAGCTTCTGGCTACTACAAATAGGGCTGCTATGAACATAGTGGAGCATGTGTCCTTATTGCATGCTGAAGAATCCTCTGGATATATGCCCAGGAGTGGTATAACAGGGTCCTCAGGAAGTGTCATGCCCAGTTTTCTGAGGAACCGCCAGACTGATTTCCAAAGTGGTTGCACCATCTTGCAATCCCACCAGCAGTGGAGGAGTGTTCCTCTTTTTCCACATCCTCGCCAACACCTGCTATCTCCTGAGTTTTTTACCTTAGCCATCTGACTGGTGTGAGGTGAAATCTCAGGGTTGTTTTGATTTGCATTTCCCTAATGATTAATGATGTTGAACATTTCTTAAGGTGTTTCTCAGCTCTCCAAAGTTCTTCATGTGAAAATTCGTTGTTTAGCTCCATACCCTACTTTTTAATGGGGTTATTTGGTTCTCTGGGTTTTACTTTCTTGAGTTCTTTGTATATATTATATATTAGCCCTCTGTCAGATTTAGGGTTGGTGAAGATCCTTTCCCAATCTGTTGATTGACGTTTTGTCCTTTTGACAGTGTCCTTTGCCTTACAGAAACTTTGTAGTTTTATGAGGTCCCATTGTCAATTCTTGATCTTAGAGCGTAAGCTATTGGTGTTCTATTCAGGAACTTTTCCCCTGTGCCCATGTCCTCCAGGGTCTTCCCCAGTTTCTTTTCGATTAGTTTCAGTGTGTCAGGTTTCATGTGGAGGTCCTTGATCCATTTGGAGTTGAGCTTAGTACAAGGAGATAAGAATGGATCAATTCGCATTCCTCTGCATGCTGACCTCCAATTGAACCAGCACCGTTTGTTGAAAACACTATCTTTTTTCCACTGGATGCTTTCAGCTCCTTTGTTGAAGATCAAGTGACCATAGGTGTGTTGGTTCATTTCTGGGTCTTCAATCCTAGTCCATTGATCCGCTTGCCTGATATTGTACCAATACCATGCAGTTTTTATCACTATTGCTCTGTAGCAATGTTTAAAGTCTGGGATACTGAATCCCCCTGAAGTTCTTTTACTGTTGAGAATAGTTATAGCCATCCTGGGTTTTTTGTTATTCCAGATGAATTTGAGAATTGCTCTTTCTAGCTCTATGAATAACTGGGTTGGGATATTTATGGGGATAGCATTGAATCTGTAGATTGCCTTTGGCAAGATGGCCCTTTTAACTATATTAATCCTCGAAGATTTTTCCATTTTCTGAGATCTTCTTCGATTTCCTTTTCAGAGATCTGAAGTTCTTGTCATATAGGTCTTTCACTTGTTTGGTTAGAGTCACCCCAAGACACTTTATACTGTTTGTAGCTATTGTGAAGGGAGTCATTTCCCTAACTTCTTTCTCAGTCTGCTTATCCTTTGAGTATATAAAGGTTACTGATTTGCTTGCATTGATTTTGTAGCCAGCCACTTTGCTGAAGTTGTTTATCAGCTGTAGGCGTTCTCTAGTAGAGTTTTTAGGGTCACTTAAGTATACGATCATATCATCTGCAAATAGTGATAGTTTGACTTCTTCCTTTCCAATTTGTATCCCTTTGACTTCCTTATGTTGTCTAATTGCTCTAGCTAGGACTTCAAGAACTATATTGAAAAGATATGGAGAGAGGGGGCAACCTTGTCTAGTTGCTGATTTTAGTGGGATTGCTTCAAGTTTCTCTCCATTTAGCTTGATGTTGGCTACCGGTTTGCTGTATATTGCTTTTACTAAGTTTAGATATAGGCCTTGAATTCCTGTCCTTTCCAAGACTTTTAGCATGAAAGGATGCTGAATTTTGTCAAATGCTTTTTCAGCATCTAATGAGATGATCATGTGTTTTTTTTCTTTGAGTTTGTTTATGTAGTGGATAGCATTTATGGATTTCCTTATATTGAACCATCCCTGCATCCCTGGGATGAAGCCTACTTGATCATGGTGGATGATCATTTTTTATGTGTTCTTGGATTCGATGGGCAAAAATTTTATTTAGTATTTTTGCATTGATACACCATCATTCATAAAAGAAACTTTAGTAAAGCTCAAAGTACACATTGCACCTAACACAATAATTGTGGGTGACTTCAACACTTCACTCTCACCAATGGACCAATCAGGAAAACAGAAACTAAACAGAGAGATTGTGAAACTAATTGAATCTTTGAACCAATTGGAGTTAACAGATATATATAGAACTTTTCATCCCAAAGCAAAAGAATATACGTTTTTCTCAGCACCTCATGGTACCTTCTCCAAAATAGATCATATAGTTGGTCACAAGACAGACCTGAACAAATATAAGAAGATTGAAATAATCCCATGCCTCCTATCAGATCACTGTGGAGTAAAAGTGGTCTGTAATAACAGTAAAAACAGCAGAAAGCCCACATACACATGGAAACTGAACAATACTCTACTCAATGATACCTTGGTCAAGGAAGAAAGAAAGAAAGAAATCAAAGATTTCTTAGAAATTAATGAAAATGAAGGCACAACAATCTATGGGACACAATGAAAGCAATGCTAAGAGGAAAACTCATAGCCCTGAATGCCTCCAAAAAGAAATTCGAGAGAGCATATACTAGCAGATTAATGGAACAACTGAAAGCCCTGGAACAAGAAGAAGCTAATTCACCCAGGAGGAGAAGAAGACAGGAAATCGTCAATCTCAGGGCTGAAATCAATCAAGTAGAAACCAAGAGAACCATACAAAGAATCAACAAAACCAAAAGCTGGTTCTTTGAAAAAATCAACAAGATAGATAAACCCTTAGCCAGACTAACTAAAGGGCACAGAGAAAGTATCCCAATTAACAAAATTACAAATGAAAATGGAGATATTACAACAGAAACCGAGGAAATTCAAAAAATCATCAGATCCTACTACAAAAACCTGTACTCAGCACAACTGGAGAATCTGGAGGAAATGGACATTTTGTTAGACAGATACCAATTACCAAAATTAAACCAGGATCAAATAGACCATCTAAACAGACCCATAGCCCCTAAAGAAATAGAAGGGTTTATAGATAGGCTTCTGACCAAAAAAAAGCACAGGACCAGATGGTTTCAGTGCAGAATTCTATCAGACCTTCAAAGAAGACTTAACACCAATACTCTTCAAACTTTTCCACCAAATAGAAACAGAAGGAACACTACCAAACTCCTTCTTCAAAGCCACTATTACGCTGATACCAAAACTACACAAAGATCCAACTAAGAAAGAGGATTTCAGGCCAAAAACTAATATTATTAAATATAAGAATATTTTAGTTCAACCTTAACCTATTAGGAAATAAAGTTGTACTCTCTAAACTTAATAAAAACTAGCAAGATTTCTGTCCACCTCCAGAGAGAATACTTTGAGAAACCATCACAAGAAACTCAGTGAGACTGAAGGTACTCTACCAGCTGTTCTGCCCATTGCCATACTTACACAACCCTAATTCATTCCTATGATCAATCTCCAGTCTCTCTGTTTCCTAAACAACCATGAACATATATATGCAAATAATAAGCAAGCAAACAAAATTGCAGGTAAGTAGAAAAAGGCAAGTTATTTTCAAAGTATTGCCATCTTTGAATAAAGGAAGTAAGGCTATAATATTCTTGTGATCCTTTCTGTGCACACATCTTAATAGACAAATTCTTGAGCATGCCCACTTCAGCTGTACATTTAAGCTGAGTTGAAAGCTATTGTTTAAAAGGGAAAGAGTAAATGGATTTGGGGGCGTGTAAGTGGACACCCCAAGAACATTCAAGGTCATAGAGCACATTCATGCAGGATTAAAATTATGCCTCTGGAGGTGCTCATCCCTATCATAAAAATTCAGATAAATATTATGAGAAAGGTACTATGAACTTGTATTGACGTAGGAGTTTGTACTTATAAGTGCTTGTTTTTATTAGTGGCTAAAATACAGTTGTGTTTCTAAAGTCTCATGACATAGTTCAGGCCATGACATGGTAGATAAGTCTGAAAACATAGGAAGGCTTTAAAAACAGAAGGTGGAAGGGGTGAAGGAAAGAAGGAAGGAAGGAAGGGAAAAAGGAAGGGAGGAAGGATAGATTCTGGTTAGCAAGGAGAAAATATTTAAGTTTTCAAATTTGTATTTAATTCAATCAATCTGATTACCTACACAGTACCATTAATTGGATAATTGACTGTTGAGAAGCTGTGACAAACTGATGAGAATTGTACAGGTAAATGTTCCACCATTTCAAGCCCCTTCTCTCATTGTTGTTCTGACCATATCACTAGGGTTTTATCCATTAAGACCAAGATTGCACACTTGAGGTTCAGCATATGCTGAAACACATTGAAAAGCACTTTCGTCTTTGAACTTTCCTATTTTAGTGTAGGAGGAACTACAGGGTAGCTTTTCCTAATGGACCCTTTCAGTAGTCTGGTTGACATTACAGTGTCAGCCAATTTCTGCAGTGTAATTGCCTCCTGAAATCCTTCCTAGCTATAGAAGGGCACTTGTTATATACTTTGGAAATGTGTGTTAAGGAGGAGAAATGGTAGAAATTGCAGTTTCCTAACAATTGGTCTGATCTGCTATTGGAAAAGTAATCTGTGGTGATGACATTCAACCAGGCAGCCAACGTTGAATGCTGTGGAAGGAGTGACTGGAAGTATCATTTAAGACCCATTTTGAACTAGACAAAACTGGGTAGACAAGATGGCAACTGGTTCTTAATTTAATACTGATGCACTTTAAAAAGTGTCAGTATTATTTGCCAACACTTTTCAAGGTATAGACTTAAAAATATTATAAATATGGTTTTTCATGTGGTTTGAAATTGCCGAAATGAGTCTAAGTGAAGATTAAAATGTAAACCTAAATATTTGGAAATAAGAACTTGATTTCTTGTTTACAATAATGGGCACATTGCTGAATTTTCACTACATTAGGTTTCAATTTCCAGATCTGTTATGAAATAACTATTATAATGGTCCTTAAAATGCCCTTTATATTATAATCTACCCAGAACAAAAATTACACTTAAAATCTCCTGAAAAAGGGAAAACTACTGATATGCAGGCATTTCTATATTTATTCTTTATACATTTCCTAACGAATATTATTTTGTAAGGATGGAGACAGTAAGATTCTGTATCATTCTTCATGAAACTGAGAGGAAATGCTTTCACCTCATGTACAACTAGTAACTTGCTGGACTCTTTTGCCTAGATAAACTGACTTTTAGTTAAAATCACTTTATATGTTTTATTGGGTATTTACTTTTTTCAGTGTTTGTTTTTAAAGCAGATAAATAATATTGAAGACTAGATGTTTAGAAAGCGTTGTCAGCTTATAATAGTGTGACTTGCACAGGTGTGTCCTTAAGTTTTGCATTAATTTGTCATGGAAGAAAATTAAATTAGGTTTCTATAATTGTTAATCATTCGACATTCACCCAGATTCAACAAATGCTTAAGTGATGGGTAGGAAAGATCAGAAAAGAATCCGGTTTGATCGCATAATTTGATGTTTTAAATGAATTTTCTAAGTCACTAGGAAAACGACCAAAGCTACATAGGCAATATGTGGTGGTTTAAATAGATTTGGCCCCCATAGACTTCATGAGTTTGAATGTATGGCCCATGGGGAATGACACTATTACTAGGTGTGAACTTGCTGGAGTAGGTGTGGCCTTGTGAGATTAAGTGTGTCACTGTGAGGGCTAGCTTTGAAGTATCTAAGCTCTAGCATCACATGGTGTGGAATTTCAGTCCCCTCCTGGCTGCCTATGGAAGACAGTCTCCATCTGTCTTTGGAAGTAGGTCTAGAACTCTTGGCATCTCCAGCATTAAGTAGGCCAAACTGCCATGCTTTTCATTATGATGATAATGGACTAAACATCTGAAAATGTAAGCTTGTTCCAATTACATGATTTCCTCTATACGAGTTTCCTTGGTCATGTTGTCCCTTCACAGCAATGAAACACTAAGACAGTGTTCCTTTGTAATTCCTAACCTATAAGAATAAAGAGCTCAGGGTTGATGGAACACCAGGAAAAAAGCAGATTTTCCTTGGTAACTAGAAGTGATTAGGGGAAAGTTCTAAATTGGAAATAGAAACTATAGTATAATACCTAAGCCTATGAGGTATCTATCTGATAGCCTCTGTAGAGGCATGGAGTTTGGAGACACTGGAGCCAGCTGCATAAACAGAACCAATTGTTAGTTCTACTGCGATTGGGACAGCCTCTGGCCACTCCCACTGCCATTGTCTATAGAGTGATGGGAAGTCAGAAATCAACTCGTTCACAGCAGTTATTTCGCTCATATTTGACAATTGATTGAGAAATTTTGAATGAATGGCACGATCCACTTTTCGCCCCTCATGCCTTGTTTCCAGTACTATGAAGCATTTTGTAAAACAAGCTTAGTTGGTACTCTAAAGAACATAATTTTGAGTCTTTTCTGAAATGTATTATTCATTAAAGAATATTCAAATTCCTTTTAGGATTTGATGGGGTTGGCCTTGGAAATTTAGAATTTCTTCTTAATAAGTTTCAAAAACATATCTTTATTCTTTATTTTAATACTGTTATAATTTTGATAATTATTCTCACTTTAGTCAGTATTTTAGGAATAAGCATTCCTAGAAACTTGTGATTCATTTATTCATTTAATACTATTCAGTAATAAGCATTATGATAATTTGTGAACAATTGCAATCATTTTTCTAAGGCAAGCAATAGAAACTGTCAAGCTTATAAACAAGCATGTGCTCTTTATAATTATTCATAGTGATGGGACAGATATGCAACAGTTTTAGCATTCGTGCTGGAAGTGCACTGTTACACAGAGAGCAACCATGATGCAGACTGCAGGTGCATAAGACTTTTTATCCTGGTAACTTAATGATGCTTGTTATTCAATTAGCTATAATATTTATTGAATAAATGAATAAACATCTACAGTCATTGATTATAATCAAAGCCCAAGCTATTTTTTCTTTGCCAACTTTAATGCATCCATTAGTAACAACCAACAATTAGTTCTGAGATTTTTAAATTACTTTAATCAGATTTTCTCTGACACCTTTATTAAACTACAAAGAAGCTATGATAATTACTCATGAACATTTGAGACCTGTGACCAGGAGTAACTGTTCTATGCCAATCAGTGCATGGTCATCCTTACCCTAGTGTTCTGGGTGGCATGTTCTCTCATCTCCAGAGGGGGATGTGTCTCATCAGTACTAAAAAATGTTCCATTTTACTAACTTTTGTATACCTTTCATAAGAGAGAGAGAGAGAGAGAGAGAGAGAGAGAGAGAGAGAGAGAGAGAGAGAGGGAGGGAGAGAAGGCAGAGAGAGACAGAGAGACAGAGACAAAGACAGAGACAGAGAGTCAGACTCAAAGGTGTTTTCTGCCCTGCCCCCATCGAACCACTGAGAGTACTTCCTCCACCATGAACACAAAGGCCCTGAAATGACTGGTCAGCCTCTACAGAGCAGATTGAAATAAGCTCTGTTAGATATTTGCTGTGCCTTGCATGGGCATATGCACACTGTAGTCAAATCTTCATAGTTGTAGTAATTGTGAAAGATATTTCTGTTCTGGCTCCAGGCAAAATAAACACTTGTTGATAATAGTGTTGATGAAAGTCATAATAACCCGCAGGGGATTGAATATATAAAAACCAGAAACATGGTAACCTCTGCCGCCTGAAACTGAAATTCTGAAGTTAAACACCAAGGCCAATTGGATCCTCAGAAGAATATGCCTTTGCAAATGTGCTGAGATATTTCAGGCCCTCACAGAGTCGTTTAGTTTATTAAGATTTTTAGAATGTCACATTCTACCTTCTCCAAAATATGTTCACTTTTTCATCTAAATAAAATAAAAAAAATGTTTAGTTTTCCTGATAAGACCTAGTTCCTAGATGTAGAGCAGACTCATAGATCTTCCCCACGATTCTTTTTCTCCATCTTTCCTGGACATCTGCCTTTTTGGGATGCCAGCTGAGAATTTTTGGCTTTCAGAATACACCTGAGTCCAATTAAGCAGCCTGGAAATATAGGAAGCTGTGGGAGTAAGAAAACCTAGCCAGAAAATAACATCTGAGCTGTTATCATTAAATGAAGAGTAAATACATGTTCTGTGGAGGTGATAGATGTTTAATTCACCAAGTGGTTTCACGTCACTTGGCTCTGTTCTCTAGCTGAAGATGATGTATGGGTTATTAAGTGGGTGAATCATTCTCTCAAACAAAACTGAGTGCGGAAGCTTGGGTCTTGAAGCAAGTTGAATAGCAACACACTATGTGTGCCCAACAGTCTGTCTAGCCTGAGTTTTCTTTTAAAAACGTCAAAAGCTCATTGCTTCTTAACCATGTAATGTCATGCAGCTTAATAAGCATAATACAGACGTCTTTCTGTGAAATGGTTAAGTTAGCATATGCCAATAGAATATCTTTTAAATTATTTTTTGTGCGTGTATATGCATATGCTGTGTGTGTGTGTGTGTGTGTGTGTGTGCGCGCGCGCGCACGCGCATTAGTACAGGTACAGATGGACCATGACACATGTGTGGGCACCAAAGGACAATTTACAGGAGTCAGTTCTTTCCTTCCACCTAAGAACCAATGTTTTTTTTTTTGTTTTGCTTCTACTGTGTAACCAGTAGTCAAGGATCACCGGCTTCTCAGCTACAGACCAATTGATTCCCATGTTTCTGTCTCCCATCTTCCTATAGCATTTTTGGGATTACAGATTCATGGCACCTCATCCATATTTTCTACTTCGGACCTAAGGATTGAACTCAGCAAGCACTTTTACCCACTAAACCATTTCACCAGCTATTATAACATATTTTAAAATGAAGTCAAGTTTAACAGCTAGCTATTTTTCTTGTTAATCTATACACTGCCTTCTTCTTTAAAATAAAAGAAGCATTTTATGTAATACTTTGATAACTTGATTATATGAATCAAGAAATAATCAAAGGATTTAACTAGCTTTATACATTACATGGATGTGGTAGGATTTTATTAGACTGAACAGGCTCATCCATCATGCTCATATATTTATCATCTGTGCATGAAATAAGGGTACCAGAGGAAAAGCCACGAAGAGACAAAAGGAGCACTTCAAAGTCAAGAATCCTATTAGCAGGCAGAATTTTGTCCCCAGGTTGAATTTTGATAGGCATATAATTCTTTGGATCTCCTATCCTAAACTCCAGTGAGAGTATGTCTTGTTGAAAGCAGAGTCTATCTGTTTTTCTTGCATGTGTTAATTTTAAAAGTTCTCTGAAAATGGGTTGTACATCATTTGTTGAGCATATTCACTCTTTATAGTTCGGTATGAGATTCAAGTAACTGGGAAGGAAAAGAAAACAGCAGTCTATGTCTCTACCATTTAGTTTCCTGTCCACAGTGATAGTCTCGAGAGTAAGGACCATTTGAACAGAAACACTCATCTCCAAGCATGGAGGAAGAACTAGAGTTTAATGTCAGGCAACACAGAAGCCAAGCCTATCTTTTACCCTCTCCATGACCAACCATTTTGTTCTGGGAAAGGTCCTTCAGTATCTAACACATTTTCACAAGACATCTTCTTATTGGAGAGAAAATAAAGTCATATATATCTTAGTTAGCTGTATTTGTGATAACAAATGTCATTCATACACTGTTCTGGTTAAAACTCAGAAATATGTGTTTTCTTACAAGTCTGGTAACTGAAATTAGAGAGATCTACTTTCAGAGAGAGAGAGAGAGAGAGAGGCAGGGAGGGAGGGAGGGAGAGGGAGAGGGAGAGGGAGAGAGAGGAAAGGAAGGAGAATGAGGAAGAAAACAATGGGAAGGAGAAAAGAAGAGAGAAGTTGGACAGGAGGAGGGAAGGTTGGGGAAGGAGAGAAGAAAGGAGAGGAGTAGTGAGGAGAGGAGGAGAGAAAGAGTGCCTTTAGACATTGACTCCCTAGAGCTGAAGTTAGAGTTGTGAACTGCCTGATGTGGATACTAGGAACTAAACTTGATCCTCTGCTAGAGCAGTCTGTGTTCTTAACTCCAGTACCAACTCTGAAGTCCCAAAAGGATTATTCTTACTGAAGGCACTTCTTTGCATTTGTAGATACATTTCAATTATATATTAGCCTTTTATGTTCTTCATTTTCCTTGCAGTTTTCTAAAGGTTATTTTATGAAACTTTTGTGTTTTTCTGATGTTTCTTTGCATCTTCTCAAATATTTAATTTCATGACCCAATTCTCAATCAGCCAGCTCCTACCAATAGCATAAAACAAATGACACTTACCATGCTTTTTAAATTCACCGTCTCCATCCTGGTTTGTCATAGATTCTATATAATTCCTTTCAGTTCAAAAGTTCTCTCTGTGGTTGTTAAAATGTTGAGTTCTACATTTTAAGCTCTGGAAATTCCAGCTATCAAGCTTATATAATTAATTATAGTCTGTGACTTTCCTTCATTGCTGTCTTGCTTTAGGTTTTAAGCTTCATAAACACATTTTTTTACATGCTTTTATGGTAGCATGTAAGGACTATTTAAAGTCCTTAAAGATCAATCATGCTGACTTTTTGCCTTATTAATTTTATTTTCTACACATTTCTTCCACTGTCCTGTAGTTTTTAAAAGATAAGGTCATAAGTGGTAGTTTAACATATGGAAATAATGCCATGAATGTGGGTCTTTTCAAAGATTAATTTTTACAATTCTGAGTCTCTCAACATGCACTCTGCCAGGATCACTACAGTGAAAATTTATTACAATTCACACCATGTATGGGATGGCTCCTGAGGATCACTCCTCCCTAGTTCAAGCTGTGATACAAATTCAACTGAAAGCTATACTTAGAGCTACTAAGTGGTCTTCATAAATAAAATAGAATTATCCTCTTATATAATCAAATATTTGAGGCTTCACTTTTTTACTCTTGGTTATATACAAGGTTATGGCATTATAAACTCAACTTTTCAGGGTCCAACAACTATTCTTTTATATATATATATATATATATATATATATATATATATATATAATATTTCTATATTCTTTGTTTACATTCCCAAAGCTTTCTCCCTTCTCAGTTCCCCACTCCCAATATGTTCCACAAGTCCTCTTCTCTCCATTTATTCTCCTATCTTTCTCCCTCCCTTTTCTCTGTCCTGGTACTCCCCTACAATGCTGGATCAAGCCTTTCCAGGATTAGGGCCCTCTTCTTTCTTCTTCATAGGAATCATTTGATATGCTAAGTGTATCTGCAGTATTCAGAGTTTCAGGGCTAATTAATATCCACTTATCAATGATTTCATTCCATGTGTACTCTTTTGTGATTGTGTTACCTCGCTTAGGATGATATTTTCCAGTTCCAACCATTTGCCTAAAAAATTTATGAATTCATTTTTTTTAGTGCTGAATAGTACTCCATTGTGTATATATACCACATTTTCTGTATCCATTCCTCCATTAAGGGATATCTGGGTTCTTTCCAGCTTCTGGCTATTATAAATAAGGCTTTTATGAACATAGTGGAACATGTGTCTTTATTGCATGCTGAGGAATCCTCTGGGTATATGCCCAGGAGAGGTATAACAGGGTCCTCTGGAAGTGTCATGTCCAGTTTTCTGAGGAACCGCCAGACTGATTTCCATAGTGGTTGTACCATCTTACAATCCCACCAGCAGTGAAGGAGTGTTCCTCTTACTCCACATCCTTGCCAACACCCGCTGTTTCCTGTGTTTTTAACCTTAGCCATTCTGACTGGTGTGAGGTGAAATCTCAGGGTTATTTTGATTTGCATTTCCCTAATGGCTAATGATGTTGAACATTTCTTAAGGTGCTTCTTGGCCATCCTAATTTCTTCAGGTGAAAATTTTTTGTTTAGGTCTGTACCCCATTTTTAATAGGGTTATTTGGTTCCCTGAGGTCTAACTTCTTGAGTTCTTTGTATATATTGGATGTTAGCCCTCTATTGGATGTAGGGTTGGTGAAGATCTTTTCCCAATTTGTTGGTTGCTGTTTTGTCCTTTTGACTATGTCCTTTGCCTTACAGAAACTTTGTAATTTTATGAGATCTAATTTGTCAATTCTTGATCTTAGAGCATAAGTTATTGGTGCTCTGTTCAGGAACTTTTCCTTGTACTAAGCTCAGTTCCAAATAGATCAAGGACCTCCACATAAAACCAGACACACTGAAACTAAAAGAAAAGAAACTGGGGAAACAGTTGGGACAGGGGCCAACAACTCTTCTAAAGAATCAAATTTACATCCATGATTCTCTCTTGATTTCTGCTTTCACTTAGATTTAGATTGAGGACTGTGGGTAACTTTGCAACATATGAAAAATTTAGGCATATATTTCCCCTAATTTTATCCAGCATCATCAACTGACCTCAGTTTGGTAAGAACTTTTTCTTGTGAGAATACAGACCACATATTTACTGTTAACCATTTTTTTTAACCAGGTATCTCTTCTGCAAAGAACATAAAAATCAATCCTACTTATATTGAGTCTGAGAGTTCATGTCATTCAATTTTGTGGTCTGACTTCTATTGTCTTATTAAATGCTTGTGATCTTTAAAGTTTTTGCTTGGGTTAGTCTTTAAAAGTTTCTTGGGGAAACTGTGCCTCAATCTGAATCATGACAAAAGTAGAATTGTCTGTTGGAGGCCTGTAATGAGAAAAGAGAGTACCAAATATCGGTGGTTGAAATCATGTGCTCATTTTGGGTCATGCTGCTTCTTTTAACAATAGTGCAAAATGTTACACAATAAGATTTTTGTTAGCTACTCTTTTAATAATGGATACTTTATGTATATTTAAAGTAAAATATTTTTGAACTTCATTATTCACAGCAGAAATCCAAAGTCAGATTATAATTGGAAATTTGTAACTATATATTAAAAACTATACATTTTAAATTAAAGTAGAATTATGTCACTTTCTTTTCCCTCTCTCTGCTCCAGCTCTTTCCAGATACCCACCTTTTTTAATGGATATTTTCCTTATTTGCATTTAAAATGTTATCCCCTTTCCTAGTTTCTTCTAGGAAAATACCCTATCCCATCCCTTCCTCCCCCTGCTCACCAACCCACCCAGTCCCACTTTCTTATTTTGGTATTCTCCTATACTGGGTCATCGAGCCTTCTCAGGACCAAGGACCTCTCCTCCTTTTAATGTCTAACAAGGCCATCCTCTGGCATATATGCAGCTGAAGACATGGGTCCTTCCATGTGTACTCTTTGGTTGGTAGTTTAGTCCTGGGAGTTCTGGGGATATTGGTTGGTTCATATTGTTAATTCTCCTATGGGGCTGAAAGCTCTTTCAGCTCCTTGAGTCCTTTATCTAGCCCCTCCATTGGTGACCTTGTGCTATGTCCAATGGTTGGCTGGGAGCATCCACCTCTGTATTTGTCAGGTACTGGAAGAGCCTCTCAAGAGACAACTATGTCAGGCTACTGTTAGCAAGCACTTGTTGGCATCCACAATAGTGTCTGGGTATGGTGAGTGTATATGGGATGGAACCCCAAGTGGGGCAGTCTCAGGATGGTCTTTCCTTCTGTTTTTGCTCCACACAATACTACATCTGATAGAGGACTAATATCTAATATATACAAATAACTCAAAAAGCTAGACTCCAGAGAACAAAATAACCCTATTAAAAATGGAGTATAGAGCTAAAAATAATTCTCAATTGAGGAATACCAAATGGCTGAGAATCACCTAAAGAAATGTTCAACAACCTTAGTCATCAGGGAAATGTAAATCTAAACAACCTTGAGATTCCACTTCACACCAGTCAGAGTAGCTAAGATCAAAAACTCAGGTAAGAACAGATGCTGGCAAGAATGTGGGGAAAGAGGAACATTTCTCCATTGCTTGTGGAATTACAAGCTGGTAAAACCTCTCTGGAGATCAGTTTAGTGGTACATCAGAAAATTGGACATAGTATTACCAGAGGACCCAGCTATACCACCTCTGGGCACATACCCAGAAAATGTTCCAACATGTAATAAGGACATATGCTCTACTATGTTCAGAGCAGCTTTATTTATAATATCCAGAAGCTGGAAAGAATCCAGATGTCCCTCAAGAGAGAAATGGATTCAGAAAATGTGGTGTATTTACACAATGCAATACTATTCAACTATTAAAAACAATGACTTCCTGAAATTCCTAGGTAAATGGATGGAAGTACAAAATATCATCCTGAGTGAGGCAACCCAATCACAAGAGAACACACACAATAGGCACTCACTGATGAGTGGATATCAGGCCAGAAGCTTGGAATACCCAAGATACAATTCATAGACCAAATGAAGCTCTAGAAGAAGGAAGACCTAAGTATAGATACTTTGGTCCTTCTAAGAAGGGGAATAAAAGGCCCATAAGAGGAGATACATAGATACCACCTTTTAACCCTTCCTTATCTCCTGACCCTCAAATTGATACCCTCTTTTGCTATGATTATTATTATTGCATATGTGTACACAAATGCCACCTGCCAGTTCCATTTTTACTTGTGTGGATATGGTATCAGGGCTAACCACTTTGTATCATTGAAAACAAAGTCTTTAGACTTAACCCGTATATCATGAATCTAATGAAATCCATGCTTTGTACTATGTATTTATAAAATTTATAAAAATAATAATAGAAGTTGTCTTATCATAGTATTAAGAAATATGGTAAGCCTAGGTACTAGCTTTTAAAAAGTATGTCCTGAAGGATGTCATTTTATAAATTCAATTGCATTGAATATTATATATTCATTATTATATAATTGTAAAATATAATTATGATTGTGTGTAGTTGTTCATTTTCTCTTTTATTATGAAGTCCTAGACTTAAATCCAAGGAATGGTGTAGCCCACAGTGCAGAGATCTTCCCTTATTAGTCATGTAAGCTAGACAATCCTGCACAGCACACATATAAGGCAACCTGACCCAAACAATCCATTGCTGAGACTCTCTCCTTCCTTAAGTTCTTCTAGATTGTGTCAAATTAATAAAACTAGCCATCATATTCCTCAGTTCTCCCCACATCATATAAAAGATTTTTTGGAGCCTCAATCCTCTATACCTAAAAAAGAGACTTTCAAATGAAATAGTGTCATCACAGATATCATTACTAAGATCAGGTCATACTGGAGTAGGGTAAGTTCCTCATCTAAAGTGACTACTGATCTATAATTAGATGGCCAAGGGAAGGTACAATGTGCACAGAGAGAGGGGGTTAGGGTGAAGGCAGACTGGAAATATGCAGCTACATAAACATCAAGAAATGCTAAAAATGACTGACTAAGCAGAAACTAGACGACAGGGGAGCATCTATATAGATTTCTTAGAGAATTTGGCTCTGTTGACTGTTTGACTCAAGGTATCTAGGGATGAGAAACAATGTTTTTGCTGTTTTACTTCAGCAGTGCGTGATATTATGCTGCTGTTACTTATAACGTTGCCTTTGTAGTTCAAGACCATAAACTGAAAGCACGGTGCACAATGCATTATTTTATAAAACTATGAACCATCTTCTAATATATAAGAACTTGTTTAACCCTGAGTTATGTTTTAACTTAAACAAGGTAATTGTGAATATTAATATGGTCAGTTTGACAGCAACCAAAATGAACTACAGTTTCCAATAACATATAAATATAAGCTCATCTACAAGCATTTACCATAGCACCATTATAGTATTGCATTACAATATTGCATATTATATTCTAGCTTTGAAGAATTTTTATCTATATAAAGACAAGTAAACTTGTGTATATGCATACAGTAGGTAAATAAAAAAATACCTTAGGATGAAATGGGCAGAAAATTTGAGGAAATAACTGAAGGTTAAAATAATAACTTCTAATTTTAGCATTATTATTTGTCTGCAAAACACTGAGGCCTTGAGTCATCTAACCTCTTGACAAACCTGTGATTTTCTCTTTAAAATGGGTATATTAGTGCTAAAAATAAGCTTAAAGAATAAATGAAAGTATGTATCTTTTAAGTTCAAAATACACTTAGTATTTTGAATTTTGTATGCACTCAAGAAGGTACTTGCCTATCTATCAACAGCTATGTAGGCATGTAACCCAAAAATACCTGAATTAGTGGGATATGGTGACATCTCTAATTTCCTATAGAAGAAGGATTCTGGCTTATTAGTTTTCTTTACACTGTTTGATTTTTGTCAACTTCATGGAGTCATTTTTTATTTTTGTATTATTTTATCCATTTACATTTCAAATGATATCCCCCTTCTTGATTATCCCTCTACAAATCACCCATCCCATATCCCTCTCTCCCTTCCCCTTTGCCTCTCTGAGGTGCTCCTCCATCACTTACCCACTCCTCCCTCACTGCTCTAGCATCACCCTACTCTGGGACATCAAGCCTCCCCAGGACCAAGGTCCTCTCTTCCCATTGATATCAGATAAGTCTACATGTGTATCTGGAGCTATGGCTCCCTCCATGCATATACACTGTGGTTGGTAGTTTAGTCCCTGAGACTCTGGTTGGTCCAGTTGTTTGATATTGTTCTTCCTATAGGGTTGCAATCCCCTTCAGCTCTTTCAGTCCTTCTACCTCTTCCACTGAGGTCCCCAGGGTCAGTCCTATGGTGGACTGTGAGTGTCTGCATCTGTATTGGTCAGGTGCCAGTAGAATCTCTCAGGGAACAGCCATACCGGGCTCCAGACAGCAAGCTCTTCTTGGCATCAGCAATAGTGTAGGGGTTTGGTGTCTGCAGATGGGATGGATCTCTAAGTGGGGCAGTCTCTGGATGGCCTTTCCTTCAGTCTCTGCTCCATTTTTTGTCTCTGTATTTCCATTGGACAGGAACATTTCTGGGCTAAAAGTTTTGAGATGCATGGGTGGCTCCATCCCTCAACTGGGGCCCCTGCCTACATACAGGAGGAGTTCTCTACAGGTTGTAACTGCCCTTTGCTGGGTATTTTGGCTAAAGTCATCAGCATTGTGTCCTGGGAGCCTCTCACTTCCCTGGAGTCTGGGACGTTCTAGTAGTTGCCCCAGTTCCACATCCGCCACTATTACAGGTTTCTACAATTTCCTTACCCTCTGTATTTCTCTCCTGTCCCTTCCAATACCTGATCCTGCCCCACTCTTCTCCCTCTCCCTCATTGCTTCCTGCCATGCTTTTCCCTCCCTTTACTTCCTAGGATTGTTTTGTTCCCCATTCTATGTAGAAGCAACTACACTTTGGTCTTCTTTGTTCATAAGTTCCACATGGTTTGTGGGTTGTACTGTAGGTATTCTGAGTTTAGGGCTAAAATCCACTTATCAGTGAGTGCCTACCATGTGTGTTCTTTTGTGTTTGGATTACCTCACTCAGGATGATATTTTCCAGTTCCATCTATTTGCCTAAGAATTTCATGAAGTCATTGTTTTTAATAGCTGAGTGTAGTACTCCATTGTATAAATGTACCACATTTTCTGTATCCATTTTTTCTGTTGAGGGACTTCTGGGTTGTTTCCAGCTTCTGGCTATTATAATTAAGGCTACTATGAACATAGTGGAGCATGTGTTCTTATTATATGTTAGAAAAACTTTTGGGTATATGTCCAGGAGTGGTAAAGCTGTGTCTTCAGGTAGAATTATTTCTAATTTTCTGAGACACCACCAGATTGATTCCAAAGTGCTTTTACCAGCTTGCAATCCCACCAGCAATGGGGGAGTATTCCTCTTTCTCCACATCCTTTTCAGCATCTGCTGTCAGCTGAGATGTTTGTTTGTTTGTTTGTTTGTTTGTTTGTTTGTTTTAATCTTGGCCATTCTGACTGATGTAAAGTGGAATCTCAGGGTCATTTTGATTTGCATTTCCCTGATGATTAAGGATGTTGAACATTTCTTTAGGTGCTTCTTGCCCATTCCAGATTCCTCAGTTGAGAATTCTTTGGTTAGCTGTGTAATCCACGTTTTAATAGACTTATTTGTTTCTCTGAAGTATAACTTCTTGAGTTTTTTGTATATTTTGTATATTAGCCTTCTATCCGATGTAGGGTTGGTAAGGATTTTTTTCACAATCTGTGGGTTGACGTTTTGTCCAGTTGACAGTGTCCATTGTCTTGCAAAAGCTTTCCAATTTTATGAGGGTGCATTTGTCAATTGATGATCATACAGCATTAACCATTGGTCTTCTGTTCAGGAAATTTTCCCCTGTGCCAGTGTGTTCGAGGTCCTTTCCCACTTTCTCTACTATTAGATTCAGCATGTCTTGTTTTATGTAGTGGTCCTTTATCTACTTGGACTTGAGATTTGTACAAAGAAAGAATGTACAATTTCCATGCTTCTATCTGCTGACTGCTGGTTGAACCAGCACCATTTATTGAAAATGTTGTCTTTTATTCCACTGAATGGTTTTTGCTTCCTTGTCAAAGATCAAGAGACCATAGGTATGCGGGTGTATTTCTGGTTCTTCAATTCGATTCCATTGATCTACCCACCTCTCTCTGTAACGACACCATGTAGTTTTTTTGTTTTTTTTTTTTGTTTTTTTTGTTTGTTTGTTTGTTTGTTTTATCTCTATTGCTATGTAGTACAAGTTTGAGGTTAGGAATGGTGATTTCCCCCAGAAGTCCTTTCATTGTTGAGAATGGTTTTTGCTATCCTGGCCTTTTTTTTAATTCCAGATGAATTTGAGAATTGCTCTTGCTATCTCTGTGAAGAATTGAATTGAAATTTTGATAGGATTGCATTGAATCTGTAGATTGCTTTCAGCAGCCATTTTTATCCTGTTTCTTTACTATCACTGCTCTCCTATCATTTCTTCATTGGGCTAGAGTGTTTGATTTTTCTTTCAACAGTATAATTTGTAACAAGATAAGATGGAATTGTCACTATCTTCAAGAACTTAAAGTTTGATGTAAGTAAACGTTATTTGGATTATTCATTTACTGAAATAAATTCAGTAGGAATGCATTAGGTCCAGATTCTGCATTTGAACTGGGTTTTTGGAAATTCTGGAACTACTGGAATACAAGTCTCCTTGGATAGAAACATGTAGTCTAAGTGATCAACAGTCAATTAAAACAGCCAATTAGGTCTATTGCTAGTTCTTCATTATGACATTAAACACTTCCAAAAGGTATGATTTATAATGACTGTGTTACTTTGAATCACAGCTGAAAGATGCTATTTCTTTTAAATAATTATAAATTGCATGAATCTTTTTTATATTCCATCAAGTTCAGTTTAGGTCTAGGGCCTTCCAGTAGGACATGGTTGAATTACTGGGGATCATAACGTATTGGAATTCCTGAAAGTTTGAGTTATGGTCATTAAATAGAATTATAAAGCCCATTTCTTTTGGTTTCAGAAGAAAATTATATTGGTTATTTGTAATAACCAATTTAAGATTTCTTGATGCTTGTAGTCAATGTAAGATTTCTAGAAGCGTGTAGGAGGGTGTGGCCACTTAGGAAGAGACCCAGTCTTTTGAGTTCTGGAACTTGAAATAAAACATTATGTATCATTTTAGGTCAATGGCATCTTGAATAAAATTAAGGTTATGAAAGATCTACAGTCCCAGATTTCTTGCTTTATAAATTAATTTATAAAATAAAGATCAGAGGATAAATAAGTTTTAGACTTTATTATATTTCTAAATGATGCAATTCTACTTCTGTGATTTATTTTCAAGGCACGTTATCAAATTTTGTAGCACTCCTAAAACATTTTCATTTTTCTTCAAAATGGTTTAATGGGAAATAGAAAGGCATTTTTTTTCTTTTCAAGTAGCTGTTTTGAAAACATATATGGCTAATATTTACTCCATAAAATATGAAAAATTATATCTAAAGTAGTCTATGAATTCCATTCATTTGTAAAGCACTGAATAACATAATACACGAAGCGTGCCCCTTTCATGTTTAGGTTCCCACTGTGTGGAAGAAAACAAGCTAGAACAAGCAAGTGTAGCGATCACACTTCTCTGGCATTTCATAGTTTACTGAGATATTTTTGAAAGAGTGTTCCTATTAAAAATAAGCATAGACTGTCAGAGAAAAGTTGTGAAGTGTCATTGTATTATAGAGATTGTTTTATATATACACAAGGAAATGCCATGCATGCTGTTTTGAGTTTATAATAGTGTATTTATTCCAACAGTAAAAGTCAAGATTTGCTTCAAACAAAATTTTATTTTAAATGCCCAAGAAGTAATAGCTATTTAATCTATAGTAACATTGTTGTTATTTATGTAATCAATATTCCTAATCCCAAGGAGCTCTGCCTGTAAAGTAACCTGTTAAATAAAATCGTCACATAGCCCATGCATGCTGATCTATAAGAAAATTTCAAAGATGTCGGAATTTTATTTTCCATATGGGTATGCCTTTATACACACAAATACACACACACACACACACACACACACACACACACACACACATCCCTGTAAAAATGACAATGTTTGGCTATTTTTCACATTTAAAAAAATTAAGTTAACATTTCTTTTTTATTATTATTTGATATATTCTTTATTTACATTTCAAATGATTTCCCCTTTCATGATCCCTGAAAGTCCCATAAGCCCTCTTCCCTCCCCCTGTTCAACAATCAACCCCCTCCCGTTTCCCTGTCCTCGTATTCCCCTACAATGCTGTATCGAGCCTTTCCAGGACCAGGGGCCACTTCTTCCTTCTTCTTGGGCATCATTTGATATGTGAATTGTGTCTTGGGTATTCCAAGCTTCTGGGCTAATATCCATTTATCAGTGAGTGCATACCATGTGTGTTCTTTTGTGACTGGGTTACCTCACTTAGGATGATATTTTCCAGTTCCACCCATTTGCCTAAGAATTTTGTGAATTCATTGTTTTTAATAACTGACTAGTATTCCACTGTATAAATATACCACATTTTCTGTATCTATAGCTCCATTGAGGGACATGAAGAGTAAGGAGTATAAATGAAAAACAAAATTATTTCTAGTTATTTATAAATAAATTTCATATCATTCTGACTAAGGTAACCTCTTTTAAATAGCTCTGGTTTCCACAGTATAGTTTTACTTAAATCAGAACTCCACATGAAATGTCAAATCTTTAGGTACATAAGGTATGTAAGAATATGCTCTATTTTCCTTTTTTCTTTTATTTAACCTTTTAAAGGATTCTTGTGAATTTCCCTTCATGAATCCCAATCCCACTCATGGCCCTGTCCTTTTTTTTTTTTTTTTTTTTTTTTTTTTTTTTTTTTTTTTTTTACCTGTCCCAACCCTTGCAGTGTCCTTTTCTCCAAAAAGAAAAAAAATCTTGTGGAAGCTGTCATGTGTCACAGTGTGTCCCACAGTGTACCTTTTGTACGTACTTCTTTACTTGCAAATGCTCATTGCAATAAGTCACTGGTTTGGGTTATGAGGCCTCTGGCTCTGCTATACTGTCAATACTGGATCCTTACCAGGACTCCTATTGGATATCCTGTTGTTACCCTGTGTCTTAGAGATCCTGCAGCTTTGGATCTAGAGGAATCACCCTTTCATGAGCTTCGGCAGTTAATAGATGGGGAAGATATTGGGATGGGTCAACTCAAAATTTGGTCCTGAATATTAGCTGAGCTGAGTAGCCACCAGTTCTATACCACGACCAGAGCAAATACTCCAGCACTACCCTGGTTAATTCACACAGTGCTGCAACTGGCAAAAGGCAGAGCCAACTCTCCTGTTCTTATGCCCTCTGGTCTGGACCTGCTGTGCCCACTCCAGAAGGACTGGCTCTACTGTGCTGCCCAGGTGAGGTGCAGGATCTGCCCTCCTAAGTGCTATACCTGGTAATCTGGCAGGAACAGTTCTGCTCTCATGGCCCTGGGGTCAGCTCTCCCACCTGCTGCAGGTGGTAATATGTGAAGAACAAGGGGAAGAGGTCAAGGGCAACTCTCCTTTGCCCAAGACACTGCATGTCAGACAAGAGGCAAGGCCAGCTCTCATATCATGTGGGTTATCTTAGGGCCTCTTCCTTTTATTTTCTAGAAGCTTCCACTAGTTAAAAGATTTTCTTGATTTCATTCACTATTGTAGCACAGGTACTCAGAGCAATACTTGACAAGAGTAGTTACTAAATATACACCACAGATCAGTGACTGAATAAATGAATGAAAAAATGTGGCTAGAATTATAAGTGCTGTGAATAATTTGCCCGAAGAGTTGTGTTTATGAGGGGCAGAGTCACAGAACGTAGAGCAATTAGGAAGGTCAGAAAAGTACAATCTTAAAATAAGCAAGCAAATGAGTCTACTGGTAAATAGTTGGGTGATAAGGGGAGCCTGCAAGAAATCCTGGAATGAACTAGAAAGAATATTTCTAGATTTGTTTTTCTATTTCAAGAATGTATAAAACAAACAAAAAAATAACAGCTAAGAATGTTTTAGGCTAGTACCAGCAACATTTTTTTTGTAGTTTTTGTGTTTACTTAGGTAAAACAATGAAGTTCAGTGTTCATAGTGATCTTCAGCGAGTACTGAAATGCTGCGAAACAGGCCACAACATTCTCACTTGTACTCTGAGCTTGTGATAACAGTATTTTCAGGAAGAGACCAATTCCTGTTGTAGAAAATAGTACTTAACAATGTAGAAAAGTACCTTGTTTACAGTCTACAAAGGTAAGAAAGAGTCCAAGAAGAAAGCGATTCCCTTCTGATGCTACTAAGGACCATAAAGATAACATTTTCAAATTGCTATTTTGAGCTTCAGAATAAAGTATCTTACAATCAGTCTTTCAAAATCCAAATGGAGGAGTTTCTGTAAGCTTTCTCAACATGGAATGCTCAAAGCTATCATGTTAATTCTGCCCTTATATTCTCCTGGCGACTGGAACAGGTGTAACAACTCACATATGCTTTCATATAGTCTAAAGGTCAGATGTCCAGCGCAGGTCTCACTGGACCAAAATCAAAGCCAGAATGATGTTCTTTTTCTCTAGGAAACATGGTATTTTTTAACCTTTTCTGGCTTCTTCAGCCTGTATGAATTCCTTAGTTCATGACCTCTCTGCATCTTCAAAGGCAACCAAGAACAATCAAGACTTTCTCATATAGATTTTTGATCCTGACATTTGTCCTCCAGTTCCACTTCAAAGCTCCTTTGACACTGGACTCAGATGATCCAGGATAGGGTAAGACGTTGGATATCCATAATTCTATCTGCTACTTTGTTTTGCTGTACAATATGACATATCTCTAGACTATGGAAGACTGGAAAACAAAACAACTTGAGGACACAGTTGCCTGCTTACCATGTGACATATTTTATTTATAGGAATGAGGACTTGTGGGAACATGAAAACATTTCTAGGAAGAACAATTCTATTTTCAGTTCTTTCTAGCAGAATTCAAAAGAACCTGTCCCTGCACCTGACTTCTGGCCAAGCCACTCCATGACATTCCTTTCCAGCTCAGGCTACAACTGAGCAGTTGCAAGCAGCATGAGAATCAAGTGCAATTCCATGGCCAGAGAAGTCACAGCTGCAAATTATATTCCTCCAGCTTACTCTTGTCCCCTGTGAGAGAAATGGCTGATCTTCATAGAAAGAAAGCACAGACATTCCTTATTTTACACAACCACATATTTGCACACCCCCCACCCTCAAACAGAATTTTCCAGACAATATCATTTAGTGTAGACCCTTATTTAGTGGAAAGATGCAAACCTGGGAGAGACCAGAGCACAGGGCTTTAGGTTGGCAAAGGGAGGAGATGCTTGAGGCACTCCAGAGTTTGAGGATAGGAGATGAAATAACGAATCCCTTAAAATTCATTAGTATCTGTCCAGGTGAAATTTAATAACAGAATTTACTTGTTTGACCTCTGTGACATATTCGAAATAATAATTAATCTCTGTAATTAACTTATAATGGAATTTCGCTTTCTAATTGTGTGCAAATAAAACCAACTAGTTGCCTTTTTATTTTTTTACTTTTTTTTGAGGCAGCAACTGTTTCATCACATTGTTTTATGAGGCAATAATGTAGTGTCTAAACAGAACAACTAGAGGCACAAATAATTTATCCCATTGAATAACAAAGAGATTTCCATGAATAAATCAGGAAACCAAATTACTTTCCTTGTGCGCCAGGACCAAGTGTGACACGTATAACTGCAATAAAAGCTGTGATTAATGATGTTTGAATGTCAAAGGCCTCAATGTTTGACATAAAATTATTAAATACCTAGAAACTCATAAAATAAGCTGTACCTGAGACAAGTGTTTGAAACTTCTTTTTATAGGGCTCCTAATACCCACTGCATCTAGACATTTGATTTATTTATTTTTAAATGTATCCAAAACTATATGAGCTCCTGGCATTTCTAACCAAAAATATGAATTTTTACTCCCAATTCAAGTCTAAAAATGGCTGTTTTTACTGAAGGAGTCCTTGGAGCTGTTGCTAAGAAACCACCTTTGAAAAACAAGGACAAAACATGATGAAAATCTCTTGCTAAAAAAATGAAGAAAAACTGTGCAAGTAGCCATTTCTCTGAAAAACTCACATAAAGAAATGAGTGCTCCCAGGACCAGCCCATCTGCTGCATGTTATACTGTAAGCTTGCTCTACATTATGCCACAATCCCTATACTCTGTTTTCATATCTTTATGAAATATTGTCTGTTAAATTTAATAGAAATTTAGGTTTTCACAAACAAAGATCTTAGTGAGGAAATAGAGTTCACTGGCTAGGATACACATATCCAAGCCAGTGCCTACAGAAAATTACACATGGTGCCAGGAGATATCATATCTACTTATATGAAAAGTCACACAGGAATTTTTGTTCATTTTAATTACTATAGATGGTCTAAAGTAAGAAAAGTTACATTTTTTAGAATCTTCTAAAATTACATATATTAGTTCATTTTTCTTTAGGAAAATAATTGCTCGCAGTGATGCATTAGTGACATGGAATTTTCTAAGTAGTTTGAAATAATGCAGCATAACAGCTGTCAGATTGAAAAACAGCATTTTTAATAGTGACAGATATTATTGATTTGGGGGCACATTCATGATATGGGGGATACCACCTTCAATCACTGGCTTAAATAAACACAATCAGAAGCAGACCCACACATGTGATTTTTTAGAGACTGAAATTTAGAAGAAAGCAAATTATGAACAAGGAGACCAGAACAGTGCTTAAAGGATAAATAGTATGGAGCAGAGGATGAGCAAGAGAGTGGATGGACTCTTTAGTAATGAGGAGGTGTAGGGCTTTCCCTGATGACGCTGGAGATCTCTTCTCATCAGCTAAGTCCTATTCAACACTGCCTCAATTTGGATTCATAATCAAGAACTGACAAAGTGACAAAGTGAACTGGGTGTGAGCATCCACTGCAGATGGTTACATTACAGACTGAGATCTTGTTAATGTTATGTCTTGTCAATTTTCCAAGTAAATTCATACGTGCTTTGTCATTACATAAGCACCAGATTCATTGACATCACAATCGGAAGATATTACCATTAAGTACTTTTGATCATGCTCCATGAAGACAACTGAGCAGTTTTCCTTAGGCCATGACTATTTTGTAATATTTAAAATAAAGTTGGTTATTAAAAACAAAGTCAGCATGTAATTTATTTATGTTTAGTATTCTCTGAGTTGTTCTTTTTGTATTTTTAATTGCATTCTGGAGCTCTTTCATATATACATATGATGCGCAGCATGTTCCCTTGAAATGGGTTTGTTTATATTATAGAAGGTCACAAATCTAGCACATGAGCAATCTATATTGTCTTTCAACTTAATTTACATTATTTCTGTAATTATGTGGGATAATGAACATTATTCCTGAAGGTGACTTTGAAGCAGCTATTTATGTAGTTTTTGGAAGAAAGAAATGTATCTTGTCAAAATTTACTAGATTCCAGATGTACCAATGGGTTATCAGAAGTGCTTGCTATTTGTTTTGTCACAGACACAGTTCTTTATGACCACAGACTTGCGAACATTCCTAGAGGTGTCTGGTGGGGAAGTAGGAATTTATATTCCTAATGAGTCTACAAGTAATGGTCCAAAGACACCTTAAAAGAATATTACTGTGGTTAATTCCTAGGTGAAGCAAATAGAAGTTAACACTGACATAAAAAAAAAAAACAACGAATCATTTATAATAACATGTAATGGAGACTTTAAGTAAAAAGAGAAAGTTTCTAGAAATTTCTATTCATTCAGAATGCTAGTTGTGGGGTGCATTTGTCAAAAGAAGGATGAAGATGTCACCATTGTCTTCTGTTGCACCAGAAAGAACCGTTGGGTACAATGTTTATCAAAATTGCCTTCTAACTGAAAGAGAAACTTTATTTATCAATAAGGGAAATCTCTTATTGATCATGAAGTATCAATACTCTTAATCTCAATCAACTTGAGAATCTCTTATTGATCATGAAGTATCAATACTAACATGGGGGCTCCAATTCTGTGTTTTTTCAAAAGCTCTTCAGCTTTTGTTCCAATCTTTACAGATTGTGAAACTTCCTGTGGCACTCAGGGTCAGGGTCAGTTTGTTGAGTAAGACTGTTATGGCTAGAGCGACCCTTCGTGGATGAGGGTAGAACTATGTAAGAACAGAACTGTTTGTGAAGTCTTGGAAGCCTCCATCATCATTGGGAGCTCAGCTTGTGCGTGCTTGCAGATCTCTACCTAATATGTATATTTGCATTTATGTAAATTTGGACAGAGACAGGTTCTGGATATTTGAAGTCTAAAACCTACCAAAAGGTTTACTCTAGAAATGGAAGTTTAAATTGTTAATTACCACTTGTTATATAGGACGTATAAAAATGAAATAATTAGTTTTTGTTTTATTATGAGGTCTTGGGAGAGAAGGCTATAGTAAAGACATCATCAATTGCTCCAGACTCAAGTGATTTTAAAATCTTTCAGTATTTCTCTTTTTTCTAATGGTTGATATGGTTCCTTAATACATTTTAAGCACTTGCAGTAATCATTAAGTACACATTCTTGTATGAAGAGTTCTTTTGATTTTTAAGAGTTTTTGGAATTGATTTTCATGTCTGAGTAATGTCGGAATATCCAAATGCACCCCATCCTCAGTGCTAGAGAGATGGTTCAGCCATGGAGAGCGTGAGTTTCTAAAGGCACTTTCTCGGGCAGCTTAGAAGTACCTGGAACTCCACGTCTGATGCTATCTTCTGACCTCTGTGGACACAGACACACAGACACCTGCACACACACACACACACACACACACACACACATTTGAAGAGGAAATTAAATTTGTTCAGACCATTTTTATGTTTTTACAGAGTAAAAATACACAGGCAAAGATAAGAGTGAATTGTCTATCCTCTAAGACAGTGACTCTCAACCTTCCTAATGCTATATGACCTTTTTAGACAGTTCCTGAAGTTTTGGTGACCCCCAACTGTAAAATTATTTTTGTTTCTAGTTCATTAGTATATTTTTGCTAATGTTATGAATCATAATGTAAATATTGAATATGCAGGATATTTGATATGCAACCCTTTTGAAAGGGTTGTTTACAACACACATGGAGAGAACTGCTGTTCTAAGATCTATATTTCTCTTATAAATATCACAGGTGAGTTTTATTCTCCAGTGGCCCAGCACTTGGGGTTGACTTTCCTTACCTTGGCTAACAAAGCATGTGCCATGGCACACCTTTATTTTCTCCCTCTCCCTTTCCCTGTCTCCTTCCTCTCCTCCTCCTCCTCCTTCCTCTCCACCTTCTCTCTCTCTCTCTCTCTCTCTCTCTCTCTCTCTCTCTCTCTCTCTCTCTCTCTCTCTCTCTCTCCAACTCTTGCTCTCTCTTGCTACAGTTATAAACCAATACTTGAGGGTTTGTTCTGTATATTTTCTCTCTATGGAGTTATTAGATATTAAAATGTCAATATTTGCTATAAAACAGATGAGATTAGTAGATAGGAGTCTTTGGAAAAACAATTTAAGCATCAATGTTTAGATATTGATGTTTAGATATGTTTCTATATCTAAAAACGGACTAATGTAGTTTTATAAGGCTATTTTTGATTCTTTTAAAGATATTCTTAAAAAATAAAGACAGGACAACAAAGCCTTTTTCCTGGGACACTGTGTCCAGGTCTATCTTCTATATATTATATTGCTCTCTGGTGTGTTCAGTGTTTTATCAATTTTGTGAAATATTATGATTGCTTTTCACTTAGAACTGCCAGCTTTCAGAGAAGTAACTCCTACATGTTTTCATTTGTTAGTTGTTGTATTTGTTAGTTGTTGTATATGAAAAAATATTGCTTTAATATCTATCTTACATGTTTAAATTTTTATTTTGGATAAGTCAAGCCAGCTGTTACAATACAACATAAGAATTACTTTCTGTTTCTTGTTACTTGTGTAGTAGTTAAGTACATGACTTATAAATCAAGGATTTAAGAATGTCTGCATTAAAAATGACTCAGCGATGATAGCCTTTGCATATCTTATCTCCCATTTTCTCTAGAGGGCATTTCACAGAGACAGCTGTTATTCATGTTCTCAGGAATAAGCACGTGATGCTTATGTGGGTCTCATCAGTGCCCTTGAGTTTCAACTTTCATCAGCCCAGTACTGCAAAGTGAGCAGGAGGAAGAACTACCCGTTTCTGTCAGCCACAACACTTTGTCAGTTGATCTGATCAAGTCATCTATGTGTAGCTATGTGTCCATAATTCCCCCAAATACTAGTAAGAGGCAACTGGATCCTTTTACTTAGTCTTTTCTTAACTTTTAATGATAAAGTCTATAAGAAAAACTATCCTGAGATGAAATCGTTATGCTTTAGTGGGACTGGCTCTCCAGAGCTTCCACCTGCACAGTCTTTTGAAAGTGTGCTTCTATATTTATTGCCCAGTGTACAGCCATATCTACACATCCTCTCACACTGCTTCCTTCAGCCTTCCAAAACCAACTTGGTCACACTCCCCGTTTTTAAGAGAAACCCAGTTCCCAGTGTTGGCATTTACATCTTACTCTACTTCTGAATACCAAAGCCAACACACCTTAATCTTTAGCTCACAAGCAAGCTAAGCCTTTTGTTTCTCCTTTCAGAACAAGATCTAGAACCATGTCTTATGTAGGACAGTAGCATCTGCTCATTTTCCAAAATGCAGTTTGTCCACACTTAATGCTAGAAAAAGAACATCTGATCTAGACAACAGAATGATTCTTCCTAAACCCAAGTTAATTCTTTTAAATGCTGTTTGCTGAGTAAATCCATCCAGATTTGATCTGAAGTCTCTGGGTCTTTAATTCAGGTTGTCCTAAAAAAAAAAGAAAAGAAAAGAAAGACTGACACCTGAACCAAACAATAAGTAAATGTCAAATTAATATAGAAAAGTAGAAAGATGGTTTCTCCCAAGCATTCAGGTAATTCTCTGGAAAACTGAGAATTACCTCTGTGTATACAGATGAGAAAGATTTCTCTATTATTTTTTCCAGAACTTGAGACTCATTATGTGCAGCCAATCACAAGTACATCCCCTACTTGTCAGCATTTTAGATGATTGAACCTCTACAATTTTGCTCCTTTCTGACCCAACAATGAACTACCCATCAAAAATAATAAACAAATTGTTTATTAATTATCATTTCATTGTTAGTCCATACATGTTCCCTATCTTATTATCAAAAAAAAAAATCCTCATTTCTGCACATTCTGAATGGCATCTTCTCCAGATACCACTTAAACACTACAATGCTAACTCTGTAATATCTGTGAAGACAAAGGATAAACTCATTAAATACATTGCCTGATCCACAATTGCTATATTCTGCTTTTTGGGAAATAATAGTGTCTGTTAACAATTGTCCATTGGTGTAGTTGTTTTTTAAATATAAGGGGTTTGTAATATGGAATTTGTTTAGGCTATGAGGATGATATATAATAATAATAATAATAATAATAATAATAATAATATCCTATTTAATCTAGGAATATTCTCTTTAATATCCCTGATGGATGACCTAGAGATATTGAGTCATGTGCATTCAAGGTTATGGTTTGTTGATGAGCAACTGACTCTCTGTACACCAGTTTCCTCCTTGAAGAAGTGTTGGTACTAATGGTGACCTTCCTAAAGGTGTCTGGTAAAAAGTAGTTGAAACTAATGTCTATAAAGCTTTGCAAACAGTGTCTGACATATGTTTCAAGCTCAGGAAAGGTCAGCTATTATTAACATTGTTTTGACAATCAGAAAGATCAATATGTCTCTAGGTTAAACCAAGGTGGAAGAGCTAACATGCTAAAAGTGAAGCCCAGCTAGTGTTAGGAATAATTTACTATTTTGTGATATTCAGGATTCAGTAGCCTACAATGTACATAATTGTTGACTCTGTTCATACATAGACATTTCTATTTTCTGTAATTAAAGAAACAGAAAGTAATAATTTCATAGAGAAAGAAAAACCTTGATCATGTCAGGGTTCAATATAAAAATAAAAATCTGGATGAAAAATATCTATGAATTATTTTCCTTATTTGTTTCAATTAGCAATGTAATGAACTTCAAATGCACCAAGTCCTCTCTTCTGCCCAGTGCCCATTCTGTCAGCTTTGGTAACTTGGAAAAACACTTATCCTTGACTTTCCATTACTAGAGTAGGAAACACACGGCAAAGCTACAGAATCCCAGAGTCAGGTTCTGACATAGCATTCAGAACTAGGCAGGGATTCAGCTCTCATCCTTCATATTCCCATCACAGTAATTTCCTCAAAAGCCATCATGAATTGTAACAGGTCTATTTTCCTTATTAGCTGTATGGGGTGTGTGTGTAAGAGAGAGTTAATGATTTTAATTTTAGGAAAATGGAAAATATCTGCCTTCCTAAATTGGAAATAGTACAAGTGATTAAACCTAATGTCAGAATTTACCCTTGCAATATTAAAAATATTCTAAATATAACTCTCAAGTGATCTAGAATCACTTTTTGCTGTATGTGACAGTATTTTTCTAGAAGCATTTATTTTGATTTCTTCTAAGAAATCTCTTAGGGGAGTTATTATTAGACATTGACCCAGTGAATTGGATCCAAGCTGTGACATTATGCTGAGAGCTGAATTTTCCTTGTTGCTCTTCAAAATATTTTCTCTGCTTGGTGTTGCATGAAAGACAAAGCATTGCATTATATCAAGTTTGTTTTTTTTACTCCAGAACACTGTTATTTTGGTTGAGTTTAATACCGTTTTCTTGGATTTGTTAATAAAGAATTCTGATCAAAGATTGTATTCTCCAACATGATGACTACCACTTTCCATACATACATGCCAAAAAAAGTTACCACTGAGAGGTATCATCAAGCTTTGCTTATCATGTTTTATTATCATAATAGCACAAAATGCATTAAACATAGCAAGTTTATACAAAATAATTCTCCTTTTGATATGAAGGAGTGTTTCTGTGCAATGTTTCTGTTAGGGTGAACAAAAGTCTATAGGGAAATGCTGACAATTTTACAATTGAAAAATCTCTAAGCATAGGTCGTTGATGTAAAGCACAGTGGCAGAGATTTTCTCTAATATTCACAAGGCTGTGAGTTCAGTGTCTTATGCCACCAAACAATGAATGTTGCAAACTATAGCACAAATAATATAAAGCCAATACCAGTTACACATTCACCAAAAGTGCTTAAGTGGGTGATGGAAGCTGTGACATTTGCGTCAAAGGGGATGTTCATAAACAAACAAAAGTCCTTTACACATAGCCTGTCACCTGATTTGAATTCGAAGCATTGTTTCTGTTTTCTTTAGCTGGACAAATTATTTAGTTAGATAGTTCGTTCCATTCTTTTGAATTTGGTAAAGTTTTTTTATTGGATTATTTTCTTTATTTATATTTCAAATGTTATCCACTTTCCTGGTTTCCCCCCACTCCAGTAACCTGCTATCCAATCCTTACTCTCTGCTTCTATGACTCTTCTCCCACCCAACCAAATATTCCCACCTCCCCACCCATCACCCTTGCATTCCCCTACACTGAGGCATCAAGCCTTCACAAGACCAAGGGCCTCTCCTCCCACTGATAGCCAGCAAGGTCATCCTCTGCTACATATGCCAATAAAGCCATGGATCCCTCCATCTGTATTCCTTGATTGGTGGTTTAGTCCCTGGGAGCTCTGGGGGTCTGCTTAGTTGACATTATTGTTCATCATCTGGGGTTACAAAGGCCTTCATGTCTTTCAGTTCTTTCTCTAAGTCCTCCATTGGGAAATAAATGCTCAGTCCAATGGTTCGTTTCAAGCACCTGCCTCTGTATTTGTCAGGCTCTACCACAGCCTCTCAGGAGACAGCTATAACATGCTCCTGTCAGCATGCACTTCTTGGCATCCACAATAGTGTCTGCGATTGGTGACTATATATGGGATAGAACCCCAGGTGGGGCAGTCTCTGGGTGGCCTTTTCTTCAGTCTCTGCCCCACACTTTGTCTTCTTATTTGCTCCCATGAGAATTTTGTTTCCCCTTCTCAGAAGGACTAAAGGACCCACACTTTGGTCTTGCTTCTTCCTGAGCTTCATGTGGTCTGTGACTTGTATCTTGGGTATTTCAAGCTTCTGGGCTAATATCCACTTATCAGTGAGTACATACCATGTGTGTTCTTTTGTAACTGGGATACCTCACTCAGGATATTTTCTAGTTCCATCCATTTGCCTAAGAATTTCATGAATTCATTGTTTTTAATAGCTGAGTAGTACTCCATTGTGTAAATGAACCACATTTTCTGTATCCATTCCTCCACTGAGGGACATCTGGGTTCTTTCCAGCTTCTAGTTATTAAAAATAAGGTTGCTACAAATATAGAGAAGCACGTGTCCTTGCTAAATGTTGGAGAATCTTTTGGGTATATATCCAGGAGTAGTATAGCTGGGTCCTCAGGTAGCACTATGGCCAATTTTCTGGGGAACCACCAGGCTGACTTCCAGAATGGTTGTACCAGCTTGCAATCCCACCAACAATGGAGGAATGTTCCTCTTTCTCCACATCCTCGCAAGCATTTGCTGTCTCCTGGGTTTTTTATCTCAACTATTCTGACTGTTGTGAATTGGAATCTCGGGGTTGTTTTGATTTGAATTTCCCTGATGACTAAGGATATTGACCATTTCTTTACGTGCTTCTCAGCCATTCAATATTCCTCAGGTGAAAATTCTTTGTTTATCTCTACCCCATATTTTAATAGGGTTGTTTGATGCTCTGGAGTCTAACTTCTTGAGGTCTTTGTATATATTGAATATTAGCCCTCTGTTGTATGTATGATTGGTAAAGATCTTTTCTCAATCTTTTGGTTGCCATTTTTGTCCTATTGACAGTACGTTTGGCCTTAAAGAAGCTTTGTAATTTTATGAGGTACATTTGTCTATTGTTGACCTTAGAGTATAAGTTATTAGTGTTCTGTTCAGGAACTTTCCCCCTGTGTTTGAGGCTCTTGCCCACTTTCTCTTCTATTGGTTTCAGTATATGTGGTTTTATGTGGTCGTCCTTGATCCACTTGAACTTATACTTAGTTTAAGGAGATAAGAATACATCCATTTGCATTCTTCTACATGCTGACCTTATGTTGAGCCAGAACAATTTGTTGAAAATGCTTTTTTTCCCACTGGATGGTTTTCTCCACTTTGTCAAATATCAAGTGACCATAGGTGTGTGGATTCATTTCTGGGTATTCAATTCTATTCCATTGATCTTCCTGCCTGTCTCTGTACCAACACCATACAGTTTTTATCACTACTGCTCTGCAATATAGCTTGAGGTCAGAGATGGTGATTTCTCAAGAAGTTATTTTATTGTCGAGAATAGTTTTCACTATCCTGGGTTTTTTGTTGTTGTTGTTGTTGTTGTATCAAATGAATTTGCAAATTGCTCTAATCCTATGAAAAATTGTCTTGAAATTTTGATAGTGGTTACATTGAATTTGTAGATTGCTTTTGGCAGGATAGCTATTTTTACTATATTAATCCTGCCAACCAATGAAAATGGGAGGTCTTTCCATCTTCTGAGGTCTTCTTCGATTTCCTTCTTCAGAGACTTGAAGTTTTTGTCCTGCAGATCTTTCACTTTCTTGGTTAGAGTCACACAAAGTGATTTCATATTATTTGTGACTATTGTGAAGGGTGTCATTTCCTTAATTCCTTTCTCAGTCCATTTATCCTTTAAGTAGAGGAGGGTTACTGATTTGTTTGAGTTAATTTCATATCCACCCATTTTGATGAAGTTGTTTAGCAGGTTTAGTAGTTCTCTGGTGGAAGTTTTGGGTCACTTACATATACTTAAGTATTCATAATAATATATTTGCAGATAATAATATTAATTATAATAAGAAGAATGTTAATATTTGGACATCTTCCTTTACAATTTGTGTCCCTTTGACCTCCTTTTGTTTTCTAATTGCTCTGGCTAGGACTTTCAGTACTATATTGAGCAGGTAAGGAGACAGTAGACAGCTTTTTCTAGTCCCTGATTTTAGTAGGATTGCTCCAAGTTTCTCTCCATTTAGTTTGGGAAGTTTAGGCTTTCTATATATTGCTTTTACTATGTTTATATATGGGTCTTGAAGTCCTGATCTTTCCACGACTTTTACCATAAAGGGGTGTTAAACTTATCAAATTCGTTCTCAGCATCTAATGGAATGATCTTTCGATTTTTTCTTTGAGTTTGATTACATAGTGGATTATGCTGATCGATTTCTGTATATTGTATCATCCCTACATCCCTAATATGAAACCTATTTGATCATGATGGATGATTCTTTTGTTGTGTTCTTAGATTCAGTTTGTGAGAATTTTATTGAGTGTTTTTACATTGATATTAATAAGAGAAATTGATCTGAATTTCTCTTTCTTTTTGGGTATTAGTGTGGTTTATGTATAAGCATAATTGTGGCTTCACAGAAAAAAAATGGGTAGTGTTCCTTCAGTTTCTATTTAGTGGAATAAATTGAAGAGTATTGGCATTAGATCTTATTTAAAGGTCTGATAGAATTCTTAACTCAAACCATCTGGTACTGTGTTTTTTTATTTTTTTGGTAAGGAGATTGTAACAATTGCTGCTATTCCTTTAGGAGCTATGGGACCATTTAGAAGGTTTATCTGATCCTGATTTAACTTTGGCTCTTGGTATCTGTCTAGAAAATTATCCATTTCATCCAGATTTTCCAATTTTGTTGACTATAGGCTTTTGTAGTAAGAGCTGATGATTTTTTGAATTTTCTCATTTTCTATTGTTATGTCACCCTTTTCATTTCTGATTTTATTAATTTGAATACTGTCTCTGTACCTTCTCTTTGGTCTGGCTAAGGGTTTATCTATCTTGTTGATTTTCTCAAAGAACCAGCTCCTGCTTTTGTTGATTCTTTGTATAGTTCTTTTTGTTTCTACTTGGATGATTTCAGCCCTGAGTTTGATTATTTCCTGCCATCTACTCCTCTTGTGTGTATTTGCTTCTTTTTGTTCTAAAGCTTTTAGATGTGCTATCAAGCTGCTACTGTATTTCCAGTTTCTTTCCAGTTTCTTTCTAGAGACGCTTAGAGCTATGAGTTTTCCTCACTATGAGTTAGCACACTTTCATTGTGTCCCATAAGTCCCATTTCCAATTCTAAAAAGTCTTTAATTTCTTTCTTTATTTCTTCCTTGAGCAAGTTATTCTGGAGTAGAGAGTTGTTCAGCTTCTATATGTATGTGAGCTTTCCATTGTTTTTGTTGTTATTGAAGACCAACCATAGTCCATGGTGATCTGATAGGATGCATGGGATTATTTCAACCATCTTGTACCTATTGAGGCTACCTTAATGATCAATTACATGGACAGTTTTTGAGAAGGTACCATGAGGTGCTGAGAAGTGGGTATTTTCTTTTTTGGGGGGATGAAATGTTTTATAGATCTGTTAAATCAATTTAGTTTACAACTTCAGTGTGTTTCACTATTTTTGTTTAGTTTCTGTTTCCCTGATCTGTCTATTGATCAAAGTGGGATGTTGAATTCTACCTCTGTTATTGTGTAGGTTGTGATGTGTTCTTTGAGCTTATTAGTAAAGTTTCTTTTGTGAATGTGGGTGCCCTTGCATTTGGAGCATAGATATTCAGAATTGAGAGGTTTTGGTAGATTATTCCTTTGATGAGTATGAAGTGCCCTTCCTTATCTCTTGATAACTTTTGGTTGAAAGTTGATTTTATTCAATATTAGAATGGCTACTCCAGCTTGTTTCTTGGGAACATTTGCTTAGAAATTTGTTTTCCAGTCTTGTACTCTGAGGTAGTGTCTGCCTTTGTGCCTGAGGTGAGTTTCCTGCATGCAGCAAAATACATACAGACGTTTATGTATCCAGTCTGTCAGTCTATGCTTTTTTTGTTTTTTGTTTAATTGGGGAATTGAATCCATTGATGTCAAGAGATATTAAAAAATAGTGATTGTTGCTTCCTGTTATTTTTGTTGTTAGAGGTGGAATTATGTTTATGTGGCTGCCTTCGTTTGGGTTTGTTGAAAGAAGATTACGTTCTTCCTTTCTCTAGGGTGTAGTTTCCCTCCTTGTGTTGGAATTTTTCATCTATTATATTTTTAGGGCTGGGTTTGTGGAAAGATAATGTGTAAATTTCATTTTATCATGGAATATCTTGCTTTCTCCATCTATAGTAATTGAGAGTTTTGCTGGGGATAGTAGCCTAGGCTGGCATTTGTGTTCTCTTAAGATCTCTATGACATCTTCACAAGATCTTCTGATTTTTATAATCTCTAGTGAGAAGTCTGATGTAATTCTGATAGGTCTTCCTTTAAGTGTTACTTGACCTTTTCTCCTTACTGTTTTTAGTATTCTTTCTTTGTTTTGAGCATTTGGTGTTTTGATTTTTATGTGATGGAAGGAATTTCTTTTCTGGTCCATTCTATTTGGAGTTCTATAGGCTTCTTGTATGTTCATGGACATCTCTTTCTTTAGGTTTGGGAAGTTTTCTTCTATACTTTTGTTAATGGTATTACTGGCCCATTAAGTTGGTGTCTTAGTCAGGGTTTTTATTCCTGCATAAACATTATGACCAAGAAGCAAGTTTGGGAGGAAAGGGTTTATTCAGCTTACACTTCTGCATTGCTGTTCATCACAAAAGGAAGTCAGGACTGGAACTCAAGCAGGTTAGGAAGCAGGAGATGATACAGAGGCCATGGGAAGATGTTCCTTTTTGGCTTGCTTCCCCTGGTTTCCTCAGCCTGGTCTCTTATAGAACCCAAGAACACCAGCCCAAAGGTGGTACCACCCACAAGGGGCCCTCACCACTTGATCACTAATTGAGAAAATGCCCCACAGCTGGATCTCATGGAGGCACTTCCCCAACGGAAGCTCCTTTCTCTGTGATAACTCCAGCCTGTGTCAAGTTGACACACAAAATCAGCCAGTACAGTTGGGAATCTTTACTTTCTTCTATACCTATTATCCTTAGCTTTTGTCTTCTCATTTTGTCCTGGATTTCCTGAATGTTTTGGATTAGGAGCTTTTTCCATTTTCCATTTTTTTGACTGTTGTGTCAATGTTTTCTATGGTTTCTTCTGCACCTGAGATTCTTTCTTCTATCTCTTGTATTCTGTTGGTGATGGTTGTCTATGACTCCTGATCTCTTTCCTGGGTTTTCTATCTCCTGGGTTGTCTCCTTTTCTGATTTCTTTATTGTTTCTACTTCCAATTTTAGATCCTGGATGGTTTCATTCAATTCCTTTACCTGTTTGTGTTCTCCTGAATTCTTTAAGGAATTTTTATGTTTCCTCTTTCAGGGCTTCTACCTGTTTACCTGTGTTGTCTTGTATTCTTTAAGGGAGTTGTTTATGTCCTTCTTAATGCCATCTATCTTCACCATGAGGTGTGATTTTTAAATCTGAATCTTGCTTTTGCAGTGTGATGGGCTATCCAGGGCTTTCTATGGTTGGAGAACTAGATTCTGATGATGCCAAGTAACCTTGGTTTTTGCTGCTTTTGTTTCTGTGCTTGCCTCTCACAATCTGTCTATCTCTAGTGCTACTGGCCCTTGGCTGTCTCTGACTGGAGCCTATCCTCCTTGTGATCCTAGTTGTGTCAGAACTCCCAGAGTCCAGCTATCTCTGTTATCCTGTGATCCTGGGATCCTGAGATCCTGGGTGCACCAGAGCTCCTGGGAATCAAGTTGCCTCTGGGATCCTGAAATCCTGGTGTGAGCAAGCTCCTGTGATCCTGGGCATGTTACAGCCCCTGTGATTCTGGCTGTATTAGACCATCTGAGAGTCAAACTTTTTCTGGGTGTTGTGGGTCTAGGTTCAGAGCTAGTGCTCAAGGTCCGCTCAGGGTACTGGCTTAGACTAGGAGATTCAGTAAGGGTTTTTTTTTTTTTTTTTAAGGGGCAATCTTGGGTGTTTTTTTCCTCCAGAGAACCTTTTTATTTATTTTTTCTGTTTATTCTTTTTTATTCAATATATTTTTATTTACATTTCAAATGATTTCCCCTTTTCTAGACCCTCACTCCCCGAAAGTCCCATCAGCCCCCTTCCCTCCCCCTGTTTTCCCACCCAACCCTTCCCACTTCCCTGTTCTGGTTTTGCCCTATACTGCTTCACTGAGTCTTTCCAGAACAAGGGGCTACTCCTCCGTTCTTCTTGTACCTCATTTGATGTGTGGATTATGTTTTGGGTATTCCAGTTTTCTAGGTTAATATCCACTTATTAGTGAGTGCATACCATGATTCATCTTTTGAGTCTGGGTTACCTCACTTAGTATGATGTGCTCCAGCTCCATCCATTTGCCTAAGAATTTCATGAATTCATTGTTTCTAATGGCTGAATAGTACTCCATTGTGTATATATACCACATTTTTTTGCATCCACTCTTCTGTTGAGGGATACCTGGGTTCTTTCCAGCTTCTGGCAATTATAAATAGGGTTTCTATGAACATAGTGGAACATGTATCCTTATTACATGCTGGGGAATCTTCTGGGTATATGCCCAGCAATGATATAACAGGATCTTCTGGGAGTGAGGTGCCCAGTTTTCAGAGGAACCACCAGACTGATTTCCAGAGTGGTTGTACCAATTTGCAACCCCACTAGCAGTGGAGGAGTGTTCCTCTTTCTCCACATCCTCACCAACATCTGCTGTCTCCTGAATTTTTAATCTTAGCCATTTTCACTGGTGTAAGGTGTTTTAATATGGGGATTATTTCTGTTTCTCAACGATCTATAATTAGAACTGAGCACTGGATTTCCATTGAAGGAGCTAGAGAAAGGACTGAAGGAGCTGAAGGGTTTCCAACCCCATAGAAAGAACAATAACTCCAACCAAAGAGTACACATGGAGCAACCCATTGCTCCAGCCCCAATATGTAACAGAAGATGGCCTTGTTGAGGATCATTGGCAGGAGAGGCTCTTGGTCCTATGAAGGCTTGATGCCCCAGTGAAGGGGAATGCCAGGGCAAGTAGACAGGAGTGGATGGGTGGGGGGAGCACCCTCATAGAAGCAAGGATATGGCAGATGTAATAGGGAGTTTCTGGAGGGGAAACCAATAAAGGGAATATCATTTGAAATGTAAATAAATAAAATATCCAATTAAAAATAAGAGAAGAAATGCCTTATGTCATATTTTGTATTGGACCATTACCAGCTTTTAGACTGGTGTATTTATTTTTAGATGCAGTTAAACTTCATGCCCCCCATAAAAAACCAAAAAGCAAAACCAAAAGCCATTCCCCCACACATTTCCTGCCTACTTCTCTTCAGGGGGAAGCAGGTCACTTTAACAGACTGGAGTAACTAATGGTGTGGGAAATATATAGTAGAGTCAGCATGTACAAGATACTGCATACAATGCAAAAATAACAGATTATGACTTTTGAAAGTGAAGCCTGTTTGACATATTGATTGCATCTTTGTTTGCAGTGTACTTCTTGGTTATAGAGCCTTCCTTACTTTACCTGGCTTCTGTCATTACTGTGGCACTACCCTACATTGAGTAGTATCCCTTCTTCTTCTTTCTTAATCACCCCTATTGAATCTTTAGAATGTTGGTAGCTATATGCCTCAGAGTGGTAGACTGACTTATGAAATTAAATAAAATAATCAAATGTTAAAAATTTCTGCTGAGTTCCAAGTAGCCAGTAATTTAAGATTGAAGAAAGATCATGTTTTAAACTTTGAATGTATCTTCTAATACAAATACCTATATTCATACTCTTTGTATAATCATAAAATTCTTGTGAATTATCTAAGTAGGTTTACCTTAGTTATGTCCAAGATATAGACTAGGTACAAAGATACAATGCCAATGAAAGTTCTTTTCTAAATATCACCTGTTTAAAATTCCCATCATTGGCTACAAAAGATGAAGCAAATAATTATAATTATAGATTTTTTGCTTACATGTCATATGAATCTTTCCATAGACATTTTGGTTAGTGATTCAAGAATCCATCAATGATGTATAATAGGAACTTTCATGGAAAACTTCAAAAAAAGGGAAGAAATTACCATTGTTATAAAGGCTTTAAATATCCTTTGTGAAAAATTCTTACTCACATTGAAGATGCAGGTGATTCTGTGAGCCTCCTATCATGTAGAGTGATGCAGACTCTATGTAACTGTTGAAAGCCAACAGTCTGATTAGAATTATTTGGGCTAGAAAGTGATATTTTCCAAAATTTTATATAGTCTTTCCTCCTTTTCAGTCAGTGTAAGCCCCATCCTACTGAGACATAGCTCCCAAATTTAGAGTCGGCCTTTACTTCTCAGTAAAATCTCAGTAAGTGCCTCCCTGCAGGATAAATACAGAGACATGCGTTTCCATGGTGATCTGAATCCTATCAAGTTGATGATGAAAATTAACTAGTATTTTCTGTACAAGAAAAGGAAGAAACAACCGGGAAAACTGCCCTCTTATTTGAATAAGAAAAGTTTAAAGATATTTATCAAAACCTATTCTGCATCAAAAAATTTCAAAGGACAAAGGAAAATATGAACTAAATATCAAAGATACTCATTATCCTGCCTAATCCTGACAGTTACTACTCAGATAAAAGTCAATTTGCTAATAACTTAGATGCTTGGAGAAATAAAACATTGGACATTTGCACTTTTCTAAGAGCAATTCTGTGACAAACTGTACAGTCCATTTTCTGATGCTTCCACTGAAAGCCTGGAAGAGATATTTACTTGCCCCATAGATTTTGAAGCTGCAAGCCAAGATTGCAGGAGCCCATTCCTACAGTTTGTAGTGGAGTCATAAGAACTGAACTAGAGTGCAGAAACACAGTGATGAGAGAACTTGAAAAGGACATCACATAGAGAGATAGGACACCAACAGGATGCGAGCCAACCTTGTGTTTTTATAGCAACCCATTCCAGCAGGATCTAACTGGGGTCCTGTGAGAACCACATCAATTCTGGGGATGATAGGGCAGTTACATTGCCCAGGCTCCACTTTTCAAGTTCCACCAGCTCTGGATCCAATACTGGAGACCAAGATACCAGCACATATGTTTAAAAAACACATTTCATTCTTTGGTAGTTATATATATATATATATATATATATATATATATATATATATATATATATATATATATACACACACACACACACACACACACACACACATAAGGATTACTAGTACTTTTCACTCTCCACTTTTCACTTTCCAACCTCCTCTGTCATCCTCTCTCCTATGGGAGTCCTTCTTCTCAATAAGCCTTTAACCTATTTTCATGGATTCTTTACATGTATGAGTTTAATACAAGTTTAATACACTGAGTTTAATACAAGTTGCTTGCCTGAGCATGGAAAGGGTAGCTTATTTGTGGTTACACCACTAAGAAAGTTGTTACCCCTCCTCCAAAAATCACTAATTGCTCTTTAACCCTCTGTAATAGGTGGAGCCTCAGCTGTACATACCCCATCCAAGACGCCATGTTGACTAGCCCAAACTCATGTAGCTTTGTGCAGAAAGCACAGCTGTACTGAATCACAAGTGCAGGGACTCTATCAAATCCTGTGTTGTTGTTTCAGTTGGTAACAATTCCAGATACTAATAGAGGTCCAAATGAGTTTTGTAAAGAATGAGGCAATAATTGTTTTTCTTCCTTACATAACTCTTTTGTTCTTTTCCTAAAAGGCATTTGTATGTCTTATCTCTATTCTTAGACTACACTGAAGCCTGAACAATGCATTTCAGGGAATTTCCTTGGTCTCCAATGCTCAGAAAGGTTATCTTAAATAATGACAGTAGCCCAAATATGTTAATTGAAACTCACTAAGTCACATGTTCACCAGTCTAGAATCTAAAGCAGAGAAAATGCATTCCTCAAGTAGGCAAGTGCTGCTTTCAGCAAGCATTAAGATTGTGAATGAGAATGCAATTTTGCATAATGAAAATTACCTGAGTTATAAGATAACCCTTGAGATTGCAGAAGCAGTAACAAACAATCAATTTCTCCTTACAGTATATAAAAAAAAAAATCAATGAGTACTCTGTTGTAGTAATGTATTTAGAAAGCAATTGAAAAACAATGGTAAAATTACACATCTGTGTCGATGCATGAAATTCCATCATAATACAGCACAAAGGTTTTACAAAGTTAAATATATTCATAAATGGTCCCAAAAATCATTCATGCCATGACTAATATCGAGTAAGGAAGGAGGCGAAAACTAAAGTTGGACTTGAGTGTCTACTACTTATGAGACACTGCTAGACGTAGAAAACACCATTGAGAAAATTCCAATATGGTTAAGAAATGACATGTCCATAAAAAGTATAATCTTCATACAGTATTAATTCATAGACAATAGCAGGAATAAAGGCAATACTAAGTGGGCATTGTGAATCAGATCTTTAGACCACCTCTCCTGTCAGTCCTTCTGTGTCAGTAAGTAGTTTTGTAGATGGAAAATTCCTATGCCTGGATGCTCCTGGATATTCTGCTGGTAAATATCAAATGCTCATTCTTTAGTTATCTTTTGGGTTATGCTTCTATCAGTCCTTTTAAATAGCTAGTAATTTATATTGAGTGATATTATCATTATGTGATTCATCTTTAGATATTAGAATTCACTTATATTATACTTGTATAATTTCTCTTGGTAAAATTTTATTCTGTTTCATATCTATTTGTTAGTACTTGCACATGTTCTTATTGTATAATGATTTTGAATCAGTTGAAATGATAATTATTATCCCTACCAAGTTTAAAATCATTTGAAAAACAACAATTTTGATAACTGCTTATGAGATACAGACTTCATTCTTGATAAAAGTTGAGCTGGATAGCAAACTCAGTCCATAGTTATAGAACCATCTAGGCCACTTTAAACTTCCATCAGCAAGGCAGACCTTCTGCAGTGCAAATTACAGAACAAGTGCCATCTCTAAGATCTGCACAGGATTAGCTGTGTGAACAGGATGGATCGAGTCACGTCCATTTTGTTTCATCACCACAATGAATACTAGTCCACTAAGGAGTGCAGCCTTCATTTCCCTCTTAAATTAGTTATTCTATGTTGTATTTGTAAGTGCTTGAATTTGGTACTTTTCAAGTAGCAATTTAAAGGTTTATATTTGAACACAGGGCTCATAAGTGAATAGTCTCACAGAATTTTTCTGGTGAAGACTAATGAATCAATACATTGCTATAAAATGCACTTGCCTTCTTAATAGAGATGCCCATGGCAAGAATCACAGTCATTCAGCACATAGGTTTCAGATAAGAAATTACATTTGTACGCAAAAATATAGTTTGAATGCAAAACTATTTAATTATCCCTATGCCTCTCAGTTGTTATCATAATTTAAATGTTGGTTACTTTATAGTATATCCATAAGTTTATTCTAAATAGTCATCAGAGGTAACCATTTTACAAACAGGACTATTAGCACTAGAATTTTAAATGGCTTGCTATTCTCTTGATTTATTAATACTGTTTTCCATTCAGCTTTTGAGACATTCAATAATAGTTTTCTATTTCTGTTTACCTATAATCACACCAAAGAGCAAAGTATACCTCCGTATTAGTGAAATATGCTATTAATTTGCTTTTTGCAATCAGCTCTTAGAAATTGTTTCTTTGAGGAGTATTATGATGTCATTATGAAAATGACTCTCTCAAGTTTTAAAATGGATGGGGATTACAATTATGAGATGTGTTTCCAAACGACAAATGCAATTTGTGATGACAGAGGGTTGTTTTGTATGTAGACCCATGTGCAGACCCTTCTTCTGTTTATGGCAAATTAAATAGAAAACTTCTCATTTCATACCTGATTGTACTTTATTTAGCTTCCTTCCATCTGCTCCACAAATGCTTTTGTAAAATAACATCTCATGGCAACCCACAATGGCATTTGAATTTCTCTGTCTCCCCGGGGAGTTACCTTCTTCTAGGGAAACTACCTTACTGCTTTAAAGAAAAACAATTCTCATTTCTTTGGAAGGCTCAGTTTGATAGCATTCTCCATAGAAATTTCTATTAGATATAGATACTGTATACACCTCCCTTTATACTTACATAGAAGCTCTTGACTCTTAGCCAGATTAACAGTCACACTGATTTTTTTATTCAATATATTCTTTATTTACATTTCAAATATTTTCCCTTTCCTGGATCCCCCCTCCTCAAAAATCACATAAGCCCTCTTCCCTCCCCCTGTTCCCCAGTCAACCCCTTCCCACTTCCCTGTCCTGGTATTCACCTACACTGCTGCACTGAGCCTTTCCAGGACCAGGGGCCTCTCCTTCCTTCTTCTTGGGCATTATTTGTTGTGTGAGTTGTTTCTTGGGTATTCCTAGCTTCTGGGCTAATATCTGCTTATCAATGAGTACATACCACATGTGTTCTTTTGTGCTTGGGTCACCTCATTCATGATGACATTCTCTAGTTCTACCCACTTGCCTAAGAATTTCATAAATTCATTGTTTTTAATAGTTGAATAGTATTCCATACTGTAAATATACCACATTTTCTGTATCCTAAGATCAAGAATTGACAAATTGGACCTCATAAAATTACAAAGTTTCTGTAAGGCAAAGGACACTCTCAAAAGGACAAAATGACAACCAACAAATTGGAAAAAAATCATTAGCAAGCCTACATCTGACAGGTGGCTAACATCCAAGACATACTCAAGAACTCAAGAAGTTAGACTCCAGAGAGCCAAATAACCCTGTTAAAAATGGGGTACAGAGCTAAATAAAGAATTTTCACCTGAGGAATATCAAATGGTAGAGAAGCACCTAAAGAAATATTCAACATCCTTAGTCATCAGGGAAATGCAAATCAAAACCACTCTGAGATTTCACCTCACACTAGTCAGAATGGCTAAGATCAAAACTCAGGAGAAAACAGGTGCTGGAGAGGATGTGGAGAAAGAGGACCACTCCTCAACTGCTGGTGGGGTTACAAGCTGGTACAACCACTCTGGAAATCAGACTGGGAGTTCCTCAGAAAACTGGGCAAGATACTACTGGAGGACCCTGCTATACCATTCTTGGGGATCTACCCAGAGGATTTCCCAGCATGTAATAAGGACACATGCTCCACTATGTTCCTAGCAGTGCTATTTATAATAGCCAGAAGCTGGAAAGAACCCAGATGTTCCTCAATGGAGGAATGGACACATTGAAATTTTAAGGAGGACAACAAAACATAGTATTTCAAACACATACAAACACACACACACACATACACACAAATAAAAATAAATAAATAAAACATAAATAAACATCAGTCTCCACTCTGCAGATTAATCAATGCCGTATAGTTTTTATTAACTGAAGGAAGACTGCACCCTAAAGAGTTATTTGAAATAAAGACTTACATGATTTAGAATTTTAGTAAGAAGAGAAAACTTCAAGTCCATTCATATCATATTTATAACCACACTACATCAATTAACTTTTAAAATTCTTGCTGGGAAATTCTTGCACTGGCAAGAATAGTAAGCCAGGCTAGCACACAGGGATCAGTTCCCATGGGAACCGCTGATGGCCATGCCATTTAAAGAAATCATTTCATTTCCACAATCCTTAATTTTCTAGTTCAGAGAATGGGTAAAATCTCCTAGGGTATAATTAATATAATACTAATATGATGTTTTTTAAAAACTCTTTGTTGAAAATATAATGCATGGTAGAGTGCTTGCCTACCAAGTGAATTTGATGACTTGACTTTGATTACCAGTGTGTCAATCAAATTAAATCAAATCAAATGAAAACAACAACAACAGCACAACACTACACAAAACAAAATCATTTTGCTAATGACAAGACACTATTTAGGACAAGCTTATTATTATACTTACATGCTGATCATTTCATTATTAAAAGTAGCCACACACAATATAACAAAGGAGTTGCAGTACAAGCTACATTTTATTGACTGCAATAAAATACCAAATAAAATCACCACTGGCATTTGAATCTTAGACAGTGAACTACTTTCTGCACAATCTTTTCTCTCTTGAGAGACCAAAGCACTCCACCCTACAGCATTCACCATCTGAACTGAAAATTGTGTTTGCATCTTCAAATATGCATAGTCTAGTAACCATTTCAAAGCATAATTATTTTGAAAAATTCATTAAAATTCTATTAGGTTAAACTTCAGTTTAAAAACTAAAATCCATATGTGCTTTTGTATGTTTATTTTTTAAATATTTTATTACTTTTTCCTTCTAGATGTAATTATTATTCCACAAATTTAGGATAACAAGAGTTGATGTACTATGTTAATTTTGCCACCTAAGAGATCTTATTCAAATATTATTTTAATGTATTACCTATGTCTGTTCTTTAACTCAACTGAGCACATTTTATTCAACTTTAAACAGAATACAGTTTAAATATTAATGGTACTACCGATCAACATAGTCACTTGTGGATGCCTTGGGCAGTGCTGAAATTTTAGCAAGGTAAAGGACAAGCTAGTAATGGAGCGACTGTCCTGACGTGGCTCTTGGAACTTAAGTAAGACATCAAAATGACTTCACATAGGAAGTTATCGGAGACAAGCTTGGAGTAGAGGAAGAAGACTGAAATAGAAAAGAATCAGAGAAGACTGGAAGTTTTTCTATTGGTAAATAGGATCTTTAGAATACAATGGGATTGATGAGTTAAGGGAAATTCCATAAATAATTTTGTAAAATGTCACCAGTAAAACATGAACATGCAATTGCTTCCCTATACATATCCCATAACTGTGTACTATCTCAATACATATTTTTTTTAAATTTAAATGTACATCCTTCCCCTTCCAATTCTAACCTTGCAACAACTATCTCCCAAATTCATGATCTCTTCCTTTTAAATTGTGTGTGTGTGTGTGTGTGTGTGTGTGTGTGTGTGTGTGTGAATACAATCTTCTGATTCTCTTTAGTATTGTTCATGTATGTATGTCTTTAGAGTTGACTGATAACCAACGGGAAATGCATCCCTGGGGAAAACTCATTCTTCTTCTCTCAGCCTGAGTTTAAATTTCCAGCACCTATACAAAAAGCTATATATGCCTACACATGTTCCTATAAGGCCAGTCATTGAGAGCTGCAAATGAGAGGATCATTGCTAGCAGGCCAACCTATCATCTACCTCAGTGCATCACCATCTCAGAGATATAAGCTAGATAAGGACAGAACAGGACACCTGAACTTCTCTAATCTGTGCATACAAAAGGATGCTCACACCCAGCTGTACACACACACACACACACACACACACACACACTCAATCTTGTTTAAAATTATTGGACACAGTGTTTTACATAAGCTAAATGTACTAGCTGGTTTTGTGTGCAAACTTGACACAGGCTGGAGTTATCACAGAGAAACGAGCTTCAGTTGGGTAAGTGCCTCCATGAAATTCAACTGTGGGGCATTTTCTCCATTAGTGATCAAGCGGGGAGGGCCCCTTGTGGGTGGTGCCATCCCTAGGCTAGTATTCTTAGATTCTATAAGAGAGCAGACTAGCAAGCCAGGGGAAGCAAGCCAGTAAGAAACATCCCCTATGGCCTCTGCATCAGCTCCTGCTTGCTGACCTGCTTGAGTTCCAGTCCTGACTTCCTTTAGTGATGAACAGCAGCATGGAAGTGTAAGCTCAATAAACCCTTGCCTCCCCAATTTGCTTCTTGGTCATGATGTTTGTACAAGACTAGAAACCCTGACTAAGACTCTAAGTAAAAGAGATCATCCATAAAACAAGAGCTGGAGTATTTGAATGTTTCCTTAACATTTGCATTGTGCATCTAATCACAGGTCTGGCAGTATTAGGAGATGGGGCTATGGAGAGATGGATGTCTATATGGTTTGGCAGGGATAGAGTATCCTTTACCAAAGTGACTCCAGAAAACTGCTTCAAACTTCCAGCCATATGAAGATGTAAAAAAAAAGGCACAGCCCACCAATTTAATGCATTGGCAGCCTAACCTGTCACATTTTGTTGTAACACGTGAGTCTGATGCACCAACCCCAAGGCTGCAGTTCCGCGCTTGCTCCCTCAAGTTCAGTATCCATCACTGTAGCACACACAGAGGCTGAATGCAAAACTCCTACCTTGGCTCTTCCTCCTGAGCTTTCCAATAAAATCTAAAATAGTGTCATAACTAAGGATACCACAGTCCTCTGAGTTTCCCTTGTATGATGAGATTAATTTGTTTTGATCTAAGGTTGAACATATGATTTACTTGTTGTTCTTTGACTTATAAAATGAATAACAGCAATTTCAGATATCTTCACATTATGTACCCCATACACTAAATATACAGAAGAGACAAATACCCAATTTTTGTATGTTTTAAAAATACTTTTATTGGATTTTTTATTTGCATTTTAAATGCTACCCCTTTCCTGATTCCTCCTGCTACCCCAGGAGTCCCATACCCATTCCCCTCCCCCTGCTTCTATGAGGGTTTTCCCCCACTCTCCCATGCACTCCTGCTTTCCTGTCCTGGCATTCTCTTACACTGGAGCATCAAGCCTTCACAGGACCATCAGCCTCTCCCGTTGATTCTCGACAAGGACATCCTCTGCTACATATGTGGCTGGAGCTATGGGTCCCTCCATGTGTGCTCTTTGGTTGGTGCCTTAGTCCCTGGGAGCTCTGGGGCGGTCTGAACAGTTCATATTGTTGTTCTTCCTATGAGGTTTCAAACCCCTTTAGCTCCTTCAGTCTTTTCTCTTACTCCTCCACTGGGGATCCCCACTCATTCCAATGGTTGGCTATGAACATCTGCCTCTGTATTTGTCAGGCTCTAGCAGAACCTCTCAGGAGACTGCTATTTCAGGATCCCTCTTTTTATATAAGGAAAAGGCCAGATGCTTTTGACAGACCTGATTTTGACAGGAAGGACACCTTTTCTTTGGTTACTTTAAAAAATATATTGGAAAGAAGCATTTGTATATAACAAAAGAATCTTAATTTTTATTTTATTTTATATTTTAAGTCACTTTATAATGCGTATCTTTGACTTTTATATGGTATCTGAATAAATATGACTTTTAATTTAAAAACAACAAAAAGGGGGCTTACGGGACTTTCGGGGAGTGGGGGGGCTAGAAAAGGGAAATCATTTGAAATGTAAATAAATTATATCGAATAAAAAATGTAAAAAAAAATAAAAAAATAAAAACAACAAAAATGCCTACATTATTTTGCGCTGAGTGTCTCTGCTCATCAACACCTCCAAGAAAAATTTCCCATGCTGAGCACTGAGGTGCTTTTGTTTTGTTTTCTTTTTTTTCACATGATTCTTTTTTTTAATTTATTGATATATTTGTTTACATTTCAAATAATTTCCCCTTTTCTGGACCCCCACTCCCCGAAAGTCCCATCAGTCCCCTTCCCTCCCCCTGTTTTCCCACCCAACCCTTCCCACTTCCCTGTTCTGATTTTGTTCAATACTGCTTCACTGAGTCTTTCCAGAACAAGGGGCCACTCCTCCGTTCTTCTTGTACCTCATTTGATGTGTGGATTATGTTTTGGGCATTCCAGTTTTCTAGGTTAATATCCACTTATTAGTGAGTGCATACCATGATTCATCTTTTGAGTCTGGGTTACCTCACTTAGTATGATGTTCTCTAGCTCCATCCATTTGCCTAAGAATTTCATGAATTCATTGTTTCTAATGGCTGAATAGTACTCCATTGTGTATATATACCACATTTTTTGCATCCACTCTTCTGTTGAGGGATATCTGGGTTCTTTCCAACTTCTGGCAATTATAAACAGGGCTGCTATGAGCATAGTAGAACATGTATCCTTATTACATGCTGGGGAATCTTTTAGGTATATGCCCAGGAGTGGTATAGCAGGATCTTCTGGAAGTGAGGTGCCCAGTTTTCGGAGGAACCACCAGACTGATTTCCAGAGTGGTTGTACCAATTTGCAACCCCACCAGCAGTGGAGGAGTGTTCCTCTTTCTCCACACCCTCTCCAACACCTGCTGTCTCCTGAATTTTTAATCTTAGCCATTCTGACTGGTGTAAGGTGAAATCTCAGGGTTGTTTTGATTTGCATTTCCCTCATGACTAATGAAGTTGAGCATTTTTTAAGATGTTTCTCTGCCATCCGAAATTCTTTAGGTGAGAATTCTTTGTTTAACTCTGTACCCCATTTTTTAATAGGGTTGTTTGGTTTTCTGGAGTCTAACTTCTTGAGTTCTTTATATATATTGGATATTAGCCTTCTATCTGATGTAGGATTGGTGAAGATCTTTTCCCAATTTGTTGGTTGCCGATCTGTCCTTTTGATGGTGTCCTTTTCCTTACAGAAACTTTGTAATTTTATGAGGTCCCATTTGTCAATTCTTGATCTTTTCTTTTCTTTTGTTGTTTTGTTTTTAGATAGGCCATGACTCTTACTTTAAACTGTAGGATTATATTTTATAACTAAATGTATATAAGCATTCTCTAATAATTCTCTGAACATGTTTGTCTTCTGGTATGTTCAATAGTTTGCCACTACTTTTTAAAATCGATTCTCAAATATAATTATTTACTCTTTCAAAGCCAATTTTCATTTTGTTTGTTTGTTTGTGATACAGTGTCTAGCTCTATAGTCCAGACTAGCTTGGAACTCTCACTGTGCCTCTTTTCTTCTAGCATCACAAGTCTTGTGATCATCACCAAGTTTGGTATTCACCAACATGGCTGGCACCAAGTTGGGTTCTAATTTAAAACATCTAAGATTGTGATCATTCTACTTTTCATTTCTCTCATGTTTAACACAGCTTCTAATAACTACTGCTTTTCTTTTTTCAAACGTCGATTAAGATTTTCAAAATCAATGTAAAAATGCTAACTGGGTATGAAATCCTTTGTATCAAGTAAAGAAAACACAGTATTCTATTTCAGCATTTAATGTTGGTATGGATTAAATTTTCACCCTAAAACAGCCTAACTCTTGAGATACAAGTGTAATAAACAAGTAGATAATGGGAACTTCAGTAATGTCCAAGAGAAGGATTTTGTTTCTGCTTCTTTATGTACTTGTGCACACACACAGTTATGGCACGCAGTTGATTTATAAACAGGTGGATTGGCTACCAGTTCAGAAGAGGTGGTGATCACGTATAGGCTTCAACCATAGGCATATTTATTATTTAAATTGGAAAACGTAGTCTTTGTACGAGCCTTGATATTTTTACAATGTCTTTTTCTGTTCATTTTATCTTATAGTTTCACATTTATTTATTTTAATTATCTATTTCAGGAAATGTACCCAAAAAGTTGTGAGAGCTTGTTTTCTGCTGTCCTACTGTGATTAAGCAAGACACTGCCATAATTTGTAAGTCCATCTGTTTTTGTCTTAAAGAAGTCTTTCTGATACAGAGAACTGCTTTTCTCATTTAGAAGTAGATTAATTTTATTTTAATTAAAGTCTTAATTGGCTTTATTTATTTCAAGTTTTGTTTTGCTTTAACTTTATCTGATTTCAGTAAGGAAGAACTGTTCTTTATTACTGTTTCTTTGTATCTGTTAGCCAGTTGTTTAATGACTCTTCATAAAACCCATATTGGCTGCTGCTTGGCTTCAAAGAGATGGTACTGTCAAGAATGTTGATTTGTCCTGGGCAAACATGCTCATAATTACTAATCCTTTATTTCAGTGAACAAACAAATCTCTATTTGCAGTGCTGAGGCTGTATTAATGTAGCTAAATACTATCTTTAGCAAAAAGTGATTTAATGTTTAAGTTTTATACTCATGAATTACTATTCATCATCACATTGTGATATGAATACACAGCTTACATAATCACATTGTGATATGCACTACACAGCTAATATTGTCACGTTGTGATATGCGCCAAGTAACTGATACCATCATGTTGTATTATACACTACACTGATTACATCATTGAGTTGTGATGTGTGCTACACAGCTTTGATGCCTTAGACTTGAGAGTGCATTTATTTCATCTGACACAGAGCAAACAAGCAATCCTATAGTGTGGAGAGTCATGAACGACGTTGAACTGAATGCTGCGGGAACATTCCATTTATAAACCTTCTGATTATCTCACAGTTGAGATTTGGCTTTCCCACAGCTTCAGGATCACTGTAAAAGTACATAGACTTTCTCCTATTTTATAAGCTGCTTTCTGATGTTATGATAAATGAGTCTCTTTGTCTATAATTAGTTTCTTTATGACATAGCCAATACCTAGAGACAATGTAATATGTTATTTATTTTGACATTTACGATATTTTTGACTTTTCATTCACTTGGACTATATCCACTAAGCAAGACAAAAATTATTATTGTTACCTCACAATAAATCAATGGAAAGTCAACTAGATAAAAAAATTGCATATTATATTTTAAATTCCTTGGGACAGTAGTTCTTCCAATAGCCATTCACTGGGAAGGTTTTACACCACAATGCTTGCACAGCACTTACACTGAGGATATCTATTTGGAGGGTAGGCCCACAAGTCAGAATGTGGTCTAGAAAACGATGCAGTAACTTAAGGGGAATAAATTGCTTCAAAAAACATACTAGGCATACATAACACAGGAGAAATTTTTTTAGAGTCAAAGACCTTTAAAAATGTCCTTCCAAGATATAAATCAGAGCCTAGTAGTTCTGCTGTTTGTAAACCATATCAACTTCAATGACTCTTTTTCTTTAAACAAATCACAAATATTTTCCATGAAACTGTGCTTAATTCTAAGAATTGCATATTTTTAATAATTTATTTGTACATATACCTACTTTAAAATTCCAAATAATATAAATTACTTGATATCATTTTATTTTAATAGAAAATATTCACTGGATATTTTTACTGTTAAAGCCTGTGCATAAAAATCTGAAAATATAAATGGTATTTAATTAGACTTTTACAAGATTATCAGTGGCAAATATGCATTTTTTTCTATTAGAATTTCACAAAAGTCAATTTCCTTGCCCTCAAAGTTCACTTGACTCATGTTTCGGGTAGCCATGCTGGGATCTGTACATGTGTTGAGGCTTAGAGTAAAAAAAAAAAAAAAAAAAAAAAAAAAAAAAAAAAAAAAAAAAACGTACTTACAAGCAAAAACCAATGTGTTCTTACGTTTGACTACAATATTCCTGTTTGAGGTCCTATGGGCTGAGAAGCTACAGAGAAATCTGAAATTTATGAAAACAAAAAATTAAAAATGTGATGGAATCTCAGCAATAATGCTTCTGAGATTAGTTTTTAATTTTAAAAATAGAAATAGTATAATTCATCTTGTATACAAAACATGACATAGCTAAGCACTATATTTTCATGGTCAGGATAGGATTATTTTTAAAAAGATTATTAATTAATTTGTAGTGACTTAAAACTACCAAATTATGCCTGGATAGATGGTTCAGTGATTGAGAGCATATACACTTTTGTAGAGGATCAGAGTTTGCTTCCCAGCACTCATGTTGGGAAGCTCAAATATACTCTAAGGACATCCATTGCCTCTTGCCTCTCAAATATATTCACTCGCATATACACACCACATAATTAAAAATAAATAAATCTTTTTAAAGTATCAAAATATTAATAATATTGGCAGTAGATTTCTATGTTTGTAGATTCCTATGTACTCAAATAAGAATCATTCCAGAACTATGGAAGATTTACAAGTTATAGGCTAACAGCAAGTTCTAAGCCATCTTGAACTACATTACATGATGAGTCCTTGACTTAAAAATCAAACCCCAAACCAAAATAATGATTTTTCGCTGTAGAAACTAGCATTTCATGTTCTAATTTTAGGTCTGCTAATTACTGACTTTGGCCATATATTGACTTCTCTATATAATTGGAAAGGTATTTGGGGATAATTGGCAAAACCTGTTTACTATAAAAGAAAAATGCATACCACAAGCCAAAATTCATTAAGAGATTACTCACTGTAGCAGTAGAGTAGAATATTTTAAAGATGATGATGTACATCAAAATCAAACACACAAATAATTATGATAGGGAGTATTCTTGGACATTGGAGTCTCCTCGCTTACAAGACAAATAGTCTGTAGAGATATCTGTCTCTTTCTCAATTTCTGTGTGTCTCTGTCTCCGTCTCTCTCTCTCTCTCTCTCTCTCTCTCTCTCTCTCTCTCTCTCTCTCTCTCTCCAACAAGCATACTGACACATTTGAAATAAGGACTTATATTCTCAACATCATCTTTGAAAAATGCCAGGAACATCTGTCACCTAGGGTCTTGCTTATTTGCCACAGGTAGACACCCTGAAACAAATTTTAAAACGCTTGCTAAAATGGCCATTGATTTTCTGAATACCTTAATAGACAGAGCAGTTCATAATTTCTACCATTTATAGCTGTGGGGATTGAAAGAGAAGAATATAAAAAAACTAAAACCACTCAATTTTCCATTTCAAAGCTTTTAAAAATTGTTACATATTCTTGAGATTACAACTATAGGGAAACAAGAAAAGCATTTTCTTTTCTTCCTCAATCCCTAGTTGAAAGGATTTTTTGAGTGTGACTATCTCTAATTTGTTTTCCCAGTATAATTAATAACTATAACTTTCTGTTTCATTTGTCTTAACAGTCAGATAAACAAATCTACCTTTTGTCCTGTTCTGAACGTGATATTGAAGGGCTTTATGCACCAGTGCTTCTCAATACGCATCAGACAGTTAACCTGTATAGTACAGTATCTGAGACAACTAAAGGAAATAGTTTATTTTAAAATGAATTTGTTTTTCAAAATTCATTATCAAGATAAAAGTGATTTTGACAAAGGAATCCATAAAATTACAAAAAAAATAGGATACAATATAAATAAGCAGGAAATGTTTTACCTGTATTCTAAAATATCTACAATATTACATGTTTTAACCTTTGGCCTGGCGTCATTGAATGGAAAAGAGATTCTGATCATTTTAATGTGACTTCCTTATATAAGTCAGACCTTTTTATTTGTGCACCTCAGAATAATGCGTTCAATATCTCTGTTCTGTTTTGTGGTGACTGAGAATCAAGCACCACCGATGGCAAATGGAGGCATTTGACTGTTTTCTGATGATCCCTCAGACAAAGACAACTGTGGCCACATTTCAATCACTGAGAATATCAAAGGCAGTCTTTTCTGCTTTGCAATGTTGCAGAAAACTCTTGGTCCTTTAAAGACACAAAAGGGAGAAAGTGGGCTATTTACATGGCTTTGAATGTATTATCTTATTGGTATTCAGTATTAAATCAAAGGGGTCCCATGTCTTCCTGGAGTTCTCACACAATGTTCTTGGTCAGAAAGTAGTTGGAACATAAAGACAGCTCCAGGCAGGACACATTTCATATTCAAGACTTCCACATCTGAGCGTGTCTTTTTTACTGTACCTAAACTGTTGGTGCAAAGATACCCTTTCATCTGTGTGTGCATATGGGTGTATGTATCTGTATGTGGGTACGGAGGCTAGAGGTCAACATTGGGTATCTTCTTCCCTTTCTACACTTCATTACTTTTAAGAATATTTTTATTTAAGCTTTGGACATGTGTGAGTGGGGTTGGGGTATGGGCATCTGAGAACAGGTATCTAGATAATAACTGCACTTGCATTCAGGTGTGAGCTACCTGGTATAGGCTCTTGGTGTGCTGGCATAGTAGGTACTTTATTAATTGAGGCACCAGTGTCGTCCCAAGATAGAAGTCATTTGATCTAAAATATATGGCACCTTGCAATATGGATGAACTCAATTAAAAGCCAAGTTAAACTATGTTTTTCAACAATATTTTCTCAGCCTTTGAGAAAACACATTTGGTAAACTTTTCTGTGCCCAATTTTATGGCATCATGTGAAAGGGAACTATTTCCTCTTTTTTATTGATTTCCCCTGCTAATTTTGTTTTTTTCCGAGACAGGGATTCTCTGTATAGCCCTGGCTGTCAGGGAATTCACTCTGTAGACCAGGCTGGCCTCTAACTCAGAAATCCACCTGCCTCTGCCTCCCAGAGTGTTGGGATTACAGGCGTGCGCCACCACCTCCTGGCTGATTTTCCCTGTTAATTGATAATTAGGTTACTGCAATTCATCCTTCATTTTTTTTTTAATTTTATTTCCTAAATTCTTTGTTTACATTCCAAATGCTTTCCCCTTTCCCGGTACCCCCCTCTCCACATGTGCCTTAAGCCCTCTTCTCTCCACCCATTCTCCAATCACCTCCCTCCCATTTCTCGGTCCTGGTACCCCCCCCCCATAATGCTGGATCAAGCCTTTCCAGGATCAGTGCTCTCTCCTTACTTCTTCAGGGGAGTCATTTGATATGCTAATTGTGTCTTGGGTATTCAGAGCTTCTGGGCTAACTAATATCCACTTATCAATGATTGCATTCCATGTGTATTCTTTTGTGATTGGGTTACTTCACATAGAATGATATTTTCCAGTACCAACCATTTGCCTAAAAATTTCAGGAAGTCATTGTTTTTAATTGTTGAATAGTATTCTATTGTGTAAATATACCACATTTTCTGTATCCATTCCTCCACTGAGGGACATCTGGGTTCTTTCCAGCTTCTGGCTATTATAAATAAGGCTGCTATGAATATAGTGGAGCATGTGTCCTTATTGCATGCTGGGGAATCCTCTGGGTATATGCCCAGGAGAGGTATAGCAGGGTCCTCAGGAAGTGTCATGTCCAGTTTTCTGAGGAAATGCCAGACTGATTTCCATAGTGGTTGTACCATCTTACACTCCCACCAGCAGTGGAGGACTGTACCTCTTTCTCCACATCCTCCCCAATGCCTGCTGTTTCCTGAGTTTTTAACCTGAGCCATTCTGACTGGTGTGAGATGAAATCTTAGGGTTGTTTAGATTTGCATTTCCCTAATGACTAATTAGAGCACTTCTTAAGGAGCTTCTCGGCCATCTGAATTTCTTCAGGTCAAAATTCTTTGTTTAGATCTGTACCCCATTTTTAATAGGGTTATTTGGGTCCCTGGGGACTAACTTCTTGAGTTTTTTGTATATACTGGATATTAGCCCTCTATAGGATGTAGGGTTGGTGAAGATCATGTCCCAATTTGTTGGGTGCCATTTTGTTCTTTTGAAAATGTCCTTTGCTTTACAGAAACTTTGTAATTTTATGAGGTCCTAATTGTCAATTCTTGAACTTAAGGCATAAGCTATTGGTGTTCTGTTCAGGAACTTTTCCCCTCTTCCCATGTCCTCAAGGGTTTTCCCCAGTTTCTTTTCTATTAGTTTCAGTGTGTCTGCATTTACTTGGAGGTCCTTTGTCCACTTGGAGTTGAGCTTAGTACAGAGATAAGAATGGATCAATTCACATTCTCCTGCATGCTGAACTCCAGTTGAGCCAGCACCATTTGTTGAAAAGGCTATCTTTTTTCCACTGGATGTTTTCTGCTCCTTTGTCAAAGATCAAGTGACCATAGGTATGTGGATTCATTTATGAGTCTTCAATTCTATTCCATTGGTCCACTTGCCTGTCACTGTGCCAATACCATGCAGTTTTTAACACTATTGTTCTGTAATATTGCTTGAGGTCTGGGATACTGATTTCCCCCCAGAAGTTCTTTTACTGTTGAGAATAGTTTTAGCTATCCTGGGTTTTTTGTTATTCCAGATGAATTTGAGAATTGCTTTTTCTAACTCTATGAAGAACTGAGTTGAGATTTTGATGGGGATTGCAATGAATCTGTATATTGCTTTTGGCAAGATGGCCATATTAACGATACTAACCCCGCGAATCCATGAGCATGGCAGATTTTTCCATTTTCTGAGGTCTTCTTTGATTTCCTTCTTCAGAGATCTGAAATTCTTCTCATACAGATCTTTTATTTGTTTGTTTAGAGTCACACCAACATGCTTTATATTGTTTGTGGATATTGTGAAGCGTGTCATATCCCTATCTTCTTTTTCAGCCTGCATATCCTTTGAGTATAGGAAGGCAACTGATTTGCTTGAGTTGATTTTTATAACCAGCCAATTTGCTGAAGTTGTTTATCAGCTGTAGGAGTTCTCTGGTGGAGTTTTTTCAGTCGCTTAAGTATACTATGATATCATTTGCAAATAGTGATAATTTGACTTCTTCCTTTCCAATTTGTATCACTTTGACCTCCTTATGTTGTCTAATTGCTCTAGCTAGATTATCATATTGAAAAGATATGGAGAGAGAGGGCAGCCTTGTCTAGTCCCTGATTTTAGAGGGATTGCTTCAAGTTTCTCTCCATTTAGTTTGATATTGGCTACCGGTTTGCTGTATATTGCTTTAACTATGTTTAGGTATGGGCCTTGAATTCCTGTTCTTTCCAAGAAATTTAGCATGAAAGGATGCTGAATTTTGTCAAATGCTTTTTCAGCATCTAATGTAATGATCATGTGGGTTGTTTTTTTTTTTTTACTTTGTTTATGTAGTGGATTTCATTGATGGATTTCCTTATATTGAACCATCCCTGCATCCTTGGGATAAGACCTACTTGGTCATGGTGGATGATCGTTTTGATGTGTTCTTGGATTCAGTTGGCAAGAATTTTATTTAGTATTTTTGAATCAATATTCATAAGGGAAATTGGCCTGAAATTCCCTTTCTTTTTTTTGGATCTTTGTGTGGTTTTGGTATCAGTGTAATTGTGGCTTCGTAGAATGAGTTGGGTAGTATTCCTTCTGTTTCTATTTTGTGGAATAGTTGGAAGAGTATTGGTGTTAGGTCTTCTTTGAAGGTCTGGTAGAATTCTGCAATGAAGCCATCTAGTCCTGTGCTTTTTTTTTGTTGGGAGACTTTCTATGACCCCTTTTATTTCTTTAGAGATTATGGGGCTGTTTAGATGATCTATTTGATCCTGATATAATTTTGGTGTTTGGTATCTGTCTAGGAAACTGTCCATTTCTTCCAGATTCTCCAGTTGTGTTGAATACAGGCTTTTGTAGTAGGATCTGATGATTTTTTTTGAATTTCCTCAGTTTCTGTTGTTATATCTCCCTTTTCATTTCTAATTTTGTTAATCTGGATACTGTCTCTATGCCCTTTGGTTAGTCTGGCTAAGAGTTTATCTATCTTGTTGATTTTCTCAAAGAACCAGCTCCTGGTTTTATTGATTCTTTGTATGGTTCTCTTTGTTTCTACTTGATTGATTTCAGCCCAGAGTTTGATGATTTCCTGACTTCTATTCCTCCTGGGTGATTTAGCTTCTTTTTGTTCCAGGGCTTTCAGGTGTGTCCTTAAGTTCTAGTGTATGTGCTCTCCATTTTCTTTTTGGAGGCACTCAGGGCTATGAATTTTCCTCTTAGCACTGCTTTCATTGTGTCCCATAGATTTGGGTATGTTGTGTCTTCATTTTTATTAAATTCTAAAATGTCTTTGATTTCTTTCTTTATTTCTTCCTTGACCAAGGTATCATTAAGTAGAGTATTGTTCAGTTTCCATGTGTATGTGGGTTTTTTGTTGTTTTTGTTGCTATTGAAGACCACTTTTACTCCATAGTGATCTGATAGGAGGTATGGGATTAGTTCAATCTTATTATATTTGTTGAGGTCTGTCTTGTGACCAATTATAAGATCGATTTTGGAGAAGGTACCATGAGGTGCTGAGAAAAAGGTATATTCTTTTGCTTTAGGATGAAATATTCTATATATATATCTGTTAAATCTAACTGGTCTAAAGCTTTGATTAGTTTCACTGTGTTCCTGTTTAGTTTCTGTTTTCCTGATCAGTCCATTGAGGAGAGTGGAGTGTTGAAGTCACCCACAATTATTGTATTAGGTGCACTGTGTGCTTTGAGCTTTAGTAAAGTTTCTTTTACCAATGAGGGTCCCCTTGCATTTGGAGTATAGATATTCAGGATTGAGAGTTCTTCTTGGTTTATTTTTCTTTTGACCGACAAGAAGTGTCCCTCAGTGTTTATTTGATGACTTTAGGTTGAAAGTCAATTTTATCTGATATTAGAGTGGCTTCTCTGGCTTGTTTCTTGCGACAATTTGCTTGTAAAATTGCCTTCCAGCCTTTTACTCTAAGGTAGTGTTTGTCTTTGACGCTGAGGTGTGTTATGCAGCAAAATGTAGGGTCTAGTTTATGTATCCAATCTGTTAGTCTATGCCTTTTTACTGGGGAATTGAGTCCATTGATATTAAGAGATATTAAGGAATAGTGATTATTACTTCCTGTCATTTTTGATTCTATTTTTAATATTTGATTGGTTATCTTCTTTTGGGTTTGATGAAAGAAGGTTACTATCATGTTTTTTCCAGGGTGAAGTTTCCCACCTTGTATTAGTGTTTTTCCCCCTATTATCCTCTGTAGGACTGGGTTTCTGGAAAGATAATTGGGTAAACTTGGTTTTGTCATGTAATATCTTCGTTTCTCCATCTATAGTGACTGAGAATTTTGCTGGGTATAGTAGTTTTGGCTGGCATTTGTGTTCTTTTAGAGTCTGCCTGAGATCTGCCCAGGATCTTCTAGCTTTCATAATCTCTGGTAAGAAGTCTGGTGTTATTCTGATAGGTCTTCTTTATATGTTACTTGGCCTTTTTCACTTACTGCCTTTAATATTCTTTCTTTGTTTAGGACATTTCGGGTTTTGATTATTATGTGATGGGAGGTATTTCTGTTCAGGTCCAGTCTGTTTGGAGTTTTTTAGGCTTCTTGTATATTCATGGGCATCTCTCTCTTTAGGTTAGGGAAGTTTTCTTTTTGTTGAAGAAGACTTCAACAAATAATTTTGTTGAAGATATTTGCTGGCCCTTTAAGTTGTAAATCTTTACTCTCATCTATGCCTATAATCGTTAGGTTTGGCCTTCTCATTGTGTCCTGGATTTCCTGGATGTCTTGGGTTACAAGCTTTTTGCATTTTTCATTATCTTTGACTGTTGAGTCCATGGTTTCTATGGTATCTTTGGCATCTGAGATTCTTTCTTCTATCTCTTGTATTCTGTTGTTGTTATTTCCATCTATGGCCCCTGATTTCTTCCCAAGGCTTTCTATCTCCAAAGTTGTCTCCCTTTTTGGTTTCTTAGTTGTTTCTACTTCTGTTTTTAGATCCTGGATGGTTTTGCTCAATTCCTTCATTTCCTTGTTTGTCTTTTCTGTAATTCTTTAAGAGATTTTTTTGTTTCCTCTTTCATGACCTCTGCCTGTTTACACAAGTTCTCCTGTATCTTTTTAAGTGATTTTTGAATTTCCTCCTTATTGGCTTCTATCTTTTGACTCATATTCTCCTGAAGTTCTTTAAATGATTTTTGTGGTTCCCTTGTAAGGGCTTCTAACTTTTGATCCATTTTCTCCTGTATTTCTTTAAGAGAAATAAATTTCTTTAAGAGATTTATTTATGTTCTTCTTGTGTTCCTCTAACAGTATCATGACCAGTGATTTTAAATCCAAATCTTGCTTTTCTGGTGTGCTGGTGTAACCCGGACTCGTTGTTGTTGGAGAACTGGGTTCAGATGCTGCCATATTGTTTTGATTTCTGTTGGTAAGGTTCCTACATTTGCCTTTTGCCATCTAGTTATCTCTGGTGTTAGTTTGTCCTGTTGTTACTGACTGGTGCTTGAACCTTCTGTGAGCCCATAAGGCTATTTCTGCACCACTAGATGACTGGGTTTCCCCTGGTCACGTGCTGATGTAAAAATTGAATACAGAAAAAATCCTCATCTCTTTTAGCTCATAAATAAACCATGCACTTCTAACAGTTCTCAACGGAAATACAAATGGCTAATGAATATTTTTGCTGATGTTCTGCCCTCCTCTTGGGTGCTGTTGGAGCCCTGGTGTGCCCTGCCCCAAGCAATGTTATACTTGGGTTGTCTCTGTGGACCGAACCTGGTGCTGCTTGTCTGCTCTGTCAGGGAGTGAAGATGGCAGCGGGTATCCCTCAGGGCACAAGACCCATGCCTGGCTGGCACACAGACGAACTGCTGCTCTGCCCAGGTCCTGGGCACAGATGGCAGCCTGCAGCTCAGTGGTCTGTGTCCCCAGAGGTCTGAGACTCAGGATATCTCAGTACCTGGGGTTGCCTGTTCCATCCGACTGGGGGCAAAGATGGTAGCTCCCGACTTCTCCACAGCGTACAGGACCCAAATCATCCTTCTTACCTTATCTTATAAGCAATTTGTTATGTTGTTCTTCTCATCTCACCACTCATTCTTCTTAAAATTTTGTTACTGCTGTTCCATAAGCTTGTTGTTGTTGTTGATGTTGATCTTGTTGTTGTATCCCTACACTGCCTTAAAGCTTTCCTTAAAGCTTTATTATTTCCTGAACTTTTCAATATTTACTGTATCAGGTTATACAAAGTAAACAGGTTCTAGAATCCACACTCAAGAGCATGTGGTATTTTTCTTTCTCAGCTTGTGTTACTCATTTAATAAAATATTTTCCAATTCCTTCCATTCTCCGACAATGTGCATAATTTTGTTTTTCTTCAAGACTGAATAAGATTACATTGTGTAGACACATGTACAGTATTTTCCTTATGCATTCATATATTGATGGACACCTAAGCTGATTCTATCCTTTAGTATTGTGAAGATGGCAACACTTGTGAATAGGAAAGTGTTTTTAGAGGAGGAAATGGGGTCATTTAGGTTATGCCTAGCAGTCTTGAGCTGAGTCATGTGTTTGTTCTAGTATGTAGTTTTAGGTTTTTTAGAAACCTACACACTTACTCACATAGTGATCAAACCAATATTGATGAAGTGCCCTCTTTTTCAAAACCTTTCTCCAGAAGTTGTTGACATTGTTTCCTTGATGGTGCCCATTATTAACAAAAGTGAAACAGAGTCCTAGAGTACATATAATGTTCACCTCTGATGATAGAATTTGCTGAGAACTGTTAAAAATATTCATTAGCCATTTGTATTTCCTTTGAGAACTGTTAGAAGTGCAATGGTTTATTTATGAGCTCGAAGAGATGAGATTTTTTTCTGTATTCAATTTTTACATTTCTTTGCATCTTCTGAATGTTAACCTCCTATGTGAAGATTAGTTTGTAGATGTTCTTCCATGGTAATATATGCACATGTGTATAATTTTAAAATCGGGTTCAATCTTTTTATTATTTTATGCTGAAAGCTTTAAAATATGTTTTCTTGCATATTCTTCTCCTGTAGAGTGTGCTGTCCATATCCTCTCATCCTACTGTGTAATATCACACCAAAAAACTCTACTCCTATTCTATCTTAACTTGGCCCTCATTGATGAATGGCTCCTCCCTTGGGACACTCCCTCCTTCCTTTTAGTAAGCCAGTAGACTCTTAGATAACATCTCTTTCTTATTTGTTCTTCAATGAAAGTGGGAGAGCAGATACCTTTTGGTATTCCAGTTTCATTATTTTAGTTACATACTCGAAAATGGAATTTTTAGATAATAGGCATTTAGATATATCAATTAATAACCCCTAGGCTGGCATTTCATAACAGAAAATTTAAAGTTGTGATAATTGTAATTTCTGGTTGGTAAAATAATCATCAAACTATTATAACATAAAGTCAATGACATGCATAATCCACAAAAGATATTAAATGAGTTTGAGGAAAAATAATATCAGTGTTGGTACTGATAATGCTTTTGTAATTTATTGACAAAATTCCTAATTCAAGAAAATTAAAAATTTATTTATATAAATAAAAATATTATTTTCTCATGCAAAAATCATCTAAATTCTACTTATGAATGTCATGAGTAGAATATGTAAATTCAGGGACAGCCACTCTCCTTTCAGGGCACAACACACACTTGTTAAGTTCTAGGAAATATATCTGGATATTATATTGCAACATGACAAGTAATTCTGACCATCTACCCTGTTTTCATTTTTACATGTGCACATTTTTAAGGTCTTAATCATAATGAGCACTATTTTATGAGTTCTCTATGATGACTAAAATTCATAAAACCACGAGAATTGGCAATGTGAAATTGTCCCAAGTTCCCTGAGGTGATCCTACTTGCTATGGAGACCTAACAGTTTCTTTCATAGTTTAGATACAAAGGAAAATAAGCACCATGAAGGATCCCGAGAGTGGCATTTCTTTCTATTTGTATCATGTTTATAGGGCAAAATAATGGTTTTTATGAAATGAAATTCAGAATAATGAACGTGTTATAAAAGGTTATTGCCATATGGATACCAACTGAAACAGGATTAAATATTAGCATAGAATACTAAATTCCTTTCATTCTGTTTTTAAATTGTGCTTTCTCTAGCTGCAGCTCGGTGTTTTTGCTTTGTGTGACATTATTTATTCTTGTGCATTCTTTATTAAGTGAAAGGCTCTAGAGGGACAGGTTTGAAATACATTGTTTAAATATTATCCTAGATGTTTTTATTCCATTTTTTTCAGAATATACTTGGAAATAGAGATGAATATTTGGTGACTGACAGTAATGGAAATCACTCATAATTAGTAATGAATACAATTATCTGTTTTAATTGTTTTGTTCCATGTGGTATGTGTGTTGGGGACCTGCAGTGATTGAGCTCTAACTCTAGCCTTCTTTCTTTTTTTTTTTCTAAACACTTTGTTTATATTCCAAATGCTTTCCCCTTTCCGGGTCCCCCCCCCATATGTGCCATAAGCCCTCTTCTCTCCACCCATTCTCCAATCACCTCCCTCCTTTTTCTCAGTCCTGCTAGCCCCCCTATAATGCTGGATCAAGCCTTTCCAGAATCAGGGCCCTCTCCTTACTTCTTCATGGGAGTCATTTGATATGCTAATTATGTCTTGGGTATTCAGAGCTTCTGGGCTAATTAATATCCACTTATCAGTGATTGCATTCTATGTGTATTCTTTTGTGATTGGGTTAGCTCACATAGAATGATATTTTCCAGTTCCAACCATTTGCCTAAAAATTTTATGAATTCATTGTTTTTAATTGCTGAATAGTATTTCATTGTGTAAATATAACACATTTTCTGCATCCATTCCTCCACTGAGGGACATCTGGGTTCTTTGCAGCTTCTGGGTATTATAAATAAGGCTGCTATGAACATAATGGAGCATGTGTCTTTATTGCATGCCCGGGAATCCTCTGGGTATATGCCCAGGAGAGGTACAGCAGGATCCTCAGGAAGTGTCATGTCCAGTTTTCTGAGGAAACGCCAGACTGATTTCCATAGTGGTTGTACCTTCTTGCAATCCCACCAGCAGTGGGAGTGTTCCTTTTTCTCCACATCCTCCCCAATGCCTGCTGTCTCTTAAGTTTTTAACCTTAGCCATTCTGACTGGTGTGAAGTGAAATCTCAGGGTTGTTTTGATTTGCATTTCCCTAATTACTAATGATGTTGAGCATTTCTTAAGGTGCTTCTCAGCCATCTGAATTTCTTCAGGTGAAAGTTCTTTGTTTGGATCTGTACCCCATTTTTAATAGGATTATTTGGTTCCCTGGGGTCTAACTTGTTGAGTTCTTTGTATATACTGGATATTAGCCCTCTATCTGATGTAGGGTTGGTGAAGATCTTTTCCCAATTTGTTGGGTGACATTTTGTCCTTTTGACAGTGTCTTTTGCCTTACAAAAACTTTGTAATTCTACCCCTGCATGGTGTATGACTGTGGACCCCAGAGCTCTGGAATAAAAATCTTCTTGCTATTGCATCCAGACAATTTCTTGCGAGTGATTTGGGTGTCACCTTCCGAGGCATGGGGCGCTGAGGTGTCTTCGGTTTTTCTGGGTCTTACACTACAAGATCCTAGTTCATCTGCGAGTGGGTGATGGGAAATGGTATTGGAGCAGGGGTAGAGAAGACATTCTCCAAGTATTATTTTAATGAAACTGCTCTCTTAGATGATCTTAGCTTGTGTGCATACCCTTATTCAAGATGATGTTGTATGCATATTCTTTATTTGGGGTGGACAAGGGCTGTATAAAACATTGGAGAGTGAGAAGGAGTTCTTAGATCAATTAAAATATCATTGGCTGTGAATGCCTCAATTGTATGGAGAGGCATTCCAGGAATCCCAAGTACTTATTATTGAAGTACAAGTTGAACCTGCAGCTCTGCCATGGACTACTTGACCTTCCTAAGGTTGTGGATGGATGTCGGCCACCACAGATGAGATCAGAGAAGGTGAAACCATGATGCTAAAGGGAATCTTCCTTTTTGCATTTAGTTCATAGTAGCTTTCTGGACATGTAGACTGTGATCTTAATTATCAGGGTTTTCCCACAATTCCCTGTTAAATCATTTTAGTATTACATTATTTAAACACACTGGCAGTCACTTCAAAGGAAACTTTTGATTGCCTCACAAGAACCCTGAAGAATGGGGGTAAAGTATTTGCCAATGACATATTTCACAGAAACTAAGTGCCTTGAGAATACAGAAGAAGAAGAAGAAGAAGAAGAAGAAGAAGAAGAAGAAGAAGAAGAAGAAGAAGAAGAAGAAGAAGAAGAAGAAGAAGAAGAAGAAAGAGAGAGAGAGAGAGAGAAAGAAAGAAAGAAAGAAAGAAAGAAAGAAAGAAAGAAAGAAAGAAAGAAAGAAAGAAAGAAAGACAGAGAAAGACAGAAAGAAATATTAAGATTGAGAGAAAGTGAAAGAAAATTATGAAGTGGGCTATACAGATAGTTTTCAGAAGAAAGATAAAAGATTAAAATAATATGTTTTGTCTTTTTTAATTAGTTTAATTTTTTTTACAATCCTGTCATTACCCCTCCCAGTCCACTCTCCCACAGTTCCTCATCATATTCCTCCTCCCCCTCCCCACCCCCTGTCTCCAAGGGAAACCCCACCCCACTGCCAAGCCTCCCCATTTCTTGGGGCCTCCACTCTTTTGATTAAGTATGTCTCCTCTCACTGCAGCCAGACCAGGTAGACCTCTGCTGTATATGTGTTGGAAGAGGGGGCTTGAATCAGCTTGGGTATGCTGCCTGGTTGCTGGCTCAGTGTCTGAGAGATCCCAGGGATTCTGGTTAGTTGAGACTGCTGGTCTTCCTATGGGGGTTGCCCTCCTCCTCAGCTTCTTCCAGCTTTTTCCTAATTCAACCACAGGGGCAGCTGATTTCAGTTCAATGGTTGGGTGTGAATATTGGCATCTATCTCAGTCAGCTGCTTGTTGGGACTCTTGGAGGACAGCCACGATGAGCTCCTGTCTGCAAGCACACTATATCATCAGTAATAGTGTCAGGCCTTGGAACCTACCCTTGAGCTAGATCCCAACTTGGGCCTGTCACAGGAACTCCTTTTTCTCAGTCTCTTCTCCATTTTAGTCCTTGCAGTTCTTTTAGACAGAACTATTATGGGTCAGAGTTTGTGACTGTGGGATAGCAATTCCATACCTCCACTTGATATCATGCAGTTCTGCTAGAGGTGGGCTCTATAAGTTCTCTCTCCTCAGTGTAGAACATTTTATCTAAGGTGCCTCCCTAAGAGTCCTGACAGTCTCATTGTCTAGTATCCTTATCTAGGAGGGAAGTGCAAATTAAAACTGCTTTGAGATTTCATCTTAACTAATTCAGGATGGCTAAGATTAAGAAAACAAGACAACACAACTAGCATGGATGTAGGGGAATGAAAAACTCTTATTGTTGTTGGAGAGCAAATTGGTACAGACACTATGGAAATCACTGCAAATATCCCTAAAGCTATTGTCCGCCATCTGACCCAGATATGCTAATACTGAGCTTGTACCCAAAGGACTCTATTTCCTACTAAATGCCATCATAAAAGAGGGAGCAGAAAGATCATGACAGAGGTTGTAGACTTCTATTCTTGATGTAACTCATGACCACACATCATATGACCGCACTTGTGGTTTCTGCACAAGATCTGAAAAACTTAAGTCAATTAACCTTCTAGTATTGAGTAGGGAGTGGCTCAACAACCCCCAACCCTGACTAAAGAGTATTTAACAATAGATGTCTTCTGGGATATCAATAGTCAGTTTCTATAAGTGTTTGTTCCCTCGTAAGGCCACACACCAATGGCCTTGTACCAGTGGATATACGGAAAGCACAAATAGAACTTGGTACTTGTTTTTAATTTAAAATGCTGTATACTGTGATAATTAAGAAATTAGGAGTAGAAGTAAATACAGAAGGACCAATATGTAAGAATTGAAGGTGAAAATAATTAGAATGTAATGTATGAAATTCTCAAGGTAAAAAAAAATATTACTATATTTTTAAATGATCCAGTCTAATGCCGAAAGGTTATATAATGAAATAAAGGTTATTACTCGAACAAGGTCACATGTATGAGTAAATTCACAAGAGAGAAATACACTTAACACCTCTAATGTGGTTTCCTCTTCAAGTGTGTGTATGTATGCATGTGGTAAATACACACTGTGTAGAGATGCACATGCAGCATGCACAGAGATCAGATTAGGGTGATGCACTTCATTTTCCATCACTTTTTACATTATTCCTTTGAGGCAGTATGTTTTGGGTTACAAGCTTTTTGCATTTTGCATTTTCTTTAACTGTTAAGTCCATGGTTCCTATGGTATCTTCAGCATCTGAGATTCTTCCTATCTCTTGTATTCTGTTGTTGGTATTTGCATCTATGTCCCCTGATTTCTTCCCAAGGTTTTCTATCTCCAAAGTTGTCTCCCTTTGAGTTTTCTTAGTTGTTTCTACTTCTGATTTTAGATCTTGGATGGTTTTGCTTAGCTCCTTCACTTGCTTGTTTGTGTTTTCCTGTAATTCTTTAAGAGATTTTTGTGTTTCCTCTTTCATGACCTCAGCCTGTTGACCAAAGTTCTCCTGTATTTCTTTAAGTGATTTTTGCGTTTCCTCCTTATTGGCTTTTGTATTCTCCTGAATTTCTTTCAATGATTTTTGTGCTTCCCTTGTAAGGGCTTCTAACTTTTGATGCATTTTCTCCTGAATTTCTTTAAGTATGTCCTTCATGTGTTCCTGTACCAGCATCATGACCAGTGATTTTAAATCCAAATCTTGTTTTTCTGGTGTGTTGGGGTATCCAGGACATGCTGTTAAAGAAGTATTGGGTTCAGATGCTGCCATATTGCCTTGATTTCTGTTAGTGATGTTCCTGCATTTGCCTTTTGCCATCTAGTTCTCACTGGTGTTAGTTGGTCTTGTTGTCAATGCTGGACTCACCAGTGCAAGCTGCCTCTTCCTAGCTGGCCTCTGGTGCACAGCTGACCTTCTGCACTGCCTGGAGACAGGGTGTTGTGGCCCAGGCTGTTCTGATCCCAAGCAGACACCTGAAGGCTCCTGTTCTAGGCCTGCTGGACTCACCAGAGCACACTGACTCCTCCCAGCCAGCCTCCCGGGTGCCCCTCTGGCCCCTTGCCCAACACAGGCTTTCTGATCATAGAATTTGAGCTTTTACTTTCTTCTCTATGAGAAATCTCCTTATTTGTTCTCACTTCTGTCAAAGTATTATTACTCAATGGCATTCTTTGCTATTAATTAAAGTCTCTGATCTGCTGGCCTAAGGTAGTGATGATAATGGGTAATGTTTAATTTTTGTTTATTATAAATTTTTGGTAAATTTTGTGGGGAAACTTTATCTTTCATAAATCAAATATATCTCCACTTATCCCAGTGACTTCTTATATGTGTCTGTGAACAGTGTCAAGTAACTACTAACAGCTACATAACTATTGATATGCATTTTTAATTGAGCTCTCTTAATTAGTGTTTATGTTGCTGTGATAAAGCACCATGACCAAAAAAAAGTAAGTGAGAAGGGTTTATTTGGCTTGTACTTCCATATCACTGCTCATCATGAAAGAAATTGAGGACAAGAGTTCCAACAAGGTGAGAAATAGAGCCAGAAGCTGGAGTAGAAGCTGTGGAGGAGTACTGTTTCCTATATTGCTCATCATGGCTTACTTGGCCTAGGTTTTTATAGAGTCCAGGGCCACCAGCTGTATTGACAGCATTTCTCACAATTATCTAGGCCCTCTCTCATTAATCACTAATTAAGAAAATATCCTATGATCTTGCTTATAACCAGATATTACATAGTGGATTTTTTTTTTAATTCAGGTGCCCTCCTCTTAGATACCTTTACTTTGTGTCAAGTTGACATAAAAATATTCAGTATGCAAATAAATAATTTATTGATAAGACACTAACAGCATGATCATTGCTATTATAATATGGGAGAAAATATGGAAAGAACTATTCTAATATGGGAGAAAACTCATTTATCTGAATTCCATTTGCTTGAATTTTATATTCATATGGTGAGTGTAGATTTATGCCATTTATACAACATAAGTTTTGTTTATGAGGACAACATTCAATAATTCTCAGTGTTGGAGGCTGTGTATACATATTCTCTTAGTTTCCCATTTTATGGCCTTAGCTAAATGTTGCAATCTGGACATGGTATTGTAATGCTTATTATAAGAATCTCCGGTCTCCAGTATGAGTAAATACTGTAAACATTGCTCCCCATTTACTTTCTGACTTGTCAATAAAATCTGATCATCCAATGGCTGTGCAGAAGAGAGTAGAGGACTTGGCTTCTACCAGACAAGAAAAGGAGAGAGGGGGAGGGGACAGGGAGAGGGGGAGGGAGAGGGAGAGGAGAGAGATGATTTAACCATAAGTAGGGTGATGGCAGGTATCATGGTAAAACCTCTGAAGCCAAGAGAGGAAGGGAAGCATCTCAGAGATTTTGGCTGAAAGTTAGCCAGATTATCTCAGAGGATTAGAATAGGTCAATGACTGTCAAGATCTTGTGTGATAAAGCTTGATTATATAAATCTAGTAATTTCTCTCTCATTCATGTGGGAGCTAGACTGTGATAGAGAAATATTGCCACTTTTAAAAATATATTCACAACTAATTATCACCTGTAAGAAATGAGGATTTTCCTTTCCCACATTCCTCAAGGCACACCATGTCTTATGTTAATGAGTAGAAAGGTGGGATCATTGGCACTCATTTCTTGGACTGTACTGGGTGACTCTGACTTTATCAGAGCAGAGCTCTGTGATTCCACACAGAGAAAACTTAAGATTCACTATGAATTGTGAAATTATGTGATCTGCTTTTTTCTCCAGAGAAGTCCTCATTCAATAGGACAATATCTGTACTATAGGGCAGCTTCATTCTAGGTTTTCTAACTTGATTTTACAGCAAGTTGTTGTCTCCTAAATCTGTGCCTTGAAGCCAGTCACTGAAAATAATTAGAAGTGCTTCTCTGCCTAACCACCCCACACCACTGAAACCACTAGTCAATCCTTTCTTTATCTAGAGCTAATCCTACATAGACTTAAGAAAGATCCAAATATTGACTTGAATAGAATCTCGGGACTAAAGGTTTTCCTCTTTGTTTATTGGGAATGCTTACTCTTATTTAGAATACTACCCTAAAGATAAGAAATTGTCATATTCACTGGATGACAAAGAACACTCTAGTTATAAATACTAAATGTATAGACAAATAGATGCTGTGTTTTAGTAGCTATAACTGTATGAGTTTAGGAGAAAGTTATTCTATATTCACTTTTTAATAAGTGACTTTAAAATAATAAGAAAAAGTAAAATTAAAAGTATGTTAATGCCTATAAATAGGGAAGAAAATACTGTAATAGACTTGTACTGTTTTATTTCTTCAGATAAAATTTTCTTGTTCCATCATTTATTCTGCCATTCCCTGTGGCTACAATATCAAATTTTTGAAGTTATTTATCTGTCAACTAATCTTCCCTTTCAAAGGGCCCTAAATTCTCATATTCTGTAATAATAAGATTGGGCTAACTTTCCATTAATTCTTAACATTGGATGAAAAGAAGATGTCCTTGGGGCCCAGATATAATCCTTTGTATCCTAATATGTAGTATAATCAAAGTTATCTTTGTTATCAGTTTTCTTCTGATAAGTGGGTTAATCAACATAATCAGTAAAATAAATTTCTTCTTTCCCTATCAGTTCAGCACTTGCAATTTTCAATGACATTTTGCAGTATTTTTGTCCTACTAAAATCCTATTTTTATAGGATTATAAAAATCCTATAATTTTTATAAAAATTATATACATTTTTTATAAAAATGCTTATTTTTATAAGCATTCCAAAAGTTGTGACCCATTGAAGTAAAAACTTTTGTATGTAAAACTCTCTTAGTCTATTCCTGCACAAACATCATGGCCAAGAAACAAGTTGGGGAGGAAAGGGCTTATTGAGCTTACACTTCCACGTTGCAGTTCATCACTAAAGGAAGTCAGAACTGGAACTCAAGCAGGTCAGGAAGCAGGAGCTGATGCACAGGCCATGGAGGGATGTTTCTTACTGGCTTGCTCAGCCTGCTCTCTTATAGAACCCAAGAACACCAGCCCAAAGGTGGAACCACCCACAAGGGGCCCTCCCCATTTGATCACTAATTGAGAAAATGCCCCACAGCTGGATCTCATGGAGGCACTTCCCCAACTGAAGCTCCTTTCTCTATGATAACTCCAGCCTGTGTCAAGTTGACACACGAAACTAGCCAGTACAAACTCCTATAGAGAGCTAATGATTGTGCAATTGTCAGGTAAGCCTTGATGAGAAAAGAAAAATCTTTGTATAGTTCCTCCCTCTACCAAACAGCTACTCATGGGGTCCACTACACCTGAAGAGACCTATTACACCTCTGAGGTAAGGAACAATGACAGACAAGGATATTTTCAGTCATTTCATTTTTTTTCTCACAACTGATGATTGGGATTGTCTTCTTTGTCTCTGCATCTCTTCTGTGTTTCTTTCCCTCTCTACCTCCCTCATCCTTTATTTAGCTAGCATGTCATGATCTACATAGACAATATTTCATCTAGCCAATTTTTTTCTAAACTTCCAATATTTAGATACCATTTTGGGTCAAATAATATCTGCCATTTAGTTAAATTACAAAATTTGAGGTGCTATTATTGCCTCTAAAGTAATACATTACTTTGACTAAAACTATTGTAGACAAAGCAAAAATTCTAGTTTTGAATTACAGTTATAGGTGATAATACACCTTAGGCTAATGCTCATTGAGAATATCCTGGGTTTGAATTTTTATTTAATCCATGAGTTACTGGAAATTGACATGGTTTATGTTTTGAACTGCATGTGGTTTCCTGCGTTCTATCTTCCCCTCTCTTGAAAAATCTTCCCCATAACTTTTTACCAGTTAGTGTTGTAGTTTTCTTTTAAAATTCTGAAAATATTTGCTTTTGAAAACTTCAGTAAGTGTAGAGTACTCTATGCTTTGTTATGGTGATAGTGTGAGGGCTAATTTTAGCATCAAATTGTATGTATCAAGGAAGCCCTGTATGACAGGGGAGCCATAACTTTAGATAACTGCCTGAGAATGTTTCATGGGGGAAAATTCACTTTCCATGTGGGCAGAAACTGAACATCTGGGCAGAAACTGAACCTCTGGGCAACAATTGAATCTATCTGTCTATCTATCTATCTATCTATCTATCTATCTATCTATCTATCTATCTATCTACCTATCTATCTATCTATCATTTGATTGTCCCAAATGAAACAAAAGTCAGAGGAAATGTGATTTTGTTTTCTCTTTTCTGCAGCTTGGATCCTTTTCCCACATACTTGTAGGCATTATGATTCTGGCCCTGCTTCTTCACTGTTTATAGTCAGAACTTTTCAACTGCATCCTCCCAAATTCTCAGGCCTTTGCCCACCAGCAACTTTTTTATTTCTTTTTCCTACTTTTGACAGATTGACAAACAGCAATTCTTCTGCTTCTCCAAGTCTCAGATGACCAATTGTGGGACGTCTTGGACTTTATAACTGCATGGATCAATTTCTAAAATGCTTTATCCATCCATCTATGCATCTATCCACCCATACATCTGTCCATTCATCAATCAATTAATTCATCTATTAGCCTTCCCTAGTAAGCCCCTTTTCTCTGGAAAGCCTTAATACAAATTACATCACAGGTGTTTACACATTTCACAATCCATCTAATTGTATCATTCGGTAAAGTTTTTACATCATAAAAACTGGGTTATGAGCATCTCTTTTTAGTATCTTTATTTCCTCCCTATTTTATGTATTTATAATGTTTCCATTAATTTTGGTTTCATATTTTCTATTTTATGTATTTATAATTTTCCACTAAATCTTTATTTTACTTTTTCCCATTTATTGAAAGTAGATTATTTTCTAATACTATGTATCCTGATCATAGTTTCTCCCTCTTTAGTCCTTTCAGCTCCTCCCCACCTACCTTTCCTATTTGGATCCACTCCTATTTTTGTCCCTTATTAGTAAAGAACAGGCTGCTAAGAGACAGTTATCACACATGGCAAAATAAAATAAGTAATATGAAGCAAATCTGTCAATCAAGTTGAACAGGACCAAACAATAGGTAGAAAACAGTTCCAAGAGCAAACACAAGAGTCAGAGACTTTTTGTTCTCACAGTCAAGAGTCCCATTAAAACATTAAGCTAATATCTCATCTATCTATCCATCCATTCATCCATCCATCCATCCATCCATCCATCCATCCATCCATCCATCCATGCATCTGTCTGTCTTTCTGTCCATCCATCCATCTATGTATCTTTCCATCCATCCATCCATCCATCCATCCATCCATCCATCCATCCATCTATCTATCTATCTATCTATCTATCTATCTATCTATCTACCTACCTACCTACATATGTAGAGAAAGAGAGAGATAAGAGACAGATAGGGAAGGAGAGAGAGAGAGAGAGAGGCGAGGAGGGAGGGAGGGAAGGAGGACTGGTACAGACTCATTTAGGCCCTATTCTTGCTGCTTCAGTCTCTGTAAGCTCATGTGCATATTGTTTAGTTATACAGAGGGACTTGTTCTCCTCATGTTCCCCATTCCCACTGGCTTTTATAGTCTTTCCACTCCTACTTTCTCGGGATTCCCTACATTCAGAGGGGATGGATTTGATGGAATCCTTCCACTTAGACTAGAGATACAGATATATAATGTGGATCTGTATCTGTTCCCATCTGCTGCCAAAGGAAGTCTTTCTGATGATGAATGAAGGTACTGCTTTATGATCTTAATGTAGCAGATTATCATTAGAATTCATTTTGCTAATTATTCAATAAAGGTCCACGAGGTTGAAAGAAGAAAGTATATTGTTTTTTATGTATGATATGATAGTCTACCTAAGTGACGCAAAAATCTCCATTAGAGAACTCCTACAGTGTCTGGAGCATTTTAGGATTAACATTTGCTTTGACCAATGGATCCATTTCTTTTATTGCATCTTCAGTGCCTGAGATTCTGTCTTTAGTCTCTTGTATTCTCTTGGCAAAGCTTGCCTCTGTACTTCCTGATTGAACGCCTAGATTTCTAGAGTTCCTCATTCTGTGTTTTCCTTTTTTGTTTTTGTTTTTTCTAAGACAGGGTTTCTCTGCGTAGCCCTGCCTGTCCTGGAACTCACTCTATAGACCAGGCTGGCCTTGAACTCAGAAATCTGCCTGCCTCTGCCTCCCAAGTACTGGGATTAAAGGCATGCGCCACCACTGCCCGGCTTGCTGTGTTTTCTTTATTGATTCTATTTTCGTTTTTAGATTTTAAACATTTCCTTCAACTCTTTTTTAAATTTATTTCTTCAATGCATTCATTCATTTCATCCAATTTGTTTTTCTGGGTTTCGTTAAGAGATTTATTCATTTCCTCTTTAAGGACATCTCTCATGTTGTATAGTTGGTTTTAAAGTCTTTTTCTTATACTTCCACTATGTTGGAATATTCAGGACTGTGCTGACAGGGACAGTTGGGCTCTAGTGGAGACATAGTCTCCTGACTGTTACTGAATATGATCTTAATAAGAAATGTAGGTATCTGACTTTGGAGTGATTACAGGTTTAGATGCTGATTTCTGGTTTTGCTTTTGCTGGGTGGGTGTTTTCTTCCTTGCTTTCTGATTATTCTCTAGGTTTTCAGAATGTGATGGCTGTGTGTACCTGGTCTGCTTAACTGATATATTCACAGAGAATTCCAGCTGGTGTTAGAATGTGGAATGTAGGGATATGATGAAAGATGGAAGGTTGGAGGAGAAGGTCTTTGTGATCTCTTGAGGATGGGGTCAGAAAGGAAAAGGAGACCATAGCACCTTTCCTATTACAGAACTGGGGATAAGACTGCGGGTGGGGAGAGTTAGATTTTAGGAGGCTCAGATAATGGGGTAGATTTCAGGAAGGAAGTTTTGGGGTGATCTTTGTGCCCCATTAGTGATGCGATCAGAGAGGAAAGGGAGACTACAGCAAGTTTCCTGCTACAGAGCTAAGGATTACTTGGGATGGGGTGGAGCTGAATGGTAGGGATGTTTGACCTCAGGAGCAGTCCAGAGGTTTGAGTCACCTGCAGTTACCCTGGGAGGAGCTGCCTTTGTCTTAGCAGAAGGTGCCTGCAGGGGGTTGGGACCTGGAGCAAAACTAGGGGGGAGGTTAGAAGGGGAAGATGTGTGGGATTCACAGGAGTTGTAAGAGGGATGGACAGAAGTTAGCAAGGGTGTTCTGCTGCAAAGATGAGGATGAGGCTGGGAGATGGGATCTGTGGGAGCAGCAGGAGAAGCAAAGCTCCTTTAAGTTTTACTGACCTTAAATTTTGAACTATTTAATGATATGTGCCATGTGTACTTCAGACTACCTCTCATACTACACAGTTGTTAAATTAAACAGATACATTTCTAAATTCTGTAGATTTAATTTCCCATCTTTAGTACCGAGGCATTACTGACAGAAAAGAGACATATTCAAATTTCTCATGCCATCAAGAATTGATATTTAGCACGAGAATGATGGTGTGACCATCTTTCTTTCATAGTCTACTCAAATAGCAGTTACATTGCCTTCTAAGTATGCCATGAGAGAGAATATTGATGGTGGAGCTCCCCCAGTATCCTTTCTCAGCGCTCCTCTATCCTTCGGAAGTAGCATGACTTCCTCAGCTCATAGCCTACAATGTGAACTCTAAAAGAAGCGGCATTCCAAGAGAGGATAGTTTTCATTTTTCTTTCACAATCTCTTTCTGCCAACAGGTTTAGTGCACTCAAGTGACTCTCCCCCACAGCGTTGCCCGAGCTTTCCAGCTCGTCCTACTGTATGTCTCCCCCCTTTTGTACCTCTTGAATGCTCTACTACTTGCCTAATAATACTTGAGCCACTACCAATGTCATTCAGGCTCATTTCATCAATTTGAGTTTAATTCACTCTCCTCCAGATTTTGGTTACCTTATTGATTTTTACAATGAATTTAGTGTATTATAAATGTTCTAAACTTCTAAGTTGTTCACACTTTATTATTTTATTATTTTTTTATTTTATCTTAAGTGCTTTATTATCAAGCCATGTAAAGAAGTGGCATTCCTAGAGACAAAATTTGCAAAGAAAGTAGTAACAGATAGTATTACCAAACAAAATATACAGAGGCACCAATTTTGGTGGCTAGATGGGTTACATTCACTCACACTTAGCATTTACTTGTGATTTGATATGTTATGACTTAAATTTAAGCCACCATAAACACATCAATTTTAATCTCATTGAAACACAATGAGGAGCTGGGCATGAAAACATTTAGACTACACAAATATGACAAATTTCTCTTCAAATAGCTCAGAACACTTACATCTACACCAACATCATTTTACAGGCCATGATCCAACAGTCCTCAGAATTAAAGTTTTTATTGAATTATTTCTATCTTAAATATATGGTAAAATGGTATTATGATGTTTTTATTTCCATTCAGTTTGTTAATGATTTTGTAATTCTTCATATTTTGTTAATTCCTTGTGTTTCCAGTGTGTGAGGTGAATAAAAATGTACTTGGTCATTATTGTAATTTGTTTTTATTTCCTCATATTTCATTTTGAACTCCTAAAATATTATACTACTATATTTATACAAAAAATATGCATGCATTTTAATTTTTCTTTGACCAGAATATAGTTTATTAAAATATATTCAGGAAGACTGAAATTATTTGAACTTATTCTCATCAAGAAAACGGAACACTGAACATTGCTTTGTTTTGTTTTGGTTTGGTTTTTTTAGTGTTTTATCTGTTTTGTTTTGTTTGTATCTGCCCTACTAAGATAGCTTCAGGGGTAATTCCTGTTAGGGATCAATAATTGCTCACTTAATCTTTGTAAATAAAGTTCTTAGCTCTTAAGAAGTACCATTTTCCTTGGTTTGAATTAAAGTTTTTGAATAAAAGGTATAGAGGACAAGGATTTTCAATGTTTCTCATCTACTGAAATCATATTTTAAATGGAATACAAATAGATTTATGTTGCTTTGGATTCCTATACCATTACTTATAGACTAGAACCCTCTCTTGAAAAGCACAAACATTGAGCCTCACAGCCAGCCTAATGATTGTGTAAATATACAAGCCCTTGTGATATACCTATCACAATAAAAGAAACAGGAGTGCAAAATGCTTCCAAAGTTCCTTGTGTCACTTTGCTCCTGTTCTTGTATTATGATAAATATAATATAAAATGTAACCTGTTTTTTTTAAAACCAGGAATTATATATAATTACTATAGGTCAAACTCTATAAATGCAAGTATAAAGTTTAATCTCTAAAACCATTTGATGTTTTATTTCAGGATGCTTTTAAGAAATTTGGTTGTACAATGATTATTAAATGCTTTGTTTTGTTATTTGGTTTAATATTTCTGAAGAATAAAAACAAATTGTACTGCGTTTTCAAGGCGGAGTCGGGTTTCATATATCCCAGGCTGGACTTGCTCATAGTTTAACTAATGACCTCAAATACCTGAGCTTCCTGCCTCCACCTCCCAAGTGCTGGGATTATTAGACACGTGTCACCATTTCCAGGTAACAAAATTTAATGTAGTGAACTCAGTGAACATTTTGTTTTGTAAGAGATAGACAGTGATTCCCTGGAAAGCACGTTTTGTAATTCAGACCCTCACATCATCCTAAGTGACTGTAGAAGATACAGCAAGCTCAGTGAACCTAGGAGCTCATGAAGGTAATTTGACCCACTTCTCTTTGTGTGTGACTTTAACTTTCAAAAAGTAATTTTTCATACATTTATTTGTTAAGTTGATTTTCATTTTAGCATATAATCCCTCTTAAATGTAACTGAAAATGAATAAGCTCTATTGGGTGATACATGATTTGTCCTAAAAGCCATCAATTAGATTTATAGAATTTTGAGCAGACATATTTCTGAATTTTCAAATCACAGGATTATAGATGATGGTTGATTTTAAGCAGTTTAATAAGTAGAGTAGCTTTCAGTAAAGAAAGCATGAAATTATTGAACTAAATTCTATGTTAGTTTCTCTAGCTAATTTATGTAGTTTACTTACAGAAACATTTGAAACACAGTTAATGCACAAACTTAATTTGAAGTACAGAAATACTTTCATAGTTTCACAAATATATATATGTATTACAAAATACATATATGTATGTAATACAAAATATATATATATGTAATACAAAATATATATATGTATATATGTATTACAAATATATATATGTATTTGGTTGTTTTTTGTCATTGTTTTAATTGTTTTAGGGAAGAATATATATATATTATATATATATAATACTTGATCTATAAAGCCTATCACTTAAAAAATGCACTGAATATTTGTTTAGTTCCCTGATGAGGCCACAAGGTTATTTGGTTAAAATTCCCTTGAATTTGTGCTCAATTTGATGATTACATAATTCTACGCTGGTGTGCATCTAGCAGGATGCTACAAGATTGGAGAAGCTATTAGATTTGGCAGGACACAGTCATCATAGATGATTTCAGTTGATTCAGTGTGTTTTCTCACTCTCATCTGCAGGAAAACTGATGGTCATGTGTGCCAGGTCACCTTTAATCCTGGCAATCAGGGTCAGAAGCAGGTGTCTTTCTGTCAGTTTGATGCTAGCCTGATTTACAAGGAGAGCTTCAGGCCAGTCAGCATTTTATAGGGAGATCTTGTATCAAAATGCCTGCTTAGCTGCCAAAAAAAAAAAAAAACAAAAACAAAAAAACAAAAACAAAAACAAAAAACAAGAAAAACCTGATAGCCACCTGAGAGTCAACGTATCTTTCTTTATACTTTCCATATTATACTTTGCCCATCTATGTCTTCTTGGTTCTTACTATTAACATTTACAAGGGGAACACTTTTCTTTTTATGAACCTATCATATTAGAACTGGAGTAGAGTATTTGCATAAAGTACACAAATCCCTCAATTCGTTCTCTTGGGGATGGTGGAGCGTGCTTGTAATATAATGTATGTATAAGGCCTTCGAACACACATATAACATATATTCGATCTTTTACATTTTTATTTTATGATTGTGAGAGCCTTTCCTGCATGCATGTATGTATATCACATGAGTGTCTGGGGCTCACAGAGGTCATAGGAGAGTACCATGTCCCCTGGAACTGGATCTGTGGATGGTTGTAAGCTATAGTGCAGTGCTAGGAAACAAAGTGGGGTCTGAAGGAGCAGCCAGTGCTCTTAATCACCGATCCACCTCTCTAGCCCAAGGTATCATGTTACAGCAAATATTATGATATTATTAGTTTTATTGCATTTTATTATTTTCTTATTGCTTTATTTACTTTTGTTTATAGAAACAAGAATCACCACCTGTCATCTTAGGATGATCTACGACTATCTCTGCTTACTGTCAGTATTACAAGCCATCAAGGCAGACAACTGAGTTCGTGGTGACGGAATCAGCAGTATGCATTTGTCACCTACAACCCCTTAATTAATCAACATTCCAGACAATATGATTCATTGCTTCAAAAAATAATTCATATTTCTCTCTGGGCTTAAATATCAACTTGGAGTCTTTTGGCTAGGTGGTTGCTAGTATGGATGCTTAGGAAAGTAAAATGAAGATGAATAGATTAAAGTTATTTTCACTCATCTAAGCAATCATTTCCTGTTCTCTTCACACACCTCACTTCCAGATAAAATATTCCATAACTCATAGAAATAGGATATTTGGCAAGACTTATTTTTCTCATACTTCAAATTTTACTTTTCTCCAATGCTAACTTCTTTTATTTCATTATATTCAGAAAGATAACAAGGACTATATGACCATAATAGAAGTGGTTTTCACGCACCAGGGCAGAGTTTAGAATTGTACTGTAGCATTGTTACAAGTACATAAAAAAAAAATCTCAACTGGCATTTGCCTTTGAGAAATCCATAATAACCTGACTTCACTTCCAGTACCCAATGGTTTTATTTTTGATAATTATGTATTATTTTTGATGCACAAAAGTCTTAAGTTATAACATTCTTTCCTCATTCTGTACTGTAATATCAATGAGAATTTGGCAAATGGAAGTATGATAAGGAAATGCGCTATTGTTAAGAGCACAATATGAGTAGCTATTATGACTATTTTGTGCAATTGGATTGGAGAATATAATCCTTTTCATCATGAACATGGAGAGCTTTAATTTTTATCTTAAGTTCCACATAGCGAGAAAAATAAGACGTTTTCCCAGAGTATATATTTTTTAAAACAGATGAAAAAATCTTTTAAGCAATAGAAAAGTTAAAAGCCTAAATCTTTACAACTAGTGGATAAAAGAAAGCCTCATAAAATTATTTCTTTAGCTTATAAGGGGATTGTAAATAAATTAGAATCAAACCAATATTTAAATGATGAAATACATTAAGTATAATTGTTAAATAGAAATATTATTCCAACTCAAATGTATAGACTCTTACATATAATTGATAGAACTTCTAGTTCTATCCTTTTGACCATGTCAACTGAATAAACAATGGAAATAAGATGTGGGCGTTTATCAGTGGTGGGTTGCTTTTCCTAGAAGACACAATGCCCAAATTCCATTCCTAGCTTCTCAGGAAAACAAGAAACAAAGAACCACATTAGAAATGGAAATGGGAACAAAAAAACCTTGTTAAATGGTCAATTTGGATTAAGAAATCAAAGAGCAGAGTGCAGTTACTTACTGCAAAAAAAAATAATAATAAAAAATAATAAAGATCTCTCGGCTTTATGGTCTTCACAGTAAAGTCCTTAAGTAAAACACCAGCAACTGATTGTTGCTTTACCTAAGTTCTTTACATGTATAAAAGATCCCAAATTTTTCAGCTTGGCGGCCTGTTTATATCTCACATGCTATAATAAACAGTCTGTTGCTATTGCAGTAAAATTGATTTGGATAAGGTGAATTCTGAAGAGGAATTCTAGGGAGGAGACCAGGAAATAGGAATGTCTGGTACTGGAGTCTAACTGCCAAGGATTGCTTAATTTACAATAAGTGTCCCTTGACTTGAGGCAGTATGAAAATTTATAATTTAAATATGACATTAAAAATAGCAAATTATGAGCACTGATTTCACTTTAAAGATGTCATATTTGGAATATCATGGAATTCCACTAGTTTGGAATAACATGGTATAATTGCTTGTTTTCCTAAACTTATGTAACTCAAATTGTATTTACAATTAAGATATTTTCAAAATAAAAGCACTATTAACAAAAATATACAAATCATGAAATTTAACTTTTTCGTCTTAAAAACTTTAAATAAACTTTCTCTATAAGTTAAGATACCTAAAACAAATTTGAAAGAGAAGAAATAGGGATCGACAATTTATAGAAGAATAAACACTAAAGAGCTTAGAGAGAGGAAGGGGAAGAAAAAATAATGTAATTGTATGACATTAACAATTTAAAACAATATCAGAAATATTCAATTGAAAATCATTTCACTAAATAATTCTTCATCTTTGTAAGGTGTCAGTATAATATATAACATTATAATAAATCCTCTATAGTCCCATGACATAACAAAATAAGTTGTGGTTTCAAGTTAATATTTTAAAGGGAGAGTTCTTTATAAAGAAATATTTGGCTATAGGGAGTTAAGTAGCAGAAAAAGGCCACACTTACAACCTTTACTGTACTCCTGTGAAATTGAGTCTGCCTCCAAGGAGACATTGCTCATGCAAGGAGATAGGCATGCAGCAGTACATGCTCACTGCTTTTTACACTTTTCCACCAACTCAAGGAACCTCCGTTTTTGAGAAAAACATCCCATGACATGTACCTGTGCACTACACATGCACAAACACATGCATATGCACATGCATATGTGCACACATACACACAAACATACTCTCACACACAGGCATACCTGTGCGCAGGCATAGCACACACACACATACACACACACACTCACATGCACAAGCATGCATACACACATACACTCACACATGCACTTGCACTAAATACAATAAAATGTAAAAAGAGCATGCGTTATGTGTAAGCAATCAATTTTATAGCATATGCATTGATGTAGGCTAAGCAGAGAGGGATATTAGCTCTAGATTAAGATAATGGAAGCAGAAAGGAGTGCACATGCTCTGCAGATGATGTGTCATTCCCATCTAGATTGGGCCTTGGAGCTTTATATTGTACAGCAAAAAAGCTACTATTAAGGGTTATTTGGGAATCTATTTTTCTTTAAAATGTCAATCATATTTTTCAAATTTATGATGGAAACAGTATCCAATGGTGCATCCAGTATTCAAGCCAAAACAAGCATTTGCTTTCAAAGAATGTTTGAACAATTAGTGTGTCAGGGCACAGTTTGGAGATGAATCCAATGATCTGAACGATACTGTTGAGTTACATTTAAAATATACAATTTTGCCATCTTTCCATCTATCATATTGTTTACTGTACCAAATCATAATACTTGCTCTCTCTGTACATGGTTCTTGGACCAAGCCTTGGGTATCAGTCCTTGTTACCTTTTAACAAAGCCAAAATGTATTCTCACTCACCTTAAAATGCTTCTTTAGAGAGTGTGTAATGATGGCAGGGGAGATGGTAAAGTGGGTTTTGCACAAGCTTGAGGACCTGAGTTCAGGACCTCACCACTGACATAAGCCAGCTGTGAAAAATACATACTTAGAGCATTAGCAACTAGGAGTCGGTCAATGTTAGATGGACCACTAGAACTCATGAACCAAACAATCTAACTCAACTTATGAGTCTAGGGTCAGTAAGAGATCCTTGTCTTTAAAAATGAAAGGAAGAGCTGGGCGGTGGTGGCGCATGCCTGTAATCCCAGCACTCTGGGAGACAGAGGCATGTGGATTTCTGAGTTTGAAGCCAGCCTGGTCTACAGGGTGAGATCCAGGATAGCCAAGGCTACACAGAGAAACCCTGTCTTGAAAAAAAAAAAAAGAAAAAGAAATCCAAAAAAACAAAAAAACAAAAAAAATGAGAGGAAGATATTCACTGTTGACTGCTAACTTCTATACAATCATACACAGATTCACAGATACAAGATCTAACACATACAAGCAAATAAATCCTCATAGATACAAGGACACATATGCACAAGCATATACATACACAGATACAAGATTACCTATACACACACACACACACACACACACAGATACAAGGTCCCATATAACCTTCACAGATATGAGGACACACATGCAGAAGCATATACATACACAGATAAAAGGTCACAAACACAAGCATACACATCCACATAGATATAAGGACACATACACACAAGCATATACATCTGCACAGATACAGGGCACGTAAACTTTTTAAATTCCAGTTACATCCAATATCCATCTAACTGTTTTACCATCCTATAAAGATGATACATAGAGTTTTGCTGTGTCTTTCCTACCTGAACTCTTTCTTCACCATTTTAAGAAGACGCTGTAGAAGTATTTTAAAAAATATCTAGTATATTCATGGGCATCTCTCTCTTTAGGTTAGGGAAGTTTTCTTCCATAATTTTGTTGCAGACATTTGCTGGCCCTTTCAGTTGTAAATCTTCACTCTCATCTATACCTATAATCCTTAGGTTTGGTCTTCTCATTGTGTCCTGGATTTCCTGGATGTTCTGGGATACAAGCTTTTTGCATTTTGCATTTTCTTTGACTGTTGAGTCAATGGTTTCTATGGTATCTTCAGCATCTGAGATTCTTTCTTCCACCTCTTGTATTCTGTTGATTACAAGATGTTGATAAACATTAATATTTGCATCTATGGCCCCTGATTTCTTCCCAAGGTTTTGTATCTCCAACGTTGTCTCCCTTTGTGATTTCTTAGTTGTTTCTACTTCTGTTCTTAGATCCAGGATGGTTTTGCTCAGTTCCTTCATTTGTTTGTTTCTGTTTTCCTTCAATTCTTTAAGAGATTTTTGTGTTTCCTCTTTCATGACTTCTGCCATTTGACTTACTTTCTCCTGCATTTTTTTTTTTTTTTTTTTTTTTTGCGTTTCTTCTTTATTGGCTTCTATTGAGCCTTATTCTCCTGAATTTCTTTAAGTGATTTTTGTGTTTCCATTATACGGGTTTCTACCTTATTCATGTATTTCTTTAAGAGATTCATTTATGTCCTTTTTGTGTTCCTCTAGCAGCATCATGACCAGTGATTTTAAATCCAAATCTTGTTTCTCTGGTGTGTTGGGATATCGAGGATTTGCTGTTGTTGGAGAGTTTGGTGCAGACGCTGACATAGTGCCTAGATTTCTGTTGGTAGCAGTCCTACATTTGCCTTTTGCCATCTTGTTATCTCTGGCGTTAGTTGGTCTTGTCTCTGGCTGATGTTTGAGCCTCCTGTGAGGCTGTAATGCTATTTTCGCAACACTGGATGGCTGGGTTTCCCCTGTTGCAGATTGCTGATATGCTGCCCTTCTCTTGGGTGCCCTTGGAGCCCTAGTGTGCCTTGCCCCAGATTGTCTCTGTAAACCAGGTGATGCCCATTTGCTCCTTCAGGTAACGCTGATGGTTTATACTTCAGGGACCTTTTCCAAGTGCTAATCACACTGCTGGGCAGCTGATCCCCCAACTGTTTTGGTGCGCACAAGGCTAGCATAGCTGCTCAGGCCCTGAGTTCAGGCAAAAGCCTGATAGGCTTAGGCCCTAGCAATGTTCACCTTGGGCTATGACTGCTAACTGGTTCTATCAGGCAGCCAAGATGGCACTGCGTACACCCCCTGCAAGTCCCGTTACAGTCAGCCAGGCTAACAACGTCCTGGCCGTGTTGGCATACAGATAGCCCACCGGACAGCACAGGGCCTGGGTGCAGTACAAGGCCTGTTGGGCTTAGACCCCCCCCACACACTATGTTACCCTAGGGCTATGACTGTTAATTGTCTTTGCCTGCTAGAACTATCTGGTGTCCCATAGCCAAAATGGTGGCATGTGCTTCCTGTTAGTGCCGGGACAGACTGCCAGGCAAACAACCTCCTGACCAGGTTGGCCAACGATGCCCCCTACAGAACTCCAAACAGACTGGACCTGAGCAGAAATACTTCCAGTCACATAATAATCAAAACCCCAAATGTACTAAACAAAGAAAGAATATTAAAGGCAGTAAGAGAAAAAGGCCAAGTAACATATAAAGGAAGACCTATCAGAATCACACCAGACTTCTCACCAGAGACCATGAAATCTAGAAGATCCTGGGCAGATCTCATGCAGACTCTAAGAGAACACAAATGTCAGCCAAGATTACTATACTCAGCAAAACTCTCAATCACTATAGATGGAGAAACCAAGATATTCCATGACAAAACCAAATTTACACAATAACTTTCCACAAACCCAGCCCTACAAAGAATAATAGGAGGAAAACTCCAATACAAGGAGGGAAACTACACCCTGGAAAAAGCAAGATAGTTACCTTGTTTCATCAAACCCAAAAGAAGATAACCACTCAAATATAAAAATAACATCGAAAATGACAGGAAGTAATAATCACTATTCCTTAATATCTCTTAACGTCAATGAACTCAACCCCCCAATAAAAAGACATAGACTAACAGACTGGATAAGGAAACGGGACCCTACATTTTGCTGCATACAGGAAACACACCTCAGTGTCAAAGACAAAAACTACCTTAGAGTAAAAGGCTGGAAGACAATTTTACAAGCCAATAGTCTCAGGAAACGAGCCGGAGTAGCCATTCTAATATCAGATAAAATTGACTTTCAACCTAAAGTCATCAAAAGAGACACAGAAGGACACTTCTTGCTGGTCAAAGGAAAAATCCACCAAGAAGAACTCTCAATTCTGAACATCTATGCACCAAATGCAAGGGCACCCTCACTCATAGAAGAAACTTTACTAAAGCTCAAAGCACACATTGCACCTAACACAAAAATTGTGGGTGACTTCAACACTCCACTATCCTCAATGTACCAATCAGGAAAACAGAAACTAAACAGGGAGACATTGAAACTAATTGAAGCTTTGGACCAATTGGATTTGACTGATATTTATAGAACATTTTACCCTAAAGCAAAATAATATACCTTTTTCTCTTTAACTAATGGTACCTTCTCCAAAATTGAACATATAATTGGTCACAAGATAGACCTCAACAAATATAAGATGATCGAACTAATCCCATGCCTATCAGATCACTATGGAGTAAGAGTCGTCTTCAATACCAAAAAAACAACAGAAAGCCCACATACACATGGAGGCTGAACAATACTCTATTCAATGACAACTTGGCCAAAAAAGAAATAAAGAAAGAAATCAGAGACTTTTTAAAATTTAATGAAAATGAAGGCACAATATACCCAAATCTTTGGGACACAATGAAAGCATTACTAAGAGGAAAACCCATAGCCCTGGGTGCCTCCAAAAAGAAACTGGAGAGAGCATACACTAGCAGTTTAATGGCACACATGAAAGCTCTGGAACAAAAAAGAAGATAATTCACCCAAGAGGAGTAAAAGACAGGAAATCATCAATCAAGTGGAAACAAAGAGAAACATACAAAGAATCAACTAATCTAGGAGCTGGTTCTTTGAGAAAATCAACAAGATAGATAAACCCTTAGCCAGACTGACCAAAGGGCACAGAGAAAGTATCCAAATTAACAAAATTAGAAATGAAAAGGGGGATATAACAACAGAAACTGAGGAAATTAAAAAAATCATCAGATCCTACTACAAAAGCCTATACTCAACACAACTGGAGAATCTGGAGGAAATGAACAATTTCCTCGACAGATGCCAAATACCAAAATTAAATCAGGATCAAATAGATCATCTAAACAGTCCCATAACCCCTAAAGAAATATAAGGTGTCACAGAAAGTGTCCCAACCAAAAAAAGCACAGGACCAGATGGTTTCCGAACAGTATTCTATCAGACCTTCAAAGAAGACATAACACCAATACTCTTCAAACTATTCCACAAAATAGAAACAGAAGGAACACTACACAACTCCTTCTATAAAACCACGATTACACTGATATCAAAACCACACAAAGATTCAACAAAAAAAGAGTATTTCAGAACAATTTCCCTTATGAACATCGATGCAAAAATACTCAATAAAATTCTTGCCAACCGAATCCAAGAACACATAAAACCAATCATCCACCATGATCAAGTAGGCTTCATCCCAGGGATGCAGGGATGGTTAAATATACAGAAATGCATCAATGCAATCCACTACATAAACAAACTCAAAGAAAAAAAACACATGGTCATTTCATTGGATGCTGAAAAAGCATTTGATAAAATTCAGCATCCTTTCATGCTTAAAGTCTTGGAAAGAACAGGAATTCAAGGCCCATACCTAAACATAGTAAAAGCAATATACAGCAAACCGGTAGCCAACATCAAACTAAATGGAGAAAAACTTGAAACAATCCCACTAAAATCAGAGACTAGACAAGGCTGCCCTTTCTCTCCTTATCTTTTCAATATTGTACTTGAGGTACTAGCTCGGGCAATTAGACAACATAAGGAGGTCAAAGGGATACAAATTGGAAAGGAAGAAGTCAAACTATCACTATTTGCAGATGATATGATAGTCTACCTAAGTGACCCAAAAAACTCCACTAGAGAACTCCTACAGCTGATAAACAACTTCAGCAAAGTAGCAAGTTATAAAATCAACTCAAGCAAATCAGTAGCTTTCCTATACTCAAAGGATAAGCAGGCCGAGAAAGAAATTAGGGAAATGACACCCTTCACAATAGCCACAAACAGTATAAAGTACCTTGGTGTGACTCTGACCAAACAAGTAAAAGATCTGTATGACAAGAACTCCAAGACTCTGAAGAAGGAAATGGAAGAAGACCTCAGAAAATGGAAAAATTTCACATGCTCATGGATTGGCAGATTCATATAGTTAAAATGGCCATTTTGCCAAAAGTAATATACAGATTCAACGCAATACCCATCAAAATCCCAACTCAGTTTTTCATAGAGTTAGAAAGAGCAGTTCTCAAATTCATCTGGAATAACAAAAAACCCAGGATAGCTAAAACTATTCTCAACAACAAAAGAAATTCTGTGGGAATCAGTATCCTTGACCTCAAGTCAGAGCAATGGTTTTAAAAACTGCATGGTATTGGTATAGTGACAGGCAGGCAGATAGGTTGGAAGATCCAGAAATGAACCCACGCAGGAATGGCCACTTGATCCTCGACAAAGGAGCTGAAAACATCCAGTGGAACAAAGATAGCCTTTTCAACAAATGGTGCTGGTTCAACTGGAGGTCAGCATGCAGAAAAATGCAAATTGATCCCTCCTTATCTCCTTGTACTAAGCTCAACTCCAAATAGATCAAGGACCTCCACATAAATCCAGACACTCTGAAGCTAATAGAAAAGAAACTGGGCAATTCCCTTGAGGACATCAGTACAGGGGGAAAGTTCCTGAACAGAACAGCAATAGCGTATGCTCTAAGATCAAGAATTGACAAATGGGTCCTCATAAAACTACAAAGTTTCTGTAAAGCAAAGGACACCATCAAAAAGACAAATTGGCAACCAACAAATTGGGAAAAGGTCTTCACCAACCGTACATCAGATAGATGTCAAATATGCAATATTTACAAAGAACTCAAGAAGTTAGGCCCCAGAAAGCTAAATAACCCTATTAAAAATGGGGTACAGAGCTAAACAAAGAATTTTCACCAGAAGAAATTCGGATGGCTGAGAAGCATCTTAAAAAATGTTCAACTTCATTAGTCATTAGGGAAATGCAAATCAAAACAACCCTGTGATTTCATCTTACACCAGTCAGAATGGCTAAGATTAAAAACTCAGGAGACAGTAGGTGTTGGGGAGGATGTGGAGAAAGAGGAACACTCCTCCACTGCTGGTGGGGTTGCAAATTGGTACAACCACTCTGGAAATCTGTCTGGTGGTTCCTCAGAAAACTGGGCACGTCACTTCTGGAGGATTTTGCTATACCACTCCTGGGCATATACCAGAGGATTCCCTAGCAGGTAATAAGGATACATGCTCCACTATGTTCATAGCAGCCCTATTTATCATAGCCAGAAGCTGGAAAGAACCCAGGTATTCCTCTACAGAAGAATGGATGCAAAAATGTGGTATATATACACAGTGGAGTACTATTCAGCCATTAGAAACAATGAATTCATGAAATTCTTAGGCAAATGGATGGAGCTGGAGAACATCATACTAAGTGAGGTAACTCAGTCTCAAAAGATCAATCATGGTATGCACTCACTAATAAGTGGCTATTAGTCTAGAAAATTGGAAATCCCAAAACATAATCCACACATCAAATGATGTACAAGAAGAATGGGCAAGTGACCTGGTTCTGGAAAGACTCAGTGTATCAGTATAGGGCAAAACCAGAACAGGAAAGTGGGAAGACGTAGATGGGAGAACAGGGGGAGAGAAGAGGGCTTATGGGACTTTTGGGGAGTGGGGGGGCCAGAAAAGGGGAAATCATTTGAAATGTAAATAAGAAATATATCAAATAAAAAAAGAAAAGAAAACAAACGTTCCCTTCTTTAAAAATATGTCTAATCTCTTATTCTGATGTGTGTTCTGAGTGAGGGGGGGGGGGAAGGAAGGGAGCTTGATGAATGGTTGCACCCTCCTAGTAAAATCCACCTTATGTTATCTTTTCCAGCAAAACCTTGTCATAACAATTATGCGAACAATTGTGGAAAAAGCAATCTCAGTGTGGAAAAAGGACTTTGGGACCCGAGACGGAATGCCAAATAATTGAAACAGAATTATTTGTTGTAATGTTGGTTCTTATTTGAGCATTCTACATATATGGTACTGATCTATAGCAGTGGTTTGTGCCTTGTTAAAATCCAGTTTCTGCTCTGTATAAATGGATCGTGAGGCAGGATGAGGGTGCCTGATATGGTTAATTTCAGGAATGATCACATAGCTTGCCTTATGCATTTGAAAATGAGACACAACTTATAAACAACCCACTTTTAGCACATGCCTTTCTTTTCCACTACTGTAAACCAAATCTGATTCCTTGGCTCTTTGATATCTTTATAGAATGTCCTTAAAATAATCAAGTAGGCTAAATTATACATTATATTAATATGTCTGCTTTCTGAAAGCATGTGAATCTTCTTAGGTCAAAATATTGCTGTGTTTTTCTTCCTTTTACTTTTAAATTTTTATTTCTAAGTTATTACTCACTAGATCAAATGATGCCTTGGAATCATTCTGGACAACTTAAGAGAGTGGAGCATGAATAAATATTAGATTAAAAAAAGCAAACCATTAATGTGTTGCTTCATTTTCCATGTGCTGATATGTTAGCAAAATAAGCTTTTTTGGATGTGACAAAGCTATTGTGCACAAGAACTCATAGCATTGAATGCAGAACTCATAGGGGCTGTTCTAGCCTGCACAAGACTGGTGCAAGATCAGACCAGTGAAAATTCCAGCATTTGTTTGAGAGGTGCTCATGTATCCCCACCTCTAACTGAAAGCTATTGATAATTGATAGCACTGGTCAAAGAGAGGCAGTTTTATCCAGAGATATGGCACTGTAGTAGATAGTAGACAGTCTTATGTCCATGCATATCTAGAAAGCACAAATTAGACATAGTAAGTTCAGCTATAAATGAAATCAATATAATGTAGAAAGTAGGAGAAAAGGGACACCAGGAACAGAAAGAGGAAACTGGGAAAAAAGATATGGTTGGGGGAAGGTGGGTTGATTTGATCAGGATACCTCAGAAAAGGGATCTGTCAGAGAGAAAGATAGGTAAAAGAGGATTGAAGGGTAAACATGTTTACAATGTATTCAATTGTAAAAAAAATTAAAATATCTAGTATAAATAAAAGATATACTGTGTCCAGAAGCTAATCTGAAGCACCAAACCCTATAATGTCTGCCCCTCTTGTTCTTGAGGGTCATTTCATTCACTGAAATGCAATTCCACACCTTGTTAAAAACTACAGAGACCATTGGCTGCTGGAGGTAAAATAAGAAAAAGGGATTCCTCAGAGAACCACAAACTTCTTGTTCTTTGGCAAGGATCTGATATTCACAGAGACTCCACAGATGTGTGTATGGACAGACAGCAGGCAGCTCTGGGGAAAGCAGCCTCCTGGGGTTCTTCTCACAATTTGGAGAACACTAATGCATGAATACTGTCCTGGCTCTGTTGACAAGGTAGGTAAGAATAAAAACTTGGAGCATAGTCAGCTGGCCTTGTTACATTTGCTAACCAGATGGTCCAAAGCAATTTATTAGTACAGTGTCTTTAAATGATGTCTCTATTAGTCTTTGTCAGGATGACTTCTAGAATACAGTAGAACCAGTGGGGCCATATCACCCAAATTAATAGCAATATAAAAGTAATGATCTACTGCATGTCTCTGTCATGCTTTCTCTGTGTCTGTATTTGTAAGTCTGCCTCTCTTTATCTCTGGGCCTCAGTGTGTATGTAAGGTGGGTGTCAGTGTGCTTGTGTTGTAAGCTGAGATTTTGACTACTTGAGAAGGACTTTTCCCTTTTGTCATAATGATGATATATATTATATATGCGTGTATACACACACACACACACACACACACACACACACACACACACACACACACATATATATATATATATATATATATATATATATATATATATATATATACAGCTTTGTGTTATAGTATAGAAGTCTTCACAGAGTATGATTAGATTCTCACTCATGAGTTCCAGGTTTTTCAGTAGGTTACACTTCTTAATGGGATACAATGTATCTTTCATACATAGAGGGTTAGACATATGATACAAATTCCACTTGTTGCTGTGATACGACATTTGATAGAAACAACTTAGGGAAAGAAAGTTGTATTAGAATCAAGACTAACAGGTCATACTCCACCATGACAAGGACATAATGGTGACTGGAGCTCAATCTGTATATTTCCCATCACATCTGACAAGGGTGTAGAGTGCTCAGGCTAGAATTAGAGATAACCTAAAACCCTCAAGTCCTGTCCCCCGGGCCTTCAGTTTGTCATATATTTCCCTTGTCCACAAGGTTCCCCAGTCTACCCATGGGGAAGCCCATGGGAGGACATTTCATGTCGAAACAACATTAGGTATATGCTGTTGCTGCTGTTGATGATGATGATGGTTTTGTTAGAAAGACTGTTACTTCACCAAAATATCTAGGCTTATTAATTCATTTCAAAGAGGGCTTACTCACTAAAAGTAGGATTTCTTCACATCACAAATAAATAAAATCAGTGAAGAAAATCACCCGGGGCAGTGACTTTGGCAGGTTCTTTTGAGTCAGGGGTTTTTCTGGCTTTAGTGATTGAGTCTGTGCCATTTTTCAATTTCAAGATATTTCTTTAGTTCAGCATTATTAAATCATTACATGCAAAAGTGGCCATTAATAACAAGACTGACCTTTACCCAATAATTTTTAGAGGATTTTTTTCCTCTGAAAGCAATTTGATTATTACATATGATACTCCTGTGAGGTAGCAGGACTTCTGTGATTTTCATGCTTTTGAAATATTTACCTTTTACCTTTTACTCCTACGCCAGTTTTTACAGTGCTGTATGAATGACAGAATGCTATTAAATATGTTTCTTTCATATTTGAAATTATAATAAAGGATTTATCCCTGTGATATTCACAGAATTTTTTTTAAAAATGAAGTGGTATTCAGGGAAAAGTTCATTGAATGACTTAAGTAATTCTCAGTTAAAATAAAAAATTTGTTCTCAGTTTTCTTCCTCAGTCCTATTTCCCATCATCACTGTAAAATAAATAAATTTATTAGTTAGCTACTTCTTCATTGAAGTGACAAAATGTCAATTGCAAGCAACTTGAAGAAAAATTTTGTTTGGGTTTTCAGTTCAGAAGTCATGGAGTATCCTAGTAGGGAGCTTGTGGTGCAGGTACTTGAGATGACTAATACATTGTATCAGTAGACAGGAAGGAGCAGGTACTTGAGATGACTGATACACTGTATCAGTAGATAGGAAGGAGCAGGTACTTGAGATGACTGATACATTGTATCAATAGACAGGAATAAAAGAGGTGATTGCTGTTGCTCAGTTTTCTCTCTTCTTTTTACTCAGTCCAGTATATAAACCAAGGAAGGGTGTTCCCCATATTCAAGGTCGACCTACCCACTTCACCATTTTATAAACACTGTCATGGAAACCTTCAGAAAGGTTTTTCTATGGTGATTCTTGCCAAATTAACAATTAATTAACTGTCACAATAAATATCGGACTAGATATTTGAATATTTGAGAACATAATAAAGACTTGTCTATTGACCTATCCTGAAACATAAATCTTAAATACATTCGCTTTTGTGATTGTTGGTTTAACTTGCCAGCAAAGCCCAGACTCTCCTTCTGTTGCTCTCCTTGATGGCCGATCATGACACTGTTATCAGCTCATAGCTTACCTAAGCCTGGGCTCAATTCTTACTCTATATAGTTCCATTGCTTTTTTATACACATATGACTCATCTGAATGATCTCTTCAGTCAGACGCTTAGAGTACTTACCTAGTGGCCCTGGAAGCCCCAGAATACAAGGGCAGAAGTCTCTAGTTCTTCATAAGGCTTAGATACAGAAATGGCCTGATATGAATTTAGTTTCCTTTTAGTTGCTTTTTAATTAAAATGAGAAAGTAACAAACTCACATCAAAGGAATGGGATTATATTAGTGTATAAATAATAATGTACAAATCATTTCATGCCACTAATCAAGCAGTGTGCTATACATATATCACACTTATATCATTATTTATGTATCATAATGTCAATAGTTTCAATGATAAATTTATACTATTGTAGCATAGACCACATGCTATTAAAGTAAAGTTGAGGACTAATATTGAGAATTTATGTTTTGGATTTCCACTTTACTTTGGTAATGTAAACATTTTAACCTGCACAAAATAGATATATGGGAAATTGAAAAGTACATAAATTGAGCAAAAAATAATCACACTAATTACTTTACAAATGAGTGTAATTAGGAAAGTTTCTAGAGTAGATGACCAAGAAACTGCTATTTTATTGAGTTAGGTTCAATAAATATTACATGTATTATGTTGGTAACATTTTGTTAGGTATCCACTACATAATGTACTGGGACAAAAGAGGAATTTATAGATAAGTATGTCAGACAGAAAAATAAAACAAGCACACTTACCATGAAACTAAATGTCTGTATAAATGGCCTTTCTTGGAGTTTCTATAATCCTACTACTTTCTGCCAGAGAAGCTGCATCATTCTGAAGATTTTTATAAATTTTTGGTGTTTCTAAAAGTATAAATGTTTTCTCCATACTTCAGTAACTTCCTAACTACTATTTTGTTTCTTAATGTTCTCCCAGAAATAATACAGTCAGATTTCAACTGAGGAATCTACAATAAAACAATATTTTAGTACACAAATACAAAGTACTAATATTAAAATATACAATATAATTTATCATGGAATAAAATGAAGACATGATTTAATATGACATGGGGATTATTAGCAACCCCCAAAGGAATATAAAGAATTTCTATTGATAGGCTCAATTTCCACAGAAATGTAATTGTCAACACTTAAATTAATAATGCGATACCATTTACCATCTATTAGTCTGGCAGAAATTCAAGAAAACACATCTCAAAAGGTTGGTAGAGGAAGGGAAGGAAGGATGGGATGAAGAATTCTTGGATGGTGGACCAACATTTGGAATAATTTATAAATAAATAATACAATTTTTAAAAAGTTTAAAAATGGTTCAAGGAATTTGATACGAGATTTATAACTGTAGAAGTAAATCCACAACACTTTGGTAGTACGTAATAAACCTATGTTGCTTAAATGATGGATAGGCAGCTAGGCAGCTCTAAGGAACTTGGTAGGTTTTATTCATCAAGTATAGCAGAATATCATTAACAGTGTCAGGAGTGGGCTCCTTCTCATGGCATGTGTCTCAAGATGGACCTGTCATTGGTTGGCCCTTTTGCCAAACCATGACATCTTCTATCCCTGCACATCTTTTAGGCTGGGTTGTCTCCATCGTCTATCCCTGCACATCTTGTAGGTTGGGTTGTCCCAATCCCTACATTGGAAGCCTTCCTGGTTACTGGAGATGGCTGGTTCAGGCTCCATATCCTCCAGTGCAAGGTGTCTTATTCATGCATTCCTTGGAGTTTCATTGTCCTAGTTTTCTAGCTCTTCTGAGAGATGCCCTCTACCCCAATCCAGTTGCCTCTTCCAGTTAGATACACAATTCAGCTGACGGAAATTGATGCAGAGATCCACAGCCGAACACTTGGAAGAGCTCAGGAAATCCTGTGGAAGAGGGGGAGAAAGGATTCAAGAGCTAGAGAGGTCAAGGACTCTACAAGAAAACCCACAGAATCCACTAACGTAGTCCCATGGGAAATCAGAGAGACTGAACGGACAAGCAAAGAGTTTCCACGGAACCAAGCTAGACCCTCTGCAATAAGTAACAGTTATGCAGCTAGGGCTTCATGTGTGGGGACTCCTAAAGTGAGAGCAGGGGCTGTCTCTGACTACATTGCCTGCCTTAGGATCCCTTTCCCTGACTGCGATGCCTTGTCTAGATTCAACAGAAGATGATGTGCCCAAGTCATACTGCATCTTGGTATCCCAAGGCTGGTTGATATCCATGGGAAGCCTCCCCTTTTCTAAGGAGAGGTGGATGGGAGAGGAAGGAAGGTGAGAAGGAGAGACTGGGAAGAGAGGAGGGAGGAAAAGCTGTGACGGGAATGTGAAATAAATAATTTAATCAATAAAAAATGCCATTTCTATAACCCCCCTTAACTTTATACCTTTAAATGAAAACATGACATTTCATTCTACTGCAAACATAATTTTTTAATCAAATATATATCCTTTGATAGGTTGATTCTAATATTTCAAAATGGTCAATAATTTTAGAGAAGAGAACCAACCACACACCATCACATGCTTTTGGTATCCTCAAAAGCTAGTAGAGGAATGAGAAAACCTTTCCTTGGTGTCTGCAGTGGTGGTTACTGGAATGAGAATGCTGTTGGCTTTGAATGAAGTGGTGCCTCTTATTCGATCACTCTCAGCTTCTTAGTTAACCTTTATTAATTGGCTGTACTGAGGGTTAAAAAAAGAAAGAAATTTACCAAGGAACTAGAAGGAAAGAATGAAGGGTTCAAGGTCATCCTCCCTTAAATAGAGAGTTCAAAGCCAGATTACGTCTCACGAGACTCCATCTCTAAATAAACAAATAAGCAAAACAATTATTAGCAAAAATACAAAATCATATATTAAACAAATTTAATAGAGACTGACCAGATTATGATCCTGCTTGGCCAATTGTTCCAAAGTCTGAGGATTCTGGGGTGGCTGTTACAGACATAGATTTGCTTCATGGACTTGTGTTTGGAACATATTTCTGTTGTTACACACACACACACACACACACACACACACACACACACACACACATATATATATATAAAAGACATTTCTCTCTATTTTTTAATTGAGCATAGATAATGTGGTTGCTAGAGGATGTGGGTGGAAGGACTTAAAAGAGTGGAGGGAGGGGAAACTCATTTAGGATTGTAATGCATAAATAAGAATTTAAAAATATAATTTAAAACAAAGGAAATAAATCTTTTTATACAATATATTCTGATTGTGATTTTCCCTCCACCAATCACTCCCAGACCATTCCCATTTCTACAAGACCTTTTATTTCTCTCTCTTATGATAAAACAGGCCTATAAATGGAAATAAGGAAATAAATTAGATAATATAAACAAACTGAAATAGGATAAACAAATAGGTTTTAAAAAGAAAAAGAACAGTAAACATGTACAGAGCCTGAGATACATGTTTGTGCACACAGGAAACCCATAAAAACAGAATATGAAACAAATATATGTAAATAAAAATTCTGTAAGTTAAAAAATAAAAAAAATAAAAATTAAATGTTCTGGCAAAGCATTGTGTGACAAGACAAACAAAACAAAACCTCCAAAAGTACCAATGAATTTGTTTTCTGTTGGCTATTTACTACTAGGGCTGGGGGGCTTTGTATCCCCAGTGAGATTATGCTGTAGAACATCAATTTTTCCTTTGTGAATGCTAATCATAGCAGCAAGTGTTCTCAACCACTGAGCCATCTCTTTAACCACAAAACTCTCAATTTTCATTGCTTGTTTTAAAAAAATTGGATATTTTCTTTATTTACATTTCAAATGTCATTCCCTTTCTCTGTTTCCCACCACAGAAACCCCCTATCCATCTCCCTGCCCCTGCTTCTATGATAGTGCTCCCCCTCCCACCCACCACCCACACTTACCTCCACAACCTCACATTCCCCTACACTGGGGAATTGAGCATTCACAGGACCAAGGGCCTCTTCTCCTGTTGATGCCTGACAAGGCCAACTTCTCCTACATATTCAGCTGGAGACAGGAGAGCCTCCAGGCATACTCTTTGCTTGGTGGTTTTGCCCCTGGGATTTCTGGGGGGGTGTGGTTTGTTGATATTGTTGTTCTTCCCATGGGGTTGCAAACCCTTTCAGCTCCTTCAGTCCTTTTTCTATCTAACTTCTCCTTTGGAGACCCAGTGCTCAGTTCAATGGTTGACTGCAAGCATCTCCCTCTGTATTTGTCAGGCTTTAGCAGAGCTTCTCAGGAGATACCTATATCAGACTTTTTTCAGCAAGTACTTCTTGGCATCCATAATAGTGTCTGGGTTTGGTGACTGTATATGGAATGGAACCGCATGTGGGACAGTCTCTCAATGATCTTTCCTTCAGTCTCTGTTCTACACTTTGTCTCCGTATTTGCTCCCATGAGTATTTTGTTATCCCTTCTAAGAAGGACTGAAGCACCCACACTTTGGTCTTCCTTCTTCTTGATCTTCATGTGGTCTCTGAAGTATATCTTGGGTATTCGAAGCTTTTGAGTTAATATCCACTTATCAGTGAATGCATACCATGTGTGTTCTTTTGTGACTGGGTTATCTCACTCAGGATGATATTTTCAAGTTCCATTCATTTGCCTAAGAACTTCATGAAGTCATTGTTTTTAATTGCTGAGTAGTCCTCTGTTGTGTAACTATACCACATTTTCTGTATCCATGCTTCTGTTGTAGGACATCTGGGCATATTTTACTTTTATTTTTTTTCTTTCCTCTGTGTTTTTACAGGGTCTCATTGTATAGTTTAGGCTGGTCCCAAACTCAATCATAGCCCAGTCTGGCCTCAAACTCAAAGTAATCTTCCTGCCTCCTTCCTTTCAGGGAGAGTAGGATAATGATGATGTTTAACATTTATCTGGTTTGAAGAAGAAACCATTATATGACTAATGATGCTGGCAGGAAGTGCCGGCAACACTGGGGAGCTGTGTGAGGAGCTCTCTGTCTATCACGGGTGAAGACCCGCCCTCCCATCTGAAGCTTCAGGGATGCATCCATTCATCGAGAAGCCAAGGCTTTTCCCTGTCAGAATTAACAATATTTTATACATATTGTTTCATTAACTCAAAGTTCAGGGCATAATTACCTCAATGGCTTTTCCTCTTGACTTCACAGTGTATTTAAAAAAAATCTGCAGATTCCTGAGTCGTAATTTCAGCATGGAAACCACCATTAATTCTACTGTCTGGCTACACTAAACTATTCACAAAAGACACAAGGAATCAGTTCTCTCACAGAGCCGAGTACAGAAGTTGGGAAGCAGAGGATGTCACTTTCTATTTCATATACTGTGTGCTACAGCAGGTGCCAAAAAAACACACAGCTAGGTGTGCAATCTTAAAAGCAAAGTTTGCCACTAAGAAGCCCCGTGTTATCTGTAAGAGTACAAAGAGCTGTCATGTGGAAAGAAAGAACAGTGAAGGCTCTCTCACAAAGGCACAGAACAGACCTGAAATATTCATTACAAGTCGCGAATGTTGTGTACTTTCCTTATGACTTCAAAAGTAATTTGTATACAAGCTATATACAGTCTGATTTCCTAATGGCCAATACTATAAACACTTTATTCATATTTGAGAGTAACTATTGGACTTTATCTGTGTGTGTGTGTGTGTGTGTGTATGCTTGTGTATGTGTGTGTGTGATAGCATAAAGACCAGATGCCCACTGCGAGCATCTTCCTCAGTCACTTTGCATCTTCCATTTAGAGGCATAGTCTCGCACTGAACTTCCAACCTGCTGAATTGACAGGACTGGCTGCCGCAGGCCCCAGAGATTCTTCATTGGAATTCCAGGCACAAACCATAGTGCCTGGTTTCTTAAAGCAGAAGCTGGAGATTGAACTCAGCGTGCCGTGCTCCCATGGTGGCCACTTTCCCCACTGAGTCATTTCCTCAAGCCCCAAACTGTTTATCTTTCATCACTATTAATTCTTGTTGGAAAAACAATCGCAGAGAATATCTCAAATTTTCACTTAGCTTTCATATATGTGAAAACTATTAGAATATTTACCAAAAATACTGGGCAGATAGAGATTATACTTTCTATCATTTTTAAAATATGAAAAATATTGTTAACGTTTTCAAGAATAGTTACTGACAATTATTATTTTCACCTAGTATTACCTCATAAGAAAGACATAAGAACTTTCTCATTGAAAAGCATTGAAAGTGAAGAAAAATGAAGGGTTTTATTATTTTATAAATTGAGAAACACCATATATTGACTAGTCTGCAAATCAGTATCAAATCAGTTTCTCATGTTTGGATATTTTATTAGAATGGGTTGAGGTATTTGACTTAAGATAAATATATTGTATTATTCTACCTATATCTTGGGGATTTAATTCATCATTATTAAAGAGCATCATTTCAGTTTGCACTCCTCCTAAATCCTTCCAAATTAACAACTCCTTGGAATTGAGGTGAAAACATAATTTGTTATCTAAAGAAGAATCAATCTCAATATGAGAGGAACATTGATCAGAAGTCAGTCAGATTGTATGAACTGAGATCATCTGGGCAAACCAGAGTCTGTGCTTGTGCCATACTGAACCCTTCTTATGTTCTCACATAAACAGTTTTTAAAATTTCCAAATTTGGTTTTATATGGGTATGTACATTCTAGAAAAAAATTTATGTAATTTCTCTTTTAAATTTGTAAGTTTTTCCACAGTTCTCTACAAAAAAGTGCCCTGCATAATTTTCCTAGTGTGCATTAATAATATTATTTAATATTTGTACATATCATAATGTTTGTACATATCAGAGCATAATTAATAATAAGCATCATGAGGTAAAACTTCTTGTGAATGCTGCCATTCTGTGTTTTCTGAAATTGGTAACTTAGTTTCACTTAGTTTCACTTACAGGCCTAACAATGTACAGAGGAGTGCAGGCTGAAATTTAATAAGAGCTAAAATTAATCTGGAAAGTACTAAGTCAAATAAAAATTAGGTTTACTTTTGCAATGTGAAAGGTAATAAAAAGATTGGGTAGGTTTATATCATATGAGTAGATAACTAGATGATGTAATATTTGGAAACAACCAACTAAAGTCCTGAGTCCTTATCTACTTACATATTTTCTCACTTGAAATATATCAGTGGCAACATATCAAAATAAATTCAAGTTCTAAAATAAAGTAATTTCATTCCAAATCACTGAAACAAATTGCAAAGATGACTCTATCATTTGTATCTAGAAAAATATGATAAATCATAGAATTGATGATATTGAAAGCTTTTCATAGTGATTCTATCTAAAACCCTATCAAGACTAAGGTATGGATTCACTACAGTTGCAGAACACAAAGTCACTATGGTAACTTCAGTAGCATGACTGTATGCTGGAAGTTGAAATTCACAAGCAAATGAAATAAGAAATATGACAACCTACAGAATAAGTGATTTCAAAAGAGTTTGTGGGCAAGTGAGTAAAACTATATTATGACCAGAAACAAGCAAAAGTTCTGGTGCAAAGAACTTTAGTTAGCTAACTCCATGCTGTCCTTCATTGATAGATCGAACTCATTATTTGATTTAATTTTGTGAATCTGTGAATTGAACCTCAGACTGTAATCTATACTGGGCAAGTACTCTACCACTGAATTGTGTTCCCTGTCCTTAACTGGTTTAACAGTTATGAGAAGATTGAAGTTGTCTTTTAAAGACAACATTGGAAGCCAAATGGCTCAAAAAAACAAAGCAATAGATGAATTGTAGAATCTGGGTGTCTTAGACAATCTTCTAGTGCTGTGAAGAGACACCACAACCACAGCGACTCTTGCTAAACCACAGCTTTCTAAAGGAAAACTCTTAATTGTAGGCTTGCTTATGGTTTCAGAGGCTTAGTCCATTATCAGCATGGTGAAAGGCATGACGGCACACAGACAAACATGGTGCTGGAGAGAGAGATGAGTGCTCTATATCTGGATCCACATGCAGCATGAAGAGCGTGTGATGCCGGGCCTAGCTTGAGCTTCTGAAACCTCAAAGCCCAACTTCTATGACACACTTTTGCTAAGGAGCAACACCTCACAATAGTGATACTCCCTGACTGAAGTATTCAAGTATATGAGTCTGTGGGGACATTGAATGTGATCAAGCAATCTCTTTTATTTTTAACTCAATCTACATTGCTGTGAAGACCACACTTGGGGAGCACACAGTTAGGGACATCAGCACTTTCATTAGGGATACTGAGGGATATTCTTCACAAACTTAGCAAGTCACAATGCAGTGTGTACATGAAAGGATCATCCTAAATAGCTTAGGAGAAGCAGGGTGGAATCTCTCTACCTCAGCTTTGCTCTAAGGCTATAAGAAAGCAGTTTTTGAATTGCAATAAAATATAACATCATAAACCTTTCATTACTTTTATTTCTTGAGAACTTCACATACATTTTGAAATTTTTCTAAGTGAAAGTCATTCAGTTATTGGAAGAATCATAATTATTTATATTTTATACCAGAAAATTTATTTTAGCTATAAATCAAGTTCTATGGTCCTGCACTTTCTGTAGTATATATCATTATTAATAAATTATTTCCACATTTCACCATTATTCCTTCTTTCAAAACTATGTGTAATATGAAAAATATGATCTATAGAATATATGAATATTTTATTATAATCTCTATTATCTGAGATACTGGTTTCTATTAGTTTCGTTTGGGACTTATCAAAATTTGCTTTAAGATGATCACTCCCTGCTAGAATTTGTATTTTTGTATGTGTTTGTATGTATGTTTTTTAAACCTACATTGAAGTTAAATTATCATTCCAAATTTAACTCCTCTGTCATAACTTTATGTTAGACTAGTCAGACTAGCACATAAATTTGAGAAACTATGACGATTGCAGAGACAAGAATGAAACAGCATTTGAATTGAGGAGTGCCTGTTTTCTTTATAAAAAAAACTTACAATATAAACAGATATGACCCCCAAAACAAAGCTAAGAAACCTTGGAATTGAAAATGGAATTTTGTGGTCCACTAAATTATCTACTGTATTATAGATTAAAATTATCTAACTAAATTATCTACTGTATTATAGATAAAAATTTTATACTGCAAATGAGAAAATGAGGACAAAATATATAAACAGGAGTAGATATTGTTGCTCATGGCAACAATAAATGAGAAGCTGGAAAATTGGACAATAAGGATGCTTACTTCCAGCCTGTGAACTGATTGAGGCATATTTCATCCCCCCAATTTTCTCTATCTTCATGAAAAATATTAAGGTCAAAGTTTATCACAAAATTTTTATTATCTTAAAGTAGTATCTATTCCATGGGATGTTATAAAATACTGAATAATTCAGATTCATGAATTTCATATCACATTACACTCAGAATAAGATTCCACTGATAGGAACTGACAAAAATTAGCGACTCTTATAACAGTGAACATCTGCGTTTATTTACATCACTTCAATTTTGATTTGGAAACATAAACGAAGCTTATATGTTTTTCAGTTTTAATTTGATGGCTAAGCTTGATGGCATATAAAAGCTGTGATGCCTATAAAGTTTTGCCAAAATTTTATACAATGCCAAAAGAGCTGAAGAAACATGTTTTGTTTACCCATGCAGAAAATGCCTCCATCCTATGGCATTTTTAATGTGGAGCCTCAACTTCAAAAGGGTAGAATTTTTTCAAAGAATTGGACTGGTGATGATCAAAAAGCCTTGTCTTCAAGGTTTCTACAGAATTGCTTATCACACTGCTAAGAGAAAGAATCCAAACATTTCGGGCAGCACACGGCAAAGCCATATGTCCTGGAAATGCCACAGTGGTGCATGAGAAATAAATTGAATGTGTTCTGCTGTAATATGACGCCTAGTTTAGAACCACTAAACTTTCTTTTTAATAATTTGAAGCAGACCACAGAGAACCTGGCAGCTCTCATTGCCCTGCAGTGTAGGAGGTGAATTTGCTGCTGTCCTTCAGTTGAACCAGCTCTTATGTGCACGCATCAAACATGAATGAAGAATTTCTATTCTGTAAGCCCCTTTTAAAGCTGTTACAGCCTTTGGTATCTTCAGATGGTGAATATTTCCTGTGCCAATCCAGACATCAACTGGAAAGAATATCTTGTTACTCTGCATAGATGAGACACCTGCAGTTTTTGGCAGTGCCTCTGCATTTGCAATTTTAGGGAACAAAGAGGTTCAGCAGGCATCATTGTGACTCACTGGTTTCTGTATCTCTGGATGTCTGCACCAAGAGACTGTGCCAAATGTACTCTCCATCCTTTTCTACTGTCTTGAAAGTTGTCAGTCTCGCTGGAGAAAGAGGCTTGGATAATTAACTTCTTAATAGGCTTGATTTCAAATCAAGGAATGGAACACATTCTACAATCTTATTCTTCTAACTTCTCTGATTTTTACCAAAGAATACACCTTAGAGATTGATTGTATTTTAGAACTTTCTTTAAGAGAAAATGATTGCAATGATTTTGCTAGCTAAAGTTAAATTTGCCTACATATAACAGGAAAACACTTTACAGTGATACGGAAGTTTGTATTTTTATCTTGGATAAGGAAATTTTAGGTTGTAGGCAATCTAGGACAGGTATGGTTTCTTAATTTTTGATTTGCCCTTCAGTCTCTACTTTGCCAGATTAGCCCATAGGTTTTATCCTCAGCATTAGTTTATGAACTGCAATGGTTGCTTTCATATACGAGACTGGATCCTATAGGGTACATAAAAGATAAATGAGGAAAATATTCCATGAGTTATCTTAAGTGGCTTTCATGGAGATGTTCTCTCTCATGTCCTGAACATGATTCTAGATTCTAGGTCTATTACCATCTGTAGACATGAAGTTGACTAGAAAAAAAAATCTTCTGTTCCATGTTGAATAATGGAACTAGGAGAATAATTAGGTTCCTTAGACAAAAATAAGAAGGAGAAAATGGAAGTTATGTTAAATCATTAGAAGTGTCTGCCACAAGGCCAAGAACTAACTACGTGACTGTATTTCATTGTTTGATTCAGTTGATAAATCTTGTAGAAACATGAGTAATACTTTTCATTTACTCTTCTAAAGTCTCTATTATCATTGGATATGAATGAAAATCATCAGGCTCATGCTGTATTTGGGTAGAGGGTCTCTAAAACCTTTTGTTATTTTTTGCAATTTCTCCCTTGACATGCTATGGTGAATATTTGTTTCTCTTCAATTCAATATTGGGGTACAGAAACTCAGAGATATTTGTATCTCTGTTTTGAAAATCCTGGTAAGCATCCAAAGATTCACATCCAAGCTTCTTTTGGTAGAAACATGACAATAGTTGGTTGCTCAGTGTGGAAATGAGAGGCTGAGAACCTGCTTGTCCCATGGGATAAGGAGGTGGCAGAATCCAGGATCATGCATTCTCTAGGCTAAAAGCCTAGAGAATGACTTGTGTATTGGTCCTTTAATTCATAAAATTTCATTACCAAAATACAAATTTAAGGGTAAAATTACTAAGACAATCAGAGAGAATTAACGTGGTGATGGTGTGCATGAAATTAGCTTCTGAGCAATAAGTGGACACAGTATCTGAAGTTGTGTGGGTGTGAGCTATTCCACCTGAACTGGTGTTCTAAATGAACAGGTAAGAAGTGCTCCACAGTGCCCGATTTAGGTAGGATTTTCTAGAGATGGACTTTATATGAATGCCTCCGTGAAAGCAATTGCTTGAAAGTCTTCCCAGTTGCTTATAGGAGGGAAATGAAGAAAGAAGTCAGGGCATGAAGGATCCTAAGGGAGAGTCTCAAAGTTCTCATGGGAACTTCTGGAAGCTCTTTCTGGCAAGAATAAGCCACAATTCAATGTGTTCCATTGTGTTTGAATTAATTATGGGATCTTCTCAGAAAGTAAATTCCCAGATACCATCTATTATTCCAACTGTACCTGGATGGTGTAGACTTGAGAAAAGGACCTTTCCATAAACACACACAGAACCTGTGTTGATTGTAGGATACAAAGTAAACAGTGTCAGAAAAGCATTGTGTTGCCTAATGGTAAAGAAGTGAAAAGTTAAAGCTAGAACACATGAACAAAAACTAAATAAAACTAAACTACTTCTGTGTGCTATCATTGCACATTCTTCCTTGGAAGTGTCACAAAATTTAAAAAAAAGCTATTCATTTGCAGGAGTTGATATAAAGATCAGGTACATGACTAATACATGTGTGGTTGCAGAGAAGGATGGACTAGCTTGCACACACATACAATGATCCAACCTCCCAAGGTCTTACATGAAGTAGGTGTAGTATTAGGAGTAAGACAAGTCTTGAATGTCTCATAACAGAGTTATAAAGTAGTGATGCTGGAGAGCATTGTATGCATATGGACATGACTGTTTTCTATAGCCAAGCAACAGTTCTTAGTATTCTTTTACTGAATACTAAAATACGATACTCAATATGATTTAATGCAAAGGGAGATGTGTTTTAGTGACAAATGTCCAGTATAAATCTGTGTTGACTAAGGACTGCTCTCTTTTATGTTATTTATTTATCTATATTACAAATATGTATTCAGGACCTAATGAACAAATTCATATACAGAAAAAATCAGTAAGTGTGGCCTTGACTCTACCACAAGTAGCCTACATTAATTTCTTGCTGGAACTGTAACTCTGTTTATCCAAGTGCAGATTTATCAGCTTGCTCTAGCCCTTTGTGTTCTCTTGCTTATTTATATTTTTATTTCTCCCACTGATGTAGGAATAAAATGGAGAGTACTCCACATCACTGGCAACTCATATCCCAGGGCACTCTACGGAGCAACGTTCTGATAACTAAAGCTCTTTTGAGTCAAGTTGACCAGGACCTAATGAGGCACAGGTCCCTTTTTTTTCAAATGAAGCCCAAACAGTAGCTTGTTTAAAAAGTTGAGGACATGAGTGCCATGTTACAAAAGGCAGGCGGGTGAAGCACACCTAATTACAATTTTCATCTTTCAGAATGTAAACCAAAACAGAAAAGAAAGTGCGTAGAACAAGGAGAATATATAAGTATACAGGCTCAGGAGAGGCTTGAACTGTTTCTTTATGGACCAAAACTAAGCTATTTCAGCGTAATGGCAATAAAACTTGGAAACTGCAGTGAAGCACTACTTTAAATGTTTCTTGTGGACTAGGTACAGCTAGGAAGATGTTTATTTTCCCCAAAATTAAAGTGTCTTGGGACTTAAAAACAAACCTGACATGCAAGTATTTCCAGTCAAATACAAAGCAATTTTATGTTTACAAACTAGGAAACCATGAGAGAAGTGATATTGGCAATTGTTGCCTGTATTCTTCATTGCCCATTGTCCCTGCCTGTATCCTGTGGGGCATCACCACAAGCCTCAGGGGCCTTTCCCAGATTCAGACATGGCCACAATGAAGAAGATAGTTTAGACTCACTGTTTTCTGTCTCAATGGCACAACACTGAAGATGAAACAGTTCTCAATTATGAACAGTATCATGTGGTTTAATGTGAAACCACATCAAAGAATACCACATCTAACTTGTACACTTACATAGATATTTCTCATTTTTTATTTTTTACTTATTTTCTATATTTTGTTTACATTCTAAAAGCTTTCCCCTTTCCCAGTCCTCCCTCCCGTATGTCCTATAAGTCCTCTTCTCTCCATCCATTCTTCTATCTTTCCCCCTCCCTTTTCTCTGTCCTGGTACTCCCCTACAATGCTGGATCAAGCTTTTCCAGGATTAGGGCCCTCTTCTTCTTTCTTCATGGGAATCATTTGATATGCTAATTGTATCTTCAGTATTCAGAGCTTCAGGGCTAGATAAAGGACCTCCACATAAAACCAGACACACTGAAACTAATAGAAAAGAAACTGGGGAAAACCCTTGAAGACAAAGGCACAGGGGAAAACTTCCTGAACAGAACACCAATAGCTTATGCTCTAAGATCAAGAATTGACAAATGGGATCTCATAAAATTACAAAGTTTCTGTAAGGCAAAGGACACCGTCAAAAAGGACAAAATGGCAACCAACAAATTGGGAAAAGATCTTCATCAACCCTATATCCAATAGAGGGCTAATATCCAATATATACAAAGAACACAAGAAGTTAGACCCCAGGAACCAAATAACCCTATTAAAAAATGGGGTACAGCGCTAAACAAAAAATTTTCACCTGAAGAAATTCAGATGGCCGAGAAACACCTGAAGAAATGCTCAACATCATTAGCCATTAGGGAAATGCAAATCAAAACAACACTGAGATTTCACCTCACACCAGTCAGAATGGCTAAGATCAAAATCTCAGGAGACAGCAGGTGTTGGCAAGGATGTGGAGAAAGAGGAACACTCCTTCATGGCTGGTGGGATTGTAAGATGGTACAACCATTCTGGAAGTCAGTCTGGAGGTTCCTAAGAAAACTGGACATGACACTTCCAGAGGACCCTGCTATACCTCTCCTGGGCATATACCCAGAGGATTCTCCAGCATGCAATAAGGACACATGCATCACTATGTTCATAGCAGCCTTATTTATAATAGCCAGAAGCTGGAAAGAACCCAGATATCCCTCAATGGAGGAATGGATACAGAAAATATGGTATATATACACAATGGAGTACTATTTAGCAATTAAAAACGATGAATTCATGATTTTTTTTAGGCAAATGGATGGAACTGGAAAATATCATCCTAAGCGAGGTAACGCAATCACAAAAGAATACACATGGAATGCAATCTGATATTTCTCATTTTATAAAAATTTGTTTTACCTATTTGTTTTATATCTATATGCTTCACGTGTGTGCATTTATGAGTTACTGTGCACATAAAGGTGCCAACAGAAGCCAGCATAGCCTGTCAAATACTCTAGAACTGGAGATAAAGGTCATTGTAAGTCAATATATGAGTGCCAGGTACTGGACCTGGGAACAACAGGTGCTTGGAACTACTGACCTAACTCTGTAGTCCTCTCACATAGACCTTTCTCTAATAGATTGCAAATAGCATTGTTATTGACTAGATATTGAATGTTATAAACCACATGATTTGCTTTTTGACTTTTGCATTTTCACTTTATTAACTAAAAATTAGAAGAACTTGATGAGCCTGTTATAGCCCCTTTCTTTTGGTTATTAAATTTAATTGTATACCCCCCATCCAACTCAAATTCTGGTTATTAAACCTTGTATTGCACGTGCTATACAAATATCCCACCAATGGTTTACATCTTCAGTTCTGGGAGAACTTTAAAAGAGAAGAAAAGTGAAAAAATGATATTTGACACCCATTATATTTAAAAATGAGGTATTATTTAATCTTCCCAGCGATAGAAAAAGAGATTCTGAAGAGAGTTTGAGAGTGAGTTGACTCCTCTCACAGTTTTATTCTATTATACTTATCACACCTTGGTTCTTGTTCTTCTAACCCCTTTTAATGAGACAGGAGCTGTTTCTCTTGCTTGTAGAATTAGATTGTAGATTAATCTTCTGTAGGCAGAAGATACAGGACTCTAAGTCAGAGACAAGAAACCAAACTAAACCAAACCAAACAAGCACAAACAAAACAAAACAAAACAACAATCCTCTACTAATAAAAAGGTGGAAATGCTTCTGGGACATTCGTCTGCCCTCCTGCCCACTCTTCAGACAATGTTGTAGAGAGAAATGCCATGTGAGTGTCCTAAACTTGGTATATCTGTGCCACAGCCAAAGAACCATAGCAAGCCATTAATGTTAAAGATCCTGATAGCACAGATGGAGTCATCCAGGAGAAACACCCTGAAGGAAGGTACTATTATCATTCTAACTGCGAGGCGTACAATTATGAAAAAAAAGAAAGAAAGAAAGAAAATCACCAAAATGTATTCATTAGAGTAGAAGTTTTTGTGTAGGAATATTGATGTTAGATTTCAAAATCATAACTATGTTATCAAATAACTTTTGAGTTTTCTATTTATATATTTATATAGATGACAGAAAGACAGATAAGATAGTCATATAGATGATGCATAGAGGATGACAAATGGACATGTATAGATACATAAAAGGCATGATAGATATAAATCATAGGTGACAGATAACAGAGAATAGACAGGATACACTGCTTCAAGACCTGAAATTTAACTGTAGTATTGCTACAGTATCAATTTCACATGGGTACAAATAAAGCTATTGTATTTTTAGAAGGATATGAAGGGGAAAGAAAAGATTGTTTTATCTATATTACTATAAAAATTTTCCTGTATTTTAATGATTTAGTTTATTTCTCTCTAAATTCCTCATGGGTTAGTGTTTCTGCAGAGTCAGTGCATTGTCTCCTTTCTTTTTCCATGTACATTTCAGAACTGCATGGCAATTGATGATCTGGACTCTGGAATTTGTTCCAAGACTAATACTGGTTCTCTTGCTTCCTAGTCATATTCCTTCTGAATGGTACCTGACCTTTGTAAGTTGTAGAGAATTACTCTAATGGAAAACATTGATAATGTTCTTAACATTTTGAGACTTTCTAGACTATTTGGCATGCTCTTAACATGCAAAACATTAGCTAGTATTTAAAAAAAACAACTAAAAACTAGGTGAATTCAGAGACGGCTTGGTGATTAAGGGTACATCATGATAATATAGAAGGCCCTACCCAATTCAGATCCCAGCACCATGGTGAAGCACCAAACTGTCTATAATGTCCACTACAGGGTATGCTACATATACTTCAGGTCTTTAAGACACTGCAAGCACTACACATAGTCAGGCAAAACTATTCAAAACTCACAAAACAAAAATAAATGGTTCTAGAAAAGAATATAAATATAGGAAATACCAAATACTTGAATAAGATCCTGAGAACATCTTTCATTAGTAAAACCTGCTGACACTCTGGTTTATCTACTGGATGAACTTAGTGGCCACACTTCTCATGATCTTAGCCAAAAGGCCGAGAAGCAATGGACACACTTAAGGAGTTTATTCTTTACACTGCATTCCAAACTATTCTTCATTCTTAAAGTTCACTTCTCGGGTTTGTTAAACATTGTGTAAAGAATGTTCACATCACTGGCTAAACATTATTACCATGTGCAGATGAGTCAAATTTCAGCTAACAGACAGTAAATCTGTTTCCACACATAAATTTCCATAATTTCATAAATTGTATTGAGATGAACACCATGTAAAAGATGAAAATTTAAGGCGCTGAATCAGAAGATTAAAGGAAGTGAACATCTTAAAAGAACCTGAAGTATGGTGCCAAATATTGAGGCCACCTCTCCAAAGAATGATGCACGTTGTCATGTAACAGTTGTCATGTAGCAGTAGCCAAGCCAGGGAAGATGTGGCAACACGAGTTAAAATACTCATCAAATGTGATTCGCTGAAGATCTCATGAATATTATTCAAATGCAGATGCAAGTCTGGCTTGCTTTACATTGGTCCTAAAAAAACCACATGCCCAAGCACTCCCCAGGTATTGGTGATGTTATCTGATGGTCACTGTTGATTAGTAGCAAGGAGTGAGAAAATCTTTTTAACAGAGTTTTTGAGTGATATTGGTAGCATACATCAGAGTCTAGCAAAAGCAGTTTTGCTGTCAGATGTATTGTGAGATAAAGTTTTAGGAAGTTGATTAAGGATGGAAGAAAAAGTGAACAATACCTCTGATGACTTTGATAATGTATAGGAGAGAAACAAGGCTGTTAATAGAATGTAACAACAGGAGGGAACACTGAGGCATACAGACTGTGATCTCATTTTTCTTGAGCACATAAGACTTGACATGTTTAGTAGTAGACACCCAAGTGGAAATGTCAAGTAGCACTTGGAAATGCAAATGCAGAGCTTAGGAACAATGTTCAGATGACGACACGCACAATTAAGACTTTACTATATGTTAATTTTTTAAAATGTGGAAGGAAACCATGGAAATACACAAAATTTCTCATGCGTGTGTCCTTGCAAGTGTACTCATGCATAACAACACATCTGTGCTAAGGATTACATGATAATGCTTCCTTTCATCATCGTTTATAATTCCTCAGTTTATGAAAATGCTGAGACACTTTAGCAGTGTTTTCTCCAGCTTAATATAGGGAAATGAAAACACAGTGCAGAGGAAAGTTCACAGTCTGTCAGAAGAAAGAGATTCCAGCTGTTGGGTGTTGCAATGCTTTGCATGGTAGGCCTCCTGTCTTTTGTAGTCTTCAATACTTTCAAAATTACCACTAATTAAGTTCTCTCTAATCACTAGTTATATAACTACTTCCAAAGAAGATTATAACATCTGGTCACTAAGATGGTTGTTAAGATTAAACCAGAAAGTGTTTTTAAACTAAGAGCTAATGTTTACATAGAGGGTACTCGCCACTTAATAATTTTAAATAAATGTTGGCTTTTAATAATCAGTATAATTATTCTCTTGACTAGAATTTTTTAAATAGTGGTGAATTTTCTTTTGTTTTTTACTTCTTTCCAGGTAAGGACATATAGGACATGTTACAGTGCAAAAAAATGTTTTAAAAAGATAATTAGATTTGATATATTTAAGGAAAGAAACATGAAGATTATTTCTGGGAGCACATTCTTACTCATTCTGTGATAGTGACTGCAATATTTTAGTGGGCAAAGTCCAAAGAAGTAAGGCTTCCCACAAAGAATTCCATTGGATAATAACAGCAAGATGCTGTGCTAAATACACTGAAATCTGCAAGGTGTTAAAAAGTAAACAAGTAGGGAAGTCATGGTGTACACCATTAATCCCAGCATTCAGGAGAAGGCAGAGGCAGAGGCAGAGGCAGAGGCAGAGGCAGAGGCAGAGGTAGAGGCAGAAAAAGCAGGCTGATCTCAGAGTTGAAGGCTAGCCTGGTCTACAGGGTGAGTTCTAAGACAGCCAGAGCTATGCAGAGTAACCCTGTTGCAAGATATTTCCTATCCATGCACATTGATACAGTGAGAGGCCAGTGATTGGAGAGGAGAGAGGAGGAGCTAAGGGGGGCAGAGGACAGGGCAAGCAGAATGGAGAGAAAGAGAGAGAGAGAGAGAGAGAGAGAGAGAGAGAGAGAGAGAGAGAGAGAGAGGAGGGAGAGGGAGAGGGAGAGGGAGAGGGGAGAGGGAGAGGGAGAGGGAGAGGGAGAGAGAGAGAGGGAGGGACGGAGAGAGAGAGAGAGAGAGAGAGAGAGAGAGAGAGAGGGAGAGGGAGAGGGAGAGGGAGAGGGAGAGGGAGAGGGAGAGAGAGAGAGAGAGAGAGGGAGAGGGAGAGGAGAGGGAGAGGGAGAGGGAGAGGGAGAGGGAGAGGGAGAGGGAGAGGGAGAGGGAGAGGGAGAGGGAGAGGGAGAGGGAGAGGGAGAGGGAGAGAGAGAGAGAATCAGATATCCAGATGGCACAGACATATTTCTGGTGTTTTAGAGACGTTAGAAATATTGGAATAAGACTTTATCATTATAAATTGGCATTATGTAATTGGAAGTTTTATATACATAGAGATATTTGGTTAACTATTTAAGTTTAAGAGCCATGCTTTACCTGGTATTTGAGTGCAGAGCAGTAACACAGGACTCCCACCTTTTGTCTATGGCAGAGAGGAAACACAGCTGGGTTACTGCAAGGTCTATCTGGGAAAGACTGGCTCAGCAACAGAACAGCAGTGAAAGCCTCCCTGAGTGAGACCCGCAGGCACTTGGAGCAGAGGCCTGGCGGGGCAGCACTCTTTCTTAATTATTACCCACTACAAAATCCTATCTTGAAACATTAGAAATCACAAAAAGTAAAGAGAGAAACAAGCAAACAATCCACCCCCCCCAAAACAAAAAACAAAAATAAAAGACAAATCCACTAAGGTTTAACTCTAAGTAAACTGCTGTTAAAAATAAAATGGATCTTTGATGGACTTACAAACATGACATATCAATCAAGAGGAAATAGAGCTGTGATAAACTAGAAAAAGTATATGTCATCATCACACTGTGTCTGTCTCAGAGAGAATGTTAAGTGTAAGCACACTGTGAGGACAGTCCGGCCAAGAAACGCTGATTACAGCCGTGAAACAGAGTTATGCTCATTAACATTCTGCCTTCCTTCAGCTTGGTTATGTTTATATCAGTGGTTCTCAACCTGTGGATCACAACCGCCTTGGCAAATCTCTTTCTCTGATACACGTTACAAAAATTGCAAAATTGCAGTTATGAAGTAGCAACAAAAATAATTTTATCATAATTTTATCATAAAAAACAACACGAACTGTATTGACAGTCAGATCTTCAGAAACGTGGAGAACCACAATAACTGGGGAATCAAGTAATTTAGATAGGTTGATTACAGTTCTCCTGATTTTGAATTCTCCCTAAATTTGCCATTTATTTTCTCATTCTTTCTGTTAGTGGTCCCTTCTTCTCTTCATTGACTGTTTTATCCATTAAGTTCTTGCATTTTAATTTTTATTTATTTTAGTTTTTATTAGATACATTCCTTTAGTTACATTTTAAATTATTTTCCCTTTCCTGGTCCCTGCCCTCCATAAAGTCCCATAAGCCATCTCCCCTGCCCCTGTTCCCCAATCAACCCCCTCCCACTTCCCTGTACTGGTATTCCCCTATACTGCAGCATTGAAACTTTCCAAGACCAGGGGCCTCTCCTCCCTTTGATGTCCAACAAGGCCATCCTCTGCTGCCTTGCATCTAGAGCCATGGGTAACACCACATGTATGATCTGTTTGACGTTCCCCCCCCCCACCCCGGGAGCTCTGGGAGTACTGGGTGGATGATACCATTGCTTCTCCTAGGGTGCTGCAAACCCCTTCAACTCCTTGGGTCCTTTCTCTAACTCCCCCCATGGGGACCTTGTGCTCAGTTCAATGGCTGGCTGAGAGTGTTCCCCTCTGTATTTGTCATGCACTAACAGAGCCTCTCAGGTGACAGCTATATCCAGCATCAGTCAGCAAGTACATGTGGCATAGATAATAGTGTCTGGATTTTGTAACTGTATATGGGATGAATCACTAGGTGGGGCAGACTCTGGATGGTCTTTCCCTTAGTCTCTGCTCCATACTTCATGGCTGTATCCCCTTCTGTGGGTATTTTGTTCCCCTTTCTAAAAAGGACCAGCGTATCCATATTTTGTTCTTCCTTCTTCTTGGGCATCATTTGATATGTGAATCGTACCTTGGGTATTCCAAGCTTCTAGGCTAATATCCACTTATCAGTGAGTTCATACCATGTGTGTTCTTTTGTAATTGGGTTACTTCACTTAGGATTATATTTTCCAGTTCTATCAATTTGCCTAAGAATTTCATGAACTCATTGTTATTAATAGCTGAGTAGTATTCCATATTGTAAATATACCACATTTTCTTTATCCATTCCTCTGTGGAGGGACATCTGGGTTCTTCCCAGCTTCTGGATATTTTAAATAGGGCTCTATGAACATAGTTGGGCATGTGTCCTTATTACATGCTGGGGAATCCTCTGGGAATATGCACAGGAGTGGCATAACAGGGTCCTCCAGTAGTATCATGCCCACTTTTCTGAGGAACTAACAAACTGATTTTAAGAGTGGTTGTATCAGCTTGCAACCTCAGCAGCAATGGAGGAGTGATCCTTTTTCTCCACATCCTAGCCAGCATCTGCTATCTCCTTAGTTTTTTATCTTAGCCATGCTGACTGGTGTGAGGTGAAATCTCAGGGTTGTTTTGATTTGCATTTCCCTGATTATAAAGGATGTTGAACATTTGTTGAGGCACTTCACAGCCATTCAATATTTCTCAGCTGAAAATTCTTTGTTTAGCTCTGTACCCCATTTTTAATAGGGTTATTTGGCTCTCTGGAGTCTACCTTTTGATTTCATTGTATATATTGGATATTAGCCTTCTGCCAGAGGTAGGGTTGGTAAAGATCTTTTCCTAATTTGTTGGTCGCCGTTTTTTCCTATTGACAGTGTCCTTTGCCTTACAGAAACTTTGTAATTTTATGAGGTCCCATTTGTCAATTCTTGATCTTAGAGCATAAGCTATTGGTGTTCTGTTCAGGAACTTTTTCACTGTGCCCATGTGCTCAAGGCTCTTCCCAGTTTCTTTTCTATTAGTTTCAGTGTGTCTGGTTTTATGTAGATGTCCTTGATCCACTTGGATTTGAGCTTAGTACAAGGAAATAAGAAGGTATTGACTTGCATTCTTCTGCATGCTTGCCTCCAGTTGAACCAGCACCATTTGTTGAAAAGGCTATCTTTTTTCCACTGGATGGTTTCAGCTCCTTTGTCAAAGATCAAGTGACCATAGGTATGTGGGTTCATTTCTGGGTCTTCAATTCTATTCCATTGATCTACCTGCCTATCACTGTACCAAAAAGAAGCAGTTTTATCACTATTGCTCTATAGTACTGCTTGAGGTCAGGGATACTGGTTCCCCCAGAAGTTCTTTTACTGTTGAGAATAGTCTTAGCTATCCTGGGATTTTTGTTATTCCAGATGAATTTGAGAATTGCTCTTTCTAACTCTATGTAGAATTGAGTTGGGATTTTTATGGGAATTACATTGAATCTGTAGATTGCTTTTGGCAAGTTAGCCATTTTTACTATATTAATCCTGCTAATCCACGAGCATGAGAGATCTTTCGATCTTCTGAGTTCTCCTCCGATTTCTTTCTTCAGAGACTTGAAGTTCTTTTCATACAGATCTTTCACTTGTTTGGTTAGAGTCACACCAAGATAATTTATATTGCTTATGACTATCATGAAGGGTATCATTTCCCTATTCTTTCTCAGCTTGTTTATCGGTCATTTAAGGATACTATCATATCATCTGCAAATAGTAAAAATTTGACTTCCTCCTTGTATTCCTTTGACCTAATTTTGTTGTCTAATTGCTCTACTTAGAACTTCAAATATTATATTGGATAAATATGGAGAGAAAAGGCAGCCTTTTCTAGTCCCTGATTTTAGTGGAATTGCTTCAAGTTTCACTCCATTTAGTTCGATGTTGGCTACTGGTTAGCTTGTTATTGCTTTTTCTATGTTTAGGTATGGGCCTTGAATTCCTGTTCTTTCCAAGACTTTTAACAAGAAAGGATGCTGAATTTTGTCAAAGGCTTTTTCAGCATCTAATGAAATTACCATGTGTTTTTTTCTTTGAGTTTGTTTATGTAGTGGATTACATTGATTGATTTCCATATATTGAACCATTCCTGCATCCCTGTGATGAAGCTAACTTGATCATGGTGAATGATTGTTTTGATGTGTTTTTGGATTTGCAAGAATTTTATTGAGTATTTTTCACTGATATTCATAAGGAGGCATTGGTCTGAAGTTCTCTTTCTTTGTTGGATCTTTGTGTGGTTTTGGTATCAGGATAATTGTGGCTTCATAGAACGAGTAGGGGAGTGTGTCTTCTATTTCTACTTTGTGGAATAGTTTGGTGTTAGGACTTCTTGTTAGGCCTGATAGAATTCTGCACTAAAAACATCTGGTCCTGTGCTTTTTTTGGTTGGGAGACTGTCAATGACCACTTCTATTTCTTTAGGGGCTATGAGACCATTTAGATGGTTTATCTGATCTTGATTTAACTTTGGTATTTGGTATCTGTATAGGAAATTGTCCATTTCATCCAGATTTTCCAATTGTCTTGCGTATATGCTTTTGTAGTTGTATCTGATGATCTTATGAATTTCCTCAGTTTCTGTTGTTATATCTCCCTTTTCATTTCTGATTTTGTTAATTTGGATACTGTCTCTGTGCCCTCTGTTTATCCTAGCTAAGGGTTAATCTATTTATTTGTTTTCTCAAAGAACCCGCTCCTGGTTTGGTTGATTCTTTGTGTAGTTATTTTTATACTTATTTGGCTGATTTCAGTCCTGAGTTTGATGATTTCCTGCCTTCTACTCCTCTTGGGTATATTAGCTTCTTTCTCTTCTAAAGCTTTCAGGTGTGATATTAAGCTGCTAGTGTATGCTCTCTCCAGCTTCTTTCTGAAGGCACGCAGACCTATGAGTTTTCCTCTTAGCAATACTTTCATTGCCTCCTGTAAATTTGGGTAAGTTGCACCTTTCATTTTCATTAAATTCTAAAAAGTCTTTGATTTCTTTCCTTATTTCTTCCTTGACCAAGGTATCATTGAGTAGAGCATTGTTCAGCTTCCATGTGTATGGGCTTTCTGTTGTTTTTGTTGCTATTGAAGACAACCCTTCCTCCATAGTAATCTTGATAGGAGGCATGGGATTAGATCTATCTTCTTATATCTGTTGAGATCTGTTTTGTGACAATTATATAGTCAATTTTGGAGTGGGTATCATGAGGTGCTGAGAAGAAGGTATATTCTTTTGACTTAGGATAAAATGTTCTGTAAATATCTATTAAATCCATTTGGTCCAAAACTTCTGTTAGTTTCACTGTGTCTCTGTTTAGTTTGTGTTTCCCTGATCTCTCCATTTAGGAGAGTGGGGTGTTGAAGTCACCCACAATTATTATGTGGGGTGTGATGTGTGCTTTAAGCTTTAGTAAATTTTCTTTTATGAATGAGGGTACCCTTGTATTTTGAACATAGATATTCAGAATTGAGAGTTCTTCTTGGTCGACTTTTCCTTTGATGAGTACAAAGTATCCTTCTGTGTCTTTTTTGATGACTTTTGGTTGAAAATCTATTATATTGGATATTAGAATGGCTATTCCAGCTTCTTTCCTGCGTCTATCTGCTTAGAAAACTGTTTTCCAGTCTTTTACTCTGAGGTATAGTTTGTCTTTGACACTGAGATGTGTTTCCTGTATGCAACAAAATGTTGGGTCCTGTTTATTTGTCCAGTCTGTTAGTCTATGTCTTTTTATTGGGGAATTGAGTCCATTGATGTTAAGAGATATTAAGAAATAGTGATTGTTGCTTCCTGTTATTTTTGATGTAATTTTTTTTGTTTATGTGGTTTTATTCTTTTGGATTTGTTGAAAGAAGATTAATTTCTTGCTTTTTCTAGTGTGTAGTTTCCATCCTTTTGTTGGTTTTTTTCCATTCGTTATCCTTTGAAGTGCTGGATTTGTGGAAAGATACTGTGTAAATTTGTTTTTGTTATGAAATACGTTGGTTTCTCCATCTATGGTAATTGAAAGATTTGCTGAATATAGCAGTCTGGGTTGGCATTTGTGTTCCCTTAGGGTCTGCATGACATCAGCCCAGGATCTTCTGGTTTTCATAGTCTCTGGTGAGAACTCTGGTATAATTCTGATAGGTCTACCTTTATAAGTTACTTGACCTTTTTCCTTTACTGCTTTTAATATTCTTTCTTTGTTTAGTTCATTTGGCATTTTATTTATTATGTGACAGGAGGACTTTCTTTTCTGGTCAAATCTATTTGGAGTTCTGTAGATTTCTTGTATGTTCATGGGCATCTCTTTCTTTAAGTTAGGGAAGTTTTCTTCTATAATTTGTTGAAGACATTTACTTGTCCTTTATGTTGGACATCTTCGCTCTCTTCTATACCTATAATCCTTAGGTTTGGTCTTCTCATTGTGTCCTGGATTTCCTGGATGTTTTGGATTACAAGCTTTATGCATTTTGCATTTTTTGACTGTTGAGTCAATGCTTTCTATGGTATCTTCTGCATCTGAGATTCTCTCTTCTATCTCTTGTATTCTGTTGTAGATGATTGCATCCATGACTCCTGACTTCTTTCCTATGCTTTCTATGTCCAGAGTTGTTTCCCTTTGTGATTTCTTTATTGTTTCTACCTCCATTTTTAGATCCTGGATGGTTTTGTTCAATTCATTCACCTATTTTGTGTTTTCCTGTAGTTCTTTAAGGGTTTCTCTCTGTTTACCTGTGTTCTCCTCTATTTCTTTAAGGGAGTTATTTATTTCCTTCTTAAAGCCCTCTAGCAGCATCATGAGCTGTGATTTTAAATCCAAATCTTGCTTTTCTGTTGTGTTGTGCTATCCAGGACTTGCTGTTGTGAGAGAATTGGGTTCAGATAATGACATGTTGCCTTGGTTTCTGTTAGTAAAATTCTTATGTTTGCTTTTTGCTACCTGTTAGTTGGTCCTGCTGTCTCTGACTGGTGCATGTCCCTCCTGCATGCCTGAAATCCTGTCTCAGCACCCCTGGGTGATGGGCTTTCCCTGGCACAGAGTGTTGTGGTACTGCCCAGTTCCTGGGTACATGTGGGGCCCTGGTGGACTGAGTCCCCAGTGACCTTACACTTGAGTGTTCCCTGAGTTCCCATCTGCATTGTCTGCTCAGTCACAGGTGCAATGATGGTGTCCTCACCTATAAATGCACGACTCCCTGAAGAGCAGATCCCTGCATTTTAATTTTACAATGTTTCTTTAGTGTGCTTTCAATTTAGGGCAATTAACAGTGCTTGATGTTGGCCATCCAAATTTCTTCAGGTGAAAATTCTTTGTTTAGATCTGTACCCCATTTTTAATACCTTAAGAAATGCCCAACATCATTAGTCATTAGGGAAATGCAAATCAAAACAACCCTGAGATTTCATCTCATACCAGTCAGAATGGCTAAGGTTAAAAACTCAGGAGACAGCAGGTGTTGGCGAGGGTGTGGAGAAAGAGGAACACTCCTTTACTGCTGGTAGGATTGCAAGATGGTACAACCACTATGGAAATCAGTCTGGTGGTTCCTAGGAAAACTGGACATGACACTTCCGGAGGACCCTGCTATACCTCTCCTGGGCATATACCCAGAGGATTCCCCTGCATGCAATAAGGACACATGTTCCACTATGTTCATAGCAGCCTTATTTATAATAGCCAGACGTTGGAAAGAACCCAGATATCCCTCAATGGAGGAATGGATACAGAAAATGTGGTATATATACACAATGGAGTACTATTCAGCAATTAAAAACAACGAATTCATGATTTTTTTAGGCAAATGGTTGGAACTGGAAAATATCATCCTAAGCGAGGTAACGCAATCACAAAAGAATACACATGGAATGCAGTCATTGATAAGTGAATATTAATTAGCCCTGAAGCTCTGAATACTGAAGATACAATTAGAATATCAAATGATTCCCATGAAGAAGGAAGAAGAGGGCCCTAATCCTGGAAAGGCTTGATCCAGCATTGTAGGGGAATAACAGGACATAGAAAAGGGAAGGGGAAAGATAGGAGAATGGATGGAGAGAAGAGGACTTATGGGACATATGGGGGAGGGGAATTGGGAAAGGGGAAAGCTTTTGGAATGTAAACAAAGAATATAGAAAAGAAAAAAGAAAAAAAGAGGAAAAAAACAGTGCTTTTTGTCAAAATATATTAGATTTAATGTTGAATTCAATAGAATTATCTGGTTAGTAGATTCAAAGTCTAAATGAGGGGAAAAATGTACAGGACTGGCTGGCATGGTGGCTCAGAATCAAGGACACATGCCACTCTTCCAGACGACCTGAATTTAATTCCTAGCATCCATGAAAGGCAGCTCAAACCTTTCAGCCAGTCCAGTTCTATAATATCTAATGCCCTCTTCTGGCTTCTGTAGACATCTCCAGTCATGTATTTCCCATACATACACACACATGAGAGCACACATGTGCACACACACAAAACATGCACACACATTCATAAATATACAAATGTTTGAAAAAAATCAAAGTTTTATAAAGTAGTGAAAGAAATGTATGAATAGACTCAAGTTTTTTTAATTTTTATATTATAAAATCCACTGAAAATATTTTATTTCCAGGTTAAAAAATGAAGGTGACTATAAATGGAAGATCAGAGACCTTATTTACTTAAAATATAAATACCTTTCTTTTACATTTATTTTACCATGTGTCACAGTACTTGTCTTTCCAATTTTGGGGGGAGGTTGGATAGGTTATTTTGGATAATTGTAATGTTCAAAAGCAAAACATATTAACCACAATGAACTTTTACAGACTGTGGACATTCTAGATAGTGTCTTGGAGAAATACATAGTTACATAAGAGCAAAGAATTACATTTGCCAAAGGAACACAAACAGAAATTCTGAAAAGAATATAATAAATATATAATATACTGTTTTAAATCCCCAAATATTTTTAATGAAAAGAAAAAATGTAATGTAATTGTCAAATTAGCAATACTTTATACTTAAATGAAAGCTGAGTACTGAGAGATGGTCATGACTTCATTTAGAAGTGGCCTAAATAGTCTGTCCAAAAGAATCTAGAATATATACGTACAATTAATCTAGTTATAGTTGTATGTATGTTTGTGTATGTATGTGCGGGTATATATGATACATAATATACTTCTCTGTATATATAATTAGAATAACAAGAATATGAGAACAGATTATAGCTTTGTGTCATGGCATATATGGATGGCAGGTGTGAAAGAATTTGCAAAATTAAGCTCATTCTTGGTGCTGAAGGAATTATTGACTCCATGGTATTATAGGGCTGTCTTCTCTGTGTCCTTGTTGTCTGTTAGAATTAAGAGAAATCCTCTGAGATAATGATTAACTTAGTTGAATGTCACTAACCTCAATTTTAATCTATTTATAAAAGTGTTAATGTTATCTTTAATTTGCATTTCCTCACTCTCCTCCAAGATATTCCTTTCCCTTTAAGAGATCTAGAGTCATGGCTTCTCCCAAGAAAGTCTTTTCTGTGTTCTCTTTAGGAAACAGAGCTTTTCTTTCGCCTTGTTCTACCAAATTGGGCCACTAAGCTGTAAATCAACTTAGTCTTCTTATTAAAGTGTGCTGAGAATTATGTTGCATTCACTCACATATACTGTGGTTTTATTAATATTTTACATTGAATTATAAACTTATTGCAGGACAGATAATAAACTCCAATTCTTAACATAAATGAAAGTCATATTGAAGTGTATATTGATTGATTTTAGAAAGAAGGATTATAATGGTTATATTCACATTTGACATTAAAATATACTAATAGTAATTATCAAGTAATTCTAGAAATGATATTTATAAATGGATCATATATCTTCCTTCTATTAAACAAATACCAAATTAAACAGCTACTATGTGAAAGAAAACACACACACACACACACACATACACTCCACTTGAGCCTTTTTTGCATATATTATACAAAGTAGTAAAAAATGCTTATTCTCTGGACTATTTGTTTAACACTATTTTAGAGTGATCAGTATTGGAAAAGAGAAATAGTGCCTCATCTGGGGCATAAGGTAGATTGCTGGTCATCTAGAAATTATGTGTCCTTTTGAGCCAAGGTCCTAACTAGACATTATGATGAGGTCTGGTTCTTCTCTTGTCATATACATGTAGTTTTCTTGCCCTGTGGCATCAGTCAGGGAATATTGCAAGTCCAAGGTCCAGTTCTGGAAAACATTCACACTCACCATATTCTTATGCTGAATGACAAAGTCCTTTTGCTCCAGACTGAAGAAGGCTGTCTTCTGACTATAGAACTATGGCAACCTGGTTTGTTGGCTACATGCCATGATATTTACAGATCTTGGTAATATGTCGCAGAACCTTGTCACATGTATAAAGTAAATTACAATGTACACTTGTGCTCACACGCCCCTTATCCATACTGAGATGGGACTTTTGTTCATTTGCTTGAAACAATATAACAGTAAAAAAAAAAAAAAAAAAAAAAAAAAAAACTCAGGAATAGGACACATATTACATGACCACATACCCTTTTCATCTCTGTAGGATTCTATACCTTGCTTCTTTTTCATGTACTCAAAATACTTAGGTCTATGTCATACTGCATTAAACAACGAACAAAAACAGAAATTAAACTACATGAAACCTAAGTTACCTAATACTTAAATTATTCTAAGAAAATATTAATTTTAGCTCAAAGTTGTACAAATTTAGAAAGCTAAATGAGCCTCTGTTTATGTTGTTCATCTTTTGCTTGAGTTGCTGTTTTAGCTCTCAGAGTTTAGTAATGTGTGATCTACATTTCCTATATGTCAATATTACATTTTTGGTGGTAATATGGTTAATTCGGATACATTCTAGATACATAATTTCTATCACCTCTGCAAATGTTTAGAAAACAATTGAGTTTATTTTTATTATCTTGGTTATAATCAGTATTTCTTAATGGAAATGCTATGTTTTGTTTCACTGACAGAGCACCAAAACTTTAGTTCCTCTCCCATCTCACTCTAGATAACTCCATGGCAACTATTTCTGTGTTGTGAGAAGGGAATACCATGAACAATAGAATGATGGAGTGATTTGAGGTGGAGGAAGACAAGAAAGGACCAGAGAGATCTCTGGGCATAATTCTAAGTACCTAACATCTATTCCCTGGAGTTTAATTTTTCCTTTGCTGACATGATTCACCTTAAGCACATTGTAAGTCATCACTTGTTTGACATGTACACAGTCAGATTTGAAGAATAGCAGAATCTCATTCTGGGATCCTGCCTAAGAATAAGCAGTGCTTAAGAACAAACAATAAAGTCAGTATAAACACAGCCATCCTCTTAACTGGCAATCTTAAGAGAAAAACCATTGAGTGCTGTTGGCGATAGAATTCTGTAGCATGTCTGGTGTCTTAGGAATCATATCAATAGCAACATTTTAAATTAAGACATCATAAAGAGTGAATGTTTTATCTTCTAAGTCCAGAGCAAGCATTTAACTCATATAAGATACATTTTCTCAAATATCTCAAATGTTACTAATTTTAAGCAGTACAGATTATATCATATTCTTTGAAAGTTATAAAGTATAAAGCTTTCAAACCATTCTTCATCTTGGCTATTTAGACCATGGTTTATCAAAGCCTACTTCAGTATCACCAAGAATGCTTTATGAGATACAGACAGCTGGGCCCCACCTCCAGAGTTCCAATGTATGTATCTAAGGTGTCTGTTTACTATTACCCACACTATAAGTCATCACTAATGATGAACTTCTAGGTGATATTTATGCTACCTGTTTTAGAACAACACTTTGAGAATGAGAGTTCTAAATTATTAGATATTTTTGCAAAAAAATAATTGCAACAATAATTATAAATGTTCTAAGCAAAAAGTCTTAGTTATAAGACATGCAGAAGCAAGCCTCTGCAATTACTTTCTATGTCCACTAAACAAAAAGTTTCTATATCCACCATGTGTCCATAGAATTATGGTGATTGCTGTGGCAGAGAAATTAATGAAGTGGGCATAAATTCTACATACAGAGAACTTCTAGGCTATAGGATGAGATAATTACATGAAACAATGATTTCTGAAAGAAAAGTTATGCCTTAAAAATAAATGTAACTATGCTCTGACAGCAGCATAAGGAAGGAGGAATTTCTGAGAGATCAGCAGAATGTGGTACTTCTGGTGATTTACATAGGTTTCAGGACTCCAAGATCAAGTGCTCTTGCATCCTAAAAATATATTTCATGTACATATACAAATACTCCCATGAAACTTGTGGAAAATACCCAGGTGAAATTGCTGTAGAGTGACTCTTAGAGCCAGTTGACCTGGATACTTTTAGAAGGTCATGATTCTATCAATGTATGATCATACTATAATTGTCTTACAATTACACTTGAGATCTCAAACCACATTTCTTTTCTGAGATCTGATAGAATGGCACACTGTTAGTAATTATGGGTATCAGCAGATATGTTTCCAAAATGCACCATAGTCTTATCGTTAGGATTTATGTTAGATAACATAACATAGATTTTTTTTTTTTTTTTTAGTATTTAATTTAGAAAGTGGTCACTGTTTCTTCCTCAAATTTTTTTCTAAACTGCAAGTAAAGTGCAAATAAATAAATCTATTCCTTCTCTTGAAGACATAAAAAACACTTGCTTGTATTGAACAAAACAACATCTATCTGGGTATTAAAGAGAAAGCATAAAAACATCATTTGCATAGTTAATACAAACACAAACCACACTGATGTTTATGTTCCATGTATTTTCTGTGAAACTCTGTTATCCACCAATACATACTTCCTCCCAGAAAATGAATCAAAACACCAAAATGCAAAAAACAGCTTTACATTTCCCAACTTTATAATAGCTTAGTATATGTTAAAAGAATATTACTTCATAGGTGCGAATTATTTCATCCAAAGTAAACATGTATATTCCTAGCATGTTCCACATAACTGTTTTGGACAATGTTAGGTGTTGTAACATAGATCAAATGTACCTAAGCTCACCTACTCAAGAGCTTCCAAGTAAAATATTTTTGGCTTTCTTAAATCAGATGCCAAGAATTCTTGAAATGGTCACTTAGTAGATTTTAAAATCTATAGTCCACTGGTATTGTAACACAATGGGGAGCAGACACACACTTGCTTGTATTATCTTTCTGTGAAGTGTAAATTTTGCAGAGCAACAATATCTTGACCTGAAGATTAAGCCAAGCTGTAGTGAATAATAGATGAAAGCACTTACTTCAGAGTCTCTCCTCTTCATGATCCTTTCTGATAACACGGCTTCCAACAAGAAGGTGTCATTGGTATGTGAACTGGAAAGTGTGAAATGTCTTTTGCAGCTGAAATTACCTGAGCCTCGTATCTGATTTAGCGATAGCATGTAGAAAGGCTTTCTGTGTGTGTTTATTAAGAAGCTCTGTACTCCCCACCTAATTTTGCTGCATAGTTTCTGACTGCTACATGGCAAATGCAATTCCAAGTCAATTTCTTTGTACTTAATTTTATTGGATGCCAAGATAAATAAATGTTGCTGCTTGATGCAAGAACTTGACTGTGAGTCAAGTTCTGCACTATGTTTATGGCTTTTATGAATGTTTTGTGAAATATGGCCACTGTATTAACAAAATTTGCCTCATTCTGAACTATCTCTATTAATGCAAACTATCAACTATGTTATTAAACTACTATTGTAATATGCATATGCGTGTATATTTTTGCCCCCTGTCTCTTTCCCATGCCATACATTTTAGTAATTGATATTTATTACTTAGTTAAAAATATACATAAAATTAAACTTTATGTATTTATTTCATGTCAGGTTTATGGTTTTCCTATTATCATATTTTATTAACTTTCCATTTTACATTGTTTTATTTATCATCAGTTATGTGAATTATTGATAGCATCATAATTTGTCAGGATAAGTAATGTTTCATAATCTCTCCTCATGGCAATCATTATTAACATGATAGTTTGATGGTGTGCCACTTGTAAGTTTCATGATCGGTTACAGAGACCTAGAACAGAGCTGAGACACTTAGACAAGAGCAGGAACTGCAACATTTCCTTATTCCAGCTCCCTCGTGGCTGGCAAAAGGACTCTGCAATGAAACATGGCTTGCAGAGATTTGCAGTGTAGGAGAACAGTCGCTGGGCACTTATTCTGTTCTGTTGTTACACTATTCCCTTTCTAAGAACAACCCGTGCAGAGCAAACTTGTAATCCATGATCTTTGTTCCTTTATCCTAAGAAGTAATGAATTCTCACTCTTTCCAATTCCATAGATAGTCCACCGTCATTTTAGGCTTTCTGGATATTGCTCATTTTTCAACTGAGAATCCAGTCAATGAACCATATTTAACTGAATTCTGAATATATTATCCCCTTCCCATTGGGAGCCTAACTGTTACACATATCCTCCTTATTCAAAGTCCTGCCCATCTCAGATTAGTGTCTTTGTGTCAAACAATAAAAATTCTTTGTTCATCTAGCTCTACACAGGATGTAGGATTAGGTTAGTAAACACACTAGCTATTTTGCTCCATTAACATTATTTCCTACATTTATTTCCTCCTTTATCCTGTGTTTCCCATGGCAGAAAAAATACTAAAACTATACTGTACTTATTATAATGGAAGAATAGAAAAATTAAAATTTAAGAATCAAAAATAGAATAGAAAATCAACATACAGAATCCAAGGGTCACTGCTTCACACAACATGTGTTTACATTCCATACACATTTGCTAATTGCACATTAAGAAAATTGTGGGATTGCTAATCAGTTTAAACCCTTGCTGTGCTACTAGCAAGCTTGAAGACAAGAGACAATGGATCTCCAAAACCAATGTAAATGCCAGAGGGCCTGGCAGCCCACCTATAATTCAAGGGCTAGGAATCAGGAGACAAAGAATCCCCTAAGTAAGCTTTGTAACTATATGAGAAATATCACAGAGCTTTGGGTTCAGCTGAGAGAGCCCATATATATAAATAGGTCAAGAGCAAGGAGTAGAAACTGCTATTAGCTCTGGACTCCACACATGTGTATATTTATTTGCATAAATACAATCAACCACAAGTGCACTTAAATATACATTAAATATACAGATGCATTCATACCCGCATATACCACACACACACATACAACTGAAAAAACACTGTGACTTTATTTATTACTAATTACACTTTTACATGATTTATCCAGACAAAATAACACAATGAAGATTAAGCATTTTAATCTCAAGAAAACAATGGGTCTTGTGTCTGAACAAGTATTGCTCTCTTTTGTATTCATTGATTTCTTTTCATTGTTTCCTTACGTAACTATGGGGGAAAGCTCATGAATTCCATATGTCTTTTCTACATGATGAAAACTCACTTGAGCACCATAAACACCCAACCTGATATCTGTTAGATAGTAGAGAATTTGCAAGAATTTGAAAATAATCATGTCTGAAAACTTTGGGTGTTTCCTGGAAAGCAGGTCGTAGAGGAAAACTGATGAGTGAAGAAGACTGAGAAATGGATTTATTAGGATAGAAAGCCTTAGAGAGGAGACCAGCATAAGGAGGATTGTGGAAAGGGATCTGTAGGTAACTGGAAAATGTCAGGAGACTAGGACAAGCTAATAACTAGCAGGTGGTCTTCCTGAGATGGTCTGCTTTGAATTATAATATAATCTGTGACAGATTTGCTCTTATAGGCAAAGCTCAAAGAGAATTCATTTTAGGAAAGATTCCTGCTATTAATATGCTTTTCATGTTACTATTAAACATATATAACAATCATTAGGTATTAGCCCACCCTTTTGAGTAGATCTCTACAGATCTCTGGAAGATGTACTGTCTTGTAGTGATACTATATAGACCAATAAATGATTTCTTACGTCTTAATGGTGATACTATAAGAATTCCTAAAATTATATCAATGATTATTAAGCTCTTTTATAGTATGACTGCTATTAGGTCCTTTTCTGATAGTCAAAACTACAATGAGAACTCTGCTAGTCTCCTATGTGTCACCAGTTAATTGCTCTTAAACAGTAACCAGGCTTTCTTCTACTCAGTGTACCTTCCAAGATGTTGTAAAACAATTAAACAAAGGTCATAAAAAGAGAACTAATGATTTCTTTACGTACTAGATAGAGCAGAAGATAAAATATCAGCTGCATTCGTCTTTACAAAATTTTACTAATAACTTAGTTATGAGTTTCAACTTTCAGTGAACCTGTGGAGCAATGTCAGATGATCCATGTTTAGCCAGATAATTCCTCCTGATAGAGATGCATATAAACATTCTCTGTTGTAAACTTCTATTTTAATTTATTATTTGATTTTTGTGTAAACTTGTGATCAACTTTTTAACATGTGATCATGTATTCTGAAAGATGTAAAAGTACTTAGGACAAAGAGATAACAGAAGAAATTTGTTCCATTTCCACACTTAGAGAAGAAATTTTTTTCCTTTCCTCACTTAGAAGAACTTTTCCTTTGCCCAGCTTAGGATCTTTCCACTTTACCCCTTTTTCTAGATATCCTTAATAGGAAATTTTTTACAACTTAGTAATAAATGCTATAATCACTTTTCAAAGTGTCTCTTTTACTTCTTATGATTTCTGACTAGCAGAATGTAAGTTCCAGTCAAGTAGTTCCTGTTGAGATAGTACATACACTACTTACTTAATCCTTTACTGTTTTAGGAGGAGGCGCTAAGTGCCAGAAACTGCGACTCTGTCCCACAGTTTCTGGCCACAGAGTATTACAGAAAGCAGGTCAGCTACAGCAGCAAGGTAACTTAGATAAATAAACCCTTTATTTTTATACAACTCTAAGTATCTCATAAGACATCATCCATCCATCCATTTCTCAAGCCCTAATTCTTAAAATTATGCTTTGAAATTCTGGATTGTATTAAATTAAGCAGGAAATCTTGTATATACACTGCTAACTTTATGGGAAAAGGTACTAACTTTTACTAATAAGTAAAGTTATTGATCTTTTAGAATTCATATATACATTATTAGACATTGGAAAACAATTTCCCAATCTTACCCTTCACCGATGCTCTTCCCCCTTAAATGCCTCATGAAGGACCAACAAGAAAGAAGACCCTACTGCAGCTGCCCCCCCCCCCCCAGCAGAAGAAAGCTCCAGACTAGTTAGGAACACCTGGGATCTATTGCTTATCAACTATTCCTTCATTTTCATAGGGTAGATGTATTTTATTGTTTACTGTAATTATAATCAGGCATTGGTTTTGCTTCCATTGTTTTTAATTACATCTGCTTCCTCAATGGCCTAAGCTTGTGGAATAATGATAAAAATCATCTAGGCAACAACTACAGATTTCCAACCACAGATCAACTCTTTCTACAAGAATATCTCACTGTGCATCCCTCCCTGAATGCCAAATGAGCACCACAGATTAAAAAATTGTTCCCTGGCTAACCTGTGTTTCTCACCATCTCAGCTGAATACATCATTCATCCATCCATTACTCAAGCCCTAATTCTTAAAATTATGCTTTGCAATTCTGTATTGTAGTAAATTAACTAGGAAATCGTGTATATGCACTGCTAACTTTATGGGAAAAGGTAATACCTTTTACTAGTAAGTAAAGTGGTTGATCTTTAGGAATTCATGTATATATTATTAGACATTGTAAAACAATTTCCCAAGTTTTATTTTCTTTAGTATTGGAAAGAGAATCCTTGTTCAATAGTTTCATGAATAGTCTTTTAAAAGGTAATCTTTCTGGTGATTATACAGTCCCAACTCGCTGTGGTTTAAATTCACGTTTTCTGATCACAGGAGGTGAGCATTTTCTTCATCTTTTCTCAGCCATTCACTGATCATTTTTCATGGCATGTCTGAAATTGCATCACTTGTGGAGACTGATGGAGTTAAAGTGTACATCCATGTGTGTTTCTTTGTTTTTAAATAACACTTGAAAGTATAATAAAACCACAATGTTTAGATTTTCATTCTTGCAGACTTTGAATTTGTGTGATAAATGAAACACTTGGCATCCCATTGATTTATAGTATACATGTAGCCTGTCAATCACTTTGTGCAGTACTATCCTGATCTTCCCAATTCAGTCAGGATGGTAATTTTTATCTATATATATTATAAAACACAGATGAATTACTGCATGTTGCTCATATGAGTATCTACTCTCAACTGAAGAATAGAAAAGTTCAATATTTAATAGTATCTGTCAATTATCTGTGGGTACTGGTAAGTCACTAAACAAAATAGTTTGTTAGAATTAATGGAAATTATAACATTTGCTCTTTTGAACTCTTTTTAACAAATATAATTTTCTGTTTTTCTTTTTCTTTTGCAATTATAATTACATGATTTTTCCTTCATTTTCCTCCTTTAGAATTTGTCCACATTTCTTTTCTTTTTTTGCCTTCACACTCTTTTCCTCTTTTTTGTTAATTGTTGTTATATGCATATATGTATATACATATATTCCTAAATATAGCCTACTTTGTTGGAAGATATCTAGAAAAGACTAAAAGCATACAAGTGATATTCTGGAGATAACCCATTATTTTGCATGACTGCAATGGATAATTCTGAATTGCAATGCTTTCAGAAATCTCAGTTTAGGATTGATTCTCATTGCTGATATGCCTTTCATTACTAAATTGATATAACAATTCCTAAGCATTAGCCCACCCTACTGGGCAGATTTGCTGCAGATTAACAAACATGTACTCTTTTGATGCAATTCTATGTAGACAAATTGATGATTTCATAATTCCTAATAATGGAGCTATAAAATTTCTAGATTTCTACATTTAATTTGGAGCCCTCTGTACTATGAAAGCTACAATTAGGGTTCTGTAAACCTTCAAGTGGCACAAGCTAATTGCAGTATGATAGAAACCAGACTTGAAGCAGATTTACAATCAGGGAAAACATTTCTTTTAGGCTGAATGTGAAACCATTATCTGATAACTAAAGTTCATAAACTTGGAATGAATAATTTATTGTAACTGTGAGGGCAAAGGACAAAATATTGATTAGATTTATTTATACAAAACTTCAATGCTAATGAGGCACTGGGCAGCTGATTTGCTTCTTGACAAACAGTGCTAACTTAGAGAAAAAAATTATTGTTTTAAACTCTTAATGAACCTGTGAAATTAATGGCAGATAATATTTGGTTAGATAACTAGTCTTAATGATAACACATGTAAACATCCCTGTTGTTACTTCTTATTCAATTTATGATTTGAATTTATACTTGAACTTGTGAACTTGAAAAAGAAAAATGCTTAAAATACCACATGATCATGTATCCTAAAGAAGTACAAGAACTAGGAATGAAGACAATGAGAGCAAAAGCAGAAGCAGAGCAGAGCAGAGAGCAGCAGGCAGGATTTTCTTACCAACACACAGTTTTTTATTGTTTTGTTTATTTATTTAGATTTCAGATGCTATCTGCCTTCTTGGTTTCCCCTTCTCAAACAACTTATCCCATCACCCCCTATTTCTGTGAGGGTGCTCCCCCACCTGCATACTCACTAGCATTTCCCTACACTGGGGCATAGAACCTGCACTTGACCAAGGGCCTCCCCTCCCATTGTTGCCAGATAAGATAATCCTGTTACATATGCAGCTGGATCCATGGGTCCCTCCTTGTGTACTCTCTGGTTAATAGTTTAGTCCCTGGGAGCTCTAGGTGGGGGTCTGATTGGTTGATTTTGATGTTCTTTTTATGGGGTTGCAGAACTCATCAGCTTCTTCAATCCTTGTCTGAACTCTTCCATTGGAGTCCTTGTGCTCAGTCCAATGGTTGGCTGTGATCTGTGTCCGCATCTCTATTGGTCAAGCTCTAGCAGAGCCTCTCAGGAGACCGTGAGCACTTCTTGGCATCAGAAACAGTTTTTGGGTTTGGTGTCTGCAGATGGGGTAGATGCCTACATGGGACAACCTCTGGATGGCCTTTCCTTCAGCCTCTGCTCCACTCTTTGTCCCTGCATTTCCCTTTGACAGGAGCAATTCTGGGTTAATATTTTTAAGATGAGTGAGTAGCCCTATCCCTCAACTGGGGGGCAGTGCCTAACTTCTGGATATGATCTCTATAGATTCTCTCTCCCCTTTGTTCAGTATTTCAGCTAAAGTCACCCCGTTGGGTCCTGGGAAACTCTTACTTCCCTGGCATCTGGAACTTTCTAGTGGTTAACCCTGCTTCCTTACTCCCCACTGCTACAAACCTCTGTTCCATCTCCTGACCCTCTGTACTTCTCTCCCATCTCCTCCTATACCTGATCTTATCCCCCTTTCCCCTCTCCCTTCTCTCTCCCTCTCAGGCGTCTCCCTTCCTCGACTTCCAATGATTATTTTGTTCCCCCTTCTAAGTAGGATTGAAGCATTCACATGTTGCTCTTCCTTCTTCCTAAGCTTCATATGTTCTGTGAGTTGCATTGTGGGTATTTAGAGCTTTTTGCCCAATATTGCCTTATCAGTGAGTACCTACCATGTGTGTTTTTTGTGACTGGGTTAGCTTACTCAGGATGATATTTTCTAGTTCCATCCATTTGCCTGTGACAGTTTTTTTCCTTAACAACTGGTTTTCTTGCTGACAAGGACAGGTCTTTTTCCTTACCAACTTGGGTATCTTTCATTCAGCAATAGAAAGGTAGAAACTACTTTCTCTGAGCAATAAAATTGAAGTTTATTTTTTATCCAGAATCAGTAAAATTTTTTTCCTGTACTGGCACTTGCTTTTTCAACAGAACTTGCTTGTGGAGACTTTTACTCTAGCTCACAAATTTTATATATATATATATATATATATATATATATATATATATATATATATATATATATATATATATGCAAGTATAGGTGTATGTGTATAAACGTGTAAGTTGATGAAACAGATGGGTGGGTTCAACAAAAAGACGACTGTATGCATGAGTGTGTTTATATCTATACATATTTGCTTGTGTAAAGTTTTCATTCTGCCAACATGACTTCTTTTCCTGGTTCCCTAAATTTAATTGCTCCAAGCCTCCCTCTTGCCTGTTCAATGACAGGTGAGGTTTCCTTGCACAAGAGAAAGAAACTCTAACAACAACAAAAAAACTTCTTTACTAAATCCATCAACTGGGTGTTAAACGCCAGATGCCTGTGGGTTCTGGCTTCAGAATATTTTAGAGTCAAGAAAGGTAAATGTTATTTAATAATGAGCAAACTTTACCCTCACAAAACCAAGTTTTTTCCCTTGAGGTCACAGATACTGCCATCACTGCCCCCCCCCAACCCCATGCTTTTCAGAAAGAGCTGTTGCTTGGGCAAGCTCCTGGCACTGCCCAGTCTGTATAATGTTACTTGTAGATGTGTTTCAGGGGTGGCCATTGGTGTGGTTAACTAACTGATGCTTTGTTCCTAGAGAAGACTATTTCTCCGATTCCCATCAGTTGTTACTTAAATGCAACTCTTTGTGTAGGATTGAGGCTTGAATTTTAGAGAAAATGGTACGGGTGTATATAGGAATGTTAGGAGGGTGGAAAAAAAGAAAGGGAGAAATGTTTTAATAATAAAATAGTCACAAATAGAAAAGAATTACTTTACTATAATTGTTGAAATAAATATTCATATATTCATTAAATAAATTAATGTAGTTATCAGGTTACTGTTAAATCTATGCATTACAGTTTATGAAGGATGTCATTGTGCTACCTATTTCTCAGAAGTTTTTGAAAGTTAATTAAAAGATTAGAATCATAACACGGGTACTTTATGTACCCAAAGAGATAAATGGGAGTTTATTCCTACTCTTGGTTTCATAATTTTGTTATGATAACTTCATACATGACAGATGAGATACCCTAACCCACCTTCCAAAGCAAACAGATAAACAAAACTTTAGAATTAGTGCTCTGAAGAATGATTTCATTATTCTGTATAAACCATAGGTATTTTAACTTCAAAAATGTTTTCTACAGTGCTTGGTATGTCAAGTATTTTTACATGTTATGCGTGCGTGGTATGCATGTGACTGTATGCATGTATGTATATGTGTGGGTACGACTGTGTAAGCATACATGCAGAGTCCTTAGGTTGTCATGGAATGTCTTCTTTACTTGCTTTCTATCTTACTTAGGGAAGCAGCATTTCTTCCCTGGTGCCTAGGCCTCCTCTAGTAGCCAGTTTGCAGTGGGAAATCTCACATTCTAAGTACTGGAATTGCAAATGGGCCACAATACTTGCTGGGATTTTACAGGTGTGTGTTGAAGCTCTGATCTTCTGTCCTCATATTGCCAAGCATTTAATTCAGTGAGTTTTCTCCCCAGCCCCAAGTATTTTTTAGTTATTTTTGAAGCTAGTGTATACAAAGTCCCAATGTATTGTGTTCAGATGGGGTAAAAAACAAACAAAGACAAAGAACACCAAAAACCACACGCTGTTGTGGGAGTTGTTTGAATTGCCTCTCATTTTGACGTTTTGTTGTTGTTGTTGTGTTGTTTCCCTGATAAATCAAAGAATAGCCTACAAAATTCAGGTTTTCATGGATTTTTTTTCCTTAACTCATTTTCTTCTAAGTACTTCCATTTCCTCTCACCCTTTCAGCTCCCCCACACACAAACTGTAATCTCACAGACACAGCGGTATTTTCTGTTACAGAACCATACTGATTCATTCATGCTGAAAATTATGCTGCAGTTGTTATCTGTACTGCCCAGGTTACGAGCCGTGCTTTATCCCGCTAATCACCAAGTGGGGACTGGTCTATCAATCTTAACTCCTCTGCAAAGCTGTTTCCTCATGCTTCCCTGCATATCACGAAGGCTCTAATTGCATTCGGCAACTCAGTAAACATACCGTGAAGTTGCTTCGATGTAATTAAAAAAAGGTGACACTCACATATGTCATGGGGGGCGGGGGGACTAGGATGTTCCTTTTGTGTTGGAGAGAATGCCTCACAAGAAATGTTTCAATGAAGACAAAGTTTGATCTTAAAGAAGAATGGAGGGCAAATCACTGTTTGTGATCACACAGAATCAATAGCAGCATTGCTTCTTCAACAAATAGTTAATAGCCATCATAGTTAATATAATTAGTTGATATAATTAATTAATATAATTGGTTAATATAATTTAATGAACTATATTAATATAGTTAATATAGTTAATAGCCAGAATAAAATTCCTTCCCAGAAGAAATATTGCTTTCTTGTATGTTTGTTTTTTGTTTTGCTTTGTTTTCTATTCTTTACATTTAGTACTAGAAGGCACCATGCATGCTTTCAAACAAAGGAGGCAGCCAGCAGTTCTGCTCTGCTCTGCTGCCTGTGAAGTGCAACAATGACCAGCACGTCAGGATAAGCTACAGGATAAAGTAGTGGCATGCACACTTGGTGGTAACCAACAGCTCAGTTGTACTTGCTTCATTTTTGAAGTTAGAAAAAAGAAAGGAAATATATAAAACTCTTGTTTTAAATGCCAAAACCCAGTAGAATTCTTATTTTTCTTCAGAAAAGCAGTTTTTCCTTCCTTTCTCCTTCCCTTCCTTCCTTCTTGTTCCATTGTTTTTCCCAGAATGGTGCCTCCGAGCTTCACATCCTCTACTATCAACCCACATCCCTGGCACTCAGTTGCATACCTTGTTTTTACTTCCAATATTTGTGACATTCATTAAATAAACAGCTTTTTCAATAAAAAGAGTCATTTGTAGGCACTGATTGAAATAACTGAGGACATACATGGGGGAAGCAGACCTCAGAAAATAAAATACCTATTCTACCGTTAAACGCCAGCCTCCACCATCTTCCTATACTCCCATCTGGAATACGGAGTGGGCAAGGTATGCACAGGCAGGCAGGCAATAGATTCAAGGAGAGTCCCTGATCTGCTGTTTGGGACCAAGCTGCTTCTCAGCTACATATGTCCCAAGCTTTCTTTTTGGTTAGTGATTCAGTTTCTGAGAGCCACTGAGAGTACAGATTTATTGACTCTGTTAGTCTTCCTCTGGAGTCCTTGCCCTCTTCCTGTTTCCCAACCCTCCCAAATCTTCCATAAGGCTCTTGAGGTCTACCTAATATTTGTCTGTGGGTCTCTGCCTCTCTTTCCATTGGCTGCTGGGTGAAATCTCTCAGATAACAGTGATGCTAGGTACCTGTCTGCGAGCATAAGAGAGTCTCATTAATACTGTCAGGGATTGGTTCTGGCCAATGAGATGGGTCTTAATTTGGGACAGTCATTGGTTGACCATTCCCTCCATCTCTGTTCTATCTTTGTTCCTGCATATCTTGCAGGCAGGACACAAAGGTTTTGTGGGTGGGTTGCTGTCCTTATCCCTCTACTGGGAGTCCTGCCTGGATTTAAGAAGTGCCCACTTCAGGATCAATATCTCCCATTGCTGGGAGTCTCAGCTAGAGTTGCCCTGATAGCCTTCTAGGGCCTTCCTCATCTCAGGTCTCTGCTACATCATAGAGATTGCCTCCTCCCTGCCCCTGGATTTCCCTTCTTTCTACCCTGCTCTCCCAATATCTGACCCTCCCCTCCCCCACCTGGCTTCCCATCCCCACCCCTTTCTCCCATTCTGTTCCCTTCCTTTATTGACCTCCAACATGTACTTTTTTCCCATTCTGAGAAAGATTCAACTATACTTCTAGGCCAGCCTTGATATTTGGCTTTGTTAGTGCTGTTAATTATGGTATATTATCCTTTACTTTATGGCTAATATCCTCTTATAAGTGAGTACATATATACATGTCCTTTTGGATCTGGGTAACCTTACTCAGGATGATATTTTCTAGTTCTATCCATTTGCTTATGAAATTCATGATGCCCTTGTTTTTAATGGCTGAATAATAGCCATTGTGTAAATAAACATTTTCCTTATTCACTTTTCAGTTGAGGAACGTCTAGGTTGTTTCCAGATTCTGGCTATTATGAATAAAGCTGCTATGAACAGCTACACAAATGTCCTTGTGGGTTGGTGGAGCATATACCTTTTGGCTATATGCTCAGGAGTGGTATAGCTGGGTCTTCATGTAGAACTATTCTCAATTTTTGAGGAACTGCCAGATTGCCCACCAGCAATGAAGGAGTGTTCCTCTTTCTCCACATTCTTGCCAGCATGTTCTGTTACTTGAGTTTTTTGTTTTGTTTTGTTTTTCTTTACCTTACACATTCTGATGGATGTAAGTTGGAATCCCAGAATCATTTTGATATGCATTTCCATGATGACTAATGACACTGAATATGTCTTTGGGTGCTTCTTGGCCATTCAAGATTCCTTGACTGAGAAGTATCTGCTTAGCTCTGTACTCCATATTTTAATTGACTCATTTGATTTTTGGTGGCTAATTTCTTGAATTTTTTTTGTATTTTGGATATTAATCCTGTGTCTGTAATAGGGATGGTAGAGATCCTTTTACAATCTGTAGGCTGCCATTTTGGCCTACTGACAGTATCCTTTGGTTTAGAGAAGCTTTTCAGTTTCAGGAGGTATCATTTATTAATTGTTGACCTTCGTACTTAAGCCATTTGTGTTCTGTTAAGGATATTGTCTCCTATACCATTGAGCTCAAGATTATTCTAATCTATTAGATTTTTATCTTGTTTGAAATTGAGATCTTTGATCCATGTGGACTTGACTTTTGTGCAGGATGATAAATATGGATCTATTAGCATTCTTATACATGCAGACTTCCAGTTAGACCGGCACTATTTGTTAAAGATGCTTTGTCTTTTACATTGTGTGGTTTTGGCTTCTTTGTAAAAAACCTAGTGTCTGTAGGTGTATGGGTTTATTCCATTGAAGAGCCTATCTGTATCTATACCAATACCATGTAGGTTTTACTGACAGACATTTAAAAAAAATATTTATTTTTTGTATATAAGTGCACACACTCTCTCCAGACACACTAGTAGAGAGCATTGGACCTCATTACAAAAGATTGTGAGCCACCATGGGATTGCTGAGAATTGGACTCAGGACCTCTGCAAGAACAGTCAGTGCTCTTAACCAAGGAGTCATCTTCTTAGCCCCATTGATAGACACTCTTGCTCAGATTATTTGAAGTGGGTAGACACAACCTAATGGTCCTGGCCCAGCAACTTCTGGACCAGCAGCTCAAAAATAAAGAACACTGAAGATCAAAACCTGGGTTTTTACTGCTTGACTTCCTCCTCATTTTATTCTTCTTTCTCCTCTTCCTCCATGTCTTTTCCTATAATTCCATCATACTGTTTTTTAATTCCCTTTAATTATGCTATAATTACATAACTACTACTTCCATTTTCTTACTCCAACCTCTTTCATGACTTACCTTAAGTTGATGACTTCTTTTTCTTTTATTATTATTATTACACACATATACACACAAACACATACACAAATTATATATATATATACTGCTGAGTCTGGTTAGTGTGATTTGTGTGTATGTGATTTCAGGGCTAAGGACTTTGTATTATATGTCCAATCTTTCCCAGGAGCTCACCATGAGGGGAGACTAATTAACTACTCAGATACTCAAGAGTAATCAGGTCTTGTTTAGGTAGCCATACAGTTCTGGTATTATGGGTATAGCTTCTCTTTCATTTCTAGAAGACCTCAATCATACGGAGACTTCCTAGTCCTCTGGCTCTACTGATCTTTCTTCCTTATCTTCCTTGATATTCTCTGAGACTTAAATGTAGGAACTGTGTTGGTTTAATTCTTGTTGGCTAGTGTATTTATTCCATGGCTGCTGCATTCCTTCACTGATGTTAGAAGCTGCTTCCAACATAACTGAAGACCAGCATCTCTGCAGAAATCCTTCACTTTTTCAGAACCAAATTAGGACTGTTGAGACTTCCAATCAAGTGGGCTTAGCCATTGTCAGATTCTTGGATATTTTTCATAATGCTTGGCTTTCTCAGCACTTCTATTGCTCAAGGAATGCCTGTAAAAGCAACATGACATGGGCACATAAGTTCTGCTACCATCTTGAGATGTATCCTACCTGCATTTATCATAGCCACAGAAGTCTGTGATGGATCTGATAAAACAGTTGGATTGTCAGGAGGTTGTTTGAAATCAGAAAAAAATATATATATAAAAAAGCAAGTGCTACTATCTCTAATGTTCTATCAGCCAATCTCTTGTTGCATTTTTATGGATTTGGGCAGACCTAGCCCAAAGTGAGTGGTACATGAGTGGTCAGGTGGGTTATATAAGAAGGTAGTCTGAGTATAAGTATATAAGCAGCCTTTTTCGTGGTCTCTGTGCCAGTTCTGCCTCTCTCGCTTCCTATATGAGTTCCTTCTACCAGGTTTCCCTGGTGGTTTGCAACTTGGAAGCTGAAATAAACTTTTTCCTATCCCCAGTTGCTTCTGCTCAGTGTTCTTATCACAGGCATGGAGAAGCAAACTGGAACAAATACCTCTTCTATATCCTTTAAACAATGTCTTATCTTACTCAGGCCTCCTTCTTCTTATTTGAGTCTCATGACTTCTTGTTGCTGATGTCATCTCTGACATTTGCACTTAGTATTTCACTTATTTTAAACAATAGTTGTTGATGTATGCTTCCATTTTTAAAAAATTGATAAGCTTATACTGGCCAAATAGCCTTAAGGGAACAGTAAATTTCTTGGCCATAGAAACTGTGTCAAAGATGTTCACATTTCCTCTTCCCCATTCACTCCTAGTATGGTGGGAAAACACAGCAGATAGCTAGCACATGTTTATTGGGATGAACTGTCAGTCTGTCTGTCTATTGTGTTACAAGATGTGTTCCTGCTTCCCAGTCTTGAACTGATATTTTTTTCTCCCTTCCTGTTTAATTGCCATCATAACAATTGCCCTTAATTACCCTTATCCTCCCTCCTTCCTTTTTGGATTTAGTAAAGACCAGGATGGGTCTCAGGGTAGAGGATCAAAAGCAGTTTGCTTTGTTTTTCTTTTAAAAGCCTATGCTGAGCTGCAAAGCAGAAGTCTGGTGTGTGTGTGTGTGTGTGTATGTGTGTGTGTGTGTGTGTGCATGTGGTGTGGTCTTGAGTGTTAGTAACAACAGTGCAGGATTCAGGAAGCAGAGGTGAGCTATGCACTGGTGTTTCCAAAACCAGAGGCTCAGAAGACAGACCGCAGAAGGAACACAGACATGTAGATATTCTTAGGAAACTGTGTCCAGGCACCAGTGAGCCTATCAGGACAGCTTCATCAATAATTATAATACAAAGTTTACACAGGCCTCAGTTTATACATCTAGAGTGTGTGGTATTGTAAGAATACCTGTTAATTGAAAGACACATCTCTGATAGTGTGACCACTGTCTATTTTTAGCACACAGCTGCTGGGTATATGGCTCCTCCTTTACTCTCTGGGGTTAATGATTGTGTAATCTGCCTAGACTCCCATAGGAAAACTACAATCCCCAGGATTCCCTGAGCTTTCAATTGTTACATGAAATATTTGCCCCAGAGACTTGATACTCTGACTGGAAAATATTTCAGGCATTGTATGAGGAATGGCACAGGTAAACATGCATCACAGACAGAAGCTGGTGAATGTTCCAGTGTCCAACTCAGACAAACATTAATATGAAGTGTTGAAACATATCATTTTCTGTCCTAGTAACTATCACAAAATTTTATCTCAGTCTTTTCAATTCTTAATATAAGCTTTGGTAAACGTTTATTAAATTTTTTTAATTCTAAACATTTGATGGAAAAGATTTAGCAGACAGGCTCTTGTCTAGCATGCAAAACATTCTAAGATGTGAATAGATGTAAAACATTCTTAGATGTAAATAATCTAAGATATCATTTTTTTCTTGAAATTCAATTTGTAATCTAAATTTCAGGATAAAAGATAGAAAATTAAAGTAGCTCAACCATGTAAGTCAAATTAACTTAAATTTTAAATCTTGGTTTAAAAATTTCACAATAAACAAAGGATCTCCCTACATGGATAATGAGGTGCAGGATTAAGACAGACACTTTGTTAACTCAAGCTAAAAATCTCCTGTAACTTTAATGGAATATTTTAAAGGAAATTACTAAAGTCTAACTTTACCTGGAAAGTTGCCTTGGCTGTTGCTTGAAGCTTCGACAGAGCAAACACTGGCAATATGATTTTCTGAAATAAGTTTATAATTTGCATTTTAGTATTTGTCACAGACTATTAGATTTACAGACTTCCATTTCCAACCTCCTCTTAATTAAGACTGTCCTGGATAAAGGGATTAGCAATTGCTTTTAAAGTAAAGATGTCTCCTTCATAGTTACAGGTCACAGATGTGACTCTTAAACCACAGCAATGCTTAACCAACATCAATCTAACTTCAAATGGATTATTTTTTAAGACAGTTTCCTGCTCTGTACCAAGCAGGCTTCTGAGCTCCCCTTCCTCCTGAGTGATGGAAACAAGGCCAGGAGGTTTGGAAGAGGTTAGCCCTTGCATAGTCCCTTCACTCAATCTTTTGTAGTTTACCAACTTTCTTTGTAAGCTAAGACTGACCATGAACAGAGTCCAAGGCATAGTGCTGCTGGCCTCCATTTTCAGAAAGGATTCTATAGCAAGATGTATTCCTCATCAGATTGTGCTTTCTTTAGTGTTAGGCTAGATGGTTCTGAAGATTCACTGTAAAGGACTCACAGGTTTCTTACCAAAGGTCAATTTTTCATGCTTGTCACAGCCCTGATGAATCCAAATCCATAAACCAGTCTCAGGTTACCTATGCTTTTGAAAATCTCTTCAGAGGCTAGACAGAGAGACGGGCCATGAAGCACAAGAAGGCCACTAACTTAATAAGACGAATCCATACTAGGTTCACACTTGAAAATACTCAGTGTTTAGTTCAGTGCAAAAGTTTAGATTAGAGACAGCTTTTATTTTGACAGTCTTTCCATGAGTTGTTTTACACTATTGTCAATGACGGGATCTATCTCTGCCATACTTCATCTCTGTCCTGAGTGTAATTACGCTGTAAGGTCATGTTGAAAATGACATTATTAATATGAAATACAAAGATAGCTGGAGATTGGTTGCAATGACCGGCAAAAATGATCGCGTAGGAACTGATTTCAAAACTTTTTTGTTTTGTTTGCACTTTTGAAGAGTAGAAATTCTGATATATTTACCCCCAAAACATTTTTTTTCTCCTAAGAGGATATGGAGCCTTTAGCAGAAATGAAAGGTTCTACTCCAGAGAACGCAGGAGTTACCCATAAGCAGGGAAGAGGGCGGCCTTCTGGGTAGTTTTTGTGCTTTTGAGAACTGGGCAGCTTTCTCACTTGGGGAACTGGCTCCAGGCATGCTGAACTTAACTGCTTGCCCTCTGGCCCAGATCCACATCTGTGACCAGCCACTGTCCTCCCAGGCCCCAATTCCTTCCTCTTCTCTTGCTCCACCTCCCTCCCTTCTTCCTCTCTCTTTTCACCTTCGTCCCCTCTCCTGTTTCTCTTCCTCTTCACCTTCTCCATTTCCCTGCCCCTGCTTCTTCTCTCTCTTTCTCCCTCCTTCCATCTCTCCCCACTCCTTTCTTCTCTTCCCCTCTTCCCCTTTCCCCATTCCTCCTTCTCCTCTCTGTTTCCTTTCTCTTTGTGTGTCATCTAAAGCTCTTCACTCCTGGCCGCTCCTTTGACCTAAGCAGATTACTGTAGCAGCATGAAGGGCACACTCCGCAGCTAGCCCAGCCTTTCAAGGAAGAGATTTGTAGCCAAATCGGACACTAAGCTTCTCAGCCTTCTGCCTATTTACCTTGTCAGCAGGATGCATGTCTCTGGGTGCTTCTCAGACTCCTAGGGATCTGGGTAGAAACAAAAGCCTGTGTCAGTCGCTGCAAATGTGGGAGTCTGTGCCATTAAAAGGAGCAGTTGTTAATAAGGGCCCGTGAGACCCGGGTTTCCTTGGTTTCCATGACAGTTATTAGGTACCGTAGAAATTGAATTGTCTCCCATGATGCTCTTAGGGGAGGGGGACGCATGAGTGACAACGGCAGTGCAGTTATGACTTGCAGTAAATCGTCCTTTTGAGAATGTAATACTACTTGTGGGATCTCTCTTACCTATTTTTACAATTTTCCTTTCAGTGTGTTTGACCACTGCTGTACAGTGTCTCAAACACTCTTTTCCTCCTTTTTATTTAGATCCAAGTTTGGCAAAGCAAGGATATGAACAGTTCTGCAGGTGGGTTTCTCAGGGCAAGTGAAGCCAAGCGGCATCCAATCAGGGTCCGGCCACCTGCAGCCCCGCCAATATGCCCCTCCACCAGATTTCTGTAATCCCAGCCCGGGAGACAGCCAGCAATGGGAGAAGTTCAATGGGCAGAAACAAAGAGAAGAACAAGGAAGTTGAGGTAAGAGGAGGTTTGATTTGACACAATAAGAGAGCCCACTCCAGCCAGCTCCGCACTGTCTGTACAATAGGATGCAGCAAGTGGTGAGGAGCAGCTGACTCCCAGCTCTCTGTGTGTGCTTGGGGACCGGGACCGGAGAGAATCATTTCATGTGTGGCTAAGGAGCTTATAAAATGTAACCTCTATTTTCTGAATGAAGCAACGAACCAAATCTATAAAGATACTCACTACCCGATAGACGTAAAACTTTCTGCCTCTTTTGCCAAACTCTACAGAATGTCCTTTGTCATTTGTGCAGCACAACCAGGAGGAGGCTTGGTCGCGGGTACTACTGTTGTTCATTTTTGGAATTGTTGATGCAAATTCTGTTCAGTGTCTAGCTGGAGGGTTTGGAAATAATTTTCTTCACAAAGCAGCAGATCTTCTTGGGCTAAGAAAGCTCTCATATCTAATGCACACTGAATTGGTGTTTAGGGATTCACTGTTTCTCCATTTCTTATGACTTGTGTATGGGACTTTTGATATGATGTCTGGTCACTTGCATTTTATTCAAGAAAGAATTATTTAAAACTTAGCACAGTCTCTAATATTCTCTATAATCCATTCAGGATGTATTCTGAGGGAGAGGGGTAATAGCCCTTCCTTTAGGGTTAAATTGCTTGAAAACTCAGATGCTAGGAACTTATTCCAAAAGGTTTTTTTTAAAAACTGAGCAGAGTCAAGGGTATCGAATGAAATAATTATAGGTACAGTCACGAGTGGACTTAATGTAAAATGCCAACTGTGAGCACTTGGGAGGCTCAGGCTGAAACTTTCTGAGTTCAAAGTTTTCCTGGGCTTCATGAGGAATACTGTCTAATAAAGAAATAAAAGGAAAATGGGAAGCCAAGGTCTGGAATCCTCTAGGCTGTTTTAAATAATCCCCAGATCTCATATACATATTTTACCTCCAGATAAGTAGCAGATATTTTATTATTATTATTATTATTATTATTATTTTTCCTATACGATAGTTGCTAAGGACAGAGGAAACAACAAACACAAATAAATCAAAATAGCAAATAAAATGGAATGCCAGTGTGAGGAATAAAATAAGCTTGGTTATATCTTCAAATGCAAAGCACATTTACAGTCCCTGCCTATTGTATTTGACCTGGTTTTAAATGTGTCAGTCAAAAGCAAGGATGTCATCAGAACTTACAGCAAACTTCTGGAGTTCTCTGACTAATTCATTATAGATGATGCTTTCCTTTTGGTAGTTTCCTCATCAAATGCAAATCGTGTGTCCCTGAAACTGAAATATCTTTGTTCAATTAATGTATCAGTCTAGTTAGTATGACTTGGAAATATTTTTGGTGACATGACTTCCTATGACGTGATAATGCGATTTTGGATTCCAGTACTGTTTTCCTCAGATTTGGGGAATGGAGAAAAGGAAGGAGAGACAGTGATTAATTGCAGAGAAGTGAGATGTAAAAAACGAGATTTACAAATGTGGCATGTTGCAGTTGAGGATGGAAGTCAATGGATACCTGTGAGATTAACTGACGAAAACTTTGTGTAATAATGTTGGGCGGCAGCTTTGGTTGGAATTCAGAATGATCTGAGATGAAATGTGTGAAACATGGGCAGGATTATTATTAAGGGTTTAAAGACAACTGGGCTATGCAGTGAGCTCCAGGCCAACCTGGCTAGAGTATCAGAAACAGTAGCGGTTCACTTCCTAGACTCCATCAGAAATCCACTGTGGATTGCTCCTTGATATAAGTTGGAAAAGCTGACCTGACTTATGTGACCTTTGAAAATCAAAAGTGTTTTCCTTTCTATATAATAAATGTAAATGTATTTATTCCACCTCATGGTCACAATCTCCATATCTATCTCCTCACATGTACATCTTACATCCTACCAACATCTATTTGTGATCACCTATCTCTTCCCAGGGCAAAATCACCTTTCTATTGTGATTGAATGTAATGGGTCTACCTGAATACTGATTGAATACTAAGCCAATAAAGAAAGCCAGGAATCAAAGCAGTGGAAAGAGGTTTGCAGTGTGCTGTCAAAAAAGGAAGCACTATTGGAAATCATTTGGAAAGTGGTTTTCTCTAACAAAGACAGGATTTTTAACGAGGAAAAATTATATATCTTCATACAAAGAAGACCCATCAATGGAGCAGCGGGCACATCCCAAGTATCTAAATTTAAGGTTATAGCTATGTATTTAAAAATAGTGGACACCAATACCTATGAACAGATCATGTATTTTCATAGCTAGAAAATGTAATGCTGAGTCTCCTGGAAACTCAGGTAAGATAGCTGATTTCTTCTAGCGCACTGACTTTCCCCACACAGCCTCAACTAAAGCATGGAAACTTAAAGCACCCCAGAAAGTTAAACTACCTGTTCCTGAATGTGCTAATAGTCTTTAAAAAGGAGGTTCAGTAAGCATTTTGAAAAGATAATGATGAGAGGAGAAAATGAAATTTTAAAGGGAGATATTAAGTGTTGAATTGAGATTCAACACTTTTAAATTTCTAATGCATCTTGTTTCTCGATACAATGAAGCTAGAAATTTCTGTTTAAAAGCATATTTAAGTTTTCTTTTAAATGTAGAGGACGTGAATTGCTTCATTTGATGAACTAAACAGCCTTAAAGGATCACAAATGCCTTTTAAGTTGGAAAATTTAAGCTACCTTCATCCTGCACATTAAAAAGTAAGATGATTACTACACAATGATTTCTGCATGTTTGAATGGAGGCTCCTGTTTATGGAGGGTGACAGGCCTCCTGTGAACTCACCCTGTTCACTTTAAAGTTAGTCATGGAATCCATCTGCATATTAAACAACTGACATCATTTCAGAACTAGAAATTTGCTTAAGTATATAAGTCAACTTAATTTTCCTTCCACAAAATACTCAGAGACTCTAGAATCTCTAATCAATCGTTATTTAATTAGATATCAGAATTTTGGTTTTGTTTTGATTTTTTGGTCTTGTTACTAATGGTAGATTTTGCTTTGTTTTGTGACAGAAAATATAAAAATGAATGTTGAAATAGTTTGTTTATTAACTCTTACAATTCAGGAGACCAAGGTTATAAAAACTAATTAACAGATTAATAATCAAAAATACTAAATTCAACTTTAATAGTGAACTTATATTTTGATGGATGTTATTTGACAAAAAGGTCCAAGATGTATCTGTTTGGTTAACAACACTGGATCTGCAAAACCAGAATAATATATTTCCAGTTTTAGTAAGGTGAGTGTAAAGTGTTTGTGAATGCTGTCATCTTTCCAAGGCAACAGTTCTAGGTTGCTGGAATGTTTAAGAGGGAGTGTCATAATTGAACCCAGTAGGTTGTTTTCTGTAGCCGCCAGCAGCTACATGTAAACCAGGTTACCTGTTGAGAGAATTTTGGGGTCATAGGGAAGAGCGGTGAAAAGAAAGTACGGCCAAGTCAATGTTCACTGATCAAAGCCGTAAACTTTAATGGCGCCAGACCTTATAACAGTTCGGGCAAACCCTTCCCCCCAGACTCCAGGCTGAGTTCCGGTGGAAGTTGTCTAGCTTCTCTTGGAGGTCTTCGTCTTGACTGCTCCGGCAGCTGGGTGGGTCACCTGTTTAATTCAGGACTCCCTATACCTGGAGGAACAATGAACTTGACCTTTACTACGTGCACTCCACCCTAGGTGGAGCAGGATCCTGGCTAACTGGGAGAAGTTAACCTTGACCAAAGTCAAACTCTGACCAAGTGCAAGACTGCCCCAATATGGCTCTGTACATGTCCTCCCTTTTTTTATTAATTTGAACAGGAGGAGGTAGAAAACAAGTGGATAAATATCCTTCATAAGAAGGCGGGCCTTAACCAGGAGGGGAAGCATTGACCGTAATTCCTCTTAAATATTGTATAACGTCTTTTTCAGAGGAGGGGTAATAGGCTCCCTTATTATTTTAAGGACAGCCTCTCGACGTTAACCCCTATGCAATTAGGTGTACTTCCTGGGGACTCAGAAGCAGAAATTCACCTCCCCATGCAGTGCTTTGCCTCGCACGTCTCGCTGGTACCCATGTTTGTTCATAAACAAACACACATAGATCTGAGTTCTATGTGGCTCCCTCTTTGGAGATCCACTTGTGTAAGTTTTGAAGCCAGGGGGGTCTGCAAGTGTCTTTAACAGACATGTAATCTCTCCATCCAGGTGAGCCTGGGTGGAGACAGCCAGTCTGCTTAACAGACAAGGTCAAGAGTTAAAGGTGGAATAGGATTAACTTGTCCCAGAAGTATCCAATTCAGTTGTAAATTAACAACTTTAAGGATCCAAAGCTTGGCCTCTGAGGTGGGAGAGGTAGCCTTGTGAATCAAGAATTAAGCTGTTACTTCTCAGGAAAAGTGGAGACTATATGTTAAATTAACACAGCTGGCTGAAGATTGTTAGCCATCTTCAAAATTGGAATCTTCAATATTGGAATTATTTCTAGACCAGTCTATGGTTGAGTCAGCTGAGCACAATAAGGAGAAGAGTCATTTTAACTCTTCTAATTAATTTTTCCTAAGCTAGCTTAACAGTCTCCATGTTCTGTCCCACAAAGTCTAAAAGCTTGAAGCTAGGCAATTTATCTAACCTGGGACATTTAACAATTGAGGTAAGTCAAGAACATATACCCAATATAGCTCTTATGTTACCATGGTCTGGGCATTCAGCAAGCACAATCAGCATATCTTCTGCAGCATTCTGTGGAAAAAACAGAGGACATGCCTTCTCCCCCAATATTAAATCAGGATCATGGCATATGTTAATAAGTGAATTTCTTCATTTCACCTAGACATCAATATGTCTAATTACAAGATGTCATATACATTTAGCAAGGAGTTTCTTGGCATCCAATTTTAAAATTTTAAAATTTTCTTAAAAACATGTAAGCATAATTTAAATTATATGTACAGGGACACGATTTCCCCTCTCTTCTTTCTTCCAAGAAGATATTGTTTTATTAATTTAAGTTGGAACACAAAGTATAAACCATAACATAGGCAATAACTATGTAATTATATAAAATATAGTTGCTTTTTCTGTTAGAGCAGTTGCAACTAGACAGCCTAAAAATGAATCATTAGTCACATGTACATATTTTTTAATCTTTTAAATTAGAAATATGAATATCATTTATCTGTAATAACTAAGTCCTCTAGGATTAACACCATTACGTGGTAGAGGTAGAAATTGAGGACATCAAGAACAAATCTTTATAATTTGATGTGCACAAAATATAAAATTATTTCAAATACCTAAAGGACAGTCATTTAGAGAATATATCCTTTATTCTTAGAAATTTGAATCACATTTGTATAAACTGTAGAAATTAAGAATTAGCAGTATTAAAAATGGACCAATTTTAAGCAATTATAAACCATGAGCTATGTATATCTACTATTATTAAAAGCTTGACCTTTAACACCTTAAAAATAGCTGCTATAGCACCCAATTCAGGTATCTGTGTTGAAGCAGGGAGAAACTTAAAGGAATAAACATGTGATCTGATAGTACAAATTATCTTTTGGATAACAGTTATTAATTTTGCCTAAAAATGCTTGCCATGTAATAGATCAACCATTAATAATAAATTTGATTGTTGCTTAAAGCAAGGAACAAACGTTTCCTACCTTGAAAACAGAGGTTTAAGACCTTCTGTGGCAAGCTTAAAATGAGGTAAATATAAGATAAAGCCAATTAATATATCCTAACAACCTTTGAAAGCCATTTACCTAAAAATTCTAAAAGTCTATAGGAGCAAGGGCCTGTAACAAACATTCTATGAACATTATACACTGAAAATTTTAAGATCTTAACTTCTAGTATTGAAACAGAGACAAAACACTTTTTCTCACAAGACATAAGGCTGTTAGCCATTCCTTGAGGCAAAACTTTCTAATGAAATTGTTTTGTTGTCTCTTTAAAATTAGAAGCAAATGCTTTTATAATTATCAGAATGTAAAGCAAAAAACCAACCCTTTAAATTTACAATAATTTTATAGGGAGTAGACAGGCCAAATGTTAATGCTTTTATAGCCTCCTTGACCTTTCATAGATTTGAACTGCATTTTAACCCACACCTGGATAAGTCAAAAACTTTTTTTTTTTTTTTTTAAACCAAACACTCCCTAGGTGGGGCCTGTAAGGCAGAAACAATTTCTCAAAACTTCCTCACTAGCTTCCCCTGAGGCAGCTCTAAGCTTTGCATTAACTCAAATGTAAATTTTTTTATCTGCCCTAGGATCCACCTTGAGTCCTTGGCAAGGACATTGTATGAGATTCCTCAAATGTAAATATCTTCTAATCTGAGCCTTTTAACTAAGACAGGATTAAACAAAAGAAACCTGTAATTTCATGGTCAAAGGAACCTACTTGATATCAAATACATTTCTACAGAGATCTCCTTTTTAATCTTGGAGGGTTAAATTTTGCTCCTACCATTGTAGCCTATAAACTTGTGGAAAAGAGGCAATGGGCCTCTAAAACCCATAGCTGCATCACTCTCAAAATTTATCTTAATTACAAAATGTTAACAATTACGAGCCTGCAAACTGAAAACTGTAGCCAATGACACACTGATTTTTATTGTAACTCAATGTTTTCTTGCAATATTAGAGCACAATTGTAATTTTGGAAGCAAATCTCAATTTTAAACAATCTATTTTCTTTAAAATTAATGGCAAACACATATTTACAGCACAAGGTTTGTATGCCAGTTCTTATGTTCAAGTGTATAACAGTGTAACTTATTAAAGAGACAATATTTTAGATCTTAATCTTCATTAAGTCTAATCTCCAGGCCAAGATTCACATGAAACACCATGCCAATTTAGGAGCGTCCCAAAGGCCTGTATTTCCTGGATTGCGTCATGCCACGTGGTGTTCAAAATGGCGACTACCCTAAACTACCAGCCTTAATCGTCATGCCACGTGTTCAAAATGGCGACTACCCTAAACTACCAGCCTTAACCTAACTTTTGTTAATAACATTATACCTTTTAAATCATGTGCAGTGACTTAAGCCAATACTCTATAGTCAAGACATGTAAAATATACCTTTAAATCCAATTATAAACAAGAACAAAGCATGAGTGGCGTTAGGCCACGTGTAGTTAGTTAAGATAGCTCTAACACTGAATCACCAGTTTTAAACTAACCTTTTCTTAATAACACTATACCTTTTACATAATAACCAATTAATTTATAACTCTTTAGTCAAGAAATGTAAAGCCTTATATCATTAAAACCAATTAGAAACAAGTATAAAGCGACTAGATGAATTTCACAAGCCAAACCAAGGTCTTCCCAAATCTTGAGGTTTCTGGGCTTTTAAGAGCGGCTTTTTCCCCAGCCATGTTTCTGTCTTGGGTGAGTGAGCTACGCTGCTGCAGCGTGGCTTTGAATCAATCCCCACACAAACTGTGGCTAGCTCAAAAGGTTACCAGCAGATGTAATCTTTACCAATTTTTTCTTTTTAACATGAAACAGTCATTCACACAAAGACACAGAGAGGACATAAACATACACATAGACAGTCGGTGCACCGGGACAAACACGGAAAGATACACAGAAAGTTAAGCGTGCTTGTTAAGCAATTGCATCCATTTTCCTCTTTAAACAGCTCTTAGAAGCTGTGGACATATGCCTATTTTTAAAAACCCCTTTCTTTTCGCCGAAATCAGCTCTTACGAGCTTTGGGCAAATGCCTACCAAATTCCTTCCCCATATTTCCCTATCTTATCAACCCAAGCAGTCCTGCGCTGGGTCCACGCAGTATGCTTGAAAAACTGTATCCATTCCTGCACTCACAACCATAGACACGAATTCACTAGCGCTAGTTTTGCCCTCTATGTTGCTTACCGTGCGGACACCATTAATTTTCACCTTTTTCTGCGAAGCTTCGCTGGATAGGGCTACCTCAAGAAATTCTCTCGTGCCAGGTCGCCCCACGTTGGGCGCCACTATGTAGCCGCCAGCAGCTACATGTAAACCAGGTTACCTGTTGAGAGAATTTTGGGGTCATAGGGAAGAGCGGTGAAAAGAAAGTACGGCCAAGTCAATGTTCACTGATCAAAGCCGTAAACTTTAATGGCGCCAGACCTTATAACAGTTCGGGCAAACCCTTCCCCCCAGACTCCAGGCTGAGTTCCGGTGGAAGTTGTCTAGCTTCTCTTGGAGGTCTTCGTCTTGACTGCTCCGGCAGCTGGGTGGGTCACCTGTTTAATTCAGGACTCCCTATACCTGGAGGAACAATGAACTTGACCTTTACTACGTGCACTCCACCCTAGGTGGAGCAGGATCCTGGCTAACTGGGAGAAGTTAACCTTGACCAAAGTCAAACTCTGACCAAGTGCAAGACTGCCCCAATATGGCTCTGTACAGTTTTCAGAAAAGGAAAGAGAATTTGCAGTTGGGAAGGCATAGAAGAGGTATAGGACGTGGAAAAGGAAAGTAAGGGTGAATCTGATCAAATTATACTCTATGGATGTACAGAATTCTCAAGGGGCAAAAATCATATGGAATATATAATAAGCAATAAAATCTATAGATAATACATAAAATTATAGTTCAAGAGAAGAGCAGTGTCTCACATTTGCATTCCGGACACCTGATTTTCTTAGTGCAATCGAGGTTGTATAAGTTCCTCAGCATGAGTGCCACCACAGATCCTCTCTTATAAATTAGATACACATGGATTACAGAATCATAGGCTCAATATAACATAATTTGTGAACTTGAATAATTTAGATCTGGATATACAGACAAATATTTAAAAATTACCAGAAAAAGGATTCTGGGTAAGCTCCAGAAAGCTCTAAAAGGGAAGCCAATCACAAGACTCCCACATCAGCCCATGATTAATAAGTGCCTTGCTTAGGGGATAATTTGTTAATGTCTTAATGAAACCAAGACCTTGGGGGACCCAGCAGGGAAGGTACCTTGCTGAAGGGATACACATATCTGATTTAGATTGCTTTGATTGATGTTAGAAGTTGATGCTTTAAGTTGCCTTATTGTCAGTAAACAAGTTTGTTTCTTTAATCTATACTTTCCTTCTTATACTAAGGTTACTTATTAAGCTTTGTTATTACTACCAATTTTTTTTAGATTTTCATACATAAATATAATACATTTTCATCATACCCATTCTCTCTCCTTTTCCAGCTCCTCCTAAGTCCCCTAAACATTCCCTTGTAAATGAATGCCCACTTCTTTTATAGTTATTAATATATAAAAATATGTGTCACATATATAGGTAATTAAATATATAAATATAGATGTGATATTTATAAGTAGATTAAATATAAATATGTGTATATATGTATACATAGAAATTACATATACCCTAGTAAGTATACATATAAATTATATGTTATACATATATATATGTATATATATGTTATATTCTAGTAAGTGTTATAAACATATATATATATATATATATATTTATGTAGGCCTGACCACTTAGGCATGGAGCCATTTGGGCATGGGCAACCTATCAGGAGGTTCAACCCTGATTGATGAAAACTGATTCTCTGTCTGTTGGAAGCCAAGTGCTTGTAACACTTCTTTTTAGGCTCAGATGTCTTGAATCCTTTCCCCTCCATGCTGAAGTATTTCCTGCTGGGTTTCTGTTCAGGCAACCATATTGTCAAGAGTTTATGGGCTCAGCATCTGTATTGTGTCCAGAATTTACTATTTTGCAGTCGTTCTCCAGGTCTTATGATTCTTAACATCTTTCCACACCCTCTTACATTTTAATTAACTATGTTATAAATCTGGCCTCTAGTACAACTGTTTCTCACAAGGATAGTAGATTTCATTAGTCAAATGTTTAGCTGGAATTTTCTTCTCTATATCTAGAGATTATGATTGTATAAACTTTAGTGTTTATTGGTTTGTTTAGTGTTTGTTGGGATGTTTCCTTTATAATTAATAACTCTATGGGACTTACAGGCTCACATCCCTAGGACTCAGTCTGACAGACAAGGATGCTCAGCATGGTCTTGCTGAGGCTGTTGCTACCTGACTCTAGGTCTTTCCATGCTCATACATCCTTAGTAGAAGAGTTATTAGGGAACTGCTGACTGGTGTTGTCTTTCTATATGCATCATGTGGTCAAATAAATTATAAAGTTTATGAGTTGCAACTATTACTTATTTCATTCAAATTTAGAAAATATGGTAACTATGGTAAGTATTAATGCATAGTAGGCTTCAGTAGTCAAGATATTGGGATGATAGCAAATCAAAATTAGAGGCTTTATCAAATCAAACCTTTAAAATTGTTATTCCCTCAAGTTTAGCTTTTGTTTTTAAAAAAGAAAAGCAGTATTTCCTCTCTTGAAAAAAAATCTAAAGTTCTACTAGATGTCATTGAAAATACATTTATTTCTTTTTCCTGCTATCACTCCTACTCCCATTCGTAGGCTTGGTGACCTATCACATGACTAAGGGCAATTATGTGAGAGGCTATGTGGTATGGAAAAAAGGCTTCATCATCACAATAGCTGATGGAAGGAAGCCTGTCATCCATCTTGCTGGAAAGCTGCTTTAGGGATAATTTATAATGGAATTGTATGGTCAAAGACCAGTGGGTGCCTTTTCACAGGTGTCGGCTTTGGCCACATGGTGTGCATCTGATTGGCTAGTTAAGAGCTGCTTTTCAGTTCTGCAAATGTTGAGAGAGGAGTGTGTTATTTTTGCTCACCTGCAATTCCTAACATTTTCACAATGGGCAGGATAGCAAGGACAGGAGCCTTGAAGCCCTCTTACTGATCACCTACCCCATCATAATGAAAGAACAATTCTCTTGATTACAGTAGAAGACAAGGACAACTGAGGTTGGCCAGCAGGGAGCCAGCAGGAGATCTTATCTAGAGGTTCAGTTGTGCTGCTCTGACAAGAACACGATGTGTACTTTCCTTGGGGAATTCAGGGAAAGTTTCTACTGAAAGGCCAGTGTGGCTCTGTGGGACCACAGAAAGTAGTGAAGACTCACCTTTATTGGGCAGATGACTGTTTTCCTATGCTTCCTCCTGTTTCTCAGAGTAACAGCAGAAGCGAGAGAGGCAGGTTTGATGAGGTTTGATGAGCCTAGATCAATTGAAACCAAGCATTGTATTCCAATATTTTGCGGTGGTATCTGGTTTAGTAATGGATACATAAGCCTACCACCCATGAAGAGAAAAGTTCAAACATTGAACTTTTAATGACTGTGATATAATGGAGGCCTTGTGTTTAAAACTTACTTCTATTTTGGTATAGACTTCGTTTCTTCTTATGGATATCCTGTGTGCAGAATTCAGCTTTGCTTCTTTTTTTTTAATATTTTTATTTTCTATATTCCTTGTTTACATTCCAAATGATTTCCCCTTTCCCGGATCCCCCCTCCCCATATGTCCCATAAACCTTCTTCTCTCCATCCCTTCTCTAATCACCTTCCTCCTTTTCCTCTGTCCTTATATTCCCTTCCAATGTTAGATCAATCCTTTCCAGGATCAGGACCCTCTCCATACTTCTTCATGGGAGTCATTTGTTATGCAATTTGTGCCTTGGTGTGAGGAAGTCCAAGGGAAGATTTAGGTGCTAAAGATAAAGGGAATGAGAAGGAGAGCAAGAGGGAGGGGAAGAAGGGAAAGGTGAGAAGGTTGTTCTGGGTTACATCACTTGAGCTAGTGGCTCCCTGAAAGAAACCCTTGTTCAAAACTACAACTTTCCAGGGAATGATTCAAATATATCTTTATTATCATCATTTTTTAAAAGTTGGTGTTACTTGCTTATAACACAAAGGTCTCTGAACAAGTTTACCAAAATACAATTGCAGTCAGTTTCTACTTTGTAACACATAGGGTGACGGATTTCCGAGTTTGGTAATAGCTGGCATCTGGGTGAAATTATTTTATGAATAGTGTATGCTGTAAGCCCATTTACCTGGAGAGTTTGGGTTAATGTTTTGTTATAACCAAATGGACACATGTTGGGCAGGTATGGGCATGACACTGTAGGGAGACTGCCAACGGGTGGAGAGGCTAATTCTCTGTCACATTTCTCTAGATGAACACTTTCCCACTACTATCCTAGTCCAAATTGAGTATTAGAGTCTCATGTGCTTAGAATGAATTCTGCTGTGTATGCTAATAGTGTTAAAATACTTTTTAAATGATGAAAACCAACCAATTTCCACATTATTATTCGCTTTCAGCAATGAAATTAGCATAATACACTATTTTTCTTGTTTAAAACAGATGCTGTTGGCAATTGCATTAATAAGGAAGACTGGATAGCATTTTATTGACTATCAAATGAGAGGAATTAGTTATTTTTTTTTGTCTTTTTTTTTATTTGATATAATTTATTTACATTTCAAATGATTTCCCCTTTTCTAGCCCCCCCCCCACTCCCCGAAAGTCCCGTAAGCCCCCTTCTCTTCCCCTGTCCTCCCTCCCACCCCTTCCCAGTTCCCCGTTCTGGTTTTGGCAAATACTGTTTCACTGAGTCTTTCCAGAACCAGGGACCACTCCTGCTTTCTTCTTGTATCTCATTTGATGTGTGGATTATGTTTTGGGTATTCCAGTTTTCTAGGTTAATAACCACTTATTAGTGAGTGCATACCATGATTCACCTTTTGAGTCTGGGTTACCTCACTTAGTATGATGTTCTCTAGCTCCATCCATTTGCCTAAGAATTTCATGAATTCATTGTTTCTAATGGCTGAATAGTACTCCATTGTGTAGATATACCACATTTTTTGTATCCACTCTTCTGTTGAGGGATACCTGGGTTCTTTCCAGCATCTGGCAATTATAAATAGGGCTGCTATGAACATAGTAGAGCATGTATCCTTATTACATGGTGGGGAATCCTCTGGGTATATGCCCAGGAGTGGTATAGCAGGATCTTCTGGAAGTGAGGTGCCCAGTTTTCGGAGGAACCGCCAGACTGCTTTCCAGAGTGGTTGTACCAATTTGCAACCCCACCAGCAGTGGAGGAGTGTTCCTCTTTCTCCGCACCCTCTCCAACACCTGCTGTCTCCTGAATTTTTAATCTTAGCCATTCTGACTGGTGTAAGATGAAATCTTAGGGTTGTTTTGATTTGCATTTCCCTAATGACTAATGAAGTGGAGCATTTTTTAAGATGCTTCTCCGCCATCCGAAGTTCTTCAGGTGAGAATTCTTTGTTTAACTCTGTACCCCATTTTTTAATAGGGTTGTTCGGTTTTCTGGAGTCTAACTTCTTGAGTTCTTTATATATATTGGATATTAGCCCTCTATCTGATGTAGGATTGGTGAAGATCTTTTCCCAATTTGTTGGTTGCCGATCTGTCCTCTTGATGGTGTCCTTTGCCTTACAGAAACTCTGTAACCTTATGAGGTCCCATTTGTCAATTCTTGCTCTTAGAGCATACGCTATTGGTGTTCTGTTCAGAAACTTTCTCCCTGTACCGATGTCCTCAAGGGTCTTCCCCAGTTTCTTTTCTATTAGCTTCAGAGTGTCTGGCTTTATGTGGAGGTCCTTGATCCATTTGGATTTGAGCTTAGTACAAGGAGACAAGGATGGATCAATTCGCATTCTTCTGCATGCTGACCTCCAGTTGAACCAGCACCATTTGTTGAAAAGGCTATCTTTTTTCCATTGGATGTTTTCAGCCTCTTTGTCGAGGATCAAGTGGCCATAGGTGTGTGGGTTCATTTCTGGATCTTCAATCCTGTTCCATTGATCCTCCTGCCTGTCACTGTACCAATACCATGCAGTTTTTAACACTATTGCTCTGTAGTATTGCTTGAGGTCAGGGATACTGATTCCCCCAGATTTTCTTTTGTTGCTGAGAATAGTTTTAGCTATCCTGGGTTTTTTGTTGTTCCAGATGAATTTGATAATTGCTCTTTCTAACTCTGTGAAGAATTGAGTTGGGATTTTGATGGGTATTGCATTGAATCTGTATAGTGCTTTAGGCAAAATGGCCATTTTAACTATATTGATTCTACCGATCCATGAGCATGGGAGGTTTTCCCATTTTTTGAGGTCTTCTTCCATTTCCTTCTTCAGAGTCTTGAAGTTCTTGCCATACAGATCTTTCGCATGTTTGGTAAGAGTCACCCCAAGATACTTTATACTGTTTGTGGCTATTGTGAAGGGGGTCATTTCCCTAATTTCTTTCTCAGCCTGCTTATCCTTTGAGTATAGGAAGGCCACTGATTTGCTTGAGTTGATTTTGTAACCTGCCACTTTGCTGAAGTTGTTTATCAGCTGTAGGAGCTCTCTAGTGGAGTTCTTTGGGTCACTTAGGTAGACGATCATGTCGTCTGCAAATAATGATAGTTTGACTTCCTCCTTTCCAATTTGTATCCCTTTGACCTCCTTATGTTGTCGAATTGCCCGAGCTAGTACCTCAAGTACAATATTGAAAAGATAAGGAGAAAGGGGGCAGCCTTGTCTGGTCCCTGATTTCAGTGGGATTGCTTCAAGTTTCTCTCCGTTTAGTTTGATGCTGGCTACCGGTTTGCTGTATATTGCTTTTACTATGTTTAGGTATGGGCCTTGAATTCCTGTTCTCTCCAAGACTTTAAGCATGAAAGGATGCTGAATTTTGTCAAATGCTTTTTCAGCATCCAATGAAATGACCATGTGGTTTTGTTCTTTGAGTTTGTTTATGTAGTGGATTGTATTGATGGATTTCCGTATATTGAACCAACCCTGCATTCCCGGGATAAAGCCTACTTGATCATGGTGGATGATCGTTTTGATGTGTTCTTGGATTCGGTTGGCAAGAATTTTGTTGAGTATTTTTGCATCGATGTTCATAAGGGAAATTGGTCTGAAGTTCTCTTTCTTTGTTGGATCTTTGTGTGGCTTTGGTATCAGCGTAATTGTGGCTTCGTAGAAGGAATTGGGTAGTGTTCCTTCTGTTTCTATTTTGTGGAATAGTTTGAAGAGTATTGGTGTTAACTCTTCTTTGAAGGTCTGGTAGAATTCTGCACTGAAACCATCTGGTCCTGTGCTTTTTTTGGTTGGAAGACTTTCTATGACTCCTTCTATTTCTTTAGGCTTTATGGGACTGTTTAGATGGTCTAGTTGGTCCTGATTTAATTTTGGTATTTGGTATCTGTCAAGGAAATTGTCCATTTCCTCCAGATTCTCCAGTTGTGTTGAGTACAGGCTCTTGTAGTAGGATCTGATGATTTTTTGGATTTCCTCAGTTTCCGTTGTTATGTCTCCCTTTTCATTTCTAAGTTTGTTAATTTGGATACTTTCTCTGTGCCCTTTGGTCAGTCTGGCTAAGGGTTTATCTATCTTGTTGATTTTCTCAAAGAACCAGCTCCTAGTTTTGTTGATTTTTTGTATGGTTCTCTTTGTTTCTACTTGATTGATTTCGGCCCTGAGTTTGATGATTTCCTGCCTTCTACTCCTCCTGGGTGAAATAGCTTCTTTTTGTTCTAGGGCTTTCAGGTGTGTCATTAAGTTGGTAATGTATGCTCTCTCCATTTTCTTTTTGGAGGCACTCAGGGCTATGAGTTTTCCTCTTAGCACTGCTTTCATTGTGTCCCATAGATTTGGGTATGTTGTGTTTTCATTTTCATTGTGTTCTAAAAAGTCTTTAATTTCTTTCTTTATTTCTTCCTTGACCAAGGTGTCATTGAGTAGAGTATTGTTCAATCTCCACGTGTTTGTGGGTTTTCTGTTGTTTCTGTTGCTATTGAAGACCACTTTTATTCCATAGTGATCAGATAGGAGGCATGGGATTAGTTCTATCTTTTTATATTTGTTGAGGTCTGTCTTGTGACCAATTATATGGTCGATTTTGGAGAAGGTACCATGAGGTGCTGAAAAAAAGGTATATTCTTTTGTTTTAGGATAGAATGTTCTATATATATCAGTTAAATCTAATTGGTCCAAAGCTTCAATTAGTTTCATTGTGTCCTTGTTTAGTTTCTGTTTTCCTGATCGGTCCATTGAGGAAAGTGCAGTGTTGAAGTCACCCACAATTATTGTGTTAGGTGCAATGTGTGCTTTGAGTTTTAATAAAGTTTCTTTTATGAAAGAGGGTGCCCTTGCATTTGGAGCATAGATGTTCAGGATTGAGAGTTCTTCTTGTTGTATTTTTCCTTTGACCAGCAAGAAGTGTCCCTCAGAGTCTCTTTTGATGACTTTGGGTTGAAAGTCAATTTTATCTGATATTAAAATGGCTACTCCAGCTTGTTTCCTGAGACCATTTGCTTGTAAAATTGTCTTCCAGCCTTTTACTCTAAGGTAGTGTTTGTCTTTGACCCTGAGGTGTGTTTCCTGTAAGCAGCAAAATGTAGGGTCCTGTTTACGTATCCAGTCAGTTAGTCTGTGTCTTTTTATTGGGGCATTGAGTCCATTGATGTTAAGAGATATTAAGGAATAGTGATTGTTACTTCCTATCATTTTTGACGTTATTTTTTAAATTTGATTGCTTAACTTATTTGGGTTTGATGAAAGGTTACTATCTTGCTTTTTTCAGGGTGGAGTTTCCCTCCTTGTATTGGTGTTGTCCTCCTATTATCCTTTTTAGGGCTGGGTTTGTGGATAGATATTGGGTGAACTTGGTTTTGTCGTGAAATATCTTAGTTTCTCCATCTATGGTGATTGAGAGTTTTGCTGGATATAGTAGTTTTGGTTGGCATTTGTGTTCTCTTAGAGTCTGCATGAGATCTGCCCAGGACCTTCTAGCCTTCATAGTCTCAGGTGAAAAGTCTGCTGTGATTCTGATAGGTCTTCCTTTATATGTTACTTGGCCTTTTTCTCTTACTGCCTTTAGTATTCTTTCTTTGTTTAGAACATTTGGTGTTTTGATTATTATGTGACGGGAAGTATTTCTGTTCTGGTCCAGTCTGTTTGGAGTTCTGTAGGCTTCTTGTATATTCATGGGCATCTCTCTCTTTAGGTTAGGGAAGTTTTCTTCCATAATTTTATTGAAGATATTTGCTGGCCCTTTAAGTTGTAAATCTTCACTCTCATCTATGCCTATAATCCTTAGGTTTGGTCTTCTCATTGTGTCCTGGATTTCCTGGATATTTTGGGTTACAAGCTTTTTGCACTTTGCATTTTCTTTAACTGTTGAGTCCATGGTTTCTATGGAATCTTCAGCATCTGAGATTCTTTCTTCTATCTCTTGTATTCTGTTGTTGATATTTGCATCTCTGTCCCCTGATTTCTTCCCAAGGCTTTCTATCTCCAAAGTTGTCTCCCTTTGAGTTTTCTTAGTTGTTTCTACTTCTGATTTTAGATCCTGGATGGTTTTGCTTAGCTCCTTCCCTTGCATGTTTGTGTTTTCCTGTAATTCTTTAAGAGATTTTTGTGTTTCCTCTTTCATGAGCTCAGCCTGTTGACCAAAGTTCTCCTGTATTTCTTTAAGAGATTTTTGTGTTTCGTCTTTCATGACCTCAGCCTGTTGAGCAAAGTTCTCCTGTATTTCTTTAAGTGTTTTTTGCATTTCCTCCTTGTTGGCTTTTGTATTCTCCTGGATTTCTTTCAATGATTTTTGTGTTTCCCTTGCAAGGGCTTCTAACTTTTGATCCATTTTCTCCTCAATGTCCTTCATGTGTTCCTGTACCAGCATCATGACCAGTGATTTTAAATCCAAATCTTGTTTTACTGGTGTGATGGGGTATCCAGGACTTGCTGGTAGAGGAGAATTTGGTTCAGATGTTGCCATATTGCCTTGATTTCTGTTAGTGACGTTTCTGCGTTTGCCTTTTGCCATCTAGCTCTCACTGGTGTTACTTGGTCTTGTCAGTGCTGGACTCACCAGTGCAAGCTGCCCCTTCCCCGTTGGCCTCTGGTGCACAGCTTACACTCTGCACTGCCTATAGACAGGGTGCTGTTGTCCAGGCTGTTCAGATCCCGAAGCAGGCACCTGAAGGCTCCCGCTGGGGCCCGCAGGATTTATTGGAGCACACTGACTTCTCCCAGCTGGCCGCCCGGAAGCCCCCACTAGCCTCTTGAGGGACCTGGAGATGTGGCGGCCACCCAGGCTGATCTGAAGCGGAGAGAGTTGAGCTGGGGGCTTCTGCCTGAGGCCTTGCCCCAGATTGTGTCTGTGGACCAGGTGGAACCCGTGTGCACCCCCAGGGAGCTCCGAAGGTGAATGTTGCTGTGACCTCCCCTGTGCTCCGCTCACTCCGCTGGGCAGCCGATTTCCCCAACCGGGCTGGCGCACACTAGGTTAGCCTTGTCGCCTGGGCCCTGAGTCCAGGCAAACGCCTGGGAGGCCAAGGTCCGAGCAAAGTTCCCCTAGGGCTATGTCTGTTATTTGGGTCCGCCAGGTGACCTGGATGGCGGGCGTGCGCGTCCGCGCTCCGCGAAAGCACCGGGAGAGTCTGTTGTGCTAATAACCTCCTGGGCTGGTTGACACACAGATGGCCCACCAAGCCGCCCAGTTCTTGGGGTCAGTCCTGTGCCTTTTGGGGCCTAGACCCCCGTTTTGTTAGCCTCAGGCTACGCTTGTTAGCAGTCTCTGCCCTCCCGAGCACTCTGGCTCCTGTAGGCAAAATGGCGGCGGCGTGCACCGGCCGGGGCAAAAAAAAAAAAAAACTCCTGGCTGGGTTGGCGCCCCGATGGCCACTCGAACAGCCCAGGGCCTGGGTGCAGGCCAACGCCCGTCTGGCTCAGACCCCTGCGGTGTTGGGCCTAGGATTATGTTTGTGTACCTCAGTCTGACCGATCTCTGGAGCCCGGGATCAAGATGGTGGTGAGTCTCTCCTGACTGGCGGGCAGCCGAGTTCTGAAGTGGCTTCCGTGCAGCGAAAGGCTCCGCAGAACCGCAGTTGCTTGCCGCCCGGCTGGTCAGCGAAGGTCAGTGGTCGTGGGCGCAGGGCCTAACTGGACCCTGTGTCGCCTTGGTTCCACTGCTGATGGCCCTTCAGCTGGAGCAGCCACTGCTACCGCCGCCGCCGCCGCCGCCGCCACCGGAATTAGTTATTTTTGACACACTCTGGTCAGTAGTTTTGAAAGTGTATTCTCAACTGGCAGGTAGGTTACTCGGACACTTCCCTAATATGAGTCTTAAAAAGTCTTAGGATAAAATCACAGCCTGCTTAATGAGACATCAAGTGGACACTGTGTGAAAGACTGTTGAACAAAAAACTTTTAAGCAGAAGAGTCTTGGCACCTGGGAAGAGCAGGTGCAGCTGTTGCTATGGATGTTTTATTAAAAAGAATTTTAAGAACCTGCTGATTAGATAACATTCACCTCAGTTCTTTGCGACACAAAGAAAGCACAGACAATGCCAATCTAGATTTAGAATCCTTTCATTGAGACACCAGTGAAGGGGAGGGGTCTGTCGTCTGAGCAGTGCCTTCCCACAGCTCATGCGCGGGAGTAGCACTGAGCTACTTGCCAGCCTTCATAAACTCCAGGCGCGGATGAGAAAGGCCGTCTATCCTGATCCCCATTCTTCTTCCTGTCTCTGCATTCTGGTAAATAACTGAAAGAGGCGTGACAGGAGGCTAGGGCTGCTGATAAGATTTTGCTCTTAAAGAATTTAACGGGAGACTGAAGAAAAGGCCCGAGTCCTCCTGGATGCTGGGTGACAAGCCTCTCATTTTTCTCCTTGATTGTCCCATTCATCAAATCCTGCAAATCTGTAACAAAAGCAAGAATGACAACAGCCGTGGGGTCTTTTTACCCAGCCAGCACCAATGAATGCCCTCTTCTTGGGAAAAAAAAAAAGCAACAGTCTTCAGGATGTCTGCTTTGGATGTCAACATGAACAAAGAGGGTTTTTTATTTTAAAGGGAAAAACTGGCACCAGGAAGCCACTGGGCAGCAACACTGCAGGGCTCTGATAGGGAGGCATTTTTGAGACTCAGAAAGCAATCATTTACAAACTGAGGCACTGGGTATGTGCTTACACATATTTAGAGTTTCTAGAGGTATATATTATTCTTACCTGAAAATCTAAACAGGTCTAGGCCAGAACTAAATCTTTGTGGTAGTGGATGGCCATGAATGCTCAGGGTTGAAGAAGGTCTTACAAGCTTAGGTCTGTAATAGAGTTTTACTTTCTAATTTCACTCAAGATTAATCATCATAAATGCAAATAATATCTGATAGATGTGCTGTCATGATATTACAACACAATAACTATTTGAACTCTAGCAGTAAGTTTTGTTAAGCCCCTCAGATGTGTATAATCATTAACTGTAGACGTCAAATTAGAGTTTCTTCATGATTTGTAAGATTTTATCTTGTTATTAGCCATGTGTTTACTGAAAGCCTTTTCTGTTACTGTCATTGTTACTTACCATATGACTCAAGTATTCTGCTAAGGAGCCCAAAGAGAGTTGAAGAGCACCTTCATGCTCATGTTACATGTTACATGATCTTATGTGCAGAAAGGCCACAGGGAATAATAATTCAAAAGGCTCACCTAGAAGAAGACTTCCACAAGGGTATATCTCTATGCTTCTGTTTCCACATATTTAAATAGTGACAAATATGAGGACTACATTATAAAATTAAGAAAAGTATACTATCCAGATGACTCATGGAGATAACTAATAACATGAGTTTTGATCACTGAAACCTGTGGTGGCACCTGTGGTGAAACCTTTGCTCTTTGACCTTCATATGTGCATCACAGCATATACACTTTTAAAAGCACACATACACACACAAACATACACACACACTTTCAGAAATAATAAATAATGATTTTAAATACAAATATGAGAACTAAACTGAGCTGCTATTTCTAAAAAATTGAGAGGCCACATTTGGAGAAAACTAATGATTAATTTTGAAAAAAAAATAGAAGTGTAATTAGTTATTTAATTTGTTTACATTTTATCCATATATTCTTTTAAACATAATAAATAATGATCTATTAATTAATATTTTCTATTTTGATATGGAAATATTTAAAATTAAATGACTGTATATTTTGTGATTTTTTATTAGAATAATAAACATGAATGATGATAAAAAGACTACTTCTTTGATATTTGAAGTTTGCTAAATTGACATCTGTTTAAATAGACTGTGTATGTTTGTTTTAGAAAAAGGAAATTCATTCTTAAGGCTTTTCCTTGCTGACTTGACATTATCTCCATACCCGCAAAACCAAGAGTTTTCTAGAAGCAAGAACATTCATAGACAAGGATACTGCCATTTACTTCAGCTGCGTGTACTTATTTCAAAATGTTCTTTACTTATGATAACATTGTTTATCTCTTCCTTAAGGGTTCTGCTTCATAAATATCTACTATTTTGATAGTTCTTTTCAGTTGTTTTCCTATCTACTTTATAATAAGAACCATAAAAAGGTTCTTAATTACCTTTTCATGGTTTCTTTAGGTTTTATTTAAAAAATAAATATTGTATACAAATGTAAAATGATGACACAGGATTAGAAAAGCTTGTGGAGAGCTTATGAATAAAATTATTTTTCTGAACTTCAAGAATGATAAAACCTGTTTTTTAGTTGCGGTGGTTAGTTTACTCGACTTTACACAATGTAGAATCATCCAGGGAGAGTCTCTACAAGGAATATCGCGCCTAGGTTTGCTAGGAGGCAAGTCTATGGAAGACTCTCTTGCTTGTATTAATGCATGTGGGAAGACCTAGCATACTGTGGGCAGCATGAACCTCTGAGTTTGAATTCTTCAGAGATGGGAGACTAGAAAGTGAGTGGAATCGTGTCGTGCATACATTTACATTCCATGCTCCTGACTATGGACATAACAAAACACTCCAAATTCCCGCCTTGACTTCTCCATAATGATGGACTATAACCTGAATTTGAAAGTTCAATATACCCCTTTTCTCCTGAGTTGCTTTTTGTCAGGTTATTTTATCACAGCAACAGAAATTAGGGTAATAAAGCACAATAAAACTCATAATAACAAACAATATAACTTGGAAAAGAATTAAAGCAATCTATATTTTTTCTGAGGTGTTGGCTTTGTTCAATTTGGCAGGAACTGTTCTATGAGAAGTTCTCTATCCATTTTTTCTTTCTCTCATTTCCCATTGTTTTGTATCTTTGGGGATATCAGTTTTCACAATATCAATCAAAGAGCTTCATAGTACAGGTAACTGAATCTAGGGTCTCATCTAGGGTCTCATCAATGCCTGGCAAGTGCTGGCCCATATTTCCAGCTCTCATTTTAAATGCTTTTAAAGGGTAGAAATGTCTAAGAAACGAACACTGCAATAGATAGGAATGGAAATAGCTGAATATAAAATATTTGAGAACATATTTTTCTAGACTGGATTACACTATAGGCAAATTACCACTTTCTCAGTTTCCTGTAGTTGTGGAAATCTTGGAATTGAACTGGTCCTGAATATAGATGCAATAAGTGTTAGAAGCTAATCAGTTTTTTCTCCAATTGTATTTGCCATATACATTCATGACAATGAACATTCTTAAGTTATCTTTCTGACTGAATTGATAAATAAGTGCTTTGAAGGAAACTGGAGTATTTTTCTGATTCTGACAATAGTAATAATATACTTTTTATTGTATATCTCACATTTTTATGATTTTCTCATATTACTGTATTAGTAATTACTGAGTTTATGGTGTATATTCTGCAATAGAGGAATTTTAATTCCTCAACATGGCTGTTCTAGCAAAGGATCACATCCAAAGACCTTCTAGACCTATGTAATATTGCTGGAAAGCAGACATGATCTGGCTTAATATACTTTTAGTATGATCAGCTTAAAATATACTTCATACCTACAAATCACTGGAAAATGATCCAATTTCTATTTTGACTTTCATTGAGGCTGCTAGAATCTAGGCCATTAAAATTTCTTAGAGTATAATTGTTTAACAAAGCTAAGATCTTAGTACAGTTTTGTGAAGATTCTTGTAAGACTTTAATCTCTTTTGAAGAGCTTTATGAGATATCATCACCACTGTGTGTGTGCATTGCACAAGTGTGTGTGTGTGTGTGTGTGTGTGTGTGTTTAAACCAGAGATCAACACTATTTTATTTGAATTTTGGGGCAGAGTCCCTTACTAACCTTGAGCTAGGTTGCAGTTCCTATCTGAGGAGCATCAGAGATTGTGGTAGTTTGAATCAGAACAAAGCCTTTTAAACTTATGTTTGAAGCTTATCACCTGGAAATGGAAATGTTTGAGAAGGAGGTGTTTGAGTAGGAGGTGTGGCCTTACTGGAGGAATCCTTCCACTATGAGAGAGTTTTGAGTTTTCAAAAGCCTATGTCAGTCCTATGGGGCAGCAAAGCCCTAAGCTACTACTCCAATGCCATGCATGTCTTCTAGCCACAATAATCATGGGCTAAACCTCTAAATCTCTAGGCAAGCCCCTAATTAAACATTTTCTCCTATAAATTGTCTTAGTCATGGTGTCTCATCACAGAAATAGAACAGTAACTAAGACAGCTGTTTACCTATCTTTGCCACCTCAGTGGTAGGATTATAAAAGCACACACAAACACACCCACTTATTTCATCTGGGTTCTAGGAATTTCACTCAGATTATTGTGCTTACACACCAAGCATTTTAAAGTAAGCTGTCTTTCCAGCTTTCTAAATACTGCAGAAAGGTTTGTGTATTTATTCCAAAGAGTTCATCTTAAATCTTGAGATGCTTAGCACATTACAGATTATTCTGCTGGGGAAAATTGAAGAAGATGAATAATTTAATTTTTATATCTAGCAAGCATAGGCTTCCATGTACATTATGTTTGAAAACCTTTTTGTATCTTATTCTATGCATTCCTTTAGATAAAAATCCTTGGCTATTTTAACTGTTACAAGTGATTCTTGCCACATTTTTTCACAACTGACAATGGTTAGATTCTCGTTCAGCCCTGACAATTTCTTCTAAATCTTCTCAACTTTATCAACACTCTTTTTGAGGTCTTTTCAGTTCCTGTTTTAAAGATCTCTGTTAGCTGTGGTTACCCAAGAAACACCAGTACAATTATAGATTCACATGTATAATTAATCATTAAAAACGGTGTGATTTTTGAAGCTGTGAGGTCCCTAAATTTGCAATTGGTGACATGGACATCTGTAATACCCAAAATCAAGTGTAAGTTCAGTTCAAGAATTGGTATGCTTATGATATAAAAAACCCAATTCTTTTAGTATTTTATATTTTATTTTACTTTTTTAAAAATTTGATTGTACAGAAGAACTAAATGTGTCACTTTAGGCATCAAAACAGGAAGCATTCCCTATCTCTCAGGCTTCCTCTTTTATTCAAATCCTCAAATCAATAGATTAGGACCACCTACAATAGGAGGAATGAACAGGGAAGATAATATGCTATATTTAATTTACCACCACATTATTTATTTCATCTCAGAATGGGGATGCCCACAGAGAGGTGTCTGTTTAAGCACCCAAGAATGCAGTGATCAAGTCATGTTGATAATAACATCTACATTCACAGAGCTTCCTTAGGCATCTTCGTGTGGTCTGCTCCAAAATCAAGATATGCATGTTGGTTTTACAGCCATAACATTTTTTTGCTACTCTATATTTCTGTTATGATTATTGTTGCTTTATAATACCTAACTTCAAATCTTGTTGCCTTTGAATAAGGAATCATATGCCTATGATTACAGCATAACAGTAATGAAGGAATGACAGAAGCAAGGCTAGTAACTCTGTTCCATCTAGATGTGGCCCTCATCCAGAAAGTCAATCATCTCATAGTTTGTTCTTTTTTCTATATAGTACAATGGTTAAAATAAAAGATGTCATATGGATTATCTATTTTGTGTCATATGATTTCTAACAACATGATTATATTAGGGTCAAAATAACTGCTTTATAGAGTTTTAGATTTCAAGGATGAGTGTTGTAATAATAAAGACTGTATTAATTACATTTCTGCTGATGTGAACATATGCATGGCAATAAGCAACTTTAAGGAGGCTTATAGTTTTAAGATATACACTCTATCATGCCATACAGTGGAAGTATGAGACGGATGGTCATACTGTGTCTACAGTAATAAAGAAAAGACATGAAGCAGGGCTAGTCTATAAAACCTCAAGGTCTACTCTCCAGCAACCCTATTGTAATTCCAGTAACTGTTAATACCTGTAAGAAACACCCACAGCCTTCCCAAGAAAGCACCACAGGCTGGAGCCCCAGTGTCCTAAGCCTATGGGAACATTTTAAACTTAAGCTGCAATCAGAGTTGGGCTGCCTCAGCTCGTGTGATCACCTCGTAGAAGTATAGAGCTTTCACCATGGGCTAAAATAGTTATAAGGCTAGCATATTAAAGGAGAAGGCGTAAAGATACTTCCTCCTGAAGAAAGGAATAATAAATAGTTTAGGATCATGGCTCAGGTGACTAGATGTAGGTTCTTTCATTTTCTAGGTCAGGAATTTTAGTTGAAACAATCTGTGATATCTAAAGATACCTAACAGCAGGCAAAATGTTAGTGTAAGGCAGAGGCCATGTTCAAAGCCACAGCATTACCCTACCTTTCCTCAAATGTGCTATTCAGATGATATTTGTCAGCATTCTAGAGCTTCTGGAGGAAAATTGACTTCTATTTAAAGTTATCTTTTCAGCATGCATTTATTTTTGCCAATAAGAGCCACAATTTGTGGTAAGGAAATCATTGAACAAGAGAGACATCTCTTGTTTATCACAAATTGTATGATTTTTATTATGTTTATCAGAATTTTTATTTGCTATTTTCACCACTATGTCCTTGATTTTTTTAATGAGAAAATTTATTTTTAACATTGGTTCCTCTATGTGATATGGTGCATTCATTTCAACAATCACTCTGATTTGTAGTTAGCCCTCAAAATTGAAGTTCTTGGATGTTGTACCTTTTTTTCATGAAACTTTCTTTTGACAGTGGGAGACTATACAAGGTAATGCAAATATCCTTAAAAAGTTCTTTTCCGCTGGGCAGTGGTGGCACACTCCTGTAATCCTAGAGCTCTGGGAGGCAGAGGCAGGCAGATTTCTGAGTTTGAGGCCAGCTTGGTCTACTGAGTGAGCTCCAGGACAGCCAGAGCTATACAAAGAAACCCTGTCTCGAAAAATCAAATCCAAAAAAAAAAAAAGTACTTTTCCATTATGATTGTTCCTCTTGTTTTCTTACAACCTGGACAGCTATTTAATGGGCCTTCCTATAGAGCACACAGTTGACCATTCATAAGAGCTAATTGGGCCCCACTAATGCTATTTGTATGAATAGACACCACTAAGATTATTTAAACATGATATAGGCCTAAATAATCACCTATGAAATTATGATGGGATTATGACACAATAGAAACCAATACATAGTCTCCCTTAAATGTATGCTGGTGATTTGTGTTCTAGAGCTGACTCTACTTGACAAATTTGTGCAGCTGGCCTTGATAATCTCTGAAGTGCAGTTTACATTTTATGCTTGTCCCCACACTATATTTGAAAGGATCTGACAGTCTATTTTAATACCATATTTACATATAGAAATCACTTTTGCCATTCACTGATTAGTTAATTTCAGCTGCTAATTTAACTTCACAATTCTAAGAGTTGCACTAATCATAACAATTTGATTCTTCTAAATTGAGCCTTTAGAGAATTCTATATCTCACGGAAAACTTAAACGCTTAAGACACCTTAGTATCATATAAAGAATTCTAGTACATCTGGGTACAATGTACTTTGGATTTTTAAAATTGAATTATCTCAAATGCAGTCTGCAATGTGCTTTTGGCAGGGATCTTTACTTGGGGTCACTCACAGTTCTCTATTTTCATCTATGTTTTTAATAGACACACAAAAGGCATTGCTTATTGTTTTAATTTCTGTTCTGTTTTAAATGCAATGAACGAATCAATTTAAAAGGAGGCAATGTTTTGGCCCATGGTTTCAGAGTTTCTACTCCACAGTCAGTTGTCTTTGTTGTGATGAGTCAGAAAACTGAGGAGGGAGCTGGTAATGAAGGAGAGCTATTCGCATCATGTCGTCCGTTTCTTAGCTGAATTATTCTTTCACTTTGATTCACCTCTGTCACCAGCTTATTGGATATTGCCACCTATATTTGTAGGTATTCCCCCACTTAGTTGTATCTGAAAAATCATCACAGACATACAATGAAGAAGTCATTAGTAGTAACCTTTGAGTTGTTTTCTCAGTCTAATTAAATTGGCAATCAAGGTTAAGCATCAACTTTCTTTAGAATGTAATATTGCATTTAAAATTCTCCATAAAGTTACATGGCATCATAAAGAGACCAAATTTTTCTTTTTTTAACAATTTTTTATTTTCTATATTCTTTGTTTACATTCCAAAAGATTTTCCCTTTCCTGGTTTCCCCCTCCCCAAAAGTCCCATAAGCCTTCTTCCCTCCACCTCTTCTCCAATCGAACCCCTCTTAATTCTCTGTCCCAGTACTCCCCTGCAATGCTGGATCAAGCCTTTCCAGGACCAGGGACCTCTCCTTCCTTCTTCTTGGGAGTCATTTGATATGTGAATTGTGTCTTGGGTACTCCGAGCTTCTGAGATAATATCTACTTATCAGTGACTGCATTCCATGTGTGTTCTTTTGGGATTTGGTTACCTCACTTAGGATAATATTTTCCAGATCCAACCATTTGCCTAAGAATTTCATGAATTCATTGCTTTTAATTGCTGAGTAGTATTCCATTGTGTAAATATACCACATTTTCTGTATTCGTTCATCCATTGAGGGGCATCTGGATTCTTTTTAGCATCTGGCTATTATAAATAGGGCTGCTATGAACATAATGGAGCATGTGTCCTTATTGCATGCAGGTGAATCCTCTGGGTATATGCCCAGGAGTAGTATTGCAGGGTCCTCTGGAAGTGTTACGCCCAGTTTTCTGAGGAACCGTCAGACTGATTCACAGAGTGGTTGTACCAACTTGCTTTCCTATCAGCAGTGGAGGAGTGTTCCTCTTTCTCCACATCCACACCAACACCTGCTGTCTCCTGAGATTTTAATCTAAGCCATTCTGACTAGTATGAGGTGAAATCTCAGGGTTGTTTTGATTTGAATTTCCCCAATGACTAGTGATGCTGAACATTTTTTAAGGTGCTTCTCAACCATTCGAAGTTTTTCAGGTGAAAATTCTTTGTTTAGCTCTGTACCCCATTTTTTAATAGAGTTATTTGACTCTCTGGAGCCTAACTTCTTGAGTTCTTTGTAAATATTGGATATTAGCCCTCTGTCAGATGTAGGATTGGTGAAGATCTTTTCCCAATTTGTTGGTTGCTGTTTTGCCCGCTTGACAGTGTCCCTTGCCTTACAGAAACTTTGTAATTTTATGAGGTCCCATTTGTCAATTCTTGATCTTGGAACATAAGCTATTGGTGTTCTGTTCAGGAACTTTTTCCCTGTGTCCATGTCCTCAAGGGTCTTCCCCAGTTTCTTTTCTATTAGTTTCAGCGTATCTGGTTTTATGTGGAGGTCCTTGATCCACTTACAGTTGAGCTTAGTACACGTAGATAAGAATGGATCAATTTGCATTCTTCTGCATGCTGCCCTCCAGTTGAACCAGCACCATTTGTTGAAAAGGCTATCTTTTTTCCACTGGATGTTTTCAGCCCCTTTATCGAGGATCAAGTGGCCATAGGTGTGTGGGCTCATTTCTGAGCCTTCAATCCTATTCCATTGATCTACCTGCCTGTCACTGTACCAATACTATGCAGTTTTTAACACTATTGCTCTGTAGTACTGCTTGAGATCCCGTATACTGATTTTCCCAGAAGTTCCTTTACTGTTGAGAATAGTTTTAGCTATCCTGGGTTTTTTGTTATTCCAGATGAATTTGAGAATTGTTCTTTCAAACTCTATGAAGAACTGAGTTGGGATTTTGATAGGGATTGCATTGAATCTGTAGATTGCTTTTGGCAAGATGGCCTTTTAACTATATTAATCCTGCCAATCCAAGAGCATGGAAGCTTTTTCCATCTTCTGAGGTCTGCTTTTTCTTCAGAGACCTGAAGTTCTTCTCATACAGATCTTTCACTTGTTTGGTTAGAGTCACCCCCAAGATACTTTATATTGTTTGTGGCTATTGTGAAGGGTGCCATTTTCCTAATTTCTTTCTCAGCCTGCTCATACTTTGGCTATAGGAAGGCTACTGATTTTCTTGAGTTGATTTTATAACCAGCCACTTTGCTGAAGATGTTTATCAGCTGTAGGAGTTCTCTGGTGGAGGTTTTTGGGTTGCTTAAGTATACTATCATATCATCTGCAAATAGTGATAGTTTGACTTCTTCCTTTCCAATTTGTATCCCTTTGACCTCCTTATGTTGTCTAATTGCTCTAACTAGAACTTCAAGTACTATATTGAAAAGATATGGAGAGAGGGGGTAGCCTTGTCTAGTTCATGATTTTAGTGGGATTACTTCAAGTTTCTCTCCATTTAGTTTGATGTTGGTTACTGGTTTGCTGTATATTGCTTTTACTGTGTTTGGGTATGGGCCTTGAATTCCTCTTCTTTCCAGGACTTTTAGCATGAAAGGATGCTGAATTTTGTCAAAAGCTTTTTCAGCATCTAATGAAATGACTATGCAGTTTTTTTCTTTGAGTTTGTTTAGTTAGTGGATTGCATTGATGGACTTCCATATATTGAACCATCCCTGCTACTAGCTCCTTGCCCTTTAAATTTAGTAACACTGGAATGTATCTTACCATGGAGACCTTTAAGTATTTTGGTCAAGAATCTGAGTTTTGGAAATATGGCGCAGTGGTGAACTATTCTCACAAAGAACCCAAGTTCAGTTCCCAGCATCCACGTTGAGTGACTTACAAATGCCAGTAAGCTCCAGAGGCTGCTAAAGCTTCCAGCCTCTGTAAGCAACTGTACATGTCCCCACACAGACATGTACACAAACATGAAATTAAGAAAACTAACAACCAAGAATCTGTGATGTGTCTTACTGTTATGCTCTCATTTCCTGGGCTTCTACTTACATTTCTAATGTTCTTGTTTCTGCTTCTCTGCCCTGGGTATTAGACCACCCATTTGATCGCACTTCTTGGCTGTGCAAACCTCAGATTCATGCTTCATTCTCTGGTCTGCCCACTTCAGTTTTTCACTTCCATTTGTAATCTCTTATGTTGTAAAAATTTGACTAATAGAGCTAAACTGACTGGCAAATCTAACCCAATGAACTTGAACTAGTTTGCTGTGAAGCACTACAATTTAATTATATGCAACATAGCTATCCCTTTGCTAGTCTGTGGGTTTGTTATGGACAATAACCTCAAATTTTTTCTTTAGTTCATGCCATGGTAAGACATTTCTGGCCAGAAGAGTTTTTTTTTTTTAAAGCTTTCATTTAAGTGCATGCTTTTTTTCTCCCTACCTGTCAGTTTGTCTGAAGTAATACTGCTGCACCCTAACTTACTCCTTAGGTTTCCTTTCATTATTATTAAAGATGACTATATGAAATCACCTACAGTATCAGTCAACTTTGTTAGAAGGAACACAAGAGATAGAATGTGCATGTGCTTAAAAAAAAAAAAAGGAGGGGACACTTCTTCAGTTGGTTTCCTCAGTAGACACTGTGTAGTCCAGGTCTGTTGCTGCTCAGGCTAGGAATTTGAATGCTTCAGAAATCCCAATCTTGTCCTGAAGGCTTGTCATCTTCCTGGATAGTTGCTGACCTGCAATCCACATAGCAAAGCTGAAGCAATTGTTTGGTTACTTCATTGGAAGATGGCATTGACCGCGACAGATGTGCTTGCTAAAGAAATCAAAGAGGCAGCAAGACTGCTCTCCTTAGATTCCTCTGTATCTTCTAAGGTGCCATGGATTTTCAGCCTGGGTCATCTCTCTTCCAGTTCTCTGGAATTTCCCTGGATAAAAATGCCCAGAAGCCAAAGTCTTGGGTGATTCTAAACCCTGCTACATGACAGTAAATTCTACTCATTTTCTGTAAGTTTGCCTACAAAGAGTTCCTCTCAACGAAACATTTTGTTTCTCCCCTGTTAAATCCATGTTGGCCAGAGTACTTTTCCTTCATGAAAGACCTACCATGGATACTTGGAAAGTGAGGAGAAATTCTATGTGGAAATAGTTAGATGATCCTTACACTCTAGTCTGGACTATTCTTGCTGGGGCTTTTGTGTTTAGTTTTAATGCCTGCATTTTAAAAACATAATTTCAAACTGAAGTATTTCATAAAATGAAAGGCAAGTCAATGAAGAGGCTTAAAACATTTTTTTTCCTTAGAAAATGGTCTTAGCAGCATCTGTTGGTATTTTGTGGGGTGAAGAGGTTATATATTAAAGTATATTTCTTTTTGTGAAGGAGGAAAGAAATAAGGGGGATGAAGAAAGAGGAAGAGACATGAGAGAGAATATTTTATGAAGCACTGAATATATAACCTAGAATCAAAAAGCAATTGAGGGGTGGAGTATAATGATAACCTATATTAAACACAGTCAGACAAATAAAAATATAGCTGAATTTTTGTATCACAAACGCCCTGGTAATATTGTACATCTTTAGGAACAGCAGTAAAACTAGAATCCAGATGTTCTGATTCTCACTGCATTGTCCTGGTAAATGAACGGAGCTAGAAATAATCATCCAGAGTGAGGTAAGCCAATCCTAGAAAGACAAATGTGGATTGTGTGGTAGATGCTAGCTTTAAACTTTATATATGTGTTTTAACTTAAATAACCATATTGGTGATGTAGCTAGTGAAAGGAACAAAGGAAGAAGAGAGGATCGCCCAAGGAAGGGGAAAGAAAATATATTGCTAAGGGGAAAATAAAGGGGAACAAAACTGGAAGGTTAAATGAGGAGTGGTATAAGAGAGAAAGGTAGAGGAGGGAGTATGGAAATGGGCAGCTAAACTGAGGCCTTTGAGACAGCATGTGCAAACCTACTGCAAAAGCTTCCTAAAGCATCCACACGTATAAAAAGAACTTTAAATGGGAGTCCTGTGTAATAGAAGAGCCAAGGCTTCAACTAGACATCTTACGTCATCAAGTAAAGCCTTCAGCATCAGGAATGGATTACATCATTGGCCAAAGGGATCCCATATATCCCCTCTCCCTAAGGTTACAGGTTATTGCTGAGGCTACTGGGTATTCTCCACAACCTGACGGCAAAGCCCTAATGCTAAAGACACCACTTCACTATCCTGTACAAGGTAATCTTCTTTCATTTCAATTGACATCATGGTTTTCTCAAATACTTAAAAGATCCATCCACTCTTCTGTTTTCCCATTCTTCCATTGTTGCAACCAACATTATTTACATAACTATTTGTCTATATCCTTGAGCATTCTGTTATGGAAAGAATTAGTGAACTAGTCAATATTCTCTCCAGGTAGTCTGACTAGCCCAAGATCCTATGGTGTAAATTTGCTTTAATTTCCTCTGTTAGAGAGATGAGAGGAGAGCTGGACCAAATCTGGGCAAATATACAGCTTGGCTGAGCCCAGGGTGTTTCTTTCTCTGTTCTAACTATCCCTAAGCCTAGGCCTGGAAGCTTCTAGTCTAATGTAATCTGCCAAACTGACTGGTTCAATCTGGCTTCTCTCAGCATCTCACTGAATTGTTCTGTTTGGCCTCACACTAACTTTGGCAATATGTTCTTATCTTCTGGATCATTTTTATTCTATGGTTCATTCTACCTTCAGCTGTTTTGGCTTGTTCTCTCTGCAACCCATCTCTGTAAAACTATATCAGTAAAACTCTAAAACTCTCTCTCTCCTCTCCCTCTCTATCTACCTATCTGTCTATCTGTCTATCTATCTATCTATCTATCTATCTATCTATCTATCTATCTATCTATCTATCTATCATCTATCTATTATCTATCTATCTATCTATCTATCTATCTATCTATCTATCTATCTATCTATCTATCTTTCTCTATCCCTCTCTCTTCTGCTGTTCTTGTGTGACTTGGGTATATATCATCTCTGACTCATTCTGTCAAGTCTTTCTCTCATTTGTCAATTTATCTATTCCTCGAATAGATGTCACTTTTAAACATGGCTGCTTCCTTCTACAAACTATCCCTACCTTCAATTTTATGTATTAAAGGTATATATTATGGTCATTCTGTATTCCAACTAGACTGTGTGTCTGCACTTCAGCTGGATCATACAGACCTAGAAGATCTTTGGATACAATCCCCTGCAAAAGAAGCCATGTTGCTGGACTAAAATTCCACTATGGGACCAGGAGTAAAATGTTATTGAAAATGTATTCCTTACTTTGCTTAATTCAGGACACTGCTCAGAAACTCTGTGTTCAGTGATATAAAAATGATTGTTCAAAATGTATCAGTTTTCCAAACAATAGGATACTTTTGAACTATACATATTTTTATTAACTAAATTTCTTCCTCAATAGTTTTATACATATAATATATTATTACTCTTTCCTGTTACCCTCTCTTATCTTCCAACCACTCTCCAAACTACCTGAGTCCTTTCGTTTTGTTTTGGGGAGCCATTTAGTTTAATCAGGGTCAACTATTTTATGACTATTTGATTCGAACTACCCACTGGGATCTTGGTAGGGGCCACAATTAGAAGCAATGACTCTCCTCTCCTTCAGTAGGAGCAAATGATTCAGCAGTGAACTTCTTCTCTACCTGGATATCCTTATTGGTGATCCTATTCTTACACAGATTTAGTCCAGGAATCTATACCTGCTGTGCTTTTATGGTTGAAATGGCTGCATCTTGCCCAGAGATGCCATTCTAGATCTTTTTTCCCCTATCTTCTTTTTCATATATTTATGTTGAGTTACCTCACCTATAATGTCTAAATCTTTGAGAGGATCCCCTAAATGTCATGTTTACGGCTGAACACTCATCTGTGTTTTATTCTTAGTGGCTTGTGCATTTACCACTATTAAAAAGAAGAAGAAGAAGAAGAAAAATACTTCCTGCATATAGATAAGAATAGCTGTTTTCTATGGCTTCTCCACAATCCTTTCTAAAAACCAGGTTTACAACACAAGCATTAATTCCTTCCTACAGTAGGCCTAAAATCCAATCAGAAAGCAGGTGGCAAGTGTCATAACTATAGTGTCCCTATTGCACAGGTGGGCACATCTTAGCTGGTAGGTTGATCTGTTAGTTCCTAGAATTTAAATCTGGGTAAAGCTCGGAATCTTTAAGGGTATCTCCAGGAGACTGGAAAGCTAGCTGTCAGAGATGACTTTTTCAACTTGATTCCAGCTCATTTTTTCTGTATCAAGAAACCAGCATGTGTGGCATTTTCAGTAAAATATTCTTTTGGTTTTTTTTGTCTGTTTGTTTGTTTTGTTTTTGTTTTTGTTTTTCCCAAGACAGGGTTTCTCTGTGTAATCCTGGCTGTCCTGGAACACACTCTGTAGACCAGGCTGGCCCTGAACTTAGAAATCCGACTGCCTCTGCCTTCCAAGTGCTGGGATTAAAGGTGTGTGCCACCACCGCCCAGCTAGTAAAATATTCTTATTATTTAATTCTGTTGGGCAAATGCTACAATGGCAGAAGCTTGTTTAATTTGGAGGTTTTGTCATGCATTTCTGGAAAACAGAAGGCATCCTGCCTCTGACACTAGAGTATGGTTTAATAAACCAACACGCTTAGGAAAAGCTTTTCTAATTGAGCTGGGCTATCTCCTTTAAAACTTATTTATATACATCCTAAAGCATGTATTATGGATTAATGTTTACTAGTTTGAGTAGCATCATTTCCAGTGCTATTCCATAATTCTAATCCACATATTTTTGTTGACTTATAAATGCACTGATTAATAAGCTGCACTCCACCACATTTAACAAAAATGGGATCAAAAAAGCATATTGTACATGACATATATTTCTGTTTCATGTCATTTATTTTGATCTGTTCTCCCTCCAGATGGACTGCAGCATATGCTACATATATCACCAGAGAAAAATAATGGAAGGATGAAACTTACAGTCTAAGAAAAATCATTTTTGCCTTTGCACTAAATCTAATTTAATTTTCTGTAAAAGCAAAATCCATGTTAAAATAAATTTTACTGCGGTCCTGTCATGTACCAACTTTATTGGCAAGAATCAATATCCCCAAGAGCATATTTTCTACAATATATCACCACACTGACAGAGCTCTTCTTGGACACATCTAAGAACATCACCATTCTAACAGAAATTTGCCTTAACTCAAAAAAGAAACTGCTAGGGGGAATACACAGAGCTTCATGATGCTGCTCTTATGGTTTTCTTACTTGAAATGGTACTCTTAAATATTGAGCTTAGCGCAAATATGAATATGCAAATAGAGTGTACCAGCTGTGCCTGTGAAGAGGAGGAATGTGCTCCACTCTCACTGGCAGCATGTGAGCTACATTCTTTTCACAGAAGTGCTTTCCATCCCATTCTTCTTAAGAAAAGCACATAAGCTCTCTAGAGCTGTTTCAAAACAACTAAATAAGAAAACTTCCAAAAGGTATCTATAGCTATCTGCATGGCCACACCCTTTGTCTATTGCTAACGGTGAAAGCTGGGATATATCGGAGACCGAAAATCCATCCCCTGGAGCCACACTGATTTTCTGTCCTGCCTTTTTTAGGCCAGGAGCACAATTAAACTGATTCACCTCATTAATGCATTCTAGGCTGCTCTTACTTTAGCGCCTCAAATTGGAAGGGAGTCAAATGGAAGAGCAGTAGGCTGAAGGAGGGTATGGTTACCAAGTATTTTAGGCTATGGCTGTCTGTATATATAGCCCATACTTGTCTTACATGCAGACAGTATTAGGTGCCCAACTGCAAAGGAAGCTCACAAGCTGTAGGAACGCAGAGCTCACCATAGATAGACAAGACTCAACAAATGTGCCTCCTTGAGAGGGTACTGTTCACATGCTCTTGGCATGAATAGCAAGAGCTAAACACTCGAAGTATTGTTTGATGACAATAATGCATTGAAATCATCCCCAGTTTTTGAATTATAGGAAAATAGATAATAGTGCTTACTTGTTTGCAACAAGTAATAAATTAAGTCCTCAAATCCTGACTCCACAAATGTCCCATATAGACATTTGAGTCTAAATTTCCTTTTTATTTTATTTATTTAATTAGTTCTGATTATGTAATATCAAAAGCTTTGTCTGGGCGTATAGCACACAGATAATGAAGACAATGTATGTTGTGAAGGAAGCATCTTTATGCAGAAAAATCCAGGACTCCTTAGTTTCACCCTCTCATTAAAGAAATTCTATAGCCGCTGAGTTTTCTTGATATTGTGTTGAAAGTCACTGGAAAACATTCATGGATGCTTCTTATGAATGCTTAAATATTGACCCATCCACTAAGCATAAACTTAAAGGAAAAGGTAGATTACTTAGATAGTAATTTTTCTGACATATACTTAGCAGCAATTAAAAGAATTGATATTCTGATAGGTCAACCGAGATGACATTTTTAGATTAGACTAAGTTTAAATTGAATGTGCTTTGAGTAAAAAAGATAGAAGATTTATAATATGAATGGGTCTCCAAAGATTGAACAGCCTACATACAAAAAATAGAGTAGCAAACCCAGATGAGGGATATTTACCCAGAGCTTGCCTTTGAAGTTCATTTATGATACTCTTGAGTCTATACCCTAAAGTAGAGTTTAGAAGTGTCAGAACCCTAACTCATGTAAGCTAATTCTTAAAAGCTTTTCTCATAGAAAAAGATAGATATAGAACTAGGTGTGATACAGGTTTAGTAAGTAGATCATTAGTAAGGGCAATAGACCCATTCTGTTCGGTGCCACTGATAAGTTTGAGTACTACAGCCATTAATTTCTTTTAGTTGTCATCCTGGTTTTTCATTTATGTTATTTTGTTTTGTTTTGTTTTGTTTTGTTTTGTATTCACTATCCAAAGTTATGGAACTTGAGAAAGAATTTTAGGTCTGTAGACAAAGAATGAGAACAGAAAGGCCAATGACTAGTGTAGACCAAGCACTGCTTCTCTTAAGCCTTTATTGGGACATATGTGCAAATTGCTTTTCTTCAACCCCTTTTAAAAGAAAATCAATCACAGGAATCATTCTGCCAGTGAGATGCAGCATCCATAACAGATCATTCACTTCTCTATTTTTATTTATTTACTTAAGTTCTATTAAATTGTTTTATTTATTTTCATTCCAAATTTTGATCCCGTTTTCATTCCTCCTTCAAAGTTCTTCACCTTATTCTCCACTCACCTCTACCTTATCCCAGCCTCGGCATTCCCCTTCCCTATGCTACCAGTTCTTTACAGGATTAGGTACATCCTCTCCCAATGAGACCAGACAAGGCAATCCTGCACTACATATGTGCTGGGGGCCATGGACTAGCCCAGGTATGCTCTTCAGTTGGTGACTTAGTTGGTGGGAGCTCTGAGGGATCTGGGTTAGTTGATATTGTTGTTCTTTCTACAGGGTTTGGTGCCTGCACATGGGATGGATTCCAAGTTGGGCAGGTTACTAGATGTCCTTTCCTTCAGTTTCTGCTCCATTTTTGTCCCTGCATTTCTTTTAAACAGGAACAATTCTGGGTCAAAAATTTTAAAGATGGGTGGGTGACCTTGTCTCTCCACTGCGGCCTTGTCTATCTGCTGGACGTGGTCTCTTCAGGTTCCATCTCACCACTGTTGGGTATTTTGGCTCAGGTCATTCTCTTCTTCATTTGCTTTACTTGCCTTTTGCTGTTGATCTCTATCCAAGCCACTCTTAACTCTTGAAAGGCTAACTTGGTAACAGATAATCAGACAATATCACTCCTCTGGTTTAAGTAACTTTGATTACTTCCCATGGTCAAATTTCATTTGTGTGTTGTGGTCTGTGAGGTTCTGCAAAAATTCAGTCCCCAAAATATTTCCCTTCTCAGGTTCGCTGGACTTTTCATTTGAATTGCTGCAGACACACTGATCTGCCCATTATTGTGTGAACTATGCTGCCATATTTTCCCTTTGCCTTCAATGTTCATTTCCTGTTCTCTAGTGTTTGGTTTTATAGACTTCACTAAAAATAGAACTCATATCTAAAATATTTGTTATTGCGTAGAAGAATAACCTTTCTTATGGGTCAGAGCCTTTGTTTTACATGACAGCTGTCATGCTGCCATATCAGTATTTAACTGCCATTGCTTCATGCTTCTTCGCCTCCAGCTGGAGCTTTAAAATTGATAAAATCTGACTTAGAAACTCTGGTAGAACACTGAGGAAATTATTCCCTAAAGCCCAATTTTCTTACCTGTAAAACAGTGAAAAGAGAAATATGATGATGACCAAACATTTCAATCTATAAAAATTTTAGATTAGTCTGTGGTATGTAGAAAGATCTTTAAAATAACATTTTAATTCATTTATGTATTGACTCTTCAAAAATTATTGAGAAGCTGTTGAGTGACACAAGTTTTATAATTCACCATTGTTCTTTCTGTGGTTGAGTTCTTAATCATTTCTAAATTCTAAGTAGCTAGTTCAAGAAGTGTCACAAACATATGCAGGATGTTCATTGATATAACTACTTGATCATTAGGTTTAAACACTTGGATTGGATGTTTATTTCTAGTCCTATTTATTAGGTAAAAATTTATAGCATAGAGCTATGTTTCATATCATAAAACTGTTTCTCTTAATGGTGGAGAATTTAAATAATGTAATTAAAATGAAATATTGTCTCTCTTGTATGCAAAATAACTATGTTTATAAAGACAATACATTATGAAATTGCATTGGATGCACCAGCTTATAAATGCCCAAGTTATGTATTTTAGTCATAATATAATATAGCAAATTCTAATATAGAGTAAATTTCCCCTTGAAATATTAATAAACTCAACTATTTGAAATAAAATATTATTTGTAGGATTTACATATATATACACATATATTACATATAGATAGATAGTTAATATCCACCTTTAATACTAAATATGGCAGTTTGAATGAGATTCCACAACCTCTCCATGGTCTTAGGCATTTGAATACTTAATCACCAAATGATGGCACGCTTTCGGAGATTTAGCAGCTATGACCTTGTTACAAGAAGTGTGTCATTGGAGCCTGGCTTTGATAATTTAAAGACTCATATTATTTCTAGTGAGTTCTTTTTGCTCCATGGTTCTGATTTAAGATGGGAACCCTTAGTTTCCTGCTCCTGACACTATGCCCCCAACTCCCCCATCACAGATTCTAGTCTTCTGGAACTGTAAGCTCATACACATTCTTTGTTCTCCAAACTATCTTGGTCATAATGATTTAGCAAAGCAATAGCAAACTAAATAATACACTAAGTGTACTTAAAATGTATTGTGTTTATCTAATTATGTCTACTTTCAGTTTCTGATGGACCATAACTTTCCTTGAAGGTTGTGATAAGGACAGCTTAAAGTATGTCCTTTCTGTAATGAAAGTATTATGCATTTCATTTGATACCAAATATAGAGTTTTAGGATTTATTATGCTCAATGTGACTTATATAGTATTAAGAGAGATTTTCTAAGGGTTCCATGATGATGTATTTTTCAGATTCAGAAATCTATCCCTTTTGGAAGAGTTGATATAGATCAACTTGGTTTTCCTGTGTCTTTTCAGAAAGTTAGAAAATAATGACCAGATGTATGTGCCATGCCATCAGATGTCACTAATTCTGATAAAACATCACTATTTGGAGTCAAGAATGAGCTAGCCCTAAGACCTTTATTTAAAACTAAATTCTAATTATATTTAAATTTTTGTTTGGTGGGCACATGTGTACAATTGCAAGCATATGTGGCATTCAGAGGACAACATAGAAACTGTTTTTTTTCCCTCCACTGTTTTGATCCTGGAAATTGAACCCATGCTATCAGGCTTGTTAATAAACATATTCATCTATGGGACCACTGACAACTAAATGTGGCATTTTGGAGGTCTTTCAAAATTATCTTATTGCTTTAACTTAAAATGTAGAGAAACAACACAATATCAAGAAGGTTTTGCTCTGTATTGGTCAAGTTTGATTCTATTGGACATTTCTTGATAGGTAGTTTTCTCATCTATATGTGAGTATACTTATAATCCCTCCCATGTAGAGTATATTCAAGTGCACTCTATAGTGAATTTATAGTGAAGGCCGGGCAGTGGTGGCATATGCCTTTAATCCCAGCACTTGGGAGGCAGAGGCAGGCAGATTTCTGAGTTTGAGGCCAGTCTGGTCTACAAAGTGAGTTCCAGGACAGCCAGGGCTACACAGGGAAACCCTGTCTCTAAAAAAAACAAAAACAAACAAACAAACAAAAAAAACAAAAACAAAAAGAATTCATAGTAAAGCCATGTATAGTGCCAAGAATAGAGTATCTCTGTGCCCTGGTGATATATCCCCTAATGAAAGACCAGTGCTATACTTGGAGTGCTTAGAAAAATGTCATCATCCAGTGTCCTCTTCCAATTTGTGAGTCCATATGGTGTTATGTCTGCTCACCATTCTTCATCATTTTAAGTTCTATCACAAAGCTGCCTAACAGTGCTGAGACCTGTAAAGTTTCTAAACTACTTAATATTGTTGTTTGTTTGCTTGCTTGGGGAGTGGATCCATCAACTGGCTGTGGACGTCTGTATGTGTCTGAGTTAGCTGCTGAGTGGAGCCCCTCAGAGGACATCATTCTCCTATCTTCAACCATAATAGAGTGTCATCAATAGTGTTAGGGACTGGTGCTTGCCCCTGGGATGGGTCTCAAGTTGACCAGTTATTGGTTGACCATTCCCTCAGTCTCTGTTCCATCTGTCATGCCTGTATTTCTTGTAGGATAAGTTTTGGTTTGAAAATTTTGTGGGTGGGTTCGTGTCCCTATCACTCCACTGGGTTTTTTTTCCTGGCTACATGAGGTGGCCCCTTCAGGTTCTATTTTCCCAATGTAGTGAGACACAGCTAAATCACCCCCACTGATTCTTGGATGCCTATCTTATCCCAGGTCTCTGTCTCTTCCTGGAGATGCCCCCACTTCCTCACCCCCATCAATTTCAGATTTTCATTCATTTTCACGGCCATCTAGACATCTCTGCTGTGCTTCCAAACACCTGATCCTGAAACTGCCTTCCACTTCCTCATCCCACCTCCCTCTCAGTTCCCTCCCTCTGTCTGTCTCTTATGACTATTTATTTCCCCTTCTAAGTGAGATTCAAGCTTCCTTACTTGAGTCTTCCTTCTGTATAGTATGGAAGTTGTATTTTATGGCTAATATCCACTTATAAATGAGTCCACACTATACATGTCCTTTGGGGACTGGGTTATCTCACTCAGGATGATATTCTCAAATTCCATCCATTTGCCTGCAAAATTCATGATGCCTTTGTTTTTAATAGATGTATAGTATCCTATTGTGTAGATGTACCTGATTTTCTTTATCTGTTCTTTGGTTGAGGAAGATCTAGGTCATTTCTAGTTTCTGACTATTAGGAATAAAGGTGCTATGAACATAGTTGAGGAAGAGTTTTTGTGAGATGGTGGTACATCTTTTGCTTATATTCCGAGGAGTGGTATAGCTGGATCTTGAGATAGAACTTTTCCCAGTTTTCTGAGAAACTGCCAAATTGATTTCCGAAGTGGTTATATAAGTTTGCACTCCTGCCAACAATGAGGAACTGTTTCATTTTCTCCAGATCCACTGTACATGTTTTTTTTTAAATGTGGATTATTGAGACCAGACTTGGGTCCCTATGCTTGCAGAACAAATACTTTTCTACCAAGCTATAACACTATGTGGCATGAATCCAATTGGGTACCTCTGGTATCAGAATAGCATCAGCACAATCTCAACCTAGTATAGATTCAAGATCATCATTTCAATAACATTCATGATTCTCATGTGAAGTTCTGAGGTGCCTGAGGATGTTCTGCATTATTTGAGAAGTCAGGGGTGCAATGAGTGTTTCAGGGTAACTTCGAGAAGATTGAAATAAAACAGGAAGTGGAAGTGGTTGACAGTAAAGGATTTTTTGAAGAATGGTAGCAAATGATGAGATGCAAAAGTAAATACTTATTAGATCTTATTTCCATACTTTTAAAATTGTTTTCTCCAAATATAGCTAGAAAGTAGCATTTTGGTATTGTCTTAGCACAAAGTTGACAACTGGGTTTTGATTGGTGACAACAATACCTCTTCTTAACTCCTTAAAGACACTTATTCTTGAAGCACACTATCTTACAAATAGCAACATCTAGAAGATGGAGCCCATTTAACAAGCTTTCCTCATAGGACAATTTCTTTAATATAAAATACAATATACACACGTTTGCTGATATTCACTGTTTATTGAATGAATGGTAATAAACCTTAGTTTTAAAATAACACACTGTTTAAAAACCCCAACTGCATTTGTCTGTCATTCCTGAAATTAAACAGCAGACATTTTCTGCTCTTGTTAATAAGAAGAATCATAAATGAACCCATAATTCAAAGCAGGCTTTGCTAACTGTCACATAATTATTTTTTAATAACATGACATGTACATATTAAACAAAATAGAGAATAGCAAATGTGACTACCATGGGAAGAGTCCACAGTATCTAGAATAGCCTTCTATTTATTGACGCAGGATAACAAAATGTCCCAAGCCTGGTGGCTTATAATGACAATTTATAAATGGCTCTCAAATTTATGAGAGTTTGGTGGGTTCAGTTCAGCTGAGCAGTTAAAATGCTGGATCTTAAGCATATTTCAGTCTGTTTGTAGCTAGAGTTGAAATTCTATCAAGATTAGACCAGGCTGGATTTCCAAGTGCTTCCTGGTTCACACACCTTCAGCTCTTTCAATGTGCAATATCTCATCCCTAGATCCTCTCTACATGCTTTAGACACCTTTGTGTAATATTCCCAAGAAGAAGGAAGGAGAGGGCCCTGGTCCTGGAAAGGCTTGATGCAGGATTGTAGGGGATTGCCAGGACAGAGAAGTGGGAGCGGGTTAATTAGCGAACCAGCAGAGGGAAGAGGGCTTATGGGACTTATGGGGGGGGGGGGGAATCAGGAAAGGGAAATCATTTGGAATGTAAACAAAGAATATAGACAATAAAAAACAAAAACAAACAAACAAGGTATCATTGACTCTTTGTAGCATGTAATTGGCTTCTAAGGGAAAGGAAATAGACTTTCAACAGTCTTCTGAAGTTTGCTCTGCTTCGACAGTATGTTACTCTTCTAGTCAGCAAGATTACAATCTTAACTCAAGGTAGGAGATACTGTGAGAAGGAATATAAAGAAATATGATTTGCATTAAGACCATCTTTGGAGACAAGCAGCTAGAAGTCTCTGGAAATCTCTGTAGATTGTTAGGTTTGGCTAGTTGATCTCTAAAGCATTTTGCAATATGGCTTTTTTTCCCCAATAACCTTGTAAATATCCTTCCATAATTTATAATGTATCAGAACCAACAAAATATATTTTAACTAAACAGCATTGTTTTTTTTCTTTTTCTATACCATCATGCTTTTAATTAGTCACATGTATGTGCCATTGAAAAAGGCAAATTGGAGAAATTTTCCCTTTAAGTTATAGAGCTGCAAGTATCTCTCAGAAACAGAATGATGTCACTTACATTAATGAAGTACTTCACTATCATTTAATCTGCACTCTCTGTATACACAGTGCCCTCAACTACAGCACAGCCTCAGAATTCTGGGCTGTAAGCAGTATTTCTATGATAGGGTTATGAAATCAGTAATAACTTATAACTTCATTTGAGTGGGATTTGGTGAGGGTGAGAATTTATATCCCAATTAGATCATTATTCGTTAAAAGCACAATAATTTTGTTCTGACCCAGGATTGTGAAGTGCAATGTTCTGTGGAGATACACAGTGCCCTGTGGGGGAGGGGTCATTTGAGTGGAAGTAAATGCAGATTTTTCTTTTTCTTTCTTCTTCTTCTTTTTTCTTTTTACATAAAAACCCTTAAGTATCCAAGCAGTATTGTTTAGAGTGTTCATCTCCTAAGGTTTAAGCCAGTTGTCATGTCTTTGTATGTAACTCATTAAAATTTCACCAAAGGAGCAAAGGATATGTCTAAGTTCTAAATAATTTAAAATTATTTTTAAATGACTGTTCTCCAAAAAAATAGTAAAGGGGTTTTAGAAAAATAAAATCCATTTTAGCACAAGAATGATCTTCAATATTCTGAAGCACAGTAGCAAAAAGCTGGACTAAGAATGTACCCATCTCAACCATTGCAGGCTACTATCAGCCTCAGTGCTTGTTTCCAAGAAAAACCAGGGATCACTGAGCTTTTAAAAAACATATGTATCAACATAGAGTCACATTTGGAACTAGTTAGCACTGGCTAGTTCTAGGGAAAGTGCCAATGAGGATCATTACCTGGGTGAAAGCTGTGGGTCCTCCCAGAGCTGGTCAGATTCAGCATATAGGTTAAATAAGGTGGCGGGGAGGGCATCAACTGAAATGTTCAAGGTTTGGGTACAAAGTAGATTAGTAATAAGAAGTGACTTACAGCAATCCAGTGAGCATCAGGGGAGTCCTTTCCTTAACAAGGAACACTGAAAGAAACAGTATCTTCAAAAGCAAGGAAAGAGGTGCCCATCACTGGATCTGGCATATATTTAAATAAATGGCCTCCTATTAGACTTTTTGTAGGCAATGGAAAAAAGATAGCCTTTTCAACAAATGGTGCTGGTTCAACTGGAGGTCAGCATGCAGAAGAATGCGAATTGATCCATCCTTGTCTCCTTGTACTAAGCTCAACTCCAAATGGATCAAGGACCTCCACATAAAGCCAGAACCTCTGAAGCTAATAGAAAAGAAACTGGGGAAGACCTTTGAGGACATCGGTACAGGGGGAAAGTTCCTGAACAGAACACCAATAGCTAAGATCAAGAATTGACAAATGGGACCTCATTATATTATAAAGTTTCTGTAAAGCAAAGGACACCATCAATAGGACAAATCGGCAACCAACAAATTGGGAAAAGATCTTCACCAACCCTATATCAGATAGAGGGCTAATATCCAATATATACAAAGAACTCAAGAAGTTAGACCCCAGAAAACCAAATAACCCTATTAAAAATGGGGTACAGTTAAACAAAGAATTTTCACCTGAAGAACTTCGGATGGAGGAGAAACATCTTAAAAAATGCTCAACTTCATTAGTCATCATGGAAATGCAAGTCAAAACAATCCTGAGATTTCACCTTACACCAGTCAGAATGGCTAAGATTAAAAACTCAGGAGACAGCAGGTGTTGGCAAGGACATGGAGAAAGAGGAACACTCCTCCACTGCTGGTGGGGTTGCAAATTAGTACAACCACTCTGGAAATCAGTCTGGTGGTTCCTCAGAAAACTGGGCACCTCACTTCTGAAAGATCCTGCTATACCACTCTTGGGCATATACCCAGAGGATTCCCCAGCATGTAATAAGGATATATGCTCCACTATATTCATAGCAGCCCTATTTATAATAGCCAGAAGCTGGAAAGAACCCAGGTATCCCTCAACAGAAGAATGGATGCAAAAAATGTGGTATATATACACAATGGAGTACTATTCAGCCATTAGAAACAATGAATTCATGAACTTCTTAGGCAAATGAATGGAGCTGGAGAACACCATACTAAGTGAGGTAACCCAGTCTCAATAGATCAATCATGGTATGCACTCACTGATAAGTGGATATTAGCCTAGAAACTTTGAATACCCCAAACATAATCCACATATTAAATGATGTCCAAAAAGAATGGAGGAGTGGCCCCTGGTTCTGGAAAGACTCAGTGTAGCAGTATAAGGCAAAACCAGAACAGGGAAGTGGGAAGGGGTGGGTGGGAGAATAGGGGGAGGGAAGGAGGCTGATGTGACTTTCAGGAAGTGGGGGACCAGAAAAGGGGAAATCCTTTGAAATGTAAATAAAAAATATACCGAATGAAATAAAAACAAGGAAAAAAAGAAGTATCTTTAAGAAAAATGGGAAAAAACCTATAAAGAAAAAGAATAATGAAATGAAGCCAAGTTCTTAACTTGACAGTGAAGCAGAGTCTTCTGTCATTGCAAGCAAACTTGATGTCAGTGTACACATACTACCATTACTACCAGGTCTTAGGTTTGTTTTATTTCTTTTGGGCTAAATAGGTGCTATCTCTACTAATTTTCCATGACAAGCAATGCACTCATAAAAATTTTGAAAGCAAATAAGTTATATTAGTACAATTAATAAAGAATTTAATACATGACATAGAATTCAGTATTAGTTTAATTAAACTGCTGTCCTATTTTTCCAAAGGAATAAAACATGTCAGGTCTACAATATTTTTGCTATTTATTCAAAAATAAAAATATCTTAGGAACATATACAGACTCTGTTATTTACCCCTAAACCATTCTTTTACAATAAAAAGTTGTTCTTAAAGTAGTAAAATCCCATTGAATTTTTCCACTTATGAGAAAAAGAAAAATTATTTTCTGAAGTTTTCAACATTATGGATTCAATTCAAATAAATCTGCCAGGACAAGGGAGAATGTGCTAGCAGAAGAGTTCCTGTTGGATAGATACTCAAGCAGCCTATGTGAACAAATGCCCCTGGCTACGTGAGGATGTCTTAGCAGCGGGAATTACTACTAGGTGAATATTCAGACTTTCTTTGCTAAATATATGCCACCATCATACCTAAAAGTTCTGTTGTCCTTTGAGGAAGACAGAAGTTTCTAGGGGTCCTTGTTAAACTACATGGTAAGAGCACACCTTGGCTTTGTTTCTGCAGATTCTTACCCGAGAGAGCTGTCGCCCAAAGGGTTCGCATGTAATCTCATTACCTGATTTATATTATTCACTAAAAATAATTTCGCATCATTTATTTAACATTAGATGTGAAATTTTATATCTACTGTGATCTACTGATATTTTCTGCTTTGTTGTTTATGTAAAACCTCTCCCTAGTATTACATCTATTGCTGAAGGAAGCCATTCACCAAGTGACAAGCCCATTACTAGTTTAGCATAGGAAGAAAACTTTCTGTCTGATCTGTCCTGAACTGTGGTATTCTGACCACAGCACTGACTCCATTCTTGGTCAGTACAGCTGTGCCTTTAGTGACAGTTTCTGAAATACTGAACCATCATGTATTGTGTTAGTCCAGAAGTTTGAACTTCTATTTCATGTTAAGCATATTTAGTAAATATCTACATAATGATGGGATGAGTTTAGGAAATCTAGCTTGAGACCTTGATTTGTTCAGAGTTAATTTTAATGTTTTGGAATTTTGGATTAGCAGAAACATTATCTAGATAAATAAATGTTTTAATGATAGACTCACCATGCACATTCTTCTGATGTTAACATTTTACATAATTCTATTTTGTATATTAATTTTATTAATACTAAAATATAAACATTAGTTTGTCATTATGGACAGATTATATATATATATATATATATATATATATATTCATTGTTTGAATATCACCTAATTTTCAGCCATATTAATTTTCTTCTCCAATCCAGGATTCCTCACTGGATTTTTGTACATGATAGTCTTGTCTCTGCCTATAATTGTTCTTCAGCTTTTGACTCAATGTCCAAAGAGTTTATTGCTTATAAGTCCTAATGTATTTTGTACCAAGTAAAAGTTGATATAAAACCTTAGTTATAATATACTGTAGTTTGCATTGCAGTATAGGAATATCAGGGATACTCCTTTGCTAGATAGTTTCTATTGTAAAAAAAGAATTAAAAGAAAATACTTCTAGCTATGATATAGTGGTTATATATAACAAAGAAATGAAGAATATGTGGTGAGAATTACCCCACTGTAGCTGGAAAGATAAAATGAGGTCTTCAAGGGGAAGAAGGGAGACTTCTGTAGACAACTGGTATTTGTAAGTTCCAAGAAACAACACAATGCGCAGGGACTGGATACAGAGGATTGTTACTGACAAAACCAATCTGACGATTAGGAGAAAGCACAGTGATCAGGTAGTGATCAGGTAGCACAGTGATCAGTGAAGTGACCACAAGCCTCATAAGCTATGCTAAAAATGGCATGGTCGCTTCACAAGCCATTAAAGCCGCTGAGTGTTATTTCCTTCAGATAGAGCCTGCTGCTTTCTCGTCCTGTGCTATGTGACAGACCCTTATAGACAATCATCACACCATTCTGGATAGCAGCCATTCAGAGTACTTTCATTCAAAATACTGTTCCTCTTAGATAGTATGTTGCTTTGATATTTAAAAATGATTAGGAAAGTCTTTGGAATTGAAAGCTATCGTTCATAAATATTTTAGAACTCATCTCTCCTCAAAAGTATTTTTTGTTATGGCAGATAAAACATACGCCTTAAAAGCCCTACCTTCATTGTCTGAACTAACTAATGTCTTATACATTAGAAACATAATGGGTAGAGAGAGGGACACAAGATTCTGCTAAAATCAGAATCTCTTTCTCTCATGTAGACTGACTTGAATCTTCTCCTTATAAAAAGATTGGTATTTAAACTTTGAAACATTTTAATAGTCATTTGAAATTTCCAACCAAAGCACCAAATTAAGCATTTTTATGGTGAATTTATTCAAGGTGCCAAGGGCAAAATTATCCATTTCTAAGCATGGGTTTAGTGGTTTTGTTTGAGATCTCAGTGCTCAGTGTGTGGTCAACATCACCTGGGAAGGACTGAAGCAGTGAATCCATTTGTAACAATATCCTCAGGTGACTCACACACACACCCAAGTTTCAAAAGCGTTAATTTAAATTGGGTTTAAATTAACACTAGATTTTCTCTTTCTTTTATGTTTTATAAAAAGATACATAATGGCCATGAAATCAGGAATAATTTGTTTTGTTTTTTTTTTTTTGAAGGTGGAAAACCAATTCAAGACAAAATGTCTTAGAACACTAAAGTTCTAAGAAGGAAATAACATTGTATCTAATTATCAATCTTTTAAAATTTGCATTTTATTTTTACCTCAGTGCAGGCAAGGAACAAATGGGGAAATTACTCTTAAGTATCTTTAAATGTCACCTCATTAAACTTCACTCTTTCTGATTATGTGTTTCTTAATGACTGAATGAACCTTGTTACATCAGCCGACCAAGAAAGTTTTTGATATGGAATTTTAAATGCCAGGCTCTGTAGCCGAACACTGAAGTGTGTGGGCATATGCTAAACCAAAACATGATTTGTTTCTCTAAGAATATAAATTTCATGGGGGTGGGTTAATCATAGCATTCTGATACCTATGTGATAACAAGATAAATTTTAGTAAATGAAAGGGAAGATTTACATTTCAAAGGATCCATGTCCTTTTAAAATCTTGCAGCTTATTGCACACAAACTACTATTAAATTTCAATCATTTCTGCCATCAAGAAATGATCACATAAATGTGGGACGCTACCTTCTTCATGTCTCGTTCATAATTAGTAGCATACTGGTAGTTATTGAAGATGATACACAGCTCAGTGTTTAAAACCATTCAGATCTTTACCACCCCTGCATGAAATGGATGTCATGTAAATGTGAGAACAATGAGACTTAATAACTTTTCAAAGTCATATGCTGAATAAATGGTGTAATTAATCCCAGCCACACTCTGAATCTTGAAACATTTGCATTATATCACTCCACACCAATGGCTCAGTCAACGGAAACACATGCCTCATATGAAAAAAGAGTTATTTTAGAGAAATATGGCTGGTGATATTGGTGCTGGAGAGATAACTCAGAGGTTAAGAGCCCTGACCCTTCTTCCAGAGGTACTGAGTTCAGTTCCCAGCAAATACTTGGTGGCTCACAACCATCTGTAAAAGGATCTGATGCCTTCTTCTGGTGTGTTTGAGGACAGCTACAATGTACTCATCTACCTAAAATAAATAAACAATTCAAAATGGTCAGTGATGTCACAGGAAATTTTGTAGTCATTTGAAAACAAGGTGGAAGTCAGCTTATGGTAACTAGAGGCAGGAGGTGGGTATTCAAATGTGTAGTTACATTATATGTCCTGAACAGACTATATTTGAGAAATCTATATAGTCTCACGTATATGAATATACATACAAATTCAGAATATATATATATATACTCTCATGTATGTATACAAATTCAGAATATATGTATATTATCATATATATGCATACATACACATATATTCATACAACTAAGAAATGCAATAACAATTGAATTGATAATATAGGCCATAAATTTGAAGGTAACTAAGGAGGGATATATGGGAGGGCTTGGTCGATAGAAAAGTAGAAAATGTAATTAAAATAATCAACAAAGATGGATCTCTTGCAAAGCGAAGAGATCAGAGTTGGAGCATATAGCACGAACAGATGGATGACCAACCACATTTGTATTTCCAAAGGATGTCATGTTTTCCTTTGACCCTGTGCATATGTCTTTTCTTCTCTTTAGAATTTCTAAATGTCTTTTAAATCTTCTACAAATGAATCATTTTATTCTTTATTTTGCTCATTTCTTTTTACTTGAGTCCAGTTTTTCTTTTAAATCTCATCACTGCTCACCTCCCATGTCTAAGGCCCCAAGAAACATTTCAACAGGATTCTCCTTCCATTTAGTGAATTTCATTTGAGCCCCTGGACCAATCGAACTTGGCATTGTGCAGTCATAGAAGACAAAGGAAATAGCTGACAGGGGCTCCTGTCTTTTGTAGACCATTGCTGTTCTTGCTTTCTCAAAGCAGATTGCAGTCACAGAGCTATTCAGATGATATGCAAATTATATCTAGTCACAGAATTTGAGCTCAAAACTAATTGCTACATAAGCTATTAGAGGCGGATGTTTTATTAGTACAAGCATACCAATGCTAACATTTTATGCAAATTCTCTTTGTTGTACAGTGAACCCGTTGATAAATATAACCTATATTGTCCTTTTAATGGCAGCTTCATCTTTTATTAGATACTTAATTTTTAGCCGTTGTAATTGTTAATTTGTTGAATAATCCCTTATACCTAAAACTGTACAACAGGATAATGAAGACAGTAATGTAAAGTTACTACACTTAAGTCCACAGTAAATGCTAAAATAATGATATGAAAAAAATTATACCCAGATAGAGGCTCTCCATGTCCATTGATCAGTGTGTTTTATGGTGTACATCATAGTACACAGGATAAAGGCAGTAAAGGCCAGGGCAATGGTCCAATAGTAAAATGCTTGATATACAAGCATAAGACAAGAGCTTGGATTGCCAGCACCTACTTAAAAGCAGAGTATGGCTGTGTCTTCGCTAAAGACTACTGAAGACAGAAATACTGCTGGGATGTAGTGGGTATCCAGCTTAGCTAAAATAATGTTAAATTCCAGTTCAATTAGAGATTTATTCTCAAGAGAACAACTTGGATACTAAGAGAAAAGGACACCTGATGCCCTCATCTGCTTTATGCACTCCATACGTGTGGAATGCAACATGTATGCGCATGTACCCTAGACATACCCACATACCCGAAGAACATAAAAGATGAAAAGAATGTATAAAGAATATCTCATGGATAAAATTTGCAACATTAAATAGCATTCATCCTTGACTTATTAGAAGGAAAAATAGTTTTCACCAGGAAGTTCAAATTCAAATAAGTGTTTCTCATAGCCTCTTGCTCATACTTGGATCAGCACACCTTCTTTACAAAGTCTTAAGTCAGCTAATGATCAAAGTAATCTCTATTGCTATTAATAATTATTTCCTTAGATTTTAGAAATTTTCTTTTTTAATATTTTTATTTTCTATATTCTTTGTTTACATTCCAAATGATTTCCCCTTTCCCGGATCCCCCCTCCCCATATGTCCCATAAACCTTCTTCTCTCCATCCCTTCTCCAATCACCTCCCTCCTTTTTCTCTGTCCTTATATTCCTTTCCCATGCTAGATCAATCCTTTCCAGGATCAGGACCCTCTCCATACTTCTTCATGGGAGTCATTTGTTATGCAATTTGTGCCTTGGGTATTCAGAGCTTCTGGGCTAATTAATATCCACTTTTCAGAGATTGCATTCCATGTGTATTCTTTTGTGATTGGGTTACCTCACATAGGATGATTGGATATACAGAAACACAGGTAGGAAGTCACTTCACAGAAGCATAACTTGTATAAATTAGTGTGTATTAGAAATGGTTACCTGGAGACAACCTGCTTATGTGAACGTCATTCTAACTGATGCTAAGCTATAGCATGTTGAAGGTGGAAATGTCTAAGGAGCTACAAGCAGAAACACTCATATTTCCTACATGTTTCCTGTGCTTGCTTATAGAATGTCCTCTACATTTTTATTTCCATGGCCTTTCTATGAAACCACAAGACGAGGGCTGAAGATGCTCCTTTTCACTTTGTAGTCGCTTTGATCCTCTTTTTCTCTTTGCATTCCTAAGTTTTTCTCTTACTTTCTGTTCTTCAGTTCCTGGAGATCAAATTTTCCTCCCTTGGAGCTGTCATTTCTGGAACATCTCCAGGTCTACCAATTATTCAAAAGATATTATCTACCCACACATTGGTTTCTCTCTTAATTGGTTGACATTTACATTTCTTCTTGTTTTTTGACACTGGCCTTTGTAGACCTCATCAGGAAGATTCTTGTTTACTTACTTAGGCATGTATGTGAAATTCTTCTCTTCCAAATTTAGTCTACAATTATACTCTTTCTTATAGTTTCTAAATAACACATCTGTTTATTAAGAGTTTAGGCAGGATAAAGTTAATTTAAAGATGACAGATTAAAAGCAATTGTCATTAATAAAAACATTTAAGACAAAATTATAGGTCTGATTAAGATAAGTATAAATATAATTGATTATTAATAATGCCCTTTCCCTTATTTTATTCTCCTTTAAAACCTGTTTCCATTGTGAAGAATTGTCTTCATTCCATCTAATGTTGTCTTCATTGGAATCTATGTCCTATTCAGAACACCATCAAGGAGAGCAACATGATGTATTTGCCTACTTTCATTTATATATTTATTTACCTTATTACATGTGCTCTTTCTATGTGTTTGGACACTGTTGGGTCATCATGGAAATGTATGTTTAGGTGCCTTGAGTGTGTCAGGGTAATTCTAGGTGAAAGTATTTTCTGCACTTCCTCATCCCCGAGGTTTATTGTTTCTAAATTTCATCATTTTCATTCTTCAACCCACTGGAATAATCACATTTAAAAGTGTAAATCACCCCCATGTATTGGTGGGAGTCATTGATATGTGTGAGTGAATGCTGACTGTTCCATTCAGTATAGATAATTCACCTCATTCATTCCCATGTTACAACAGTTCTCTGTGTTATAAAATCTCTACAGTATTATACCTAAAGTTTCCTCACACTTTTCTCTTTTGTATGTTCAGGTCTTTCTCTTCTACACACACTTGTAAGCAACATAAGGATTCTAATACCTTGTTCCCAGAGCTCTTTCTTGGATTAGGCTCTACTCAAACAAGCTTTAAATTTCTTTGCACATAACATTTCTGCTTAAATACCTACCAACTAATTACATAACCCTTGTCTCTGTCATTTGATCATGAACAATCAAATGTTGCATTATAGAGATTTAAAATAGTCAACAGTAAATTCTTAAAAACTGACCCTGATTACAATGCATGGGGTTGCCCTGTATTATACCTCTAGATGTTTGTACCCTATGATAAAAGTTCAGGATAGTCTCACCTGACAATTGTACTGTTCAAACTATTGAAACAATAAGTACACTATATAATGGCAGGCTAGGCCATTGAGTGTTTAAATACCCTTGTATTTATTTATGCCCTATATATGTATATATTATTATTACCTGTATCTTATTTTTTAATTATTACTTATAAAATCATGTGTTTATGTACATATGTGTGAATGGGTGGGTAAAATATGGGAGTTAATCTAATTCTTCTGCTATGTGGGACACTGAGATCAAATATCTAGGGTTGTAATGTATTTTTTGGAACCCACAGCATGGTAAAGAACTAATGATGAGGATTCCCAGAAGGCAGAATTTTCAGGAGGAAGGAGTGGTGGCGAGCTGAAGGCAGAGAGAGAGCCACACTATGGAATTTTATACCATACCCTTAGAATTTTGGAAGCAGACACTAGAAACAGAAATTTAAATCTGTATGGTCTTTTTAAGAAATAGTAACTCCAAAACAGCTTTAGTCCTCAGCTATGAAATTGAAAACTATAAATAGCTATGAACTAAAGGTAACTCAGAAGATATAAGGTGAAACTAAACTTCGCAAAAAGCAGTTGGCTTCTGGATAATATAAATCACTAGCAATTTCTTCTATCTACTATAACGTATTACAAGTTTAGTGACTTATACTACCACATGGTTATTATTATTTTAGATTTCTAAAGGTCTGAACACTAAAACTGAACACATGCCTAGTGCTGAGTAAATAAATGCAAATAATTACTCATCATGCCATGTGTGTCTGGGGTCCTGAAACACTGACCAGGGGTGGTGAGGGAACAAAGAAAGGACAGACACACAGCACATACACAGAAAAGCTGAGATTGGTTGGGCGTGTGTTCATTCTGATGAGTAGCATCTACTAATACCAGCGACCCAAGCTCTGGGGTATTTTGGTAACAGATGTCTGTGGGTGAGGAGTCTTGGTAGCAGCAGGAAGCTGCCATTGCTAGTTTTTGCACACACTAGTCCTTCACTCTCATTTAGACTTCCAAGGAAAGCTTTGCCAACCTTCTTGCTCCTGACATATTTGCGAAATTGCTTTGCCAGTTTTCCATGAGTGCAAGGCCTTGGACTTTGTAAACAATAGACATTCACTCGGGACTTTATTCACTCAGGGATTCCTTGACTCCCCCCAGTCACTACATAGTCAATGTGCTATTTTCATTCTGTGTCATAAGCTTATATGGAAGGCAAAGGCTGCTTCTGTTTAACAAATGCTTTAACTTTGTAGGAGCAAAATACATTTAGAAATAAACTTGGATTTGCCTTATACAATTTGGTAACATTTTCTTATGGTCCTCAAAACTTCAGCAATATTAAGAGGCATTTTACAAGCAATACAACTTTACCACATGGAAAATACATCATGGGAAAATGGAACCATTTTCTGATTGCTAAAGATGGTTGAGATCAGCTGTCTCTGTATCATTGAAATCATAGTTTCATGAAGACTATGCAAGATTACTAAAAATTAAATTAAGAATCATTGATTGTTCAGTTGTGCATACTACAGTCTGGGGCATTATATGGAATATAAAATAAAATAAACATCATCCTTTTTTGAAACCAATGGGAGAATTTTATAGGTAGGTATTCATACAACCTAAATTTCATTAGCAATTGAGAAATGAATATGTCTGGGATGTCTCCCTTAGAAGTTGCTATATTTTTTAAAAAAAAGTTGTGTTATGTATATTTGAGGTATATAACACTACAATTGTATGGTGCATATAAACAGTGAGATGGCTGTGGTGATAAAGTAGATGATCTTATCTGATATCTCATGTAGCTGTTTTCTGATGGCAAAGGCAGCTTAAACATCTACTTATTTAATTAAATTCACTCCTTTAAACGTATTACCAATAGTCCTCATGTTAGAAAGTAGGGATCCAAAATTATTCATTCTACATACTATATGTAGAACTCATTCACTATACATGCATATGTATTTGATTAACATTTGCCATGCCTACAAGAGCCACTACTTAACAGTATCTGATAATGGAGGCTCTTGGTTTTATTTTAATTGATATTATTTTTAAATCAAGCCATATAGTTTGAAAATTAGATGAGAAAAGTTGGTGCAGATATGAACTTAATATAAATGAGAACAGTATGGAAAGTAAACCATGGTTAGGGCTGTGGGGTTATAGGGTAAATTTTGGAAAGATATATGAGGTTGTGATTCAAAGATCCAGTAAGAAGATGTGCATGATTGATATGCATCTATATCAATACATAAAATGACTGAGGTGAGAGGAAGAATATTTGGTGGCTAGCCATAGCCATATAACAAGACACTGCCCCAGTAAATCAAAACAAATATAAATAATTTTGAAGGTCCAATAAGGACAAATAGAGTTTGGAATTCATAGTATACGGAACATTAAAACCTCAGTCAAGCTAACTATCAAATTCCTTTAAAGTAATGTACCTCAACATAAAATGAGCATAAATGTATTTCAGGTTGCTGAGAGAAAATACTGAGTATTGTTATTGTTTTTTCTCTTTCTCAATGATAGTTCATATGCCAACAGTGATGCAAAAATATATTTATTGAGTTTTAAGATATGAATAAATGTTCAGATTCATTTCCATGTAATACCTTTGGAGCATAACAACATTGAAACACACGCTTTGGTATGAATCATGCATCATTCAAAACTACTTTTCAGGAATTTTTCACTTTTTCTAGATGTACTGGGAATTAAGAGTACACTGAGTTTCATAGCTTCTGTAATGAAGAAGCTATTTGGTATAGATTTGGTACTCAGAGCTAGAAAGGTGACTGAACAAACCCAGGGTTCTCTCATTGATGATCCATCCCCAGACTCCATGGTAATGACATATTTTCTAGATTAAAATCTGTCCATTCAAGTCACATAAAAGCAGAGGATTGCCAATACCTTTCTGGTATGTGCCTATGATAGTACCTCTTCTTTTCTTCTTAATATTTGTTCTTGAATATAGACAGGCAGGTAGATGAATAGAATAGAATTGAAGACCCAGCAATGAACCCACACACCTATGGTCACTTGATCTTTGACAAAGACGCTAAAACATCCAGTGGAAAAAAGATAGCCTTTTCAACCAATGGTGCTTGTTCAATTGGCTGTCAGCACAGAGAAGAGCACAAATCAAACCATTCTTATCTCCTTGTACAAAGCTCAAGTTCAAGTGGATCAAGGACCTCCACATAAACCTGGATACACTAAAATTAATAGATGAGAAAGTGGAGAAGAGTCCCAAAAACATAGGCACAGGGGAAATTTTCCTGAACAGAACACCAATGATCAAGAACACTAAGATCAAGAATCAACAAATGGGATCTCATAAAATTGCAGAGCTTCTGTAAGGCAGAGGACATTGTCAATAGGACAAAATGGCAACCCACTGATTGTGAGGAGATCTTTACCAATCCTACATCCAATAGAAGCCTAATAGCCAATATATACAAATCATTCAAGAAGTCACTCTCCAGAGAACCAAATAACCCTATTAAAAATGAGGTACAGACCATTGGACTATTGGACTGAGCATGGGTTCCACAATGGAGGAGTTAGAGAAAGGACTAAAGGAGCTGAAGAGGTTTGCAACCTCATAGGAAGAACAACATCAACCAACCAGACCTCCCAGAGCTAAGCCGTCAAACGAGGAGTACACATGGCTCTAGCTGCACATGTAGCAGAGGATTGCCTTGTCAGGCATCAATGGGAGGAGAGGTCCTTGGACCTATGAAGGCTCAATAGATGCCCCATTGTAGGAGAATTGAGGACAGGGAGGTTGGAGTGGGATGGGTGGAGGAACACCCTCGTAGAAGTAGGGGGAGGGAGGATGGGATAGGGGATATCCAGGAGGGGGGACTGAGGAAGGAGATAACATCTGAAATGTACATAAAGAATATATCCAATAAAAAATGGGCTACAGAGCTAAACAACAAATTCTCAACTGAGGAATATCAAATGGTTGAGAAGCACCTAAAAAATGCTCAACATCTTTAGTCATCAGGAAAAATACAAATCAAAACAACCCCGAGATTCCACCTCCTACCAGTCATAATGGCTAAGATCAAAAGCTCAGGTGACAGCAAATGCTGGAGAGGATGTGGAGAAAGAAGAGCACTCCTCCATTGTTGGTGGGATTGCAAGCTGGTACAACCACTCTGGAAATCAGTATGGTACTTCCTCAGAAAATTGGGCATAGTACTACCTGAGGACCCAGCTATACCACTCTAGCATATACCCAGAAGATGCTCCAACATACAACAAGGACACATGCTCCATTATGTTTATAGCAGCCTTATTTATAAGAGTCAGAAGCTGGAAAGAACCCAGATGTCCTTCAACAGAGAAATGGATGTAGAAAATTTGGTATATTTACACAATGGAATACTACTCAGCAATTAAAAACAATGACTGCATGAAATTCTTAGGCAAATGGATGAAGCTAGAAAGTATCATCCTGAGTGAGGTAACCCAACCACAAAAGAACACACATGGTATGCACTCACTGATAAGTGGATATTAGCCCAAAAGCTCGGAATACCAAAAATACAATTCATAGACCACATGAAGCTCAAAAAGAAAAAAAAGAAAAAAAGAAAACCTAAGTATGGGTGCTTCAGTCCTTCTTAGAAGGGGGAACAAAATACTTACAATAGGAAATATGGAGACAAAGTATGGAATAGAGACTGAAGGAAGGCCATCCAGAAACTGCCCCACATGGGGATCCATCCCATATATAGTCACCAAACCCAGACATTATTATGAATGCCAAGAAATGCTTGCTGACAGGAGCCTGATATATACAGGCTGTCCTCTGAGATGCTCTACCAGAGCCTGGCAAATACAGAGGCAGATACTCACAGCCAACCTTTGGACTGATCACGTGGTCCCCAATGGAAGAGTTGGAGAAAGGACTGAAGGAGCTGAAGGGGTTTGTAACCCCATAGGAAGAACAACAATATCAACAAACCAGACGCCCCCCCCCCCTTGAGCTCCCAGGGACTAAGCCTGGGAAAGCGAAGAGTACATGTGGAGCAACCCATGGCTCCAGCTGCATATGTAGCAGAAGATGGCCTTGTTGGGCATCAGTCCCTTGGCCTTGTGAAGGCTCAATGCCCCAGTGTGTCAGAATGCCAGGGCAGGGAGGCGGGAATGAGTGGATGAGTAGCGGAGCACCCTCACAGAAGTTCAGGGAGAAAGGATGGTATGGAGGTTTGCAGAGGGGAAACTGGGAAAGCATATAACATTTGAAATGTAAATAAATAAAATATCCAATAAAAATGTCAAAATTGCTCAATAATGAGTAAGAGTACTAAAGAGAAAGGTAATTTTCAATTGAATCCATATAAATATTGACTTGCTCATAATAAAGTAGCTTATGGAGTTAGTGGAATCTAAAACAGATGAAAATCTGCAATTGTGGTATTTCTGAAACATAAGTCAATAATTTAAAAGATTTATGGATCATTTTTCTAATTTATCTATTAAGAAAATAATTTATAAATATTACGCTCGGTGATTTTTCAAAACCATTGGTAAATTATTTTATATGCATTTACTTACTTAATAAAATCCAACCAGATTGAAATATATATCACATAGGTAATAGACTTATTATTAAATAACTCTCATCTCAAAGAACAGCAGGAGCTTTAGGTTCGTATTTTTTTCTAGTTGAATCTATTTCAGTGATCTCCAATTAGGGACCTAAATAAGTCCTGAGGCTTCATGGCAAAGAACTCTACATGAGAAGGGTTTGAGTCTAGGCAACAAGCAAAAGTCCAGAGAAAATGAAGGAAAAACCCAGTTATAATAAATATGTAGAAATGCTAGTTAACTTTCTTGGGAGTAGAAGCTATGATAGGAATTTAAGAAACATCTTACACACCTGACACTCAATATTTATTATATTGCTCATATGTGTGTGAAAATACCATTTGTATCACACCAGTACCTATAGGACTATACAAAAATAGAGTGGTTTGTAGAGATGGAAAGATGAGTTGGAAACCTTTACATAGAATGGCTAGGTTCCCCAGACATCAGTAGCAAATTCACAAAGATGAGTATTTTTACTTGGCTACAGTGCTAATCATATTAATCTTGCATGACTTGTGAATTAGACAAACTGTCATTCTATCTGTAAATACATGGTTCTGGGTCCAAAATAGAAAATGCACTAAATTTCTGGTCAAACAATATGTGTTTCTAATAGAATCATTGCCTGAAATGAGTGTAATTTTGATCAAATTATATACTATTCTTGCCTTCCTCAATCATTTGGAATACCTCCAGAAAACTGATTTTATCAGAGGAGGTAACTTTTGCAAAGCTAGGGAGACTGACTACTGACCATGTACCATAACTAGGCACTCCTTTTTCTAAAAGGAAAACCCTCTTCTCTACTGCCTGGGGCCAAAAAATAGTACATAATTCTGAATTGTTAGGTAGACATTCTCTGATGATGGCAATATGTGAATTCTAAGATGATGTGTACAATCACATCACTTTATAAATTGCATATATATTAATCTTCAATGTACATTTGTATTACTATGTAGGTTCTAGGCAAACACAAGGGCAGAAACATCATGAACATAATACAATTCAAAGACAACAGGGCCATCTATCCGTGAATGGTCCTCTGTTCATCTTAAGTGCTTCATTCAATTATCTTCCTTCCAAAAAAGGGAACGGTTTCTTTCTAACAGAGATGCAGTTTCTATTAGAAAACTTTTATAAGAGACAGGTGCTTTGCTGTGTTCTATCTGAGAAGTAGTTAGCTAAAGCTAATCCAGAAATGTGATTCATCTTGCCTAAAATGTGAACTTTTGTAAGAAATAACAAGAGTAAAAATCAAATACTTGAGGCTGATTTTATTCTTCTGGACAATATCAGTAGAGGCTCCCCTACCCTGATCTGTTTGAGAATGAGCTATTTAATTTTTGCTTTGACTATATAAGCTATGTAATATTATTTCAATACATATTTTCTAATTTTTAGTTAGCTAATTTGTTTTCAATGGCTTACAAAGATACTGTTATGTGATGATATTTAAACTAATATAAATGTCCTATGTTTGAGGTAAGAAGGCTGAAGAGATGGGTGTATTCATTGTTCTCTAAAGGAATGATTTGTTATCAATAACGAAGTTTCACATTTTTTTAAAAAATAAAATGGCTGATGGAATAAAACATATAATAATAAACGAGGAAGAATGTGGAAGAACTAAATTGAAAGATAATTACTTTAACACATAAGTAGGTAGAATTTTTAATTAAAATATCACTTTTCCTCCTGCCCTATTCCCCAGTGTCTCCAAGTTTCTCCTTCTAACCCTTTCATGTCTTCCCTCACTGTCAAATTAATAGTTTCTGTTTTGATTATTATTTTTATATACATATATGTATTGATATATGAACAAACATATAAGGAGAACCTGCTGAGTTTGTTTTTCCTGTTTGTGTATATATGGTATAAGGCTGAATATTTTATCAAACAGAGGCTTATCTTATCTGAAAGAGGATGGATTACTAAGCCTTTACACAAAAATGAAGAAACAAGGACCTTGTTTGTAACACTATTTGAAGTGTTGAAATTTCCCATCGGAGTATAGTCCACCGTCAGTGCACATTAACAGAAGTGTCATTATAAAAGAAAATTAAGCAGTAAACATATTGAAAATGGAAAAGAAGCACACCAGCACCTTGAAACACTAACTTAATGCTCTGTCCCATTAGAATAACTCACGTATTTCATCAGCTCTAAAGGGCTCTGGCTTGTCAACATATGTAACATAAAGTCAATTAGCTGCCAGAGAGGCTTACAGAAGCATTCTCCTTATCATGCTAAAGGGAGCCTGTCTTAGCCGCAACTACAGAGTCAGAGAATCTGTTTCCTTATCAGGAACACTGAGTGTGAACTAGAGCAGAGAAGCCTATGGCTAATTTTTCTGCTTCACTGTTTAATGTGAGTGTGCTCGCTGAAAGATTTCCAAGTATTTCAGGGTTTGGGATGTGTGTCCAGGGAAATAAGCATGAAGAACCTGTAATTTCAGATATGTTGGAGAATGAAACTGCTATTTGGAGGAAGACATAGAAAGCAATAGAAATGATACAGGTTATCACTTTGTTTCATTACATTTTTATTAAGGGGTGCCACATTTATCCATCCTAGTCTCACAATAAATTGCCCATTTGATTTTGAACTCAAAGCAAACAGAGAAGTATACTTAACTTGTAGACACTCTATTTCAGTAGCACCTTTGAAAATAAAATCATCAGATTAAGCAGTGATTTTAAAATATCTTACAATATGTACTCTGTACCAAAAACCATTAAGCCCTTAAATAAATCATGAATCCCTTAATCAATGTTATCTCCATGCCTTAGATAGTTGATTCTTTGCTTTTACCGATGAGCAACCTGATATCCTTGGATTTTGTTCTTGAGAGAAACACCGGAAAACTAGCCAGTGTCTCTGAAAAACCAGCGATGAAAGGAGATCAACCTATTGGGCAGAATTTGGGATGGTATAGTAAATACTTTGTATGTAATAAGGGAGAACCCACATTACAGCAAGCAAGAGGACCAGCGTTTAGAAGCAGGAAGAACGACCTAGAATGTAAAATTGTATCTTTATTGGTGTTTAATATGCACCCTTCTTTCTCATGTGAATAGCTGACCTACCCAACTGGTGCCGCACCTACCGCCCGCGTTTATCGCTGCTGCAGCGCTGGTTCTCCTGGTTCCTTTTCCTCTCCTTCCAAGTCACAACTGAATGCCTATTTCAGTTCTAGAGCTTCACAAATCTTTTCCCAATAGCTACAGATACTACCAGCTGATCTTTTCTCTTGCCCCATTAAGGGTACCTTGTGCGTGGGCATATGCAAAAGCAGGCATGTACATGTATGTGTGCATTGGGGGTTGGAAGGGCCTAGGGTTGCACGACACACAATTCAGTGAAGAATTGTTTGCAATCATGCATATTGCTCTGAGTTCAGTTTGGGTTTTTTTTTTGTTTTTTCTGCAGTTTGGAGGAGGTTTTTTTGGTACTTTTTTGCTCTTTTATGGCTCTTTTTTGGTTTTTGGGCTTCGGGTTTTGCTCCCACCTCCGTTTCTGGTACTAAAAATGTACTCCTTCGTGATTGAATGTAAGGCCTCACTACTCCTAGGCAAGCTCTTTACCTTTGATCATGGTCCCAATCTTTTCCTTTTTCTCTTTTGTTTTGTTTTTGAGACTGTTAATCTATCCTATACATATTCTTGACCCAAGAACTTCCTATCTCAGGAATGTGAGATAAGTTTGTACCATCAGATTATTCATATTTTTTCTTCTTTTGTAACAAGTAGAGATTCTAAATTTTCTTCTTGGGGTTACACAGTTAGTCCAGACAGTGAGCCGAGAGTATTAGGCAGCTAAATTTAAATAAAGTAGTTTTAAGTTACTGAATCTATTTTGTCTTAATTTAGAATAGAAATTTCAAAGGAGAAAGCATGAACCATTGCACCAGGATATCTCTTCAGAGTCCCGAATATAATATTTTGCAAGATAAGTAGAAGCAAGTATACAAACAAATGTTAATTGTTTCTCACAAACTTTTAAACTAACCCCATGTTACTCCTGCTGTGACTGTTTCCTGCTTTCACCCCTACTGATGCTGAAGGGGGTTTCCTTTAGGAGATCAGTGTACTTCATGTTAATCTTGTTACTTTTGCAATGCAGATTCACTTTTTAATATACAGTACACAATTTATTTCAGATTTTCCTAGATAATAACTACAACTATTTCATAAAACTAAAAGAATTATTAAACTATATACAATATACATCCTTTGTGAATGGAGAACGTGTTTGAACCTTTGATGTTGCATGTGATATATTTCCTGAGCCTTAAAGACCCCTCAGGATGGAACAAATACATGTGTGTATATAAGCCTACCTGAGAACATTCACATCTAGCAGAAAAAGCCAGCTGTATTTATGTGTAATGAGGTATTTCTCTTCTTTTCACTGAGTACATTTAGAGATATTTGTAGGAACATAGAAGAGAAGTCATAAAACTTTTGTATAAACAGGTAGCTTGGATTTTTTTGTCTTTGATCCAGATTCTATAACACAATCCAATGAAGTGGGTGCATTAAGCAACAAACAATGATTTCTTCCCGTTTCCTAGGCTGGTGCCCAGGATGAAGGAAGCAAGAGATTTGACTTCTGAGGAGGCCCTCATCCTCACTTGCAGAAGTTACCGTTAGCTGTATCCTCACTTGCTGAAGGGCAGAGGAGTGAACAACCTATATCATGCTCCCCTGATCTCAACAGTTATCTCACTCATTAGGAATATACTCACCTGAACTAATTGCCTCTATAATACTATCACAGTAAGGAGATTAACAGAGAAATTCAGGGGAAGACAAAATTCAGTTCCTATAACTTAATGAATTGTTTTTTTTTTTTTTTTACATTGGATTCTCTCTTCAAATATATGATTCCATAGGATGTTGCTCAGGACTGATGGATCAATGTGTCATGTGCTTTGCTGATCTCAACAGGAAGTGAGCAGCTGCATTACTGCAGTGCAATGCCAAAGAAAAATCTCCCTAAGAAATGCTGGTAGAAGCCATTATTCAATTGAATAAAACTTGGAGTCATCTATTTTGCTGGCTATTTTATAGCGTGTATGTTTATATCTTTGGGCATGTATGTTTATACTTGTGTGTTCTTTGGGCAGGACATGCTCACCTCAGATACTGTCTTACTATGTATCAACCCTAGTAAAAAATACACTACGTGTATATGAAGATATAATGTCTCCACCCACCTGTAAATACAACTAGCTTCATTTATGAGTAGTATCTAGTGAAACAAAGGGTAAGAACATCATCTACTTTTGTTATCATTTTAGATATGTCTTCCAGATTAAAAGAATGAATTGATCCTTTTTTTAACCACTCATCTTTGTATGTTTATTAAACCCAAAAGGGACAAAGGGACTATAGTAGCATAAACAAAAGCTAGGACATGGGCTCTGTAGTGTGTAATTTCTTTCTCCAAGGCTGATCTGGCTCTGGCCACCACAAAAGGCTAACCCTCCATTACTGGAATGAACACAAAGCTCACTATTGGCATATCAATTAGGACCATCCAGTCATATCAGTGAACATCTTCTACCACTAAGGAGAAAATGATTGTTCTTGTTACATTCTGAAGAATGTATTCTATATACACATTTGTACTCCATGTTTCTAATACTTCTACTATTATCATTTATAGTGATGCTAAACCATCATTTTCTTTCACACCACATTTCCCAGAATCAATTATTCATCTCAATCCAATGAAATGTGACAATAAAGTCTTACTCACAGAATTATCTGGTTTTATCAATTCACTCCATCATTTTAAAGCAGATGATCTGATAGGATGATGTGATTTTTCCATTGAAACTTAATTACCATGCAGCTTAAAGAATATATTCTTTAAAAGTGACATTTAATTTGCTTGCTGAATAGAAGATTTTTAGTAATGACTAATGGTCAGTTTATCACATCATTTCTTTCCATAGCCATATATGAATGTGTGAATTCATATATGGATATATAAATCTGGGGATGAAGAGAAAAAGTAGAAATCACATTGTTCACTGAATAACCCTGTTATAGTATTTGTATATCTGTGTCCAACAATTTAGATATCAGTGGTTGGAATTTCTTACTTCCTGGGGGAGAAATAGTTTCACCAGAGGACATGATAATAAGTGTTGAGACAGCCAACTAGTTATTGTGTGCTTTTCCAGAGGTTGAAAACACAAACATGTTATTGGACTTGGTGAAATGACTGATCTTACTTACAGAAGCAAATTAGATCACAACCATGATTGCAAACTAGGGGAATATGTCAAAGAATCTAGAATCTGAGATTAGTTTGTAATGCCAAAACTTAATGGATATTTTTGTGACTCTAATTGACATATGTATTATCTACTAAGGATTCAGATTATTTTAGGAATGAAGACATAGATTACAAACAAGCAGCCAATAACAGAAGGCATCTGTGATTTGTTAGAGTAGACAAGACACCATGGCAATTCCACCAGCTATGCATATGTCCAGTGTGTGTCTAGCCGTAAAGATATAGGTACATGTGTTTGTAAGATTTCCCTCATTGCTTCCTTATTACTTAAGTCTTCCTATTGATATTTAACTGTTTCTGTATAATAGAAGCTGTAATAAAGAGATACAGTAAACAACACTAGTGACATATGAGCTTCTGTCACTAGAGACAGACAGGAGGCAGTCTAGATTCCAAACCTTATTTGTAGGGATACAGTAGGCATTATTTCACATATAAAAATGATATTTACAGCTTGCTATTCAGAACAAAGAAGTTCGTATTTGATTGGCAGTTCAAATATGTACGTATGGCTGCTTAAGATTAAGGATGAATCACATCTAGTTTGTAGTATAGTTGTCTCTTATGAATGGGACATGAGCATTGCTCTCCTAAAAGAAAGCGGCTGTGATGATTCACTGGAGAATCTTGTAAGATCTTCTATCTTAATATTCTCTCATGGAAGGAAATAGCATGTTCAGGAGGCTTGTGAGACTCTTACAAGACCTTTAAATGTTCCTCCTATGGCCCTGTCCATTGTTGAGATTTTATGAGACTGGAATGCAATTGCTGCAAGGGATAGCTATTGACTAGTTGTCAGGGGGATGTCCAGTTGCATGGGTGCCTGTAAGCAGTCCATTTTCCAGTAAACTCTGTTATTACTCACTGGGTCGGAAGAATTGTTTCTGTCAGAGTCATCCTGATCACTCAAGAGCAGCTTCTTCTTCACCTATTTTCAGAGTCGGCCTGAATCTGCCCATGCAGAGCTGTCACGAACACACGTGGGCAGCATCTAATCCTAGATCTTTCAGCCTCAGCTCCACAGTATCCAGGTAGTACTGTCGGTAGCTAGCCACTACATCTTCCTGAGAGACATACACTCTTTACTTCTGGCTTCTCTCTAGGAAATCATAAGGTCAGTATTAGGCAGGAGTTATTCGAGATTCTCTAGAGAAAACACACACACATATGCACACACACATGTGGGGAGAGAGAGAGAGAGGAGTTGTTTTATTTTATTTGGTATTTGGCTGAGAGTTTTAAAAGGCTGGCATATTTAAAAGCTACAAGCAAAGAGCAGAACTTGAGGTTGAGTGTCACAGTTTCTTCTTGAAGAAGGCAGGTTATTGTTCCTGTCAGGCCATCAGCTGATTAGATAGAGCTCATTCATGGTGGAGAGTGGGCCACCCTAATTACCTGCTTTGTAACAAAATGTCAAATTTATTTCTCCTAATAAGATTCACATAAAGGCCTAACTTTTTCTTTGATTGACTGCCTTTCAAGGAGCCCCTATAACCTTCTGGAATATGCCAAAGCCTGTCACTTTTTCCTAAAAATATTTAAATTATGAGTCTCTGGTGCCCTCCTGTGAACTTCTGGGGATTGAGTCCCTTCATACAACCCCTTTTAGCCTAGAAGATGGCCATTGACACCTGAAGTATCTGCCAATCTTAGAATTCTTTGTTTTGCTTTCTTGGTTAAATTTTCTTGGAAGATTTAATAATTTTCCATGTCAAATTCTCCATATTAAAATAGTTTGTTAAACTTATAGGAATGGGATCAAACCTTGATTGATAAAGTTAATGTGAGAGGTTTTATTTAAAAAAGAATGAGCTTTCTGGCCAAAGTTGAAAGACTAGAATGAAATTAATGCTATGGAAAGTAAGAAGCATGCCATTTTAATGTACACAACTGAAGGTAAAGATTAGAGACTTACTTTAGATGGTTATTTCCCTCTGTGCATGTCATAGTTCGTTTAATCTCTGCAGGAGCTCTGTGAATCAAGTACTGCCTCACTATTAGGAAGTAAGACATGCTTAGAAGAGTTTAATAGAGATAGCAAGTGGTCCTACTAATCACTTCATAATTGTCTAATCTCAAAACTTACAACATAATTTTAAGTCTTAAGGCCAATACAACTAGGTGTAAAAGAAATTGCAAGATTTGATGAGAAAACTCTTTAACTCAGCATTAATCTTAAAAAACCATTTTACATTGTTCTTTCTCAGACAAACAAACAGACAAAACAAAAAACTTACCTTTTATGGGTCAGTTTTGTAGCTTTGTCCTCATCAACCAAAAATATGTAAATGGGAGTTCAGAATCCTACGTACAAAATTCAGTCTTAGAAACGTGAATTTAAATACATCCCAATTACTGTATTTTACCTTAAGCTTTGCAACCTACTAGCTTATAACTGGAGAAGCATTAGGAAAACCATAAAATGCTAGACACATTACTTATTTGTTAACGTTGTATGACAAACATCATGTCCTAGGTAACTTTAAAAAGGGATGTATTTCCTCAATATTAGGGACTAAAGTTTTATGGACTAAATTAGGACTTAAGTCTTATGATCATGGTATCAAGAGTTAAGGGTTTGTTTGTTTTTTCTGAGTTCTCTGCTCAGTGACAGATGGCTGCTTTCTCTTTGTTCCCACACAGACTATAAACACCATTCAGTGGGTTAGGAAATACCCAAAGTATAATCATTTTAATTTTAGTGTATCTTTAAAAAGTCTATCACCAATTATTAGAAAACAGATAATACTAAAGAAGTATTCATTGAGAGAAAGGACAACTCAATGAGAAGTGATTATTTTCTAAAGATAATTCTCTTTAATATTCTGTACTATGGACAACTATATAAAAGACCCCTTATTTACCATAGATACTTTAATTTTATCAATAAGGATATAAATAATTGAGTTTTTTTTAAAAAATCCCCAGCAATCTATACACACCACATTCAAAAGCCAAATTGCTGATTCAAAGGTAGACAATCATACCCAGAGAAGAAAACTTAGAATATTGATCATATCCATTTGCCCTTTTGTACCTTTTGTCTCACTCTTCTGAAAACTGAATAGATTTTTTATACATCATTTCTCAATTCATTAGAATTTATTAATTATAGAATCAAAAGATTAATGTCCCTATAATTTAGCCCTTTTCTCATGAGTATGTGCACCTATGAGTCACTGCTTGCTTGAGTAACACACTCAGTGTTCACACAAAAATACCCATCGAAAACGTGCTCGCTCTCATCTTCTACCTTAGAATCTTTGACTGATACAGTTTAACTGTATCAATTTCAGTAATGCAAATTACATAGTATTTGTTTCACTTTTGTTATGTAGTCCACACCAGAAGTACTCTCAAGGTTAATCAACCAGTCTGTTCATCTTAGTACTGAGATGTTTATTTCTTAGTTTTGCCTTGAACCCTGAAAATGAAGTTTCAGAATGGAGAAATCATGCATAAAAAATCTCCTACAAAAAATTCTCCTATTCAATTTTCAGAAGTGAGAATGGGACAAAAGATGTGAAGGGGGGAATGGATACGATTAACATATACATGTCATATATATTATCTATAATTATAGGTGCTGGTAAAATATTTAAAATCTATTCACTTTAAAAACAGAGCGAGGAGGATAGCTGTGATTTAAAACTTGTATAACTTCATTCCCTCCCTGCTTTTCTTTTCCTTCTCTTTTTTCTTTTCTTTTCCTTCCATGTATTTGTTGGCTGGCTGCAGATGTGTAAAATTCTGCTCTAACAAGTTTAGTTTCATCTCTAACCATGTTTGCCATGTATTTACTAGGATAGTCCAAATGGCTCAGTTAAAATTGAAATTCCTCCCAACTGTAAGACATGAACTAGGAATCTGGTTGGGCCTGTGTTATTTCCAGTCATCTGAAAGATGGGATCTAGCAGTTGGAGCTTACATGCTGTAAGGAGGGGTGCTAACCTCATCATAGTCTCCTTTTGAAAGCATGAAGTCTCGTGAGATTGAGGGAGTATAAGGGGGGGCACAGAGGGAGAGACTTGCAGTCACAGTGAAATCCTTCACCAATCTAAGATTCCCAACTGGAATTTGGAAATGAGTAACAAAATATCACCTCAGTAGTTTTCATTCAGCATTGATAATTCTCTTTCCAACTTTTAACCTACTGCTTGCTGTGGTAGACTGGTCGATAGTATTTGTCGGATTTAGTATTTCCTGGGTTGTCTGCTCATCCTGATACTTGTCCAAATTTTGGGCTGCTCATGGCAACTTTTCACTAAAATATAACCTCCTAAAAGGAACATGTTTTGGTTTCAGAAGAAAGCATATTAAATAGCAAATTGATCCCTATTATCATGTACTTAAAAAGTATTTGTAGAGTATAGAATAATTGAAATGTTACTGAAGTTTTGTGATAGTACAACTAATAACTATTCTTTGTGGACAATAACTGAATGTATTTACTAAAACCAGCATGCATATACGCTTCTTATAAATTTGTATTAAGTTCATAAATATGTATACATGTTTCTATTGGACAATTATATATTTATATATTCATTAATCAAAATGAATATTTTATATAGTTATTGGAAGGCATATATTTATAGATATAGATATATAGAGAGTCAATGAAAGGCATGTATTAGATATAGAGGTATTTAAGGTATGTATGTTTATGTGTATATACAATTATATATACAGATAATTTAAAATTATGTATATAAAACATTTATATATACTTTCATTTGAAATGTGGTATGCATTAGAATGCTTGTAGCAGACTATAACTAGAAATAACACAATAGCAAGTTAATGGACAAATATATATTAAATTTATATAATGCCAAATTTAAAATCACTACAACTTCACACAAAAATACAGGTGAATTTCACAAGTGGTGAAGTGAAGGAATCCAGGAACTAATATGTGTCAACTTTATGATCCTTTCCTATGAAGCTCAAACACAGACAAAATGAATGTATGAATATTTGAAAGATTAATGGTTACCCTTGTGAGTGATATTAACTGGTTGCTCTACATCTTGATTTAGATGGAAATCATTATATGTAATAACATTTATTATATGTAGTGAAGTATATAGTTAACATTTTTCTACTTCATGTACATAGTATCTTAATATAAAAGAATTTAAAATATATTTACATACAGCTTGCTTTGAATTCTTATACTAAATACAAAAAGATGAAACACAACCTGAGACTAATTCGTTTTTAATATATTTTATTTATTTTTATCAATTGCTTATTTCATTTACTTACATTCCAAATATTGCCCCCTGCTGGTCCCCCTTGCAGAGTTTCCCCTTTGCCTCTGAGAGGGTCCACCCCACTCAAGGTATCCCTTCACTCTGGGGCATCAAGTCTCTACAGGATTAGGCACATTCTCTCCCACTGAGGCCAAACAGGACAGCCCTATGCTACATATATGCCAGGGGCCTTGGGCCAGCCCATGTATCCTCTTTGGTTGTGGCTCATTCTCTAGGAGGCTCCAGCAGTCCAGGTTAGTTGGCACTGTTGGTCTGCCTCTGGGGTTGCCATCTCCTTCAGTTTCTTCATTCCTTCCTCTAACTCTTCCACGGGGTTCTCCAACCTCTTCCTTCATGCTTGTCTGTGAGTATTCGCATCTGTCTCAGTCATCTCTCTCAAATAACTCATTATCCTCTGATAGAGCCTATCAGAGGATAGCCCTTCTAGGTTCCTGTCTGCAAGTACAACATAGCTTCAGTAATACTATCATGAATTGGTGCCCACCCATGGGATAGATCCTAAGTTGGGCCGGGCACTGGTCAGCCCAATTTGGCATCTACTGTTGAGAGAGAAGAAATTCTGGAAGAGTGTTGATAAAATTTTATCCTCTTTTTTTCTTTTATGATAAATTTAATATTAATTTCTTAGAATGCATTATTATTATAAAATTTTTATTGGAAAATAAATGGTATATTATTCATTAATAATTTGCTTGCATTTACCAAAGACAGCAGTTATTCTGAAGAGATTTAGTCTCGTAAATTCTCTCCTCCTTAAAAAACAAAGTTACACATCTCATTCTGCTCCAATGTATAGTCTCTGTTTTCATACAAGAGCTATTCATTGTCTCTTGATCTTCATTCTGAGCTTCTTTAAACTTAAAAAGAAGCAGTCCTTTTGTGGAGAAATTCTGAATCTGTCTCCTTTGACTTGAATATTTACATATGTATGTGCTGAGTTCAAGATGAAACATCTCAATGAGTTGAGTGAACTCTTTTCATTGCTTTAAAACTTTTTGCAACACTGCTAACAGCAGAAGGGTTGACTGAGGGCATTTCTGTGTGGCAATCCACACATGATGCTACTTGGTAATCTGGGATGTCAGGGGGATGAGTCAGTCCTCTAGTTACTGAGATCAGCTCGTTCTTTCCTAGGCATTTAATAGACACTGTATTTAAGGTTATTCTGAATGACTTTACCTATGAACAAAATCTCAGGTTGTTTATATTTTCCTTATTATCATTTTATTATTTTCTCCCTCTCTAAATGGTATTTGCCCAGTGGAAAATGTTGTCAGAGCAGTAGAAACATCTCTATAAAAAAATGTCAGTCTTCAATTATTCTTAACCCTTCCTGACAATGTCTTTAAGTTTACTAAGAGCTGTAGTCCTGCATAGAGATAATAAATTACCTATGAAAGTTCTCTACAGAGGAACCAGACCAGAGGAACCAAGGAGTGTCTCAGGACCTTGAAAATTATATTAAATCTAGAGTCCCATCTGAATCAGATCAATCCTTGTCACTGTCTACTCAAGGGTGTGAGTCATGATTAACTTGAGAAATGAGTGTGAATTGTTGTCTATGTTAATAAAGATTTATTAGAATGTATACATGGTAATATTAAAATTAACTTACTGTTCCTTGAGTCTGTAATAGTTATTAATTAATTACAAAAATAGGAATGGAGAGAAATCGATCAATATCCTGGAGTAAAATTTTCAGGATTGAGATAGACCATTGACACCTATGGGTTAATATCTTTGATTGGGCTTCTCATCCTTGGACCCTAACATCCTTGTAGCATCATCAACATGATTGGGGACCCAACTTTTAATCAGTACAGAGATCCAATAGACAATGGAATTATAAGATGAAAATATACTGTTGACTTATGGTTTGGGATGTCAGTGCATAGTCAATATGTTCCTTTGTTTTGGAACTGTGGTAAGAGAATACATCAGAAGAAAGATGCATGGTACCCAGGAAAGGGGATAAAAAGAACTAGGGTCCCCCCAACATATCCTTCCAAGACTTCCTCTTTATGACTTAAGGTCTTTCAACTACTTGTCTCTACTTAAAATTCTACCATGCCTCAATAATTACATAATCTATCAAGGAAGCCTTTAACACATGAAGCCTGTAACCAGAGTCATAGTCACCAAATGAACCTGGTTGTTATATTTAAATTTACTTTTTTTATTTTACATGTATGGGTGGTTTTCATGAATATATGTTTTTTTACCACACACACAAGTGTGTCTTGGGTCCACAGAATCAAGAAAATGTCAGATTATTTGGAACTGCAGTTACAGACGTATGTGAGCCACTGTGTGGGTGCTGGAAGTTTAAACTGGGTTCTCTGGAAGCTCATGTTCCTCTCTGGAGCCCATGCTCCTCACTGTCAGCCATGTCTCCAGGCTTTCTGTTTATGGTCTCATGGAAACCCCTAGCAGCCCATGACTCTTTGCCTTTGAATGTGTTATTGGTTCTTCTCTCTTAGTGCTGTTTCTTCCGTGAGACCCTCATTTCAGAGCCCCTGGAGTGCTGTCTTTTATTTCTGGGTTCTGGGATTCTTTACCAACACTTTAGATATACATCTGCTTCTGCTCCTCAGCTCAAGACTTATCTTCCCTTACTTATATCAACTATTTTTGAGAGCTTAACTAAAAGCACTGGTTCCTTTGACTACTCTCTAAAACTGGATGTTAAAATTTTTTTCCACTTCTGAAATTGCAATGCATGATGTTCTTTTATAGCATCTAAGTGCTTCCTATTCTGTATTATAGTTTCTTAAATATGACACTTCATCTCCTAGACTCCCAGTGTGGAGATGTGCAAATATTTCTATATTTCATACAGCAAGCAAAGTATTGTGCATAGAAGATGACTAAGTAGTCACCATATGGATTAATTGTTAATTTAGAAGAAAATATAATGATTTCAAATCTATTTGTAAGAATTATTATTGTCCAAATAAAGAATGCATACAAAACTAAGTGATATAAAATGTATCAGCTGAATGAACCAAACTTTATCAAATGCAATTGTCTTATTTATTTATACCTCATTCATGTCTATAATATTGACCATCCATATATCTCTATTTATCAGTCTGTAACTATCTATCTATCTATCTATCTATCTATCTATCTATATATATATATATATATATATATATATATATATTCAATAATTTATCTTACTATTGCCATCTATTGCAAAAGACAAATTAGATGTCAACAGTCTTCATGTTTGTATAATATGATGCAGAAGTTTTAAATTTTATTTTTTTAAAAATTTGTGTTTGTTTGCATAAACATGGTTTGAGAGTGTATACAACCACATTTGCAAGCATATACATGTTGCAGCCAGAGGTTAGCATCAAAGTACCTTTTCTTGGTTAGTGCCCCATCTTATTTTGTTTGTTTTGAGATTGCATCTCCCAGTGAAGTTCCAAGTTTGTACTGGACTTGCTGGCCAGGGAGAGTCCAGGGTTTTCCTGTACTTGCTTGCTAGAACTAGGGTTCCAGGGACATGCTACCATTCCCAGCTTTTTCTATAGGCTCTTCCCTTCCACACTCAGGATCTCCAGCTTGCAGATCAGGTGCTTAGACCACCATGCCATTTTATCAGATTCTTTAACTCTGATTCTAATACAGTGGTCGTCAGCCTGTGGTTCATGGTCCCTTTGATAAACATTTACCTTCAAAAATATAAGCATTACAATTCATGATAGCATCAAAATTACAGTTAGGAAGTAGCAACAAAAATCATTTTATTTTGGTTGGAAGATCACCACAAAATGAAAAACTGTATTCAAGTGTTACAATACCAGGAAAGCTGAGAACCACTGCTCTAATAGATCAACTTTCCAATTATAAAAGCTCAGGATTTCATTTCAAATGTAAATAAAAAATATATCGAATAAAAAAATTGAAAAAAAGCTCAGGATTGTAGCATAAACAATTATATCAAAATTAAATTAAACTAGAAACTTAGTAGATATATTTCTACTATCAAAGAGATAAATTTAGATTAAGTAGATTAAATAGATTGACTAGACCTAAGAGATCTGACCTTGAGAGTGTGCTGAGACAAGAGAGGGAATGTTTCTTTCTTCCTTCTCTGTTGCAAACAGAATAACTTGTTGTTAAATGTGGGAAATCTTAGCATGAATGAACAATATATAATATATTATAAAAATCATAAATGAATTACTGAGTATTTCTATACAGAAAATTTTGTAAATCTACTTTTAAGTTTGATATAAATATGCTGAAATTAAAAGCACATAGAAAGAATCAAAAAGAAAAAAAACACAGGGAGTTGAAAAACAAGGGAGTGAGCCATAAGTTGAAACTATTCCCTAAAAGATGCATTTAGAAAATGTACTTCACAATAGTGCACAGACGAAGGAAAAAGGAAGAATTTCTTGATCATTTGAAGAGACAATTTTATCATCTCATTAATTAAAAATGTCTTTAATAATCTTCCTAAATTTATTTCTTAGGAATTACATTAAGTATCAACTCAATGGTGATGGAGTAGTATGGATCACGTTTATGTGCTTTTCAAATACAGCATCTTATCTTAAACACTGATAGGTACACATACAAGACATATCTTTCCTTGCAGAATGTTTTGATTCTTGAGCAAAATAATTTCATCTGCATAATTTTCTAGGATAAAATTCTGCAATTTACTTAGTTAAGTTTGACATTAGCAGTGATTTCTTTTCTTCTTTATGCTATTCCTAAAGATGTCTGTTGATGGAAAATATATTTAGTTTGTCATAGACCTAGTGAAAGAAACAACTCTATAACAATAAAGTGGAAACAGGAATTGTTTGCTCAGTTGGGAAGTATCTACTAATTTTTGACACTTCTTATTTAAGATCAAATTAATTGCCAATGTAAAGTTGCATATATATATATATATATATATATATATATATATATATATATATATATATATGGAGAGAGAGAGAGAGAGAGAGAGAGAGAGAGAGAGAGAGAAGTTCAAAGCTCCAATCGTGTAAAATGAAACTTCTAATTTAACACCTATGTAATTAAGAATTGCAGATTACAACAACTATGTGTGACTGTCAGATGGTGGATTTAAATGTGTTCCAAAGTCTCTGCACTTTCTAGGGAGTCAAATGGTCAGGGGAATCTGGATAAAACATAGTAGATTTGTGTGATCCATTGTACAACACACAAAAGATGCTTCCTTCCTTTGTTTACTTACTATGTAACACTGATATAAAATGTAAATCACATAGTGTTCACTTAAGTTTTATGATATAAAGGTATGTCTTCAGATTTTTTTTCTTAAAATTTATCAAGAATTTTCCTCAACTGTAAATTATACTAATTTAGAAGAATGAGACAAATGCTAATTTTCTCTGGGAGCTTAATCTTGTTTTTCCTGAGAATTAAACCATTTTGATGAATTGTGAATTGGTATTTCTCCTTACCACACTATCATTGTATCCAATGTATCAATAATAGTCTGATAAATATATTCATAACTATTATGAACTCTGAATTTTGTTTGTACTGTCTATCTCATTACTAAAGATATTTAACAATTTTTATTTTGTCCCCTTATACTCTGCAGTCACCATGAGAGGTTCTGTAATGGTCTTGTTATGCATGCTTATCTCTTCACATCGACTGTCAATTTCCTTAAAAATTACCACACACTGCTCTTGAAAAGATGCTAAAAACATGCACTGAACACTGTGTTCTAGATTTGCCTAATTTCTTTTAAGTTGATTTTTTAAAATCATCCCTCACACAGATGGGTATCTCTTTGTGGCTCCCTGAGAGGACATTAAGTAGTCTACATAAGGAAAGGTAAAAATAAATACTTCTAAATGTATCGGGATGTTGGATATTTCCATATGTGCTATGCATAGCCACACAATGAGACACATCCCTTGCCTCTTCTTATTTAAGCTTCTTATCTGGTATTTTAAGTTGTTCTGGCCTTAGTTTGCATTACATAGAACAAGGCATTTCAGAACTGTGTCTATGAAAAAAAATCACTCTGGTATAATTTAACTTCATATGTGGAGGGTGTCAAGATATATATCTTTAAAATTTTTGTAATATTAAAAGTTTACAAGCTTTGTTTTTCAGATTTTAGCCACCCTGATTAATACACAAACTATTTTTCAAATTATATCTTTGAGAATTTTATCAATGTGTTTTGATCATGTTCATGCCTGTTCCAGCCCATCTCAGACCCATGCCGCTTCAATACTCATCCAACCTTGTTTTCTTCCTTCCTTCTTTTTATATCTGTCAAGTCCTATTTGTGCTGCCCATAAAATTTTGGATGTGTGTTACCATAGTTGAGATGATAGAACTATTCTCATAAACAAAAACAACTCTCATTAGCTATTTATTGTCAGCTGATCCTTGACAAAGGTTGTGTCTTAGTGCCCCTCACTGTTCCCTGCTGGGATTTGGTCTGGCTTGACCTTACACAGGTCTTGTGCATTCTGTCACAAGCACTGTAAGCTCTTGTGTGCGACCGCCCTACTAGATCCAGAAACTTCTCTCTATCTTATGTTCACTCACAGTCTCTGGCCTTTGCATCTTCTCTGCCCTCTTTTTCAATGATTCCTGAGATGTCAGGGGAGGATGGTACCATACGTATGTTCTGTTTAGGGCTGGAAATTCTGCAGTCCTTTATCCTTTGAACCTGGACTAGTTGTGAGTTTCTGTGCTAATCACCAATCTACTGCAAAAAGAAGTTTCTGGGTTGGGAACCAGAAGATCTAGGGCTACAGTGGATATTTTTCAACATGATAATGGCAACATACAGTTCAACCTGCCCCAAAATCTAGATAAACAGCTATAGACTCTACATTTTTAAAAAAGCTTTCATGTGTTTGGGATTTTCATTAGGCTTTTGTATAGTTCAGATTGTACTACCCAAGAATATATGTACTGACATTGAAGATATAAAGATAATGTTATCCTTAAGACTTATGTTAGATGCTACAAATATGGATTAATGGTAGTTCTTCCTCAAAATCTCACATAACTGCAAAAAAAAGTCACACAAATTTTACAAGGAAGATTCTCAAAGCTGATCTCATGCACACAAAGACCATACAGAGTGTAGGCCAGCAGCTCAGAATTTGGACAGCTCAGTGCCAGCAGCCTTCCAAAGACACACAGTAAGAAGTGACCAAGGACACAGAGCAAGAATTCTATCTCAAAACAACTCTTAAGCCTTATAAGACACAGTCCCTAGACTTCAACAATCTGTAGCATGCAGTACAGAAAATAATGGCAGAATTAAGAAATCTTAAGCAAGATATGTCATGAAAGGAAGATACTTACATAAGAAAAGGATCAAGGAACCTTCAAAAATGTTACACATACTTACATAAGAAAAGGAATAAGGAACCTTCAAAAATGTTACACACACAAACAAGCACATGTGCGCTTGCACACACATACACACACACACACACACACACACACACACACACCATCCTACATCTCTAACCATTGAGAAAAGTCGTATACAATTAGTGTTGCAAAGGGGTGACTTAGTCCATAGAGTATCAATTTATACATTATTAAAATTAAGTGCTTCTTTTCAGCTGGTACTTCCAGAAGGAAGGGGAAGTAGATCGCAGGATAGAGCATCTACAGATCCCTAAATGCTGAAAGAGCCACAGAGTGCTTCTGTCTTTTGGATGCTTTCTCTCTAACATCCCACATGGGGTAACTTTTATATGCTATCATCTTGTTTCATTTTAATTCTTCTGAAAAATCTAAGGAGCCTGTGATATATAATTCATTATCCCCATTTTAACTCAAAGTAATGCAATCATGAAGATTTAATTGCTAGCTTAGATTACATACTATTCAGGGGGAGGAGCTGCATTTAAATTGAAAGGTGTCTTCGTTGCTCTTGAGTAAGTTGGATGCTTTCTTGTAGACTGCTGCATACAATGCACTAAAAAAGACATAGTGATAAAATGTTAGGTGCAACCAAGTGACTGCTCAAATATTCCTGGAAATTCTGGATTATTAAAACATTGTAGCAACCTTTGTTCCTAGGTTAATTCGTTGGGCAACTACAGTTCACGCTCTTCTATGTGCATTTCATTAGTATCAGCTTCATAATTGAAGGCTACTTAAAATGAATCTTCTTAAATTTTCATGAATTTAACTAACTCCACTTTTAATAGAAACATATATGAGAATACAATAAATTATAAAGAAAGATACACATAAATTTTACAATTTAAATTATTGTGATTTTATTACTATACCATTTATATATTAAAATATTTTGATGCCCTTCCGTCAGAGCTGGTGCTATAAGCAGACTTTGGGTATGAGCTCTGCACCCAATCCCACACACGCAGAAGAAGCTGGACTTCCAGGTGCTTTAACATGCCCAAGATCATAAGAGAGGACACCACAACACCTGCCCCAAACCTGGGAGTGTCTGGGACCCCCAGGAATCCAGGGATGCAGAAACCTCTGCACAGCCAGTGGCACGGGATCCTTTGGGTCAGAGCGGATGCCTTGAGAAGACCTTGAGTGCTAGCTCTGCTGGAAATCCCACAACACCCAGAGGAAGATGGACTACAAGGTGCTCTAACATGTCCAGGATCATAGGATCATAGGATCACAGGATCTCAAGAGCATGGTCAAAAGAGGATTTTAGGATCCCAGAAGCAGCTTGCCTCCCAGGAATACTACACCCAGGATCTCTGGATCATAGAGAGAGCTGGACTGTAGGGAGTTCTGACACAACCAAGATAACAAGAAGGAAAAGCTCCAGTCACAGACAGTCAGAACAGTTAGTACTAGAGAAAACAAGATGGCAAGAGGCAAAAGCAAGAACATAAGGAACAGAAACCAAGGTTACTTATCATCAGAACCCAGATCTCCCACTGTAACAAGTCCTGAATACTCCCACCACAACTGAAAAGCAAGATTCAGATTGAAAATCACTGATCATGATGATGATAGAGGACTTCAAGAAGGACATAAATAGCTCCCTTAAACAAAAACAGGAGAATACAGGTAAACAGACAGAAGACCGTAAAGAGAAAATACAAAAATCTCTTAATGAATTACAAGAAAACACAACCAAAGAGGTGAAGAAATTGAACAAAAGCATCCAGGATCTGAAAATGGAAATAGAGACACTAAAGAAATCACAAACGAAGACTACTCTGGAGATAGAAAAACTAGGAAAGAGATCAGAAATCATAGATGTAAGCATCACCAACAGATTACAAGAGATAGAAGAGAGAACCTCAGGTGCAGAAGATACCATAGAAAACAGTGACACAACAGTCATATTAAATGCAAAATATAAAAGACTCCTAACCAGAGCAGTGGTGGCACACACCTTCAATCCCTGCACTTGGGAGGCAGAGGCAGGCAGATTTCTGCATTCAAGGCCAGCCTGGTCTATGGAGTGAGTTCCAAAACAGCCAGGACTACACAGAGAAACCCTGTCTCAAACAACAACAACAACAACAACAACAACAACAACAACAACAACAAAAAACAGAAACAACCCCCCCCCAAAAAAAAGGGAAAGAAAAAAAGAAACAAAAGAATAGAGCTCCTAAGCCCAAACATCCAGGAAATCCAAACTTAAGGATATTAGGTACAGAAGAGAGGCAAGATTACCAACTTAAGAGCCAGTAAATATCTTCAAAAAATTGTAAAAAAATTGTAGAAGAAAACATTCCTAACCTAAAGAAAGAGATGCACATAAACATACAAGAAGCCTACAGAACTCCAAATAGACTAGACCAGAAAACAAATTCCTCCCATCACATAATAATCAAAACACCAAATGCACACAAAAAGAAAGAATATTTTTAAAAAAGTAAGGGAAAAAGTCAAAGAAAATGTAAGGCAGACCTATCAGAATTACACCAGACTTCTCATCAGAGACTATGAAAGTTAGAAGATCCTGGACAGATGTCATACACACCCTAAGAGAATACAAATGCCAGCCCAAACTACTATACTCAGGAAAACTCTCAATTACCATTGATGGAGAAATCAATATATTCCATGACAAAAAAAATTTACATAATATCTTTCCACAAATCCAGCCCTACAAAAGATAATAGATGAAAATGCCAACACAAGAAGGGAAACAACACCCTAGAAAAAACAAGAAAGTCATCTACTTCCAAGAAACCAAAAGGAGACAGTCACACAAACATAATTCCACCTCTAATAACAAAAATAAAAGGAAGCAACAATCACTTATCCTTAATATCTCTTAACATCAGTGGACTCAATTTCACAATAAAAAGACATACACTAACAGACTGGATATGTAAACAGGGCCAAGCATTGTGCTGAATACAGGAAACACACTACAGTGACAGACAGATACTTTGTCAGGGTAAAAGGCTGGAAAACAATTTTCCAAGCAAATGGTCCCAAGAAACAAGCTGGAGTAACCATTCTAATATTGAGTAAAATTGACTTTCAAACAAAAGTTATATATAAAAAAAGATAAGCAAAAACACTTCATACATATCACAGGGAAATCTACCACAATGAAGTCTTAATTCTGAAAATCCAGGCTTCAAATGCAAGGGTACCCCCATTCATAAAACAAACTTTACTAAAGTGTACAGCAAACAATGTGCCTCTCATGATAATAGTGGGAGAATTCAACACACCACTCTCCTAAATGCACAGGTCATGGAAACTGCAACTAAAAAGAGACACTGAAACAACCAAAAGTTATGAACCAAATGGATTAAATAGATATCTATAGAACATTTCACCCTAAAACAAAAGAATACACCTTCTTCTCAGCACCTCATGGTACCTTCTCCCAAACTGACCATATAACTTGTCACAAAACAGGTCTCAACTGAAATAAGAAGACTGAAAATGTCCCATGCATCCTATCAGATGACAACAGTCTAAGGCTGGTCTTCAATAACAACAAAAGCAATGGAAAGCCCACATACACATGGAAACTGAACAACACTCTATTCAATGATACCTTGAATAGAGTGTTCAAGGAAGAAATAAAAAGAAAGAAATTAAAGATTTTTGAAATGTAATGAAAATGAAGGCACATCATACCAAAACTTATAGGACACAATGAAAGCAGTGCTAAGAGGAAAACTCATAGCTCTAAGTGTCTATAAAAAGAAGCTGGAGAGAGTATACACTAACAGTTTGACAGCATATAAGAAAGCTCTGGAAAAAAAAGAAGCAAATACATTCAATGGTTGTAGATAGCTGGAAATAATCCAACTCAGGGATTAAATCAACCAAATACAAAAAATGAACTATACAAAGAATCAACAAAATCAGGAGTTGGTTCTTTCAGAAAATCAACAAGGCAGATAAACCCTTAGTCAGAGTAACCAGAGGGTACAGAGACAGTATCCAAATTAATAAACTCAGAACTGAAAAGGGAAACATAACAACAGAAACAGGTAAGTCAAAATACCATCAGATCCTAATACAAAAGTCTATATTCAACTGGAAAATCTGGATGAAGTGGACAATTTTTCTAGACATATACAAGGTACTAAAATTAAATCAGGATCAGATAAACCATCTAAACAGTCCTATAAACCCTATAGAAATAGCAGCCATCACTAAAAGTCTCCCAAGGAAAAAAAGCACAGAACCCAATGGTTTTAGTGCAGAATTCTATCAGACCTTCAAAGAAGACCTAATACCAATTCTCGTCAAACTACTCCATAAGGTAGAAACAGAAGGAATACTACCCAATTTGCTCTATGAAGCCACAATTATGCTTACACCTAAACCACACAAAGACCCAACAAAGAGAACTTCAGACCAATTTCCCTTATGAATATTGATGCAAAAATACTCAATTAAATTTTTGCCAACCAAATCCAAGACCATATCAAAACCATCATCCATCATGATCAAGTAGGCTTTATCCCAGAAATGCAGGCATGGTTCGATATATGGAAATAAATCAACAAAACCCACTATATAAACAAACACAAAGAAAAATCCATGTGATCATCTCATTAGATGCTGAGAAAGCATTTAATAAAATCCAAACACGTCCATGGTAAAAGTCTTGGAAAGATCAGGAATTCAGTGACCATACTTAAACATAGCAAAAGCAACATACAGCAAATCAGTAGCCAACATCAAACCAATTGGAGAGAAACTTGAAGTAATCCTATTAAAATCAGGGACTAGACAAGGCTGCCCACTCTCTTACTACCTATTCAATATAGTATTCAAAGTCCTACCCAGCACAATTAGACAACTGAAGGAGGTCAAAGTGATACAAATTGGCAAGGAAAAGGTCAAAATATCACTATATGCAGATGATATGATAGTATACTCAAGTGACTCCAAAAATTCCACCAGAAAACTCCTAAAGCTGATAAAGAACTTCAGGAAAGTGGCTGGATATAAAATTAACTCAAACAAATCAGTAGCCTCCCTAAACTCAAAGGATAAAGAGGCTGAGAAATAAATTAGGGGATTGACATACTTCACAATAGTCAGATGATATAAAATAACTTGGTGTGACTCTAACCAAGCAAGTGAGATCTGTATGACAAGAACTTCAAATCTCTGAAGAAGGAAATCAAAGAAGATCTCAGAAGATGGAAAGATCTCCCATGTTCATGGATTAGCAGCATTTATATATTAAAAATGGTCATCTTGCCAAAAGTAATATACAGATTCAATGCAATTCCCATCAAAATTCCAACTCAATTCTTCATAGAGTTAGAAAGATCAATTTGCAAATTCATCTGGAATAACAAAAAACCCAGGATAGCAAAACCTATTCTCAAAAATAAAAGAACTTCTGGGTGAATCACCATTTCTGACCTCAAGCTGTACTACAGAATAATAGTGGTAAAAACTTCAAGGTATTGGTACAAGGACAGGCAGGAGGATCAATAAAACACAACTGAAGACACAGAAATGTGCCCACATACCTATGATCACTTGATCTTTGACAAAGAAGCTAACATCATCCAGTGGAAAAAAAGACAGCATTTTCAACAAATGGTGCTGGCTTAACTGGAGATAAGCATGTAGAAGAGTGCAAATCAATCCATTCTTACCTCCCTGTACAAAGCTCAAGTCCAAGTGAATCAAGGACCTCCACATAAAACCAGATATACTGAATCTAATAGAAGATTGGGGAATAGTCTTGAATACATGGGCACTGGGGAAATTTTCCTGAACAGAGCACTCTAAGATCAAGTGCTCTAAGATCAAGAATTGACAAATGGGATCTCATAAAATTGCAAAGCTTCTGTAAGGCCAAGGACACTGTCAATAGGACAAAATGGCAGCCAACAGATTGGGAAAATACTCATTACCAATCCTACATCCAACAGAGGCTAACATCCAATATATATAAAGAACTAGAGAAATTGGTCTCCAGATAACCAAATAACCCTATAAAAATGTGGTACAGAGCTAAACAAAGAATTCTCAACTGAACAAACCTGAATGCTGGCAAGGATGTGGAGAAAGAGGAACATTCCTCCATTGTTGGTGTGATTGTAAGCTCGTACAACCACTCTGGAAGTAAGTCTGGTGTATCCTCACAAAATTGGATATAGTTTTGCCTTAATACCCAGCTCTATACCACACCTGAGCATATATCCAAATGATGTTCTAACTTATAACAAGAACACATGCTCTACTATATTCATAGCAGCCTTATTTATAATAGGCAGAAGCTGGAAAGAACCTAGTTGTTATTCAACAAATGAATGGATACTGAAAATGTGGTACATTTACACAATGGAGTACTATTCAGCTATTAAAAACAATGACTTCATGAAATTCTTAGGCAAATGGATGGAACTAGAAAATATCATGCTGAGTGAGGTAACCCAATCACAAAAGAACACAGATGATATGCATGCACTGTTAAGTGGATATTAACTCAAAAGCTCAGAACAGACCACATGAATCTTAATAAGAAGGAAGACCAAAATGTGGGTCCTTCTCTCTCTTCATGGAAGGGGTAACAAAAGATTCACCAGAGCAAATATGAAAACAAATTATGTAGCAGAGATTGAAGGAAAGGCCAGAGACTGCCCCATCTGGTGATCCAGTCACCAGATGGTTATCCAGTTTGGTGATACAGTCACCAAACCCAGACACTATTATAGATGCCAAGAAGTGCTTGCTGACAGGAGCCTGATATAACTGTCTCCTGAGAGTTTCTGCTAGAACCTGGCAAATATAAAGGTGTATGCTCACAGCCAACCATTGGACTGATCACTGGGTCTCCTATGGAGGAGTTAGAGAAAGGACCAAAGGAGCTGAAGGGGTTTGCAACCCCATAGGAAGAACAACAGTATCAACCAACCAACCAGAACTCCCAGGGTCTAAACCACCAACCAAGGAGTACTCTTGAAGGGACCCATGGCTCCAGACATATATGTAGCAGAGGCTAGACTTGTCATATATCAATGGGAGAAAAGGCCCTAGGCCCTGTGAAGGCTTGGTGCCCCAGTGTAGGGCAATGCAAGGGCAGGGAGGCAGGAGTGGGTGGATGGGTGGGGGTACACCCTCATAGAAGCAGGAAGAGGGGGGATGGGATAGGAGGTTTCTGTGTGAGAAATACAGAAATGGGATTACATTTGAAATGTAAATAAATAAAATATCTAATAAAATATTTTGTTTATAAAATTTAGGTATAATATTTAAATATTTTTATTTTATTTCCTTTCAGTGAATTGTTAATTTGTTATCTGTTTTCTTGCTGTGCTACTAAGCTTTTTCTTATTGAGTTACTCTTACTTTCTCTAAGAGTCTCATTTTTCCTCTCAGCAGCTTTTGTCAGGTCAAAACTCCTCTTCCAATACTTTCGAATAGATTTTAAGCAAACAAATCTTTGAACATTTGCTCTCAAATAATGTCCAACGCATAAGACCCTTTCTAGTCAAAGGCACCTCCACATTCCTGCTCAAAAGCTTAAGACAAAATCAATATCATCTCATGGTTTGTGTATCAATACAATTTCCCAACTAAGAAGAAAACAGTCCTTTGTTTTAGGATATGATTGTGACCTTACTACATTATATCTCTACAGGTGAAAAACTAAAACCAACCTCATGTCTGAAACAGCTCATTTTTTTCATGAGTTCACCAGAATAGAATAGTATTAAGTCAAAATTTATACAGACATCAGCTCATAAATGTCACACAGACAGAAAAACATAAATTGAGAAAGAAATGTCTTTTTATAGAGAAATTACTCTAAATATATTTATTTCCTTTTTGTTTCTTATTATTGATTTATAATACCAGTTGGTCCACACATAACCAAAACTGGGCCATACAACAAATAAGAAAAAAAATGTATGAATAGCAAATAACATAATTCTAAGTATAGCCTTTAACATTCATCTATAGAACCATTTCTGTAGCAGTTTGGGGACACAAAATAAGTCACCCTTTAAACATGTTTCTCAGAGACTGGCAATATAATAGCTATGACTGGTCATAAAAATAGTGGTTATTTCTCTAGGTTTTGAATTCACGTCCTGTATTTGCCTTTTCTGTTTATCCCTTATGCCTGAGACTTCTCCTCTCATAGCTTCACTCAGCTCTTAATTTGATACCCATAAACTGTGGGAATCACTTGAGCGACTGATGGGATCCCACACTAAATTGTCTGCGTGGTTCTTGCTTCCTGTCTGCTCTAATCAGCTTCATGGCATCCCACGCTAAGCAGAAACGCAGGCCACCCGTCTTGCCTGCCTACTGATGCTCAGCCAGCCTCCAGTCTCCCTGCACTGTTTTCTAGAAAGTTCAACACACATTTTTACAGATTTCTAGATAAGGACTAATTGTCCTAGTGGCATGGGGGATTTCTATCCTCCAGAAACCATTCTTTACTTAAAACATAGTAATCTCAGCATTCTGGTTCTTCAAGGGAAAAACCTTTGAGTTGAGCCAGAGGTCTTACATGGTAAAGTTGAACCAATTCCTATGGCCTCTACTGCCTGTTAAAGGATTCTATAACAAGCCTCATTTCCATAAATGCTGTTCAATGAATCATATAGTCAATTTTATTAGTAGTCTTTAGTGTTAAATTAGCTATATCTTTATAGGAAAACTGATATGATTCCTATGCACCACTTTCTGTCACTTCCCCCTTCCTAAAATGTATCAAATTAGCATGATATCTTTATCGCCAGTGAGGACACTGTGTGGGAGACTTACTGTAACCCAAAGGCTGAAGCTCTTAAGGGTTCCAGTGACTCTGACAAAATGTGTGCTTTCTGGCCCTGCATCTCAGCTCAGATATCCCATTAGTTCCCCTCATGCTTCCTTAGGTTCCTCCACTTTGTGAAAATTTCCCAGGATTCCTAGGTTTCCATGACCTTGATAGGTCTGTGGAGGTGGATTCTTCTTTCAAGAACTTTTATATTTTACCGGGTTTAGGTTGAAATCATGAGTTAGGAGAAGAAGGGTCATAGAAAGGCTGTTTCCATCACAGCCTCACAGCCTCACAATACTGTTGGTTCCTTCTTAATTTTAATTTCTTTTAGTCTTAACCCTGCATCCATCATGCTCTCTTATATGCTAATGTTTATATAAGATAAATGTGTATTTGTTTTTTGAATAAGATAGGTTGCTGCCTTACTCCTATCCCCAAATTTAACTTAAAGTAAGTATTGTAAGAACTTAATATGGCTTACAGCAACCTGTCTGCCTCTGCAGGTTGAGCTGCATTCTTTTCTTACACAGCCCATTTCCCCCAACCTCCTTCTCCTACCCGCACCAAATTAAAGAAAAGAAATGCTTTAAATGTACACTCTCACCTAGTCCAGACAGGTGAACCAACTCACTCTACAGTCAGGACCACCATCCTGGCCTTAAAACACACAGTGTAACACAGTCAGCCTGCATACTCTGCAGTAGCAGCTTAGTTAGTCCTGGGTACTGCCTAGTATACACTCAGTCTCCACAGAACAGTAGAAACACACAGAGAACCAAAAATAGTAGAAGCTATGTAACAGACCATATAACACAATAAAACTTCCAAATTTTTAAATAGTTGATTTAATCTTATGTTTTTTTTTTAAAATTTCTACCAAACTGTTGGATGGTATTACCTCTTCCCTTTCCATTCCTTAGAAACTTATTAACAAGCCAAAATGACAATAAAATACTTTATTTCTATTGAAATCATATTATGTTTATAAGATTACTTTGTATTGTACTTGCTAGATGTTCTTGATTTAATGAAGTGGGCTTCTTATTTTTCAATTGCATTTTTATTGCTTTATACTCATGTGTGTGTCCATTTGTGTGTGTGTGTGTGTGTGTGTGTATAACAGGACATTGTTGCTCTGTTTGCTTTATTACTTCTGGCATCTCTCTCCTGAGGTTGTGGTCTCTCGCAGAACCTATCTCTTAGCTAGCATTCCTTACAAACCCATAAATCTCTGGGATTACAGATGTTTAGACAGCTTTCTCCACCTTTTATGGGAGTGCTATAGGTTTGGGTTCATTCTTCACCAATCTGACAATAAATTTTAACTAGGATGAGGCTTTTATTCAGATTAGAGGCTAAGGGGAGGCAGGATGGAGGAGGTTTACAGAAGGGAGACTGGGAAGGGGGACAACATTTGAAATGTAAATAAAATAATTAATAATAATAAAATCAATAACAGCAACATTTTTTATTAGAAATAAGAAACAAATGGAAAATTAAGGCAAGACTACATCTCAGGAAGACAGATCTATTGTAAGCTATGCTAAAGCGCTAGAAGAAATAATTATAACTTTAATGAGATAATACAATTTTCCTCCCAGTATTCCTGCCTCCTACTGTACTGGGCACGGGGCCACCATTAGGTCCTACCAGTCCACAGCCACCTCAGTCATAGGTTTATTTAAAAAAAAGAGAATGCAATCCTGGAGTTTATTCTCATGCAAGCAGAAGGTCTTCTCTGCAAAGCTAGTTTGTTTTCAGAACCTGAAACAGCAAGGAAGAGTTTATCCTTTCTGAGGTCTAGTTTTGCCTTATACTTCTCTTAAGAACAGATATTTTAATCTTTTAGACATAAAGTGAGCCATCAGCATAATGTTATCCATCTCATTCTCCCCTTGAGTTATACCCAGAGTCAAATTCTTGACTCTATGCTGGTTACTATAGGGACTTAATTAGCATCAGTGTAAGAGCTCCTAATTGTGAATTTATATGTCTGGTTAAGGCATTAATGATGTGGAAGCCAACCTTCATCAGCAGGAGCAGAAGAGCTAAGGTCTCTGCGATAGCTGATAGCAGAGATACTGGTCAGGAAGGACCTGAGGAAGAAAATGGGACCCATTAACTTCCTCCGCCTAGGACCATTTCCATCTCTGTGAGGTATTTTTGAATTTCAGAAAAATTATCCCTGTTAATTCCTGAGTAGTTGACATAGGAGCAGCAAGTTTCCCCAAGGTCATGCAGTAACCTTGCTCTGTGTAAAGCAGACCAAACGACCTACCATGCTGTAAGACTTCCTCGGATAGTGAGTCAACCTGGTCTTCTAATTTTGGAATATATTTTTTCTAATGTAAATAAATTCTGAGTTATTTAATGTGCTACTGTTTGTAGTTAACATTGACCATAGCTGTGTCTATTGCCTCAAGAGCAGCTCCAGCTGTTCCCATAAGTTTACTATGAGAGGTATAAGGAAACACTGTGTGTTTCTCTTTACCCTAGTGGGCTAGAAAGATTTAAAAATACAAGTGGTCTCTTCCTACAAGACCATTATAAGCACTTTTATTGCCCTTGTCAGGGTATTCTTGATTTAATGTCTTCATTTGTAGAAACAGTCCTTTTTTTTAAATTGCATTTTTCATCTTATATTTGTGTGTGTGTGTGTACATATGTGCCATATATATATGTATATATACATATATATATATATATATATATATATATATATATATATGATTTTTACTACAATGAGAAACACCTTTTTTGTCTATACTTAGAAAACAAATAAATGAAATTTAAAATTTTGAGATTGTGATTATAATAGTAGTAAGTGCTTTACCAAATCCCAACTGATAGCTTACCAGAACCCCATTGATTAATGTATTAAAACTCTGAACCTTTGAACCTTAACGTCTTATATTTTTTTAAGTTTTAGTAGTAGTAGTAATAGTAGTAGTAGTAGTAGTAGTAGTAGTAGTAATGAAATAGTATTTTCTCAGAACCCCTGGAACTTACATAAACCTCAAACATTTTCCCATTCAATTGTTTATTCTGAGACAAAAGAGACGTTACTAAGAGTGGTCATGGCAAAGCAAGTTCATCTAAGCAGAGGAATAGTAACAGTCACATGGAAACCTGTTTTGTGAGTTTGACTTTCTTACCAGGAGACTTAATAGTTCTAGAAAAAGCAAGGCCTGATTTTCATATATGAAATGCATTGACCAGATGGCTGCTGCTAAACTAATAAAGTTTCAGTTAGCCATCAACACCTCCAGAAATCTGAAAAGATAAATTTAAGCAGGAAATATAAACCAAATTCTGGCTCTGTATCAATAAAATGACAGAGACCTCCCAGCTACCTAGGTGATTGCCGTAGGCTCCCCCTGAGGAGTCTCAGCAATGTCCTTGACGGCAGAATGGCTTCAGTTTCCAGTGGTCACACTGGGCAGCATGACTGCCAAGCAGGGCAGCAACAGTCTTCGGCTGCCAGACACAAAAGATCTGAGCAACTTTCCTGTGGGCAAGGACCTTAAGAGACAAGCCTACCGTGGTGAGGGAAGGAACTGCACTCAGGTCTCCTGCTTGTTCACAGCCTGGGCAGCATACTGGAGGCAGATGAGGCAAGGAGTGCTTTCCCTTTGCATAGCTTTACCACAACTCAGATGGAGTCATCTTCAATGGAGGAAACCTTTGGGCTGCATCTGGCATTTTTGTCTAACACAGGAAGCCCTTTCAACCAAGCACATTAGATGCCATATTTGGGAGGCATTGGAAGTCTTTTCTAAGGCTACCTGTTAAGTACAAGCACATCCGACTTTAAATAAACTTTACTTGCTCTTAGTTATCCATTCTAACTTTATCCTCATAAACTTATACAGAAGGTTAATAAAGCTTTTCCCTGTCAATGAATAACTTTTGTTCTTCACATGACTACATAGTTCTGAGCATGTTGAAAAATTTGATCTTTTGCAAGGTGACTATCTTGTCCTAATTTTAGCCTTAATAAACTATAATTCTTGAATTGAAGCTCTTTTAGTAGCAAAATAAAGCTTCAAATCATGATGCAGCCCATTGAGAGACAATGAATCTTATTTTAGACCTTTTTATATTGTGTCATTGTAGGCTATCACAATTTTTATGACTTTGTTTGTCCAACTAGTTAAAGCTTAACAAAGTTGAGCAAAGACAAAGAGGCCAGATATATCATTTTAAGTCAGTTTCAGTAGACCTGAGTAGACATTGGGTAAGGAGAGATATTTCATACACATTTTAAAACTCTCTGGACATTGTCTTGCTGCATCATGAGATAAAAATATCACAGTTTTGGTGCACATAGCTGTGGCCCCGATTCCTTAGCTCCTCATCTATTTCCCCACAGATGGTTTTCCTTTATCCCTTTTCATTACATTCACCCTGTATCTTGAGATTCTCTTATTCTCTATCGAGAATAATGCAGCTCTCTGACACCTTGGTCAGTCCAAGACTCTGATCAGATCTTATTTTAAGACATCAAACCTCTGCTGGTCTTTAAGTCACATTTTTAACTAGAAGATTCAAATAGGGATGCCAGTCCCTGCTAGTGACTGTCAAGTTGGCATCACAACCTGGCAGAGGCCAGCAGCTCTAAGCCAGGAGGTGTCCTGGTCTGGTTCCTCTGAAGCAACTTCCTTTGTGGTGCTTTCCTATTGGGCTCTGCTTGTCATCACGGTCCAAATTATCACTTTTAAACAAATCTCTCAGGCCTGGTCCTCTGGGCCCTGAGTGCATCTGTTCCATTAGCTCAAGTGTGTATCTGCACATAGTCTTCCATTCAAAGTCAAAACTACAAATTGGCAAAATTACTAGAAGAATCTTTGCATATATCAAACTACTGAAATTTGCAGACTCAATGAATTTGGAGAACATTCAAAGACAAACATTTTGGTTTAGCCCATGACATTATTCTGAGATAAAGCTGACAACATGAAGATGTGTTACTGAGATGTATTTTTATTTTATTTTATTTTTTATTTATTTTTCTTTTCTATATTCTTTGTTTACATTTCAAATGTGTTTCCCTTTCCCGGTTCCCCACCTCCTCATAAGTCCCATAAGCCCTCTTCCCTCTGCCCATTCCCCAATCAACCCCCTCCCACTTCTCTGTCCTGGTAATCACCTACAATGTTTCATCAAGCCTTTCAACCAGGGCCCTCTCCTTCTATCTTCTTGGAAATCATTTGATATGTGAATTGTGTCTTGGGTATTCAGGGTTTCTGGGCTAATATCCACTTATCAGTGACTGCATTCCATGTGTGTTCTTTTGTAATTGGGTTACTTCACTTAGGATGGTATTTTCCAGTTCCAACAATTTGCCTAAGAATTTCATGAATTCATTGTTTTTAATTGCTGAATAGTATTGCATTGTATAAATATACCATATTTTCTGTATCCATTCCTCCATCGAGGGACATCTGGGTTCTTTTAAGTTTCTGGATATTATAAATAAGGCTGCTATGAGCATCGTGGAGCATGTGTCTTTATTACATGCTGGGGAATCCTCTGGGTATATGCCCAGGAGAGGTATAGCAGGGTCCTCCGGAAGTGTCATGTCCAGTTTTCTGAGGAACCACCAGACTGACTTACAGAGTGGTTGTACCAGCTTGTAATCCCACCAGCAGTGGAGGAGTGTTTCTCTTTCTCTACATCCTTGCTAACACCTGCTGTCTCTTGAGTTTTTAATCTTAGCCATTCTGACTGGTGTGAGGTGAAATCTCAGGGTCGTTTTGATTTGCATTTCCCTAATGACTAATGATATTGAATATTTCTATAGGTGTTTCTCAGCCATTCAAAGTTCTTCAGGTGAAAATTCTTTGTTTAGCTCTGTACCCCATTTTAATAGGGTTATTTGGCTCTCTGGGGTCTAATTTCTTGAGTTCTTTGTATATATTGGATATTAGCACTCGAGATGTATTTTTAAAAAGAGCATAGAGTTACTGAGAACATTAAACCATACCCAATAAAATTACAAGTCTTGAGGTACATTTTTTTTTGTGAGTTTGACCTGAGAAGGACATGCAATGGATATTCTCCTTAGTGGCCAGGGAGAATATTATTTAATAGGTGATATGTATAGGTTAGGGTCCAAAACAAGAGATGAATCTAGCATGAGGATCACTTTTATCCAAGAATAGAGACATTAGGTGGGTAAGAGCCTTTGATGATTGATGAAGTACACCATCTATTTTTCTGTACCTAAATGTTTAGAGACTGAGATGTATCCTCTTTGTATTTTGATCATGCCCTCTGGGTGCTTGCTGAGCAGGTCATAATACAGTTCTCCAGTGAAATCCTCCTCTCATCTGATGTCCAGAGGTTTTGAATGCAGAGATGGAAAAATCGCCCCCCTGTATATAGAGATTTGAAGATGAGTTAGGACAGCCCAGATTTGTCTCATTATAGTGGCAGGACCAATTAGGCTAATCTCCGTAAATTTCTGGCCACATTTTACAATAATCTTTCTTTTGGCTATAGAAAAAACAGACATAGAGATAATCCCTGGTGAAGGAAATGTGGATGAGGGAGGTTATAGGGAAATAAATCAGCCTTTGACAGCCTAATGTAGACCAATTTCCTGACCCTGTTATGACACGTTAATGGGTCTGTTGTACATTAAACATCCATATGTATGAGCTATCCTCAGCAGGTATATAGGAAGAAATAGAAGGAGAAACAGAACGTTCAGATATAAGATCCAAAGATGGCTGCTAGCCATGTGCCTGTCTCATCCCAATAGAGACAGCAGCTAAGATGCAAGCAAACCATATGTTGCTTGTATACCAAAATGGCACCACACACATGCTCCCTATAAGATTATCTATGCATAGGTCTTTATCAATCCCCCATTTTAGGAGTTTTAGTCCTAAACAATCTGTAAAATACAGATTTTACAGGTTTTTAAACCATGTCCAATATACTTAACAAATTTTGAGGTCCAGAAACTTCACATAATAGTCCAATCTTTCCCTTGCCTTTCTCTGTCAAAGTCAGGTGGCCAACCTGACACAGGACAATTATTTTGGAGGAAACCTTTAAACAAGCACACTTGGATCTAGCAGAGGGAGGACTCATAACCAAACCCCATAGCTAACGTTTCCTTGAAGTGGAGCAGCATATAACCCACACCTAAAAGATATCCCAATCTCTGTAAAACTAAATCGAGCAAGCTGAGAACAAAGAAGTTTTAGATATAGGAAAAAAGTAAGAGCCTTGACTGTAGCTGATGCTGGATGAGGAGGGAGCTGAGAGCCACACCAGCCAGTGAGGAGCACGTGCAGCCTGCAGCTGCCCTGCTCCTTCATGCTCTCTGTCCCCTGCCTTGTCAGATTCCCACACCCTACACAAACTTACAGATCTGACAACAGCAACTTAAAAAGGCAGGGCGTTCATAAACTGTGTTGTGGGTTGTTGGAGTACAGACAAAACAAACAGAGATCGGAACAGAGATAAAAGGAAACTTGAATATAGGGAATCTCTTTTAATTTCCTTGATTATTTGCAGTCGTTGTAAAAGTCCCGAATAATGTTGGAATCTGGGATGCCTTGTGGCCATTTGGATTAGTTATTAAAATATTAATGCCAGATTTGATTGCAAAAGTGAATAAATTCGGGACTCCCTTGGGGCATGTGTTACATGGATGGGGTGGAGGTTTTCTAAAATTCATCACAAGGGGGAATGGGAAGTTATGGGTGGTATCATCCCCCAGGATGAGAGGGAGGGAAGGAGGAAAAGAGGGAGGAAGGGAAGGAGAGAGAAAGAGAGAGAGAGAGAGAGAGAGAGAGAGAGAGAGAGAGAGAGAGAGAGAAATCTGAATGAAGAAAAGGGTGTCCTCAAACTCAAAGAGGACTAAGAGAAGACTGAGTAAATCTTCACAACACTTAATGCGGGTCAGTACTAATAGGCTGAAGAGACTTGGTACCAGAGTTTTTAATGATGCCAGAAAGCAAAACACACAGGAGCTCAGTAATGAGGTCTCATCCGCAGGAAAGGGTCAAGAGTATGAGAAGAGTTCTGACTGCTTAGCTGTCACTTCCTCTAACTCAGAGAAGCCTCTACACCAACCGACATGAAATCTTAAAAATGGCAACTAACAGATGTGGTGCTAAGTAATAGGTGAACCTTTCACTGGTGGACTAGAGATGGAGGGCAGGTTTCTGGCAAGGCTCTGTCCCACCCAAGAGGGAGCACAGGCACCAGGAGAGACTATCTGTGTCACAGCACCAAAGGAAGGGTTTTCTGGCACAAAAGTATTATGGTAATTGGGAGACAAGTTATAACACAGAAAGCACAGCATGTAACAAACCTCACACAAGAGATTTTATAGGTGTGGTTCTGATGCTAAGGTCCTGCTTCCCAATTAGTTCTTGATTTGTCAGTAAAGACGGCCATGGGACAATTGCTGGGTGGAAGATACAGGGGGTACTTCTGGGTCTCTGGAGGAAAAGGGAGACATAGGAAGGAGAGACAGTTTTGCCGTGCTTTTGATGGAGAAGGGCTGAGTAGCCATGTGAGATCTCAAAACGAAGTGACCACACAGGCTGCTCCTACAGGACCATCTGTCTAGCAGAGGCTAGAAGGGATTAGCCAGTAATGTTTAGGTCAGGTGATAAGTATGGAGCTAGGAGGAATGATATGGTACACTTTTCCAGGCAGGAGATAATAGTGCCCAGCAATTGTGCTAAAAAGGCAAGTTGAAGCTTGTGGGGACTAGACCACCAACCAGAGTACACATGGAGGAACCCATGGCTCCAGCCGCATATGTGGCAGAGGATGGTCTTGTTGAACATCAGTGGGAGGAGTGGTCCTTGGACCTGAGGGAGTTTAATGACCCTGTGTAGGGGGATGCCAGGTTGGGAAGGCCAGAGTGGGTGGGCAGGTGAGAGGGTGGAACACCCTCATAGAGGCAGGGGGAGAGGGGATGAGATAGAGAATTTCCCGAGGGGAGACCTGGGAAGAGACTAACATTTGAAATGTAAGTAAAGAAAATATTCAATAAAAGGAAAAAAGGAAGAAAGAAAGAAAATTAACAACTGTGTGTACTCTTTTATCCTTGGATTCAAGGGAGGCTGGGAGCGGCTGATGGTGCGGCCAGTTCCCAGAGCTAACGCAGGGTAGCAAAAAGCTACACGCAACAAGATGTATTGAGTAGAAGCCCAGAATGGTGCCTGCCTCTGGGTGGGAACAAAGACAAAGGCTTGGTGGAGGGGAAGGTTTGCACTGTGAGCCAGGGCAGCACAGTCAGTGGGCAGTGGAAAAGGACAGCGTGGTAGGAAGTGTTGCTTGGCCATTAACCCTGAGTTATGGGAGGAGGGAAAAGTCCGGGTTCAGGGACAGGCCAGCGGCAGAATGTTTTTCTACTGGCCTGTTACTCAACAGAGATTAGTAACAATAATCCCCAATGGGAATAGTGGGGCCTTTTGTGTGTTTTCCTCTTTTTTCCCTGTCACACTTACATGTTGGCCCACCTTACATGGAACAGAGATTGTGAAGGAAACCTTTAAAGAAGTATGCTTATGTCCAGAAGAGTGGGGAACCTTAACCAACCCCAGAAACAGATTTTCATTGAAGTGGAACAGCATAAGACAATTTAACATTACCCATGCCTAAAAGACACCTGAAGTTTTGTAAAACTGTATCTAGTGATTAACATGAAGGCACAGAGTAAGCTGAGAACAACGAAGCGTTAGAGATAAAAAACTGAGTCAGGCAACAGATAGGGATGTTGCAAGAGAAAGCTTAGAGATGCATCAGTCAGAGAGGAGTGTGTGTCTGTGTGTGTGTGTGTATGTGTGTGTGTGTGTGTGTGGCAGGGGTGCCATGTTGGCCTACTCCTTTAACAAAAGAAATTTCAACACCAAACAGGATCTATCCAAGACAAGACAAACAATATTCTACAAAACCAAATGACTCCAGGGTCCCAAGGCCAGCTAGAAAAACAAGGTAGTTCTTGCTGAACACCCAAATCCTGGATGAGCCCCCAAAGTTATAAGTCTGGGGTGGTTCAGAGACTCACCAGTCTGACCATTAATAAATCTAGCAAAAAGGTGACTTTTATACAGATACTGGCACAAGATCTACACCTGATATTCAGAGTCCTGAATTTAGAAACTATCTTACAAACAAATTCAAGCAAACAAAAAACCTCCCTTTTACTTGACATTTTATTACATGCATGTGCTTAGCAGTGAAGAGAGAATTAAAATATTTTATGACTATTTTTAGGCATATTCTCTCAGTATTTTGTTTTCTGAAAACTTGTAACAGTCATGTTATTTCCTTCAGTTTTAAAAACCTTGTCTTCAGCAGAGGCACAACTAGCTAAAGAAAGACTACGTTAAAAGGTTTGTCTTAATTGTATTGATTATATAAAATTGATTATTGCTTTCATTAAATTATATTTCCTAGCAATTTTATCAAAATGTTTGTAGAAATAAAATTAGTCCACAATTAAAACCTATTTTGGTGCTGCTTAAACAGGCTGTAAAAAGTCACTTGTAATTGACATGTTTTTAAATTTGGATACCCTTTCTTTCTAAATGTAAAAGACTCAGATGAGTTCTATACACTGTTTTATAAAACTTGAACAACATCTGTCAAAGATGCTTCCTGTGAGTAACAAAGAACAAATCAAAGCAGAACTCAATTACCTGGAGTTGTGAACACTGAACAACCTCAGAGCTGTTTTTTAAGCCTGCTGTCCCCTGCAGGGCAAATGCTGAATAAAACACTCAGTTCCTGCTGGGGTCAAAGACAGGAGTCTAGTCAATTAACACTTATGAAGCCTGTGATAAGCTGGGTTTGTGTAGTTCAGCTCTGGTGACAGTAACAATACATGACAATAGAAAATGTCACAAGGGAAGACCTCAGAATCACAATATCCACCAGCAGAGGCGGCAGTGTTAGTGGCTCTTCTGGATAAAAGTCTATTTCTTCTCCATTCTGTCTATTTATCAAAACCGCCCTCGACACTGAATAGCACTAGTAAGCACTTCAGTGACCTAGACTCCATGAGTCCCTGTCCTGGGGATGGATCTCAGGCCTTTGAATATGCTAATTAGACACTCCACATCCTACTACATCTCCAGGCCCACTTCCCTAGTTTTAAGTGCAATTTCTGAATAAGAATCAAGAGAATTTCCTCCTAGAGTGGTAGAGGAATTGTGAGAAATGTATGCAAAGAAAACAGACTACAGGAATTTCAAGGAAGTGGGGCTTAAACACTCGAATAAAACTATAGGATCCCAGCAAGTGTTGTGCTGTGTAACAACTACAACGGAGGACCCTATCAACTATTTATAAATTAAACTCCAAATCAAAAATTCCATTTCAGATGAAATGTAAAAATCAATCAAGCAACTACAATAGCTGAAAATGAAGATTTATTAATCCCTCATGCTGACTTCATATGCTACATCTGAGTTTCCCTCCATGTGGTGTGATAAATGCATTTAAGGGAGAGCAGATTTATTTGGCTTCTATTCAAGGTTCCAGTCCATTATTGCAGAAAAGTCAAGATACTACTCAAAGCAGCTCACCACAGCACATCCATAGTCCAGAGCAGAGAGAAACGAAGCAATGCATTCATGTTTGCACACAATTCATTTTCTCCACTCTTGATTCTATCTGAGATCACATTCCTTCAAGAGAACGGTGTTACCCACTACAGAAAGGATTCCCCACGTCCCTCCCCCTGTTCTCCCACCCACCCCTTCCCACTTCCTAGTTCTGGTTTTGCCCTACACTGCTACACTGAGTCTTTCCAGAACAAGGGGCCACTCCTCCCTCCGTTCTTCTTGTACCTCATTTGATGTGTGGATTAGGTTTTGGGTATTACAATTTTCTAGGCTAATATCCACTTATCAGTGAGTGCATACCATGATTGATCTTTTGAGACTGGGTTACCTCACTTAGTATGATGTTCTCCAGCTCCATCCATTTGCCTAAGAATTTCATGAATTCATTGTTTCTAATGGCTGAATAGTACTCCGTTGTGTATATATACCACATTTTTTTGCATCCATAATCTTGAAAATACTTCTCATGGTCAGACAGCTTGTTTTGCTGCCCTGTGCTTTTCTTGACTAGGCCAAACAAGAATGAGTACTAATTAAGTTCCATGTGAGGAATTAGAGGCAGCAGAAGGTAATAACCCCGAAAACTTATCAAATGAATCATGCTTAAAACCCATCCGCACCATGGCTTAGTGAACTTCAAGAAGTCTTTCCTTCCTGCACTGGTTTTTCATTCATGGGTGTCTTGTAAGCAACCCAGGCAGATCTCTGAGTTCAAGGCCAGCCAAGTCTGCAGAGTGAGTTCCAGGACAACCAGACTCACACAGAAAGTATATCAAAATAACAACAACAACAACAACAACAACAAAAACAACCCAAAACCCAAACCCAAAACAAACCTGTCTGGCAACAAAACAAAACAAATAAACAAAACAACTGCCAAAAACAAAACAAGAACACTTGCAACTCTGGGAGGCAATTACTTAGTTATTTCTTCTTCTTCCTTCAAACCCAAATGAGGAAGAATTCTTTGCCTATCAATATATGTATACAGTCTCTTCTTACTGGAAGAATTTCAAGTTGTTACCTACACACATGACTTCTTAACATATCATTGTCTTCCTGTCTAATTGCATGTCAATATGGCTATTACCTAAGGTCTTTCAATGGTCATGGAAGTAAATATATTTTGTTATTTTTTTATTAAATCATGACTTATTAGGAAAATTTATGAATAGATAGCTCTAGACTGTTTTTTAAACTAAAACTTAAACTCTTATTAATTTGTTGAAATTTCCATACAATGTTTTGATGCCTGTCAGTCCTCTCCTCACACTCTTCTCAGCATCACCCCTCTTTCCACTCATACAACTTTTTGTTCTCATGCTTTTAGACCTGAAATTTAGTCTAATTTCGTTACCTGTATATTCTTGGATTTGAGACCACGCACTGGATCATGGCGGCTCTGTCAGCTGCCAGACCGTCGAAGAAAACCTATTCTCCCTCTCCCAGCAACTACTGTCCAATGGTCCCCCAGATAGGGGTGGGACTTAGTGTTCACCTCCTGTCTCTTTTGGGGGGGTTGGTTTACCTTGACTTTGCTTGCACAGATTTTGTGCACGCAGTCACAGTATTGTGAGTTCAGGTGAGCACCTGCCCTGCTGTGACCAGAAAATATAGTTTCCTTGTTAGTCATCCACTGACTCTGGTTCTTACAATCACAGTGCCCCCATTCTGCAATGATTTGTAGGCCTTGGGACTTTCCAATGATTTTCAGTCCATGGGAGGAGGGTCTGTCATGCAGATGGTCTATTTAGGGCTGAGTATGCTTTAGTCTCTTTTTTGTCCCTTTGGCGGTTGTGGGTCACTTTGTTATTCACCATCTACCACAGAAGGATTGAAATCCAGAAGCTCAGATGGAAAGGTTTTCTCTGTGTCTGTCTCTCCTCCAGCGCTCTCTCTCATCCCTTCTGACTGGAATGCTGTGCTCCTGCATTCCTGAGGACTTCAGGATGGGGCTCTTTCAGCGCTAGACTAAGTTGTTACCATTCAGAGAAGACTTACCTACTCAAACTAGCTTCTCTCCCAGGAGGGCTTGCTCAACTGGAGGTGTTAGAAGTAGGACTTGCTCACATTATTATACATTAAGCTCTCCGTTAAAGACTGAGGTTTTGGGCATAGCACATAAAAATTCCAAAGCTTATTATTGGTTACTTCAATTGTCCATTGTAAGAGAGACTGTTCACTAGACACTTTAGAAGCTTAATATCTGGAAAACAGTCAAGTCTGGATGACCTGAGAGGATGTACGACAAGAACAGGTCACAAAGCAGAGGGTAAAGAGGATGAGCCTTCAAATAAATACAAAGCCACTGGGACGAAGCATTGTCTACAAGTTCATTCACAGGCAGAGAGCTAAGGTTGGCGAAATACACGGTGTGTGCCTTGGCCAGCCTTCTGCCTGTTTGCTGCAAGTATTTTTTTTACTAAAACATGTAGTTCATATAATGTTTATGCCCTTTTTGTGCTAAAGCAATAAACACAAGATAGTACAGTACCAAGAACTGTTATTGTTCACACTTCTAACAGTATTTGTTGTTCAGGGCCTAGAAGAAAGCCTAGTAAAGTGATTGAAATTGTGGAATTAGTTCCCCCCTTTCATTGATATTTGTGGTGCTGGGGATTGAACTCAAGTCCTGTGCATTCTGATAAAGCATTCTATTGGTGATATATGGCTCTTCCTTTAAATACTGAGTTTTCAAGCTGGAGATTTTTAATCATTGTGAAAGTACTTGTCTAGCATAAATGAGAACCTGGGTTTGATCTTCAGCATGAGAAAATATTAAATTGTCATGTATAATTGTTCACACACAATTCAGTGACACGGAAAAAATGAAGTATTAATTCACATATGGATGAGTATATGAAATGACTGCTATGTTCAGAAAATTATGATTTCTCTTTAACTAGACTAAGAATGAGTGAACTAGTAGAGATTCAATTAGAAAGCTTTGTTTTTAGGACACTATAATGGGAAAAGTATGTGTTGATATTTTTGAAATGACCTATCTGGAGGCTGATCCTTAAAAAAGACATTCTCCAAACCCCAAGTGTTCAGTCCTAAAACACCCATACATATAAGCAACATTAAATAAATTCAGGAGGTTCGATTCTTAAATTTATATAATAAACAAATTATATAATATAATAAATTATACAATTTAGTCATATAATTAATATTAATTATATAATCATCTAATTCATAACTATAAGTGTGTATATATATATATATATATATATATATATATATATATATAAGGCCATAAGTTTTGGAAGCACGGGAGAAATTGGAGGGACAATAGGGAGAAGGAATGACATACATACAGTATTCATGATGTATATATATATAAAATTCTCAAAACAATTTAATTTATAAAACTATGACTGAGCAGAGTAGATGGTAAAATATTCTCCTAGTGTATTGTGTGAGGCAGTTTTTCACGACTGCACCTTGATTTCATTCTCAATAACCATAGTAATACTCTCAGCCACAGAAAAGGCACCTAACCCTCAAGAGAATGGACACCCCAGGGCGTGGAGAGTTCTGGTAGGGTGCGTGGTGGTGGGGTGGGGACACCCTCGTAGAGACAGGGGGTGATGGGGAGGTATGGGATTTGGAACAGTCAGAGGGTGGACTGGGAGGGGGATAAAATCTGGAGTTCAAAAAAAAAGATTAAATAAAATTTTAAAAAATGTGCTCTATAAGAAAAAAAAATCTGTTTTTCTAGTGCCTGACTTTAAAAGGTCTGAACTAATTCAATCTAGAGAAATCAGTTTTATTTTATGCAAACTTAAATCTCTTTATTTTTCAAGAGTCAGAAGCCAGAGTTCAGTAAGTAGTGTAATGCATTTGGTCGTATTATTTGATTTTTTTTTACCTTGAATCTGCACAAAACTTCTAGTTCCTTTATGAAAGGAAAAGGAGACTTAGCATTATGCTGCAAAGCCTGCCCCTTCTCCCCACTGTACTATTGTAGTCCTTGAAGACAGGGAGCCTTTTCAATTTTAGGGCCTGTAACTCATTCTTTTTCTCTTGACATTATTCTGTAGTGTTTCATAGTAATTATGGCATTAGTGTGGATTTAGCATGCTGTTAAGTATCATTTATATTTACCACAGTGGGATGTAATTCATGGCCCTACATTGACAGAAATGTTTCTGTTTGTGTACATGGAAGATACTGGTAACCTCTGAAGTCACAATCCTGGGATGCAGTGAGGGTTCATTATTATCTTACATGCAGACACTTACTGCTTCTGATATTTCAAGTAGCTTTCCAGTAACCATTTCCTGAACACAACTTAATTACATTATTCAGAAAGTTAAATTAAATTAACTTAATCCAAGTTGGGCTGTTTAAAGAAGTATATTACACTCCAGTATACCAATTACCAATATGAAAAATAATTTTAAGCCTAGAATACCCAGAAGAAATTACATTATTGGAACAATTATAATGTAAAAGGTAAAATACGCTGGGCAGTAGTAGTGCATGCCTCTAATCCCAGCACCCAGGAGAAGAAGGAGAATCTTTGAGTTTGAAGCCAGCCTGGTTCACAGAGTGAATTCAAGGATAGCCAGTACTACACAAAGAAAACTTGCCTTGAAAATCGGAAAAAGAAAAAGTTCAACACTGATTTTTCTTTTCCTCATGTTTTATTATGGCCGACTGACATAAACTTTGTTGATCCATTGATTTTGTGTTCTCTATAAACTGTTATATTTTTACTTAGCATGGGCTAAAATCTAAGTAATAATTATATCATTAGAATAGAAATGATATGAATAGAAATGATATAATCCAGAAATATGAGCACAAAGTATTTAAAATATGCTCATTAGACATTATTCATAGTTCAGCAGATATCTTTAAGGCTTCTTTCTAACTCTATTAATTAAAGTCCCATATTTTGATCATCTCCCCAGTCATCAATATAACACTATTAAGGTAGACAACTCAGCACACTTGTTAATTGACTCTAGATAGTCACTGCAAGAAATCCATTTCCCAAGTACAAGTGTTTGAGAATGGTGGCCTCTCCTCTCCCATGACATGGTGTGGTGGTTCTCAGCAAGTTACTTCATGTGTTGCACCCTGTATGTCTGGGCCCCTTCATTAGTCTGTTCTACCAGATTTGTCTGTGGATAGTTGTTACGTGATAGGTAAATGATATCTATTGATTTCTTCTTTAAAGGATGTCTTGGTTTTGACATTACAGTTTGAAACATAAGTCTCTGTTCTTATTTTCACAGTTGTTAATTACCAGGCTCATTGAATTGTATCCTTTACATGGATAAATACAGGGCATATATGTTAAATCTTAATAATAAAGTTAATAAAGTTCTTACTCAATGCAAAGGGAAAATTCCTATAATTCTATTGACCTCAAATTTCCACAACCTACTTTATACTTTTATCTCCTCAGAAACATAGCACAATTTCCATCTACTGGCTATATCTACAAGGCCCAAAACTTTTTAATGGATTCACTATGGAATGAACTAAGAATTTTATTTGTACTTTTACATGAAAACATAATGTCTAGCATGCTATTCTTAACCAGTTTTCACATTTCTGAAGATATGAGCTAGTATAATAAATCTTTCTCTATATCATCTCTATGCTTTCATTCTCTAATATTTTTAATGTATGCAATAAACATTTCACATGTCACAGATACATGATTAATTCCATTGACTTGAGCCTAGTATCTTCAGCAATATGTATTTTCATTTTAGTATTTTCAGAAAATGATTAGTTTCACATTGGGTGGTGATTAAAATCTTTTGTGTGAGCAGAATATCAAATAAGGTTTCAACCTTTTCAACCTGTTGTTTTTCAATTACATGGCTAAATTAACACTCTGAGACAAGACAGACCACTGTATGCCTTCTATGTATGCCAGTAAAAGAGTATTATTTGAACAAGCATGTTATGTGTAGCTGAGTGAGTTGAGACGTTTAGAGAAGTGTGACAACTGTATCCCAATAGAAACATTTAAATAATTACCTTATTCTCAATTTATCTCCTACTTTCTTCTGTAGGTGTTGAGACATATCAAGTGAGCTGTGTGCTAGAGAGTCTTGTATCTGCTTCCCCCGGTATCATTCTGAATTAGTTAACCTTGGTGAACTTGTGTAAGAGTCAAGTTCCTTAGTAACTGACATAGTTCTTACTGTCAAATAGAAACTAATAGATCAAAGTGGCTATAGTAGACTGACCAAAATAAATAAGAAACTAGCACCTTCATTTATTTCGTCAAGTTGACTCACCTGCACACTCATTTGGTCACACACCATTAGAATTTTATTGGATTGAGATAAAATCTAAACATTAAGCTTATTTTAGAGTTTTGCAAACTATTGAAATATATGGTTTATTGATGCAAAATCAATTTTCTCTGGTATGATTTATGTATTTTGTTTAGATGGGACTTTAACAAACAATAGAGATAATTAGCCAACTTCTCCTTATATATTTTCTTTCAACACATTATAGCTTTTGAATTATAAACAATTATTACTTTCGCCACTCATTACTTTTTACAACTCACCTATGTATATCTTACTCTTTGTTAAACAAAAGATTTGAAATACTACTACAACTAATATACCACATAATAATGAAAATGCATAATATACAATACTTATTTAAACACATGCAAAAGCATTCTACTACAAAAGTAATTATTCCTATATTGCTAAAGACACCTTTTTTTTTTAATTTAGAGAATAAAGACCTTACAATATAAGGATATAATACAAATCATTTAAAACAGAAAATGACAGTATGTAAAAATATAATTCAGCTTAAAAACTCAGTTTATGTAATAGCACATATTAAGTATGATATGATGAAAGTAAGGCAAACATTTAAAGGAACTATTAGGTGATTCCTATTAGATCATATAAAGGACATTTTATTGAAAAATGTTAATGTTTTGAACTTAGTAACTAAAAATAAAAAGTATTACATTGATCTTAAGCAGGGATTAAACCCAATGATAGTAGTTGGCATTTGTAAAAGATGTAAAAATTGTCTTTAACAACATATGCATTGATTAAAAGTCAAAGCATTAACACTAAATAAAGGTGTACTGGTTATTTGACAGGAAAGAAAGAAGAAAAAGAGGGAGAGAAGAGTGAGACAACATACAATTGTTTATTTCATGTGACACCAAGATCAACTCTTAGATAACATCTATATAAAAGTCAAGATACAGCATAGCCCTTAACTTGTGCCTATTAAATAAAGATAGGGATGCTTAGGATCTCCCCAGTGTCTGGCTGATTTTCAATTTGAAATTAAACTTCCTATTGTCACTCACTCTGGATATGAACCTAGTCTGGGTTTTAAACAACATTCCAGCCTGCTACAGCATAGTTAAAGGAGGAGAGGAACCAGTCAATAGCAAGGATTGTAGGACTTGTTTCACTTGTATATAATCACCTCTAAATACATAAAGCTTTTTTTTATATCAAAAAAAGAAAGAAAGAAACTAATTAGAGCTAGGGAGATGTCACAGTGGTCAAAGCACTTTCTGTTCTTTAAAAGAGCCAGGGTTTGCTTTATAGCTTCCACACTGGGAGACTCATAGCTGCTTAAGTCCAGCTTCAGGGGCTCCACCCATCTCTTCCAGCCTGTATGGACACCTACAGATTTTCAAATACACATACAAAGACACCCACACATAAATTTAAAAAACATTTAATATAAATAAATTTTAAGATACTGGGTTTTAAATGATAAAAGCATATGATTTGAAGTCTACTCAGACACATCCTTATTCTTTTCTGTACCTTATCTCCATGGTACACCTATTTGTCTCTTCAGGGTGAGCAGTATTGTAGTCTCCACAAGGTAATGAGCCTAGGCACTTCTCAGACACTCCTTCAGCACTCCATTTATAAGTACAGGGAGATGCTTGGCCCTCTGTCAGGAAAGGTTGAGGGAAAAGATGAGTAAACCCGAAAGTTTCAGGAAGAACTCTTTAAAAGAAAGCATTAAGAATTCATTGATCTACCACTATATTGTTTCAGAGGTAACATATAAAGATTTTATGCCATTTATTTATTATATACATTTTATCTGGTCAGAGTACCAGGAACTTAGCATCTTCACCTTTCCTACCTAAGGTACATACGGTCATTGAGTTGTGTATGCTATCAGATTGTGTTTACACACAAATTTTTCACGTAGTTTAGAAAATCCTAATGGACATTTGTGTAGTAACAGGTTAAATGGACAAGGTTAGTACTGTGATCCCCTGGTTTTTAGGGGTAGAAAGAGATGGAGAAGGGGGCACTGATTCAGAGACCTTCATGACAGATGGGGTAAACTAAGTATTTGGACATTTTCCAAGCATAGCAGGGAGGATGCCCCTGTACACACAGAGACTGTGTCTCAGCAAGCACAAGATCTGCACAAGTTCACCAGGCCAAATCCAAGCACAGCCAAGGGAAAGTGGGCAAAACACCTCAACCCCAGACACAAAGTGACTTGCAAATCATAGCATGGGAAGACAGAAAAATCAAATTTCTTCACTGGGTATACCAACCACAATATAAGGTAGGCTCCTTCCTCAGGAGTAATTGGCCAGCACAAATCAGATTCCATAGGTTTTAGTGACTTGAATCTTTCAATTTAAGAGACAGAAGGAATGTAAAGAGAGTGGTTGTTGGGTGGGGAAAAATATTATAAAACTACTGTATGAATTTCTCAAAGAATAAATAAAAATAAAATAGAATTTGGTAATTACTTAAGCTTTTCTATAACTCATAGTTGGTGTCACACATACAGAGATAAACTGGCAATATAGACTCTTTAAATCTGGTTTGAACAACACCAACCATTGGGGATTTAGGTTTGGCAATTATATAGCAGAACTATTATTACCTCTGTGTTCAGCAAACATTTTTTGAATGAACTCTTCCTTCCTTATCATGATATAATCACTGATATAGATTCAAGAAAATGTGTGCAAAACAGTCATGAGACTAAATTTAATTCATGTTTGGGTAAGTCATGTACTGTTTGGAAAGCTTAGTAATATAATATACTTTATAATATAAGTATTTTAAATAATACTTTATAATATAAAGATTTGAAGAATCATTGAAAGAGCAGATAATCTGCTCATAATAGCTCAGAAGAACATTACGTATGCTGGTGCATGATCATGTCGCATGCTTCTAGGTATTTGTTGAAAAAAATGAAAATTAATAACCTTGTACATACAAAAATTGTATGCTATTATTTTCATTCAGAATTAAAAGTACAATGTCGACTATGCCCCAGTTTCTTTATCTGTAGCATTAGAAACACCTAGTTCTCCCAGTGGGTGATTGCAACTATCAAAGAATGAATGTCAGGAATTGATACCCTAGTAATAATAATTTTACAGACACTTTAGCAATCCCTTCCTAATAGGTTTGAAATAGTTGGCCTAGAAAATGAAATATAATTTCATTAATTATAAATTAAATAAAATATAGGAAAAGTCTGTTGTCAAACACAATACAAATGATTGTTTTTAATTTATCCAGTTTGGGACATGGCTTTCTTCAATCAATGTAAAATAAAATTTAAGATCATAAGTAATCATACACTGCATGACTGCATTGCTGTTGCATGGCAAAATTATTTATTAAAATTGAGGCAAAATATTCAGAACAAGGTGCTTCACAAGTAAGTAAAAAGTCCTACTACACATACACAAGGTTCTGACAACCATCCTGAAAAAAAGAAAACATAACTTTCTTCAAAGAAGAATCCCAAGAAGTGGGATCTAGTCCTATGATCAATCAATCAGTCAATCAGTCAATCAATCAGTAAATAAATAAATAAATAAATAAATAAATAAATAAATAAGAACTTACTACTGACTTATTGACCTTCCCTAAAATGTGTCCTGCTAAGGGCGCCATCTCTTAAGTGCAGATTTCCACTGAGGATGCTAATTATTCATTTTCCATCTCCTTGCTTAGACTCTCCTGACTCCTGGCTCTTTAGTTGACAGCACTGCTGGCTATAGTATACTTCTCCTTTTGCTAAACTTGCATCCTCTCTTTTAGGGTAGAGGTTCCCAAATGTAAGTTTTTATTTTCCATTCCCTTTCCAGAGATTTTAAGAGCCTATGTTTTTGGTATGCCTGACTTAAAAGTATGTTTTCCAGATGCCAAGAAACAGGAAATGTTCTAATAATTCAACAGACTGTTAAAAAACTTAGTTAAATTGTATATTTGCTTGAACTTTCCTAGAATGTCTTGGAAGACTCAGCAATTTGAAGTAATTTGTTTCATAAGATGAAGAATTCATATTCTAAAGGACTTTATAGAAAAATTTACCTCAAAGTTTTCATATAAATTTTAAACAGAAAGTAGCCAAAATGAAAACAAAAAATTCCTTATAAGCATTTCAAATACTGGAACAAGAGAGTCCAGTCCATCAAGTAAGATAATGTTTTTCTCTTACAGAGGACCCATATTTGGATCGCAGAAAGCATATTGGGCAGCTTATGGCCACTTATAACCCCATCTATAGGATGCCAGTGTGCTTTCTGCCTGTACTCATTTTCACAATCCAACAGCTAGGCATGTGCATGCATGCATGAACATACATGCACATACTCACACACACACAGACACATACACATAATTTAAAACAAAATAATTTTTAAAAGCATTATAAATGTTAAATAAGATACATATGTTCCTGAGGTTGTGCCCTTCATATTATTAATATTAATACCTTATAGATGAAAAGAATCTGTTTTTAAAAGTCTAAATAATTTAATCACTAGGAAGATTTTATTTATTTCATTATATAGAATATACTATAAAAGTTTGTAGAGCAGTGTTATGTAGATTAAAAATTATAACTTTATATTCATAACTGAATAAAGCTATAGCACATTTTAAATATTGATCAGTGTTTCAACTATCATGGCAAATACTATTTTCTTCTACTTTTGCTTAAATCAAATAGGCATTTATGAATCATAACCAACTGAACTATCTCTACTCATGTTGTATAGGCATATCCTGCAATTAGCAGAATTATAGTTATCAAGAGTAAACTACACTAAGAAATAAAGCCAGAATACATATAGAATGTGAACACACACATATGCTCACACATATGCATGCTCACACACACGCATGTGCACACACATGCATGTGCACATATAAATCCACACACTCACATATGCATATGTAGGATTATATAATGAATATATTCAAAACCAGAAATGACTGTGTTTATACAAAAGTTAAGTATTCCTGGACATTATTATCAGGCTTGTGAAGGAAATTTACAAGATTAGATGATTTCTCAAAAATGACTATAATTTGAAATGTGTAGCTGGCTGTAGAGTCTAGTTTGATGAACTGACTGTTATTATGGGTCATTATTTAAAATGGATGTTCTTGTGAATAGACTATCTAGAATGAGAGAAGACAGGTATTTGGAAGGTTCAAAGGAAGGAAGAAGAGGAAGGAAAAAAGGGTATACTCAACTAAATGAAAGAGTCATGGGTTGGGTAAGGGCAGTCAACCCTGAGACCATAATAAGGTAATGATGTGAAATTTGCAATAGATGTGGAGAATTGAGCTGTAGGTATGCCATAAAATTAAGATCTATGATGTTTAGAGGATGGCGTATTTTAATATATGTCTTTGTTCATTATATTTAGTAATAGAGTTTTAGAAACAGACTCAATCATGATCTTGACAGGAAACATGTGTTCTAAAATTAGAGGTGTTCTGGGACCAGTACCAGAATTTCCTAGCTTATTGCTTTTGTTTCAGGTAGAAAAGGCATTAAAGATGCAATAGATGATTTCAACAAATATATGCAAATTGTATGATGATAGAAATTTTGTCTCAGAAATGGTTCTCATTAAGAGAAGAGCCAACAATCAGCAAATGCACAGCACTTCATCTCTTTGAGGTGATATATTCACTCTTCTACTGCACTTCAGGTGCTCTGTGAGCCACTGATAACACTCTCTTTTTCTATGTGATCAACTGTCTGTCACTGTGGTATCAAACCACTAGAAAAGATGTTCGTTGTTTTCTTAATGCTTAATTGTATTTTAAAACAAGCATTCCTTAGTGGTAATTTAGGCATAGTACAGCTGCTAGAGGAATTAAGAGACCCCTGTGAGACCTAAAAATGTACTTCATATTGGCCATAGTAATCTGTTTTGATATTGTATGGAGTATTGTATGGCATGTGTAACAATGTTTCTTATTTTTTAATTAGATAATTTCTTTATTTACATTCCAAATGTTTCACTTTCCTTAGTTCCCTTCTGAAAACCCATTATCCCATCCCCCTTCCCCTGCTCACTCACCCACTGACTCGTACTTCCCTGTCTTATTGTGTTTCTGCTCTTCCCCATTTCTTTCATTATTCTTTCTGGAAGTGATAGAAGATAATATGAAAAGTACTAATGAGTGGAGTCTGTCTCCAACTAGCAACACTTTCCTAGGCACCTGACACTTTTGTAGAAGAATTGCTCACTGAAATAATATAGTACAATTCTACTTTTTGCAAGACTTGGAGTTTGATAATGATTCCAAAGAACAGGAAGCCAGGCACTGAGGTAGTTCTAAGTTGGCATCATTTACTTGGCAGTTCCTGAAACATGGGCTTTGGTAGCTGGGATTCAGGGGGAGCTATGGATATTTTGGATGCTCTCATAAATTTACCAGAGAGTCTAGATATCTGAAATAGGACACAGTGATTGCTCCACTGGGAAGAGAAATGCCAGTACCTCTGTAAATCTTTACTGCCCAAGCCTTCACGGCCCATTTTTCACTCTGTGCCATTCTATAACAATTTTAACTCTGAAAAAATATCCCCAGGGTTGAAAACTTATTATAACTCTTGGTGTGCAGTAGGTATGCTGCACTGAATTCTCTAAGGAGCTGTGAGAAAAAGAGAAAGAGTAAATCTAATGATAGCCACAAGGAAGTGAAAGGATTGTGTGTTTAAGACAGATAACCAAATACTAATAAAGATACCGGCATTCATAAAGGAGACAGAGTGAGATATTTGACATCAGGTTAGGAAGAATGTAATCCTTTTAAGAGTAGGTCATAAGCTAATCTTACCTCTAGTACTTCAATATCTGCTTAGTAGATGATTCATTCCTATTATTTTAGTAAATTCTTCTCATTCTTCCCCAAAATAGACTAATTATTAGGGGAAGGAAAAGCTAGATAAAATTTGAGAAGCATTCTTGCTTTAAAAGGTCCCTTGGCTACTTTATCATCAAACCTAGATTTGAACCTCCATTTTCTGTTTGCCTTTCTATAACATTTCGGCAGTGTATATCACTTACTATCAATAAATAAATACTACTATGCATTTGGGAGCTTCTGGGCAAATATGCATACAATTATGAAAAAGCTGAAAGATAGCAAAGCTGTACTGCTCATTTTGTGGGACTCAGCCGAAGATATATCATAAAGACCTAAAATTTCTCAAACTGAATGATCACTGTTATCTTGAATCACTATGAATGTTAACTGTAGCATTTGTCAAGTTACAATATTAATATTTACTACTGAGAGACCAAACCTACTCCATCTTGGGGGAGAGAGAGAGAGAGAGAGAGAGAGAGAGAGAGAGAGAGAGAGAGAGAGAGAGAGAGGAAGAGGAAGAGGAGGTGCCTGATAACTTGACCTGCAACAGAACTCAACAAACTACACCCACATACCAGGAAGGACCACATGGCTTGTCCTAGACCAGAATTTCTGCCTAGCTACTTCTTAGCAATAGTTAATCAATGATTAGTCTGATTGTTTCAGATGTACTTTCAGACTGTTTATGATTCTTCAGAGCACCCACGTATTGGCTTACAATAGACATTCAGCCAGACTGGACGTCCTCTCACTTACTTCCATTTTCTATAAAACCTTATCCAGATGAGAGTTCAGGGCTGCTTCAGTAAGCCATCTTGTAGGTCAGTGGTGAGTAAGCCCAAACTCGAGTTTATAATAAAGGCTCTAATGTGATTACATCAAAAATGGCTCCCTGCCGGTCTCGGAGTTCATGAATACTTTCTCGCACACTATACGATTGATCCATGAATATACACATTCACAATATATCTTGAAGTAGAAACGTAGGATTTCTTTGGAAAGTCAGTTATATCAAATAATGTTTGGCTGAGGCACACGTAAAAGGGTGTTTTGCTATAGCAGACACATAAGAAGATGCATGCTGTTCAAAAGGAATATAAATGTGACCCTACATACAGGCGGAGGTCAAGCATTGGTTTGCTTTGCTCTGCCTCACTGTTCGCTGACAACAGGTCCATATTGGTTCGCCTAACATTACATTTGCTAAGCTCTGCTTGTGGTGATGCTGTACAAAGAAACTAGACAAAGAACTTCTCATGAGGTTTCTCTGACTTCTTGCCACTTCCCTGGAGACTTTGGGCTGGTTGGCAAGCATTTTAGTTTCTTCTGGATTGAACTACCCTTGGTGGTTCCTGTGTGATGACTGCCAGGAAGTCTAGACTGTTGCGCCTGCTTTTTGTGTGGTATCTGCTGATAAGCCTGGACTGTAGCTTCTGATTTGTATTTGGTGTTTACTACTGGACTGAGCTGTTGATATCCTGACAAAGGTTGAGTTTGTTCCCAAAAAACTATTTCTAAATAGGTCTAGCTCCCTCATGTCCTAATAGCTTTTTCTTCTACTACTTATGATGGATGGTGGGCTAGAGGATAGGTTGAATGCTTATTAACATAAGTTGGAAAACTTTATGCCCACAGTATCTAATAAATATTTCAATGACGTCTATATTCTTGATTGACTACCACATTTCAAACACAGGAATTCTTAATGATGTATGCTGTTAAACTAAACATAAGACAGACAATCACAATTGAGCATCTTCAAATCATCAACAGTGAAGCTGATTCTGATATCCACAGCAATTCTTGATTGACTCTGTACACGAAGTGAATGGCAATCATGCCAAAAGTGTGCTACTGAATTGACTTATATCAAGAGTAATTAAACTAGGTTAAAAATCAATCTCTCATTTTTCTTTATCATTTTATACCTTGAGCATATTGGCAGCAAAGGATGAATTTGTAAATGTCGTTATGTCAGAAATTATGTGGCCTTTGCATTTCTTAGGACAGAACCGTATTGACTGAAAAGTCAAAATGGCCTCCGCATGAAAACAAAGGTATAGAGCCATTTCTAAATAAAAGATGTGCTCTGAGCATTAACAAAGGATATAATATTCACGTTTGCCAGTTCTTCCTCATACAACATTGCACTGAGTGTTGAGCAGAGCACTCACCATTCCTGGAGTTACACACAGTCTCTAAGCATGGGGTCCAAGGAAATAAGGTCTGCTGGAGCTCATACGAACAAGGGAGCAAATAGCAATAAAAATCAACACTGAAAAATCTGTAAGTAAAATCTCAATCAAGGGACTGGATATAAATAATGTAGGAAGGCACGGAGGCTTCCTGAGAAGGCTGTCTCTGAAGGCTTTTGAGCAAAGACAATGAATCCAAAGAACAAGGTATATTGATATCAGATGTTAAGGCTGAAGCAAATGTCAAGGCTGAAGACTGGTCAATTCATTGGCCTGACCTGTAAACACTCCTGTTTTAAAAATGAGAGAGAGAGAGAGAGAGAGAGAGAGAGAGAGAGAGAGAGAGAGAGAGACAGAGACAGAGACAGAGACAGAGACACAGAGAGAGAATGGATACTTTGAATTTGTTCTGTTGCAGCTGCTGCTTATGTTTGTCATGGTTACTCATCATTGCAGTAATAAAGCATTCTCATCAAAGTAATGCAATGTAGAAATGGTTTGTTTTGGCTCATAGTTTCAGAGGGATGCAGTTGGCAAAGGCAGGAAAGATATAGCCTCAGTCATGGAAGACATGGTAGTAGGCAGCTAGTCACATTCCATCTATATTCAATAATCAAGGTATAATGAATATATGTTTTACTCACTCTTCTGTTTTTTGTACTATAGAGGTTCCAAGTCCAAAGAATGACACCACTTACAGTGAGCAGACATTCCAACATCCATTAAGTTAATCAAGATAATCCCTCATAGGCCATTAAGCTAATCAAGATAATCCCTCAGAGGCATACCTAGAGCCTCACCTTCCAGGTTGTTCTTGATCTCAAGTTAACATCTGAGATTTATTACTACATGTTTCAAGTGAAAACTTAAAAATTCAATGTTGAACATAAAGAGATTAGGACAGTGACCCTGGGCATGGACATGTTGGAGATAAACATTTTCATGTTCTTTAAAGCAACAAAACTGATAACAGTTTAGAACCAAGTCTAAATCAAGATGTCTGCGATCACAACCTTGGACTATTCTTGAGTTCAAACTGGAAAATAAAATCGAGCCAGCTGATAAAATTCACAAAAAGGAATTAGAGATAAATGGCATGATTATTATGTCATGGAGACCAAGGGAAGAATATATTTTGAAAGGAGAAATTGATTTTTACAGTGTGCCACTGGCATCAGGAAAGCTGGCAATCTACTTTTAAATCTAACAGTGTGTAGTCATTAGTGCCCAGGGCAAAAGACTTTTCATAAATGGAAAAAGTGGCTTTAATAAAGAATTGGATGATTAAGCGAGGTAAGAGGGGATAATTTGAGAACGTGGTTTATGAACAAAGTTGGGAGGAGTAGACAATAAAATGGAGTGGCTTCTGGGGATGGTTAGTTTATTATTAAAAACAAAGCTTGTTTGTGTTCCAATGAGAATCATAAAGTAGACAGGAAAATGGTGGTGGTGGAATAGATGGAACTAAAATCTTCTGGGGGATAGAGGTAGGTGGGGAAATTTCTTAGTTGCTGTGGAGAGAAGTGGCAGAGGTAAGCTTAAATTGGAGCTGAGAGGATTTTACCTATCCATCTTAAAGTGAGGAAATAGCTTCTAGGGATGTAGTTGAAGTTAACTGGGTATGGGGAAGGATAAGAACATAGGAACTGCTTATCTACTATTACTAACAGCCAAGTTATTATCCAATACATGGATGGGAAGGAAGCATCAGACATCTGGGGAATGGAACACTCACTGAAATTCTTGTCTCCATTGGCATTACTTTATCCATTAAAATGGAGACCTGAGAGTATGCTTGTCTCTTGTTTTGTTTTGTTTTAACTTCTTTAGGAAGGATCTTTCTGGATGACCATCAATATTAAAAAACTAATTTAAATGATTTTCTAAAGTTATGAGAATGCAAGGAACATGAGAATGACTTAAAAAGATATTTGCAGGCATGGAGTCTACGTTAGAAATGTACTGATATGCTAAGGGAAGTTGAACAAGGAGGAGATAACGATGGAGAATTCATTGATTATATATCCAAATTAAGCTGAAGAATTTTTGAATTAAGGGAGCTGGAAAAGAAGGAAGAATTGGTCAATAAGCAAGATGGTTGATCTATGATCCTGTGTGATATTGTCACTGATAATAACTAAGTTGTAATACAACACTAAGGATATTGAGCATGATTAGACAATGAAAGTTGATCATGTTTTCTGAGGAAGCGCCAGACTGATTTTCAGAGTGGTTGTACCAGCTTGCAACTCCACCAGCAGTGGAGGAGTGTTCCTCTTTCTCCACATCCTCACCAGCACCTGTTTTCTCCGATTTTTTTTTTATCTTAGCCATTCTGACTGGTGTGAGGTGAAATCTCAGGATTGTTTTGATTTGCATTTCGCTGATGACTAAGGATGTTGAACATTTCTTTCTTTAGGTGTTTCTCAGCCATTCGATATTCCTCAGGTGAGAATTCTTTGTTTAGCTCTGTACCCCATTTTTAATAGGGTTATTTGACTCTCTGGAGTCTACCTTCTTGAGTTCTTTGTATATCTTGGATATTAGCCCTCTCAAAAAACTGGGCATAATACTACCAGAGGACCTGCTATACCACTCCTGAGCATATACCCAGAGGATTCCCCCGCATGTAATAAGGATACATGCTCCACCATGTTCATAGCAGCCTTATTTATAATAGCCAGAAGCTGGAAAGAACCCAGATGTTCCTCAATGGACGAATGGATACAGAAATTGTTGTATATGTACTCTATGGAATACTACTGAGCTATTAAAAACAATGAATTCATGAAATTCTTAGGCAAGTGGGTGGAACTGGAGAATGGCATCCTGAGTGAGGTGACCCAATAACAAAAGAATACGCATGATATGCACTCACTGATAAGTGGATATTAGCCCAGAATACCCAAGAAACAATCACATATCAAATGATGCCCAAGAAGAAGGAAGGAGAGGCCCCTGGGCCTAGAAAGACTCAGTGCAGCAGTGTAGGGGAATACCAGGATAGGGAAGCAGGAAGGGTTTGATTGGGGAACAGGGGAAGGAAGAGGGCTTATGGGACTTTTGGGGAGGGGGGATTGGATCCTGGAAAGGGGAAATCATTTGAAATGTAAATAAAGAATATATCGAATAAAAAATAATTAAAAAAAAGTTGATCAAGAGATTTACAAGTCATAGTGTTGGAACATTTCTAGGAATACCTGGAAAATTATCATATATATATATGATACATATGATATATATACATAATATATATTATATATTATACATATAAATCATCAAGAACTATTCAGTGGTATTGAGCAGTAAGGTAAGTGAGTGAATATTCAAAAATGGAAGGAAGAGGAACAAGAACCGTTTACAGACTAGGTAATTGAAGCACAAAGGAGAATGAGGTGCTACAGCTACATGTAAAAGCATGTATTCTGATGGACGTGAAAGTGAGCTGATGCCATTCTGATGCCCAGACTGTTCTGAAGAGTTCAAACCCAACACAGATCCACGGAGTTCTGTCATAGTTCTCATCACTCCTACGGTTATTGTTATAGGCAATTGAATGCTAACAATCTCTAACTTATATAGAACAGGGAATTTAACTTTAACTCTTCTCCACATAGTACATACTGAATTTAAACTTAAAGTCCCATGACATGATCAGGGAAAATTATGAAAACATATTCAGAGAGAAATGGTTAGCCTTTTTTAATTGCAAATAAATTCTTCTCTCATACAATACATCCCAACCACAGTTTCCACTTCCTTCCACTCTTCCCAGCCACCTCCCATCTCTCCTCTTAGCCAGGTCCACTCTAGCTCCACTTTCTCTTTAGAAAAGGGCAGGTCTCCAAAAGACAACAGCTAAACAACACAAAACAATATACAATAAGAGAAGGTAGAAGCTCTTATGTTGAGCCTGGACAAAGCAACCCAGTAGGAAGAAGAGTTCCAAAAGCAGGCAAAAGAGTCAGAGAAACACCTGCTTCCACTGTTAGAAGTCTCACAACCCCAAGATAACAGCCATGCATATGTACAGAGGACCTGGTGCAGACCCATGCTGGCCTCATGTTGGCTGCTTCAGTCTCTGTAAGTCCATGTAAGCCCTGATTCATTAATTCAGTGAGCCATGTTCTCCTGATGTCCTCTATCCCTTCTGACTCCTACAATCTTCCCTCCCTCTTTTCCTTGATGTTCCTTGTTCTCTAAGGGAAGGGAACTAATGAAGACCTCCAACATAGACTCTTCACATAATGTCTTGTGTGTGGGTCTCTGCACTCATTCCCATTTGATGCCTCTCTGAAATTGACTGGACAAGGAACTGACCTGAGTATAGTAGAATAACATTAGAGATCAATTCATTATTATTATTATTATTTTGACAGATGTGTTTGTCTGAACCCTAGTTCTCGGGTTATCCAGTCTCTAGTTCCTGGCCATCTAAGCAGTGTAGTATAGAGTTCCCTTTCTTGGGGTGGGCTTCAAGTTAAACCAAACATTATATCCTACAAGCTATATGTCACCATTGCTCCAGCACATCTTACAGGCAAAACAGGTGGTAGGTCAAAGCTTCGGTGTCTGGGCTGGTGCCCATGTTTCTCTTTCCTTGTCCCGCAGAGAATCTTCTGGTGCCAAAGAGATAATAAAGGGTAGAGGTAAAGGTTCCATGCAGGCACCAACTAGACCTCTCTAGATCATGAGCTGTGAAGATGTTGTCCTCAGCAACACAGCCCCACTGTCAGTTTTCAGGCAGCCACCCTCTGTCCTAGCATCGGCCTCAGTGGTTTTAGGGTCTACACTGGACCCCCTTAGCCATGAACTCAAAACGATGCAACCCAATCACACCGTTTAAATCCTTGCCTGACTGTAAAAGATAGCCAGTTGAGACTTCATGGCCTCTGGTACTAGGAACCTTCCCTCACAAGGGTCACTCTCACAGATAGATTATTGGAAGTGTCCACTGCACTGAGTTTGCACACAGACCCCAAGTGCTCCTCAGTTCTAGCAGTGTCTCCCCTCACACTCTCCTTCCGTCCCCCTCCAACTTGATTCTTCTTGGTCCTAGTTCCTGCCCCCGGTTCACCTGCATAGAAATGTGTTATAAATAGTTTAGAATGTCACTAGTATATAATGAGACAGCAAAATTGAAGTTCCTATTGGTGCTGCTCACAGAATACTGAGGGAATCACTTCTACTGGTACCTGGATTTCCCATTTTCAATTGTGAGGGGTTGCTTTCCACACGTTTGAGTAGCGATTACGAAGGGAAGAATCGGGGATAATTCCTGAGGGCAGCAAGGACATTGTATATTAGCTCTGTCTACAAGATGGGTCAGATACTCATTTAGCATGCCCACTGGCTATGCAAGCAATAAAAGCCTCTACTTATTGATCAGGAAATTCAGAAGATAAAGAAAGGTTTTATCTGCTGTAATTTTCCAGAGGAACCCTGATCAGAATAGGACACCCTCCTTTATAGTATCAGTCAGACTTTGCTGTGTCTCTGAGACAAAGCTTTGCATTTACATGACAAAGATGCCCAAGCACAGTACCTGACCTTTCTGACTCCAAGCATGGGATACAGCACTGCCTTCAGGAACCTCAGACCAACCTCCACAACAGTTAAAGGTAGGAAACTGTTCAGCCTTTCTTCCTGTTCAGCGGGCAGGGCCAGGTAGAGTCTTAGGTTGTCACCTCCAGAGCAAAAATGCAGCACTTACCACCTGCCCAGCGCTTCTGCTAAAGTCATTCATCAAACATCTGGAAAGTGCAGGTCTCCCAACAAAGTGGTGAAATGAATCATTCCGGTGCAGAATTGGGGAAGGGTGAGAACTGCCACGTTGAAGGAAATAAAAATATATATATATGAACTAAGAAATTCCAAGTTGGACTAATTGCCTAGATTTTGCTCTTGAAACTGCTGCAAAATTTAGTGCAGAAAACTTTCCAAGCTTTGCATGATGTATATGTGTAGTTATTCATGTACATGTTTGCATTCGTGTATGTGGGAACATGTGAGTGTCCTTATGTGTTGTCATCTTTAGACTTCTAGAGTCAGGCAAGCAAGGTTACGTCTTTTCCTTGCTGATCATTATTATGCTATAGGTTTTATGTATGGTTTTTAGAATCTGTATGACTTTTTCAAGCCTTGGGTAGATAAACATGATTGTGACCCACCTTTTTTACCTTTGTAACCTAATGTAGATGTTTAGACAATTAAGCAGGCTGCAGTGTGATGTGATCAGCACCCTACTGAGGATGTTACAGTGATATGGAGGGAGAGTGGCAGGCCTCTACCCTTGGAGGAAGATATCTTCTCGCAGGTAGCAGGATATTGAAGAGAGACAAAAGTTAGACTGCTGTTTCTCATAGGAAATGATGTTATTTCGTATTTGGCCTCCAGCAGCCTTTATAATTCTGAATTACTATCTCATGCTGCTTCATTTACTGTGGTCACAGAGAGAGAATAAGAGGAAGGAAAAATCTAATGGAGGCACCAAAATTTCAAATTAATCCAATTCATCAAGGAATACGATTTTTGTTTCTGTGCTAATTCACCAGTGATGGAATCTTGAGTGGATAAAGTTTCTTGTCTCCCGCTGTACACATTTTGATGGCATGGGTTCCCAGCTGCTTGACACATAGTGGCATGGTGGCTCACTTTTTCATGCTTTAATAACACTTGGGTGACTTTTAGTCAAAAAAAAATCAACCTAATGTAAAAGAAAATGTGCATACTCACTCATCTAAACAACTCTAAGTCACATCAAACTTCCACTGGCTGAAAAGAACTGAGACCTTAGGAACCTGGAGAGAGCTAAATGGAGTGAGGGAGGGACTGCCCCATTAGGTGTGGAGGACCCAGTGGAGGCAGAATGACCAGGCCAGAGTCTACCACATTGTGGCTGAAGGGAGAAGCAGAGAGATTCTCATGCCGGCATAAGATCCCTTTCCATTCCTTTGCCATGGGTCCCCCTTATCCTTAGTTGGACCCCTTCTGTTTCTCTCTCCTTTGAATCATTCTCTTCTGTCATGTTTTTAAAAATATCTTCTCCCACGATGAAATTAGTTTCTGTCATAGCTTTTGGTGAGGTATAATTAAGAGTGTTCCACACTCTTCTCTTCTCCCACTTCCTTCCAGTCCCAACATCTCTTTTGGTCTTCATGACTATATGAAGAGGGACAGAATTAAGAACAACACATTGATCTCACTGTTCTCTCACTTTCCCCATCTTGTATTTTTAAATAGCACAAAGTTAAAACCTAGGACTCTCTACCCCATATCCCTGGAACATGTTTATATTATTCATTAGAGGAATATGCCACAGTAACAGCCACAATATTTAAATGCACATCCTTGCTGGACATATTCACTGTGAGTTTTATTGGGCTTCTATTTGTTGTTGTTTTTTGTTTGTTTTGTTTTGTGTGTCAAGAACCCAAAGTTACATAATGTGTTCACAGTGTCAGTTTTAGATGGAACAATTAACTACTCACAAGCTGGAGAAAATATTCAAGTTTGTATGAGCATTTATTCAGATCCCCTTCCAGTGTGTGACAGCTGGCTATTCTTGGGTGTCTTGTATTTCTACATGTGCTCTCATAAGAAGCACTGACTGTCTTTGTTCATAAATTACTTTTTAAAATGTTTTTAAAGAAATGTTTTAATTAATTTGTTTAATGTGTGTGTGTGTGTGTGTGTGTGTGTGTGTGTGTGTGTGTGTGTTGGGGCTTTGGGCAGGTGCACTTGAGTGCATGTACACTCAGAAGAGAGGAGAGGGTGTCAAATGCCCTATATCTGGAGCTACTGGTAGTACTGAGGTAGAAGCAAGGGATTGAACTTGGGTCCTGTACACAGAGTAGATCTTAACTGCTGAGCCATCTCTTGAGCCAGTGTTCTTAACATTCTTTACAAGGGTCTTTTATAAAAAAAAAAAAAAAACAGAAGAAGAGGATAGAGGACCTGAGGCAATATGCTTTGCCATCTACATAATAAAGATAATGGTTTCACCCTTGGCATAGGTCAAACGTGATCTCCCTATGCTCTGCATTTCTATGTCTTTATTTTGGTCACCATACATGATAACATCACCAGGCCTTCCTTTCAGTGCCTTGTGAGTATGCAGATTAAGAAACAAATGCAAATTCCTTGGTTATTGGTATTTTATGAATTACTGTCATTTGCTTCTAAATGTCTCATAAATTCAGTTAGTATCCATGATACTCTTGGAGATTTTAGTAGCTGCAGAATCACGATCATATAAACTCTTGGATCTTTCCTGATTGTGACATACTATACTTTTCTTTTAATATCTTTTCTTTTGTGATCTTTGTTTTTTATGGTAATCATAATATATAAATTAGTAACTAAATACATTCCTACTTAGTAGAATTATATTTTTCTTTATCTTTTTTCTATACATGATCTTCTATTTGAGGTGTTTATGCCAGTTTTGACTTCAACTATAACATCATTGACTGAAGAAGCACTTCCTATGGATTTGTCTTTAAACAAGATATTGGAGCCCTAGCAGGCCATCTTATGCAATTGTGACAAACATGACAGATGTTGACTCTTTCAGTTCAAACAGATCAGGTATATTTACATAAACATTCTAAGCATTATAGCCCTAACTAAAGTTTGGGGAACCAATCAAATGAATGAGGACACGAGTGACTAACTTAAATAATGGAAACCTAAAATGTTCAATTCACAAACTAGACTTTTCATTAAAGGTTTATTCAGTCACTAGATAACTGGGTAGAAAGTGCCATTCATGATTTGATTCCTTTCCTTTTGAAAGCCTGAAAAATGAGTATATCTGAGCAGATTAAGACATCCTGGTGTCTCACTGTTAAATGCTCTGCATATTTAACAGTCACTTGTCATACTATTGCTGTGGTTTAAATATCACTATCAAAGTTCATGTGGAGGACAGAGGAAATGGCTCAGTGAGTAAAAGTATTTGTTGCACAAGTATAAGGGCTTCATTTCAGATTTTCAAATCCCATATAAATCCAGGTACAGTAGACTACATCTGCTGGCCCAGTAGTTGAATTATGAGATGGAAGTAGAGTATAGGAGTATTCCTCCTGGAATTCAAAGTCTAGCTAGCTCATCATATGCAACAGTGAACATTAGATTAATTCAAACAAGCTTGGAAGGAAAATACAGTCATCATAGGTCATTCTCTTATTTCTAAACATCATGGCTTGCACACATGTACACGTACACATACACACACACACACACACATACACACACACACACACACACAGAAGCATCAAGTAGGCCTAGGTCCGAACTTTACTGACAGTTGGTTGATGAGGGCTCAGCCTTCTGCAAATGGATCGACTTCATTATGGGCCAATAGATTCATCCATGGGTTATGGTAGGAATGGTTTTGTTGTAAAGTGCATACTCTAGACATTTGTCCTTGCTATTCCCTGTGGAACTTTGTCCTATCATTAGCCAGAAAAAACAAACAAAAAAAAACAAAAAAAAAAAACCTCTCTTGAGGCCAAAATGATGCCTGTGCCCTAAAGATTAACTTGATAAATGTAAAATACAAAAATGGATGCATTCATATACCACAGTTACTGGTGGTAAAAAAAATAGGCCATTATATATGTCATGTATCAGTTCCAAGAAAATAAACATCAAAGAATCAATACCATAAAGGAAACAATAAAGTCCAGGTCTGCATGTCGTTATGATCTCTACAGTCATCGGTTTTAGCTCCATCTATATGAATCTTTAAATGAGAGAAGCAATCTATGTCCTGCTACATTATAGTGATGTCCATGCAGATTTTAGATCTGGTTATAGAAGGGATATAGTACATTACAGGAACATTTTGGAAATCCCCTACTTGCTCTGTACACTGGTGATTGCTTTTGCCCCCTTTTTTGTTTTCGTTCATTTTCTGTGAGCCCAGTGTCCATACATTCTATAGGGAGAAGTGATCATTAATGAAACATATGTTAGGAAAACAGTGCCATGTATGTATGATTCTAGAAATCTCTGTTTAACTTCAGTAAAGGAAACAACACAAAGCAAAGTGTGGGTGGTCTGAGATCTGCATTCTGTATTCTATAGCTAACACTTTCATTCTGATAATTCTTGTTACAAATTCAAATGTGAAAATTATTCATTCTATTAACTAGGAATGCCACTTATCTCTGTGGAGCCTAAGAGAGAAATCAGGAAGAGAAGTGCTGACCTTCTCAGGGTGAAAGTATGACTTGTATTCTGCCCATATAAAGATACTGAGATAATTACTGAAACATACAACAGTGTTTCAACATTGTGACCTGACATGATTTTATGACCTTTTCTCTGTTCACATGGCATCTCTTGAATTCAGAAGTTGCTTTTGGTTCTGGTATTTGACATATAGGCTAATTATATTAATTAGTAAGAAGTTAGGGGAAATCAATATAAATGTTAGTAATATGGTTCAAATTTGCCAGACACAATTCTCTAGTAATTTCTGGTATTTAATTTGAAAATAGTAAAAAAAAAAAAAAAAAGTATCTGTGTTGCTAACTTAAAAATTGGGACATACATCAAAAGAGACTCTGAGGGACACTTCTTGCTGGTCAAAGGAAAAATACAACAAGAAGAACTCTCAATCCTGAACATCTATGCTCCAAATGCAAGGGCACCCTCTACCCTCTTTCATAAAAGAAACTTTATTAAAACTCAAAGCACACATTGCACCTAACACAATAATTGTGGGTGACTTCAACACTGCACTTTCCTCAATGGACCGATCAGGAAAACAGAAACTAAACAAGGACACAATGAAACTAATTGAAGCTTTGGACCAATTAGATTTAACTGATATATATAGAACATTCTATCCTAAAACAAAAGAATATACCTTTTTTTCAGCACCTCATGGTACCTTCTCCAAAATCGACCATATAATTGGTCACAAGACAGACCTCAACAAATATAAGAAGATAGAACTAATCCCATGCCTCCTATCTGATCACTATGGAATAAAAGTGGTCTTCAATAGCAACAGAAACAACAGAAAACCCACATACACGTGGAAATTGAACAATACTCTACTCAATGATACCTTGGTCAAGGAAGAAATAAAGAAAGAAATTAAAGACTTTTTAGAACACAATGAAAATGAAAACACAACATACCCAAATCTATGGGACACAATGAAAGCAGTGCTAAGAGGAAAACTCATAGCCCTGAGTGCCTCCAAAAAGAAAATGGAGAGAGCATACATTACCAACTTAATGACACACCTGAAAGCCCTAGAACAAAAAGAAGCTATTTCACCCAGGAGGAGTAGAAGGCAGGAAATCATCAAACTCAGGGCCGAAATCAATCAAGTAGAAACAAAGAGAACCATACAAAAAAATCAACAAAACCAGGAGCTGGTTCTTTGAGAAAATCAACAAGATAGATAAACCCTTAGCCAGACTGGCCAAAGGGCACAGAGAAAGTATCCAAATTAACAAACTTAGAAATGAAAAGGGAGACATAACAACGGAAACTGAGGAAATCCAAAAAATCATCAGATCCTACTACAAGAGCCTGTACTCAACACAACTGGAGAATCTGGAGGAAATGGACAATTTCCTTGACAGATACCAAATACCAAAATTAAATCAGGACCAACTAGACCATCTGAACAGTCCCATAAAGCCTAAAGAAATAGAAGGAGTCATAGAAAGTCTTCCAACCAAAAACAGCACAGGACCAGATGGTTTCAGTGCAGAATTCTACCAGACCTTCAAAGAAGAGTTAACACCAATACTCTTCAAACTATTCCACAAAATAGAAACAGAAGGAACACTACCCAATTCCTTCTACGAAGCCACAATTACGCTGATACCAAAGCCACACAAAGATCCAACAAAGAAAGAGAACTTCAGACCAATTTCCCTTATGAACATCGATGCAAAAATACTCAATAAAATTCTTGCCAACCGAATCCAAGAACACATCAAAACGATCATCCACCATGATCAAGTAGGCTTTATCCCGGGAATGCAGGGTTGGTTCAATATACGGAAATCCATCAATACAATCCACTACATAAACAAACTCAAAGAACAAAACCACATGGTCATTTCATTGGATGCTGAAAAAGCATTTGACAAAATTCAGCATCCTTTCATGCTTAAAGTCTTGGAGAGAACAGGAATTCAAGGCCCATACCTAAACATGGTAAAAGCAATATACAGCAAACCGGTAGCCAGCATCAAACTAAATGGAGAGAAACTTGAAGCAATCCCACTGAAATCAGGGACCAGACAAGGCTGCCCCCTTTCTCCTTATCTTTTCAATATTGTACTTGAGGTACTAGCTCGGGCAATTCGACAACATAAGGAGGTCAAAGGGATACAAATTGGAAAGGAGGAAGTCAAACTATCATTATTTGCAGACGACATGATAGTCTACCTAAGTGACCCAAAAAACTCCACTAGAGAGCTCCTACAGCTGATAAACAACTTCAGCAAAGTGGCAGGTTATAAAATCAACTCAAGCAAATCAGTGGCCTTCCTATACTCAAAGGATAAGCAGGCTGAGAAAGAAATTAGGGAAATGACCCCCTTCACAATAGCCACAAACAGTATAAAGTATCTTGGGGTGACTCTTACCAAACATGCGAAAGATCTGTATGACAAGAACTTCAAGACTCTGAAGAAGGAAATGGAAGAAGACCTCAAAAAATGGGAAAACCTCCCATGCTCATGGATCGGTAGAATCAATATAGTTAAAATGGCCATTTTGCCTAAAGCACTATACAGATTCAATGCAATACGCATCAAAATCCCAACTCAATTCTTCACAGAGTTAGAAAGAGCAATTATCAAATTCATCTGGAACAACAAAAAACCCAGGATAGCTAAAACTATTCTCAGCAACAAAAGAAAATCTGGGGGAATCAGTATCCCTGACCTCAAGCAATACTACAGAGCAATAGTGTTAAAAACTGCATGGTATTGGTACAGTGACAGGCAGGAGGATCAATGGAACAGGACTGAAGATCCAGAAATGAACCCACACACCTATGGCCACTTGATCCTCCACAAAGAGGCTGAAAACATCCAATGGAAAAAAGATAGCCTTTTCAACAAATGGTGCTGGTTCAACTGGAGGTCAGCATGCAGAAGAATGCGAATTGATCCATCCTTGTCTCCTTGTACTAAGCTCAAATCCAAATGGATCAAGGACCTCCACATAAAGCCAGACACTCTGAAGCTAATAGAAAAGAAACTGGGGAAGACCCTTGAGGACATCGGTACAGGGAGAAAGTTTCTGAACAGAACACCAATAGCGTATGCTCTAAGAGCAAGAATTGACAAATGGGACCTCATAAGGTTACAGAGTTTCTGTAAGGCAAAGGACACCATCAAGAGGACAGATCGGCAACCAACAAATTGGGAAAAGATCTTCACCAATCCTACATCAGATAGAGGGCTAATATCCAATATATATAAAGAACTCAAGAAGTTAGACTCCAGAAAACCGAACAACCCTATTAAAAAAATGGGGTACAGAGTTAAACAAAGAATTCTCACCTGAAGAACTTCGGATGGTGGAGAAGCATCTTAAAAAATGCTCAACTTCATTAGTCATTAGGGAAATGCAAATCAAAACAACCCTAAGATTTCATCTTACACCAGTCAGAATGGCTAAGATTAAAAATTCAGGAGACAGCAGGTGTTGGAGAGGGTGCGGAGAAAGAGGAACACTCCTCCACTGCTGGTGGGGTTGCAAATTGGTACAACCACTCTGGAAAGCAGTCTGGCGGTTCCTCCGAAAACTGGGCACCTCACTTCCAGAAGATCCTGCTATACCACTCCTGGGCATATACCCAGAGGATTCCCCACCATGTAATAAGGATACATGCTCTACTATGTTCATAGCAGCCCTATTTATAATTGCCAGATGCTGGAAAGAACCCAGGTATCCCTCAACAGAAGAGTGGATACAGAAAATGTGGTATATCTACACAATGGAGTACTATTCAGCCATTAGAAACAATGAATTCATGAAATTCTTAGGCAAATGGATGGAGCTAGAGAACATCATACTAAGTGAGGTAACCCAGACTCAAAAGGTGAATCATGGTATGCACTCACTAATAAGTGGTTATTAACCTAGAAAACTGGAATACCCAAAACATAATCCACACATCAAATGAGATACAAGAAGAAAGCAGGAGTGGTCCCTGGTTCTGGAAAGACTCAGTGAAACAGTATTTGGCAAAACCAGAACGGGGAACTGGGAAGGGGTGGGAGGGAGGACAGGGGAAGAGAAGGGGGCTTACGGGACTTTCGGGGAGTGAGGGGGGGGGCTAGAAAAGGGGAAATCATTTGAAATGTAAATAAATTATATCGAATAAAAAAAATGGGACATTAATATAAATTCAAAAATTCAGAGTTATGAAATAAAAAGTTACTGGGAGGGTGGAACATGGTAAGGCTCATCAATGGGTCCTAAGTTATTAAGTAAATAATAGCAAGGATATCTGTGGTGCATAGGAAGGTGCCTACAGATACTGACAATGTACTGTCTAGTTCATGAAGCTAGAAGGAAAGATTTTAGACCTTTTCACCAAAAGGAAATTACAATCACCTGAAATAAATATGTTTTCTAAGGTCTAAATATTATATAATATATGCATATATTCAAACATACAAATAGTTTTTTCATGTATCAATTAAAATTAATTTACTAAACAATGAAAGTATACATTCAGTTGAAGGGACTTTTGTATCTACCAACTTCACATGATGTCTGTCGTGTTAGTTGGTTCATCTCTTCCAATAGAATAAAGGCTACTTAAAGCCAGACATATTGTCTCCTGTTATGCTCATCATTGCAGCTTTTCTAGCACATAGTAGGTCCCTAGCATGTGTTTCTTAAATGAATTAAGATGGGGTGGTTAAATGACTTAGCAATTAAGAGCACTGGATGTTCTTCCAGAAGAACTTGATTCAATTCCCAGCATTGACATCACAACTTTACAACTGTCTGTAACTCCAGTTCCAGGAGTTCTGACCTCCTCGCACAGATATACATGTAGGCAAAAGACCAATGTGCATAAAATACAATTAAATTATTCTTAAAAACAGAACGAAGGAGTGAATACAGGTATATTTTAATGAACAAAATCCTTAGGCTCAAATTATCCTTGTTATTTGACAAGCATAGTTCTTGCAACCTTATGTATAGCAATCCACTTTGCAACAAAGTATAGTGGGCCTCATCATTTTTCATTTTAGAGGTGAAGAAACAGGTTCAGAAAGATCAATAAAGAATCCCAAGATAATGGAAATACTAGGGCTAGGATCACATCCTATTCTTTCTCTAAAGCTTACATTCTTGCTTTTAATATTTTATCGTATTTTAAAATAAATATAAAAGTAAAAAATGAAACAAATAAAATGAGAAAAAGTACATTTTAAGACTTCAGAATACGTAGAATATCACATAATGTAAGTCCAGGAAATGCATTCCATCTAACAACTGTGTCATTATTCAACATTTAAAAGCTCACAAAATTGCTTATTGTAGAGTAGTGTTTTTGATCTGCTGATAATGGTTTGCCAAAATAGTTCCTCAGGGATATGTTTTAGAAGTATTTCACAGAAATGAAATAAGGGAGTGACCTTAGTGAGAGGGGGCAGGTCAGGGCTCACTAGCTTCTTCTCTGTAAATGTTTGGAGGTAAGTGAAATGAGATGAGAATTCATTGCACTAGAGCTGAACACACCAGTTGCTTAGGAGACACTGAGGCAATCCTGAGACTCAGAACTGAGGATGTAAGTCAGGTCATTTGTCCCTCCTTTTCTTTTATCTTTATTCTTTTCTTATCATGTGCCGTATTTATGCAAAAGCTTGACTGAACTCCATAGTGGTATACTGTTACAAAGTACACCACTTTTAATAAAATGCAGTCCCTAACTTAAAAGTATGTATAACTTATTAGAAATGCTTTAAATTAACATATCACATTACCATATTAATGGGGTGAAAGTTGAGTTCTAGGTGGGCTCTCCCATCTATATTCAACTTTTACCCTCAGAACTGATACTGTGTGACTCTGAGAAACAGTGTTTGATTTTTCCATTCTTTAGACTCTCATCCCTAGAGTAGGGAAGATGGGGTTGGGGATATAGCTCAGTGGCAGAATGCTTGGCTTAACCTTCTCAAGGCTTTGCACTGGATCAACAGCCATGCAAAAAATAAAGCTAGAGATACATAATTAATACAAAAGAATATATGTCTAATAGATTGTTAAAATATTAAATAGTTTGATATTTATTAGACACTTAAAATGCATAATTATGGGCTCTATATAATGTCATAGTGTGTGTGCCCCATATTACAACAACTACCTACATTTAATACATGTAATCAACTATTGTACTCCCAAGAACACTTTAGATTACTGTTTTCTCATTTGTCTTCTCTTCATTTGAAATTCCTTGCTTCTTCATTTTAACTCTGGCCACTAGCAGAAGTCAGCTAATGTGTCTTACCCCTGACTCAAATAATACTTTTAGCATACCATTCTAATTCATCAATGTTACTAGATTTACCTAGACACATACACCCAGCTCCTGAGGACCATGCTGGATGATTTTGCATTCTCAGCAGAGCACCAAGCATCTAGGACAGAAATTAAATTTTACCCAAACACAAACAATCAAATATTGTTCGCTTCACGCAACACAGTAGAAGCATACATGTAATGCTATACTGTATAAAAAGAGGAACGTGTTCTCCTTCCAAGAAAACACTGGAGGACTTTGTCTGTAAATTGTTACCTGTCTGTCTGATCCTCAGCCTTATTAGCTAAGACTATACTACAAGAGACACACCAAGAATTGGTCATTACTTAGGAATTGACTCCATTTAGTAGGACCCATCTATGCAAAGGGATGTTAATGTATATACAAGGGGATGTTAATGTATATACTAAGAGTGAATTGTTCAATGATGCAATGACTCTTTTGAGCATGTTCACAGCTCTGGCAGGAAACACAGTGTCACAGTGGCTTGACTATCTATCTGTAAACCAGATATCTAGAAACATCAATTATCCATTCTATGATAGATACAGCCCAGACTGCTATACCCAGCAAAACTTTCAATTACCATAGATGATGAAAACAAGACATTCCTTGACAAAAGCAAATTTACACAATATATTTCCAGAAATCCAGCTCTGCTAAGGATTAATGGGTGGAAAATAGCAACACAAGAAAGCAAACCACACTGTAGAAAAATCAATAAGATAATCTTTCATCAAACCCAATAGAAGATAGCTATACAACCAGAATGTCAACTTTAAATAAGAAGATAATAGTAAGCAACAATCACTTTTCCTTAATATCTCTTAATATCAATGGTCTCAATTCCCCTATAAAAAGACATAGACTAATGGACTATATATGTAAACAGGACCTAACGTTTTGCTGCATACAAAAAAAACCCACCTCAGTGAAAAAGACAGGCACTATTTAAGAGTCAAAGGATGGAAAACAATTTTCCAAGCAAATGGTCCCAAGAAACAAGCTGGAGTGGCCATTCTTATATCAGATAAAAGTGACTTTCAACTAAAAGTTGTCAAAAAAGATAAGGAGGGACACTTCATACCAGTCAAAGGAAAAGTCTACCAAAATGAACCCTCAATTCTGAACATCTAGCTCCAAACGCAAGGGCACACACATTCATAAAAGAAACTTTACTAACATTCAAAGCACACATTGCACCCCACAAAATAATAGTGGGAGACTTCAACACCCCACTGTCAAAAATGGTCAAGTCATGGAACCAGAAACTAAACAGAGATACAGTGAAACTAACTGAAGTTATGGACCAACTGGATCTAACATTCCACCCTAAAGCAAGAGAATATACCTTCTTCTCAGCACCTCATGGTAGCTCCTCCAAAATTGACCACATAATTGGTCACAACAGATATAGAAATATTGAAATTGTTTCATGTATCTTATCTGATCACAACAGCCTAAAGCTGGTCTTAAGCTCAAACAAAAGCAATGGAAAACATACATACACATGGACTTTGAACAATGCTCTTCTCAATGACAGCTTGGTCAAGGAAGAAATAAAGAAAGAAATTAAAGACATTTTAGAATTCAATGAAAATGAAGACACATCATCTCAAAATTTATGGGACACAATGAAAACAGTGTTAAGAGGAAAACTCATAGCTCTGTGTGCCTCCAAAAAAAGAATGGAGAGAGCTTACAATAACAGCTTGACAGTGCACTTGAAGGCTCTAGAACAAAAGGAAGCAAATATCCCCAAGAGGAGTAGACAGCAAGAAATAATCAAACTTAGAGCCAAAATCAAGCAAGCAGAAACAAAAAAGAGCTATACAAAGAATCAACAAAACAAGGAGCTGGTTCTTTGAAAAAAATCAACAAGATAGATGAACACTTAGCCAGACTAACCAAAGGGCACAGAGGCAGTATCCAAATTAATAAAATCAGAAATGAAAAGGGAGACATAACAACAACAACTGTGGAAATTCAAAAAGTCATCAGATCCTACTACAAGAGTTTAGACTCAACAAAGTTTGAAAAAATGGATGAAATGGACAACTTTCTAAACACATACCAGGTGCCAATGTTAAAACAGGATCAGATAAACCATCTAAATAGCCCCATAAGCCATGAGGAAATAGAAGCAGTCATTAATAGTCTCCCTTCAAAAAAAAGCCCAGGACCAGATGGGTTTAGCGGGGAATTCTATCAGATCTTCAAAGAAGAGTTAATACCGATACTCTTCAAACTTTTCCACGAAATAGAAACTCAAGGAAAACTACCCAACTCATTCTATGAAGCCACAATAACGTTTATAGCTAAACCAAACAAAGACCAAACAAGGAAAGAGAACTTCAGACCAATCTCTCTCATGAACATTGAGGCAAAAATACTGAACAAAATCCTGGCCAACCGAATCCAAGAATGCATCAGAATTATAATTCACCACGATCAGGTAGGCTTCATCCCAGGGATGCAGGGATGGTTCAACATACGGAAATCTGTCAATGTAATCCACTACATAAACAAACTAAAGGAAAAAAACCCTGATGGTCATTTCATAAGATGCTGAAAAGGCTTTTGACAAAATTCAGCATCCCTTCATGATAAAAGTTTGGGAGAGATTGGGAATCCAAGGCCCATACATAAACATAGTGAAAGCAATATACTGCAAACTGGTAGCCAACATCAAACTAAATGGAGAGAAACTTGAGGCAATCCCACTAAAATCAGGGACCAGACAAGGGTGCCCACTCTCTCCATATCTATTCAATATAGTACTTGAAGTCCTAGCCAGAGCAATCAGGCAGCAAAAAGAGGTCAAAGGAATACAAATTGGAAAGGAAAAAGTCAAACTATCACTATTTGCAGATGATATGATAGTATACTTAAGCAACCCCAAGACTTCTACGATAGAACTCCTAAAGCTGATAAACAACTTCAGCAAAGTGGCTGGATATAAAATTAACTCAAGCAAATAGGTAGCCTTCCTCTACTCAAGAAGAATGAGGACTTAAGTGAGGGTGCCATGGTTCCTCTGAGAAAGGGAACAAAATGCTCACAGGAGCAACAAGGGAGGCAATGTGTGGAGCAGAGTCTGAAGTAAAGGCCATCCAGCAAGTGCCCTACCTGGGGATTCATCCTATAAATAGTCGGCAAACCCTGACACTACGAAGAGAAGCATGTACTAAAAGGAGCATGCCATGGCTGTCTCCAGAGGGGCCCTGCCAGAGCCTTACAAATACAGAGGCAGAAACTAGCAACCAACTATTGAACTGAGCTTGGGGTCCCCAACGGAGGATCTGGAGGGTGGTCCAGAGGAGCTGAAGGGGTATATAACCCCATGGGAAAAACAATGACTTCGGACACCCAGATACCTCAAGACTCCCATGGACTGAAACATCAACCAAGGGGTATATGTGGTTCCAACCAAAAATGTGGCAGAGGAATGCCTTTTGGGGAATCAGTGAGAGGAGTGGGCTTTGTTCAGGTAAAGGCTCAATAAAGGCCCCAACAAAGGGAAACAGATGGGGGGAGAGTTGGGGGGAGGTGGCACTGTGTCAGGTAGAGGGTAGAGGGGCATATGGGGGGGAGGGAATTGTTGGGGACGGGGACTTTTGGGAGGGGGAAAATTGGGAAAGGTTTTACCATTGGCAATGTAAATAAAGAATATAATTAAAAAAAAGAAAAAAAACAAGGAAAATATTCAATAAGAATTTGAAATTCAAATGGGCACCTTGTATTAATCTAATAACTCTGTTTGCAAGCTTTAGGAAGAGCATTTTCCACCCAGTATTCTGTTACAATCTGAAATGTTAGCACTCAGTCTCCTTTAACTTCACAGCACATTATCTTGTGATTTTTTTTTAAGAGCAAATCTTAAGACTCCTTAGTTAAATGCCATGGTTCCTCCTGTTACTTAAGAACAAGCCCTAAAGACAAAGGAAATAAAATTAAGATCCTCTAATGAGTATGTGATCACATAATTTTCTTTCTGTACTTTCCTATGTAATTCCTGGATGTTTAGTGAGGGTCAATGATTTTAGTTAACTAGAATTTATGTTTGTAAGTAGAATTGGAGTGTTATTGTCTATGCAAAAGATAAGCAAATAATACATTAGCATTTGAATTCCTTTTCTTATCTCATATCTCTAAGAAGTCAGCATTTTATGACACATAATTAAATTCTCATGTTTCTCCACCTGCATATATTTCCTGTGATGTTGCCATCACTACCATACATTCTCACACAGATATCTTGCCAAAACATCCTAATAGTTTTCAGTGTTGTATATGTTAAATTTGACATATTCTGAATTCCTATCTCTCTTCCAGTGAGAGTCTCCAGATGTATTCCAGAGGGGTCAGATAGAGTAAACCAGCTGTGGGAACTCTGAACAAAGACCAGAGCATGTGACTCAGAGGAGTGCAATGGAGAAGGCTCACCAGGTATCCACGGGCATCTGACTCTCACCTTGGAGTCACAGAGGAGGCAGATAAAAGCTAGGCTCTCATCTCATGTGGGTTACTTCAAGCTAAGATTTAATGGATAAAGGGTAACTGCGGCTAAGTACTGCATGTTCTTCCTTGCACCTGGGCATCTTAATCTGGGCATCTTAATCTTGCATCTGGGCATCTTAATCTTGCTTCTGTCTGAATGATCCAAAGTTGATGGTGTTTTTTTCTTATACTGGCTACTCTCTATTTTTTCCAATTTTTTATTAGATATTTTATATATTTACATATCACATGTTATTCCCTTTCCTCAGTTCCCATCCCCAAAAGCCCATATCCATTCCCCTCTCCCCCTGCTCATTAATCTACCCACTCCCACTTCCCTAGGCAGTATAAGCATTCCCCTATACTGAGGCATCGAGCCTTCACAGGACCAAGAGCCTCTCCTCTCATTGTTGTCCCACAAGGCCATCCTCTGCTACATATATGGCTGGAACCATAGGTCCATTTGGTTGGTGGTTTAGTTCCTGGTAGCTCTGGTTCATATTGTTGTTCCTCCTATGGAGCTGCAAGCCCTTTCAGCTCCTTGGGTCCTTTCTCTAGCTCCTCCATTGGGGACCCTCTGCTTAGTCCAATGCATCGTTGTGAGCATCCACTTCTGTATTTGTCAGGCACTGGCAGAGCCTCTCAAGAGACAGCTATATCAGGCTCCTGTCAGCAAGCACTTGTTGGCATCCACAGTAGTGTCTGGAGGTGTTAACTGTATATGGGATGGATCCTCAGAAAGTACAGTCTCTGGACGGCTTTTTCTTTAGTTGCTGCTCCACATGCTGTCTCTGTATCTCCTCCCATGGGTATTTTAATCCCCCTCTAAGTAGGACCAAAGCATCCACACTTTGGTTTTCCTTCTTCTTGAGCTTCATGTGGTCTATAAATTGTATCTTGAGTACTTTGAACTTCTAGGCTAACATCCACTTATCAGTGAGTGCATACCATGTGTGTTCTTTTGTGATTGGGTTACCTCACTCAGGTTGATATTTTCTAGTTCCATCCATTTGCCTAAGAATGTCATAAATTTATTGTTTTTAATAGCTGAGTAGTAATTTATTGTGTAAATGTACCACATTTTCTGTACCCATTCCTCTGCTGAGGGACATCTAGGTTCTTTCCAGCTTCTGGCTATTATAAATAAGGCTGCTATGAACATAGTGGAGCATGTCCTTATTACATGTTGTAGCATCTTCTGAGTATATGCCCAGGAGTGATATAACTGGTTCTTCAGATAGTAATATGTCCAATTTTCTGAGGTACCACCAAACTGATTTCCAGAGTGCTTGTACCAGCTTACTTGACTACCTTATGTCAGTGGTGAGTGCTATAGGTAGTAATATATGTTATTAGAAACATTAGACTCCATGCCTGCCTGTATATGAGAGGTCACATCTGGGCTGCTCTCTGCTCAAATTAACAGTCCCATTCACACATTGTTGACTATTGTTACTGAGGTGATACCCAAGTGAAGGTCACAGATGTCTTTCTGCTGTTGTTAAAATTGTCCATAGATTCTTAGACAGTGTTGCTCGATAAATTTTACACATCCTTTATCTTTTCTCTACATGTGTGCCAAACTTTAGTTCTGTTTGTTTTATTATTTCTCTTCCTCTTTCTCTTAACGTGCATTCAATTATTTTGTGCACAAGATAACATAAAAATGACATACATTTGGCATTTCCCTGCTCCTTAGCAGAAGGAACTGCACTGAGTGTGTGCCAAATATACATTTTGTGGATGATCTTACCATGTTTCCCAATGCAAACTAGAAATGTGTTAGGATGTGCATTTGCAAGTGATGAGTCTCAGACTGCAGGACTGCAGTGATGGCGATGGCAGGTCCCCTGTCTCTTCTACTCTGCCACCTGTCAGGACGTTAGTGTGACAGTCTCTTCACACCTCTCTTTATCACTATTCCTACTTCATACAGAGCCACAGACTTCTCTCTTCCTCAGGTGATTCTGTCAGAGGGAATGACGGCTGCACACTGACAGGAGTACGAAGAGCACACATGCAGCCGGGCTTCCAATGGAAACTTAAAGGGTAGATGTCAAATGTCAAATTTTAAATCCAAACTATGCATTTAAAATGAATAGCCTCTGTCTATTTATATCAAAGGCAAACAGTTTCACATAATACATGGTCTATAGAAAGTATAAAGCTGTGTTTTCTATAGTTATGATTCAATTCAATTTTACAGATAAGTTAATTACTGTTGCTCATGTTTCTTTAAAATGGACAAATGTTTGAATGATGAAAAGGAACTTTATCCATATATTATCATATATTTATTCAAGAAAATTACTTCCAACAAACTAATAATTTTATAGTTAATAGTTTCCACACATTAAGAAGCAAGTAATAGTAACAATTTAAGATTAAAATATGATTATATTAAACTTATAGGACACTCAAATGTATTATAATAATATCCACTAAATATGAAGCAATGTGAATTATTGTCATTTTTGTTACTTAATCAAATTACTTTTCTAATTGTTCAAGGTTATTTACTATAATGAAGAAGTAAATTATGTACATAAAATATCAAAATTTAAAAACCAAGAGTCAATATTTTAAAACTTATTTTCTAAAGAGTTATTCAAACTATATTCAATCACTTTATAAGATTAAAGTGTTTCAACCATATATCTAATTGTCAATGTACTAATGACATTGGGTTTCATTTGATACTTCATAATTTCTCTCTATATATACATATATAAATTTAATAATTCATTTCTTACATTATAAATGTTACTAATAAAGACTGTGTATTACATACAAGTTTGCTAAATTTTCAAAGGTTGGGTATTTGTACAGTTTCCGAATAGTTTAGCAAACTTTTTCTTAGCTACATGGACAATTATTTCCACTGTTCTGCTACCTATTCTTTGGATGAAGTTCTGTGAATAAAACCTAAATAGTGAAGAATTTGCAATTAGGTAGTGTGTAATAAACACTATCTTTTTCTCTCAACATTTTTGTTTTTAAAACTAATCAGACATACACCCAAATATCCCCAAATCCATTTATTTATGGTTTTAAGCCACCAAGTGATACATGTAGATTGTACAGATTCAAATAACATGTTTTATGAAGTAGACTGTGATAATCTTACCATTGCCCACTGCCATTTGAATGTAGATAGTACTATTCATTATTCCTTACAACTTCTTTTCACATTAAATTGTAGTATAAGCATCCTCAGAGATAAAAGCAACCATGCACATTTTTTAGGTACATTTATCATAATTATAAAGGATGCTGGCATGTCAAAGTTGTATTTATATTTATATAAACTATAACCAAACCTGGTGTTTGCAGGGACTTTACTAGTTCACAGTGATACTGATATTCTGAATACTGCCCTATTTGTCTGGCCTGTGGTTTAGGATCCTATATACCTTTTGTAATAGGACTTTTGGGGAAGTCTGTCCCTTTAATGTTCAGGTGACATGAAATCTTAAGAAAATTTTCCCATTATTTCATCTTCATACAAATCACATGAAAGACAAATTTAGCTTCTTAAAAAGCTTCTTTAGTATAAATCTAAGTATGTAATTACTAAGGATTAAATGTTGAAATTGTCTTATGATGAGACCTTTCTTCTTTTACCTTGTTTTAGTTTTTTAGAGGATAGATATTTAAAATGTCTCTATATTGCTCAGTGTCACACATGTAGAACCACTCATCTTCACACAGATCTATAAACATGGCCCTGCCACAGATGAAAATGAAGCATCCAGGTAGTACCCAGAATAAATTTATCTAATTACCCTGTATGAAGAAACTCAAGTCAGATTTTCCATAATTATGATTTTAATTTCCATGTGCTACAGAATACTAAACTTCTGAAGGGTTTATTTGATAGCTTTAAGAGGAAAGTCATTCAGAAAGCTCCGGACCCTCAGCACCCAAAACAGCAACAGGCACACACACTAGATCTGCCAGCACAAAGTCATGCACTCAATCCCAACCTAAGCTTCCCAGATACAATGATACATGCACTGGGCTGAACTGATGGAAGAGGTACAGAGGATCTACAAGTACTGCATTAGGAAAGATTTTGAGACAATTAAAGGTGTTTCACTACATTCCTAAGCGTCTTTCAAATCCCCTCACCAGACAAGCCCTAAACAGTGTTTTCTTGGCTAAATGTCAGGGTACACATTCAGTATACTTGGCAATCAAAATAATTACAGCTTCACAGTACCCCTACGCTAATATCCTGCCCATCTACTGTGTATTCACACTGCTGCTTATCTCCCCTGCCCAGAATAAGAAAGCTGATTGGGTAGAATTAAGTCAGTACATAGAAAGTATCTGCTGAAAATATGTGACATTCTTGCAAATACTTAACAAATGGCATAAAGAAGAGAGCAAAAATGCCTAAGAAGAACAGTGAGAAAATGAGAAAACATCAACTTATGTAACCGTCCCCATGATTCCACACACCATCTTTTGCTGTCTCTCCTCCACTTTTATACTTACATACATAATCAGATATACTTCACCAGGTACACACACACACACACACACACACACACACACACACACATACACACACACACACACACACACACACACGCACACACATCATGAGAAAATTTCACTTCACTGTAGATATAACTGAGTCATTGAAGTGACTCTTAAGTAACATCTGTTTTAGCCTTTTTAAAGGGCAGGCAGACTTTTCTCTGAGAAATTTATTATAGAATCCCAAAATGTAAGAAAGGAGATCAAAGCCTATAGGGAGATTATGAGAGAAATTCCCAGTTTACTTTGTCTGTATTGGTTGAAATGGGGGCTAGAGAATGTTACTGTACAGATAGGAAAAAAGAAAGCTTACATGGAAGATAAAAATTGAGATTTCACACACATGATTTTCAAGGCAACAAGAAAAAGGGTAGTCAATGATTCTCTGGTCATTTAAAATTAAAATAGCAATGCTCACACACAAATGGAAACTCATGGAATAAAAATGTGAATTAGTGAATTGAGGAATTCCTCAATACACAAGTAATGACACATCAGAGGGATATAAGGCTGTCACCATTTACATCAGCACCGTTTTTACACATGCTCTGTAGAGCAAAGCATGGCTAGCAGTCATTATACGGAAACCTGTGAATCTCATAAATACATCTTAGGCAACGTTTTTTTTAAATAGCCAATTAATTTTTAATAAAAGTATCAATGAGGAAGAAAACCTCTTGAACCAATAGATACTCATTTGGAGACAATGGACTTCAATAGCTATTTCGCATTGCATACAAAAATAATTTGAATGGAGTTTTTTCACCTAAACTTTAAAGCTAAAACCATACTGCTATGTTTGCTATAAGGAAACATAGCAAAATATCTCAGTGATATAGGAATATATGTTTTATAACCGAAGAATGACAATAAAAGAAAATAATACTCTAAGATCACCATTCATTATCTTCTTCACCAAAAACAGTATTATAAAATGCATACTCCAAAGGCTTGAAATATTTCATGATATTTCTGACTTCCTGTTTTTCATTGTCCAGACAGAGGAGAGATGTCATTTAAAAAGAATATTTATAATGTAGGAGAGTCGAAGGCCATCCTCCCAAGTTTCTGACTGTTCCTCCATCTGGTCCAGTGGATTTAAATATTTATTTTTTTCAAAATGTGATAATAAGTAAATGAGATAAATCAAAAACTAATACATTAAAATGGCAAAACCAAAAAGCAAAACAAATGAAACAAAACAAGCAAACCAAAAAACTGAATAATAATCAGAGACCCACTCATTCACACACCTGGGAAGCCATAATATATCCACAGAGGACCTGATGCAGACCGTGTAGGCCCTGTGGATGCTGCTCAGTGTGTGAGTTCATATATGGTGTTAATATGTTGATATAGAGGGTCTTAATTACTTGGTGTCTTTCATCCCTTCTGCCTCTTACACTGTGCACCTCTCCTGTAGGTTTCCCTGAGCTCTACGGTGAAGGATTTGATGGAGATATGCCATTTAGGTATGAGTGCTGCAAGGTCTCTTACTCTGCATAATGTCTGGCTGTGGAATTGTTGCTGTTGTCACAGAAGAAAGCTTCTCTGATGATGGCTGAGGAAGGAACTGATCTAGAAGCACAGCAGAATGCCATTAGGAGTCATTTTTTGTAGTATTTGGTTTTACCTTAGGCTCCTGGACTAGCTACTCTCAGGTTCTTGGTCAGCCAAACAGCGTCAAGTCTGGATTCTATCTTGTAGAGTGGGCCTTAAGTCAAATCATTTATTTTCTGGTTATTCCCGTGAGCTTTGTGCCACCACTGTCCTAGCATATCTTGCAGGCAAGACACCATTGTAAATCAAAGGGTTTGTGACTTGGTTGGTACTTAGGTAGCTCTCTTTTGACAGCCTTCAGAGTATCTTCCTGTAGCGAAGAAGCAAGAACAAGATGATGAAGGCTCTATATACGAAACATCTTCTCTATGTTGAATGAGTTGTATGTGTATTATTTCCAGCAATGGAACATTGTCATCATTTTGTGGAGAGCACCCTACAGCATTGACAACAGCTTAGGTTGCTTGGGGATTTCTATGAAACCCCCTTGGCCAACAACTCAATTAGATATAACTCCATCTCAGTATTGGTAGCTTTATTTAGTAAACAAGAATGGCCAGTTAAATCTTTGTCTCCCCCATAATTAGGTTATTTCATTTAGAAAGCTTTCACATATGTGAATATTGTAGAAAGTTTTGACTGTATTAGGTTTCCATATTATCACCCAAATGACTTTTATTTTTATGATATGTAAGTACACTGTAGCTGTCTTCAGATGCACCAGAAGAGGGCATCAGATCTCATTATGAATGGCTGCGAGCCAGCATGTGGCTCCTGGGATTTGAACTCAGGTCCTCTGGAAGAGCAGTCAGTGCTCTTAACCACTGAGCCATCTCTCCAGCCCGACTTTTATTTTTAATTGTCTCTATGCTTCCTAAAATTTCCAAAATTTGGTACTAATTAAGGCATGATTTGACATGAATATATACTGTATTCATAAAGTAATCTCTTTTTTGTCATGGCTGATTAATTACTAGCTATTATTAGCTTAGCATATTTTTGTCTTTGTTTTGCAGAGACTCAACTAGTAGCAGTGTTTCTAAAAAAAATTAGAACTTGGAAAGTTCTAGTTAATTCTTATTTTTTACTTAACTAGTGAATTAGTAAAAAATGTTCACATCTACTTAAAAGATTGTTTTAAAAAAAATCCTCAGTCAGTTACAGAGAAACAGGGCATTATCTCACCTCTCCAGCAAGGGGCAAGGAAAACCTTCATGATTTTCCAGATATCTGACATTACTCCTATGCTAATAAACACCATATTTTTAACTCTGCCTTTAAGCTCACTTATGTTTCACTAGAGAAATTCAAAGTTTTAGCTGAGAATTCTGCATGAAACCTTTAGTAACTGACATCTCATGTTCCATGTGCTGAAGAGAAAAACAACTGAGATGTTTTATTAATTCAAATGAAATTCAGAGAAGTGGGGGGACTCTGAATTAATTCATCCTAGACTTGGTTTTTGTTTGGTTTTGTTTGGTTTGGGATCTAGTCTAGTGGTAGACTAGAAATATGGTGATAACTGAAGTACAAATACAGGAAGAAGCATAATGCAGATTCTTAGTTTCTAATCTAAATTTTAAAATGCTATCTAAAGGAAGATTGAATAGCAGTATATATGTGGATGAACAGTACTGCTCTAGAAGACATGGATTACTGACACAGATTACCTCTCCATGAGTTAATCTGGTGCTATTCAAATATGACACAGATATATATTTCATTCATAAAGCAATCTATTTTGTCATAACTGATTAATTACTAGCAATTTTTGCATACTCTCAGTTAGCAATGCTCTTTTTTTAATTGGAACTTGGAAAGTCTATCCAGTTATATTTTTGAGGAGATTATGTTTTTCAGGGAAGCCTCAAAGGCAGTCAAAACAGCACAGGGTATTGTCATTGTATTTGGTTGCCCACTGCAACTATGTGTGACCCTGTTGCTGAAGACACTGGCCATCTGAAACTTTTACATGTTAGCTTACCTGGTGCCAAGGGGTGCCATTCAAGTAGCTGATCAAACCCGACATCAAGTCTTACCCAGAGCTGAACCCTGGAAGCGGCAATAGTGACCAGGTGGCAAGATTTGCAGAGGAGTGCAATAATGGCACAGAGACTATGGAGATTAACAATCACTTTCTGCTTGAATACGAGGCCTGCTCTACAGGAGTGTATTGTAAAACTGTTCACAGGGCCAGGAATGGGAGGTCGTATGCACATGGGTGAAATGTTGTGCTGCTGTTTTACTACATGATCATGTTCTCACATTGTGTTTTATATTTACATCCCCACCCATTGATAGATATTCATATAGCCATAGTTCCTGTGTTGCTCTTAGCTTTGGTCAAAGAACCTCCTTTTTTTTTTCAGACTCAAATGGTGCAGAGTATAAATAACTCTGAGTGGTCATCTATGGACTGTTGAAAATATTAATTTGGAATGAGAAAAACAAGTTCGGACATCATTGCTGAATTTGATACATTCTAGCATCAACTTTTGCTCATGTGGATTTTATTCAGATTCCTTTTACAGCAATATAAAGAAAATATATACATCTAATAACCTAGAAAGTAATGTTATTATAATTTCAATATTCACTTGCCTTGGTGTTCTTAGCCTACACGTCTCCACGATTTAACAGTCTTCAATTCTCTACCATTGGGGATTGTACCTTTGCTTCTCTTCTAAATATTACTTCTGCTCAGTTTTCTCTTCTTATCTACCAGATCACAATCATGTAATTTTTTTCTGTATCCCACAAACACTCTATTGAATAAAGGGAATGGACCTGCATTGTTTGGACAAGAGTTCAACAATTTAAAAATTACTAATTAGAAAGATCGTGGGAATAAAAGTTTTATACAGCTTGAATCAAAACAGAAAAAAGAAGTGAATTTTCCACACATAAGTACTTAGAAAAAAGGGCTCAACAAGTTTAATGTTTTATTTAGACCCAAGGAGTCCTGTTTCTATTTGTACATTGACACTATGGAATTTGTGAGATATTCTTGGGTACATGTCATGATGAAGAATAAAATGAAGAGAGTAATTGTCTTTCACAGTCTTATCTTAATCAGTACGAAATTAAGATACTAAAGGGATTAAGATTTTAAAGGGATTTTGGCTTTTTATTTTAGGCTAAGCCTATTTCCTTTCTGGAACTCACTACGTTTACTTCATATCAATCAATTCCTAGAAATGAAATATTTTTTTTAAAAATTGAAATTTTTAGAAATTAAATTTTTAAAAATTAAGATTTTTTAAAAATCACTTGTTCATTTGTTCACTGAACACATTCACATTAGAAAACTGAAGAAATGTTTCTTTGTTTTAATGCCAACATTAATGTGTGTAACAAATTGCTGACACTTTAATAAAAATCACCAAGTGTGTGTAAGTGAAGAAACCAAACCAGAATGAATCCAGCAATTATGGATTGTTCTTGCCTGATTGGAGTTGGAGAGTGGGGATTAACGTGCTCTTGATGGAACAGGCCACATGTCTGCAACGGCTGGAGAGCAATGACAGGGTATGTGTGACATGTGCTTTCATCATACAAATTCAAATCTATTTCTGGAGGCACACGCATAAACCTCTCCTTGAAAGAAGATTAAAATATCTTAAAGCATGTATAAAAAGTTTCAAAAATGTTTGATCAGGTTAGGAATTTAGTAATTATATGTGCATGTGCGTGTACCATGTTTTTTTTTTTTTTGTAAAGTTTTGTGAAGCATGCCTGAGTATCACTTTAGTGTAACATGTATCAACAGTGTGCCTTGGTCTAGCAATGAACATAAATTCCAATGGTCTCCTCCACGCCACATTTCCCACTGAGTATCTTAACTTAAACAATGGTTGGACCATATAACAGGAGCCATACTATGTTTTATATAAATTGTGTTGATTTCACTTTTAAACTCAATTTATTGATGCTACCAAAAGATGGGTACATTAGTAGTGAGTGGCAAAAGGGTTCACATGGTGGAATGTAGAACACAATGTTGTGACTTTGTGACTTTGTGGATTGTTAAAAATAATCTGTCATTACAATATGCTTTTGTTCATGTCTTTATGGAACTTTCAATATTTGGCAAGAATGGCTTAAGGACAGTGCACACACCGAGACACACATATTTTGTACTTCATTCATAGGCATTTAGAGTCGTTGTGAGATTCACTCAATTCTTATTGTGTTACTTAGAATCCTACACTGAGTTTTAGTTTGAATGCCGTAAATAAAAATAAAGAATTAATTGTGTTCTTTTTGAAAGCATTTCTACAGTTTGACTTTTACTATCCGTATTCATCTTTCACTACTAGGACCTCCCTATGCATGTGAATAGACTCTGCTACTTCTGATGAATCAGACAAACGCTGCTGACTCTAAAATTCTGGGTAGACTTCTGCCTCCCAGGTTCCCTGAACTCACTCTACTGGGCCTAGTAACATATCTGACTCTAGTAGTTGACTTCATTAATATTCCTTTAAATTAGCTTTTTTTCAGTTGTCTTAAGTGCCTTGATGTACTTCTTTGCTAAATAAACCAACTGTTCTAAGAACAGTTTATTAAGTTCATTCCTTAAAACAGTAGTATTGTTTTAGACATTACAAATTGTGAAATTAGTAATTCCAGCAAACTCTGAAACATTTCTTGGCTCTTAACTTTGGCTTACTCGTCTGTTGTTACTTTGTTTCCAACCCAATTCCCCAGTCAAAGAAATCTCAACTCAATCAGTTAACAAAACAAGCTATAAACCTAGATTGGATAGATCTCCCACTACACTACTCTATTTCCATCTGTATTATCCCAATATAACTTGTGGTTTCTCCAGGCCACGAGCTTCTCTTTCTGCAGCCTCTCTGTAGATTCCTAGTAGCACCTCTCCTTCCTCTTGATCCCCCGTTGCTCCTCCCCTAAATTCTCAGGTCCTTCCCCTTCCTCCTGCCCAATCATTGACTCAAGCCTTTATTTGAAAAGTTAAAATGGGGAGAAGATTCACAAGGCTACTCCTCATCTACAACCCCTTTGAGGAGTGGAATTAGCATCAAAATACAAGGGCAGGGCTATCCACAACACTCATGAACTAAGAATCCTCAACTCACAAGTTAGCAATTATGTCATGTACAGAAATACATAATAATAAGCATGTAAATTTCATATTTGAAAATGCAGATACCAAGTGCATATCCTTCCTGTGACTAGTATTTTCATTTGGTATCAGACTCATATATAAACACATTTACTTTAAAGAATTTGTGACTTTCTGAAAGCCAATAAACTCGTCAAGAGTAATTATTATCTAGTATGCTTAAACTGTGAAGTCCTTTATTAGGTACAGACTATAGTTCTCTGAGTAAGCCCCACATGTGACCATATGCAGGAGAGTTCTTAACAAGCACAGGTTTGACCTAGATGTAATGCAATGTATGTATTTATATCCTAATGAGACCATTTGTTCTTACCTCACTTAGAACTTTCACAAACCCAAGTTGTGCCCAACCAGACAGAAAACATTGCTTCAAATATGACTGTGAAAACGAATCACGCCATAATGCAGAAGAAAAATCACCCATAAAGTCTCACATAAAGAATATCATGAGTATGTTCTATTGATTACCTTATATAGTTTTATCTTACTCTTTCCCTGATCTACAATATAAATTCAGAAACTCTAGCTTGGCTGTCCCTCTTGCTTGATCCCTGTTTCCTTCATCATATCACTGGGTAACTGTGACAGTGATACTAGAAGACTTGCACATCTTATCCTTTTGCATATTTAATTTCCATTTCATTTAGCATTATATTAAATGTTCTTAACATGGCAAAGGAGACAAACCAAGAACAATACTTGGAAGCTTGAAAAGATCCAGAGGCCCCTTGGTGAGAAGCTTTAAGGCAGACTCCTGATGGGATATCTAGGTTAGGTTAGTTTTGGGCTGTACCTGTCTTGATTGGAATAATTCAGGGGAGAAAATTAACCCTAAAAGGCAATATCATTTCCTGAGCTTGGGTTCTGGACAGTAAAACAAGAGAAAGTGAAAGGAGTCTTAGTGTCCATCTCCCTTTCTCTCCTGATGGGAATGCAATGTGCCCATCCGCCTCAAGGTCCTGCTACCATGCCTGCCTGCTATGATAGACAGCACCCTTGAACTGTGAGCCCCAGTAAACACTGTGAATCTTGATGTAGTTTTGTGAGAGCACTTTGTCACACAGGTGTTCAGCAGAAGTACTTCTCCTGCCCCGCCATTTCCTCATACACCTGATCCTGGTCCCCTTTTCTTTCCCCTTCCTGTCTTCTTCCCAGGACCTCCATCCTTCTACCTCCCATGATTATTTTGTTCCCCCTTCTAACTAAGACTGAAGCATCAACAGAATGCTAGAGCAGTGATGCAGGAGTGGGTGGGGCTGGGTGTGTAGGGAGCATTCTCATAGAAGCAGGGAGGAGTGTGGAGGAGATAGGGGTTTGCAGAGGGGAAAAGGGAAGGGGGATATCTTTTGAAATGTAAATAAATAAAATAACCAACTTTTAAAAAAGAGAAATACATTTTAAAAAAAGAAATACAGTGATTCTCTTCTATGTTGTCTCTATCTGAAATGTATTTGGACAAAAGCAAGAAAAATGGCAAAATGGATTGGCTTGAAAACTGAATTTGCAAATGAAAAGTACTCCACAAATCACTAAATGACAACAGTAATTTAATAGGCACTTTAAATACAATATATAAATTTATTGAGCAATTGACTAATAATTCTTTCTGCATCACTGCTTTTCTTCTTTACATTATTGTAAATGAACCACATTGAAATCTTGTTTAGTCAGAGAATCAACCATTAAAGAGTGTGAACAACTAAGTTTCGGATCTATGACTTTATAATAACATTAAATCCCAAATACCTATAACATGATTAATATTTAAATGTATAAGTAGCTTTACACTTCGTATTTCTTTAATCTCAGAGGAGTTCATTATCTTGAAAGATGAGAAATGCCAATATTCTTTCCACTAACTTGCTTTCTTATTGTCTGAAGTAGAAGCTTGAGATTTTGGTGCACATTTAGTTGTTGACAATAACAAAGAAATGTTTACAAGGCATTACATAAACTTGACCTAAAGCATGGCCTGGTCCATATATAGATTTGTAGTAATGTAGATTTGTAACATCTTGTAATGTTAAATTCAGTGTTTTTCTAATCTTCAGTTTCCTTTGATTTATTATTATTACTATTAATATTATTTGTATTAGTATATTATGTTTTCATATATGTATGTATTGGTACAGGAACCATAAAACATTTGTGGTAGTCACTTGATAACATTATGGAGTTAATTTTCTCTTTCCACATTTACATGGGTTATAATGATTGAGTTTCTGTCACTGGACCTGAGAAGCACATGCCTTTATCATATCACCAGCTCTAGAGTTTTATTCACTGACATGTATAATGTCTTTGTAGGTAAAGAACTTTTAAGGTGAACTATGATTCTAGCCCATTCCTATATCTCTTGGTTTGTCTAGCAGCCACTGTGTGAGCAGGATTTTTTCAACAATAGCAGCATGTATAGACTTTGTGTTTTTATTCAATGGTGAAGTTGTAGGTCAAAAAAGCCAAAGTTAATGGCCTAGAGGTAGATTTTACAACTGTTTGGGAATTGCACCCCCACCAGGTCAGGGTTTGATTTCGGTAGCCTTTTAAATGTGCTACATGGAGTCTGCCCAGCATTTGACCAATCTCCTACTGGGATTTAACAAGATCAATGTCACAGAGTATCTCTGTGAAAGATTCAAAAGACAGCCTTCTGTTTATTCATAATCACTCAAAAGCTAAATTTAAACTTTCACAAATCCCAGTTTTCACAGACTTAGACTGTGCCTGGAGGAATAAATCATAATACAGAAATGTCACAAATGTCCAATGAGTAAACCCAGAGATACACTGTCCATTTTTGCTTGTTTTTCTCTGGATATCAAAAGCATGTTTGTTTGTTTGTTTGTTTGTTTGTTTGTTTTTAACTTCTATGACATTATTTAAAACTTCAGACAAAAATCATGCCATCTTTTGGTTTTGGGGACTGAAATATGCATTTGAAGATGTTTCCTGCCTTTTCTTAGAGTATTCAGAGTCAATGGGAGCAGACTGGGAGAAAGATTGTGCCATTCCTACAGAATACAGTAAGTAGGATAAGCAAAGTAGTGTTAGTAAGAAGTCAGGTAGGAAGGTGCAGAGCTGTTGATGGATTAGCCCAGTACTCACAACAAGACTGAAGATCAGGGAAGAGAAATCACAGGGACAGGAATTCAGTAGAGAAGACTAGGAAGTGACTTTCAGAGGATTAGCTTCTATCTGGGGGAAAACAAAAACAAAAATCAAAAACAGAAAGTCACTGAATGATAATAAGGTGCCCATCACTTTTGTCAAAGTGTGATATTTTGAATGTAATTAATGACCAAGATCCTTGTCAATATTTTAGAAATAAGTATAAAACCACTTCTGGAATGGAAAAAGAGCACTAGGGGACAAAAAGCCTGAATCATCTTGGAAATAACTATTCTAGCCATTATTCAGATGCAATGTCCACAGCGATAGGAGCCAGGTATGCAAATACGGGGTGTAACCTTGAAGGACTCACAGGTAACATGCTATGGAGATATTTGTGTATTCATATTTATGACTTTCCTAGTCCCAAGGGCAGGGCATGCAAACTGCCTAGATATTCATCAATATATGAGTTGAAAAAGAAAGCCTGGCTCATATATACTATGGAAATTTTATTCAATTTTAAGGAAAATGAAAAGTTAGATGCTTGCAGGAAAATAAATTCAACTGGAGATCATATTAAGCACATGAGACACAGGTGAAATTTTGTGTGTGTGTGTGTGTGTGTGTGTGTGTGTGTGTGTGTGTATGTGTGTGAGAGAGAGACAGAGAAGGGAGAGAGGAGTGAAGAAAGGAAATGGGGGGAGAGGAAAGGGAGTAAGCAGCCAGTCTACAGGGGGAATATAGCCAAGGGGACAATGGAACAGATGGACATCAACATCAGGGTGGCAGGAGAGATTACGTGGAGATAAAAGAATGAGGGACAAGCAAAAGTTGGAGCAGGATGTACAGATGAGGGACGCAGAGAAGGGACCAAATCAGAACACACTATGATGATGCAAAGTGTGAGAACACTGGAATGACCGCCTTTACTTTATATGATAACTTAAAAATGCATTACATTTTTTCAATGGAGAAACTCAGTAGGAATTTCAACTAATAGTATTAAAAGTGGAAGAAATTGAGGCTACCTATTTCCTTTCCTTGAATAAAGCAGAGAAAGCAATATATGATGGTTTGGATTTTCGCAAAACTCATCCGAAAAGAATTACACTTGTGTGACATAAACGGCCTCAAAGTAAACCTAGATATTCAAGTAGCTGTGTACTTGTTACTGCTGACATTTTAAAGTGTGGCCTGCAACAGTTAAATCTCATACAAGTTACCTTTTAAGTGGACCAATGAAAAATATGTAAAATACCTCATGGTAAATTGTTTAGTTACGTTTATTGCCTTTCATCAATGCTCCATGATCAATGAGAGACATAAACCCAATAATAGTAAATAAGGAACCACTAACTTGATTGCCAGTGTGGGTTGGTACCCAAGTGTGTGTGGGTGTGTGTGGGTCCTCCTTTTCACGGGTAAAGGGGATGGGGAGTGGGAGAGGGGACTGTGATGAGGGAAGAGGAGGAATGCGATCAGGGTAAAAAGTGAATAAATAAATTAATTATTCAGAAAAACCAAGGAATCAAAAAGGAAGAAACCATCCTCTTCTGTGTACTGTATCACTCCCAACAGGATGGAGCTTAGAGTCATCTGAGAAGACAGGCTCAGCAGACCAGTGTGAAGTATGGAAATGCCTGTGGGGGATTATCTTGTTAATTAATGTAAGAGGATGCCCCGTGGTGGGCAGCTCCACAGCGCGGGCAGGTGGTCTTCAGTCTTGGGCTGTACAGCACAGCTAGCTAAGCATGAACCTTGGAGTGAGCCAGCATCTTCTGTCCATGGCCTCTGTTTCAGCTCCTTCGAGTCCCTGCCTCCCAGATAGACTGTGACCTAGAAGTGGAAGACATATAAGCCTTTTCTCCCTCAAATTATTTTTGTTCACAACATTTTATCACACTCAGAAAAAGAAAACTGAAACATCTTGGAATCCATATTGTCTATGTTCCCTGTAATTGGTAAACTATGTATTATAAAGGTTCATACAAAATCTCCTGACACTCTAGTTACTTTAAAAAAGCAAAACCAAAAAAAAAAAAAACAAAAAAACAAAAAAAAAAAACTCTGACATCAAATTCACTATCATCAGAACTTCTATGCAGCACTCCCCGCCTCAATAAATCTATATGAAATACATTTAATATTATGGCCTTGCTAAATGATTTTAACATAAAAATGTTTCACAAAGGAAAAAATAGATACTGTTGTTTTGTTCCAGTATCTCTCAGTGTGTTTGTAAGGAAAAACTAAAAAAAAATCCAATTGCCTTTATTTTATACACCTTTTTCCCATTCACAGTTTTATGCCCCTGTCAAATAGAATATCATGGAAAGGCATGTATTTCATGCAAGTAGCAAAAGTATCCTTCAAAGGTACTGTATTTAAATTCTATAGCTTTCTATGTTTCACCAAACACCTGCATTTTTTAGAAAGGCAAGAGTGAAAAGTAGTTTATTCTCCGTAGAAAAGTGAAAGGTTTTTTGCAAAGTTTGAATAAAATATCAATTTAACACACCCTGAATCTTGATATATACAAACTCTTGTGACAGACTTTTGGGATTATTTATGTCTCTCCAGGAGACTAAAAATATCTTTATCCAAAATTTCCACCTTTGTCTATAACCTTTCTCCCCAGTAAATGTCTCAATCATATTTTTGAAGAATTTATTAAAATTATTAAATCATTGTTTGCCTTTTGATGAAAGCTTGTACCCTTTTAATGACTACTTCTTATATTTAACTAATTTAACTATTTTGCTTAAATAAAATGTATCCCTAGACCCTGAGTTTCATTATGAAAGTACTGTTTTATTTTAGAATTGTTGGGAATTATAGAGAATACTACAAAGTGGATATAAAACATTCTCATTCATCTCCCCTTTCTTTTTATTTTTATATGTTAGTATTACAGATCTCTTATACTGAATAGATGAATATTCACATGTTGTCACTGAGTACATTCACAGTGGATTCAGGCACTTCTATTTTTATCCAATATCTTGTTATAATATCATGTCAGGATATATTGGATTTGCTGATATCTCCTGAAACTCCACTTAGCTTTCACAGATTCATTAGATCTTTTGTCACTGACCTTAGACATTTGAGAATTACTGGTCAGGTATCTTACAGACTTGCTCTATCTTATGATTTCTCTTATTTAATTGTCTAATAGTTAGATTGAAGTCACAGAGTTGGGGGACAAATGGCATTGTTGGCACACAGTAGCTCAGCTTACCCCTGGGAGTATGTTGTATCAGCTTAGTGTGTCTTTTCGTCTTATCATCCATATCGTTCATTCTATAAACCAGTTGCAAGGCGCAACATACACTGACAGGAGACGCCATGTTCCTATCTGGTCTTCAAAATGGATTTTCTACAAAAAATTATTTATAATTCTGCAAAAAGTGTTTGTTTAATACCTTCCCTTGATAGTCCTTTATTGTGTAGACTTATGGATATCCATCTCTGACTATGAGTTACAATATGAATCTAACCCAATCTCTTCAAATCCCCCAGCTTTGTCCAGCTGTGGCAATTTTAGTTTTGTTGCTCTATCTTCTTAGATTCAAAATGATATTTAACTGGTGTCTGTTTTTTGTTGTTGTTTTTCAACACACCCTTACCTTCAAGCACTGTGAGTTTTTCCAAGCTCATCTTGTGTTCCTCTTGCCCACCTGCCCCTAAAAATCAACCATATATTGATCTAAGGAGTTTTGTGCCCTTTTATTGCAAAGACATATTGTATCTCTGGTTTGACAACTAACAAAAAGACAAAAGAAAATATGTATGTATACTAACATATATTTATATGTATATTCATTTGTAACTCCGTATAAAATCAAAGGTATTTGTGAGGAGTTAAAAGCACTCTTGTAGTGCAGTTTTTTTTTCATTTTTTATTGGTTATTCTATTTATTTACATTTCAAATGTTATCCCTATTACCAGTTTCCCCTCCACAAGCCCCCTGTCCTCTTCTCCTCCCCCTGCCTCTGTGAGGGTGCCCTCCCACCTGCCCACCCACTCCTGCCTCAGAGGCCTAGCGGTCCCCTATCCTGGGCCATCAATCCTCCTAATTCAGGCCTATTATTACACAGTATATTCCTTTTCTGCTTGGAATAAGAATCTGAAATCCTCTTCAACACTAGGAAGTATGGTTCATACTATTAAATATTTCCTTAAATATTCAGTTCTACTGTACATTTAAAATTGTATAATGTCACTGACCCACATCTCTATAGGGAACAACTGTGTGAACTGGAGCACTGTTCATGTATAATATACTTTGCCTCTAACCTTGTGGGCTCAGCTCATTTCTAAATCTACTTAAGTTAGACAGTTTTCTCTCACCTTCTTTAATGAGGCTCTTTTCTGTACATTTATAACTTTATCAGCTCAAATTATTCAGCCTGCATTTTATCCTATTATCGCCACCTTCCTAAATATGTTAATCTGCATACCTGAAAGTTATAACTTTGAGCTGTGAAATTCTAGAGATTTTTATCAAGTAGAATATAATAACCAATCACACAGTATCATACAGAACAGTTTCACTGCCTGACTACTGACTGTGACAAAGCATTATATTGAATACAAACAGGCTCTTCAACATAGCAATCTGGATTTAATATACACACATGCCTCTTAATAGCTAATTCATCTCTGTTTGTTTAGGAACACTATATTGTTATATGAATCTATTGCCAATTGTCCATTCATCCACTTCCTAATGTGCATTGTTGCCACTACTAATTAATTTTGGTGATGATATTTGTGTATGGTCATCTATGGTAATTAATATATGAGTTCATTATATGGTAATTAATATATGTGCTCATCCAAACATAAAATTCAAACTCAGTTTTATAAACATCTATGAAGTCAGTGGCTGAATTGCATGTGCAACTATACTGACCTTTGTAAGAGAGTTGTGCTGCCTTCTGGAGCCTGGGAAATGGCTCACTAGGCCCAGGGACTTGGGATCAAGCCTGATGATCTGCATTCCATCCTAGACTCCAGATGTTAGAAGGAAAGTGCCTCTGACCTCCTCACACATGAGGTGCACCCCTTCCAGCCACACATACCAAATAAATGAATGACAGCAAAAATATTTTAAAAATGAAAAGGTGTCTCTGTTGCTTTACATCCAGTGTTAGCACCAGAGTGGCCAATTTAAAGGACCAGCAGTCTTAATTAAAACATACTGGTATCTGATTATAACTTGATTTGCAGGTATATAATGACTTCTTTGTTGCTATATCTATTATATAACTTGTTTCTTTAAAATTTCTCGTTGTTAAGGTTTAATAATGATCTGTATGTTTTAAGGTACGAGTTTAGATTGCAAATACATTTTACAATAAAATATTCACCCAGTCTTTAGCTTGTTTTTCTACTATTTCAGAAGTCCTTCATAAAGAAATTTATAATTTTAACACACTGAAACTTATCAACTCTTTGCTTTCAGATATCAAGATTTCAATGTTACAGGCAATACAGAGCTACACAGAGATATCCTCATTTTTTTTTCTGTTTTCTTATATAAGTTTAATAGTCTTGCTTCAACATTTACTTCTATGGTCCATTTTGAAATAAACTTTATTTTTAAAAATGTAAGCCTTAAGCTCTACTTTAGAGTCTTTTTTGTTTTGTTTTGTTTTGTTTGCTTTGTTTAATATGTGAAGCTTAGTTGGACCAGGACCAGAATGCTATTTTACTGTTGAATTTCCTTTAGTCCTTGGTCAAAGATGAGTTGAGCTTTTATGGACCCTCTGTTATGTCTACTGTTTTTCTAATATACTGACTTTTAATAAATATAAACTTATCATGTGTTAAAATTAGAAACTGCATCCTGTGAGTTTGTTCCTGTTTGATACTGGGTTGGCTTGCATAGGAATTTTTCATTCTGCATAAATTTTAAGAATAGATTTGTCAATAACTACACCACTCCTTATCTGTATTTGTACTGGAATTTCATGGAATCTGTAGCTCAAATTGGAAAGATCTGGCATATTAACAACACTAAGTCTTCCCATACATGAAAGTATGTTTTCATTGCTATTGTTTAGAGAATTTTTTGTCTGGTTGTTTAGTTTGAATTTTGTTTGATTTTGAGTTTCACAGTTTCCATGTAAGTCTTACAAACATTTTGATAGATTGATGCCTATATATTTTGCTGCTAATAAATTTGCTATATTTTTTCAGTGCCAGTTGTTCATTGGTGGCATGCGTGGGTACGCAGTAAGGCAATAGACTTGTGGGCTGTAACTATGGATTTAGTATTTCTTCAGTTCTGTCTCCTGTTTTCTCCTTCTAGTCACACACATGCTAGATATGTTAAAATTCTCCTTTAGCTTTTTGCTGCTCTTTTTTTCTTTTCCATTTATTTTTTAATAAATATATTTTTATGTTTTCAAATTAAAATATAATTACCTTATCTTCCAATTCCCTTTCCTTTTCCCCATGGCCTCTTTTTTTGTTATTGTTACATATATGTGTAAATGATTAAACATATAAGTAGAACCCGCTGAGATAATCCATATTCCTTGTATGTATATGATTTCAGGGCTGACCACATAAACTGAATAATCAATTAGGTGGCTCACTCCTGGGGACAGCTCATTCTTCCTCTCTCAGAAGTTCTTGCCTGTATTTCCTTGTGAAGAGCTGAGGACCCACTTCCAGGATAGTATGTTCATTTGTGTTATCATTGTCTTGGTCCTGTTTAGGCCTCCGTATTGTTGAGATATCATGGTTATAGCTTCCCTGTCATTTTCAGGTGAAAAGTACAAATAGCATCCTTCCTAAATCTTCCTTCCCCCAGCTTAAATCTTAAATCTTTCTTCCCCCAGCTCCTGAAATGTTCTCTGAGCCTTGGTCGTAGGAATTGTACTGTAGATGTGTCCACTGAGTTTTCATTTCCTATGATCAAATTTTCTCTACATTCGTACATTGTTCTTTTTTCCATTTCTCAAGAAGTTTTTGTTGCTGTGCCCACAATCCTTCACAGTGAAGCAGCTGGTGTGAGTTAAAGCACTGTGTTATTGTTTCCTGTCCGGAGAACAACTGTTTAAGTATACATGCACATATATAAATACATGTGCAATAATTAACACACACACTTCCAAGGAATGAGAATGAATTCTAAGACTTCTGCAATCCAGTGAGAAAGGATACGATATTGCAATTTGTTGATGCCTTCTATTTAAAAGCTGTTTCTTTCACTGTAGAAATCAGCTATTATCAACCAGCAGTGAGGAGGTCATACTCAATAGTTGGGAAGTAATACTTGATTTTTAAAATTTGTATTTTATTTATCATTTTGTGTTTGTGTGAGAGAGATAGAACACAGACAAAATGGAGACTTTGGGTTGTCAATTTTCTATTTTCACTGTGAATTCCAGTGATGCAACTCAGATGTCAGGCTTGTGTGTTTATCAATTGAGCCATCTCACAAACCAAAGAAATAGTTCTTGATAGCACATTATCTAAACAAAAATGTCAAATCTCATAAAACTTAAATTGAAAAAAAAAATCTCTTCAAATTCTTAGACAAGAGCCATGTCCAGTTCTCAAATTCAAGGATAAGGGGTACTCCCCATAACACTTCTGTAGTGAAAACAGGGGATACTTAGATAAGCCAGAACTATAATGAGAAAGACACAAAATGGGCAAATTTAAAGAAGGAGCTAATTGACGAGATGCAAATAGCTTCAGGCAACTGTGTTTTCCTAATGAGTCAGGCTTTTGCTTTTATGTTTAAACTGCATTAGACTGGGTTACAGTGAGGGGAGCCTGGGCTGTGGACTAGTTGCACAAATCCACTACACATACCGTGATTTATTCAAACAGCATCATTGTCACACAGTGCCATTTGAATAGACTGCAGTATGCATGGTGCCATCCAGAACCGAGTAGTGCCTTGTGTAGGGGCAGAAGACTCTAGACCAATGATGATTTTAGTTTCCCTGTAATCAGTGCTCATCCTCATTCTTTAAAGGGTTTTCTCAGGTCTACCTTCCCTTATACTCGATACTACTTTAAATGTCCTTCTTTAAAATTGGCACATCATTCCATGTTCTACTCGAGCATCTTTTATCATACTATCTTATAAGGTTAGGTATCCTTGTTTATTCTGTTCCTTATACTAATCCAAGGCATCTTCTATTTCTGTATTATGATTCTAAGAACAGTCTCTGGCATAGAGAAAGTGCTCAGTAAATGTTTTGTAAATTAAAAAGAAATTATTCTCCGTAAGATACACCCAATTGCCTTCTCGTTTTTTTTTCTTAATTTTAATTTGTTGTCAATTTAATCCACTGAGAATGTGCTATTCTCCAATTTATTAAATTAAATATCTGCTTGAAGAGGCATATTAAAAATTAAACTTAGTTAAATCCCAATTTCCTGTGATCATTATATACGTTGTTCATTGCTCGATCTCATATTAACTTGGTTCAATGGGTAAATCGTAATTAACACGCTTGCTTAATGATCACTTTCCCATTCTGACATATCAGTAATGATGCTTACAGTTTAAAGTGCTTTAGGGTTCATTATAAATGTGGATAATTTGCCTCCTCTCTTGACTGGCAGTACATTCTTATACCAAAGACTTGCTGGGTGCTTTAGAACTTCATAAGGGGAATGGGAAACTGTAGATGCTCATAATGACCCTCTTACCTGTCGATGCTCTTAGTTCACTGATGATAGTTCTAAAATCTCCACTGTAATATCAATGTTGAAAAAAATTGAACTGCTATGCAACCTCTGAACATTTTATTATAGCAATAATGATCACTTTTGGGGTGAATTTGTAACATTTCCTTACCTGCAAAGGCTGCTTCTTCTCCCTTTCTTTGCTTTCAATATTGACTTGCTTTTATGTGCGTCTCTTAAGGTCCAAGAGAAATGAAATTCCACCATAAGGTCATGCTTTGATTGTAAGGTAGACAATATACTCAGGAGAACAAACCATGAGCTACTGCCTAGTTCCTGTGATATTAGAATACAAGCACTGCATTCTTAGCCACCATAGGCGTCTTTCTAGTCATTTGTGTTCTTCCTTATTAACACCTTTCCACAGCCACAGCATTCCTGTCCTCTGCCAAGTTGTGAGCTTTCTAGTCGGCTGTCATCTGTCATATTGCCTTTTCTGCTTGCTCAGGTCAGTGCAGAGCCCTTGAAGATTAAATGGTTATTAATACATTATGTATAGAAACTATGTACTTCTACCTTTTGAATTATTTATCCTAATCATCCTAAAATGGCCTAGGATGGCCATTACTACCTATAGTAGAAAAGGAGAATATAATTGATGTTTTTCTGTATTATGTGTGTTGACAGGTACAGTCAAAATGTAAATAGCTTTTGTCATGCCAGTTGATAGCAAGCCAGAAAATATAATTTTTATAAACCAATTTCAGGTAAGACCTCAAAGTTCAGGATGAATCGGTAATTACTTTAAGAAATTCCCCAAACTAGAAACTGGAAAGCTCTGACTTCAAAATTCTCTAGACTAGATTTTGGGAAAATCTAACTCAAATAAAAGTTAGAAATTTGATCTTTTTTTTTTTTTAAACAAATAGCAGATAAGTGAAATGTTTGTTCTTTTCTGAATAAACTATTTGGTCACAGATATTATCTCACTCTATTTTTGAATAAAGACACTCATTACAACGACACTTAGCACACTTCAAGAAATGCAACTAAAAAACTGAGGAGTGGCTAGGTAGAGTGCTGAAAATGTAAAAATATTTACTCTCTAAAGAGAGCAAACTGCTAGATGCACCTATTTCTTATTAAATGAATCCATCAGTTTCTTTGAAAATCTCAAGCAGCACATTCAACACACAGAATCAGTGATCTCCTGCTCAGTCCAACCATTTCCGTCCAGTTTCCCTGAGCCTCCCTCCCGGGACATAAATGATTCGCTCATGTCAAAGCACAGTCTCCGTTAGGAATTCTGTTTCACTGCATAGCTTCAATTTAATTTTATGAAAAAATTATTACGTTCCTGTTTACATTGTTCACATCCATTTAGTTGAGTATTTTGTCACAAAAGTAGTAACTCCTCCATCCACACCTAACCTTTCTTTTTGTTACTTTCTTGGAGCTTTGAAATGCACTGTTTTGAATCCTGAAATGTTATAAACCACCAGATTGCTAATTGCTTTGGATGCTGTGGAAAATAATTACTCCACATTATTTTTGATATTTAATTGACAGTGTAATGCATTTAACTAAAGACCCGAAATAAACTATTTCTAATTATTGAGGGTAGTGGAGTGGAAAAGTAGGTTGTAAAACTTTACAAGGGAAACAACGTCTCTCCATTATGTTCAAAGTCCTTGCTGATATGACTTTTAGAGACACAAAATTCCATCAAATGGAGAGCTCTGGAAAGTGAGAAACAGTTTCAGGGAATTTCTAGTCACAAAGAGAGAAGAATTTATTTTAGAATTGTTGTCTTTAATAGATTTAGCTTTTGATAGAAATCAGCTACTACGTTTACTATATTTTAACTTAAATTTTCCTTGTCTTAGTAGACCTTTAAAAGAAATATAATGATGACACTAAGATGAGAATTAGTCTGTCACTGGTCTTTACTCCATGTACTCTGCTTCTGTAAGATGTTTAACTGAAACCTGAACAAATTTTATTTGTTATTGGCGTATGCCATACAGATCACAATGATATTTTGGTTAATAATGGACTCTATGTGTGTATGTGTGTGTGTGTGTGTGTGTGTGTGCTTTTATAAGATGACAAATGAAATGATATGGTTGGCCCTATTGTCTAATGACAATATCAATAGCATAACATTAGATGTAGCATTCCATATATGTATATATGAAATATATACATATATATGTATATATACCATACATATGGCAATGTTATCACCAACAAATCTACTATATTACCACCCATATAAAAACATAACATATATAATTATGTAAATTTGTGATGCAGAATAAGTAACTGTTAGTGGCTATCATATTTACAATTATACATATCCTTACTTTAGAGAATATATACCTAAGTATATATATGATTTATTATGAGATATACATATATATAAATATATGTATTTTTAGTATCTATTGGCATTTCCTGAGAAATGCTATGCCATGTTATAATGGCACAGCCTCAGATATCTCCTGTTTATGTGTCTTTTGATTCTGTCAAGAGCACCTGCCCACTGACTGTCCAGGGCATTCTGTGATAGTCTTACTGTTAGCATTCCTTCTAGGCTCCGCGTCACAGTTACCTGGCAACAACCAGGTATGTCAGACTCAGTATGAGAGGGACTCTTTGCCCCCTCTGCACTCTTACCCTCTCACTCTCTTCCCTCTCTGTTCCTTTTCTCCCGGTTTTCCTTCCTCCCTCCATGTGTTCATGGCTTCTAATTCCTCCCCCCCCCCACCGCCTTTTGTCTGTTTCTACTTCTCCCTCAACTCCCTTTTGATGCCCTAAATAAACTCTATTTCATACTATATGGCGGGTAACTCAGGGGGAAGGAATGTCTCAGCATGGGCCCACAGAGACACCCCCTTCCACTTCACCAAATATTGCCTGTAGCAAACATATTCCTGGCTTCTTGATTTATCTATCTATCTATCTATCTATCTATCTATCTATCTATCTTTCTTTCTTTCTTTCTTTCTTTCTTTCTTTCTTTCTTTCTTTCTTTTCTTCTCTCTCTCTCTCTCTCTCTCTCTCTCTCTCTCTCTCTCTCTTTCTCTCTCTCTATCTGTCTCTCTTTTTTATAAAACATATCACAACAATGAAATTTTCTCCTCACTCAGTGCTCACAATGGATCCCTGTTGTCAAGTCTCACATGATTGTATATAGCTATCCTCAGGATCTGAGTCTGTTTTCAGCTCCCGGGTTAAGAATTGTTATTAATCAACACTAGAAAGGAAAAGAATAAAAACTCTTGTGAAAGAAACTCCTTTTGTTTAGAAGAGTATGTTAATAATGTATACTTTGAAAAGATGCATATTTTCCACTGTGCAGTGGCTCTGGGATAAGATTATTAATAATTGGTTATTCTTATTTTCCCTTCATGATTTCTAGTTAAAATAAAACTGTTCCATTAGTATTTCATTAAAATTTGGGGATTAAAACATTTCAATTATGTGTATTTTCCAGAGCATAACTATGAGAAGTGATGTGTTTCAGGGAATGTAAATTATTTTCAGAATTTCAGGAATTGAAAAGGGAAAAGAGGAAGGAGAAAATGCTGGGCTGGTGTGAAGCGATAGCCCGCAACCCTCACAGAATCCCAAATACCACGCGGACACCAGAGACCTCAGGGGATGTGGCGGATGCCTCTCAAATCTCCACGCTGGTGAGTGGAAAGTTATTTTACCTCAAAGTAGCTTGCACATAGATGGAATGCTGAGACAATGGGGGCATGTGGACTCTGCTAAGTGAGCGTTCTTGCTTACAATAGCCTTTACCTTTCCTATACTCTTCTAGTAGAGTCACTTTTATTCAGAAAAATATCTTATTTATATAAGTCAAAAACATCTCATACATTAAATTAAGCAGCTTATTATTTTTCTTTGCGTTAGTTTGGCTCATTGTAATTGTTGTAGTGATCTGAGAGAAATATTTGTGGGTTCTTGTGGGTTCTAATAATGGAATTATTGGAGGTAGACATGCACATTAAATATAAATTAAGCAGATGTAAGCAAAGAATAAAACCAGACTCTGTGTTGCTTATTTTGTTAAGATATCTCAATAAAATTGATAATTTTATGTCAAAACTATTTGAAGACTGAATCAATAATGTACCCCATAAAATTTTGTCTCAGCTGTTAATCTAAATGCTCACTTTTTCCTAGCCAGCATTTTCCAGTGATTAGAAAAAAGATAATTCCTTCACAAAAGGAGTTTTAAATACCCTTTGCTTAGAATTCAGTTATAGCATTTTTTGTTTAATCTAAAGAAGGAAAATTCCATTTGATTTTATTCAAACCATTAGCTAAATATGCTTAATTGATTAGTTTACCATTTTGTAAGATTGGGTGTATTTTTATTCGGCTCTCTTGTTAGTTAATGACATAGAACTAAATACAACTGAAAACTTTTTAGGGATGTTCCTTTCTATTTTGGAATTATTTGAATTTTTAAATTATTATACTAGCTTAGTGTACTTGAGGTACTATAACAAAATGTCAGAAACTTGTAACTTGCACGCAACAGAAACGTATTTCTCCAGGATTTGAAGGCTTTGGAGACCAAAAAGTACTGCCATATTTGCATCTGATAGGCGCTTATTTTTTGGTTTATAAAAATGATAAAAGGTGCCTCCCATGATGGAAGATGCAAACAAGCTCTCAGGCCTTACCAGTGGGGCACTGATCCAGTGACTGATCCCGATGCTGACTATGACCAAATGGAGCACCACACTCATGACCCACTAACACAAGGTTCCTCCTCCTTGTTCTGTTACTCTGACTTAGAACGATTTAGAGAGAATGCATATATTCAGATGAAAGCACTCACATAGAAATTGTGATCCTGAATAAATATTGGTGAATATTATTCAAAGAAACTATCCCAAGCATAGCAAGAGGTTGTCAGACTGGAGTTTTTTGATTCGCTTGTTGTTTATTGTTGGCAGCAGGGTGAGGTTGTGAAGAGATTAGAGACTTGGAATCCTGTGAAATCAACCCTGTGAAACTATCACCACTCTCTCTTTTCACTCTCAGGTTTTTGTCATTTTTATTCATTATTATTTTTTTTTTAGAATTTCATACATGCACATATGTGCTTGAACCAAATTCACATCACAGGCTGACATCAATTAACATGCTACATAGAAGTAGAATATTTATATACAAAGATGGATTTTGTCTTGTATCAGAGTATAAAAGCATTTGAATTAAAAATACTTCACTGTAATTTCATTAAAGTGGCTTTGAGTATTTAACTTCTTTTTTTTGTGACTCCAAATTCATCTTGACATAGCATTCTCCTTGTGCCCCAGTGATTTCATTTCATAGATAGATGTGATGGCTTAGACATGTAAATTGACCACCATGACTGGTTAGCAAGGAAAGCATTACAGGTGTCTGGCATTCCTAGTCAAGGAAAAATATACTTAATTACTAATATTATCAAGCCCAGGAGTTAAAGATATATTATATCAGGCAATAGCTTCTAAACACTATAACATTGTACAGTGAAATCCATTTGATAATATATGAAAATAAAATATTTTTCTTCCTCTCATAGCATGACATATCTTGGGTTGTTCTCATTTTATGTAAACTTCCAAAGAAACAATTGAATGGGGTAGGTTCCAGCTGTCTTGGATACTACTGTACGATGCTGTATGATGCACAGAGACTCCTTTGCCGTTAATTAAAATGGAAAAACTGAACTACTACTCCTGGTAGCTACTGTGGAACAGCTTTGAATGTATGAATATGCTTTTCATTAGCCAAGCCTTAATGTCAGACCAAATTAAACTGTGACAAAAGGTGGTAGTTATGTCTCCTTATGTGACTAGAAAAGGAGATGGAGGTACTCAGGTCATCTCTGCTATAGCCCGACTCTCTGGTTAACAAATGATCACACTGTGTTCCATTCTGTCACAGGAGGAGAAGGCTACTCTCTTATATAATAGTTTGGGATTCTTTGAGTATCTGTATCTGTATAAATTTCATGACCTTTTATCATTCATTGTCCTCATTTGATTAGGGCAATGCTGACCATGACCAAATTATTTGCACTTTACAAGTCACTACATTTTATAACCAATATGCAAAACTAGAATTCTTTTTTCCATTTCTAAGAGAGCATGGGACCAAGAGTGCATTTATGTATTTTAAGGCTTATATTTCTGGAATCAAGATTTTTTTTCTACTATCATTTGCTGAGATCATATTAGAGTTTTGACCTGTTTGCTTCCCAGTAGCTTCTATGCCTAGAAAAGTTCATTCTTAAGGGGCCTTCTTCCTCTTCTTCCAGGTTTCACTTACATGGAAGTGTCTTGAAAAATAGATGGAAAGATTAATCCTTAATACAATCATTGTCCAGAAATGTTTTATTCAGCTAGAAATTTTACTGAGCACTGGGCTGTCAATCATTTCATATTTGCCTTGATTCGCTGTATTTGAAATTATGCTTTTATTGTTTGAGTTATTCTGTGCCATGCTGTTTAATTCAGTCAGTGTACTAGCCTACCATATGAGTTTTGGGAGAAGTGATGTTTTTATTATTATTAAACTTGGGAATCTTCTGAATTCTCTCTATTTGTGTGCATATCTCCCTCATATTGGCCAGTTAATTCCTGAACTGATAGATTTTTTTGTAACATATAGTCAGTGATAATTATCATATATTATAAGGTTTTACTTTCCAATCAATATGTATTAGATGTCTGAGACATATTTCCAGCTGTGCTGAATGGTTTTATGTGAACTTGAAACAAGCTAAAGTCATCTGAGAGGTAGAAACCTGAATTAAGAAAACATTCTGTAAGACTGGATTGTAGACAAGCCTATAATACATTTTTTTAATTAGCAATTGATGGAGGAAAGTGCAGTCCCATGTGGGTGGTGCCATCCCTGGCTGGTGGTTCTGGGTTCTATCAAAATCAGGCTGAGCAAGTCAGGAGTAGCAAGTCAGCAAGCAGCACCCTGCCATGGCTTCTGAATCAGCTCCTGCTTCCAGGCTCCTGCCCAGTTGGAGTTCCTTCCTGACTTCCTTTGATGATGAACAGGGATATGGAAATGTAAACAAAATAAACTCTTTCCTCTACATCTTGCTTTTTTTGGTCATGATGTTTCATCCCAGCAATAGAACACTGAATAAGACACCAGAAGTTTCATCAAACCACCATGCTAATAGCTAAGCTTTTACCTCTAAGATCAGTGTCTTTATCATCTATTAACTAGTCATTATCATTTGGGTGTGTGTTACATAGCATAGACTTGGCTACTGACACAGGCATTTGGGTAGACTAAAAGCTGTAGTCTAGTTAGAAAAACAATAAGCACATCAGCAATTTTACCTGAAAAAAATACCAAAGTTATCGAACCTGATATTAAAATACTAAAAATGTCAGGTGTATATAAACTTGGCAAGTACAAGAAGTAGAATTCACTCGTGTGGAAGATGAGAAAGGAGGGAAGCAGAGTGGAAGCAGCAAACATGAAAGAGATCCTCTCACATCTGTCTTTCCATGCCTCTTTAGGGAGGGAGATCAGACTTTCTTGAGAAGGATAAGAGTCTTACAGATCTAGTACCAAGATATTAGAAGGTGATGCTCTTCTCTGTCCTTGTATATTAATATAGGAAAGGGATATGCTGGCTCAGTAATGGTAGTTCAGACAATATGATGAAAAAAAAAAAACTTAAGAGATTGGAACTCCCTCTTTTTTGTTGATTTAAGCAATGATCAGAGATACCAACAGAAATGAGATAGGCACGAAGGAATGAGTTGTTTTTCACCTTGAGTTCTGGATAACATTAGTAGTAGCAATAGAGAACCTTCCAAGAATGTTAGTGTTAAAGACAAAGGCAACCTGAAGTCTTCCTGCCCTAGGGTCTTGAGGTACATTGTAGAATGGGTTTAGAGTTGAGAGGTATTTTGTTTAGTAATCCACATGGAGAGGCAGGGGTGGGAACTTCAATAAACTCTAAAATTCAAATCCTTATCTCCATGTTTGTTTCTACTCATGATTCAGTCGGGTGTCTGTAATTTGACTCACCTCTACCACCGCCTTTACAACCAAAACATCAGGCTTTCAGAACCCTTTTATGCTATGCTGTCACCAGGTTGAAAAGATAACTTTTACAAGTGGACCAATGGAATAGAATTGGAAATCCACACACCTATGGTCACTTGATCTTCGACAAAGGAGCCGAAAACATAAAGTGGAAAGAAGATAGCCTTTTCAACAAATGGTGCTGGTTCAATTGGAGGTCAGCATGCAGAAGAATGCGAATTCATCCATTCTTATCTCCATGTACTAAACTTCACTCCAAGTGGATCAATGACCTCCATGTAAAACCAGACACACTGAAACTCATAGAAAAGAAACTGGGGAAGAACCTTGAGGACATGGGCTCAGGGGAAAAGTTCCTGAACAGATCACCAATAGCTTATGCTCTAAGATCAAGAATTGACAAATGGGACCTCATAAAATTATAAAGTTTCTGTAAGGCAAAGGACACTGTTACAAGGACAAAACGGCAACCATCAAATTGGGAAAGGATATTCACCAACCCTACATCTGATAGAGGTCTAATATCCAATATATACAAAGAACTCAAGAAGTTAGACCCCAGGGAACCAAATAACCCTATTAAAAAATGGGGTACAGATCTAAACAAAGAATTTTCACCTGAAGAAATTCGGATGGCCGAGAGGCACCTTAAGAGGTGCTCAACATCATTAGTCATTAGGGAAATGCAAATCAAAACAACCCTGAGATTTCACCTTACACCAGTCAGAATGGCTAAGGTCAAAAACTCAGGAGACAGCAGGTGTTGGCGATGATGTGGAGAAAGAGGAACACTTCTCCACTGCTGGTGGGGCTGTAAGATGGTACAACCACTTTGGAAATCAGTCTGGTGGTTCCTCATAACACTGGACATGACACTTCTGGAGGATCCTGCTATACCTCTCCTGGGCATATACCCAAAGGATTCCCTAGCATGCAATAAAGACACATGCTCCATTATGTTCATAGCAGCCTTATTTATAATAGCCAGAAGCTGGAAAGAACCCAGATGCCCCTCAAAGGAGGAATGGATACAGAAAATGTGGTATATTTACACAATGGAATACTACTCAGCAATCAGAAACAATGAATTCACAAAAGTTTTGGGCAAATGGTTTGATCTGGAAAATATCATCCTAAGAGAGGTAACCCAATCACAAAAGAATACACATGGAATGCAATCTCTGATAAGTGGATATTAGTTAGCCCAGAAGCCCTGAATACCCAAGGCACAAATCGCATAACAAATGACTCCCATGAAGAAGTATGGAGAGGGTCCTGATCCTGGAAAGGATTGATCTAGCATTGGAGGGGAATATAAGGACAGAGAAAAAGGAGGGAGGTGATTGGAGAATGGATGGAGAGAAGAAGGTTTATGGGACATATGAGGAGGGGGGATCCGGGAAAGGGGAAATCATTTGGAATATAAACAAAGAATATAGAAAATAAAAATATTTTAAAAAAAGAAAATATAGCTTTTGTATTTGTTGAAGAAGGATCAGAGTATTTGTGGTTGATGATGAAGATGTATGTAGTAGGCATGATGCACACTGCTTCTATCCTGATATCCTGATTTTGTTTGGAATTCAATGGCATGCACAAATGTATTTAAGGATAAGTTTGCAGGCATAGCCTTCCCACGTGACCTAGCTAGGAAAGGTCAAGTTACTTTATCAGTATATAGCATAATTTTATTTCTTACTTGGGCATTGGACTTTTTGATCTTTCTCTTATGTATAACTAAGATTTTGTTATTAGTTCTCTTCTATCATACAGAGTATTTGGAACTTTTTGGTGAAAATTATACCTCACATAAATGATGATAATGGTTGCTTATGGTATCCCAAAAGCTTTTCAGAGCATTTACACATGCTAGTTTTTAATATTCACAAAAATGTGATGTGGTAGGTATGATCAATATTGTTATTTTATAATAGAGAAACTCAAACAAATATGTATTTATGAATCTTTCTACCTTATTGATCTAAAAGATAACAGGTAGAGTTGAATCTTTAATGAAGTTTGATTTCTGAACCTAGAAAGCCATCATGCTTCTTTCAAGTTGCAGAAGGGTATAGGCATTATTTTAATTATAAATAGTTGGCTTCAAAAGAAGACTACAAGGTCTCTTTGAGGGACGAATAGAAGATAGTGTTTGTTGGTAGAGGAGATGCCATTTTTCTTCAGTGGCGTTGCCAAATGAGAGGTTGCCCTTGCTGTTGTAAATGTCATCCCCAACTCATGCTCATGCAGAGGACAGACATTCTAATTAAACTCAAAGATCACATCAAAAGAGAAGACATGGAAGTATAAAGTATACTGGCTGGGAGGAGATATTTCAGTGGAAGAAGGAAAGGGTGAGAGAGAGGAATAGGGTTTGATAAATACTAAAAGTTTTAATACAAATGTATGAAGCATTCACACAATAAAAAGAAAACAATGGCAATGAGAAAATAAATCATTACAGTGTGGCATAAAGACAAGATAGATGTTTATTTATTGTTATATGTGTCAATTAGATTAATCCATTCTCTGTACTGTCTGACATATGAATAGGGTTCATTTTATAGCCACTTTCATCATTGCATTCTCAGTAACTAGCATGATTTCAAAGGGAAGGTTTTTCTCTTTTTGACTTGCAAGAGGCAACTATGAAGCATTCAGATTACCTGCTTTTAAAATTCAGAGCATATTAATTGTGTTTAAAATTTCTCAAAAAGAATAAAAACCTTGAGGGACTTGAGAGATTGTGCTTATCAAATAAACACCCTTACAAATTCACCACAAGTCAGGAGATTCATCATATGGTGGACAGAAAGGGGAACGCTTTTAAATTTATTGAGACAGATTTTCATTTGTCACAAACAAAAATGTCTTATACCAACTACACCCTTAAGCACTATAGTGAATAAACTCAGAATTCTAATATTAAATTTAAAAACGAGAGTGAAGATCAAAAGAATCAGGAATAAGACGATGAATGCTTTTATGGGGACTGAAGTTGAAAAAAAATCTATGGAAGTCAATGTGGGAAGATTAAAAACTGTCATTTTAGATGGTCAGCAATAACTCCAGAGAAAATGACTCTTCTCTAATCAATGCTTATTCTTTAAGGTTATAAATAGACTGTTGTTAGAAAAAGAAGAAAGCATTAGTCTATGATAGAGGTGACTTCCTGCTTCCAAACGTATTTTCATCAGCTCAGATCACATTTTCTAGTGTACTATGGTCAGATGGCTTCTGACATACAGTGGTATTTATTGCCCTATAAACCAATCATAAATTTAAAATGTTAAAGCAAAGTGTACTTAATATCCTTACTAGGTGACCACCATAGTTAACAACATGGCGTGCTGTTGAATGACCTTGATTGAGCCTGATGATCATGTGCTGGGTAGAAGACATGCCCCAGTGCTAATTTCTAGCATCCAAAATGCTTGCTGTTCTGTGTGTGACAAACTTGCAAAATATTGAAACATAAAAATGTTAGGATGTATTCTGCTAGTGCTTATTACTGTCTCATGATCATAGAATTGAATCATTTTCAATCAAACCATCACAATTATTCGGGATATGAAGTTTTGTCGATACTAAACAAAACACTAGAAAAAAAAACATTCTTAAAGAGAAGGAGAAGTAGTGATAGATGGCATTACATCTATAATGCCAGCACTCGGGAAGCTGAGACAGGAGGATTGCAAGTTTGGAACAAACATTGAGATCCAGTCTCAAAAATAGGAGAAATGTGTAACCATGAGTTTTAAATGCCCCTCATTTAAAAACAAAAGGTATTGTTTCTTAAGTTTAAAATCTTCAAAGTGGTTTTTATATTTTTCCATGCAATTTAACTGTCTAAGCAGGAACTGAAATTGAGATATTATTAAGTATTTAGATTTATATAATTCTCTCTCCAAATCACAAGGACCCAGATTTTCTGATGTCTAGAGCCTTAAGAAATATAGCTATGCTCCTTATACAAAGTTGATATTCATTTTTGCTGTATCTATGTCACTCTTATACACTGGAAGTATTTGTTAATAAAATAGGCAGCGAAAAGGATCCAACATGAATTTTGTCACAGCCCTTTATTTTTAAAATAAAACAGGCATTTAGAAGTTAAGACCTTGAACTTTAAAAACTAATGATCAATTAGGAATAAAAACCAAATATTTATTTTTGAAGCCTATAAATAGATTATATGTTTTTTAAAAGATTAGTTTTCTTTTATTTTTTAAAACTTATTTTTTAGTTTGTTTTTTAATTCACTTAATCAGAGCCCCCCTTCTCCTCTCAATTCCCCCTTTACAGATCCCTCCCTCAATTGCCCCCCCCTTTTTCTTCAGAGAAGGGGGAGCCCCTCCTTGGGTACTACCTCACACTGGAACATCTAGTCCCAGCAGAACTAGGCATATCCTCTCCCACCAAGGCCCAACCAGTTAGTTCAGGTAGAGGAAAGGGGATCTAATGGCAGGGAGCAGAGACCTAGACTACTCCTGCTCCACTTGTTAGAAGTCCCACATGAATACCAAGCTGCACATTTGTTACACATGCGTAAGGGACTGATCTCCGGTCCCTACATGCTCCCTAGTAGGTGGCCCAGTCTCTGTGAGGCCCCATGAGCTCAGGTTAGTGGTATTCTTGTGATGTCCTTTACCCTTCTGCTTGCTTAACTCTCTCTTTACTCCACTCTCCCGTAAGATTCCCTGAACTCCACCTGATGTTTGGCTGTAGGTCTGCCTCGGTGGAGGCTGCTGGATGAAGCCTCTCAGGAAATAGTTACAATAGGTGGCTGTCTGCAAGCATAGCAGAGTATCATTAATAGTGTCATTGGTTGACTCTCTCACATGGGATGTGTCTCAAGTTGGCGCAGTCATTGGTTGGTTGGTCCCTCTGTCTCTGTTCCATCTTTATACCTGTTCATCTAGCAGGCAAGAAAAGCTTTTGATTGATTGAAAGTTTTGTGGATGGATTGATGTCTCTCTGCCTCCTCTAGAAGTCCTGTTTGGCTACAAGAAGTGACCATTTCAGTCTCTATATTCCCCCTCTAGTAGGAATCTCCTTTGCTGTCCCAGGCCTACAACTAGTCCCTGAGATGCACCTTACCGTAGGTACGTAGCTGAGTGCAGATGACTGAAAACCACAGGAGGATAAATGATCTCTTCTTGCATGTGGGGCAAGAAGTGTGACCTGCCTAAGAACAGAACTTAGATCTTCTATAAAAGAAGAACATGCTTTTAACAACTGAGCTGCCTCTCCAGCCTTAGATTTTATTTATTTTTTTATTTAGAAACCATTCTCATTGTCTCCTGCTGTCATTGTCCTTGTCATTAATAAGCTGTTCTATTATTTTCTCTTTATTGAAAATAGATTTTTTTCATATAATATATTCTTATAGTATCCCCTTTCTACTCCCTCAATCTCCTCTCCTATCTGTATTTACTCCATTACTTTCATTAGAAAAGAATAGGCTTTGAAGAAATAATAATAAAATAGAACAAAATAAGATAAAACTAAGATATTGGAATAGGGCAAAACAAGTCAACAACAGGAAAAGTGTCCAAGAGAAGGTCCAAGATTCCCATTCAGGTTCAGACTCAAGAATCCAATAAAAACAATAAACTGGAAGCAATAATATATATGCAAAGGACCTGGAGCAGGCCCGTGCTTGCTGCTTGTCTGTGAGTTGAGCTTTGCTCATTGATTTAGAGAGCCTTGTTTTCTTGGTGTCCTCCATCTCTTCTGGCTCTTGAATTCCTTCTGAAGCTCCAAGGAGAGGGATTTAATGCAATCATCCTATGTTTGGGCTGAATGTCCAAGGTCCCTTTCCCTCTACACAGTGCCTGGCTGTGTGTCTCTTATTTTATCCCATCTGCTGCAAGAGGATGCTTCCCTGACAATGGCTGACCAAGGCACCAATCTATGAGTATAAAATAATACCATTAGGAATCATTTTATCACTACAATTTAAAATGTTTTTAGGGATGATAATATAGATGATTCAGTTTTATCATAGATCCATGGGCTACTGAGTCTGGTTCTTGATCGCCCAAGAAGTGTCAGGTATGGGTTGTATTTACTATAGGAGGCCTTCAGCTAAATCACTTATTGGTTGGTTACTCTCACAAGTTTATTGCCACCATTGTGCTAGCATATCATGCAGACAGGACACCATTGTTGATCAAGAGATTGGTGCATGGCTTGGGGTTTACATTCTTTATGGTGGCCTGCAGAATACCTTGCTGAACCTTCTAGAATGGATGGATGAAAGCTGTATGTAGGCACTAGTTTGACGTCTCCATGTTCAATGAGTTGTGTGGGTATTGTCCATAGCAAGAGGGCCTTGCTGTCAGTCTCTGGAGAGCAACTGTTTTGTCAATGGTCTGGATTCTTTGGGGTCCCCATGAGATCTTTTTAGGCCAGCAATTCAATAACATATAACCAAGCCTCAGTACTGGAAGCTTCTTTGATGAGAAGAGATTGCCAGTTAAGACTGTTTTCTTCATTATTTGGTGATTTTGAAGATGGCCTTCACATATGCATATATTTTAGAAAGGTTTTACCATATTAGGTATACATATTACCCTGCAAATGTTCTCTCTGCTCACACTCCTTCCTTTTACCTACTGTTCTCTCCATTTCTCCACTTGATCCTCTTATTCCAGCCACACACACCATCCATCCATTTATCTTTCCTACTGAAGTCTATCTGTCCCTTCTAGTCCCTTACTCCATGCCTACCCTCTGTGAGTCTATGGATTGTAGCTGACTTAATAGCTAATATCAACATATAAGCAAATGCATACAATATTTGTCTTTCTGGGTCTGGGATAAATCACTCAGAATGATTGCTTTCTAGTTCCACCGATTTCCCTGGAAATTTCAGGATTTCATTTTTAAAAATAGCATTATGTAAATGTAATGTATTTTCTTTATCTACTGTTCTTTTGTAGGGACGTATATGCTGTTTCTAAATTCTGGCTATCATCACTAGTGCATCAATGATCATGCTTGTATAAGTGTCTTCATTATAGGATGAAGTATCCTTTGGGTGTCTATATATACAAGATGGTATTACTAGATCTTGACATAGATCAACTCCAATCTTCCTGAGGATCCACCATCCTGATTTCCATAATGACTGTATGAGTTTTCATTCCTACCAGCAATATTTGAGTGTTTCCCTTACTCCAAGTTCTGCCAGCGTGAGCTGTCATCTGCATTATTGAACTTAGCCATTCTGACAGGTGTAACATGAAATCTCAAAATAAATTTGATCTGCATTTCCTTGATAGCTACTTATATTGAACATTTTATTGAACATTGTTTTTAAGCAATTTGAATTTTCTCTATTGAGAATTCTTTGTTTATATTTGTACCTCATTTTTGAGTTATTTTATTGATAATTAGTCTTTGTATTTTCTTTATGTATTTCAGATATTAGTTCTCTATAGGATGTACAGTTGGGGAAAATATTTTGCCATTCTATAGGCTGCCACATTGCCCAAATGATGCTGCCTTTTGTTGTATATAAGCTACCCAAATGCATGAGCTACATTCATTGTTGATCTTAGTGCCTGTGCTAATAGTGTTCTCTTCAGAAAGTCTTTTCCTGTCTCAATGAGTTCAGGACTATTCTCCACTTTTGCTTCTATTAGGTTCAGTGCATCTGCTTCTATGTTGATATCTTCAGCACAGTGGTACTTGTGTTTTGTGCAAGGTGATAAGTATGGATCTATTTGTGCACTTCAATATGCGAATATTCATTTAGACTTGTGTTATTTGTTATAGATGCTGTCTTTTATTTGTTGTTGTGTGCTTATGGATTCTTTATCAAAAATCATGTGTTCACAGGTATATTTATGTCTGGGTCTTCAATTTGATTGCATTGATTAATATGTTTGTTAACAAATGCCATTACTATAACTTTGTTGTAAAACTTCAATTGGTAGTGGGGATACCACCAGCATATTTCTTATTGTTCAGATTTGTTTTAGTTATGCTAGGTTTCTGTATTTCCATATGAAGCTGTAATTGTTCCTTTAATATATGTGAAAATTGTGTTGAAATTTTACTACAGATTACATTTAATCTGTAGATTGCTTTTAGTAGGATAGCAATGTTCTTTTTCCATGAGCATAGAAGATCTTTCCATCTTCTGATATATTCTTTGTTTTTTCTTTCTTCAAAGACTCTAAGTTTTTATATTACAAATCCTTCTTTTCTTTGGGTAGAGTAAGCCCAAAATATTTTATATTATTGAAGCTTATTGTAAAGGGTGTTGTTGCCTAATTTCTTTCTTATTCTGTTTGTCCTTTGTGTATAGGTGGACTACCGGTTTTTGTGAGTTAATTTTGCAAGAAGTTACTTTAATGAAAGTGCTTATCTGAGAAGCTCTTCCAGGGTCTAATTTCTTTCAAGTGAGGCTAGTCAAGTGAGGCTAGTCAGTCAAGTGAGGCTAGTCAAGCGAGGCTAGTCAAGTGAGGTTAGTCTACTTGATTTTTATGGAGTATGAAAGTTCCTAAATTTGAGACTTTGTCTTCTATAATCTGACATTTCATGATTGAATGGCTAATGACAAAGCATAGATAACATATTAAAAGTAAATTTATTGAATTTATACAAATTCATTTTTCTTCTATGTTTGAGATTATAATTATACCATTTCTCCCCTTTTCTACTACCTTTCATCTCTTAAATTCATGGTCTCTTTTTTACATTGACTGTTATTGCATACACACACATGCGCGTGCATGTACACACACACACACACACACACACACACACACACTCACTCACTTCTGAGACTCTACCAGTCTTGTTTCTGACATTATTAGCAGACACAGACTCATCTCTTATGTAATACAACAACAATGGCTTGTATAATACACCCTCTTGTGTAATGATAAATAATTACAGGGTAGTCAGGGTTGCACTATGTGTGTTTGTGTGTGTGTGTGTGTGTGTGTGTGTGAGAAAGAGAGAGAGAGAGAGAGAGAGAGAGAAGGAGAAGGAGAAGGAGAAGGAGAGGGAGAAGGAAAGAAGGAGAGGTAAAGAAAGAGGGAGGGAGAGAGGGAGAGGGAAAGAGAGATACAACCCTAAATAAAACCTACTTAATATAAATAGACAGGTAATATAAATATTACCTGTCTGTATGTTTTCAGAGATGACTGTTTGGTATTGGATAACCAATAGGTATGATGGTCCCTGAGGAAGACTATTTTTCCCACACTCAGCATTCCTTAGTTATCTACAATTGTTTGTGCGGGGTTCTATCTATTGTTGTCTTTGTTTAGCTCAGTCATGTTAACTGCACTTTATTGGTCTAGTTTATGGCATTATTAGTAGACACAGATTCACTTCTTGTATGAGACACGAAAAACATCTTGTATAATACACCCATTTGTTAATGACTATTAGCCTACCTATAGAAGCTGTACTGTAATTGTATCAGTTGTGACTGGGCTCTTTAACTATGAATTTAGTTGGTTCTGGTTTTATGCCACAAAGATTCATTTTCTATGTGAGAAGTAAGGACTGCTAACATTTATCTGTAATAAAAGAACAAATATTTAAAGTATAGTTAAGGATTGTACTGTGAGTGTGTGTGTGTGTGTGTGTGTGTGTGTGTGTGTGTGTGTGCAGACATACATTTCTAAATACAACCTGCTTAGTCTATATAATGTTACCTCTCTGATCCAAGCCTTCTCTACCTCTGGGTAGTCTGCTATGTATCCAGTCTCAGGCATGATTTTCCTATTGTTCAGTGTGTCTTACATCCATTTAGAGAGCTATGTGTATGCTTGTTACTACTCCACCCTAAGGGTTATCCTTGAATCCTGGCCATTGTAATTTATAGTTGTTATAGCTGTCAAGAACGTTTGGTTGTTTGCCTCCATTGAAGAGTACATGGTATCTTAGAGTACTATGTAAACATTATCCTCAGAGAGGACTCATTCATATCATTTCCTGATAAGTGACCTCTAGGATCTGGTACTGAATTTTGCAATGTCTTAGCAATAAGGACTCATCTCTCACCTTGGGGGAGCAACTGGGTAGGGGCCAATTGTTTATAATCAACTAAATCCAATACTGATACCTAATTACATCCTTTTGATACTAAATAAATCTTGATGACACTAAATATATCATGATAACATATGTACGCCGAGGAGTTAACAATATCAGTTAAGGATATGACATTAGTTCTGTACATGAAGGAGCTAACCAGGAAGATCATTAATAGTAATTATTGTACACTATTGTCATCCTGATGGAATTCAGAGGCTACTAGAGTTACACTTTTGAGTATGGGTGCCTTCAGAAAATAATTAATTGAGGAAGGAAGGCCCACCTTTGGTGTATGTTACAATATCCCATATAAAAAGATGCCCAATCTAAGCCAAAAGTAGTAAAGAAGAAAGCCAGGTGAATGCCTGCCTTTCTTTTTCTCCATTCTCTGGTCTTTCAAGACATCTAAAAGCAGCTTTGTTCTGTTGACGCAACTATGAGACATGCCTGCCACCATGCTTTCCCTACCATGATAGCATCTCTCCCCTTAAATCATATGACAAAATGGACTCCTCCTCTCTACATTTATTTATCAGATCTTAGTGGACCTTAAGAGGCATAGCTATAACAGGTTTCAAACGCTTTCTTTCTCCACATCTTTCTATGGCTAGCTCCGTTCACAAAACTCAGTGTCTGAACCTTGATAACTTTCATTGGATTAGTTTTGAACTTTCTGCCCAACTGTGCTTCACCAGGTCATCCTCCTGGCCAACTCTCATTTTCTATCATCTTTATTGGAAGATATTTATAAATATGTGGATGCATATTTGTTTATTTTCCATTTCTCCACCAGAATAAAATTTACAAAAGGGAAGAGAAGGTATGTTCTGTTTACCTATATATTCTCAATATTTGAAGGACATGGGAATTTAATAAAATTTGTGGAATAAATAAACAACTTCAGCAGAGAGCATGAACTGAGCAAAAGCAAGATTGTTTTCTGTTTATAAAGTTCCACTCAATGCAGTAAGCTCAAGTACTAAATTCCTTCTCTTTATTAGAAATACCTTCTGACTTAAGACATGGAAGAATTAAATTTGAGGTTCAAACAATGCCATTATAGTTTCTATGGCCAAGCTACACAATTAAATACTGTGGATTATTTTCCCAAAGTACAACATAATGAAAGAAAAAGTGTCCTTTCAAAGAAAATATGCCCACCAGATAGGATCTTACCAATGACATCTTTCCCCACTGTCTGCACAATCATTCCTATGTTTTAGCCATATGTCTATCTATAGCAAAAGAAACAATGCTTTTCCCAAATGTGATCCTCCCTAAACGGCAAATAAAAGAGAAACAGAAAGGAGAGTTTTAGCATGTGAAATTTCTCAATGCACCTGTTGACCTGTTTTCAACAGGCTCACACTTATTTCATTTTTGGACAATGGCATGTAACATTCTGAAAATAAATTAGGTTAACATAGATAGCTTTTCCAGATGTTTTTACTTCTTTTTTCTTTCCCCCTCTAATTGTGATTTAATCATGCATCAGTTATTTTTTTAAATTATTATCACAAACTCTTTACTGAATACAGACAAAGGCACTGGTGCATAATATTTAAATTTTTATCAGAGTAACTATCCAAAGCAAATGAGGAAAATTAAATAAAAGACACAATGCTTTTTGAGAGCTTTGATTCTTGTTAAGGATGTATAACCATTGCAAATGTATCCCAGTGGTTGTTATGGAAACAGATTGAATAGAAGACCATAAAGGGGAGACTGATGTTTCAAATATTACATAATGAGGAAAATTGCATTTGCTGTGCTGCTTAAAGTAGTATATTAACTTTAATTGTGTAGTTACTGAACAATGTCAAAACATGATTACTCACAATAGTAATAATTGATCTAAAAAGTTTGTCACATGAGAAATCTTTTCCTCTAAGGAATAAAGTCACAGGATCATATTCACAGCTCTTCCTTATCCAAATGTGTCACATCTGTCTGCTTAATTTAGATACAGATTAAACTGTGAGCAACTCAGGAAAAGGATATCTGAGTCTTGGTACCTAATACTGCTATCTATACATCATTTAGCAAACTTTGGTTTAGAAATACTTCATTATCTAAAGACCAACGAACAGAGTACAGTGTTTCGATGTGGAACTGGAGTGAATTCACTAGTTCTAGTGGCAGATGGTACTAATGGCAGAAGGACCCTTGACCTGTGATAATGTGCTTAGCTTAGCCTTGTCAGCCAGACAAGGCAGTCAGTGACAACTAGCAGGATATTTGTTCACTGAGCTTGGTTTTATCTCACAATACAAATTATAAGTAGAAATTAGTGGAGACAGTTTTTTAAAAAGGACTGAAGAACTGAAGACTATTTTTTGTGTAGCAATCATTTTCAGAAGTTGAGTGGGTTGAGTACAATTTGGTTCCCATATAAATCAATACCTCAAAAAGCAATAAATCCTCACTAACAAAGCATACTTGTGTATGATATACTAGAGTTTAGAGCTGTTGCTGTTTGATTCTCCAATCATGGGAAGTCAGAGAAGGATTAGAGAAATCGAAGAATAGGAATCCCAAATTCTACTTCTTTCTCTTCCTAGGTCCTTCATGGAGAATATTTGCAGCCTAGATGAATCAATCAGATTTGAGTTCAGTGTGAGAATCTGTCTCAAAAAATAACAACATGAAGTGTAATCAAGAAAATAAACTTCATATCATCATATGAATTCATACATATGCACAAGCCCATCCACATACATAAGAGTATACCCACACAATACACACACAGAGAGACACACAGATACACAGAGTATATATACATATATATATACATATATATATGTACCACTGTTTATTGATGTATAGATAAGTGACAAACACTGTGTTATGCAATATTACAATATTTTCATGGACTTATTTTTTATTGGCACTGTACATAACACTGAGTTTTATACCATTTTCCTACGAAAATATAATGGTACTATGACAATGTATCCCCCCCATGATCTCCCCCATTTCCTTTTTCCCTCCTTACTTCTGTTGTTAGTCCCATTTATCTCTTAGACCATTTGGCTTCCACTTTCAATGTATAAGTTATCTATGTATCTCTATAAAATCTAAGGTCCATAAGTGAAAGAATGGATGTGTTAATTTGTATTTTTCAGTGCAACATAATTATCTAAAAGAACTATTCACCCATTGTATTTACTTTCTTACCAGCAAAATAATTCCTTTATAGCCATTTAAAATTACCTACTATTGTAAGATATGATTCTGGTCCTCAGGATATCTTTGAAGATAATAATATACATAAATGATGGTTCGGGAATAAAATGATGATTAAACGGTGGGTTATTTAGTGTTTGGAATCCACAGAAAAGCACTGAACACAGATGTGATGGTTCATGTTCTCCCTGAAATCAAATATCTGTGATGAATAAAGGAGATGGTGAGAGGCAGGATTTCGCATGACCTATTTATGTGCAAAAAATTAAGTTCTGTGCTGATTCTTTTCACAGTGAAAGACACCTTACCAATTTTCTATTGTTAGATAAAAATAACTATCATCAGGAACAAAATAATAGAAATATCCTAATACAAACAGTGTGGTTTGAATTTATTCAGTCAACACTTGATGAATAGTCTTAACAATATGCAGCCTTGGCCAATACTTTTAACAATGTATTGATTCCAGTTGAGAGAGCAACCCAATTGAACACTGACAATGTGTTAAAATATATTGTGAAAATACAATGTGAAAATACATTTTTGGTAGTCTGTGTGGTAGCCCACTGGGTAAAGTGCTTGCCTTCTGAGCATGATGAGTTAAGACTAATCTCTAAAAAACACATTTTTAAAAAGAACGGGTGTTATATGACATGCATTTGTAATCCCAATGCTAGGAAATAGGGTGGTAGAAATAGGTGATGTCCTGGGGGCTGTGGCCATCCTAGGATACTTGCCAAAGGCCTGGCTGATGAAACACTCTGTAACCGAAGAATAACAGTTAATGTTGTTCTCTGTTCTCCTTAGGAACACATAAACATGGATCTTAGCACATAAACATGCACATGTGTTTTTAAAGTCATTGTTTGAAGAGGAAACATATTCCATTTCATTGATATCTGCTTACTTAACAGGCAGGGAAAAATAATACAACAAGTACATGAGTGTGCTGAATGCATGGTATAACCATGAATACCAGATTGTTTGATAATTCATTGTGTCATCAGGAAAACTTAACAAGTCCTGTTTAGTAGAGTAAAGGAATAAAGGATGTGGGACTACCCTTCAGATAAATATGATTCTAGAGACATGTGCTAAGACACACTTCTATGAAAAAAAACATAATCAGAAAATTATAAAATGTTTTATCTTATTAGTAGTAAGTTTAATTCTAACTCTTAACTAATTCTAGTTATAACATATAATTCAATAATGTTCCCTAAAATTATTGTGTGTATTGTAGAGATACATACCTCTCAAATGTAGAGATCACTTTCCCCATTTTACAGGGAGGAAACTAAGTTCTAGGCAATTAAATATACATCAGCTAGGGTAGCTATATAAATATAAGCTTAAAATTGATAGGTAGCCCAATCCCATTACTAGGAGTTCTTCAAGACACCAAGCTAACAACAATAACATATATGTAGAGGACCTGGTACAGATACTGGCAGGCATGGTGCTTGCCACTTCAGTCTCTATGAGCCCCCACACACCCGCAGCTACAGAGAACTGGGTCCCTGGAAGAAAAGCTGCAGATATATGGGAGGGCCACGAAAGGAACAAAGGCCAGGACAACACAATTGCTAATCAAGGCCCCAAGTTTAATTGAGGTCTGACAATTTAAGGCTTTTGGGGCGAGTCTCTCTCCAGACTTCGGGTGTGTTCCTGTGTTCCGGGGAACTGATCTGGCTGTTCATTGGGCGTTGGCTCCACCACTCAGTCATCTGGGCGGGTCACCTGCTTAATTCAGAAATCCGTAGACCAGGAGGAACAATGAACTTAAACTTCACTCTGATAGCTCCACCCTAGGTGCAGCAGGATCCTGGATAGAACAGGAATCCCTGCTCAACACAGGCTCAGAGAGGAAGTTCACCTTGATCAATGTCAAGTTCCTACCAGGTGGCATGACACCCCAATATGGCTCTGTGCACAAACCTTGCTTTATTGAGTCAATGAGATGTGTTGTCCTAATATCCCCCTTCCCCTATGACTTTTACAGTCTTTCCTTCTCCTCTTCCATGGGGTTATCTGAACTTCAAGGGAAAGATTCAATGGAGACCTTCAATTTAGATTCTCTCTCAATACTCACTCTCATATACTGCTGGAGGAAGCCTTGCTGATGGCAACTGGACAAGATATTGATCAACTGGACAAGATATTGATCTATCCATATAGCAGATTATCATTTTTCCAGTTGTACTTAGTTTTATCCAAGAGCCATCCTACTCTGGACTATCCAGCCTCTTTTTGCGCGTGTTGTGTTGTCTCTTGGAGGCCTGCTCTTTTATTGGAGGTAAACAAATTGGGAATAGAGCTGCAGTGGAGTGGGTAGGCTGAGGGGCCTGAGAGAAGTGGAAGGAGGGGAAACTATGGTCAGGATGAAAGAAAAATCTGCTTTCAATAAAATAAAATAAACATCTTTGCAGGTCAAAAATTGATAGGCATGTTGACATATAAGTCTGATATGGATGGTTCATTACTTCTGAGTATAGTTATAATCATCCATTATATTTCTGAAGTAAGTGGTATATTATTTAATAGATCACATTATATAGGATTAATTTGCTTCAACTGTTAATGCAATGTCCTCTAGCAAAATATGATTGGCATATGAAGCAAATTCCTTGGGTTTAAAAGACAAAACCTACCTCTGAGTTGATGACCTGTTAAATTATTTTTTGTATCTCCGTACTCATTGCCAACTATAATTATTAAGTGAAATAAAACATGAGTGCAGCTTTGTGATTCCACATTAAGAAACCCAGCAGCTCAAACACAGATACGAGCATTTAAACACCTTGTTTCTATGTGTCTGATGCAGCCTACAGGAATAAAATTTAATTTAACATTCCAGTAATTCCTTAAAGATAAAAAAGAAATAGCTTTCACACCGCAGTTACCAACCTGTCAACTTACATAGACACATTGTCATGCTAACCAAATTTTATTATACATATTGCAATGAGACTACAAACAAAAAAAAATGGCTTCTTTCATTTTCATGAGGTGGGCAATTTCACCTGTGAAATTAGAAATTCTAGTACTGTTCAGTGGGCACAGCACTGAAGACGTTGCTACTCTCAATATGTATAAGCTTCAATCAGTGTGCTGATACACATGGTAGCAGTGCATGGGAGCCTTGGCTGTAACTCTTTGCTGTGTGAGCATCTCTCCTTTGTGTTACTTTACTGTGCTTTATGAACCCAGCATTGCTTGCAGATGGCATTTTACTGGTGTCTCTGCATAGGAGAGGTCTGACATATATACCACTTACCCATTAGGAACATGTTCTCTTTATGTCTCTGTACCAAATTTTGATGATTTTTATAATGCTTGAAAAGTTGCATTAATATGACAAATCTGAGTATGCGGGATCCCTGATAGGGATCTTGTATTTTAGGACGCAGAGACCATCTAAACCAGCAGACATAAGTACTAAAGCCTGCACTCTGACTGCCTCACTGACCAATCATTCTGCTGTCTTCTCTATTCCCTGACATGTGACACTGAAATTAAACCAGATGATAAACTAATAGCCTCTAAATGTTCAAATAAAAACAAAAACTCTACTTCGCTTATTTTTTCCCCAAAACACCTACTTAATCTTCCACATTATCTACCTCTTTCAAGTTGTTTTTTTTCTTAATTTACATTTCAAATGTTATCCCCTTTCCACACCTCTTCCTGAAACACCTTAGCCCATCCCTCCTCCCCCTACTTCTAAGAGAGTGTTGCCCCTCCCACCCACTCACCCACTCCTGCCTCCTGCCCTCTCATTCCCCTACACTGGGACATCGGCATGGAGCCTTCTCAGGACCAAGGGCCTCTCCTCCCATTGATGGCTTGCCAGGCCATCATCTGCTGTATGTGCAGCTGAAGTCATGGGTCCCTCCATGTGTACTCCTTGGTTGGTTGTTTGGTCCCTGGGAGTTCTGGGAGGGGGGGTCTGTTTTGTCAATACTGTTGTTCTTCTTATGGGGTTGCAAACCCCTTTAGCTTCTTCAGTTCTTTCTCTAACTCCTCCAGTGAGTATCTTGCAGTCAGTCCAATGGTTGGCTGTGAGTATTATCCTCAGGTAATACTGTATTCAGTTTTCTGAGGAACTGCCAGACTAATTTCCAGATTGGTTGTACCAGCTTGCAATTCCAGCTTACTTTAAATTGAGAATTAGAAATTATTAGGCTTATTAAAGAAGATGTGAAAAAGCAAGACTGGCTTCCCTTTCATTAATTACTTAATTATTTTTTGCTTAACATCCATTCATAGTCCCTTTCTCTCCTCTCCTCCCGGTCCCATCTTTAAAAATCTCTCCTCATATTACCCTCTCCTCTTTTCCTCAGGGAAGGGGAAGACCCCCTTGGGAACTGCACTACCCTGGCACATCCAGTCCCAGTAGGACTCAGAACATCTCTCCCACTGAGGCCCAACAAGGCAGTCCAGTTAAGACAAGGGAAGACAATGGCTGGCAAGAGTCAGAGACAGTCCCCACTCCAATTGTTAGGGAATCCACTTGTTACACCAATAACAAGCTTCACATCTGCTCCAAATGAGCAGAGAGCCTGGGCCCAATCCCCATGGGCACAACTTAGTTGACTTGGTAGTCTTCTTGTGCTGTCCTGGACCCCTATGGCTTGCTCAATTTTATCCCTCACTCTTCTACAAGATTCCCTGAGCTCCATCTGATGTTTGACTGTCGGTCTCTATTTCTGTCTCTATATACTGCTAGATGAAGCCTCTCAGAGATTGTTATGCTAAGTTTCTCTCTGCAAGCACAGCAAAGTATTATTAATAATGTCAGGGGTTGGCTCTCTTACATTGAATGGGTCTGGAGTTGGGGCAGTCATTGGCTTGCTGTTCCCTCTGCTTCATCTCTGCCCATCTGTATCCCTGCACATCTTATAGGCAGGACAAAGAAACAGTATTCGGCAAAACCAGAACGGGGAAGTGGGAAGGGGTGGGTGGGAGGACAGGGGAAGAGAAGGGGACTTACGGGACTTTCGGGGAGTCGGGGGCTAGAAAAGGGGAAATCATTTGAAATGTAAATAAATTATATCGAATAAAAAAAAAGAAAAAAAAAGCATATACTTAAGCATATAAAAAAAAATTTGTGTGCAGGTTGATGCCCCTCCTGGTGAGTTGGCCCAAGGGTGTGAGAGTGGGAGAGCCAGCAAGCAGACCATCTCTGCAAGTCTTGCCTGGCTATAGGAGGTGGCCTTTATTCTCCATATCCCCCACGAGTAGGAATCTCAGCTAGGATCACCCACATAGACTCCAAAGAGCCTCCCTGTCCCCAGCTCAGCTAGTCCCAGAGATGCCCCTAATTGATTTCCAATCTCTAAACAGTTAGCTAAGAAAGCCAAAGAAAGTTCACAGAGGAAATGAAATCGCTACTCCCATAAACACACAAAGCAAATGAGAACAAAGCAGCCTTACTATAAGTGAGACAGTTTTACTGGTCTAGAAAGAAAAATCAAACTAGGTATTCACTCCCTTAAGCTAAAACATAATCCATAGAAAGTCTCCATTCATCTGGAGTTCAATAAAGGGAGAGAGACACAAGGAAACTACACAAGAGTTTTGAAGCTTGAGGAGGTTGGTTCTCTAAGGCTCACAGAAAGAATTCATCTTTTCAAGACAATAGAGCAAGAAGAAATGACCACACTGATATCAAAGCCATATCACATTGTCCAAAATACCTAAATAGAGTCATAGATAAAGGCAGAAGTCCACTACAGATTTTCAGTTTAAAGAAAAACATCCTTGAAAAGCAGTGACACTCAGGAGTTTTAGAGGGAGGGAGGATTAGCATCCAGCAGGTTGACTTATTCAGAGCTAAGGTAACTGATAACTTTCAGTTGACACCAATATTCATGTACCATTCTGAAAATTCCAGTGGCTTTAGTATTAAAATTATACTTAATCTATTCTGCCCCCAATCTTCAAATGGGATAGGAAAACCCAAATGACCAGCATACCTTTTTTGATCATGGATTACTGAATATATTAAGTCCTATCATTTCAAACTCATGAAAAAAAATCTGAATCCATAATAATATATGAAGTGTGTTCTTGGGACACTTCAGTTTTCCAGATGAAAATCCTGTAATTACTATAGAAATGACAGCACTAATTTTCAGCACACATTTACATGATAAACCAATCTCAAGGTCTGAGATGCTGAACTCCAGTATTGAAAGTTCTACTTGACAGATTGCAATCAGAATCATGTGCTGCAGAGGAGTTCATCCCCACAAGAGTCCCACTGATGCAACATATTGTCTTGTTTTAAAGTACCACTATCATCAACCTTCAAGATGCTCCACTTTAATGAATCAAAAGCTATCAGCAATGAGGAACAAGAGAGCTACAACTGAAAGATGGCATGGTGAAGATTGAGATGGTTTTAGAAGGCTTTTGCTTTATCTGTTGTTGGACATTTTTCCCAGTAAAAGTATCCTAATGCACATCTTTGATATAATGTTTTTCCACATTTAACAAGCTACAGTTGAGTATAAACATAATGCACATCACCATGATCCCAAATTATTATAGGACAATTGTTACAGTGATATTTACAATACTGTAGTAATTTGAACTGAACCTGCAATATTTCCAAAGTATTGTCACGCCCTATCTAATGACTAAGCACCATTGCTTATATTAATTCCTTAAAAATAGATTTTAGTATTAGAGAAGTTTGGGGTCCATAGATGTTTGTGTTCTAGGTTACACAGGACGATTGATCAAAGAAAAGAGAGCCACTGCTTGACAAATCTAGGCATCTCAGCAGCAGGGGGAACAGCCTCTGAAGGACTGAAGAATGACAGCTTCTTAGAAGCTCCTTTTATTGTTACACAGAAGGCACCTTTAGCAAGTCAGTTTCTGAATCCCAATCCTTATCTGACCTAGCTGTGGCCTTGAAGGACTGATCACCTAAGCAGTTCTCAGCCATAGGAGACTTTCTGGCTTGTCAGGCATGTCTCTGGACTAAGTTTTAAAGGGGCTCTGAAAATTCTTCAAAAGAACAACCTCATAAAAACCTCAGATAATAATCAACCTCAAAGGACTTCTTCAAAGTTTAGGTGCCCTTACTCCAGATTCATGTGAGGGACAACGGTTCTGCTAAACGTCTGCTACACGTAGAAGTACTAGCAGGACTACAGGTGCTCCTGTATGTTCCTGGCTCTCACACAGGTACACCTTCCCCAACAATCAACATCTCCTTACTAAGTGCTGAATTCGGTTTAAGAGAGGAGCCCTATTGTCATAATACCTGTGGTCCATGGTTCACATAAGGGTTCAGTCTAAATAGTGAGCATTCATTGGGTGTGAACAAATTTATGATGAGCCGTTTCTACTATAACAGTGCTTCACTACCCCTGGCGACATTCTGGACCCTGGCTGTTCTTCCGGCCCTCACTTACACATCAGTTCCTTAATAGAGGCATACTTAAACTTTGTAAATGACTCTGTATTAAACACATTATTTTACATATTCTTCATATGATGTGTTTAGTAGGATTTGGATTATTTTTATATTGTTTATGTTATCTGGTTTTATGTACTGTTTATTTTTTAAGGTTCATGATATAGATCTTATACATTATAGGTATTGTAAATGACGGCCACAGTCAAGCAAACGTATTTATTATTTCACTGTTCCAATTGCTACCACAATGTGATATAGCAATACATAATACCAACCATTGTAGCAAACTCCTCATATATAATAAAAATTCCAACTGTAGTGACCACGAATGCTTTAAATGCTCAAATTATGCGTATCTCTTAACTGAATCTACACTGGGATCATTCCTTCTCTTCCACCTACTCCCAATCCCAGGCAGCCACCACTCTGCTCCTCACATTTAGGATCTAGCTTATGTCCACAGAGACATATGATCATGCTTTCATTCTAACTCAGGTTTTGAAAAGAACAAAGTGACTTTTTCCCTTAATTGTGTTCATGTTTCATGTGAACCTCCAACCATTTCTCCCTCAATAGTTGCTTTTGTCGATAACTGGCCATTTTCTCAGTGTGAGATTGAAGATGTGCGTGTAGTTTCTGAGATACCAAAGGGATTACATGTAAATGCAAGGAGTAATGAGACAGTAAAAATAAAGGGTTCAACCATCCTCAGAAATATGAATTTTGCTCATCTGTGTCATAAGATTTAAGATATTTTTAGAGTTTGCTTCATACATGTGATAATTAGATTCTAAAAAAATTACTAACATTAAGTTGATCATCGCTTTCTCTAATGCCTATACAATTTATAATAATCTCACCTTTTCCTTTCAGACGTTATGAGTATTTGCCAAGTTGAAAACTTTATTCTTTATCAGGTTTTTATTTTATATTTGTTGTTCTTAGCAGCTTACTTGAAGATGTGTCTGAAATGCACTAATCTGATTCAATGTTTTAGTATGCATATATAATTATACAAGAATCAGCATTTAGTAATTTTAATAAATCCCAGCATTGCTTAAAGAAACATACCCATTATCAGGTTCTGCCCAGATTTCTGGCCACCAGTAACCAGTAGTTTCTCTATTTGTATGGATAACTTCTATTCTGACTAATCTCTCTAAATTTTTATTTTCTGGACTTTTTATTTAAATAGAACATTAATACACTGGGGAAAGCTAATGTTTTACCAATATTTTGGAGGTTTATTCATGTTGTAACATGTGTTAGTAACTTACCCTGATTTTCTGTCAATATTCCGTGAATGACATTTCAGTTTCCATTAATTTCCTGATAGGAGTTGCTTACATTTCTGGGTCTTGTTAGTAAAATGATTTTGAAAACTCAAATGTAATTTTTATATGAATATGCATCTGTATTCTTAAGAATAGATATGAGTAATCATATTGTTTGTCTGTGATAAAATGTCAAGCATATTCCAAATGGTTTTGCTTTGGATGAGCCATTTTAATCCTCACCAAAAGCATGCAATATTGATTTATCTCTGTGTTCTACAGCAGTGTTAACTAGCTCTTTGTTTACAGCTGTGTAATGATCTTCAAGTGGAATAGTATCATGATTAGAATATCTACTTCCCTACTCAATAATGACAGCAGGCATTTTCTATGTGTTTAGAAGCCATTATATACCTTCTTTTCAGAAACATCTTTTCAACTGTCTTTTATCATTGAGTTGTAAGAGTTCTTTTACATTCTAGAAACAAATAACCCACTACATCTAAGAATTGCAAATGGTTCCCTTTGATGTGTGGGTTGTCCGATCACTTTATTGATCAAGTCTCTAAAGTAAGAGCTTTATCTTGATGAGGTCTAAATTATCAACCTCCTCGTTTATTGCTTGTGGGGCTTGTGCTGCATCTAAGAAATCACTACTGACTGAAGACCATGAGGATTTATTCCTATGCTTTCTCCTGAATTTAAAAGTTTCACTGACATACTTTGATTCATTCTTTGTGAATGCTATAAAGAAATCTAAATTCACTTTTCTGAATGTATATTCATGCAACCCAGGAGCCCTACTTCCATCAAACATTAAATAGAATGGCAATTGATTCAGTCTCCTAATTTGTACGTTTACTTTTATTTTAATTGTGTTCTTTGCTTGGTTTATTATTTTTCTTCATTGATTTACTTGCAGAAAATGTTTCATATATTTTTTAATTTCTTGAAAAAGTCTCACAGGTCATTGAATATCGGTTTATTGTGATGTACGTGCTTTACAGTTTGGATTTGTTATCAATTGATTCAAATAGTGTTGTCCTTCCTTAGAGACTTTTGCTTAGATTTACTTTTGTGTTGTATGTATGTGGGCCTCAGTGTATGTGGGTGCATGATACACATGTAGAGACCAGAAGAGGGCATTGAGTCTGCCTGACACCAAGGGTACAGCCACCTCATGTGGGTGCCGGAAACAAGACTCAAGTCCTCTGGTAAAGCAGTACCACATGATTCTTAACCAGTGAGTCATCTCTCTCTAGCAAACCCCTCTTTGTTTTGATATGCTTATGAAAAAATTAATAATTATTAATTTCATGCAAATTTACATAATTTGAAATTTTGTTAAAATTTATTTTTATATAGGATTGATTTATACCTCACCAAATAATAATTCTGGTGAAATTTTCCATGTCTAACTAAGATTATAAAATTTTCAGTTATTGGAAAAGTATTTCATATTCTTTGAACCATGTGTCCTTACTGATTTATTATTTACTTATTTCAGAAGTTACAGTGAGATTACTTTTAACTATAGTCACAGGTTCATTTTAATGTTGTTTTTAATATTTTGAAGTAATGTTATCAACTGCATATTTCTGTCTTCTTGCAGGTTGGATGCGTTTTATCATTGTTAAATATTCTTTTTCTTTAACTGTTAATTTTTTTCTTTAATTGTGTTCATGTTTCTGGTGTACCTCTAGCCATTTCTCCTTCAATAGTTGCCTTTGCAGATAACTGGCCATTTTCTCAGTGCTAGATTGAAGATGTGCATGTAGTTTCTGAGATACCAAAGGAATTACATGTAAATACAAGGAGGAATAAAACAGTAAAAACAAAAGGTTCAGCCACCCTCAGAAATATGACATTTAACTGTGAATTGTCAGGATTCACAGTTTCTTTTCCCTTTGTTTTCTTTTGGTCATTTATTTATTTATTTACACTCCAGATTTTAATTCCCAACCCTTGGTCCACATCCCATACCTCCTCCCGAGTCCCCTGTCTCCACGAGGATGTCACCATCACCCACCACCCACCCAATCAGACCTCTAAACTTCCTAAGACCTCCAGACTCTTGAGAGTTAGGTATATCTTCTGTGGCTGAACACACACCTGGCAGTCCTCTGCTGTATATGTGTTGGGGGTCTCATATCAGCTAGTGTATGCTGCCTTATTGGTGGTCCAGTGTTTGAGATCTTGGGGGGGGGGGGTCCAGGTTAATTGAGACTGCTGGTCATCCTATAGGATTGCCTCCTCCTCAGCTTCTTTCAGCCTTCCCTAATTCAACCTGAGGGGTCAGCAGCTTCTGTCCATTGGTTGGGTGTAAACATGACATCTGACTCAGCTAGCTGCTTGTTGGGTCTTCCAGAGTGTGATCATGATAGGTCCCTTTTTGTGAGGGCTCCATAGCCTTAGTAATAGTGCCAGGCCTTGGGACATCCCCTTGAGCTGGATCCAACTTTGGGCCTGCTGCTGGACCTTCTTTCCCTCAGGTTCTTCTCCATTTCCATTCCTTCAGTTCTTTCAGACACAAACAATTATGGGTCAGAGTTTTGACTGTGGAATAGCAACCCCCTCCTTTACTTGATGCCCTGTCTTCCTACTGGAGGTGGGCTCTACAAATTCTCTTTTCCTACAGTCAGGCATTTCATTTAAGGTCCCTCTCTTTTAGTCCTGAGAGCCTCTCACCTCTCAGGACTCTGTTGCATTTTGGAGGGTCCCCCCAATCTCCTACCTCCTGAGATTGCCTGTTTCCATTCTTTCTGCTGGCCCTCAGGGCTTCAGTCCTTTTCCCTCACCCAATACAAGATCTAGTTCCTCTCTCCCCTTCCAACTCCCCTTTCCTACTTTACCTCCCAGGTTCCTCCCTCGCTCCCCACTTGTGATTGCTTTCTTCTCCCTCACAAGTGGGACTGAGGTGTCCTCATTTGTGCCCTTCAGCTTGTTTACCTTTTTGAGTTCTGTGGACTGTATCTTGAGTATTCACCATTTTTTTTTTGGCTAATATTCTTTTATTAGTGAGTACATACCATACATGTCCTTTTGGGTCTGAGTTACCTCATTCAAGATGATATTTTCTAGATCCATCCATTTGTCTGAAAACCTCAGGATGTCCTTGTTCTTAATAGCTGAGTAGTATTCCATTGTGTAAATGAACCACATTTTCTGTATCCATTCTTCTGTCATGGGACATTTGGGTTGTTTCCAACTTCTGGCTATCACAAATATGGCCACTATGAACATCTTTGTAAGACTAATGCTTATTTAAAAACTTTGAAAGATCATTTTGAGTTTAGTGTTAAAAACATTCAATATACCTAAAGTCATTTGACCATGTTTCATAATAACATAGGAACATATAGTACCAGGTTCAGAGTTCTTAAGTATTAAAGTCAAAAGTCTTTCTAGACAGGCGTGTAAGTGAGCAATGTCTTGTCATCATTTCTGCCTGCTGCTAATTAACGCTAATTGAACAAACTGCTTCCTCTTCGTACTTGAACAATTATGAAAAAACAAATTTTAGAATGTTTGAACAAGTTCATGGAGTCTGTGGACTCCAGTCCTGTGGCTGCCTACTGCCACACTACACTGCGATGCATAAAAATGGTATTTATAATTCTGAGCCTACCACTAAACCCGCCATCCAGGAAGTACCTCATGCATGTCTGGTTCTTCACACTTTGTAACTGTCTTGTATTTAAGCTTACAGCGAACTAAATATCTCCATAATACATTCTCAACTCTCCAGAATAGTTCTGTGGTATATGCGGAACAAGAATTAAAACTCATATTTCAGTGACTTACTTTGGATATGGCCATCTGAGATTGAGCTTCTTCAAGTTGTTTTCCATTTACTCTGGGATGGTTTGTGGTGCCACTTATTACACTGCTGAGGATCAGAGCAACTCTCCTCTTTCGTTCCCAGTCCCAAAGATGGAACTTTCTGATTCATCATTTAACAACCACTAAAACAGATGGCTAGGAGAAAGTATATGTCAGACAACAAAGTATAACTGTCATGGTGTCACCAATGTGAAGATTAGTCTTCATCAATCTCACTGCCTATTGCATGGAGAAATTCATGTCACAGGTATGCATAACATTGCCTGGGACCAGAAAGAGAAGAAAGGTTCTCATTCCATCTATGTTGCTATTTACCAGAGTGAGCTGGGAGGAACTGTGCTCAAAGCCCGTTTCTCTTAGGTTTCTCCACAGAAGACAGTTGTTACATTGTTTTCCCACCTAGAGAGGGAGAAACTCAGATGAAAACATTTCAAGCACATGTGTCAGTAAGTCAGATCTTAAAGCAATTGTCATGTTATCTTCTAAAATGGTCATTCGATTTCTGTAAAATACAAATAAAATTCTCCAGTTTCACATGTACCAACTTGTGTATGCATAGCTTACATTGTTCATTTAAATGCATGTCTAGAAAGTCTTTTGAGATTAATTCTTCCAAAGCTCGGAATCTGTCCCTATGTATTTATGAGACATGATAAAAGTAACATTAGGTATTTTAATAACAGCTACTCCTAGAAATGTAAATAATATAAGTATTAGCCATGTTTATATATCTATGACCTACCAATTAAAATCTATAATAATAGCTATGTGAATCTCTCAATAAATCTGTACTGATTTGAGTGCATAGCTATAGGACAAGGGTAGCTATAAAGACATTGATTGAAGGTTTAACAAGGGAAAAACACTTTTTCTTTTGTTTTCTTTTAAAGAATTATTTATTTTATGTATGCGGTTGAGTATACTGTCACTGTTCTCAGACACACCAGATGAGGGCATCAGATATCATTACAGATGGCATGTGGCTGCTGGGAGTTGAACCCAGAACCTCTGGAAGAGCAAATAGTGCTCTTCAGCACTGAGCCGTGTCTCCAGCCCAGGGGTAAAAACAGTTTTATTCCCTCAAAACACATGACAAACAGTACATAGTGCATGTGTCGTGTTTCAGAAACATCAAAATTATTCAGAAAGGAAGAAAGCAGTCTGCAGAATTTCACAATTATGAAATATATTGGCCAGCTTTTATCAGGCCCTTTCCTACTGCCATTATCCTTAGATCCAAGGTCCTAAAGCAAGCCTCTTTGTTTCAGACACCTTTGTTTCATGTCAAATGTAGAATTGACTCAGATGAACTCAGTCAGTTTCAAAAGTACCTTTTTGCTCTGCTTCCTTTTTGGTAGAATACAAGTGTCTCTTCTTGAAAACTAAGGATTGAAAAGTATAAACAGCATTTCAATGCAGTCGTTCTTTAATGTAATAGGGCTGTAAATGTTCATTGCTTTTTTGTTGTTGTTTATGAGAATGATTGAAAAATGAGATGAGATTCTCAGTTGTTGTACCTGCTCATTTGTGGACATGGACAAGATGATGAAATTGTAGTGCACTGTGTTCCTCTGCCCATCATCACTTCAGGAGACGCTTGATCAATGGTGCCCAGGGCTGTGTGCAGTCAACTGAAACACATCATTCCTCCATAATTATTCTATTTCCATTGAAACACCTAAATTGCTTTAACTTGATTCAGTTGCTTTTCTCAATAAAATAACATACCTTACTCTGTATTATTCCCTGTTTATTGCTATTGTTTGTACAGGAGTCACCAAGAAAATGTGTGTGCAGGGTGGAAACAGCAAATAATATGTCGAGTCTAACTTTAAATTTATATAGATGGCTGAATGTCAAAGACCAACCTTTTGGCACCTCAGGGTAAACCGAGGCAAGCAGCCAATGGGGGGCCAATTCTTAGAGCCACTGATGGGGGGGGGTCAGTCCAGGTACCATACCTACAGGGCCCGCTGCCTATGGCATCCAGTAGCTAGAGAAAAAAAAATGAGGAATCAAACGCTCAAACACAGAGACTAAGTTTCAAGCCAAGAAAAGTTCCAGCCTTTTATTTCTTCTCTTAAGGGGTTCCTTTTCATACCCCTTTAGACATAGGCTTTAAATATATATATATATATATATATATATATGAAAATTACCTCATAGCCACAAGTTATACATTTTCCAGAGATAATCACCATAAAAGCATATTCTTCAAAAACATATTAAAATCATTAAACAAAAGGAAATTATAACAGGACAATGGTTATGTGTTTCTTATATGAAGCATATCTAACTAAACAATTTTCATCTATCTTTATTTCCAAAAGCTCATAGTGACCTCAAAGCAGTAAATTTTTACTCATTGGTTGACAGAGTTTAAGCAGGCCAAGTCTATAGTACGCAGTTTCTCCCTGTGCTTGCTTGACAACAAACTGTACTTATTAAGGAGCAGGTCATCTATCTTTTTACTTCTTATTTTTGAAGTTCTGATCAGCTAAGTTGGTTAATCATTTGCTTTCTGTTCTTATACTAACAATAGAATTATTTGCTTTTTATTATAACTTACTATTTCCTGGTGCACACCAAACACCTGTTACCTCATTCCTAGATCAGAAGATCAAGGAACTCAGGCCCGATCTAGAGTGAATGCTTCCCTTGATCATTAGTGATTCCTAAGCCTATGCTCATCTCTACACTGATGTGCTTGTGATGTGTGGTTGGTTACTTTACTCCTCTCTCTAACTCAAGGTGTGTTTGCTATTTTATCAGGAAGGGGCACATTTTATGCTTGATTCTAACTTAAAACTTTCTATCAACCGTCTTTATTTCCAACCGTATATTGTTATCAATTACCTTAACTTACTAAAATTATTTAAACGAGGCTAACTTCCTAAAACTACTTAAATCAAGCCAGAAATTCAATAAAATCATTATTTCATCTAGAAAGCATTATCTCAAGAATTTTCATCTTTATGTTGTTTTGTAAGAAACTTGTCCAACAGAGTGGGCTATTGCTCAGGAAGTAATCACACCAGGCTATAGGCAGTGAGGGTCTCCCGGTGCCTACTCACACCTAGCCAAATAAATGAGGTGTATGACAAACATGCGAAAGCACATGCAATGCAAGGTTCAGTAATAAGAAGAAATCCTGCAATGAAGTCTCTGGGGTAGTGAAGCACCCAGAGCTCACCCATCACAGCTGAGCAGGACAGTGGGCTGTCTCCAGCGAGTTCACTTCCCCACTGTAGCTCTTCCTGCATGGTGTCTACCAGCTCAGACCTTTCTATTTTATTTTATTTTATTTTATTTTATTTTATTTTATTTTATTTTATTTTATTTTATTTTATTTTATTTTATTTTATTTTAATTTTTCAGGGGAGTTTTAAAATCAACCTTTCTGGTTTTGCCACATGAGTTAGCAACACAGAAAACAATTTAATTTTTCATACCCCTGCCTCATTAGCTTTTTAAAATTCCCCTCTGAAGAGATATTGTTACCTATACTAGATAAGCAAGAGATGCTAGAAGACTGAGGGAAAATATTGATGATTATACAATTCAGAGATTCTCAATTGTTACACCAAAAAGCAATGAACCTTTGTAGTCCTGTTACTTTAAAAGACAACTGCATTGCAATGGTGTTTATACTTCAATCCTTCGTTTTCAAAAAGAAAGTGTATTCTAGCAAGAATAAAGTGAAACAAAAATGTGTACTTTTAAATCTATTGATTTGAGTTAATTGTGAGTTAATTCTATATTTGGCACTGAAACAAAATGTGTGAAAACAAAAATTGTCCTAACTTTGTACAATGCAAGGTTCTATTTTGTACTCCAGTCCAATAATTCTATACCAATCCTATACCTGTAATGAAAGACACCACCATTTTAGCAACTGTGTCCCCAAATTGGAAACCATGCTCCTCAGTCATAGTTGTATTCAATTTGCCTCCCATGAAATATTAGATGTTTTTGTTAATTTTCTCAGTGTTGTGACAGAAATACCAGACAAAAACAAATTAAGGAAGGATTTATGTTGGTTGGCTCCTGGTCTAGGAGTTACATTTCATTGTTAGGACATACACAGCTTCAGGAGTGGTTGGCAGCTGGTCACGTTGTAGCCACATAAAAAAGACAGGAAGTGACTATAGGAGTATAAGGCAGCTGGTGACATAAGAAAGAAGGGAAGTGACTGAACTAAGAAACTTCAAAGTTCATTCTCAGTGATCCATTTCTTTTAGCAAGGTTTCACCTGCTGGAGGTTTCACAACCTTCCAGGATGGTTCAACCTCTATGGAACCAAGCACTGAAACTCAAGACCCTGTGGAGGAGTCTTCATACTCAGGCCACAGTGCTGGCTGACTAGGTCCTCTGAGCCTCTGTGAGCCTTTTCAACAAGGTTCTGGAGCATTTCCTTTCAACTTTGATGCAGCGGCCTGACTCCGGATTTGTAACTGACAAATAGACCAACCTTGGAATTTAGATTTGACAATTTCTTTGAACATTGTGTCTAGAAAATTTGGCTAGCTCTAAAAATGGGAAATGTACTGAAGAGTTCTCAGATTTATTGCTCAGAGACCAATGTAGGAAGCAAATGACATTAGGACCAGGAAAGCAGAGAATTTAACCATTGGAAGGTTAGAAGAATGTTGGAAAGAAAGACTCCTAGAATTAGACCAACTTACCCAGCGTGAAAATACTCAGATCACCCCAAAGACCAGACTCGGAACAAGACCCCACACCTCTCACAACTGCCTTTAATGCTAAGCAGACTAGACATCAGGTGGACCTGCTTTGTTGCTGGAATCTGATGTTTTCAAACCTTACCTTGACTGCCACACAAGCAGTGAACTGCAAGACGCCTTTGAAAGGGTTAATTTGCATCCGGAACCAAGCTATTTCTTCCTGTGGAGAATATACTATACATTTTAGCTCTCTGAACTGGAAGGCGGGGGTGGGGGGGTGGGGGGGGGTGGGGGGGGGGAAGGGGGGGGCGGCATCAGAATTAATGAGGGCTCCACAGGGTTTCCAACCTTAGATCCTGTCCTTCTCTTCCAAGAATTCAAATTTCCTTTCAGCTCCTAATGACACTGTTGTTCAAGCAGAATTTCTCCTTGTAATGCAGCCTGACCATCGATATACCATGATTACACTTAATTTTAGAAATATATATTTTATGTGTGCTATAAATTCATGTGGTGTGTGTCTGTCTGTCTGTCGGTCTGTCTGTGTGTCTCTGTGTAAAAAGTAAGAGAAAAGTTAGATGGTTAGTGAAGTGTTTCTTAGATAACCTATGAAAATTTGCATGTTTAGGAGACATTTGTTTGAACATTTCTATATTTATAAATGGTAAAACAGTAAGTTTTATACTTGCTAAAGCATTAAACTAGTCCCATATCAGAAATGTTCAAGCTTATTTGCATTAAGATTTTAGAGGTTTTCTAATTTTCTTTTTTTGTTGTTTGTTCCTTCTTTAAATTATTTATTTATTTATTCGATATATTTTTTATTTACATTTCAAATGGTTTCCCCTTTTCAGGCTCCCCACCCCCTGAAAGTCACATAAGCCCTCTTCCCTCCCCCTGTTCCCCCATCCACCCCTTCCCACTTCCCTGTTCTGGTATTCTCCTATGCTGCTGCACTGAGTCTTTCCAGAACCAGGGGCCACTCCTCCATTCTTCTTGGACATCATTTAATATATGGATTATGTCTTGGGTATTCCAAGTTTCTAGGCTAATATCTGCTTATCACATGGTGAGTACATACCATGATTGATTTTTTGAGACTGGGTTGCCTCACTTAGTATGATGTTCTCCACCTCCATCCATTTGTCTAAGAATTTCACGAATTCATTGTTTCTAATGGCTGAATAGTACTCCACTTTAGAGGTTTTCATTATGTTTTTCAGATATATAATTTACCTCCAAATCTTCACATTTTTATATCATTCTGAATGCTATATAATATGTTGTAGAAACAGAGCCTGAAGCTGTACTTCCCAGATACAAACTTTCTGTTATTTGGGAATTAGTTCAATTAATGTAGAAAGACACACAAGGCTAAGCTATTAACCTGTCTGCTAGAAGGAGGAAAGGCATATTGCTTGTGTACACTGGAGCCTCTGATGCAATTGTTTATTAATTAATTTATACATAAACATAGATGTTTGCATTTTCTCAGTCAGGATATGTAAGTAAAAATATGAATTTGCCATATAAAATTGAATTGCCAGTGTAGTGCTAGGAAAAATAGTGTCTGTGAATGGCAATTTCAGTTTTACTTCTTTTATGTTGCTAACCATGTGATGCAAACCATTATCTTTATCTCATTTTACTGGCCCTTTATGCAACTCTCTAAAGATTTGGGGAAGAATTCCACTGTAATGCTGAAACAGAAGCAAGGAGATTTGGCAATGCCCATATATATATATATATAAAAAGTTTTTGCTCTCTTGGTGACAAGTTGACATATGAAATTATATATAAGTCACAAAAAATGTACTGTGACCAATATGCTGATGCCATGTTATGGTGTCTATAATCACACATCTGATTCGACATTTGAGAAGACAGTCAATTACTTTCATTTGGGTTTTATATTATTAATCACTACCATGGATCCTTCTTTCTATCTGTGTCTCTGTGCTACAAGTATGGTGAAATCCCACCCCCTTACTTTAAACCATTTCTGAAAATCCCATCCATTCATCAAGCCACTTTGAAGATGGGGTGATGTTTCAGAATTTGTTTCCAATCTTTCTTATTAAAATACATAAGAGATCAATCTTGTATAAGCATTGTGAGGGACTACGAGTCTAATGATCATGGCTAAATCTCTGTATATAGTTTTGAGAGCTAATTCCTCTTCTTCTAGGCATGGGAGTGGTCTGGCTATAACAACTATTGTCCTCTTGGTATTGGGGCTGGTTTAGCTGCTCAGAATTCCTCTCTGCTACTCACAAAACCTTTCTGGACCTCTCTGTTCATTTGAAGAAAATGACCCTAGCAGGAAAGGGGGTCTGTGCTTTGGTGCATGGCACAATTGGCTCTACACTTTGTCTAAAATTTCCAGACTATCTTCTACTTCCATTTTAAAGTAGTATAAATATAGGAGTCATAAGAATTTCAAATTAAGTTATCTTCAAAAATAGCTAGAACTACTAGAACCTCTAGCACATTTCAAAATCATTTCCTTTTGTTAAATTTATATAATATGAAAATGGGTTGAAGAACCCAGTGTTCAGAGTTGAGGGAGAAATTAAAATCATGTTTTTTTTTAAATCAACAACTGGTTACTAACCAATGTTTTTTTTTCTTCCTAAATCATTTCTCAAACTTGAGAAAATGTGTACATAAAACATAAGTGTGTCGGTTAGTTTTAATTGTTATCTTAACAGAACCTAGAGTCAGCTGGGAAGAGGGAACCTTAAATAAAATATTTTATTCCCTGTAAATGTTTTTTTCAGCTACATTACATTTTATGGGTAGAAGTGAAAGATAGATGTATAGCTGATGTCCATAATGTGTGATACTACGGGTTCACTGACAAATGAAGGAAAAATACACAAATGGTATCAATAGACATAAAAACCAATTGAATATCAAGACTTCATTAGTTTTCTGGCATCATTTCTTTCTTCCTATATCATTCACATTGCATTCATAAAGTTAGAAAAAAATATTTTAAAAGAGTTGTTAAAACTAGATCAGGTACAATGTGCTACAACAGGGTAAGTAGGTTAAAAATGCAGGATATAGGAGCTGATACTGTGGCTCTGTGGGAAAAAGTGCAGAAGGAACTGTGGCCAATTCCAGAACCCATAACAGATGAGAGAACACACTCCTGAAAAGTTGTGTTCTACTCCTACTCCTCACACACTTGCTGCAGCTTTGGCATTTATACACGTGTTCTCTCTCTCTCTCTCTCTCTCCTCTCTCTCTCTCTCTCTCTCTGTGTGTGTGTGTGTGTGTGAGTGTGTATCTCTCAGTCTCTTACTCTCTGTCTCTCTTACTCTCTCACTCTCTCTGACTCTCTATGTGTCTGTCTCTCACACACACATAACTACAAAATAAGAAAAGTGAGATATTATAATCAAAACAGTAATTAATAGCAACAATTTTTAAAATTTCATTTTATATGTGTATATAAGAGAAAAGTATTGGGATTTTAAATTTTTAAGAAAATAATATAAGAGAAGACCTTGAGGACATTACATTCAGTGTAATAAGTCAGTCACAGAATGGCTAATGTACTATTATATTTATGTAGGGTATCTATAATAATTATTCTCATGAGAGAATAGATAGATTTGTGGCTACAAGGGGGAAAAGGGAAAAGAAAAACATGCTTTCCTAAAAAGTATTATATATATATATAATATATAATATATTTATATAATATAATATATATATAGTATATGGTATATAGTATATAGCATATAGTATTTATATATTATAAAGTTATATATATATATATATATATATATATATATATGTTTGCATGTGGGATGTACAATAAGCGTGCCCCTGTGAGTAGGCCAGAGTTTAAACTTGCCATCATTACTCAGGAGACTTCTCTCTTGCTTCTTGATACAGTGTCTCTCACTGAGTCCAGAGTTCTCCACTTGGAATAGTGAGCAGCAGATGTTTCTGCCTCCACTTCCCCAATTGAGGTTATAAACCAACATTCGACTTGGACCTGGGAGACCAACTCAGTGACATGCTTGAATATGCAAGAACTTTATCCACTGAGCCATGTCCCTACTCCTACATGTCAACATCTTAACTTAATATCTTTGAGTACTGAGTAATGATATCATGATGCTTATTAGACTTAACAAGATTAGACTAATTGTACTAATTTTGTCTAACATAATGGTTTGTTTCCATGCTTCGTTTTTTCCTGTCCTTTTAAATTATTGATTAGTTCTATTTTTCCTCTTCATGGCACTACGAAAATTGGGAAAATTTTTACCCAAAGGGATTCTGTTCTTACAAAATTTTCTAAGATGCCATCTTCTTTCCTATTGTCTCTGGCTTGGTTTCATTTTTTTCATACTTTTTATTGCTATAATTCATGGAAATAATTTAAAATATATCACCTCCAAGTATGTTGATTGGAATTTTATTTAATTTTGGAAAAGAAAATGTAATTCTCTTCAAGGCTTGATTATTCTTCTCATCAGAGAGCTTCTCTGTGTTACTTTCTTTTGAAATGCTTCAAGTGTTTCATTGATCATTCTACTTTACCAACACTTATTCTCTGACCATGTTACTAATGGAACAGAGAATGGAGAAGCAAGATTGTCAATGTTTGGTGCAGTTACGCACCTAAGACTGACTTTATGACCACTGATTATTAGGTTATTAAAACAACAGTAATGGTTTCTATGTGATGATAACTTGAGTTTGGTTGCAAAGCTGATTTTACATGGCTTTTGAATGACAATTACTATCTTAAATCTCCTACATCTTAGTGCATCTGTAGGCAAGGAAGTCAGCTTTTGTTTGTCTGCTGTGAAAAAATGCCTGAGATTAAAAATTAAAATGGGGATTGTCTTAGTTAGGGTTTCTATTGCTATGAAGAAACACCATGACCAAGGCAACTCTTTCAAAGGCAAACATTTCATGGGGCTGGCTTATAGATTGAGAGGATTAGTCTATTCTCATTACAGCAGGAAGCATGGCAGCATGCAAGCAGACATGGTGCTGAAGAAAGGACTGAGAGTTCTACAGCTTGTTTCAAAGGCAACCAGGAGAAGACTATCTTCCAGGCAGCTAAGAAGAGAGGCTCAAAGCCCACCACTACAGTGACACACTTTCTCCAACAAGTTCACACCTACTCCATTAAGACGACACCTCCTTAAAGTGTCTGGGCCAAGCATATTCAAACACATGGGGGTCAAACCAATTCAAATCACTATATTTTAACTCCTCGTTTTCAACCATGGTCAAACATTTGAGGCCCATGTTGAAATAGAAGATCAAACTGGTAAAAGCATGTGGCAGAGCCTATGTACCACAGGGCAGCAGGCACACAGAAGGGAGGGTACTCATATTTATGACAAATTCACCCCTCAAACCCATTAAATAATAAGTAGGTTTACTCTATTAATGTAGAGTGTTTGTAATTCAATCACCCTCTAAAGGCACTGTCTTTGAACACTGGTATGTTGGAGACTAAGCCTTGAGTACAGAAACTTGTAAGGAACAATGAAAATCCCCATTAACCATTTGTCTGCTATATACAATGAATTCAAATAGAACAAGGCACTTAATGGCAATTAGATGTGAGTGAAGATTCAGCTATGTGTCAACTGCCTGTTTGATCTGTACCAACTGTTTAAAATCTTAGCTACTGGGTCTGCATCTATGATGGGAGAGCTGTGAAATGTTCCATATAAAATACCCAAAAAATAATTGAAATTATAATTGTTTATCTAACCCACTGTAAAATGCAAATTAATATTGAGATTGGAGGTGTAAGTTAATCTGGAAATATAAAAAACTGTGAAATATGAAGAAATTTCTTCTTACCTCTCTGACTTTTGCTATGCTAAAATTCCAACAGTTTTGTAATAGGTGTGAGTACAAGAGGCCTGAAACTAAACAGAATATATAACGCTATTTATGTTGGGAGCACTGAAGACTTATTGTGTTTATAAAAGAAAAGGGAACACTGGTTAGGTGAGGCATTCTTAAACACTACAGTTTCCAACAGGGATTTGGCCAAAATTACTGAAAAGCTAAAGCCCATGGCACCAGAAACCCCTTGACATTTCCTATAATTATTTGTAAGGTAGTCAAAGATTCCATTTTGTGTCTAATAACATCTATGATTCGATATCCAAACTTGGATTAAAACTTAATACCTCTTACAGATGCTACATGAAATACTCTACTTGCTAGCATGGAAACTATAACAGAACAGTTGGGAAGGATTCTTGGTTTGGCATGGATTTCAGATAACAGTCCACCAAAGTGAAGAGGGCATGCCAGCAGGAGCTTACAACACAGCTTGCTCACATCTTGACAGATCAGTTCATGCTGGCACTAGATATAACCTTCAAGGCCTATCTCCAATGACCTACTTCTGCTAGTTTAACAATGGATTCCAAAAGCTCAACAATCAGGAAAAAACTGTTCCAACATAGAGTGTGTGTGCAGAAGATTTTGGAGTCAGTTCATGACAGTTGGCAAATACCATGCCTCATACATTTCCACAGTTGTAGATGTGTGTGGCAGAGTAGAAGGAATTGTAAAAACAATGATGTTTAGAATGAAAGCCAAGGAGGGCTGGGTCTTCCTGAAATAAATGCATCACATAAGCCAACACACAGAAGGTTGTTCATAAAAGGCACTGCAAACCATGGCATTCCCTTATAGATTTAGGTATTTAATTAATTAGAATAATTATGTAATGGTTGTTACTAGCAACCTTATACTTAACTTTTGGAAAAATATGGTTCTTGAATTTATGGCTGAGTTGGAGAAATAACAATTAATTAAATATCTAAATCTATGGCATTCCTTTATAAATAGAGACCAATTCCTAAGAACGTTTAGGTTAAAGACATAGTTTCATACAGTAATAAAGGCCACATGTCCCTTCCACTTCCATGAAATTTCATGAAATGTCACCATTTTACTGATTCTTGTCTATCCATTCCCTAAGATTATCTTATAAGCCTTGTCTGTCTGAAGCCAGTGACCAATAAAGGGGTTCGGGAATGACAGGATACTCACTCTATTTTGCTGAAGGACTTTGTTATGGCAGTGGGGCCATGGATAGTCATTTTCTATGGAGGCTAGATGATCATGAGGTTTTCCGAACTCCAAGAAAGACACTTAATGTCCTGGGCTTAGATGATATCGATTCAGAATTTTGAGATACAATCTTCTATTTCCATGGCCTTTTGTTTTTTCTTTAAATTACATTATGGAAATAGTCATCTTTTGACATTTTTTATGTGAACATGTGTGTGGGCATGCCCATGTGTACACATGAGCACATGCATGCTGTGTCATATGGCTGGAAGTCAGAGGAGATCTTGAAGGAGGTGGTTCTCTCCTATCATGAAAGACAAAGAGGATCATAGTTTGACAGGCTTGGCATTTCATTTATATATGAAAATGAGGAAGTGAAGAAAATTTAGGATGTGCATATCATTAAGGCAATTATTTCCTGGTTCTAACAAGATTTTCATGCTGAATATTAATTTCTGAATTATAAATTTGCTCTCATTTATAATATGTTTCAACTTTTTCATCATGGCAGTGCTAGGATAGTCTATAATTTTTGTCACAGTGTATAACTGAGATTATATGGCTTTGTGTTTAATACACTAAGGAATAATTATGTAATGGTTGCTACTGGCAACCTTATACTTAACTTTTGGAAAAATATGGTTCTTGAATTCATGGCTGAGTTAGAGAAATAGCAATTAATTAAATACCTAAATATACATAAAGGGTAAAGTTGAATTTGTGGTGGATGTTAGAAAACTGGTAATTATACTAAAAGTACATCAAGTTAGAATATAAAGTAGACACGAAGTCAATAGTTATTTGGGAATCTCAAAGGTCATTCAAAAAACAGAGGGAAGCATTACATATGAAGGCGAAATTGATGGGGACAGGCACAGATATGCTTACTTGTTTGTCATGTATATGAAAATCCAGAGAGTTCCTGGAACTAGAGATGAGGGAGCTGACAAAGAGAGCTCAGGATGAAGCAAGAGGAAAGACCAGGCTGGACAACACAGCCTTGACTAATGGTCTTTATTTTATTTTTTTTATTTGTTGTTGCAAAGAATTTTAAGCAGGTGGCCCTTGTGATCACACTGTATTAAATTTTAAACATCTCTAGCCAGATTCATAGAATAAAGTAAGACAAGGATAGATGTTGGTAGAATGTAGGAGCTATGTCAATAGCCCAGTAGAGACCTTATCTTCACAGACTAGAATCCATTATGGAATTTGTTGATAGATAAAAAAGAGAAATAAATAATATGAAATCCACGATGTCAACTTTTCTGAATTGTATGGTGCAATAAAGGTAGTATTATTATATGGTAAGGGGTCTATAAAACCCTTTTATTTCCAGTGAGAACACATTGATGCCAGGGTTCTACTCAGAGATGTGATAGCTACGTAATGTAAATTGGCTTGAGTTGGCCATCCTGCATGCATACAGACATGTGCATGTATATCACATATGTACTAGGCATGTGAATGTATTGATAATATATACTACATGATAAATGTATATAGCTTCACCAGTTGGTCTATTAAATGTTTAATTCTTGCTTCTGTGTGTATATGTATGGTGATGCATGTTCACATATACACACATACATGTGGAGTCCAGAAGCTGATGTTAGGTATCTCTTCCACCCAATTTCCATTTCATTTCTTAAGAAAAGATCTCTCACTGTTTCTGGAGCTCATCAGCTTAGCTTGATCTTTTGGCTAGCGCAAGTCCTGCCATTTCCTACTGACTTCTAGATTTCAGGTGGGAACTGCCACATCTGAGAGTTGATGTGGCTTTGGGATATGAACTCAGGTTCCAATGCTTGTACAGAAAATGTGCCACTTACTGAGGAGTTTCTCCATTTTCCTAGGATTTTTATTTTAAGATTTAGTTTTATTGTATGTGTATATGTTGGTTTCTGCATGTATACATGTGCTCAGTCCCCAGGGGTTCAGGGGAACGTCTGGATTCTCAAAAGTATAGGGATTCACCTCGTGAAATGTTTACCAAATCCAGATCTTTTAGCAAAACTGAAGTGCTCTTCTGAGCCAAAATCTCCAGCCATAAACTTTATTTTTACTTGGAACACACATACAGGTACTGTTTGATTAAAAATTCCCTTCAGTGCAATAGCTTATGAAACATGGTTTAAAATTGTATAATGCAAGTTATTACCAAGTTTAGGGACAATTCAACAGTGGGTAAGTATATAACAGTATGAAGTCAGAAAAATACCCATGCCATAGGATATCAAAGTATAAATGCTGCCACTAACTTGATTTTGCAGTTATTAGGAGTGACTGTAATTACTGAAGTTTTATTTATTTTCAAATGCAAATATTCTTGCATTTGATATTATGTAGCTAATGTGAAATGACAGAGTACTCAAGTTGCAGGAGAGGAGGTGCTAATACTTATAGTTCTTGCACTCAGGAAGGAGTCAGGAGGATTACTTTGATTTTGAGGCCATGCCTCAAATTAAAAAAATAAATAAATGAGTTTTGGGCTAACCTACACTATACAATGAGACCCTCTATAAACAAAAGGCAAGGAAAAATAGTAAAAAGAAAATATGCAGATGAAAATGACAAAGCAAGAGGTAGATAGTTGATGAAATCAGGTTCGTGAAAATAGGATCTGAATCTGTTTCACGCAAAGTTGTTGGACTTGACTGAGTTTGGGACAGTTTACTATGCTCAGCCATTACATTTCTCAAGCAAATATCATCATAGCTCCCAGGAAGCTTAGGAGGTATGTAGATAGAATGGGACAATTTCTCAACACCAAAAAACGTCTCATGCTATTGTAGAGGATTGTGTGTGTGTGTGTGTGTGTGTGTGTGTGTGTGTGTGTGTGTGTGTGTGTTTCTTGGTAGGGAGTGGCTGGGAAAGCAGATTCCAGATTCAGATCTCACCTCTGTTCCACAGGAGTTAAACAAATCTGTGCATTTTCCATACTTCTCTTGAGAGCTAATGTTCCCTGTACGTGGAGATGTGGTAACAACAGGCATATCTCACAGCGCCATTGCTTTAATTTTATAAATGCATTCCTCTTAGAATTCAGCCCAATGCAAAGGAATACCCGTGAAACACTTACATGAATTAAATCTAAAGTTAGGTCACTAATAAAATTTATTATTATGAGGAGCATTCAGGATGCTAAGACGGTATCCAGTGAAGAAAGGGAAATGGGTGGAAATACAGAGGTTTACTTAACTACATGCTATTTTAAAAGATACATTAAAGTATCATTTCACTTATCTGAAACGGCATAAATGCTTTCTTGAAAAATCAATGTAATTCATGATAACGATTTCCCTAAAAGAAAATCACGTAAGACCGTCTGGAGAATAATCCCCTGACTATTGATCAGCCTCTGGTCTTACTCGCCTTTCTCAACCAATTTTGCAATGCCTTCCACACAGTTTCAATGTAATTACAAACATCTGGTCCCACTGACTTCTTAATTTTATAGTTATTGCCCAAGCTGCAGACACTCTTTTTAGAAATACTGTTTGATTGTTCATTTAGTCGGAATGAGGCTGCTCTGAGTGCAATCTGGTAGCTGGGGTAGCCTCATGTCTGGCCACCCAGAGAGATAATGTTTAGTACTTTATTCTTGGTAAATACATGTGCTTGCCTCTTTAGCTTGATTATTGGAGTTATGCTCACTGTTTTCCAGTCACAAGAATGGGAAATGCAAGAAGCCAACCTTTGCAATGGAGATGTGGTGTTTTATGCCCATTACATGCGCTCTCTTCCCCACATACTTTGAATTGATTATTGAATGTCTACCTGCCGTAATTTTTCTGGGAGGAATCACAACTTCTTTCAAGACCATTTCTTAAAATATCTCAATGTTTCTGGAGACACTGCATAAATTAGACATTGAATATATTGAACCCCTTGGAAATGTAGATTTTTTTTCCCAAAAGATTTTGATGCCTTTGAAGAAGATTCCTACTGTATAGAATGAAAAAAATTTGCAAAAGCCATCTGGGCAGACTGTGTATTTGAACTGTACCAGGAGCACCAGGGCTCGAATTCCAGGCCCTCTGAGGATGTCTGAGTAAAATACCAAGGCAGTTCTTTCTATTCACTAGGTCTCTAAAGCAGGGTAAGCAATACCTATGAAGGTTTGTTTTGCAAATCTGAAGAAATTATATGGCTTACTCAGGGCAGGATGTAGATCATAACAGACACCCAGCAACTTTTCTTATCCTTCATTTTATGTGGTGATTTTCTTCATCCACAAAATAAGCCTCTTTGAAAACTTTATTGTTGCACTTACAAATAAACTACTTTTTTTCTTATAAATAATGTCTACATCTGTTGTTGCTTGGTTGCTTGGGTTTGGTGAAGAAGGTGTTAAGCCTTTGGATGGACACTATAAAGTATGGAAATGTAATAATAGGAGTAAGTTCCTAAACTTATTTAAGGTAAAATATCAATTGGTCTTTCCTTACTTGTATTCTCATTGTTACTGTACATTCTGAACAAATAAGTCAAAGACATTTTTTTTTAGGTATTTTCCTTTTATTTTTATTTTTTAATTAAACTAATAAAATTCATTTTAAAATATACAACTCAGTAATGACATTGTCATTGGAATAATTTATAATAGTTAAATGCCTCTTAAGTGTACATAATATCTTCTGAAGCTAAAAGTAATATGTACTCAAGCAGTTTTAAAAATATGCTTGGAACATTAAACATGATAGAAGCAGAAAAATTGTCATATGAAGTCCTCTATGAAAGGAAATTGCAAAGTTTCGTAGTAGACAGAAACTGTTCCCTCTCCAAGGGAAAATACTTAGCATAGCTGTGGTTTCACAGAATGAACTGGGTAGTGTTCCTTCTGTTTCTATTTTGTGGAATAGTTTGAAGAGTATTGGTATTAGATCTTCTTTGAAGGTCTAATAGAATTTGGCATTAAAATCATCTCTGGTCTTCACCTTTTTTTTTTTTTTTTTTTTTTTTTTTTGGTCGAGAGACTTTTAATGGCTGCTTCTATTTATATAGGGGTTATGGGACTGTTTATTTGATCCTGATTTAACTTGGGTACCTGCTATCTGTATAGAAATTTGTCCATTTCATCCAGATTTTTCAATTTTGTTGATTAAAGGTTTTTGTAGTAGGATCTGATGATGTTTTTGGATTTCCTTGGTACTTATATCTCCCTTTTCATTTCTGATTCTGTTAATTGGGATACTGTATTTGTGCCCTCTTGTGGGTCTGTCCAAGGGTTTATCTTGCTGATTTTGTAAAAGAAACATCTCATGGTTTGGTTGATTCTTTGTATAGCTCTTTTTGTTTCTACTTGGCTGATTTCAGCCACAAATTTGATTACTACCTGCCATCTACTCCTCGTGGGTGTATTTGCTTCTTTTTGTTCTAGAGCTTTCAGCTGTGCTGTCAAGCTGGTATTGTATGCTCTCTCCAGTTTCTTTTTGGAGGCACTCAGAGCTATGAGTTTTCCTCTTAACACTGCTTTCATTGGGTCGAATAAGTTTGGGTGTATTGTGCCTTCATTTTCATTGAATTCTAAAAAGTCTTTAATTTCTTTCTTTATTTCTTCCTTGACCAAGTTATTATTGTTCAGCTCTCATGTGTATGTGTTTTTGTTGTTATTAAGACCAGCCTTAGTGTGTGGTGATCTGATTGGAAGCTTGGGATTATTTCAACCTTCGTAGATTTGTTGAGGCCTGTTTTGTGACCAATTGAATGGTCAGTTTTGGAAAAGGTGCCATGAGGTGCTGAGAAAAGGGCATAGCTCTTTTGATTAAGGATGAAATGTTGAATCCATTTGGTCCATAACTTCTGTTAATTTCACTGTGTCTCTGTTTAGTTTTTGTTTCCATGATCTGTCCATTGCAGAGAGTAAGGTATTGAAGTTACCCACTATTACTGTGTGACATGCAATGTGTGTTTTGAGCTTTAGTAAAGTTTCTTTAATGAAGGAGGTTACCCTTACATTTGGTGGGTAGATGTTCAGAATTGAGAGTTCATTTTGGGAGATTTTTCCTTTGATGAGTATGAAGTGTCATACCTCATCCTTTTTGATAATTTTGGTTGAAAGTTGATTTTATTCAATATTAGAATGGCTACTCCAGCTTGTTTCTTGGGAACATTTGCTTGGAAAATTGGTTTCCAGCCCTTGACTCTGAGGTAGTGTCTTTCTTTGACACTGAGGTATATTTCTTGTTTTCAGCAAAATGTTGTGTACTGTGTATATATCCAGTCTGCTAGTCTATGTCTTTTATTGGGGAATTGAGTCCATGATGTTAAGAGATATTAAGGAATAGTGATTGTTGCTTCTGGCTATTCTTTTATATTATTTTTATGATTGTGTGGCTATCTTCTTTTGGGTTTGTTGAAAGAAGATTACTTTCTTGTTTTTTTCTAATGTGTAGTTTCCACTCCTTGTGTTGGAATTTTCCATCTATTATCCTTTGCAGGACTGGATCTGTGGAAATATAGTGTGTAAATTTCTATTTCTCATGGAATGTCTTGGTTTCTCCATCTGTGGTAATTGACAGTTTTGCTGGGTATAGTAGCCCGGGCTGGCATTTGTGTTCTCTTAGGGTCTGTATGAGATCTGCCCAGGGTCTTCTAGCTTTCATAGTCTCTGGTGAAGTCTGGTGTGATTCTGATAGTTCTGCCTTTATATGTTTGTTACTTGACCTTTTTCTCTTACTGCTTTTAATATTCTTTGTTTTGTGCATTTGGTGTTTTGACTATTATGTGAAGGAAGAATTTCTTTTCTAGTCCAATCTATTTGGAGTTCTGTAGGTCTCTTGTATGTTTATGGGCATGCCTTTCTTTAAGTTAGGGAAATTTTCTTCTATAATTTTGTCGAAGATATTTACTGGCCCTTTAATTTGGGAGTCTTAGCTCTCTTCTATAGCCATTATCCTTAGGTTTGGTCTTGTCATTGTGTCCTGATTTCCTGGATGTTTTGGGTTCAGAGCTTTTTGCATTTTGTTTGGCTGTTGAGTCAATATTTTCTATGGTATCTTCTGCACCTGAAATTCTCTCTTCTATCTTTTGTATTCTGTTGGTGATGCTTGTGTCTATGACTCCTGATCCCTTTCCTTGGTTTTCTATCTCCAGGGTTGTCTCCTTTTGTGATTTCTTTATTGTTTCTATTTCCTTTTCTTTTTTGATCCTGGATGGTTTTGTTCAGTTCCTTCACCTGTTTGGTTGTATTTTCCTATAATTCTTTAAGGGATTATTTTTCCTCTTTAAAGGCTTCTACATGTTTACCTGTGTTCTCTTGTATTTCTTGAAGGCAGTTATTTATGTCCTTCTTAAAGTCCTCTATCATCATCATGAAATGTGATTTTAAATCAGAGCCTTGCTTTTCTGGTGTGTTGAGGTTTGGGAGAACTGAGTTCTGATGATGTCAAGTAGCCTTGGTTTCTGTTGCTTTTGTTCTTGCCCTTGCCTCTTACCATCTGTTTATCTCTGCTGTTAGCTGATCTTGCTGTCTCTGACTGAGGCTTGTCCCTCCTATAAGCCTGTGTTTCAGAATTCCTAGGAGACCTCTCTTGGAGGAATTTGGATATAGAGAGTTTTGGTATAGGGTCAGCTCCAGAGGGCAGACAACTGGAAGGATTCTGTCTTAGGCTGTTCCTTGGTTCCTTTGTCCTTGTGGATCAAGGTGTACACAGGTGAGTCAGCACTCATTTGAGACCAGCTCTCTCGTGACAGGTATGTGGCACAGGTTCAATTCCAGGTGCAGATGGAAACCAGGATTCTGACGCAGGATGCTCCTAGGTTCCTGTGTCCTGAGGGCTCCAGGCAGGTCCCTTGGAGCAGAAATGGTGGTCTTACCTGTGCTCACAGGCTTGCCAGCAGTCCTGGGAGACCTACTCTCACTCTCTCCTGGCAGCATTTTGGTAAGGAATGCTGTGGCACAGGATCAGCACTGGAAGCCGATGGAAACCGGAAGCCTTTTCCAGTGGTTTTCCCACAGAGTGCACAGTTTCCAGTCATTCAAGACTTCTTTAACTTTTGAAATAGATGTTTCTCAGTCTGAGGCTGTGATGAAGACTGTGATCTCAAACAATGCAGACTTGGGCTCACTGTCTACTACCGTCTTGACATTTTTTTGTTCTTATAAATGTGTATCAAGTTAGGAATTCTCTTTCTGTCCTAATTTTGAAATTTAAAATTATGTTAACATAAACACACTTATGCTTATTTCAAAAATCAATGGGAAAAGATCTTCAATTTGTATTAATTGTCTGAATTATATATGATGAATAATATATTTATAAAATTACATGTCAGTTCATGATATTATAAAATTTTAAGACAATTTAATTCATGCAATAAGATTGATATCACTAGCAACTGTTGTAAAAACAAAATGAGACACAAGAAGACTTCACAGAAAATAAAGCAGTTATGTCAAGTCACACATGTATTGCACATAAACTGCTTTAAAACTTTGAGTCTGTTGTGATTTCTATTCCAAAACAAACTTTCATTATTCTATCTAAGATGTAGCTATACACACGAACTTGTACTATAGTATATTTTCAAATGTGTTACTTATTGGCCTCTAGGGCACAAGGTATTTGTAATAAATTTAGTTAGTATATGTGTTTACTTTTGATGAAAGTGTTTAATATTTAGAACCTGCCATATAGAAATTAAATAAAGAAACTGTGTTCATATATAAGTGGATACAATTTAATTTTAGTTTCTGTATCTTCTAAACAAGTAAAAGAAAGATTGGAGAACCTATACAGTTACTTTTAGTTGTGTTAGTTAAAATTTCTCTACAATCCTTTTACAAGAGTTAGAATACTAACAGAGAGTTTACAGACAATTTTTATCTGCATTTGTCCAACAAGAATAATAAAGTGACTGCGCAGAAATGAAAGACAAGATCAACATACAAAGAAATGAAAAGAGTCTAAGAGTGGATTAAATTGGAGGGAGTCCGACAAACATAGGAATAGCTGAGGAGCTGACCAGACAAATCACTTTCACTGTATCTGTGTGCCCTGGACCTTTCATACTGTTAAGCAGCACTCAAAGGGTTTCAGCAAGATCACACTTCACTACTGGGAAAGTTCTTTGAGTTAACTCAAGGTTACAAAAACAACCATCAGGCCACTACAGAGCTACAGTCTGTGGATGTTTTTCCTTTGAAAGTAACAGCATGTGCCTGGTCCTAGAAACCATCTCATCTATGTTGGAAATATAGCCCACCAATGACTAATCTATGTAGCTTTATGCATTGGTAAGTCTCTAATTCCTGAATCCACAATCTCTGATATTAATAATTTCCATAGTCCATTTTTCGTGATACCCTCCTCTCCCTGAGCTAAGCTGGAGTGCTTGGTCTAAAACGTTTATTTGAACACTGATGTTTGTCATCACTCAATTGCACTGAGCTGTACCAAGTCACTATGTCTTGCAAGTTTACTGAGCCTTTCTGCAGTGGAGGAAGATTACTTGAAAATGAGTTTTTTATTATCAGTGAAATCACCATACAACTGGTTCCTACCTTATGTTGATATTCTCCTAACAATGAAAGATATCAAAGAAATTTGAACACTTCCAATATTTTTAATCACACTTAAATTTATATAGTACATTTTTAGAAAGAAAGTTTTAATTTCATTTTATTTCTAATTTTCTTTATACAAACATAAGATTATATTTCAATTAAATAAAATGTGAAGACTTTCAGGGGTCAGGGAGCCATGGAAAACTTACTTATCTGGAAGGTGAAAAAGGAGAAATAAATTCACCCAATAACCTATTTTTGGGGGGATGTCTCAGAGAAGTAGCATACGTGGCTATTAGGGGATAAAAATTTGTGTTGATACTTTATAAATGATGCCATAAAACAGAAAAGCAAGGAACAACCAAACAAACAAACAAAAACACCAGGAGAAACTCAAGATATAGTATTGATATTGTAAAATATCTTTCTTACTAATAATTTTTGGTATTACTAGTGAGTTGTAGACTAATTTTTTTAAGATCTAAAAGGTTTCTGGTGATGAAATTCCAAGAATTACACAGGAAATTCTCACCTCCTCTCTGAAGAGACACTGGTGGTGTATCTAGGATGATGTCACAGTGGTGGAACCAGTTCTGAAACCTCAGCTCTAAATCACATAGATTAGACAGTCTAACCTCACCATCCCCCAAGCAACATGTCTTTTTTCCCTTCAAACATGAGAATGGGACTCCACACACATTTTTTTGCTAGCTCTTCCCTTCACCACTCATTTTTAACCTTAAAAATTTATGTTTGTGAGCCAATATCCATTTCCAAAACACACATTGACAAAGTTTGTATCTGGATGCTTAATTGAAATTTTGCTTCAGGTGAAAATTTTGCTTTCAATTTGCCTTGCAGAACATGCATGCATCCTAGTGGGTCAGTCAAACTGGGGCATCACCACCAACTGTGGACTTGAGTAAGAATGCTTATCTGGGGGAAACAGGGATCTGCCACAGAGAAGGGATGCTTCAGATGGTATGTGATTAGTAAGATGGATCTTTGATTTATGTGGATGGCAGTTAATACTGGATTTGGGTGAGCCCTGGGTTCCTCTGTAATTACATTACCCAGTTGGAAAGAAACTAATGTCGCTTCCTATCTGCACATGTCATTTTCTTCCTCTCAAGATTCTGTGTGGAGAAAAAAAACCCTAGCAATACTGATGGCTGACAGTGCAGGAAATTTATTCTAGAGAGAAGAGAGACAGGACAAGGAAAGAACATGGCATTTACTGTAATTTCCAAAAGTCATTAAAGGCAATACTGTCATTCTGCAACAAAGAGTTTCAGATACTAGTAGAAAAACATTAAACATGAGCAAATTTCAAATAAAAATAATGAATAATAAAAATAAATAATGTAATTTAAAAATACAGGAACATATTAAACTTAAAACAGCAATAAAAACTGATCTCTGATTTCACTGCCAAAAAGTAAATTATTAGCTAATTAATTTCCACAGCTTGTTATGATTCTTTCTATTGAGCTGGGAATGAAAGGCCTTTATGCAAAGCACTCTTATTTGTTCTTTAAATTGAAATAGAAGTATTCCAAAGAATACATTTGTTGTTGTTTGTTTGTTTGTTTTTTAAGAAAAGGTCTGTCCTGGAGCTTACTATGTAGACCAGGCTGGCATCAAACTCAGCCTTCTCTGTGTTGGGATCAAAGATGTATGCCACCACACCCAGATTGGCAATCTTTTATTGCTAGTGTAATAACTAGTCTTATTTTTAAATAAGTGTGTTCCAACTTTATTAAACAAAAATACTACTGTGGAGCATCCAGATCACTTCTACCTTGTTGTTCCTCATCATTAGCAATAAAGGTATTTGTTCATTTCGAATTACTTTGTCAGTAAAGTTTTGTAGAAAAGATGATCAAAGATATGAAGACAGTGAAAGCATGTGAAGTCTGAGCCCCCAAGCCTGGAAAGCAGGAAGGCCACAAAAGGTGGCATGAGAGGAATCACAGGTGAGAAAGTCTCACTTCACTCTGCCCGTAGGGTGGTAGACATTAGCAGGCAGCCAGCACACAGGCCCCACACATGCAGGGAGTTATAGGCGCACATTCAAGCCACATGGAATTAACGAAGCAAGCCTATAGATAGGCAAGCTGGTGAAGTCAAAGGATAAGGCCTCCCACCTCAAGGTCTTAGCTCAATGAAATCCACCCCAAAGTGACACTCTGCCAGGAGGAGTTAATTAACTATTTGCTTTGCTGATCTCTAGACACCCAGTGTCAGAGCTTTCCACCCACATGTCTAACACTGGTCTTCTTGGTCCATGTCAAATATCTTTATCAGACAGACACACACACACACACACACACACACACACACACACACACACACAAAGACATGAAAATCCATGTGTCTGTGTCAACGTTATGTCCATTTCTCCACACTTGAAATCATTCTTACTCTAACACACAGTTATCAATCCCCCTGTGGGGATAAGACAGCTGATGACTGAGATAGTTGATGGGACAGCATAGTCCAAAACTTCAAACCTGTGCTGTCAACAGCATAAGAAAATTTTCAGCCCTTGTGTTCATCAGCTTCCTGTTGGCATAAGACAGTAATAGAGACAAGGTAGAATTGTTTGTAAAAAGAAAGAAAGAAAGAAAGAAAGAAAGAAAGAAAGAAAGAAAGAAAGAAAGAAAGAAAGAAAGAAAGAAAGAAAGAAAGAAAGAGGGAAGGAGGGAGGGAGGGAGAAAAGGAAGGGAGGAAGGAAGGATGGAAGGAAGGAAGGAAGCAAGAAAGAAAGCAAGAAAGCAAGAAAGCACGAAAGCACGAAAGCAAGAAAGCAAGAAAGGAAAGAAAGCAAGAAAGCAAGCAAGAAAGCAAGAAAGCAAGAAAGCAAGAAAGAAAGCAAGAAAGAAAACAAGAAAGAAAGCAAGAAAGAAAGCAAGAAAGCAAGAAAGCAAGAAAGCAAGAAAGCAAGCAAGCAAGCAAGCAAGCAAGCAAGAAAGAAAGAAAGAAAGAAAGAAAGAAAGAAAGAAAGAAAGAAAGAAAGAAGAAAGAAAGAAAGAAAGAAAGAAAGAAAGAAAGAAAGAAAGAAAGAAAGAAAGAAAGAAAGAAAGAAAGAAAGAAAGAAAGAAAGAAAGAAAGAAAGAAAGAAAGAAAGAAAGAAAGAAAGAAAGACAGGGAGAAAAGGAAAGTTGGTTAATTCACCCATGGTTCTGAAGGCAGAACAGCATCCACTTTCAGTGGACCTTCTGCTTCCTCAAGACACAAGTGAAATGGCAAGGGAACACAGAGAAGAGCCAACCACAGGGGAGAGTTCTGCCATGTGACAGCAACCCATTTTGGAGTAACTACGGTTTATGGTTTATGGTTATAAACCATTCCTGAAGGTTTTAGCTCACTGGCCCTACCAAGTATCCTGCTTACCCACACTGCTGCATTGAAGAAGTTCCTCTGTTCCACAGGAACTTGGCAGAGAAAAATCTAGTTAAAGCAATGCTGAGCCTAATCACATATCTACAGAGCCCACTGCCATTATATGTTCACTCTCATTTTGGGAAGTCAAATTGGCACTGAGCAGGTCTGGCCTCCTAATAAGAAAATCTAATTCTAAGATTCTGCTTAAAATTGTTATTGTCAATATTGCTTTCAATATCATTACTCTTGAGATTAATATTGTTTGTATTTAAATATTTTAGCAAATATGATTTATTATTTATTAGTTATAAACTCATTGGATATTTATAAATGTAAATATTTCCATATAATATTTGTAGAATTGCATGTATTCCTTGTGGATCTAGAGCATTATCCTTTAGAAAAGTAAAGGGTTTCTTTGATTGTTCCAAGCAATGTTTCTCTGTATTGCTCTGGCTATCCTCAAACTCACTTAGTAGACAAGGTTGGCCTCAGACTCAAACGTTCACCTGCTTCTGCCTCCTGAGTATTGGGATTATAGGCCTGTGCCACCATTACTGGATGATTCTTAAGTTTTAAGAGTGAATAACATTACTTTTGTTTCATTTCAAAGTTGGGATCCTTAAGATTTCCCAGAAAAAAAGGTGTGTCTTTTTCTGTCTCTCCTTAGAAAACAGACAGGTATCTAAAGAATAATGATACAAGCTCCCAGGTAACAGCTATATCCTGCTCCTGTTAGCAAGCACTTGTTTGACATCCACAATAGTGTTTTGTATATAGGATGGATCCTTAGGAGGGGCAGTCTCTAGATGGTCTTTCCCTCAGTCTCTGCTCCACACTTTGTCTCTGTATCTCCTCCTGTGGGTATTTTGTTCCCTCTTCTAATAAATACCAAAGTATCCATACTTTGTTCTTCCTTCTTCTTGCTATACCACTCCTGGGAATATACCCAGAGGATTCTACAGCGTGCAATAAGGACACATGCTCCACTATGTTCATAGAAGGCTTATTTATAATAACCAGAAGCTGGAAAGAACTCAGATGTCCCTCAACAGAGGAATGGATACAGAAAATGTGGTACATTTACACAATGGAATGTGTACACAGCTAGTAAAAATAATGACTTCATGAAATTCTTAAGCAAATGGATGGAACTAGAAAATATCATCCTGAGTGAGGTAGCCCAATCACAAAAGAATACACATGGTATGCACTCACCGATAAGTGGATATTAGCCTAGAAGCTTGGAATACCCAAGACACAATTCACAGACCAAATCATATCTTTGTTAGTTATTCTCATAAACTTTGTGGCAGTATTTCACTAGTGTCTATTATAGTCTGGTAACTGTCAGATGAAAGGGTTTGTAGCTGGGTTGGTGTTGACCTTTCTCCTTTGGTAGCCAGCAGAGTACCTTCCTATATCATGAATATTAATCTTTATTAATATTACAGGCACCAGCAGGACCTCTATGTGTTCAATGAGTTGTTTATGTATGGTCATCAGCAATGGGGTTTTACTCTCAGTTTATACAAAGCAATTCATATATTTGGCAATAGCCTGGATTGTTTGAGGGTTCCCATGGTAGCCTTTTCTCCAACAATTCAATAGGATATAACCCATTCCCAGTACTGGAGGCTTCATTTGTGATGAAAGTCCTCCAGTTGGGACTCTGTCCTCCCGCCCTGTACTGGCTGGTTTTGCATGTCAACTTGACACAAGCTAGAGTTATCACAGAGAAAGGAGCCTCCTTTAAGGAAATGCCTCCATGTGATCCAACTGTAAGGCATTTTCTTAATTAGTGATCAAAGGTGGAAGGGTCCATGTGAGTGGTGCCATCCTTGAGCTTGTAATCTTGGTTTCTGTAAGAAAGCAGACTGAGCAAGCAAGCAGGTAACATCCCTCCATGGCCTCTGCATCAGCTCCTGCTTTCTGCCTGCTTGAGTTCCAACCCTGACTTCCTGTAGTGATGAATGGCAATGTGTAACTGTAATCTGAATAAACCCTTTCCTTCCCAATTTGCTTCTTGGTCTTGATGTTTTGTGCAGGCATAGAAAAAACCCCGACTAAGACACACCCCATTATCTGGTGATTTCACTTCAATCATCTTCATAAATGTATATGTTTTAGGACTCTTCTATTGTATTAGGTTTCCATACAAGCCCTCAATTGCACTGAGTTCTAGCTGTCCCTCCCCATATTCTCTCCCTCACCCCTATCTCCATCTCTTCTTTATTTCATCCTCTTGTTCTCTTGTTCTCCTCTCCATCCATACCTATTCTATTCTGTCTTCTAAGGGAGATTCATCCCTTATCCCCAGTGCCTTACTCTGTATTTAACATCTGTGATTATCTGGATAGTAACTTTATTATTAATATCTTAATAGTGTGTGTGTGTGTGTGTGTGTGTGTGTGTGTGTGTGTGTGTGTGTGTGTGTGTGAATACTTACCATATTTGTCTTTCTGGGTGTGGGTTACCTCATTCAGGATGATTTTATTTTACTTTTTTTTTAACCTTCATCCATTTACGTACAAATTTCATGATTTGTTTTTGAATGGCTTTTTGATACTCTGTTGTACAATATAACACATTTTCTTCACCCATCCATCCATCCACTGATGGATATCCAGATTGGTTCTAGTTTCTGCCCGTTATGAAAATAGCAATGAGCACTTGATCAAACAAGTGTCCTTGTAGTGGGAGTAAGTGTACTTTGGGTATTGCCCAAGAGTCTTGGAACAGATCAATTTCCATCTTCCTGAGAAACCACCACAATGATTTCTGCAGTGGATGTGCAGGTTTGTACTCCTGCCAGCAATGCATGAGTATTCCCCTTCCTCCACATCCTCACCAGCATGTGCTACCACTTGCTGTATGAATCTTAGCCATTCTGACAGGTATCTCAGAGTTGTTTTGATTTACATTTCCCTGATGGCTAAACATGTTAAACATTTCTTTAGGTGTTTCTTAGTCGTTTGAGGTTTCTCTATTGAGCATCGTGTTCACATCTGCACCCCATTTTTAATTGGGTTATTTGTTTTTTTAATGTCTTGTTTCTTGATTTCTTTATATATTTTGGATATTATCCCTCTGTCAGAAGTGTAGTTGGTAAAATAATCTTCTTCCATCCTATAGACTGCTGCTTTATCTAGATAACATTGTCTTTTGACACACAGAGGCTTTTCAGTTTCAGGATGTATTATTTGTGAATTGTTGATCTCAGTGCCTGTATTATTGGTGTTCTGTTAGGCAAGCTGTCCCCTGTGCCAAGACTTTCCCATTTTCTGTCCTATCATATTCTGTAGATAGAGTCTTATCTTGAGATCCTTGATCTAATTGGAATTGAGTTCTGTGGAGGGAAATATGGATCCATTTGCATTCTTCTATATGTAAACACCCAGTTTGATCAGCATTTATTGAAAATGTTTTGGTTTTCCAATATAATTTATAGACTCATTATTAAGATTAGACATCCATAGATATTTGGACTTATTTATGGATCTTCTGTTGTGTTCATGTCTGGTTTTGTGCCAATAGCATGCACTCTTTATATTTCAGTAGTAAAATTTGAGACTGGGGGTGTTGACACCTCCTAAATTTCTTTTATTTCTTAAGGGTATTTTAACTACCCTTGGTTTTGTTTAGTTTTGTTGAGGTTTTTTTTGTTTTGTTTTAATATGAAACTGAAAATTGTTGCTTTGAATTCTGGGAAGAATTGGGTTGGAATTTTTATAGAGATTGCTTTTGGTAGAAAGGTCATCTTTACTATATTAATACTACTGATTCCTAAGAATTGGAGGTCTTTCCATCTTCTGATATCATTTTCAATTTCTTTAATGTCCTAACATATTTATCATACAAATCATTGACTTATTTAAAATTACTTCATGATAGTTTATATTTCTGAGGCTATTGTATAAGGTATTGTTCTCCTAATTTCTTTCTCAGTCTGTTGTTGTATTCAATTAACACTACTCTAGTCACCATGGTGGAGGCACTGGAGCAAGTTCCTAGTACCCACCCCCAATGTTCTGGATTCCCAAATGAACACACACACACACACACACACACACACACACAGCCTTATATTTAAATATGCCTTATACAGCTCAATGACTGGGCCACTCCCAAACATCCACATGGCTAACACCTCCCCTTCAATACTTCTGAGTTATTACTTACTAAAATCTATATTCTACCTTTGCTACCCTACATCCAATATGGGGTGAGGGGGCAGGGGCCACTCTTCCTCACTCTTACATGATTGGTACACTCCCTCTTCCGCAGCTCTCAAGCCTGAAACTCATTCCTTTCCCAGCATGGTGATTCTAACTCCTGCTCTCTCTCTGTTCCCTTGCCCACTAATCCTAAAGTCCTGCCTCTGCCTCCCTGCCCAGCCATTGCTGGCTGGCAACTTTACCAATGAACCAACTGGGGGCAGGGACCATCAGCATCTTGCATGTGGGATTCTAGTGCAATTTGGGGAATCCAATTAACATAATACAAGTGTTAAACCAAATCCATAACAGTTATTTGTATATGGGAGGGTTTCTGATTTTTGGTGTATTGGTTTTTGAATCCAGCCACTTTGCTGAAACTTTTAATCAGCTATAGAAGTTTCCTGATGGAATTTTCAGGGTCACTTATATATTCTGTTATATCATCTGCAAAGAGAGATACTTTGACTTCTTCCCTTTCATAGTTACACCCCTTTGATCTTCAGTTTTCTTATTACTCAAGCTAGGTCTTGAAGCACTATTTTAAATAAGTATGGATGGAGAAAGTTGACCCTTGCCTTGCTTGTGATTTTAGTGGAAATGCTTTGAGTTTTAGGTTAATGTTATCTATTGGCTTAATATAAACTACCTTTATTATGTTGGGGTATATCCCTTGTATCTTTAGTTTCTCCATGATTTTTACCATGAAGAAGTGTTGGGTTTTGTCAAATGCTGTTTCTACATTTAATGGGACGATGCGGTTTTATCAACTTTGGAGCAAGTCCCATGATCTGTTTAGAAGAAGGTATATTCTTTTGTGTTTATGTTAAATGTATTCTAAATATATGTTTATGATATCTGTAACCAATAGCATTTCCTTGTTTAGTTTTTATCTGGATGACCTGCCTATTAGTAAGAGCAGTTTATTAAAATCACCCAATATCATTGTGTGAGAGGCAATATGTGATTTAAGCTGTTAGTAGTGTTTCTTGTTATTGTCGGTTTGTTTTGTCTATTTTTTTCTGAACTTGGTGCATTGATATTAAGAACTGCAATGTCCTCTTGGTTAGTTTTTCCTTTGATGAATATGCAGTATCCTTTCTTTTCTCTTCTGATTAGTTTTGCTTTTAAGTCTATTTTGTTAAAAATTAAAATGGATACACTGGCTTGCTTCTTAAAGCAAGAACAGTGTCTGTTAATTTGTATTATTTTGTTGTGCTGGTGTGGCTGCTGCCCAACCCCAGCTGGGTCCTTTTTATTTTCTGATCTGATATTATTTATTCCCTGTGTTTTCTTGGGTGTGATTAACATTTTCAAGTTAACCTAAAGTTTGCCTTCTAAGGCCATCTGTAAGGCTGGATTCATAAGTAGATCTTGTTTCAATTTTTAACATGTATTGTTTTTCTTTCTCCATCTATTATGATTGAAAATTATCTGGGTATTGTAGTCTGGGTTGACATATATCATCACTTAGTCTGCAGCACATCTGTCCAGGCCTTTCCAGCATTGAGATTCTCCATTGAAAACTCGGGTGTTACTCTAATAGCTCTGCTTTTATATGTTAATTTGTCTTTTGTCTTGGCAGCATTTAATATTCTTTGTTCTGTAAGTTTATTGTTTTGATTATTATGTACTATGGAGAGTTTATTTTCTAGTCCATTCTATTTAGTGTTCTGTATCTTTGCTCTGGGTTTTTCTCTATTTCTTTTATTTGATCTTTTCATAATGTCCCAGATTTCCTAGATGTTTTTGTGCCTGGATTTATTTTTAGTGTTTACTTTGATCAGGGTATCTATCTCTTCTATCTTGTCTTCAATTCCTAAGAGTCCTTCTTCCATCTTCTGTATTGTATTGCTATTGTTTGCACCTGAAATATCTTTTAGCTTTCCTAATTTTTTCACTCTTAATTTTTCCCCAGTGTGGATTTTCTTGGTTGATTTTATTCCTACTTTCATGTCATAAAATGTTTTCTTCATTTCATCCCACTATACATTAGTGTTTTCATAGATTTCATTAATAGATTTATTCATGTTCTCCTTAAGAACTTCTAACATTATCATAGAGGTTATTTCACAATTCTTGACTTATGCTGGAGTTATACTGAATTTTTAGGCCTACTTTAGTGAGACTTCTAGGCTCTTGCCCTGTGTGTTATTGACTATATTTGTGCCCTATAATCTAGGCATCTAGGATTGGGATGATTTTAATTGTAGATGTTAATATCTGGTCTTGTCTTTGTTGCATGATTATTTCATCCCTTAGTTTTTGTTGCCCTCTCTGGTTCTGGTGATTGTGTTGCCTGGTAATGAATGCTTCTGAAATACTGTCAGGTGTGACTACTAGGTATTTCCTGTAAATGTTACTAGGTATTGGAAGCTGACACTTAGGATGGGGGTGTACTGAAAACAAGAGTCTCAGAGGTTCATTGGACGGAGGAAATTTGAATGTGCCTCCAGGATCTGTTTAGTCCCCTGGAAATAGGGAGAGAGAGAGAAGAGAGAGAGAGAGAGAGAGAGAGAGAGAGAGAGAGAGAGAGAGAGAGAGAGAGAGAGAGAGAGAGAGAGAGAAGAAGCTACAGCAGATGTTCTTCTATAGAGAATGAGACTGAGGGGTGGGATAGATAGGGAGGAGCAGAGGAAAGTGAAAACTGCTCAGGAGCACCCACCCGTGACTTTGAAATATGTTTTTCTGGGGCCACAGTTTCTAACAGAGCAGAGTAAGATCAGTGTAAGACCTGAAGCTGAAACAGAAGTTTTGATGACCTTGAAAAGGGTGAAGTGCACAAAAACTTATTTTGTGATATTTTTAGCACATGGTGCAATAAGCAGTTGCCTTATCAAGAGGTCTAGGAGAAGACTTGTAGCTTTATAAAATAGTGTATAGAGTGATTCATTACCACGTCAGTTTAACTTAAGGCTTGCCTCTTACAAACCATCTTTTCTCATTCCACACACACTGACTTGTCCAGAACAGGGCCTTGTGCTGGGGAAAGAAAATAATAAAAGTGTTGTAACGTGAGCAAGGATGGAGGGTGAGAGGCAACAGAGACTCGTGACGATTCCCAGGAGATTCTACTCTGGAGACCAGCATCAGGGTGCAGATATGAGTTTATTGTCTAACCATAAGCCTATATACAGTGTTTGTGCCAATCTCAAGCCCCTAAATCCTTAGACAATTGTATCTCACCACAGGTATTGTCACCTGTGAAGACTTCCAGGAAGATTGAGGAAGTGGCCACCACCCTGGCCTCAGTTACCTTTTGCTTTCTCACTGTCGTATCTAGAGCCAGTTTAGAGCTAATGCTGTGTACAGCAGATCAGGACTTTGAAGAGTTGTAGGACCTTGTGGCACATTACTCTCCATCCCACCTTTTTCCTTCACAAAGTTGACTTCCACATCATCCACATAAAAGCCTACCTGACTAAGTGCACATCTTAAGACAGGTTTTATGAGATATCTATTAATTTCAAAATCATATTCTTAGTCTACAAATGATTTTGAGCAATCCTTCTAATGTAGCCTTATAGTCTCAGATATTTAAGAGTCTACCTTTATAGACATGTTTTGTTATAATCTTTATTTAGCAACATGATTTATCACCAACTTTCTCTTAGTTCCTAACCCATGTTTAATAGAAGCAGAAGTCCTCAGAAGGCCATTGATGAGAGGTTGGGGAACACAGACCAGTTTCAATTAAAGACATGCACTGCCCTTCTTTTACAGTAGACTGTGATTTAGTTGGATACAATTTTACACAAAGGCAAGTGTGCCAGTAAAGCTAAAAGCTATTCAATGCTCATCAGTTTAATTCTGACAAATTCTAATGATAACTGTATTCACATGGGAAATAGACTCTAAGTACATAATCTATATTGACAAAGTAGCTTAAAATAGAGCCAGGCGGTGGTGGTGCACGCCTTTAGTCCCAGCACTTGGGAGGCAGAGACAGGTGGATTTCTGAGTTCAAGGCCAGCCTGGTCTACAAAGTGAGTTCCAGGACAGCCAGGACTATACAGACAAACCCTGTCTCACCCCCCCCCCCAAAAAAAAATAGTAACTTAAAATATTTGGTTACGGCTTCAGAGATAGCTCAGCCAGTAAGGTTTCTTCTCTCTAAGTATGAAGACCTGAGTCTGGGCATCCAACGCACATGGGAGAAAAGCAGGGGCCGTCACAGACATCTGTAATACTTACATGGGGCAGAGTGGAAGGGGCAACAAAAGGGCAAATCCTCAGAGTTTAGACTGGCAAACAGTCTAGCCAGTGGAAAAGTGGGCTGGATTCTGGAGAGACCCTGTTTCAAAGACAATGTAGAATGATCAGAAAAGATACTCAACCTGTATCTTTCACAAGCACATTCATGCATGTGCAACCTCACATAAATGTGCACATGTACACACACACACACACACATTTAGAACTAAATTCTCAAAAAAATGCTCAGATTTTTGGACGACTCCTTGTAAATTTTAACTGGTATGTTTTTCCAAGAATTCATGAATCATAAAAGTAGAGAATATAGTGGAGTGATTTAAGATGCAGCTGACGGATAATTCAAGTACTGAAATGACCTCTCCTGATGCTTGCTCGGATATGCCACAAGAAGTCACCTTCATTGCGAGTGGAAACTTCTGAGTCACGCTTAGGATAAAAAAATGATAACCAAACTATAGTCTCTTTGAATGGAACCAAGTCACTAGGCATCTTTAGCTAATCAGTGTATGGCATCCCCATTACAGAACAGAGCTATATTTTGTAATTTACCTTATTTGGTAGCAAAACAGCCCTCAAAATATTCCATGTGGTCACAAGGTATCAAGCAAATTGAATTTTAGCACCTAATTTTCTCTCAAGTTATGCATTAACCATTTAAAATGAAAATCTTGATGGTCCTGCTGTCTGGTTTAAAGGCGGACATTACATATCGAACAAAAGCTTTTGAGTGCTTCTTCAGAATAAGCACACATGCCCAATGTGTGCTGTGTTTAGCAATCAGATAAGCAGTGTTCTTTTGTTTCTGAGGGAAATCTAAAGGTATCCTGTTTCACAGGCAAGTGGATGAGGTTTAGGAAGCACTGCAAATGACTACTGACTTGTACACCTGAATAATCTGATCTAGATTTGTCAATATGCTAGTCTATGAGGTTTCCTGATTCACAGGTCCCACCACAGATGCTGACTCCCTGTCCTGGTTGGACTCTCTTCACACTGTGAACAAACAGCAGAGGAAACTAGAGCAGGGAAGATGTCCTTTAGCTCATGGTTCATCATAGGAGAGAGGAGGAATGGGACAGAGTAGTTCACACCATCATAGCCAGGAAGCAGAGAGGAAGGAGGAGGATGAAGAAAGGAGGGAAGAAGAAGGAGGAGGGGGAGAATTAGAAGAGATTAAAGTAGCTTTTCCTAGGCCTTTGTCAATCCAATCAAGTTGACCATCAAGATAAAGCCAAATAACTCACAATGCAAAACTAAAAAAATGATCACTTGCACTTAAAATGGGGAGTTTGAGACAATAGCTTTGTCAGGAAGGGACGTGTCATGAAAGCATCAGGACCTTGTGCTCACATAATAAGTGCAATAAATGACAAGCTCTTGCTACCTCAAGGGAGGCAGGGACAGGTGGATTCCTGAAACTCACTGGCACAAACAGCCTAGCATAAATGATGAACTCCAGGTCCCAGGGAGAGACCCTTTCTCAGCCCGGCAAAGTGGTTAGCTATGAAGGAACAGGAGTCAAGACTGACCTGTGCCATTGATGCACACACACACACACACACACACACACACACACACACACACACACACACAGAGAGAGAGAGAGAGAGAGAGAGAGAGATACAAACACACTCAATTGATAACTATGTATATAATTTTAGTAGAAATATTGAACATTTATATATTGGTATAAAATCATTAGCCAAAATTTTATGGAATCTTCCAGAGCCTGCACCCTGGAACTGCCTGAAATCGAAATTACAGATGCAATCAGGTGGATTACTTCCCCATGATGGTCAATGGATGACAGCTGACCTAGAAACATATATTTGTCAGTTGATTTGTCTGGAGCTAAAAAAAAAAAAAAAAAAAAAAAAAAAAAAAAAAAAAAAAAAAAAAGAAAAACAAAACAAAAAATCCTTAACTTGAAAGTTTTATAAAAGACTGATTACTCATCCCATTGTAGAAAAGGAATTGCTTGAGAAGGGAAAATAGCCAATGTGCTAAAGTAGGGAGACTCTCTTGACCTTTGTAAAATACACTATGCTATTCACAGTGTTTGGAATAGAGCAGTGTACATCAGTTTAGTTCATCAGGGTTCATTATACATCACTCCTTTTGTTCGATATCAGTAAAAATATAATGTAAAACTATAATGTAAAAGATAATAGTAAATAAAGCTGGAGAAGTGGCTCAGATTTAGAGATCTTGATGTTCTTGCAAAGGACGCAGGTTGATTTCCAGAACCAACATGCTGGGTCATAATCTTCTACAGCTCTAGTTTCCAGCAAAAAATATGCACATAATACACATACCTACATGTAGGCAAAAACACTTACTCATATACAATTTTTAAAAATGTTAACATTAATTAAATCACAGTAAGTTATTTGAGTCATATTCATAGTGTATGTAAACAACGTAGATATAAAATACTTCCTAAATAAATCAAAATCCAGAATATATTTGAAAATCTTTTAGGTAGATGTTAGGAAAGACATTTTTCAGGTCCTCTTGAATATAGCCTTTAATCTCTATGGCTTTAAGATAACTCCTAATGATATACTTGCAATCTTCCCAAGGCAGTACAGTCATAGATTGTCTGACTACAACCAGAAAAGTTAGGAATCTTGTGGAAAAATAAACTAGCAAAATTGGAAAATTGTAGGCACAATTTTATGGAGTGAAACAAAATACTTTTAAAGCAAGAAAGCAGTTGGTCTGTGTTCTACAACCAGTTACCAAGTACCATAGTGAGGGAATTAAATGGTGCCTTGGAATTGCTAACAAAAGAAGATGTGGAAGCTACACATAGTCTTCCATCACTGGCAGGTATAGACACAAGCAGTTTTAATGCCTGTATTCATCCCCATGGGAATTTAAGTTAAGAACACAGATGTCACCTACAAGATTTAGAAGGAAAATAATTGATTTCAGACATGCCTTGAACTCCTGAGTTTTCATCTGTTCATTGGCTGATATGAGAACTACCCCTACTACCTGGAGTTTACAGAAACAAGATTTTTCACCAAACTCTTTCTCTGATGGAATGTCTAGGATAATATTTTCATTTAAAAGGTTTCCTACTTTACCTACTAATGAATTTTGATGCATTGTAGAGTCTGAAGATTTTTCTCTTTGAAAAAGATAGTATAAACTCTGACTAATGTAACTTGTACACTAATACATTTTCTGAAACCTCTACATTACACAATATTTTCTTGCCTCTTGCTTAAATGAAGTCAAATATATTTCTTCACCAAGATAGGCTAGACTTATGTTTATATATTTTTACAGTCATGAGAAATCCCTGGGCATGAAAATATAGAGAGGAGATTACAGTTATTTATATTATACGATCTTGAATGACTTCATTTTTATTTCAGATATTATGACAGAAGAGACTTTTATGGATCATAGGATTAAAGTGTTAATAATATAGCACAATAAAGGGAAAATTGTTTAAAAGAGAGCATATGTGGCAACTAAATGAGGAAAATGCTGCTTTACAATGAAAAAATACATAATTAAAATTAGAATAAAAATAAGAAAAAGTCAGTTCTGATAGCTGTGTTTCTTCACTTAATTCTTCATTAAAACAAGATAACTTTGGTGTATTATATGATAAGGTTAGTACATTATTTTTGAGCTCTGAAAAGATTTTACAGAAAGATAATCATTCCACACCCCCTTACACAATGATCCCTGTGTTTTGGAGAGAAAGGCACGATATAGATGCCCATTTATGTCTGAGTATTCTGTGACCTTTTTTTCTCTATACCTTCACTAGCTGTGGGTCTCTGTCAAGCAACATCTGCTGCAAACAAACATCTCTTTAATCTTGGTTGTGAGATACCCTAACCTATGGGTATAAAGATAAACCATTAAGATTCAGTTTAATACTGTGTCCACAAATCAGAGTCATTGTGATGGGTTCCTACATAGACCCTATAGGCAGTCTATTCACAAGTTCTTGGCCCTAGTAATGATGCCAGGTATGAGTTCCATCTTGATGAGTGAGACTTAAATCCAACCATAATGTGGTTTTGATTATATTTGTTACTAATTTAAGTTTATATAGCTACATTATTAATAGTGATTTTCATGTTTTTTGATGACGTCTTAGAAAAGGTAATAATATTATCCCAAGGGCATCATTTTACAAAAATGTTAAATGGACCAACATTTATCCAATAGCTTGTATGCTGGAAATCACAGCACATACATCTGTCAGCAGCTCTCATTACCTTCCCTCTGTGGGTTCAACACACACCCATGATTTTTGATCCTAGGTGGTTACTGACTCTTCATACAAGTTTTTAAATGTAGTCTTTTCTGCCTATTTGTTTATCTGCTAAATTTCTCCCTTTCTTCTCTTTCTTTTTGTCTTCTTGTAGTATTATCTTATGTTCATTTATTTTTTTAATTTTCCAGTTTTCTTTCTAGAATTTATGATGGGAAAAACCATTCTGCTGTTAAGTCTGATTCTCAAAATGCACTATGCAGAGCACAACAGCCCAGGAATGAGCTTGTTTAATTGAGAAGCAAACACCCTCTAAGAACTTGTAATCATAATCCCCATCATGGATAGCTATCCAAACAACTACCTCAAAATCATAACCAACTTTAAAACAGTATTGTGTCAGTAATGATCAATTCTCTGTTGGCTATGTGTGCTATAATAAAGTTATAGCCCGAGAAGCACAAACCACAGAAATTCATTTATTTAGTTTTGTTCTGAAATCTAAATTATTCAAAATCCACACACCATTGTGACTAACTTCCGGTAAGGATCCTGCTGCTAGTTTGTAGTCATTTGGCTTCCCTCTGTATCTTCCCTCATAGGGTGTTTATCTCTGTGCAGTCGGGGAGGGGGGGGGGAAGGATTGCCCTTTTCTTGTCCTTAGGGATCTGCCCACATGACTTCATTAAGTTTTATTATCTCCCTAAGTGTCCTTTTTCAAAATGCATTACCACCAATGATTAGGATTTCAACATACAAAATTTCAGACTAATGGAATTTTAGAGCGTAAGTACCATAAGACCTGAAGATGTTCAAGCCAGACAAGGACTGGACAGTGAGAGGCGGGAAGTGAACTCAGGGCCCCATGCCTAGCAGACAAGTTACTTACAGCTGCTATCTTCTGGCATAGAGAAGGTCAATTTTCTTCAGTTGAGTATCACTGGGTAGCACCTTGGCCAGAAATTCTTGGCCAACACAAGGCAAACTCTATTACTCCATTTTTTTGTTCTTGTTATTTAATCTTGCTGTGTGTGTGTGTGTGTGTGTGTGTGTGTATTATGTCTGTGTATGTATGGGTGTCTGTGTGTGTGTATTTCAAAGGGAGTCTTGGTTCCTTCACATTGCTTTACTTTGGCTTTTTTTTATTAGTAGTTTGTCTTATTTTCATTTTGTGGTTTTTGTGAGTTGTTTTTTGAAAGAGAAAGACACATGCATATACACACACACACACACACACAGAGAGAGAGAGAGAGAGAGAGAGAGAGAGAGAGAGAGAGAGAGAGAGAGAGAGAGAGTAGATAAACACAGAGTAGGGTATTGGGAAGGTAAGAGGGAGAGTATGGGAAGAGTTGGAGGAGGGCAAAAACATGATCAAAATATACTCTATAAAACTTAAATAAAGAAGATAATATTAGAAGGAAAAACATAAAGTGTGTATGGCACGTCCTATCCCAAGGTTGTTCCAGAGCTCAAGCCCGGAGCTACTCCATGACTGCAGCGATGACACAGCAATTGGATGCTGACAGTATTTACTATTAAAGATAAACTGGACTACACATTCTGATAAAAAGATCCCATTTCCTAAGAGAACATGATCACAGCAGGCATACATATCTTAAATAACTCAAAGATGACAGACTAACTCAAAATAATTGATAAGCTCCTGCCACAGAGGAAAATGTTTAACACATTTCTATCAGGACACGTCGGAGAAGAGATAACAGGGTTATGCATGAGCAAAGCAATTTAATGTGAGCGTTTCAATGAGACAGCATTTCTGAGAAAGTAAAATCTAAAAAGATCATAAATTGTCTTGCATTAATCCAAATAGAAGTATGGATTTATTCAGCAAATTATGTTTCTATTAAAAATGCTGGTAAGTCTAAATGTGTAGGATAGGAAAAACAGTGTTACAAATGGATATTTTGTAGATATACCTTTATAGGTATAATTCAGTTCCTATCAACAAATTAACCTGAGAATTGACTGAAATGGGTCTAAAATGTATAGGGGGAAGAGAATAGCTAATACAGATGGTGTGAAAATAAAGGAGAGCCAGTATTTAACACCATAAACTATTCTATTTATTTTAATATTTAACATCATTTCTTTTGTTTAATTGGGAATTTTTAATTCCCAATTTTATTTCATATGCATTTTGTGCAAATGTGCTCTTCATCACTATGAATTACTTTGAATTCACATCTCATACTTAGGAGGATCTCATCTCTGCATCATTGAATACTAAAAGCTGAAGTAGTTTACAGATACATCTATAAATTTCTTACTGATATTATGTGCTTTTAAAAAAGAGAATACATTTTACCGGGTGTGATAGGACTCACCTTTTCTCCAGAGGCAGAGGCAGAGGCAGGTGGGTTTCTGGCTAGCATGGTCTGCACAGTAAGTTCCGGGCCAGCCAACGCTACAGTGAGACTCTGCCTCAAAAACTACATTTAAAGATAAATATAATGCACATTATGATATTTGGAAAACATGAAAATTTGAAGAAAAGAATAAAAATCACCATGACCATTGCCATCTAGTTTTCTCTTCGTGAATGCTGTGGTGTTTCTCCATGAATGTTGGGGTGTTTCTACGTGAATAGTGTGGTGTTTCTCTGTGAATGTTGTGGTGTCTGTCCGTGAATGCTGTGGTGCGTCTCCGTGAATGCTGTGGTGTTTCTGCTTCTTTTTAGCAATGCTTACATGGGCTTGTGTTCATGCATGAGCTTGTAAAGTTGTACAAAATGACTGCAGTACTGTGCTTTCAATTGGCAGTATGCTTTTTATTTGTCATACTGATTTATTAGGTAATGAGTTTGTACCCTCATAAAGTCACCAGGGTTTTCTTATAGTGAGGAACAGTGGGACTCGATAATAGTTACCTACATAATTCTTTCAGAAAAAAATGAGTAATTTAGTAAGTAAAACATAAACACTCAGCAAAGAGGGCCTATTTTGCAAGGAAAATACATAATATGCAATGTGTGTTTTAGTAAACCAATAAGAACAGAGACGAATCTCATCTTTTTAAAGATATGTTATTTTATATATACATGTGTTTTGCCTGCTTGTATGTGTGTCAACACATATGTGTTGGTGCTTGTGAGGCCAGAAAATGGCATATAATCTCCTAAAACTATAGATAAGTACCAACACTAGGAACCAAATGTGAGCTCTCTGTAAGAGTACCAAGGGTTGGTGACCTCAGAACCATCTCTCCAGGTCTAAGGAATTGCAAATATTATTACTGATATCAGTCTGAAACATAGTAGTTTTTACCACCATGTATAGAATATAAAGCTGGAGGGAGAAATGGAGGAGAAGGAGAAGGAGAGAGGGAGACAGAGACAGAGAGGAAGAGAGAATGGGAGGGAGAGGGAAAGGGAGAAGGGGAGGGAGAAAAAGGAGAGGGAGAGGAGTAAGGGGAGGGGGAGGGAGAGATAAAGAGATAAGCTCACATGCTGCTATAATGCTTGAGACAGACCTGATTTAGGTTCACACACGACCACTTACAGTTGCAGCTCCTGATGCTGGGCACCTGGTGCTGGGCCCCCATGTAGTATCTTTTTCTCATGTGTGATTAGTAGACCCACTCTCATATAATGGGTCCACATAACTAAAACAATAAAAATAAACCTCTAAAAACAAAATTCATTTCAAAGTACTTTGCTTATGCTCCTATCTCTGGCTGTTGGCATTTTATAAATGTTGCATTTATGTTAACAACTCTTGAAAGCAGAAGCATCAGACAGAGCTCAACAGTATACTGTTATTAAAATCACAATGATCTTCCAAGCCAGAGGAGTATGTGAAAAAGGCTTCAAGGGACAAATCTCACACATTGAGAAATTCTTCCCTTGGGGTCCACATCTTTCCCATCAGCTAGCAAGACAGAATTATAAGCCTTGAGGTGGATCTAAGACCCCAGCAAGTGGCTTTATAAATCCAGCAACATCAGCACCACCTGAGACTTTCTAAACACTGTTTGCAGCGGGTGAAGTATGTTCCAGTCACTGCCTAACTGGAGAGCAAAGTATGGTGATGTTCCTGTTGCCATGGTAACCCACCTCTTCAGATTGATGCAACATCGCTGCCAATTTATTTCTCCTTTTCATTTAGGAAGAATGTTTTATTGTACTTTAATGGAACAAGATATGTAGGTCACACATAAGGGAAAAAAACTTAAATGGTACTACAATTTACATAGCATCTGTGGCATGGAAGACCCTGGGCTGAAAGTTTCCCTGCCCTGGTGCATGGACTGTATAGAAGAATGTATCCTTATAGAAGAGACTTAGAGAAGTTTCAGTACTTTGTACTTCTTACAAGGAAAAACAATCTACAAAGCAAGATTTCTAGGAGCTTGGTAAGTTTAACTTTCAGGCCAGTCTTGTGTTCAAGGCCCCATGGGCTGACCTACAGGCTTTATTTCCTGCCTGGGTTTCCAGTCTAATTCTCCCCTAAATCTTAAAAGCGCCATGTGGATACCAGTGCATACACAATGATGTGTATTTCTTAAGTGTTGTGGTTCTTAATGTTTGATTCTAATTACCATCTATAGAAAATTGCACCTAAATCAGGAATGACTGATTATGTTTTACTCTTCAGTTAAAATAGTTATTTGAATGCTTTAATTGCATTCGGTGTACTTTAGAAGATGATAGCAATTAAGTAGTTAGAATTTAGCTATACATCTGATGGAGATTCAGTTAAGCTGCTCTGAAAGGATTACATCTATATTTTAATATCAGTTTTCAGATAGAGACTGAAATATGCATTGCAAATATTAGGTTATAAAAATTGGTAGGTGTTTATTGATCATATATAGCTAGGTTATATTTTTAGGTGCATTGCCAGCCAATGTAAACAACAAATAAGGACTACACTTATAAGCTACTGAATAAAACTTAGCTAGCCACTCAACTCTTTTTTATGTTAATTTTTCATACAATATCTCTGAATCATGTTTTGCACTCCCCACTTTCCAGCTCCTGCCAAAATTTCTCTATATTGCTATTCACCCTAGTTCAAAATTTAAACAAAATTTAAAAACCAAAAGTGAAAATCCAAACAAGAAAATACAATAAAACAACAGAAAATGACTAAAAAGGAAACAAAAAAAAACTGACAAAGGAAAACAAAAATGTCTTATTTGGACTCTATTATATAAAATTAAATTTTACATGTTATTTCCTTTATATTTAAGTATAGGAAGTTTTTACCCATTAAGTATCATGAAGATTAGTACACAAGGAAAAGGCCTTGTGGCAGACATAAGCTCGTCAAACAGTCTTGTGATGATAATACGCCTTTAATTAAAGGCGTTGGCATCAAGTGCAGGAAGTACAGTGAAGAACTCTTCAGTGACCCTGTCTTTTGATGCCTGAGCAACACAGTGGCATCTGATGACTGGCCCAGCACTCCCTGTCAGTGCTGTACTCACTTATTTTCTTGTTGATTCCCAGCAAGCAAGGGCCTCAGCCAAGTTTACTCTTGGGAGAGGCTGAGGAACATTGTCGTTTGAAAGTGAGACATTTTGTGATACTTGTAAACAGATACGATGAATATGAAGCCCACTTCCATAGACCACTGCGATGTGCATGCTGGAAGACATAGGAAGAACAATACAATGGTGGAAATTAACGCAATATGTAAGAAATGGAAGATCTAATTTACTTACAGGTGATCAGAAAGAAATCAAGGCAGGATGCTATCTGGTGATGCATTATGAGACTGGAAAAGTAACAGTGATTCAAATGAGGTGGGGGAAGGGCATGCCTCAGTGGATAGATTTGCCTCTTGTAAGAAAAGGCTGCTTTTTATTTGAGCCTACACGTAAGTCTCCTTCTACAGTCCTATAATAACCACTCATGTCAATCATCAGTGGTTCTGACTTGGTAGAATGCCAGATTCTACCTTACAAAAAAAAAAACAAGTTTGATTGACAAATTACTCCAAAAATGTTAGTATGAATATTTATAATATTCAGAGCATGAAACTATTCAGATATGATGACTCATATATACTCATCTTAAAATAAAACTATAACCCATGGCATGTGTGCCCTGAGAGTCTTTAGGCTTCATCAGCCTATGCATGGCTTTTGTCAGGGCCTCTCCTGGTGCTAAGAAGCACAGTGCAATGAAAGCTTGTAGGATGTACTCATGCACAGGTCAACCTACCCGGTGCTTTCAGAGCTAAGGTGCTGTCTTCTTCATACTGTGTTCCAAACTTAGCTTTGGAACAAAGACAGCTCCACCCTCATGCTAAACCAAAGAAGACTCTCTCTGCTCATGTATACTTCTCTACACACTTTCCTCAAAATGAAATGGAAGAAAACTGAAAACACACTGTCTGTTCATTGATGGGAAGTATTTAATGAGTAAATTTCTCATAAAAATACTTCCCTTCAGCCAGGCAGCAGTGGTGCACGCCTTTAATCCCAGCACTCAGGGGGCAGATCCAGGCAGATCTTTGTGAGTTCCAGGACAGCCAGTGCTACACAAAGAAACCTTGTCTCAAAAACTGTTCTTTGTTACATCATCCTTTGTACATCAATTCCTTCACCTCAAGTCACAAGTCCCCTAATGGTTTTCACCCATCATGCCAACACTGCAAACGTAGCTCTGTCTTTCTACAGCTTTCTTATTCCAAGGCCCCCCCTCACTTCCATCACAAGAGCCTTTCCCTTTTGTGTTAGTGGCTTGGCTACAGCACTTAGGGTTCATGTTTTCTCTGGGTCAAATTTCAAGAACTTCTCTTTCAACCTACTAGTGTCTTCGATAAGATATAACTGATTTGCTCTGAAACACGGGCCTTTTATTTCATATCCTTTCTATCTGACAAGGCGTTAACATCTAAGTGAAACGTGTGTAAATAGACAAAATATTCTGCCTCTAGGACCTCCTGAAAATCCCCAGTCTGTATGGCTGCAACATTTTCTAATATAAAACCCTGCCTTTCAGGCGGGAGGTAGTGACATACGCCTTTAACCTCAGAACTCAGGCAGAGACAGGTGGATTTCCGTGAGTTTAAGACTAATCTATGGAGTGAGTTCCAGGACAGCTAGAGCTACACAGAGAAACCCTATCTCAAAACAAAAGAAAATGAAACAAAAAAAAATAAATCAAAACTAAAACAAAATACTGCCCTTACACAGATTCGCTGTGTGTCCTGACTTTTGTCCTTTCAGGATTTCCCTTCTGTCACACAACTCATTTCGTTCTATATTGTTACATATTTTAAATGACCTATTACTGTTTGACTGTTCAAAGCTAAAGACATTTGAGTTTGCAAATCGTAGTAATCAATGCTTGAATAGTGTTTTTGGAAAAAAAAATTAAGCAAGAACATAAAAAAAAATCCCATATCAAGCTGCAGTCTAGAATTCTTAAGTTTTGTTCAACACACTGAGTAGAATGTATTATACATTTTTAATTTTATGCTTGTTTTTTTATTATTATTAGTGTATGGGTAGAAGTGCTCATATAGCACTGAATATATGTGGCAGTCAGGGGACAGCTTTCAGGAATTGGTCCTCTCCAACTACCATGGGATCCAGAGACCAAACTCAGGGCATTTGGGGTAGCACGGTGGCAACTGCTTTTATCATATATAACTTGACGTAGTCTAGGATCAACCAAGAAGAGAGCCTCAGTGAGGGACAGTCTCCATGGGCCCAGCCTGTGAGTACATCATAGGGCACTGTCCTGTCTTAACTGATATGGACAGAGCCACTCTACTTGTGGGCAGCATCTTCTCTTAGCAGCCCAGATATAAGAGCATGGCAGAAGGAATCCTTTCTGCTCTTTGGCCTTCACTTTCACTGGCAGTTCTGTCTATGATGCTGCTACTGTTTCCTTCAGTGATAGGACAACTCATTTGTTCGGCCTTCCAACAGACATGGAATATGGGGGAGGCTCCAAAATTTTTTCAGGCACTCTAGGCCAGATTGGGACCACTGTGACCTGAAACCTCATAGATGATTTAACTCACAAAACATAGAGACTAGGCCATGAATCTTTTATCCCCTGTTGATTCTGACATGCCAATTTTAATGGAAAACATCCTTTTTCATGGTTTCCTAAAAAGTGTTTTGAGGCTGTTTACACTGCTTTATTCTAGTCATGTTCTAAAATATGAGGGTAACCAGTTTTCTCCTCGGGATTTCTGATAAATGGACTTCTTATGTTCAGTGTGTGAGAATGTGTGGTACTTGTCCTTCTGTGTCTGCTGACTTGATTCATTTTCCACAGTGGTCTTCAGTTCCTCCTGTGTAGAGAGCACAGTTCTACACAAAAATGTCTCCTTCTCATAACTGAATAACATTGTGATTGCTTTATTTCTCTCTCTCTCTCTCTGTCTCTCTGTCTCTCTCTGTGTCTCTCTCTGTCTCTCTGTCTCTCTCTCTCTCTCTCTCTCTCTCTCTCTCTCTCTCTCTCTCTCTCTCTCTCTCTCTCTCTGTGTGTGTGTGTGTGTCTTGTATGTCCTCTATCAGTTTATGGAGAATCACTGGGCAGTCCAGAGGGGATAACAATGAGTACAAGTTATAATCAGAATCAGATTTGAGAAAGAAGCTATCATATACAGAACAACAGAAACAGAATTCAAATGATGCCTATAGTTTGGTTAATATTACTCTATAAATGTTACATTATTCATTTTGATAAATATCCTTAGTTAAAATGGTAATATCAACGCTAGATTTTTGTGATACCTCTACAACTCTTCTGCAAATTTATTATCATTTCAAACTCAAACAGGTTTTTTTTATTGCTGTGAAAATTATTATAACACTAATTTTGCCACCTTAAACATTTTTAAGAGTAAAGGTGAGTGGCGCCAAGTATAGCCACATTGTCATGAAACAGGTGTGCATTATGCAAATCTGAATCCCTATCCATCAAATTCTAATACCCTCTCCCAATTTCCTGCCTCTTAGCAACCATCCTATTTTCTGTCTCTATGGCTTCAACTAATTTAGATTCTCTAGATGAGTAGAATCACACAGTATTTTTGGCTAGTTTACGTCACCTATCATAATGTCCTCAAAGTTCATCCTTAGCATAGTCTGCATCAGAATGTCCTTCCAGTATAGCATTGAGTAACATCCTAAATGGTCTTTGTCCACTCCTCTACCCATGGATATTTGAGGCCATGGACCTCTGTATCATTTATTGTCAAGACACCTTCAAGGAGCGTGATATTGAAAAACACTCTCTAAGATTTCATTTTAAATTCTTTTGCATATATACCTAGAGGTGAGGTGGTTGGATCATGTGACCATTCCATTTGCCTTTTGTCAGAACTCTATATTGTTTTCTACAATGACTACACCATTTTTACAGTCTTATCAATGCTGAACAAGTATACCCACTACCCACTATCCCACATCCTTACTTGTTATTTTCTGGCTTGTTTGTTTGGGAATATATATATATATATATATATATGGAGAGAGAGAGAGAGAGAGAGAGAGAGAGAGAGAGAGAGAGAGAGATGCATCAATTCACAATGAAAACTGCATCCATTTTCAAACTAAGTTTGGTACTTGTTTGTTAAACTACAGAAACTATATTATCCTGGATAGCACATGTATTATGACAAATAATTTACAAATATCTCTTCTTTCATATAGGTTTTTTTTTGCTAACGTCCTGGATGCCTGAAGTTGTATGTTTTAAATAATACTATTTGTCTACTTTTAATCTTATGATGTCCTTTTGATGCCATATCCAAGAAATCCATGCCTAGTGTAACATCCTGAAGATTTCTCTCTCTGTTTTCTTATAGGGTTAAATAGTCTGAATCTTAGATTATATCAGGCCACATTGATTTAAAATCTGCATGCTGTATAAAGTGAACTTCATTCATTTGCACATAGATGTCAATTTCCTCACTTTGTCTGCCATGCAGCATGTCTGCCATGCAGCATGTCTGCCTCACCAACTGGTGTAGCCAAGATCTGGCAGGCTGCGCCGGGGAGACAGAACTCAGTCCGTAAAGCCCTCAGTTCATGTTTTCTCAGGTGGGAAACAACAGGATCTGGGATGATTGGTGCGGGTCCCAGTCTCCTGTGTACCCAGGTGATGATGGGATACCACTGGGAATTGGGAATGAGGATTCCAGGTTCATGCCTTCCCTCGGTGTGCCTGAGCAACAGGCAGGGAAGGGAAGGCAGAGCCTGGGACAGGACAGGACAGAAGCCTGTTTGGTTCCAAGTGAGTGCAGAGGTACAGAGGGGCTGGGAGAGAGAAGGCCTTCTTCTGGAGACTTAGGTGCAGCTCTATACTCCAAAGGCTCTCCCATCCTTAATGAAGAGAGCATCCTTTGCTTGCCCAAACTGTTATATTTGATGGCAAATGCAAATGCAAATGCATACATCTTACTCAGGGTGAGCCAGGGATTAAAGACCTCTTGCCCAGGAAGGGAAGCCCATTGGCTAAACACTCAGGGCCTATCTAGGTCCCTCATTGGAATGGAGAACTCTAGGTTTTTATGCTGATTGCCATGGTTCTCTCAGTGGGGTGTCAAGAGCAGGTAGTTGGGCAGGGAGTTGGTCCCATACCTATGGTACTTGATTCTGAGTTTCAGGGGGTTTGGGCTCACCCAGTCATACCAGTTCTTCTGTCTGACAGCACAGTCTACATGCCCCACATTTGTCAAAGCCACTTGTCTATGTGCTATCTTAGGACCATTATCAAAAATTATTTGGCCAAGGAACACACCAATTGGTTATTTGGTACCCAATGGCCAGCCTTGAAACATTACATACAAGTAAGATACAGACTGAGCAGTCATATTCAGGATTATATGTGTATGCATACACATATACATATGTATACATAAGATATATATTCATATGATTTATAATATCAGTTAATGAAAACAGAGACCATGAATTTTATTTATTTATTTATTTATTTATTTATTTATTTATTTATTGGGTTTTCTTTTTTTTTTTTTTTACTGTCTGATGATAGGTAAATTTTATTCTTTTTTTTTTATTCGATATATTTTTTATTTACATTTCAAATGATTTCCCCTTTTCTAGCCCCCCACTCCCCGAAAGTCCCATAAGCCCCCTTTTCTCCCCCTGTCCTCCCACCCACCCCTTCCCACTTCCCCGTTCTGGTTTTGCCCTATACTTCTTCACTGAGTCTTTCTAGAACAAGGGGCCACTCCTCCTTTCTTCTTGTACCTCATTTGATGTATGGATTATGTTTGGGGTATTCCAGTTTTCTAGGTTAATATCCACTTATTAGTGAGTGCATACCATGAGTCACCTTTTGAGTATGGGTTACCTCACTTAGTATGATATTTTCTAGCTCCATCCATTTGCCTAAGAATTTCATGAATTCATTGTTTCTAATGGCTGAATAGTACTCCATTGTGTAGATATACCACATTTTTTGCATCCACTCTTCTGTTGAGGGATACCTGGGTTCTTTCCAGCATCTGTCAATTATAAATAGGACTGCTATGAACATAGTAGAGCATGTATCCTTATTACATGGTGGGGAATCCTCTGGGTATATGCCCAGGAGTGGTATAGCAGGATCTTCTGGAAGTGAGGTGCCCAGTTTTCAGAGGAACCGCCAGACTGATTTCCAGAGTGGTTGTACCAATTTGCAACCCCACCAGCAGTGGAGGAGTGTTCCTCTTTCTCCACATCCTCTCCAACACCTGCTGTCTCCTGAATTTTTAATCTTAGCCATTCTGACTGGTGTAAGGTGAAATCTCAGGATTGTTTTGATTTGCATTTCCCTAATGACTAATGAAGTTGAGCATTTTTTAAGATGCTTCTCCGCCATCCGAAGTTCTTCAGGTGAGAATTCCCTGTTTAACTCTGTACCCCATTTTTTAATAGGGTTATTTGGTTTTCTGGAGTCTAACTTCTTAAGTTCTTTATATATGTTGGATATTAGCCCTCTATCTGATGTAGAATTGGTGAAGATCTTTTCCCAATTTGTTGGCTGCCGATTTGTCCTTTTGATGGTGTCCTTTGCCATACAGAAACTTTGTAATTTTATGAGGTCCCATTTGTCAATTCTAGATCTTAGAGCATACGCTATTGGTGTTCTGTTCAGAAATTTTCTCCCTGTACCAATGTCCTCAAGGGTCCTTCCCAGTTTCTTTTCTATTAGCTTCAGAGTGTCTGGCTTTATGTGGAGGTCCTTGATCCATTTGGATTTGAGCTTAGTACAAGGCGATAAAGATGGATCAATTCACATTCTTCTGCATGCTGACCTCCAGTTGAACCAGCACCATTTGTTGAAAAGGCTATCTTTTTTCCATTGGATGTTTTCAGCCCCTTTGTCGAGGATCAAGTGGCCATAGGTGTGTGGGTTCATTTCTGGATCTTCAATCCTGTTCCATTGATCTGCCTGCCTGTCACTGTACCAATACCATGCAGTTTTTAACACTATTGCTCTGTAGTATTGCTTGAGGTCAGGGATACTGATTCCCCCAGAATTTCTTTTGTTGCTGAGAATAGTTTTAGCTATCCTGGGTTTTTTGTTATTCCAGATGAATTTGTTAATTGCTTTTTCTAACTCTGTGAAGAATTGAGTTGGGATTTTGATGGGTATTGCATTGAATCTGTATATTGCTTTTGGCAAAATGGCCATTTTAACTATATTGATTCTGGCGATCCATGAGCATGGGAGGTTTTCCCATTTTTTGAGGAGAGACCATGAATTTTAAAGAGAGCAAGGAGGGGTATACGGAAGAGTGTGGAGGAAAAAGGGGGAAGGAAGAAATATTATAACTAAATTATAACCTAAAAAATAAAATAAATAAATAAAAATTAAATATATTATTTGTTAATACACTCAACAGTTTATTCCTATGTAGTCTATTTGGTTCTATAGGCTATAAATCTGTCTTTATGTCTTGATCAAAAAGTATTTATGAATGTTGCCTTGGAGTTCATTTTGAAAGTTGATGCAAAGCTAACAACTTTTATTTCTGTCTCAAATTTGTTTTAACAATTGGAGATGCTCTGAGAGGCCATGTAAATTTTAGTATTTTGTCGTTTCTGAAAAAATCATCATAGACATTTTAACAAGAAAAAAACTGTACATCTTAAATAAAACTGTGGCAGCACACTAAATAGAGTTGTTCCTTTTGCGTTTGAAATTATAATGTAGTTACAGTTTTCCCCTTTGTTTCTTTTCCAAATCCTCTGAATACTCCTCCCTGCTCCAAATTCTTGGCATGTCCATGTATATACATATTTGTTCTGAAATATCATCTTTTCAGTTTGTATGTTATATGTGTGAATGTTTTAATCACTACAAAAAACAATCAATCAAAGCCAAATAGGTAAGATGGACAAACAGACAGGCAGGCAGGCAGGCAGGCAGGCAGGCAGGCAGGTAGGCAGGCAGGCACACAGGCAGGCAGCCAGACAGACAGACAGATGAAAGAGAAGAGAGAGGAGAAGGCTGGAGTGGGAAAGCAACCTGAAAGATGAACATGTTCTATCCTATCAAACTTCTAAATTGAGCTTAGTCCTTGATTTAGAGACTACTGAGGTTAAAGAATACAGTATAATAAATTAATGTTGTTTTAAGCCACTGCATCTGTGATGACCTTTTATAACACAAAAAGGAAATGGATGGACATTTATGACTACTCTTTCAAGTTTGACATTTTGAAAATATTAATGGAAATTAAAGTAAGCATAGTATAATTGAGATTGGATTTGGTATAAATAGATTTGAGGCATATAGATTCCAAAATTATTTTATAAGGTATTTCAATTTTTGTCAAGAACAGACAAGTATAAATCTCACCTCTCAATATTGCAAAATCATTTGAAATGTAAATAAAAAATATATCGAATAAAAAAACACACCTAAAAATAAATAAATAAACAACAAAGTTTAAGAAAATACTATATGATTTTAAATTTTGTTTTGAAAACATTACTGGTATTATTAATATAGTATATGTATTTAAATTACCTATTTGGCTTTGATTGATTTTGCTTTTTATGTAGTGTTTATCATCCATTACAAAGAGATATATCCTTGGTTATCCAGCCTTAAATGTTCAGTCTTAAAAACATTCACACATATAACATACAACCTTGTGTGTGTGTATATTATTAGTGGATCATTATTCTGTCACATCGGCTTTATATTCTGTGACATTACGGGATAACTTGTTCCTTTTGCCACTTAAAATGTATAACTGGAATAAGCTAAGTTTTCTGCATTTCTGTTAGCAAAGTAAAGAAGATTAACCTCTTGGTGGATTTTTTTCACCTAGAAGTTACTGGATATTGTTTTCCCCTGCATTCTTTTTTTTTTTAATTTTTTTTATTCGATATAATTTATTTACATTTCAAATGATTTCCCCTTTCCCCTGCATTCTTATACTCCTTCATAAGTAAATAACTCAAAAAGTATTGTCCTGAGTTCATTTTGCATCTCACATGATGATAATAATGAAAGATAGTTTGATGCCACGATTTGACACTTACCAAAGGAAAGACGCATTTTTGTGTCTAGAATGAGCCCCCATAGGTCCTCTTGTCTGAGTTATATGGTTCCAAGCTGGTGGAGCTATTTATGAAAGTTGAGAAAACTTTAGGTGAGGGAGCCTTTCTGGAAGAAATGAGTCAAGGGAATGGGGAGGAATCCTTGAGGCTCTATAAACTGACCTCACTTCCTGCTTCCTGAGTTGACCTTACAGCAGTGTGATCAGTAAGCCTCTTGTTCCTGTCCCCATGCCTTCCCTCCATGCTGACGTGTCCTTCCCACCATGTTGGACTAGGAACTGTAAGCCAAAATAAAACACTTTCTCTCTCATGTGGTGAATTTTGTCTGATTATTTTATACACTCCACAGCTGTGATAACTGTTAAGGTATAAAGTACCAACTCTTTAAGATAAACTGTTTGTGGTAGGTGAGAAATCAGAGCAAACTATAAAAGCAAACAATTGAACTGTGGATACTGGGATTGGAAATGGCAGGGAGATTTTCAAATTATAAATTGTTTGGTTGGAGACTAATGACATGTTGCTGTAAGAAGTTTTAGGTTGAAACACCATAGTACCCTTACATCCTCAAATCTGTGAGTCCATCTTCTAGCCATATTAGACCCATATATCCCATGATATTATAAGGAGAAGCTACTGCACTGTTATTTAACACTAATTATCCTCAAGGCATGACCTTCATCACAGTGTGTCTGAATATATTTCTCTATTGTGAGGCTGATATCATGGCCTGGTACAACACTGATTGGGACCAGGGAGTGTTTTACACAAAAGAGACTGAAAGGCTTACAAATCAAACGGAAGTCTCGATGTGTGTGTGAAGGTATTTCTCAAAGAATGCTTGAGAGACCTATAAATCAAGAATATATAAAGTGGAATGATGTTTGTTAAAAATTGGATTCCGTGTAAAAAATTGAAATTTAAGAGAAAAAATTGTTCATTTGAAAATGATTTGAACATGGCTCTTGGCAGCATGTTACCATTGTGCCTTTGAAGCATTTATAGGTACTTCCTGATGACTGAGCAGGGCAGCTCTAGTGAAATGTCACCACCAGACGCTTTAACTTTTCTAGAAAAAGAGAACAGAGCAATAAGAGAATTCTCAAAACTCCCATGTGAGTGTCATAGGTATAAATAACAGGAGGTTTTAGTCTGTACTGGGCTAAATGACCTGAAGGTCTATGACAAACAATCATAGTATCCCCAATACATTCTGTAAACCTGGAATGCTTTGGTAGATTAAAAACTCCAACCTTCCCATCTATCAAATTGTTTCTTCTTCCCAATATTAGTATCAAAGGGTGAGGCAGATGGAGTGAGAAAAAAACAGTATCCTGGGTGGAAAGATTTCCACCCAGGTTTTTACTGCGTGCTGGTCCTGTGTGTGCATGTCCTTGAGAGGCCTCCTTTAATTTTATATCCCAGATTTCTTTCTCCCCTCATTCCAGTTCCTCTCTCTTAGTTCTAAAGAAGAGGTGTTTCTGAGAGCTGTATTGCAAATGAACTGGAAGATAAGACCAGTGGAGCTGGTGTCTGAAGCAGTGAGTTTTCTGGGAAGAGCAGGGTAGCAGAAATCCTGTCACATCCAACAAAGTGTGACTCACATTCAGGAAAGTCCTCAACGCTGTGGTGCCTTTTAGTACCTGACATTTAGGCTTGGCTTTTATCCAAAATCTGTTATCCCTTCCAAGAACCCAGTGAAATACTTAATATCTTCAATGCCCTCATGTTTAAAGTAAGTGAAATACATTCTGACGTCCAAATCCTTACAACTCAGGTGGTCACAAATTTTGACTTGCTATTTGTGAGTTCTCTTGCCTTCTAAGTTATTGTTTTCTGAATGCTAGTCTTCAAGATGCCAATAGTGATTTGCAGTTTATGATATTGGATTTCAATTTAAATAGCATTAATATAACAGCACACCAAAAGTCATCTGTCGATACACAGATATTGTCTCTCAAATACAGAATTGAAGTCATCAGTGATTCTGAGCTTTCCTTGTTTCTTTATATCTACTTTTGTTTAGTACTAATATTTTTAATAATCTGAGTCTCTGTTTTACTATGTTTTACTAGTACAATTTTTGGCATTGATGGCCTCCTATGAACCTCAGTTCTAGTGAGCCAAATCTTCACTTCCTTACAATCCATTGAACTCCACAGTCTTAAACTCCAGGATCAGTAGTTTCTTGTCCTTCTTCCTGATGTCTATAACTCTTACCAGTCATTAAAATTTACCATTTCTTTCACATTCTCCATCCCCATTAATATATATCCACTTGACTATGAGCTTGCAGGACCTTTCCTGTGAAAACTGTCTCCTAGTCACAACATACTGCCTGTCACCTAATTACTAGCTAGTGTCATACTACTTGAGGTCCTTTCCTGTAACTTGCTGCTGAGGTACCACAAGCAACTACTCCCTAGCAGACAGTGTGTCATATATATCTTTAAATCAGAACATATGTATATTTCCTCCCTATTTAGTACTTCATCAAGGGTGATTGTAAAACCGAAACTCTTCCTCTCTGACAGAATTGGTTTCCTCCTTTAATGAAGCCAATGGTGATAATTTCCTGTATATAATAATGGAAAAACAACTTTCTCTGAATGTTTATATAAATACTTTTTCTAATGCATTGAACATGTGTCTCAAGAACCTGTGGCTTCAGAGTAGAGAAGCAGTTACAGGTAGTTGTTTGATCTCAAGGTGAATCTCATACAAAATAGCCCAGAGGGAAAGAAGTATCCAATGTGAAGCAGATCAAAGTCTGAGCTTAGTTGAGACCTTACATATTTCACCTGTGTAAGAGATGAAAAGTCCCCTGAAATGCCCCGGGCAGACTTCTTCCACTGATGATAGCAGTCTTCACAAAAAATGGTCTACCACTTGAGTTCAGCCATGGTTGGATATGATTGACACACAGATTCTCCACGCTGGATTCATTTTGCCTCTGGCCCTTTTTCTGCTTTCCCTTCCCCTTTCCATGTTTCTTGCCCCCCAAGTCCCATGGCAGAAAAGGCTGAGCCATGATGATCTGATCTGTAGAATTCACTATACTCAGTGAATTTCTACTGAATATTTACTTTCCCTACTATTTTAGTGAATTGCCAACTTGGAGTCTTACATTGCAACTTAAATCCTACCTGTTAGCTCTTCTGACAACTTTTGCCTGTTTGTACTAATAAACAGGATTATGACTACATAACTGATTTTTAAATGGCAGACATCAAGAGGATTGCAAATGGATCAGGTGGAAGTTTGTTTTCTATGAAATAAGATTTACCTACTGAATATACCAGACAAATTCTGACTGCTTGACTGGCAGGATCTGAATAAAGACTATTTTCTTCATTTTTTTAAAGAATTCCTTTCAAAAAGACCCAACAAGCAGTTGAGTCAGATGCAGATATTTGCACTCAACCAACAGACAGAAGCTACTGACCCGGATGATTGAACTAGGGAAAAGCTGGAAGAAGCTGAGGAGGAAGGCCACCCTGTAGGAAGACCAGAAGTCTCAATTAACCTGAACCCCTGAGATCTCTCAGACACTGGACCACCAACCAGGCAGCATACACCAGCTAATATGAGGCCCCCAACACACATACAGCAGAGAACTGTTGGGTCTGGGTTCAGTCAGAGAAGATGTATACAACCCTCAAGGGACTGGAAGTCCCAGGGAGTTTAGAGGTCTGGGGAACAGGAAGTGGGGATATCGTTGTAGAGACATAGAGACTGGGAGGAGGTTTGGGATGGGGAACAGTCAGAGGATGGACCTGGAGGGGAATAAAATCTGGAGTGTAAAAAAAAGATTAAATAAAATTAAAAAAAAGAAAAAGAAAAAGAATCCCTTTCCTGATGATTTAAAATACCCAAGACCATGATTAAAATAGCTTATGAAAATCAAAGCAACAATTTTCCACTTTTAAAAGAAAAATTTTTTCATTTTACTTCCTTTCCCCTTCAAGTCTAGGACTTTTGAATCATGAGTCATGGCTCAGAAGGTCTTCTCATAAGTGAAGAGCCAGTGATCATCTACTATCCTGGGTACAGGGAACAATACATTAAAAACAGTAATGAAAACATTTACAGGAATCATATCAACCAGCAAGTTAGTAAATAAAAATGGGGAAAGATTTTCAATACAGCTTATTCCATTGAACAGAGAAAGATCCATGTTCTGGGTAAGAGTAATTTTTCATAAGTTAATTTCTGTCCTGGATTCGATGAACATCTGTCCTATCTCCACTCATGACCACATACAATGAAGACACTTGGGAAGAATCATAGTTTCCAGGTTCTACATCCCACTTTATGAAGATATGGTTCATAAATTCTAAAGTTTATCCTAGGTGCTAAACAACTACAAGCTCTTCTTGACTCTTTTTGTAAAAGTAATATGAGCTCAATAACTTAGTTCATATATCTCTACATTTCTTATTTTATATGCTGGTGAAGAAAATGTATATAATGAATTTATATTCAACTCTAATAAATGTATTGAACTACATTAAATTTATTCTTTGACAATTTCATATATCTATATAAAACATTCTGGTTTAGCCAGACAGTGGTGGTGCATGCCTTTAATCCCAGCACTTGGGATGCAGAGGCAGGATGATTTCTGAGTTTGAGGCTAGCTTGGTCTACAGAGTGAGTTCCAGGACAGTCAGGGCTACACAGAGAAACCCTGTCTCAAAAAACCAAAACCAAAACCAAAAAAACAAAAAACAAAAAGAACAAAAACAAAAACAAAATCAAAACAAGCCATTCTGGTTTATTTCATTCCCTCCTCCCACTCTTGTTAATGCTGCATCCTCCCTACAGTCACATTCTTTCATTTGCACATTTTTGTTGGTTTTGTGGCACCAAGTATAAACAGGCATGCCTCTTCCTGTCTTCCCTTGGATCTTGAACATATCTTTGAACCCCGTGTGTATCTCTGATTGGACTAACACAGGATATAAACCAAACTCCAATCCAACAACCAGAGAGATTTCTTGTTAAATGAGTTCTAGCTGTGGGTTCCTATATTTAAGATAAGAACACATACTCAGATTCTCCAAAATAAAAACAAACTATGCATACTTCAGGAAAAAGAATAGGTCTTAAAAAAATCTATCCATACCCACAGCTCTACTATTTTCTCGTCACTTGATTTTCACCAGTGATGGTCATTTAAGGGGAGGTAGCATTTTGGTCTCTGATCCTGAGAGAAATTTCAGAGTTAATATCTCCAGCTCTGAGGGCATCCCCTGCCCTTACCCACTCCTCTCATTTCTCTGTAGTGGCTCTGCTCTGTACCGAGCATCAAGAATAAGAAGAACCACTCATAAGTGAATCTTTACAATTTAGGGTTTGACCAACCCTCAGTCTCATGTGAGTTTGGATCAATCAAAAGAGGAAGAAAAATATATAAAGATAGCTTTTAAAATAATTTGAAAACAGTAGTAAGTTCATATTATTTTGTAATAGATAGGAAGGTTTCAGCTCTACTGTGTGTTAGCTTTGCTGCAGGGCACAGGAGGTCAACCTACTCCTAACTCAAAAGTGCCTTGTAGAGAGAAGATTTGGGGGAGGAACACAGAAATGAAAACAGTTCATAATCTGAAGAGCAGTAAGGAAGTAATTTTAAAAAACACTTTGTAGATATGATAATTGCTATCACCACAAAAATTTCAGTATCATTAAGGTTTTAAGAATTTGTCTGTGTAGAAATGAAATATTAAGTATAAGGATCTTCATTTACCTCATTTACATTAGGTAGATTTTCTTTTGTATTTTATTTCCTTATTCTCTTGCAATTTTTTGTCAAAAAATTAAAATAGAAAATCTCACAAACAAATAGATAAACCCCAAATAAAATTAATAGTCTTATCTCTTAATCCCAATATCTTAGATTCGGGAGTTATCACTACAACACTTACAAAAATATATTCTTAAGTTAGTTGTCCATTTTCTTATACTATACAATAAACAACATGCCATGTATTGTTTTTTTCTGCTTTTTTTAAACTGAATATTTTATGTATTTACATTCAAATGTTATCCGATTTCCTGGATTCCCCTCTGGAATGCCCCTCTCCCATACCTCTCCCCCTGCTTCTATAAGGATGCCCCCATCCTACCTCACTGCCCTGGCATTCCCCTACACTGGGGAATGGAGCCTTCACAGGACCAAGCCCTCTCCTCCCATTGATGCCAGACAATGCCATGCTCTGCTACAATATGTGGCTGGCGCCATGAGTCCTTCCATGTATAATCTTTGGTTGGTGGCTTAGTCTAGCATGTCTTATAATAACCGTTTCAGTGCATGACTAAGTGCAAGTTCCAGAAAATAAGAAAAGGAGTTGTAAAATGCCACATTCTGGGCATGACCCAGTCAGTGTAATTATGTAAGTAGCTAGGGATGCTTGGACCGGGCCAGCAGCACAGCCAACCCTGGATGTGGGAGAGGCTCACAGGACTCAAGCCCTCTCTGCTGATGCTCTCTGGCTACAAATAGATTCAGATCAGGGAGGTACAGTAGTCATTTCTTCAGCTGTCTACTGCTGAACCTGTCAGATTCCAATGAAGCTCTAAATCCAAGTCACATTGAACTGGTTCAACTCAGTGGGTCACAAGACAAAAAGGCATGAGTGTGGGGAAAGCATGGTGATGATGAGGCAATGGACCTAAAAGAGAATGGAAGTGGACAGCAACTCAAGATGCCCAATCTACATCATCAAATGATCAAAGAACAACCTTCACACAAATTATTTTTCACATTTTAAATGAAACACATATCTTATATCAAATATCATAATATGACAGCATTGTTGTAGATACAAACACACCACATGGGACTGCATACCTAAGATCAAGCCAGTCACAATCCTGGCATGGCTTGTGGAGGGGCCCAGAAAGTTCAAACCCTAATTGAAGAGCTACTTTCAACTGATGGCTCCTGTGGAGATAGAGGCAATTTTGTTTTATTTTGTTTTGTTTTGTTTTTTCCAAGGATAAAATGGTCTCACCCCTATGTGCATAAAGACAGCACAAGTGGATTCAGAAGGATCACAAAAGGAAAAATTGTGCATGACCGGTGTGTGGGGGAGGGGGTGCTATAGAAATGTCATGGGAGGGGAGTGAAATGGACTTGATCAACATGCGTCATATACATGTACAAAATCACAGGTTTTTAAAGTTCTAATCCATAACTAGCACATCTACAAAGGATACAGGGATGTAAACATTTCACACACAGCTGAGAGAACAATAGATATGTAACTTCATCCTGTATTTTCCATTTGTGTGCTCACCCATTCATTATATTTTAAAAGAGTGAGTGAAATGGTCCATCATTAGCAAAAGAAAATATCTTTTGAGGGAGTTTATATTCATGGTGAATTCTGACTGCACAACTACAGTTTGAAAGGTCCATTTATCTTCAGAGAAGGCACAACCTTATCATGATGGAAATTAGCATGCAAGTTGGACATGATTCATTGACCAAACCTTCTGAGTACCTAGTGTCTTGACCCAGAGCCAGATAATCATAAAATTCTTTCTGACTTGAATCATATGCACTGAAAGTTTATATCTTCTCCTCTTTAAATATGAATTACAAATTATTTTTTCAAAGGAATTGACTAAAAAGGTAGTAAAACAAGCTATACTAGAAGCAGAAAAAGAGAAAGCACAAAAACATAGGACTGTAAAAGTGGAACAAATGATACAAATTGTACAGCAGTGTCAAGTTACACAATTCACTCCTGTATAGAGAAAGGACACTTTTAATTGGAATATTGCTTTTATACAGTATATATTCAATGTCCAACACAGAACCCTACAGCCACATTGCTAGCCACCTCTACACATTTTCTTGCTTACTTAATTTGAACTATCCTTGAAAACAATTAGAATATCTTCCATGTATAGACACTGTGCTGTGTTGTAATTGTGGAGATATATGTGAAACTGTAACACACCCCTGGTGGATTGAGAGAGATAAGCATGAGAACATGTGTGTGACAAGTTCTTGTCTCCAGGAAGCCATGAGCACAGCCAAGTATAGCCCAGCCTCCACTTACTCAAGATTCTTATATGTAAGGATGGTCTCAGAGTGACATGCACTCAGTACTAACTGCTAGTTTGAGATTTTACCCTTCATCCAACCTAGCATAAGTCATATGATAATTTCTCAAAATTATAGACAAAGAAGCAAGATACAGTTCCCAGCAGATATGCAATACTGAACATGGAAAACTAGATATTCTATGAAGTTCTATATCGCCAGCATTTTGTTAAAATTGCTTTTTTGTTTTGTCCAGTTTTCCATGAAATATCCATATGACATGTTCACATCTTAAACATTCTTTATTTTAGATACCATTGGCAACATCTGGCTATAACAGTGATGGGCAAGAAAGGCCTTGTAAGCACTGCTGTCAGCAGGCTAAGTTAATTAAGTACTGTTCACCTGCCACTAAGCTTGATGGACATAGCCAGAGAGTAAATGAAGAAGAATTATGTCCTTCATAAAAGGTCAAGGACTTGAATTTAAAAGTAAAAAACAAACAAACAGAAAATATAAAAAAAATTGCTGTGTCTTTTGCACACTTTCTTAAGTGCAATTTTAAGATGATTTTCTTCTTTTATTATATGTCACTTTTGATAATTTCAATTACATAGACAGCACAAAACTGTAGATGCGCTTCCTAATTTTTCAGGGCGTTCTAGCAGCAAGTGTGTTCATTATAAACCATGAGCACATAAAGACAGGAAGCACCTAATTGGGTTTCATGTGTAGAGCTGGGGAGCCATGAAGGTAGAACATTCATTCCATCTCTGAAATGATAAGAAAGGGCAGAGATAGAGTAGTGGGTGACCCTGGTTCTTTATGGACTAGGCTATGGTGACTCTGGTCAATTAGGATAGTGAAAGAGATATAAAGAATATACAAGGTATATGGTCCCACCTAGAAAGTACATGGACTATGGACTAATACTTGAAATTATTACTATCCATAGCATGACCTTGGTTTTCATGGCATTAGTAGAAGCCACGTTATCAAGTGTAGTCCTGAATTTCACTGAGCAAATTATTCAGGGTGATAAAAAAAAAATATGACATCTCTCCCAACACCAATAGTAACTGGAACCATCAGGATCCAGGGACACAGGAACCTTGTCTGACCAGTGGCACAGGTTCCTCCCATTCTGGGCCAGTGTCATGAGCTGACCTTGGGTGTGAATTCCACAGCCAGTTCCACAACAACCAGAGGAAGCTACACTTTCAGGCACTCAAACATGTCCAAGACCACAGGATAACAGGATTTTAGGATCACAGAATCTCAGGAGCTTGGTCACACCAAGACCAAACAAAGAACTTCAGATGAAATTTCCTTATGAACATTGATGCAAAAAAATACTCAATAAAATTCTTGCCAAACTAATCCAAGAGCACATCAAAATGATCATTCACCATGATAAAGTAGGCTTCATACCAGGGATGCAGAGATGGTTCAATATAAGGAAATCTATAAATGCTATCCACTACATAAACAAACTAAAAAATAATGATCATTTCATTAGATGCTGGGAAAGCATTTAACAAAATTCAGTATCCCTTTGTGTTAAAAGTCTTGGAAAGATGAAGAATTCAAAGACCATACCTAAACATAGTAAAAGTAATATACAGCAAACCAGTAGTCAACATCAAACTAAATGGAGAGAAACTTGAAGTAAACCCACTAAAATCAGGAACTAGACAAGGCTGTCCACTCTCTCCCTATCTATTCAATATAGTAGTTGAAGTTGTAGCTAGAGAAATTAGACAACAAATGGAGGTCAAAGGGATACAAATTGGAAAGGAAGGAGTCAAAATATCATTATTTGCTGATGATATGATCAAATACTTAAGTGACCCCAAAAATTTCAGCAGAGAACTCCTAGACCTATTTGAGCAAACTATTTGAGCAAAGTGGCTGAATATAAAAATTAATTCAAACAAATCAGTAGCCTTCCTCTACTCAAAGGATAATCAGGCTGGGAAAGAAATTAGGTAAATGACACCCTTCATAATAGTCACAAATAATATCACATACCTTGATGTAATTTTAGTCAAGTAAGTGAAATATCTGTATGACAAGAACTTCATATCTCTGAAGAAAGAAATCAAAGATCTCAAAGGTATGAAAAATCTCCCATGCTCATGGATTGGCAGGATTAATATAGTAAAAATGGCCATCTTGCCAAACGTAATCTACAGATTCAATGCAATCCCCATCAAAATTCCATATCAATTCTTCATAGAGTTCAAAAGAGCAACTTCCAAATTTATCTAGAATAACAAAAAACCGAGGATAGTGAAAACTATTTTCAACAATAAAAGAACTTCTGGAAGAATCAGTATCCCTGACTTCAAACTATACTACAGAGCAATAGTGATAAAATCTGCAGGGTACTGGTGCATGTAGATCAATAGAATAGCACTGAAGTCCCAGAAGTGAACCTTCACACCTATGGTCACTTGATCTTTGACAAAGGAGCTAAAACCATCCAGTGACAAAAAGACAGCATTTTAACAAATGGTATTAGTTCAACTGGCAGCCAGCAGGTAGAAAAATGCAAATCAATCCATTCTTATCTCCTTAAACAAAGCTCGAGTGCAAGTGGATCAAGGATCTTCACATAAAGCCAGATACACTAAAATTTATAGAGGAGAAAATGTGGGAGAGCCTTGAACATATGAGAACAGGGGAAATTTTCCTGAGCAGAACTCCATTGGTTTATGCTCCAAGATCAAAAATCAACAAATGGGACCTCATAAAATTGCAAAGCTTCTGTAAGGCAAAGAGGATGCTGTCAATAGGACAAAACAGCAACCAATAGATGGGAAAAGGTCTTTAAGAATCCTACATCCAATAGAGAGCTAATATCCAATATATACAAAGAACTCAAGAAATTAGACTCCAGAGAACCAAATAACCCTATTTGAAAGTGGGGTACAGAGCTGAACAAAGAATTCTCAAGTGAGGAAACCTAAATGGCTGAGAAGTACCTAAAGAAATGTTCAACATCCTTAGTCATCAGAGAAACACAAATCAAAACAATACTGAGATTCCACCTCACACAAGTCAGAATGGCTAAGATCGAAAACTGTTGACCGCATATTCTGGCATGAATGTGGAAAAAAAGGAACACTCCTCCATTCTTGGTGGGATGGCTGGTACAACCACTCTGGAAATCAGTCTGCTGGTTCCTCAGAAAATTGGACATAGCATTCCCTGAGGACCCAGGTATACCACTCCTGGGCTACCCAAAAGTTGCTCCAACATATAACAAGGACCTAAGTTCCACAGCATTATTATAGTTGACTAAAAACTACTTGATTATTCTCTCAAGCAGACATAAACTCTCTATAAAATATTCCCCTTTTCCCCTTAAAGTGGGAGTCTCAAGCCTTCTAAATATTTATGTGATTTTTCTCCATGAGAAAAGGAAAAAAACTAAGCTTGGCTATTGCCATAAGCTAGTTAGTCTTTACATTCATAGTGAGTCACACACAAGAAGTAAAGTCTTCCTTAAAAATATGCACTGCATTTGTAAGACTCTGGAAGTGCCTCTCTGGAGACAGCCTTATCAGTCTCCTTTTAGCAAGCCTTCCTAGGGATCCACAATAATGCTGGAGTTTGCTGACTATTCCTAGAATGAATCCCCAGGTGGGACAGTCTCTGAATGGCCTTGGATTTAGTCTCTGCTCTACACTTTACATATTTGCTCCTCTGAGTATTTTGTTCCCCTTCTCAGAAGAACCGAAGCACCCACACATTGGTCTTCCTTCTTCTTGAGCTTCATGTGCTCTGTCAATTATATCTTGGGTAATCTGAGCTTTTGGGCTAATATCCACTTATCAGTGAGTGCATGCCATTGTATTCTTTTGTGTTTGTACCTTATTCAGGATGATATTTTCTAGTTCAGACATTTGCCTAAGAATTTCATGAATGTATCATTCTTAATAGCTGAATAGTACTCCAGTGTATAAATATACCACATTTGTGTATCCATTCCTCTGTTGAAGGACATCTGGGTTCTTTCCAATGGAGGAGTTAGGGAAAGGACTAAAGAAACTGAATGGGTTATCAACCTCATAGGAAGAACAACAATATCAACCAACCAGGAACTGCCCCCCACCAGAACTCCCAGGGACTAAGCCATCAACTAAGGGGTACACATGGCCCCAGCTGCATATGTAGCAGAGGATTTCCATGTCAGGAATCAATGGGAGGAGAGGTCCTTGGTCCTATGAAGGTTCAATAGATGCCCCAGTGTAGGGGAATCAAGGCATGGAAGGGGCGGGGGGTAGGTGAAGGAACACCTTCATAGCAGTAGGGGAAGGGAGGATGGGATAGGGGCTATCCAGGAGGGGAGGAGCTGGGAAAGGGAATAACATTTGAAATGTAAATAAAAATTATATTCAATAAAAAAAATATGTACTGCAAAACATTGGAGCATGAGCTCCTCTTCCTGCCCCTTGCATCACTGACACTGCACTGATCACACATTTCTGAACTTCTCTTCCCCTCTTTTCTCTATAACACACGTGGATTCTCTTTGTATTTTATCCTTAAAAGCATTACTTCCTCCAAAACAAAGAGCTTTTAATACCTTGTTCTTTATTATCTGGAAAATTAAGCTCTTCTATACTAGAAAATAACCTCTCCTCAGTAGCCCACCTTGAAGAAGATTGGCAACAAATTCCTCCTAAATTTTTCAGTACTGGATATGAGACTATAACAAAATGCACACAGTAATTTTCTTTGCTTTATAAAATGTTAATAATTCATATACTTGCTCAATAGTCTTGAGGTGATTGTTGCATAATGGGCTCTGCTCTGAGCATAGGGGACATCACACTGAGCTAGACAAGGTCCTGTTCTCACGCATAGAGAACAGGGGACACAACAAAAATTAATCCATATGTAAGTGTTGTAATGAATGCTAGAACCTAACAGGGGGTGATGATTAAAGGTCCATGTGATATGATAGTAAGCATGTAAATTGTGAACCATTTCTTTCACATTTGGTTCCAGCTAAGAGAGCAAGCCATGCTGGTATTGGTGGGAACAGAATTCAGGAAGTGGGAGCAGAAATGCAGTTACTACTAAATAGGACTTGGCTTGTGCATGTTCAGCCACTAGCATTAGAAACATGAAATGGAGGCTAACATTGTAAGAAGTAGAGACCATCTTGTTTGATATTAGATTAAAGGGATGATTCATTGGAGTGTTTGGGACAGAGAAGTGGTATATTATAACTTCTTCAGGCAAAGTATTGCACCTGACTAGGGTTAGAAATTTGATATCTGCATTGTACTCTACTTCGACATGATTTCAGCCTCACTTCCTCCTCTACAAATCTGAGTGATACAGTGTCTTGCTGTCTTGAGAAGATGAGATAAAGATGTACCAGCATGCCCACATGGAGAATTCTTAACAACATGCACTAAGTATCACTTCATTAGCTTCTCACTCATTAGCATTGTGTTCATCTACAGTAGTTTCCCAGGTATTATACCCAAAGTTCTGAGGAAATGAACAGATTCCTGTTGTTATAGACTAAATCTCTTTCTGAGAGCATGGGTAGCATCAATAAGAATCACGTTAACTATTTTTTTTTTTCATTGTAAAAATACACTCAGGAAAAGTCCTGAGGGCAGCATATGCACAGAATGTTTATCTTTCTAATAAACTGACAAATGATTGTCTTTTCATGGGAAAATCCATTTAAACCACTTTTATGAGTATCTTAGATGAAATGCAGAGCTAGGGTGACAGCTCATTGGTAAAGTCCTTGCCAAAAAAGTGAGGAACCCTGAGTTCATATTACCAACAGCCATGAAAGAATCTAGAAGCAATGGTATATCCCTATGAATCTGGTGTTGAGGAAGCAGACACAGGGAGATCCTTGGACTGTCAGGCCAGCCAAATTATTTAGTGTCAGATTCAGTGAGAGATTCTGTCTCAAAAAAATAATAATAAGGTAGAAAACTATGGAAAAAGATAACCAAGGTTGATCTTGGTCTTCACACGGATGGACACATGTGGGGCTGACTTGCACACATAAGGCAATATATAAATACATATATATATAATATACATAAAGCACATATACATAAATATCATCACAGACATATGCATACAAAGTAAATAGTTTAAACAAGAAATTCAGACCTAAAGAAAAAAGGATGTTACTGAACATAAATCTCATTTATTATAACTATTTGTAACTGATATTCAATGATAGGGTGTCATTTGCATCAGAAGCAATCTCTTTCAAGTTTCTACAGTTTCTACAGTCTCTAGAGTAACCTCAAGCAGAATATCAGCCTATGCCCAAACTGAAACATCATACTGTCAGTCCAGGCTCTGAGATTAAAGAATGTGCCATTCAAAACACAGAAAGCCTGTCTCTCTTCTCTGGGCCGCGTGCATCAGGGTGAGAAGTGGGAAGGACAAAGGCACTCCTCCCAAGGCTACCACTGTACCCAGGAGACTTATGACAGATGAGATGTCACCCACGGTTCTTGTCAGTCTCATATTTCACAATCTCTTATCTGCAATAAAGTGTGAATGAAGATAAAATAATTGACACAGGGTTCTCCTTTGTTTAAACATCTTAGCTTGCTTGGGAAAGCCTCCACTGTTAGCAAGTTAACAATGGCCTTTGCTTTACAATCACATAGAATATGAAAAAAATTGTCTTCCTCTGGCTTATAAAAATCACAGAAACAATTAAATAAATGATATCATCTACCTGCATGAAATCCTTATGCACAAATGGTATGTTACAGTATGCTGGTTTTTTAAGGCTAAAAAAAATCAATAGCATTGCCTTTCCCACGACATTTGTTTAAATGTGCTGAGAAAGTGGTGTCCTTGGAGGACTCATTTGTAACAGTCCTCAGAAGCAGTGGTCCTTCTACCTGTCTGCATTTCAATCAGATTACTTTTAATCTGTCCATGACTGCTCCCCCTGCATAAAACTCCCTGGCCCCCAGAAGCAGTCCCACTGCTGAGGGGGTCTCAATTCTAGCCTTCAAAGCTTCTTTCATTGTCTCTCTGCTAAGCTCTCTCCTCCAGTGTCCACAGCAGTTCTTTCAAACTGTCCCAGTTGCTTAAATTTTTGAGACTGAAATCTTCCTGTTCATTTTTAGGATATTAAATGTAAGCCTGACAAACAAACAAACAAACAAAAAGCAATGAGATTTATAGAAGTCCTCATTGCCCGGGTATATGATTCGCCAGCACAATGTCCTACAGTCATCCCTTGTTTTATGCCCAGATATCCAGTTCAGCATATTTGCATTGAGAACAGAAATCTATGATACCCTGCATAAGAAGCAAGACTTCCTGCTCCTAGCACAATCTCCAGATTTCTGGACAAGATGGAACATATATGCACTATCAGATTACAGAATGCGACAATTGGCTTTAGAACAGGGCGCTTAAGAGCCTGGAGAGAGTTAAGAGCACTGACTGCTCTTCCCCGTCAATTCCCAGCAACAACATTGTGGTTCATAATCATCCATCATGGAATCCCATGTCCTCTTATGGTATGTCTGAAGACAGGTACAGTGGACTCATATGCATAAAATAAATCTTCTTAAAAGTTTTTGAAAAGAAGAAAGAAATGGGGGGGGGTCTTACTAATATGACCTCTGTAAGTGGAACAATTTTCTTTGGCCAGTGACTAAATATCTGACTTAGAAAACGGTCAGGATTCACTGAATGATTCTGCTGTAAATACAGAAGAGAGACAGATGGAAAAGAATATGAGAGACTTTTGTACCTACACATGCCCCTCTGCTGACAGCCTCTGAGTAACAGGGTCCTTAGGCCTACCAGCACAGGGAACTCGTAGGTGTCTGACGAAGAATGAGGCTGGGAAAGGAGATTTCTCTAGAGCCTTCAGATGAACCAGCTGGCCTATCTCCGTCATTCCTGTGTACACCATGTCCACCAAACACTGCCTAATAATGAATGTTTTGATTTTGTAAATGAAATGTAGAAATAGTTTTCTAGACACAGACAATGAATATACTTTAAGCCAATACTTGTCTTTTTTTGGGGAATTCGTCCATTAAATTATTTCCTGTCATCAATCTCTCTTCACCGCCCACCTGATATTATTGACCTCACAACACCATTGCAAAGGTTTTTAAAGATTCCTTTCTTTTTTTTTTTAGGAGTGTTGTATAGACCCTAGCAGGGGCCTAAGACATTGGCTATCAGGCACATGTTGGTTATGTTGAGTCCCTTGGCTGGGATATTATTGATATCACAACACCATCGCAAAGGTTTCTAAAGATTCCTTTTTTTAGGAGTGTTGTATAGACCCTAGCAGGGGCCTAAGACATTAGCTATCAGGCACATGTTGGTGATGTTGAGTCCCTTGGCTGGGATGCCCATGGCCACACCAGCTGAGGTAGCTCTGCTGGGGAACTAGGAAAATGATTGCAGGTCAGGTACCTGGTAAAAGCATTAAAGCATCTACCATGGGTTGTTAATTTATTTTTAATTTTTTGGACTTGTTCAAGACAGGGCCTTGATAGTAAGCCACGGATTATTGAGGGGCTCATGGGGCCCTACTCCACCCTGATGAACTACTGGCTCCTGACAGATTCTAGAGGAACAGCAGTCATTGTCTTCACTTGTGTACATAAGATGATGAGGCCATGAGAATCCAGTGGATAATAAGTTCCTAGCCCATGATCACATAGACACCCTGGCTAAACTCAGTGAGTCACAAAACAAAACTAAACGAACAAAATGGCATGAATGTGGGGAGATGAACTGTAAAGAGGAATGGGCAATTCGAGAGGTTGGAGGAAGATAAGAGAGGGGAAGGGTTAAAGTAATCAGAATATGCTATATGGAATTGTCAAAAATATAATAAATAAAAGGAAAATGTCATGTGAAACCCTTATTCTATGCTACTTAAAAATAAATACGGCTGGGCAGTGGTGGTGCATGCCTTTAATCCCAGTACTTGGGAGGCAGAAGCAGGTGGATTTCTGAGTTCAAGGCCAGCCTGGTCTCCAGAGTGAGTTCCAGGACAGCCCGGGCTACACAGAGAAACCCTGTCTCAAAAAAAAAAAAGTTATAAAAATAAATGCATTTAAAATTTTAAATAAAGTTCACTAATATTGACATTTCTTTTTATGTTAACCAAGAGATTCCTTTCTGTGTAGATAACTTATACACAAGGTTTAGATTAATCATTTGAACCTATGGAATTAACATCAAGGATCATGTAGAAAATGTGGAGTGCAAATCTGTGGGTCTGAATCAAAACTCAGATTCTAACAAAACTCTAGGTGATGTCTTTGTACTTGATCTCAGCCTGCATGGGGACATCTAATTCACATATTTTAACTGGAATGCGTAGCTGCATGTCTAGCTCTAGTGCAATAGTGCAAACACACACCACTCTTAGGTTAGATACTGTTTAATCTTGAACTTGATTAAAGTATCTGAATTCTTACTGTTTCTCAAAATGGCATCTCAGATGAAACTAATAAAAAGGGTTAGGACACTTGTGTAATGAATGTTAGGAATGTGTGCTTCCGGTCGAACTGTGGCCCTACATTCTGGGCATCACCTGTGGTATGAGTGTCGGGGAACCAGCTGTGGCTCTGAATCCTCCACTTCCTCCTTCAGGGTGTACAGAAGCCACACGGTGTCCAGAAGCCACAGCGTGCCGAGCTGAAAGGAGGAAACAGAGTCCTGAATGGGTGGGGTCTGCAGGGGCCTTCTTTTTATTGTTTATAACTAAATATAGTTGTAATAGCCAGGGTTCTATAGTTAAACAGAATAATTAACTATACACAATTATATAAGAGTCAATCCATTAGATTGTCTTAGGGCAGTCAAAAGGTGAATTGCCTCTCTATGTCCAACTTCAGACTAGAGAACCAGGGAAATTGATAACTGCTGAGTACAAATATATAGAAGCCCAAGAACAAAAACAAGGCCAATAATGAAGTCCTAGTCTGAGGCCCTGGGGAGCTGCTGATGCAAGTCCTTCATCAAAGGCTGAAGAAGTCAGGGAAGCAACAAAAAGCACACCCACTCACAGAAGGCTTAGCATCTGTGCCAGCATCTCCCTTCTGCTCCCTCGCTGCTGCCCCAGCTCCCAGCCCCTTGGATAGAGCTGCTCTATTCACAGCAGGGCTTCACACCTTGGGTTTTAACCACATGTCACTTCTTCCTGGAAATACTCAGACACTTAACCAGAAGTGTGCTTTTCCAGTCTGCTTGCCACAACAGTCTGACTAGATTAAGGGAACATTTTGGTTGGATTTTATATTGCTGGAAAGTTTGTTTCTCCCCCTTCAGAACTTCTGCAATTTGGGAATAGAGAGCTCTGTGGTGTGAGGCTTCTCTGTGCTTTGCAGAATGTTTAATGGTAGCTTTGCTCAATGGATGCCAGTAGTACCCTCCTGCCTGTTTGTGACAAGCAAAAATATCTCCAAACATTGCCAAGTGAAAACGAAATTATGACTGGTTGAGAACTGTGTCTCTAAAGTTCAGCACTAAATTGGGCTTAATTGGGAAAGGAATCGTGCAAAGTGTAAATGTTAAGACAGGATTCAGCAATGTTCTCTCTCTGTTCAAGTACCCTGGGATAATGTTCTATATGCATAAAAAAAGCACAAAGTTATAGCATAATTCAATGTGCTTAATTAAACAGATCTAAGTAGAAACTGGGTGTGGTTGTATACACCTGTCATCCCAGAACCTGGGATCTAGAGACAGAAAATAAAGGTCATCTCCAGCTGCTTTCAGAATCCAAGGCAAGAGCAAGCTGCCTCTGTCACTGTATTAAATGTAACCCTAAACAGACTTTTCTTCAAATCATTTTACTTCTTAGGATTTGTTGCTTAGTTAAATATTAACATTGCAATAGTGTCCTCTTCAATCCCTTACTGCCCTAGTTAACTGTCTTGCCTGCCTAAGACAGAGTTCTGTCTCAATTATCATCCCTATCTGATAGTAGCTCCAAAGAAAAAGATCGATATCCTTTATCTTCTAATATTCCTCCTGAACACTGGACTGTTTTTTCTTTTTAATTCCTCTCAATTTTCCAACTAATTTATTAGTTCTATGTTTGGGGTTATTATCCAGCCCTCCTTTGAACTCAAATTTTGTGTCCAGGTTTATTTGTCAAGCCAGTCTAAAAGTAGACACTTGTCTGTGGGTAGCTTCTTTCTTCTTACCCACACAATGTGTGTGTAACATCTTCAGTTTGAGAACATTTAGGGAGATACTAAACACAAGTGTGGTGGCCATGGATTATTTTCTGGCGCTTGGTAATATAATAGATGTTGTATGTGCCTTGGGGCAATTTCTTACTTAAAATCAAAGGTATCCCAGATATTGAAAACATCTTAAATCCAGAATTCACTCTAGAAGCACTAGAAGTATGGACTGTCTGTATAAGACTAACACTCTACTATCACGGGTTAGAACCAGCTCGTTTATTCTCATGGAAATTCTTAGTGCTTAGCTTTTATTCAGAGAGATGACATCACAGAGTGGGCATAAATTTGGTACTTAGGATGGATGAGGGTTTCAGCCAAACTATGTATCACTATTCAGGCAAAGACATCCGGTGGCTCTTAGAATATCTGTTTAAAGTGAGATAAGACACATTCATGAGTTTCTTGTGAAGATCACCTGAGACGATGGGTAGCCCGTTACTCTGTAAAGGACTCTAAACAGACTAGTGAATTTAGTCTGAAGTATCAACTATGCCATTGCTGTCATGCACTGGGTAGGGGCAGAGGTCATTCTGAGAGGTGTCAATTTGAAAGCATCACAGATCGAGCTTAACTGAAGGCTGACTCACCCAAACAACTTACCCTACAACACAGCCTTGTGATGCAGAGTCAGAGGTCATAACAAGTGTAAAATTGCTGCCAACATGATACAGCACACCATTTTCCTGCAAACTTTTAATTTAAAAGAACATTTTCTTAATTAAAAAGAAGATAGATATAGCAAGGGGCTTATGGGACTTTCAGGGAGTGGGGGGGGCTAGAAAAGGGGAAATCATTTGAAATGTAAATAAATTATATCGAATAAAAAAAAAAGAAGCACATAAACCAGGACCATCATCAACCTTATCATAATCATAGGATACTAGATACTGTCATAAGTGTAAAAGCTACACTTTACAACCAGAATTGTAATATGTGTGCTAGCAACACCATCACAGCCAGCGTGTGAGTGATTTATTATACTACTGTATTAATAAGGCTTCTGACATCATAAGTCAATCGGCATTCAACTCCAGTGTAATCTCATGTGGCTACTTCTCCTATGTGGTCCATTGGCCAAACTGTAATTTTACCCCATGTTACTGTTTATTTAATTTAATACAAGGGGCTACAATGTATTATCTGTTAGCCTACATGACTTGGCTAAACAGAAGAGGACACTTTTCTTATTGTACTTGTTGCTCTTGTTTATTCATGCTAATTATATAACATGAGTTTGCATATAGTCATAAAACACTTGTTAAAATATTTTCCCTGCTGTTTAAAAAGCACAACTGAAAGAGATCTCTACAATGGCCTTTGCTAAGGACAAACAAAGCCTATTGTAAAGGGACTTCATGACATACTGTGTAGTTTAAAGTATATTTTCTCAAATTTATTTTAATGACTAAGAAGTCCATAAATTTAATGTGCAATGATATAATAGCAATCAAATAGCTAATGGCTTCAAGTAAAACTATTGGAAGTTTAATGCCAGTCTTGTAGGTAGAATTATTATTGGCTTACAATTCTGAGTTTGCTACTTAACTGTCAGAACTCAATTGAAAAAAAAATGAAATTCAATTTGGTTTTATAGAGAGAAGAATTTTGCAGAAATGCACCCCTAAGTGCAAAAGGTTACATGCAACAAAGCTCTAATGAGCATGGTATTCTAGATGACTCAGAGCTTCTGAAATCCATTCAAGCACTTCCAACCTAATAATTACCTACATTTCCTAAGGAAAAGGAGCTTTGCAGAACATTCTGTTAATAAAACATTCAAAACCTTTCCTTCATGACTTTTTCATTTAGGGTAACTGAACAACTTTCCTTGTTTGACAGACCCGCCTCCCCTTTGAATAAAACAGCCTGTACTTACTTCTTATTTAAATCATGTTGACAGTGTTCTCAGAAGCATGCACTAAAGCTAACCCAGAATGTCTATGTGAGCAGTGTGTCTAGGGAGAAGGCAGTGGTTCAAGCTCTTGTACACAAGCTCAAAGACTGGAGTTTAGAACCCCAGAACACAGAAGCACTGAGTAGCTGTAGGGGCTATATATAATTGCAGCCTTAAAAAAAAATGGAGAAAGGGAATCCTTGGAGTGAGCTGGACAGCTAGATTAGCCCTTTCTGTTAGCTCTAAATTCAATGAGGAGACAATGATTCAAAACAGAATGAAAGTGAAGAATAATCAAGAACATTTCCACACACACACACACACACACACACACACACACACACAAAGGAGGAGGAAGAGACAAAAAGGAAATGAAAGGTAGCCATGCGCATAACTCTTTTAAAGTGTGTTGAAAGGACTAGGAATAATTCCAAGCTATTTAATCCCAAGAATGGAACAGTTAAAATAATCTAAGATATTTTCTAGAAGTACTCAAAATAAATATTGTGCTACCTACTGCCTGTGAAAATTTTACAGGAATTGTTATGTCAATATCCACTGGATGGAGAAAATGAGGCAATGTTGGTAGGCTCCCTGCCTCAGTAGAAGATCCCGGCAAGGTTTCTCTTGTTTGGTGTAGAGAAAGAGCAGGGCATTCTGGAGGCCTAATGTTGAAGCACACTTAAAGCAGGCTTTGTTTGGTGTGGACATTATTTGCAGTGTGTTACAGAGGGGGAAAGCTGTTAAAATAATGGAGATGAAGTTTGAGAAAACAATGGTTTTGTTGTTTGTTTGTTTGAGTCTCTGAGCATTATTGCTGACTTTAGGGACAGAATAGAAATATCCAAGCTGGAGAGGAAACTTTACTTTAGAAGCAAACTGCAAGTTAATACAAATTATTGAGATTAAGAGGGAAAAAAAAAGCAGGCCAAATGCCCCATGGCAAAGTGCAGAAGAAATTCTCTAGACACTTGAAAAGACATTCAGTTCAACTTGAACTTCAAAGACAGAAACCAAACTGGAGCTGGAGGAACGGCTCAGCAGTTAAGAGCTCTAATTGCTCAAATCTAAAATCCCAGCAACCAAAAAAGAGGCTTGGCTTCCTTAAAATATCTGTAAGTCCTGCAGTGAAGGATCCGATTTTCTCTTCTGGTCTCTGAGAAAAAAAGGCTTGTACACATGCAAAAAGCACACATATATATTTTAAAATGAAAATCAGACCTTCCAATTTGATTTTTATTTATTTTTTTATTATTGATATATTTTTATTTTTATTTACATTTCAAATGATTCCCACTTTTCTGGGCCCCCCACTCCCCGCAAGTCCCTCCCCCTGTTCCTCCATCTACCCCTTCCCACTTCCCTGGTCTGGAATTCCCTTATACTCTTGCACTGAGTCTTTCCAGAACCAGGGGCCACTCCTCCATTCTTTTTGGACATCATTTAATTTGTGGATTATGTCCTGGGTATTCAAACTTTCTAGGCTAATATCCACTTATTGGTGAGTGCATACCATGATTCATCTTTTGAGTCTGGGTTACCTCACTTAGTATGATGTTCGCCAGCTCCATCCATTTGTCTAAGAATTTCATGAATTCATTGTTTCTAATGGCTGAATAGTACTCCATTGTGTAAATATACCACATTTTTGTATCCATTCCTCCGTTGAAGGACACCTGGGTTCTTTCCAGCTTCTGGCTACTACAAATAGGGCTGCTATGAACATAGTGGAGCATGTGTCCTTATTGCATACTTAAGAATCCTCTGGATATATGCCCAGGAGTGGTATAACAGGGTCCTGAGGAAGTGTCATGACCAGTTTTCTGAGGAACCCCCAGATTGATTTCCAAAGTAGTTGCACCATCTTGCAATCCCACCAGCAGTGGAGGAGTGTTTCTCTTTCTCCACATCCTCGCCAACACCTCGCCAACATTTCCCTTCAGTGTTTCAATAAATATGACAGGTACCTTTAAGTTTCCGAATAAAAATCATTCTTCCTAATTAAGTTGTATATTTCTATGTATGGATTGTGTGTACACATACAAGCACATGTATGTGTAGGTGTTGCTGCATGTGCTATGTACATGTAGAGGCCTGGGACAACCTCAAGTGAATTCAGTTTGTGTGTACCTCTTCTTGAGACAATGTCTCTCATTTGGTCTAAAATGTTTCCAACTAAACTAGAAATTAGAGGGAGTCACAGGGATGCTCCTGCCTCTTCTTTCCAAGCACCATGATTATGGTCATATACCACAAAGCTTGGCTTTCTTTTGGCTTTGTGCAGCAGACACTTTATAGACTGAAATGTCTCTGGCCTCAAATTTTGTCTCTAAAGTCTTTAAGATGCGGTAATAAAATCCAAAGTAAAAGAACTAAAAACAAATTTTATAATATCAACTTGTAGATAAAAGCAAACCTACAGGTGGGGTGGATGGTACTGTCTGCAGGGGGACAGGCCACGCTGAATTTATTGGCACTGCAGGGTTGAAAAACAGCAATAACAGGGCTAAATTCAGTAATGTATGTCCTCTGTGGACAACTAGGCAGAACAAAATTAATCAGATTTTCATAGGTTAGAAAGAAACAGCTTTCTCTGTGCAGATCATCAAAAGATTTACACTTCCCAAAAGGAGTGAATAACATTTTGAAGGAGACTAGAGAATATGACAGGACTGTGGTTTGTACTGGCTCTAAGCCTCTGTGTAAGATATTTATCTCCCTACAACTTAGTGCCCTTATCTTCACAGACACAGAACAGTATATACCCCGAAGAGCTTTACAGGGATTAAGTGAAGTAATCAAAAATGTATATCATAATACTTAGCATATAGTAAGTATTATTTTACCAGCAGTGATAACAGTATGTGTTTCAGTTGTCTCTAGATAATTAGAAAAATAATTGTGGAAATTCTATCTTGATGAGAGTGTGTGCATGAATATAACACTCTTTTAAATCATTACAAAAAATAAAGAATAAAGAAAATTTTCATGTTTTATAAAATCATGACTAAGGAAACACTGTAACAATCAAATGGTTTACTTTTGTCACAGAAAGATCAATAACCCACCAGCCCTGAGAAAATCAAGGCAACCTTGGTCTCCATGAGCCAATCATTATTGCTGGATGGGCTGCTGGCCCATGTTCTGTTCTGTTCACGTGCAAGGAGGCAGCTCTTCCCTTATAGATAAAAAAAAAGGTGTTCTCATCCCATAAGCAGGGTTACAGGACTTGCCCACTCTATAGATACAGTGTGGCTGGATGAGGTTAAAAACCTCCAGGAAGCTTCTTTAAGGATATGTGGTATAGAGGTAAATAAATGATTTCCTTCTGCAAGTGAGCTTGCATCCAAGTCTTAGTTATTGGAGATCACTCCTGGGCATATACCCAAAAGATGGTCCAACATATAACAAGGACACATGCTCCACTATGTTCGTAGCAGCCTTATTATAATAGTCAGAAGCTGGAAACAACCCAGATGTCCTTCAACAGAGGAATGGTACACAATGGAGAACTGCTCAGCAATTAAAAGCAATTACTTCACAAAATTCACAGACAAATGGATGGAAATAGAATATCATCACAAGTAGGTAACCCAGTCACAAAATAACACACTTTCATATGCACTCATTGTTAAGTGGATATTAGCCCGAAAGCTCGGAATACACACAATTCACAAACCACATGAAGCTCAAGAAGAAGGAAGACCAAAGTGTAGGTGCTTCAGTCATTTAGAAAGAGGAACAAAATACTCACAGGAGGAAATATGGAGATAAAGTGTGGAGCAGAGACTGACGTAAAGGCCATCCAGAGACTGCTCAACTGGGAATCTATCCCATATACAGTTACCAAACCCAGACACTATTGTGAATGCCAACAAGTGCTTACTGACAGGAGCCTGATATAGCTGTCTCCTGAGAGGCTCTGCCAGAGCCTGAAATATACAGAGGTGGATGCTCACAGCCAACCATTGAAGTGATGATGGGGTCCCCAATGGAGGAGCTAGAGAAAGGAGTGAAGGAGCTGAAGGGGTTTGCAACCCATAGGAAGAACAATATCAACCAACCAGAACCCCTAGAGCTCCCAGGGACTGAACCACTAACCAAAGAGTACACATGGCTCTAGTCACATATGTAGCAGAGGATGGCCTTGTAGGACATCAGTGGGAGGAGAGGCCCTTGGTTCTGCCAGGGCTCGATGTCCCAGTATAAGAGAATGCCAAAGCAGGGAGGCATCAGTGGGTCGGTGCACCCTCATAGAAGGAGGGGGAAAGGAAATGGGATAGGGAATTTCTGAGGGAAAATCTGGAAATGGGTAACATTTGAAATGTAAATAAAGAAAATGTTCCCCATTTGCACCAGGGAGCCAGGGAAACTCCACAGCCTTCTGTGCATGGCCCACTAGGAGAGAGTGATCTCCCAGCAGCACTTTCACTTCTGAGCACTGAGGTGAGATCTCCAACTTCTCTCTGAAGGGCAACAGCTAGGAGCACACAGGGCATGTGATCAGTGGAGCAGCTGGGACAGAAGTCTTCCAGAGTTCATTTGCACCAGGGAGCCAGACAACACCACAGCCTTCTGTGCACAGCCCTCTGGGAGAGAGTGATCTCCCAGCAGCTCTGAGTGATCTCCCAACCGCACTTTCACTTCTGATTGCAGACGCAGGATCTCTACCTCCTCTCTGGAGGAGAACAGCTAGGAGTGCACAGGGCATATGATAAATGGTGCAGTTGGGACTGAGGTCTTCAGGCTGCCATTTGCACCAGGGAGTCAGATGACTCCACAGGCTTCTGTACACAGACACTGATAGAAGAGAATTGATCTCCAAGGAGTACGGACACAGGCTTACAGGCCCATAGGAGGGGCAAGCTCCAGCCAGACAGCAAGACCAACTAGCACCAGAGATAATCAGATGGTAAAAGGCAAGCACAAGAACCCTACCAACAGAAACCAAGGCTACTTGGCAACATCAGATAGAGTTCTTCCACCACAGCAAGTCGCAGATACCCCAACACATTGGAAAAGCAAGAGTTAGATTTAAAATCTTATCTCATGATGCTGATAGAGGGCTTCAAGGACTTAATAACTCCCTTAAAGAAATACAGGATAACATTGGTCAACAGGTAAAAGCCCTTAAAGAGAAAACACAAAAATCCCTTAAAGAAACACCTGAAATCATGGGTCAACAGCTAGAAGCCCTTAAAGAGGAAACATAAACATTCCTTAAAGAATTACAAGAAAACACAAACAATCAAGTGAAAGAAGTGAACAAAACCATCCAGGATCTAAAAGTAGATGTCTTAGTCAGGGTTTCTATTCCTGCACAAACATCATGACCAAGAAGAAAGTGTGGGAGGAAAGGGTTTATTGAGCTTACACTTCCATGTTGCAGTTCATTACTAAAGGAAGTCAGGACTGGAACTCAAGCAGGTCAGGAAGCAGGAGCTGATGCAGAGACCATGGAGGGATGTTTCTTACTGGCTTGCTTCCCCTGGCTTGCTCAGCCTGCTCTCTTATAGAACCCAAGAGTACCAGCCCAAAGGTGGTACCACCCACAAGGGGCCCTCCCCACTTGATCGCTAATTGAGAAAATGCCCCACAACTGGATCTCATGGAGGCACTTCCCCAACTGAAGCTCCTTTCTCTGTGATAACTGCAGCCTGTGTCAAGTTGACACACAAAACTAGCCAGTACAGTGGAAATAGAAACAATAAAGAAATCACAAAGTGAGACATCTTTGGAGAAAGAAAACCTTGGAAAGAATTCAGGCGTCATAGATGCAAGTTTCAACAACAGAATACAAAAGATAAAAGAAAGAATCTCAGGTGCTGAAGATACCATAGAAAACATTGACTCATCAGTCAAAGAAAATGCAAAATGCATAAAGCTTGTACTCCAAAACATCCTGGAAATCCAGGATACAATAAGAAGACCAAACCTAAGGATTATAGGTATAGAAGAGAGTGAAGAGTTCCAACTTAAAGGGCCAGTAAATATGTTCAACAAAATTATAGAAGAAAACTTCCATAACCTAAAGAAAGAGATGCCCATGAACATACAGGAAGCCTTCAGAACTCCATAAGACTGGACCAGAACAGAAAGTCCTCCTGGCACATAATAATCAAAACACCAAATACACTAAGCAAAGAAAGAATATTAAAAGCAGTAAGGGAAAAAAGACAAGAAACTTATAAAGGCAGACCTATCAGAATTATACCAGACTGTGACTCTAACCAAACAAGTGAAAGATCTGTATGACAAGAAGTTCAAGTCTCTGTAGAAGGAAATGGAAGAAGACCTCAGAAAATGGAAAAATTGCCCATGCTTGTGGATTGGAAGGATTAATATAGTTAAAATGGCCACCCTGCCAAAAGCAAAATACAGATTCAATGCAATCCCCATCAAAATCCCAACTCAGTTCTTCATAGAGTTAGAAATAGCAATTCTCAAATTCATCTGGAATATCAAAAAACCCAGGATATCTAAAACTATTCTCAACAGTAAAAGAACTTGTGGGGCAATCAGTATCCCAGACCTCAAGCAATACTACAGAGCAATAGTGTTAAAAACTGCATTGTATTGGTACAGTGACAGGCAGGTGGACCAATGAAATAGAATTGAAGATCGAGAAGTGAACCCACACACCTATGACCACTTGATCTTTGACAAAGGAGCTGAAAATATCCAGTGGAAAAAAGATAGCCTTTTGAACAAATGATGCTGGTTCAATCAGATGTCAGCATGTAGAGGAATGAGAACTGATCCATTCTTATCTCCTTGTACTAAGCTCAACTCCAAGTGGATCAAGGACCACCACATAAAGCCAGTCACACTGAAACTAATAGAAAAGAAACTGGAGAAGACCCTTGAGGACATCGGTACAGGGAGAAAGTTCCTGAACAGTAGTTTATGCTCTAGGATCAAGAATTGACGGGACCTCATAAAATTACAAAGTTTCTGTAAGGCAAAGGACACCATCAAAAGGACAAATCAGCAACCAACAAATTGGGAAAAGATCTTCACCAACCCTAAATCCAACAGAGGGCTAATATCCAATATATACAAAGCACTCAAGAAGTTAGACCTCAGAAAACCAAATAACCCTATTAAAAATGGGGTACAGAGCTAAACAAATAATTTTCACCTGAAGAACTTTAGATGGCTGAGAAGCACCTTAAAAAATGTTCAACAACATTAGTCATTAGGGAAATGCAAATCAAAACAACCCTGAGATTTCACCTGACACCAGTCAGAATGGCTAAGGTCAAAAACTCAGGAGACAGCAGGTGTTGGCAAGGATGAGGAGAAAGAGGAACACTCCTCCACTGCTGGTGGGGTTGCAAATTGGTACAACCACTCTGGAAATCAGTCTGGCAGTTCCTTAGAAAACTGGACATGACACTTCCAGAGGACCCTGCTATACCACTCCGGGACATATACCCAGAGGATTCCCCAGCATGTAATAACGATACATGCTTCACTATGTTCATAGGAGCCCTATTTATAATAGCCAGAAGCTGGAAAGAACCCAGATGTCCCTCAACAGAGAAATGGATAAAAAAAAATGTGGTATATATACACAATGGAGTACTATTCAGCCATTAGAAACAATGAATTCATGAAATTCTTAGACAAATGGATGGAGCTGGAGAACATCATACTAAGTGAGGTAACCCACTCTCAAAAGATCACTCATGGTATGCACTCACTGATAAGCAGATATTAGCCTAGAAACTTGGAATACCCAAGACATAATCCACATATCAAATGATGTCCAAGAAGAAGGAAGGAGTGGTCCCTGGTTCTGGAAAGGCTCGGTGCAGCAGTATAGGGGAATACCAGAACAGGGAAGTGGGAAGGGGTGGATGGAGGAACAGGGGAAGGGAAGAGGGTTTATGGGACTTTTGGGGAGTGGGGAGCCAGGAAAGGGGAAATCATTTGAAATGTAAATAAAGACTATATTGAATAATTAAAAAAAGAATTACACCAGACTTCTCACTAGAGACAATGAAAGTTAGAAGATCCTGGGGAGGTCTCATACAGACCCTAAGAGAACACAAATGCCAGCCCAGACTACTATACTCAGCAAAACTCTCAATCACCATAGATGGAAAAACCAAGATATTCCATTATAAAACCAAATTTATACAGTGTCTGTCCACAAATCCAACCCTACAAAGGATAATAGGTGGAAAAAGCCAACACAAGGAGGAAAACTACACCCTAGAAAAAGCAGGGAAGTAATCTTCTTCCAACAAACCCAAAAGAAGATACCCACACAAACATAAAAATAACATTAAAAATATCAGGAAGCAACAATCACTATTCTTTAATATCTCTTAACATCAATGGACTCAATTCCCCCAATAAAAAGACATAGACTAACAGAAATATTTTTCCTGTAAATCTTCAATTTTATCAGAAAATGTTTGTAATTCCTCTTTCAATTAATTTAGTAATGTTTTCTATGTCTACCATTTTATCTGCATTATTTTTTCATGATAATCTTCAATTTTAACGTTTTTCTATATATTTCTTCTATTTTATCAGAAATGTTTTCTATGTAAATCTCTGATTTTATCACAAAATGTTATTTCCACCTTCAATTAATTTAGAAAGGTTTTTTTTAATACCTACCATCTTATCTGCATAATTTTCCATGAAATAGTCAATTTAACGTGTTTGTCTATGTATTTCTTGAATTTTATCAGAAATATTTTCCATGTAAATCTGCAATTTTACCTGAAAATGTTTATAATTCTACTTTAAATCAACTTAGAATTATTTTTATGCCTACCATTTTATCTGTATAATTTCTATGATAACCTTCAATTTTAGCATGGTTTTTCTATATATTTCTCCAATTTTATCAGAAATATGTTCCATGTATATCTTCAACTTTATCAGAAAATGTTTATAATTCCACTTTCAATCAACTTAGGAAAAAGAAGAAAAAGAACCCAGGTATCCCTCAACAGAAGAGTGGATACAAAAAATGTGGTATATCTACACAATGGAGTACTATTCAGCCATTAGAAACAATGAATTCATGAAATTCTTAGGCAAATGGATGGAGCTAGAGAACATCATACTAAGTGAGGTAACCCAGACTCAAAAGGTGAATCATGGTATGCACTCACTAATAAGTGGTTATTAACCTAGAAAACTGGAATACCCAAAACACAATCCACACATCAAATGAGATACAAGAAGAAAGCAGGAGTGGTCCCTGGTTCTGGAAAGACTCAGTGAAACAGTATTTGGCAAAACCAGAACGGGGAACTGGGAAGGGGTGGGAGGGAGGACAGGGGAAGAGAAGGGGGCTTACGGGACTTTCGGGGAGTGGGGGGGAGGCTAGAAAAGGGGAAATCATTTGAAATGTAAATAAATTATATCAAATAAAAAAAAAAGACAAAAAAAAAAAAAAAAAAGTCCTAGAAGTTAGTTAGTGCATCTGTTGCTTACTTCTGTTTTATGTCCCAAAGTCAAAAAGACTAATTTTGAGCATTTTTCTTTGGGCACCATCCTGCTAGAGAGAATCAAGTCAAAGATCTTTGGGTATGATTGTATTTTGGTTTTCTAATATTATAGTACAAAATAGTTCCAATTGGAGGTTCCTACCATGTCCTTGATCACTCAGTTCCTAGATAAAAAGCATGCAACCTTTATATTTATAATTAGCTTTAAAGTACTAGAGCTGGGTAGAATCCACCCTCTATGGTATTAAGTCTATATCTCATCAAAACACCCAAGAGATGACTTGCCATGTTCCTCCTGGCCTGCTCTTTCTCCATAGCCAATTCTCATGATGCCTTACCCTATAGTATCTTATATCTCTCCACCTTCTTTCTTTTCCTCCTTGTGGTCCCTGCCTCAGACCTCAAACCTGGGAACTGAAGCCCTACCCACCTATAGGCTGTACATCTTTGTTCAACCAATACTGTTAAACTATGGAGCAAGTTACATATCATCATTTGGAATACATTAGGATTTTCTAGTCCCTTCAGGCACCCAGACCTTGGGGGCCAGTAATAAGCTTTACAGTACATAGGAATAGTCCAAACCTCAACATTCTTATAAATGTGTGGGTTTATAAATGTCAGCAAAAGACAGTGTTTTCCTACACATATTCTCAAGAGATATTCTTTGTGTGTGTGTGTGTGTGTGTGTGTGTGTGGTATTATTTATTTTTTATTTGATATTTTCTTTACTTACATTTTAAATGTTGTCCCCTTTATTAGTTTCCCCTTCCGAAAACCCCCTAATCCATCTGCCCTTCCCTGCTCACCAATCTACTAACTCCTGATTTCCTGTCTTGGCATTCCCCTATACTGAGGCATCAATCCTTCTCAGGACCAAGGGCCACTCCTCCCTTTGATGTCTAACAAGGCCATCCTTTGCTGCATACGTAGCTGGAGTGAGTGAGACCCTTTGGTGGGAAGGGGGTTCCACTCTGCCACTTACTCTTCTTTGGACTCAGAAATGTTTAATCCGATTGATTTTTTTAAACTTCAAATGCAGGAACTTCCTCCAGACCTTATTTTGGAATATTCTACCAAGAAGACCTGAATATTAAATCTGCAGTAACACTATTATTTGAGCAAAGATTTCTTTTGAAGATGTATTTATATTATTTTTCATATTATAAGCTAAGTCTTGGCCTTTAAGGGATAAGAAAGAATTGAGAAAAATGAGTAGTCCACTCGTATTTACATAAGCATCGTGAAAGTTATTTTCTTCATAACTTTCCTGCAGAGCACACATCTGTGCACTTTGTAGCTCCAGATGAAGGATGTTAACATTATTCACAGGTGTCACCACACCTATGGTGTGAGAGAATCATCTTCTGTGATATAGCATTTAGGATAATCTCATTGGTTTACAGTTTGGGATGAAATTGCTAGATGTCAGCTCTTACTATGATAGCATATTCACACAAGAACTTGTTAATCATATAACGATATTCACTGCACAGTATAAAATGAAAAGCAAGTATAACCCTGCCCTTCAGGACTCAGAAGGAAGGAAAGGAAACAACGTCCTTCCTGGCAATACCCTGCAGACTGCCAGGATCAATTGTTATTGCCATTTTATTCCATTATGGTTTTCTTTATGTGGGACAGTGCAATACATTAGATTCATAGGCAGCAGTTACAATTAAGAGTAAATGTAATGATTGTTATAGCTAACAGATTATTGAAAACCAAAAGACAGCTAATCTGAGGTCATGTAAGTCATTGAACCCAGTTTATAATATCATGCCAACAAATTCCAAAAAAAAAAAGATATTTAAACGGCACAAGTGAACAATAATCACGTTACTATACTATATCTAATAAAATCAGCATATCAATCCAACTTGGGTTTGCTGTTGACACATTTGAATAGTTAACAGAGCTGCAGTAAACAAATCGAAGACCCTGATTTCTTCCTGTCCTGACAAAGGAATTTCTGGAGGATTTGCCAGTCACAGTGGGTGATTTTTCATACCATGACCAAGTTTCTAAAGTAAATCATGACTGGCTGGGAAATTTTTTTAATTGTTTTATTAGATATTTTCTTTATTTACATCTCAAACGTTATCCAATTTCCTGTTTTTCCCTCTGAAAACAACTTATCCCATCCCTCCCCTTCCCCTGCTCACCAACCCACCCCCTATACTGGTGCATTAGGCCTTCTCAGGACCAAGGGCCTCTCCTCCCTTTGATGTCCAACAATGCCATCCTCTGCTACATATGCAGCTGGAGCCACAGGTTCCTCTTTGGTTGGTAGTTTAGTCCCTGGGAGTTCTGGGGGTTGGGAAATTTTTTATGCAGAGAAACACCTCCTCCGGTTTCTTCAAAGAGGAAGCACAGGTAGCCACTGTGGTTGCTAGTTGGTTGACTCTTGATTGACAACTCTTGGTTGACAACTTGACAAATCTGGGGAAACAGCCTCTATTAAGAACTGCATGGTATGCACTCACTAATAAGTTGATATTAGCCTGGAAAACTGGAATACCCAAAACGTAATCCACACATCAAATGAGGTACAAGAAGAACAGAGGAGTGGCCCCTGGTTCTGGAAAGACTCAGTGTAGCAGTATAAGGCAAAACCAGAACAAGGAAGTGGGAAGGGGTGGGTGGGAGAACAGGGGGAGGGAGTGGGGGGGCCAGAAAAGGGGAAATCATTTGAAATGTAAATAAAAATATATTGAATTAAAAAAAAAGAACTGCCACCGTTAGATCAGACTTTGAGGGTGTCTGTGGGAGCATTTTCTTGATTGCTAATTAATGCATGTGTGCCTAGACCTCTGTAGGCAATGCAAGCTCCCCTGCAGGTGAACCTAGGAGACCACGGAACAGAAGCAGAATGAAAGCCAATAAGCGGCATCCTCCATGTTCTCTGCTTCACTTCCTGCCTTGAGCCAGGGTTGTCTATGGTAATGGACTATAATGGACAAGCCAAAAAAAGGTTACTTCTCCCATGTTGTTTTTGGTCAGTGCTTTATCAGAGCGTGAAAAACCAAACCACGGCACATGCCTAGGAGATAGTTCTGTACTAGACAGCCTCAGATGGTGCAAGAAATAATTATAGCACCAAAAGTATCTGAAGAAGTTTCTGGGCAAGCTTCATACAAACTATGCAGTTTTCTTGCTAATATTTGTCTTGTATATTTTGTTTACACACACTTAACAAGGAAAACAAGGAACTGAGATGTTTTAATAGATTACTATTGATTAGATCACACACACACACACACACACACACACACACACATACTCTAACACCATAACCCAATATTTCCTTTTCAGGTACTACATAGTACCCAATATTTTAAAACAGTATTAAATCTACTAAACTTCTCAGTGAACTGACTTAATCATGGGGAAAAATAAGTAAAAATAAGTACATAATCAAAAAATAAGTAGTGGGTTTCTATCTTTTTGTAAAGGTATAGGCTTAATTTTTTTTCTGTACATGCTTGCACAATATAGACCTAAAATGTTTTTTATTTCTTCAATAAAAGTTTAAAGTAGGAAATTGGAAAAATACAGTAAAGGAGATACTGTTTGACCCATTTTGATCTTATAATTGTAACTGTTGGTATTTTGTCTGTGCTCCACCCAACACCTACCTGGCAATAGCCAGGTATGCCCTGCCCCAGAGATCTGGCCCACTATCCTCTCCCTCTTTTTTGCTCTCCGCTCTCCCACATACTCTTACCCCTCTGCCCCTTGGGCTCCCCCCTTCCACGAGGTCATGGCCGGCCTCCATCCACTTCTCTCTCTCTCTCTCTCTCTCTCTCTCTCCCTTTCTCTATCACTAACTCCCATCGCCTACTCTGAATAAACTCTATTTTATACCATGCCTGTGTGTGTGTGGTGCCTCAAGGGGCAGAGGTGCTGAGGCAAGGGCCTGCCTGGGTACCCCCTCCTCCACACCGCCTGCTACACTCCCTTAAGCCCCAATCCTCTCCTTTTTAAACCCCCACAGTAACATTAGGAAACATTTGATCAGATTTAAATTCTTTTGCCTGTGACTTAATTTACATGCTTGGTTAATAAACAACAGAAGAAACTGAGCAGTTTTGCAAAACCAAATATTGCATTTCCTACACGCCAATATGACATATTGATTCAAATCCTGAGTTACCAGTGTGCTTCAAATCATAGCGTTCTTCGTTGCACAGTGTGTGATGTCCTGAGACAGCTTACTATGAGATACTGCCAGGAAGTGTGTGTTGAAATACGCTTTACTGGCTCTTTTTCTAATTTAGAGAAGTACAGAATGCTAAGGTTAAAAAATTACTCAGAAACTCTCTAAAAGAAGTTTTTACATGTTTTTTTGGTTGTAATCCTCCAGTAGGAGTCTTTTAAAGACCTGGTATCTTTCCAGAAAAACAAACAAACTGAGTGTCTATATATAGCACTTAACTTTGCATCTTGTTTCAGCAACTTTTACTATAATGAGATTTAAAAAAAAAATTCAATGCTCCAGAGCAGGGGCTCTCTGGCTGTGGATTGGGACCCCTTTGGAGATCCAAAGACCCTTTCACAGGGGTCACATATCAGATATTCTGCTTATTTGAAATTTACATTATGATTCAAAACAGTAGCAAAATTATAGTAATGAAGCAGCAATGAAAATAATTTTGTGGTTGGGGTTCATCACAGCATAAGGAACTGTATTAAAGGGTTGCCGCATTAGGAGGATTGAGAACCTCTGCTCCAGAGAAACTTGTGTGGATAAACCTTAATAATGAATTAATGCTGACTTGAAAGTTAATTTATCTCATTAATTTATCTTATTAAGTGACCTTATTAATTTAAACTTAATAAGATAAAGCTACCTCAGACATAGGAAATGAGCACATTATTACTCATAAATAAAAAAAGTAATACCTGTATAAATGTAGGAGTAAAGTGAGAACACAGATCATAAGCACACTGACCTTACCAGGGGATTCTTGCAGCCAGACTTGATTTCTTTCCTCAGACTTCTTTAAGGGTAAAATCCAGCACTGTAGATTTTTTTTTTTGCAGTGCAAATCCTAGAAAAGAGCTATGTTCTGACTGACTTAGAGTAAAGTGGGATCTATAAAGTCTTCTAATTTAAGGTTTCTATTTTACTACAACACATATTTTAAAAAGTCAAAATTATATAGTTGGGATCCCAATAGCATACAACTAGAACTTTACTTCTGTGTTTTATATTGTCCCTGAATATTTTAATATAATTAGAGACTTGTTATTACATGCAACAGGAAGATATATGATTAGTTTATTACTAACAGAAGACTATAGGAAGCTTCAAAAGAGCCACTTAATTTCTTATTACAGCTCTACTCCATTACTATATTCATAATGAACATCCTGAAAAGATACTGCAAAAAACGGAACACCAAAATGGTAGCTATGTGGTGTCACTACACTATAGAAGCACACTAACTCCCTAGAAACAACTACATAGTGTAACAATACACACACCAACAAATGCGTGCTTGCTATTCTTTATTAGGATAGAATTTATGAAAGTTAATTCTAATAGGCAAATGTAGAATATAATAATGAGTGAAATTTCTAAAACATGGTTGGAAAGTAACACAGTTGTTTTGGAAGAATAAAATTTATAATAGACAGGCAAGTGCAGGCACGTACAAGCACACACACACACACACGCACACACACACACACACACACTGCCTGGGCTTGGGGAATGAGCCTGGCATCATACAGAAAATAACCTTAATTGACTAATTAGTTTATCTTGTTGATATTATAGTATTTCATGAAATCTTTCCTAATTTCTTTTGAACTTCTTCATTTCCCATTACTGAAACAAGATAAATTATTATTTTGTTTTAAAAGATCAGCACATTTTGTTGAGAGAGAAAAAGGAGATTTCTAAAAACTTTGTTAATTTTACTTAGTTTATTATAACCAAAATTATGATAGTATACTATTATAATACAGTAATATTAAATTAATCCTAATATTAATTAATTAAAAATAAAATTGATTAATGTTTTATGATCTTGAAGAAAACTATTTTTGTGGGATATATTTTAGTATGCCAACAAGCTTACCCCAAACCCCTATGTGATATGCTGAAGGGAAAAAAGGAACACCAAGGTTATTTCTCTGCTTATTGGAGAATTTCTGGAAATAGCATTTTGTTAGATGTTCTCATGCTGTGTGGCAGACTTACTTCTGTCACTGTATGCTTCTGGTGACAAGGATCACTGTGAGACTCTCTGAGGGCAGAAGTGAGAGGCTCCCACTGACTCTCTCAGGCATGCTATCACTGGCCTGTTGGCTATGCGACCACACCCATTTGGTAACCCCTGCTTCCCTGGGACTCTCTGTCAGCTCCTCTGGTTTCTAGACTCAATGCTCATGTACTTCATGTTCTGGAGTGCAGCAATATTTTTAAAGCTAGAGTCAGCAAGAGTGTCATGGGTGCTGACATGTTCTCCTGGGCTTAAACTCAACTTACTAAAGGTTGGTTGACTTTAAGCATCAAGCACAAAACTACCAGAATCGCTTACCCATAACTGTCTCAGGCTAAATCTGTTTAACATGTCTTATATGTTAATCTATATTTGAAGGTTCTATAATTATGATTAAAACTTTATGTATGGATGGATTAAATATCCAATTGGTGCTACGAAAATCATATATTTTTACAATTTTAAATACAATTATAAAGTTATATAATTTATATATATATAATTTTTATATATAAAGTATAATTATAAAGTTAAGTAACTGCTTTATTAATGTGAATACTTTTGTTGTGACTTTGTCAGTACTCTAATAGTAATATTTCATGGTTTTCCTATTCAGTGTACTTGCAATTTCAGAAGAGCCACAGAATTACTGTTACATATTCTCCATAGATTCTGGAATTGAGAATTGGGTTAATAATAATTGAGAAGCTACAATCTCAAATAGTAAAATTTAACTCCCTGTTTATTTTTAGTGGTAACATGCTTACCTGATTAAAAAGTCTCCACATTTTAAAGAAAAGTAAGAAGGAAGGTAAAACATAAGATAGAATATTGGCCAATGTACAATAACTAAATGAGAAATTTTTAAAAAATGAGTATGCAGTAAAATAAGACCACAGTGAATTCCTGCATTAGTTTTAAAATGTAAGTTCTGGTTTTCAACAGGGAAATTGAATTTTGTGTGCATTCAATTCAACACTGCAATAACAGTCAGAAGAAATACCATTTATTGTAAACTTTATCTCTACTTCTTTATCTCTTAAAGAAAACTCCAATCAAGTTTATCAAGCTATAGCTAGAAACAGTTGTCAGCATAGTACAAAACAGTAAATATCAGCCTAACAGAAAAGGGAAAAAAATTCTCCAGTCACTCTGAAATGGAGGTCTACTCATGCGATAAAATAAATAACAGCCCCTTCAAAGATGTCTGCATCCAAATCCTCCAAGAAGAGACTTTTGTTACATGTCATGGTGGAATTAAAATTTAAAATGGAAATCAGATTGTTCACAAAGTGACTTTAAAACATGGAGTTTGTGATGGATAATCTCTATGAGTGCAGAACAGTGCATAAGGTTCTTAAATGGCTAAAAAGGAGGAAAATATCTAGAACTAGGGATGGCGTTAAGAGGAAGACCAGGACCATCTATTGCTTCAGTAGAAGTGGGAATGACAGCCCAGCAAGGCGGTGCACAATAGAAGCAAGTAGAGCTCTGTAAATTCAAGGCCAGCCTGGTATACAGAGAAAATTACAGATATCCATGGTTGTTAACATAGAGAAACCCTATCTTGAAAAGCAAACAAAACAAAACAAAACGAAGAGCAGAAAGGACTGTGAGAAACCTATTAAATTTGAAAATCAGTAAAGTAGGTTCTCCCCTACGGCCTCAAGCAAAGAATCTTAGTAACTTGGTATTAGTTAGTGAGCCCAGTTTTGCACTTTCTGATCTTTCTGTTGGTTATATGGTAAACTGATTACATTTGTATCTTAGTTAGGGCTTTACTGTTGTGAAAAGACACCATGACCATGGCAACTTTTCTAAGGACAACATTATAGGACTAGCTTATATGTTCAGAGGTTCAGTCCATTATCATCAAGGCAGAAGCATGGCTGCACCCAGGCAGGCAAGTCACAGGAGGAACTAAGAGTTCAACATCTTGTTCTGAAAGTGAACAAGAAAAGTCTGGCTTCCAGGCAGCTAGGAGGAGAGTCTTAAAGCCCACAGCCACAATGACACACTTTCTCAAACAAATTCACACCTTGTTACAACAAGGCCACATCTCCTAATAGACCCACTCCCTGGGCCAAGCATATTCAAACCACCACAATTCTTACATGCCAATCGGTTAGTGGTAGTTTTACTGTAATTTATGATAATAATAACAGGACCTTCAATATACATGATATCAGAATATAATGAGCACTTCGAGTCAGTAACAGAGTGATTCATAAGCATTGGCAACTCTACTGGAAATGTGGGGAAGGTAAATAAAGTGCAGTCAATTATAAATGAGAAAATATCTCTCTTAGGTTGAGAGAGTCATCAGAAAATTCTGTGTCCCCAGTTTTCTAACACTTATAGCAGAGAAAAAAAATAAAGAAATCTTAAAAAGAAGACTTAATTTAACATGCATAAGCCTGACCCAGCATACATCTCCATGTGGCCCCTTCATTACAGCCTTTGATTATGTGAAGTTCATTACAGCTCATTGCCAATTAAATCAAATAGTAACATTCCCAACTGGACCACCAGATGGACTCAGACTTTAATTAACTTTCCCACCAGCATACAGATGTGGTTTTTGTTATCATTATCTAGGAATCAGTGGCTTTCAGCAAAATGAAAAGCCCTACCAGAAGACTGTAGCCTAGAGTGATTGATCACATCATGAGATCATTAACCTGAAGATGCTTTTAATCATTTATTGACCAAATCAAGAGAAAGCATATAGAGTACTATTGACTGCTTCTCAGGTGAATCATCAGTGTGTTTTAGGAGATATCAGTAAACATTAGTATAAGATAATGATCTGTTTGTGCACAGTATTAAGTTCCAAAGGAACCCTGCAGTTCTGAATTTAAGTTTTTATGCATTAACAAAGGACATTTTGCCATTGGGAAGGGGGAAGAATTTACCTAGTTATCATATTTTATTACTATCAAAAATTTCAAATTTTATTTGATAATTTAAGAATAACAAATGAAGTCATGTGTCAAAATGGAGTCTGTATCTCCTATTGCTTTATATTTTGAAAAGCAGCCAGCATGATTTAAATTAATAAGTTATCCTTAAAGAGAAATAGTTAAGTGGGTATAAATAAGCACAAAAGACTGTAAAAATTATCATTTAAAAATACATTGGTTAAATAAATGGATAAAGGCAGATACATCATTTATTACTTGTTTTATTTCAGTGGTTTTCAAACTATACCCAGCAATTCCAGTTTCTAGAGCTATTCCAACTGTTAATTCTATTAATAAGGATATGTTAAAAAGAGGAAGTCTTTCCTCAAATTTAAAGAACTTTCATTTCTGTGTTATAAACTGAGAGGCAACATAGAGATCCTTATTCTTGTCACCAGTTATTGAATGACTTTGGTCATTGAGTGACATTACTGATATGAGGAAAATAGGCTCTGAAAAGTTTTAGGCTGTGAGAGTGTACAAGGCAGGAGCTTTAGAAGGTTAGAGTCAAGTCCACATTATCTCATGTTTTGTCTAAAGTGTCAAGGAAAAAGCATTTATCATCTGCTTCATAAAAGTTTTATCTTATCAATTAATCTAGACATAAAATGTTCATTGAACTGAATTAAAAATGGAACTTAGGTTTCTATCACTCTGTGGCTACATATGTACACACTGAAAAAAAATATGATTTCTTTTCTAAGATTTCTGATTAACTATGGAAATGACACCAAGGTACTCTGGACCTCAAATGCACTTAGTCCCTAGACCTTTTTAATAGCTCAAAATATTTACCATCAAACATTTCTTAAAGCATGGAATGTGCTTACTTTAGCTAGAATTGAAGTATGGTTAGTAGACCCCACTCCCATTGCCTTATTGAAATCCCCTGCAGGCATCAGCCCTACCCAACTCAGACTGTTCTGTCTGAGCATACCAACAGTTCTTATCATTATTTACTGATATGACATTGCGTTTACTGTCTATCTTATGTGCGTACTGAATTTTACACATGTTCTCTTATAACCATCCTGGATGAACCAAATCTTGTTTACTGGAAATGTGCGCTTTATTTTTCTTACACTACGAAGTGAGCTACAATGTTGCTTATAGGCTTGATGTTTATGTTCAGAATTAAAATTTGTCATTTTCTTTGGGAAAAAAAGACAGCAGCAGTGGCCCCTCCCACTGGCCTCTACACTTTAGGGTACCTCATGCCTCAGCCAGCTAGCTTGTCCAGAAAACACGGCACTAAACATATTTGGATTTGAATGAAAAAATAGATTAAGTCAAATAAGAGAAAAAAGTATTGATCTTGGTATGGGGTGTAACATGAAAATAAAATAAAGAGGATTATTGTTTAAGAGAGGAAGTAGATTATGAAAGGGGACAGAAAATGGTAACGGGGGTGAGGGGATCACAATACCTGATATTTGGATAAAAATGCCATAAATATCTCAATGAATATACGTGAAAAATCATATCAAAATAATAAAATGACTTATAGCCTTAGTAAATCATAGTTTATTATGACTTTCTAAAGACTCCCTTAATGTAATTTTCAATATCACTTTGACTCATACAGTAGACTGGACTCTATGTCTTTTAGTTATGAACAAATGGTACTTAATGAGCTCAGACAGACATGAAGGTCTCAGTCCCTGATGGCATAACTACTTAGCCGTTCTTGTAACAGGAGGTCAAAAGACCAACACACTCCAAAGCCATTTAGTGAAGTAAATGTGAAATACATTAGAAAAAGTCCATGCTATTGACCAACAGAATCCTCAACTCATTTAGAATGTTTGTTTCTCAGAAATAAAAGCCAAGTTAGGCTGAGTTTTGTTTTTGAGGCAGATCTATGCTTCTTATTCTCAAAGACCTTTCACTTTCTTCCTTTTGAATGTTTGCTGTGCTGGAGTTTATAACATCAGAGGAGAAAGCACTTATATTTCTTCAGCTCTCTGTAAATAGACATCGACGGGTTATGAAAAGTGACATCGTTATTACAGGTTCCCAAGGGGCATGGGCAGAAGATTGAAATGACAAGTTGGATTTAGCCTAGTCCATATTTCTAACATTCATGAATGCAGTTTCATATTTTTGGAATTCTTTTTCAAATATGCATAGGCAAGAAGGATGTTTTGATGAAACCCATGATTTTCTCTCAGATTCATGGTGTTTCATATTCCTTCGCATGAAGAACTCCTGAGCTAGAATCCAAGATTATATAAGAGCACAAGACAATGCCAGGACAGAGGAGAAACAATATGGAATGGGATAGACACACAGGCCACCTCTAGGTCCAGAAAATATGTAGGAAATGAGCACATACACTTGCTAGCTTACTTAGTTGATTTCTCTCCGGAGACAGAAACTTACAGTTTCGATGATATTTACAAATAGTTTTATCATTGGTTTGAGAAAAAATACTCTTTTTAACTATTAGATGCCATTTTAGTTGGAGTGTGATCCTTTTAAGCTTCAACATGAAGAGGAGAGTGGACTGGCAGGCCATTCCATCTCCAACCTTTTGATGCCTACTTACGTTTCTGGTTGCTCTGATAAAATCCTGTGATGTAAGTGACTTAAGGAAGAGTTATCTATCATGGCTCTCATTGTCTGTGCAGTTCATCAAGCCAGGGAAGTAAAGACAGCAAGTGGCTCTCAGCATCTACTTCCATTGTCCCCACATTCAGGAAGGCCACTGCAGTTAATGCCAGCACTCACCCCGTCATAGAGTCCAGGAGCCCCTCCTGCCATGGTCCCTCTCACAGTTTTAACTTCCCACACTAATTGACCTAATTAAGATAATCCCTCACAGAGATCCCCATGGGAAAAACCCAGGCCTGGCAGAGATACCCAGGGGCAAACTCATCTCTTACAGAGATGCCCCAAGGCAAACTAATCAATCCCACAAAGAAATGTCCAGTGGCAAACTAATCTCTCACATGTATGCCCTGGAGCAAAGAAATGTGTCACCTATGTGCACAAAGGCAAACATCCTTCAGAGGCAAACTAACGCCTCACAGGTGCAGCAGAGGCAACATCTCCATAGGCTGTTCCACATCCTGTGAGTTCACAATGAACCAAGTAGCATAATGGTGGCCTTGGTTTGTGGTGCAAGAATTTAAAATCATTGGAAAATCATCTCCATTTTCTCCCCATGTACTATTTTTTTGTTTATTGTTTGTTTGTTCTTGGTTTTATCTTTTCATTTTAGGTATTTGTGCTTTTCCTTCAGACAAATCACAAAATGTCGGAATCTCAAACTAATTTATCTTAGAAATTTAATTATGAACAAAAAGTCAAATGGGAGACCTTTGAATCTGATACACATTATTTTGAGAACAGGGGATAGAACGGGGGTGAGGGGGCTCCCAAAGGTCTTTTTCCTTTAAGAGTTTTAATGGCTTCAGTTTAAACCAGTTACCCTCGGGAAGATTGGAAACTATATTGACAGACTTGAAAGCATTCTGAAGGACTGATTGAGCAAAGAGGCTTAATCTCATCATCTCCTTTACTAGCTGTATGACCTTGGGTTTTTTCCCCACTCTTTCTTAGAGTTTGCCCTTGGAACAGGTGCTATTGTGATAGCCTAAATATAAATTGCATGTGAGCATGTTTTGTAAGCATAGCAATACTTTTATGTACTTGCATTTGAGTTGCTGTGCAAAGGGCACAAGGGGTTTCATAGTGCAAAGCATTTGTGCGACAGGCAATGCCTGACTATATAAAAGAATGAAATTTGTTTTGATTCCCATGAAAGAAGCATCCAAGGTTGCCCTCAATATGTGGTTAGTAGGTGAGGCCCATTATTTGGCTTCCCCTGATGATACATCATAAGCCTTCCTCTTCACCTTCTTGAGCTGATGAAATCACTGTGCACTGTTATCTAATTTTGTCTTTTCTGTAGCAATCTCTCATGAAGCACCCATCTTATTGACCTTGCCTAGTCAAATGTTTAAATTCTGTGTTATCTCACTTCGTTTGACACGTTCTCATCATGCGGCACCGTTCCATTGTGTGACACCACTTTCTATTTACTTAGGAGATCTTATTTTCCTTCTCAGGTACCCAGTAGTCTGACATACAAGCATCAACAGAACAAATTGTTTCACCTCTGAGTCTTTTTCTTACAAGAGGAAAATTAGATTTGTGTACTGGGCTCTCTCTGTCTCTCTGTCTCTGTCTCTCTCTCTCTCTCTCTCTCTCTCTCCCCCCACAATCTTCCCACAGTGGTGGTAGAACACACAGCAAGACACTGGTATCTGTTGATAGCATTTAGTCTGAAATTAATTTGTTAAAGAAAAACCAGGAGCTCAAGGACTCATATCGATTTCAATTACTATTTGCTACGCATGATGTTTGAGGGAGGCTGACAATGTTTCTCTGATCTTAAAAACCTGACTCTAGAAGGTAACTTGTTTACCAAATAAAACAGAATAGTTTGATGAACTAAAAAAAAAAAAAAAAAAAAAAAAAACCTGACTCTATAGACAGGAGCCTCAGCAGCAGCATATTTACAAACTAAACTTAATCACCTGCTGCATTTCACTTCCTGATTGCTGTCAGCTGGGAGGGAGTCACAGAGGAAGTGCACTTTGTTGACTCAGAAACTGGATCATAAGGCTATAAAGATTGTTTCTTAATGGTTCTTTTAACACATTGAACTTTGTTGTATTGGGCTTCCTTCCAGAGCCCTTTATACAACACTAGTGGGGTCTTTGGTGGCATATCTAACCGCTACTTCTGTAGATAATGGTGGCACTAGCCATTCAGTTTGGAATCTTCAAATGTCTCCAGATATTGCCGAATGACATCAGGGTGGCAAAATCAGGGTTGAAATTCACCAAAATGAAATGAGTAATGATACCAGCAGTGCAATTTCAAATTATGCTTCTGAAGCGTGCCCCCTCTTCTTCCTTTGCCTCTCGCCTCCTCCCCTCCCCTCCCTCTACCCCTCACCCCTGCCATGCCTGGCTCCTTCAGTTTTTCCTTTAGGGCCTAGCGTTGGATCACAGCACATCAGAAACTAGCCTCAATGATCCTGAGAAAAGTGATTCTTACTCCTATCTAACTATAAAATGACATTTTTATGTGCTGTGTGGAAGAGGGGCAATGACATTCTGTTTATGGGAGTTTAGTCGCTGACCTTTTGCAGGGTAGAAGAAGCAGCTACTGAGTGGGGAAACCATCAACTCTCACAAGATTGTCTCCAGATTCCTCCCGGTGATCTGGGCACCCCAGCCTAATGCCTTTCTGTTATCACATCATTATCATCAGTCCATTAATTGGCATGGTGTTCTCAGCCTGCATTCCAGGGCATCTAACCCTACAGATCCCATCTTGTACATCAGATGGTTTCTGGTTTGCACTGCCAGCTTTCATTTCATTTTTCCCCATGTGTAGTTACTGATCTTTTTTTTCCTATATTCTTTGTTTACATTCAAAATGATTTCCCCTTTCCTGGTTCCCCCCATCCCCATAAGTCCCATAAGCCCTCTTCCCTCCAACCATTCCCCAATCAACCCCCTCCCATTTCCCTGTCCTGGTACTCCCCTGTATTGCTACATCAAGCCTTTCCAGGACCAGGGCCCTCTCCTTCCTTCTTCTTGGGAATCATTTGATATGTTAATTGTGTCTTGAGTATTCAGAGCTTCTGGGCTAATTAATATCCACTTATCAGTGACTGTATTCTTTTGTGATTGGATTACCTCACTTAGGATGATATTTTCCAGATCCAACCATTTGCCTAAAAATTTCATGAATTCATTGTTTTGAATTGCTGAGTAATATTCCATTGTGTAAATATACCACATTTTCTGTATCCATTCCTCCATTGAGGGACATATGGGTTCTTTCCAGCTTCTGGCTATTATAAATAAGGCTGCTAAGAACATAGTGGAGCATGTGTCCTAATTGCATGCTGGGGAATGCTCTGGATATCTGAACATTCCTTCTGTTGGAGCTCTGTTGTCTCCATTGCACTGAAAGGGAAGGAACTGTCCTCTCTGGGGCAATGAAGGCCAGAGCAGGGATCTAATCCAAGGAGAAATGGGAATGCATTGAAATTGTGAGAAAGAGAATAGCTTCATTTCCTGATAGAATTAAACAAAGAATACTTGAAGTCTGGACCTGAGTCTTCCTATCTATGCGGAGTCTAGAAGTAAAACCAGAGGAGGGGATCATGGAACTCGATATAAAGGAGAACAGTCTCCTGCTAGTGACAGTATTGACTTCTAAAAATAAAACACAGGACCTTCTGTTTCACATCGATGAATTTAAGCATAAATGTTTTGTCCTTACATTCAAAGCCGTTTCAATTGAAATATCCAGTTACTTCTGGGAGTCGTTGGAAGTATTTGTTAGAGTTGGCTTCTGGCGTTAACCTGGGATAGAATCATGTGAGACGAGAGGCTAGACTGAAGAACTGACTCCATCAGATTGTCCTATGTCTATGAGCTGTTTTCTTAGTTGATAGTTTATATAAGAGGGCCTAGTCCACTGTGAGCAGGTTCACGCCAAGTTATGTGGGCCTGAGCTGTATAGAAAAGCTGACAGAGCAAGCAACTGTGCGAGGAGCTGAGAAAGCACAGGGTGAATGTCTGAGGAACAAGTGAAGACTTGTGAGACTTGGCGAAGTTGCCCTTGGCCAAGGAACTCGTAAAATCCAGATGTCAGCAGTGTGTACAAAATAAATAAATAAATAAATAAATAAATAAATAAATAAATAAATAAATACATACATACATACATACATACATAATAAAAAAGAGCACCTGCAGTTCGTGCTCCCTGGTGACTGCAACCTGAGGCTGCTCTCTATACTCATTTCTTACAAAGACTCGCTAACTCCGCCCCCGTGCGGTACTTTTAAAAATGTCTTTGGTTCCAGTGGTTGTTCAGTTGGCACCACACTATCATACTGGCCCATTCCACCCCAGCATTTCTGTGCACGCGTCTCTGTGCCTGTCCTTTTTTTTCTTCCTCCCCTGTCTCTACAACCATGTTCCTCTGCCCAAGTGGTGCAGGATGCCACAGAGGAAACGAGCAGTAAGAGGTATTCATTCCTGTGGTTTCTGCTTCAAGTGCCTGCTTCGTGTTCCTAGCTTCGTTTCCCTCAAAGATGTCACTTCCCTAATTTCTTTCTCAGCCTGCTTATCCTTTGAGCATATAAAGGCTACTGATTTGCTTGAGTTGATTTTGTAGCCAGCCACTTTGCTGAAGTTGTTTATCAGCTGTAGGAGTTCTCTAGTGGAGTTTTTTGGGTCACTTAGGTAGACTATCATATCATCTGCAAATAGTGATAGTTTGACTTCTTCCTTTCCAATTTGTATCCCTTTGACCTCCTTATGTTGTCTAATTGCTCTAGCTAGGACTTCAAGAACTATATTGAAAAGATAAGGAGAAAGGGGGCAGCCTTGTCTAGTCCCTGATTTTAGTGGGATTGCTTCAAGTTTCTCTCCATTTAGTTTGATGTTGGCTACCGGTTTGCTGTATATTGCTTTTACTATGTTTAGATATGGGCCTTGAATTCCTGTCCTTTCCAGGACTTTTTGCATGAAAGGATGCTGAATTTTGTCAAATGCTTTTTCAGCATCTAATGAAATGATCATGTGGTTTTATTTTTCTTTGAGTTTGTTTATGTAGTGGATTGCATTGATGGATTTCCTTATATTGAACCATCCCTGCATCCCTGGCATGAAGCCTACTTGATCATGGTGGATGATCGTTTTGATGTGTTCTTGGATATGGTGGGCAAGAATTTTATTTAGTATTTTTGCATCGATATTCATAAGGGAAATTGGCCTGAAATTCTCTTTCTCAGTTGGATCTTTGTGTGGTTTTGGTATCAGCGTAATAGTGGCTTCGAAGAAGGAGTTGGGTAGGGTTCCTTCTGTTTCTATTTTGTGGAATAGTTTAAAGAGTATTGGTGTTAAGTCTTCTTTGAAGATCTGATAGAATTCTGCACTGAAACCATCTGGTCCTGTGCTTTTTTTTTGGTCAAAAGGCTATCTATGACCCCTTCTATTTTTTAGGGGTTATGGGTCTGTTTACATGATCTATTTGATCCTGGTTTAATTTTGGTATTTGGTATCTGTCTAAGAAACTGCTACTTACAGCCATAGAAACCATTCTACCCCAAGTTTTTTCTGGTCAGTGTCCTATCATAGCAAACTAGAACAGTGTCTCTCCTGGACTTATAAATGTTGCAACCTTCCTAGAATATGTTGATGCTAATGCAATAAATCCAAATTCCATGCAAAAACATGAACATATCAACTTCTGTTTCTGCTAGATCTTGCTATTAGCAGAGACTGAGGGGAAGACCATCTTGCTCTTTGTGGTAGTCCTGTGAGGGGAAAGTAGTCTTGCTTTCTCTGCCTTACTGTCTACCCATCTCATAGCTGGTGCATGAATAGCTCAAATGACATCTTTGAGCTGGGTCATATGCAATTTCTTCTCATTCCCATTTTAAGTCTTTGTGGGCAGGAGTGACACCCTCTGTCTCCTTCAGACAACCGTCTATAAACCTGGAACCACTGTGCAATGGAGCAGAGAAGAAGCAACTGTGATACGGTTGAGATAAAAGCACTTCTTTAAATATTCTTTAAATAGATGGAAGAATAAATTAGACTCTTTAACTAGGAAAAAAAATCTAAGCAGTTGTCTAACTCAAAAGAGTCATTGTATCTCCTTTTGTTTGTGTTAAAAACAATTGTGTATAAAATAAGATGTATTGACCTAAAGGTGGAAAAGAGGCGGGAGTGGACAGGTACACTGGGGTTCAGAAAATGGGGGACAAAAGACACTAGAAGAATCAGTAAAAACAAATTTTCTTTGGACATGACATGATGAAATCTATTATTGCATATGCCAATTAAAAGTTTTTTAATTAAAAATAAACGAATGCAAAAGAACGCCTATCAAACAAATAGATGGGCATGTGTCTAAAAGAACATACCTAAAATGCCCTCACATACCATTCTGTGGAAAAACACTGCCATTGTGCATGTGTTCTTTTGACTTTCTTGATGGGGGACAATTATTTTACAAAGTAGCTGTTGCAATTTAAATTAAAGCCAGCAGGATATTCACATAGGAGTGTATTCTTGCCAGGATTTGACTTTTGTTAAGTTCTTTAGTTTTCACCTGTTTTACATGGATTTGGCTTTTAGTATAAAACTGCAAGTGAGGCTGAATAGGTTTGAATGTGTTTGGTGAAAAGCAGTAATTGTTCCTTGAGGCGTTTCTTTAGGCTGTTTCTGCCAGTTCCTTCCACTCAGTCCACAAATCTTTCATTAGCCTTTTGAAGTACAGGGGGTAGCCTACAGTGTTTCCACTGCAGGTATGTGGGCTACAAACTTTGTATTCATTTGTTACTTGTCTTTTGTCCCTATAAAGACTTATATAGTACCACCATCCTTGAAAATCTGTTTGAAAATGAAGAGATTGAGGCTTACAGTTACATATCCATTCAATCAAAAATCAACCCAACGAAATCTGATTGAAGAATGAATTCAACATATTTACCAACATAAATTATGCAAGAGTAGCTCCCTTGTTTGACTCTTTCCCTGTATCTCATACTTAGTATTTGCTTAAGAAATCCCAACACAGATCCATGAAATTAGTTTATCATCTTGCTTTCTAAATTTTTACCGCCTTGTGTTTGAATTGCAGTATCTCATCTACTTTGGTTTTGTTTGTATGTTGGTTTTGAACAGTTACAAGATAGAAGACCAACCCTATTGTTTTCTAAATAGATGGGCCATTGTCTGCTGGAGATAGAGCCTGTTACAGGTCCATTCATTAAAAAGTCGGTTTTTAAAGTTCATGGTCTAACATATCATCTCTACTGCACATCACATGTCACTCTTTGTGTAGACAATTTTGAACTCTGTATTTACTCACAGGAGAAACTGCTTTCAGTAGGTTGATTTCATCTAACTTTAATAGCTGCTGATATCTAATGCCAGTTCTTTCTACTTAAGAGGGGAAACCTTTCCATCAAGTTTCCCTTCTCTCAGATGGCCTTGGTCATGCTCTTTTCTATTTGTGCCCCATAGAAAACTGAGCAACCTTCCCACTCTTTTACATATGATAAACTCTTTTATAGAATATCATTAAAGATAGCATATCAACTTGAGAAAGACTGGCATCTTTTAACAGTGTTTCTTTAAGCCTTGAATATTGAGTAGATGTCTCTGTTTAAATCTTGCTTATTCTTTCTATAAAATTTTAGAAGATTAATACTTTATAGGATTCTCAGAAATATCTCATTTCTTTGCTGTTACATGTGTTCTTCAGGTAATACATAAAATTACATATACTGATATTTAAATCTAGTAAATTTATAAATCTTTATTATTGCATTAGCTATAACGTTTTGAATTATTCTGTGTAAAGTCATTTCATCACCTGAATGTGTTGGTATACACTTACAGTACTAACCTCTATAAGATGACAGTAAAGTATTACCAGTCTGAGTCCAGAGAGAGCTACACAATAAGACCTTGTTCCAAAAAGGAACAAATAAATAAATTAATTAAATAAAGTAACAAAAATTACACTCTAGAAAAAAATGGGAACTATTTGGTCTCTTTCTGTACTGTGCTTTGCTTGTCTTATTGAGTTATTCGTGCCCCAAAGCAATAGTTCATAGCAGTGGGGAGAACATACATCCCTGTCTTTCCTTCATGTTGAAGTTATTGTTATAGGATTAATGATAGATTAATGATTTGGTTTTTTTCCTGTCTTTTCTACCAATCTTTAAACAGATTTTATTTGTCTTGTTTATTATTTTGTCTGTTTGTTTTACACTGCTGAGAATTGGGAATTGACCACTCAGCAGCATCTACAAGCATCTACAAGCCAGCCTTTAAAACAATGTCTATTTTAATGCAGGTTTTCCCTGAGTTTCCTGGACTAGCTTTGGTCTCACTCTGTAAAGAAGGAAGGGCTTTGAACAAGAAATCATAGTTCATCACCAAATTTTGAGTAGCTGGTATTTCAAGTGTGTACCATGCAAACTGCTTTTTCTTCCTGTTTCCAAAATCTTTTTAAAATCATGAGTTAGCAACAAAGATTACCGATATTTTCATACATTTTTCTGTGATGAACACACCATTTTTTCTTGAATTTGTCATTGTGATAAGATACATAAATTATGACTCAAAATTAAAGCTAACCTTAAATGCTAGAAAACAATACAAGCTGGGTAATTTGTTCTAAAATAATAAGTTTAGTTTGCTAATGAGTTTATAATTTTAATTCTGTGCTTATGAATTATGTTTTCTCTAATTTTTTCCAAGTGCCCTACTCTGAGAAGCATAGTTAGGGATGGTGTCCTCATAAGATGAGGCAGCAGTTTGCTTTTATTATCAGTATGTGCTTAAGACTATCTGTGCTTTATAAATTTGGGAGTACTCAATAACAATGCCATCTGTCTCTGGGTTCTCTTTAGTAAATACATCCAACTATTGATTTAGTATTCAAGTAGTTACAGGGTATACTTGTCTGAAATCTGTGAAAGACACAATTGTCTGATACAATTCATTTTGTAAGAATCATGGGTAAAGAGGCAGGCGGATTTCTGATTTCAAGGCCAGCCTGGTCTTCAGAGTGAGTTCCAGGACATCCAGGGCTGCACAGAGAAACCCTGTCTCAAAAATATATATATTAAAAAAAAGAATTATGGGTAAAACAAGTGAGAAAGAATGGGAGAAGGAAATATAGGCAATATTTGATGTATTTTTGAGTTACTATTAAGTGTTTCTACTTGTCTGTATCCATGGAACAAATGAGTGTTAAAATCATATATTATAAGCTGGAGAGGTGATTCAGTAGTGATTAAAGGAGCTCCCTGCTCTTTCAGAGGATCCAAAATTAGTTTTAGCACCTATGCCAAGAAGATCACAACTGCCTACAACTCCAGCTCTAGGTGTTCCAGACCCCTGACCCTGAGGAAATCTGCACACTTGTAACATATACTCACACAAACATACATGTTCACATGAAATTAACTCAATACATTCATAAAACCTTATTTATAACATTTAATAATTACTCATAATTTTTTTAAAAAATCTCAGCAAACTAGGAATAGAAAGCAGATGCCCCCAGTTTAATTAAGACTGTCTACAGATACAGTGAGATAGGACTCCCAACAATGTGGAAACTGTGCATCTCTACTGCTCATTGTCTTACTGGAGTTCTAGGACAGGAAGAAAAGAGCAACAAAAAAAAGCCATTGAATATGGAAGATGGGAAGTGTTGCATGTAATTTTATTGCTACTGCCTTTTGTTCTGGAATGGGCAGAGCTAAGAGTACCTTCCCAGTTTCCCTTGAATCCACAGATAAAAGACACACAGTTCATCACTTTACAACTTGCCTTCATGGAAGAACTGTGCAGATCTTTCCCACCTGGAAAAGTGTGCCCTTTTATTATCTCTGTCTCTCCACCTGTCCTAAACTCAGTGGCTAGTCCCACCTACTCCCCACCAAACATCCTTGGCCACCCACCTATAGCAGTGGCCACAGGCATCCCCTTCCCCCCCCCCAACTCTACCCCTGAGACTTCACATGGTTGTTGTGTTCTTCTTCTTCCAAAGCAAGGCAGAAAGTACTTTTCTCCTTCCTCGAATCTGGGTTTTTCCTCCTAGGACCTGGAAATCTCATCTATATCATGTGTCCAGCAATTGGTACCCAGCTTTCTTTACTGACAAATCAAGAACCAATTGTGGAACAGGACCTCAGAATAAGAACAACCCTCTTCAGGGAACCAAAACATTTTATTTGCAAATGGACTAATTGTTAGCTTAGAAAAACCCTACACATTTTAAGAAAGTGAATATAAAAACAAATTAAAACTTCAGGTCAATATCAAGTTCAATTTTATTCTGCTTATAAAATTATTTAGAAAGATTAATTTTAAAATAAGATGTTAAAAGTAATACTATTTATGACATAATTAAGATGTTATATCTGTTGACTCGGTTGGTCTTCCTATGAAGTCCCTATTCCCTCTTCCCCTAACTGGGATGCTTCGTTTGGCCTCAGTGGGTGAGGAAGCACCTAGTCTTGAAGTAATCTGATTTGTCAAAGAAAGGTAAAACCCAGTGGTGAAAGGATCCTTTTGCCAGGAGGTGGTCGTGCATGCCTTCAATCCCAGCACTTGGAAGGCAGAGGCAGCCAGATTTCTGAGTTCAAGACCAGCCTGGTCTACAAAGTGAGTTCCAGGACAGAGAGGACTACACAGAGAAACATTGTCTCAAAAAAACCAAAAACCAAAAACCAAAATCCAAAAACTAAAAAAACAAACAAAAAGAAAGAAAGAAAGAAAGAAAGAAAGAAAGAAAGAAGAAAGAAAGAAAGAAAGAAAGAAAGAAAGAAAGAAAGGATCCTCTTTCTCAGAACTGGACAACAGGAGGAAGTAAAAAACTGTGTGGCAGGGAATGGGAAAAGAAGAGCCAGATATTGGGTTGTAAAGTGAATAGATAAATAAACAAACAAACAAAATAAAAAATAAAAGCAGCCAAACCAACCAAACAAACCAAAATATGTAAAGTGTTCAGGAATAATTCTCTAAAATACTTTAAATTTTCAAATATCAGTGAATGTTTTAAAGACATACAGAGAAAAAACCACTGAAGTCAATGCAAAGAGATACACCATATTCATTGATGTAGCCCGAGGAACTATAAAATTACCACCTGGATCCTTGTTCATAGTTACATAACTGAAGAGTGACCCCAGAACCAGAGTGTTCCCTTACAAAGAGGTAGGAAGCCCTGGCCCCTGGCTAGGGTATCACTTTATTTGGGAATGTCTTTCCCTGTTCCTGGTTGTGGATGTACTTCTTTCTGCTTAAGTGTGTACATCATGTGTACCAAGAAACCCACTTTTATGTATGTTTCTTATTTGTTCAGGAGCCAGATATTTCTAAGACAGAACACTGATGTGATGGGCTATGGAGGAAATTCACTGGCCACGAAAACCCAACATTCTAGAGACAGGATGGTCAGGGATGGAGTTACTGCTCTTTCTCCCTCCTTGTTGTAATTAAATTCTATACTTGAGCCTAATTTGCTTATAGCTGGTTTTCGTTCACTTCCAATCAGTCACTGATCTCTTCCAAGTAGTTCAGAGCCTCACCACCGATGGGACAGTAAATTAATACCAATTATCCCAGAAAGTTCTATAGCTACCATTTATAATACCAGCATTCTTTCTGTACAAATTATGAATCAAACTCTAAAATATCTTTGGAAAACTAAACTGACTAAAATAGTTAGACATAGTCTTTATCCCCTTCCTATTTAATAATTTGTGACTCTAAATAACTCTAAAGCCCTGCTTTGGCTTGTCTTCTGTTCCCAGTATTCTCAGCAGAATCCTCAACTTTAAACTTTCCACCTCATTAATTATATCACCAAAAACATCAAAAATATCATTAAACTTGTATTCTAAACTTTAAATTTCAAATGTCATTGCATTATGTTATTTTAGTACTTAGATATCCTGTTTTATGCTGTTCAATTCATCTTAGAATCTTCTTGATAATTCTAGGTCTCTCTCATCTCCACTGCTGCATACAATGCTTTCATTTATCTTATTAAACACATCGAACATATGGCTTGTCTTGCAATGTCAGAATTCAAAGCCTTTGCATGCCAAATTTTACCTGGAGTTTTAGTTTCTGGCTCACCTATAGTGCTTTGTTTATGAATTTTAGCTTCTGAGTTTATATATCTTGGAATGTTTTCTGTGGGGATTGTTTTGAAGCCTGAAAGTAGATTCCATCAGAGAGAATTCATATTTGTTTCTGGAAGTATCTTGGGGGTACTACCAGCTTGGGATCACTTTAAAGTAAATTTTCAACTTGAAGCATTTTGATCCAGCTAGTTAATGTGGATTCAGGCTGCCTACAGTTATAGATTCTTAGGGGAGAGTCCCCTATTCTAAGTGTCAGCCTTTGTGAAAGACAATTTTCTTTATAGTTCCCTAAAGGATATGAAATATTTTGTTTCCCTCAGAGCACTGACAGCACAATCTTTTACTGCTGCAGATTATATATTTGGCTCCCAATAGTCAGCACTAATGATAGGCAATGAACTTTCTTTTATTCCAGTAAAATGTGATGTTAGAAAGGATTAGTTGAGTTTCCCCACCTCTGAAAAAGTTCCCAGGATCAAAAACCAGCTTCCATTGACCCATTTACTTATGTCTGGACTTAAGCCTGTTATTTGCTTTTTTTACTCTGTGGAAAAACTCTCAGTTTTACAAGTGCTCCCTCTGCTGCTGCCCAAGAATGAAGATGCTCATGGATGTGTCTAAGTGTCTTGGCCATCTTCTAAGTAGCGTAGATGTGTGAAACACCTTAATCCATGTTCCTAATGAAACAGACTGGCTAATATATTATTTAGGTGTTTCAAAAAGTCATGAAGAGAAAATGAAAGAAAATGGGAAGTCAAAACCCATGGACATAAACAATGGAAATCTGTGCAAGTGAGAGTATAAAATTTACAGACATTATAGATGATAGGTTGACAGTTCGCTGAAAACTAAACATAACAGCTAACACCATCCAAACACTGGGCTTGTAATGATTTTCCCACATGAACTGAGCGCTTAGGCATACATAAAACCTACACACTGACACTTATAGTAGCTTTATTCATAATTTCTAAGAATTGACATCCTTCAACATGTGAATGAACAAAAAACTTCTCTCTCTCTCTCTCTCTTTCTCTCTCTCTCTCTCTCTCTGTGTGTGTGTGTGTGTGTGTGTGTGTGTGTGTGTGTGTGCGTGTGTCTGAATATCACCCTGTACTAAAACCAAATAGTGGATCCAAGGCAATATGTAAAGGAACTCAAAAAACATGTATCTAAATGAAGGAAGCTAAACATTTGAGCTGACTTTATGCATTCAAGAAAAGTAAAAGAGGGAAACGAAAGCCTAGAAAGAGCAAGAAAGTAGCCTTCTTTCAACAAATTCAAAAGAAGATAACCACACAAACATAATTTCACCTTTAACAACAAACCCCAGTAGCTCAGGAAGATAGCTAGCCTTCCAGGAATGCAGACAGGCCTGAGAGTGCAGGTAGGACCACCCGTGCTGCTCAGAGGATTCTGCCCACCCAGAAGACTTAGGCAGGAGCCTTCCAGTTTCTGTCTGCTGCTGGAGACCATCCTCGGACACAGGGTTGCATACCCAGGTGGATCGGGGACATAGCTAGACTTCCAGCAGTGTGGACAGGCCAGAAAGTACAGGTGGGATCACCCCTGCTACTCAGAGGAACCAGCCCAAAACCCTCAGGACACAAGAACCAAGGGACAGCCAGGGACAGGAGTCTTCTGATTTCCATCTGCTCCCAGAGCTGATCCTGGGTCATAGACCTACATACACAAATATCGCCACAGGTGGGGCTGGTCTCCCAGGAGTGCCTACACACCTGTGTACACAGAGAGAACTGGTCTTCCAGGAGTACTGATACACAGGCTTGCAGGACACGAACAAGCCACAGTCAGCGACAGCAAGACCAGCTATCTCCAGAAATAACCAGAAGGCAAAAGGCAAACATAAGAACAGTACCAACAGAAACCAAGGTGACATGGCATCAACCGGATCCAGTTCTCCCACAACAGCAAATACTAGAAACCCCAACACACCAGAAAAGCAACAGCTGGATTTGAAATCACATCTCATGATGCTGATACAGGACTTTAAGAAGGACATAAATAAATACCTTAACGCAATACAGGAGAACACAGGTAAACAGGTAGATGACATTAAAGAGGAACCACGAAAGTATGTCAAAGAATTACAAGAAAACAAAAACAAACAAGTGAAGGAACTATAAAAAACCATCCAGGATCTGAAAATGGAAGTAGAAAAAATAAAGAACTCACAAAGGGAGACAACTATGGACATAGAAAACCTATGAAAGAAATCAGGAATCATAGCTGCAAGCACAACCAACAGAATACAAGAGACAAAAGAGAGAATATCAGGTGCAGAATATTCCATAGGAAACATTGACTCAACAGTCAAAGAAAATACAAAATGAAAAAAAAAAGCTTCTAACCCAAAACTTCCAGAAGATCCAGGACACAACGAGAAGACCAAACCTCAGGATTGTAGGTATAGAAGAGAGTGAAGATTTCCAGCTTAAAGGGCCAGTAAATATCTTTAACAAAATGATTGAAGAAAACTTTCCTAACTAAAGAAAGAGATGCCTATGAACATGCAAGAAGCTGATTGGACCAGAAAAGAAATTCCTCCCATCTCATAATAATCAAAACAACAAATCATTAAACAAAAGAAAGAATATTAAAAGCAGTAAGTGGGAAAAGGTAAACTAATATATAAAGGCAGACCTATCAGAAGTACACCAGACTTCTTATCAGAGACTGTGAAAGGTAAAACACCAAGGAGATAAGAATGGATCAATTTGCATTCTTTTGCATGCTGACCTCCAGTTGAACCAGCACCATTTGTTGAAGAGACTATCTTTTTTCCACTGGATGGTTGTAGAGCCTTTATCAAAGATCAAGTAACCTTAATTCTGTGGGTTCATTTCTGGATCTTCAATTCTATTCCATTGATCTACTTGCCTGTCACTGTACCAATACCATGCAGTTTTTAACACAATTGATCTGTAGTACTGCTTGAGGTCCAGAATAATGATTACCCCAGAAATTCTTTTACTGTTGAGAATAGTTTTAGCTATCCTGAGTTTTTTGTTATTCCAGATGAATTTTGAGAATTGCTATTTCTTTCTATGAAGAATTGAGTTGGGATTTTGATGGGGATTGCATTGAATCTGCATATTGCTTTTGGCAAGATGGCCATTTTTACTATATTAATCCTGCCAATCCAAGAGCAAGGAAGATTTTTCCATCTTCTAAGGTCTTCTTTGATTTCTTTCTTCAAAGACTTGAAGTTCCTGCCATACAGTTTTATATCGAATAAAAAAAAAGTTGCCTCATAACCTCGATAAATGTGCATGTCTGTGTATATATTCACACATACATTAAAATAAAAATTAATTTAAAAAAAGAAAGCTAAAAAAAATAAAAATAAAAAAAAAAAAAAAACCTCTGGACAAATCTCATACAGTCACTAAGAGAACCCAAATGCCAGCCCAGGCCACTATAACCAGCAAAATTTTCAATTACCAAAGATGAAGAAACCAAGATAATCCGTGAGAAAATAAAATTTACATAATACCTTTCAAAAATCAAGCTATTATCCCACAAAGGAAAATAGATGAAAAATGCCCACACAAGGAGGGAAACTACACCCTATACAAAGCAAGAAAGTAATCTTCATTCAACAAACTCAAAAGAAGATAACCACACAAACATAAAAATAACATCAAAAATAATAGCAACAATCACTATTCTTTAATATTTCTTGACATTAATGGACTCAATCCCCTAATAAAAAGACATAGACTAGCAGACTGGATAAGTAAACAGGACCCAGCATTCTGCTGCATTCAGGAAATACACCTCAGTGTCAAAGACAAACACTACCTCAGAGTAAAGGGCTGACAAACAATTTTCTAAGCAAATGGTCCCAGGAAGCAATCTAGAGTAGACATTTTAATGTCGGATAAAACTGACTTTCAAGAAAAAGTCATCAAAAAAGATAAGGAAGGATACTTCATATTTATCAAAGGAGAAATCTACCAAGAAGAGCTCTCAATGCTGAACATCTATGCTCCCATAGATGTTCAATGCAAGGGCACCCACCGTCATAAAAGAAACTTTAATAAAGCTCAAAGCGCACATTGCACCTCACACAATAATTGTGGAGGACTTCAACACCCGACTCTCATCAATGGATAGATCAGGAAAACACAAACTCAGACAGGAGACACAGTGAAAATAACAGAAGTTATAGATGAAATGGATTTAACAGATATCTATAAAACATTTCATCCTAAATCAAAAGAATATACCTTTTTCTCAGCACCTCATGGTACCCTCTCCAAAACTGAGCATATAACCAGTCACAACACAGACCTCAACAAATAGAAGAAAACTGAAATACTCCCATGCCTCCTATGAGAAAACTACAGATTGAGGCTGGTCTTCAGTAGTAACATAAACAACAGAAAACCCACATAAACATAGAAACTGAACAATGCTCTACTCAATGTTGACTTGGTCAAAGAAGAAATAAGGAAAGAAATTAAGGACTTTTTAGAATTTAATGAAAATGAAGGCAAAACATACCCAAATTTATGGGACACAATGAAAGCAGTGTTAAGAAGAAAACTCATAGCATTGAGTGCCTACAAAAAGAAACAGAAGAGAGCATATGCTAGCAGCTTAACAGCACACCTGAAAGCTCTAGAACAGAAAGAAGGTAATATACCCAAGAGGAGTAGACAGCAGGAAATAAACTCAGGGCTGAAATCAACCAAGTAGAAATAGAAATAACTATACAACGAATCAACCAAACCAGGAGTGGGTTCTTGGAGAAAATAAATAAAATAGATAAACCCTTTGCTAGGCTAACCACAGGGCACAGAGACAGTATCCAAATTAACAAAATCAGAAATGAAAAGGGAGATATAACAATTGAAACTGAGGAAATTCATAAGATCATCAGATACTACTACAAAAGTCCATAATCAAGACAATTGGAAAAGCTGGATGAAATGGATAATTTTCTAGACATATACCAAATACCAAAGTTAAATCAGGATCAGATGGACCATCAAAACAGTCCCTCAACCCCTAAAAAATAGGAGCAGTCATTGAAAGTCTCCCAACCAAATAAAGCATGGGACCAGATGGTTTTAGTGGAGAATTCTATCAGATCTTCAAAGAAGGCCTAATACCAATACTCTTCAAACAATTCCACAAAATAGAAGCAGAAGTAACACTACCCAACTCGTTCTATGAAGCCACAATTACACTGATTCCAAAACCACATAAAAATCCAACAAAGAAAGAGAACTTCAGACCAATTTCCCTTATAAATTTGGATGCACTCAATAAAATTCTTGCCAACCAAATCTAAGAACACATCAAAATAATCATTCACCATGATCAAGTAAGCTTCATTTCAGGGATGTAGGGATGATTCAATATATGGAAATCCATCAATGTAATCCACTGCATAAACAAACTCAAAGAAAAAAAACACATGATCATTTCATGAGACACTGAAAAGGCATTTGACAAAATTCAGCATCCCTTCATGTTAAATGTCTTGGAAAGATCAGGAATTCAAGGGCCATACCTAAACATAGTAAAAGCAATATACAGCAAACCAATAACCAACATCAAACTAAATGGAAAGAACCTTGAAGCAATCCCACTTAAAATCAGGAACTAGACAAGGCTGCCCTCTCTCTCCATATTAATTCAGTATAGTACTTGAAGTTCTAAGTAGAGCAATTAGACAACAAAAGGAAATCAAAGGGATATAAACTGGAAAGGAAGAAGTCAAATTATCACTATTTGCAGATGATATGATAGTATACTTAAGCAACTCAAAAAACTCCACCAGAGAACTCCTACAGCTGAAAAACAACTTCAGCAAAGTAGCTGGATATAAAAATTAACTCAAGCAAATCAGTAACTTTCCTATAATCAAAAGATAAACAGGCTGAGAAAGAAATGAAGGAAATGACACCCTTCACAATAGCCACAAACAATATAAAGTATCTTGGTGTGACTCTAACCAAACAAGTGAAAGATCTGTATGACAGGAACTTCAAGGCTTTGAAGATAGAAATCAAAGACCTCAGAAGATGGAAAAATCTTCCTTGCTCTTGGATTGGCAGGATTAATATAGTTAAAATGGCCATTTTGCCAAAAGCAATCTACAGATTCAATGCAATCCCCATCAAAATCCCAACTCAATTCTTCATAGAGTTAGAAAGAGCAATTCTCAAATTCATCTGGAATAACAAAAAACATAGGAGAGTTAAAACTGTTCTCAACAGTAAAAGAACTTCTGGGGTAATCATTATCCTGACCTCAAGCAGTACTACAGAGCAATTGTGTTAAAAACTACATGGTATTGGTGCAGTGACAGGCAAGTAGATCAGTGGAATAGAATTGAAGACCCAGAAATGAACCCACACACCTATGGTCACTTGATCTTTGACAAAGGAGCTGAAAGCATCCAGTGGAAAAAAAAAGATAGCCTTTTCAACAAATGGTGCTGGTTCAACTGGCAACTAGCATGCAGAAGAATGCAAATTGATCCATTCTTATCTCCTTGTACTAAGCTCAAGTCCAAGTGGATCAAGGACCTTCACATAAAACCAGACACACTGAAACAAATGGAAAACTGGGGAAGTCTTGAGCACATGGGCACAGGGCAAATTTTCCTAACAGAACACCAATAGCTTATGCTTTAAAATCAAGAATTAACAAATGAGACCTCATAAAATTACAAAGTCTCTGTAAGGCAAAGGGCACTGTCAATATGACAAAACAGCAACCAACAAATTGGAAAAAGATCTTTACCAACCGTAAATCTGACAAAGGGCTACTATCGAATATATACAAAGAACTCAAGAAGTTAGACTCCAGAGAACCAAATAACCCTATTAAAAAATGGAGTACAGAGCTAAACAAAGAATTCTCAAGTGAAGAATATTGAATGACTGAGAACCATCTAAAAATTGTTCATCATCCTTAGTAATCAGTAAAATGCAAATCAAAACAACCCTGAGATTCCACCTCACACCAATCAGAATTGTGAAGATCAAAAACTCAGGTGACAGCAGGTGCTGGTGAGGATGTGGAGAAGAGGAAAACTCTTCCACTGCTGATGGGATTGCTAGCTGGTACAACCACTCTGGAAATCAGTTTGGTTGTTCCTCAGAAAATTGGACATTATACAATTGGAGGACCCAGCTTTACCACTCCTGGGAATATACCAAGAAAATGCTCCAACATGTAATAAGGACACATGTTTCACTATGTTCATAGAAGCCTTATTTTTAATAGCCAGAAGTTGGAAAGAACCCAGATGTCCTTCAACAGAGGAATGGATACAGAAAATGTGGTACATTTACACAATGGAGTACTCCTCGGTGATTTAAAACAGTAACTTCATGAAATTCCTAGGCAAATGTATGGGATTAGAAAATATCCCGACTGATGTAACCGAGTCACAAAAGAACATACACTCATTGGTAAGTGGATATTAGCCTGAAAGTTCAGAACACCCAAGATATAACACATAGACAATATGAAGCTCAGGAAGAAGGAAGACCTAAATGTGGATGCTTCAGTCCTTCTTAGAATAGGGAACAAAATACTCATGGTAGGTAAAGTGTGGGAAGGACTTTAGAAGAGAGGGTGTGGGGGAAAGGGAGGCAGGATCAGGTGTGGAAGGAGATGGTGTTGATATACACAAGGTCAGTAATTTGAACAGAAGTGTGTAGCAATGGGAAATGTGTAACTGGGGGTAGCCAGCAGAAACTCCCAGATGCCAGAAAAGCAAGAGGCTTCCAGGACCCTATAAGGATGGGATTAGCTGAAATACCTAACAAAGGAGAGAGAGAACCTGTAGAGACCATATCCAGAGGTTAGGCAAGGCCCCTATTTGGGGGATGGGGCCACACACTCATCTCCAAATTTTTAACCCAGAATTGCTCCTGTCTAAAAGAAAAATGGGGACAAAGTGTGGAGCAGAGACTGAAGGAAAGGCCATTCAGAGACTACCCCTTCTGGGGATCCATCCCATATATAGACATCAAACCCAGACACTATTGCTGATGCCGGGAACTGCTGGCTAACAGGAACCTGTTATAGCTGTCTCCTGAGAGGTTCTTCCAGAGTCAGGCAGAAGTGAATGCTCACAGCCATTGGACTAAGCACAGGGACCCCAATGGAGGAGTTAGAGACAGGAACTGAAGCAGTCTTCAGCCCGTAGGAAGAACAACAATATCAACCAACTAGAATCCCCAGAGCTCCCAGGGCCTAAACCACCCACCAAAGAGTACACATGGAGGGACCTAAGGCTCCAGCTGCATATGTAGCGGATGGAGGATGGCATTGTCTGGCATCAATGGGAGGGAAGGACCTTGGTCTCCTGTAAAGGCTTGTTTCCCCAGTGTAGGGGAATGCCAGGGTGGTGGGGTGGGAGGGTGGGGTGGGTGGGGGAGCACCCTCATAGGAGCAGGCAGAGGTCTATGGTATATGGCATATGGTATATGGTATATGGCATCCAACTGGAAAAGTGGATAACATTTGAAATGTAAATACATAAAATATCCAATTAAAGAAAAGACAAATAAAAGAAAAAAATTTTAAAAAGTAAAACAAATAGAAAAGAAGCTTTTGTGCAGTGGGGATAATAATTAGTACACAGCTGGAAATACACTATGACTTTTAATTTAGATTAACGTTGTTCTAAATGATACATGGAAATAAAAAATGTATACATACCCTGTGGTCTTTCAACATGTATGTATTGTGTATTGTTTAGAACAGATTAAACATAATATATCCTCTCACATTCATTATTTCCATTCTAGTGAAAATATTCAGATCCTTTCTTCTACCGTTTGAAATATGTAATAAATTATTATTCATTACATCATCATTAAATGTTACTATTAAATGTTATTATTAAAGAAATAAAATATGCAATACATTTTAAGAAAGAAAAATAATCCAGGTAACAAAAGAGATGTACATTACTGAGCCAGCCCAGGTCTGTGCCAGTGTGTATTCTTTAAGGTGAAACTAATTCTGAATTACTTGAGAGGGGAAAAAAAATCAGTATCTTCCATGTGGGGTTTCCTTTGCCTTGAGTTGCCAGCCTCTGGGAGTTGTCTCATGGTCAGTGAGATGAGTGAGCAGCTTGGGAATAGGAATAGTGATTGTATGTTGCTCTGTCTGGAGAAACAGGTGAGAAGGTCTGTAGCATCAATACTGGGCTAGTGAGGAACTGCTTACCAGGAATAAGACATCACCCTGAGAACTGGGGTGTATCCATGATGTTGCTCCAGCATATGCCCTCATTAAGAACTCTTCTCTCTGTTTTTCTATATCTCTGATGGTTACACGTTACCTACAATGCATTCCCTGAAACATGAGGTGAACAATACTGTTTGGAGCTAAATGCTATTATTTCATTCCTGGTAAAAAAAAGAATGTGTAATTTTTGAAGTACATAAGCTTTATTCATAGTTAGCCTTTTTTTTTTCTTTCTGCTTTAATCTAATGAGAGTTCAGGTCTAAGTTTTATCCCTATATGAGAAATGAGATATAGAAAATTAAGGGACTTTTTCATAATTTTTCACTCTTCTCCAGTTATAAAACTTTCATCCACTACTGTATTTTCTAGCTCAATTTTATCTCCAATTATGACTTTTATCAATCCGTTGAAGTTATCTCTATGCATCAAAGGGTAAATGCACACACAAGAATAATTATTACATTTACAATTGATAAAGGATATAGGGCAATTTATCTTTTCTTTTGTCTGTAGTATAAACAAACATGATCAAGGAAATATTTCTTTGGAAAGGGAGAAGGGTTTATAGCAGTCCAAAGGGTCAAGGACACCACAAGAAAACTGACAGAGTCAACAAACCTGGACACAAAGGGGTTCACTGAGACTAAACTAAAAATCAGACACACTGCATGGGTCTAACATAGACTATTCATATACATATACATATACATATACATATACATATACATATACATATACATATACATATACATATACATATACATATACATATACATATACATATACATGTATATATAATAGTTCTACGGCTTGCTGTTTTTGTAGAGCTCTTAACAAGGGGCGTGCAGGCTATTTCTCTCTCTTTTTTTTCTTTTTTTATTAGATACTTTCTTTATTTACATTTCAAATGTTATCCCCTTTCTGGTTTACCCTTCAAAAACACCCTATCCCATTACCACCTTGCCCCTGCTCACCAACTCACCCACTCCCGTTTCCCTGCCCCCGTATTCCCCTATACTGGGGCATTGACCTTTCTCAGGGCCAAGGGTCTCTCCTCCCTTTGATATCCATCAAGGCCATCCTCTGCTACATATGCAGCTGGAGCCATGGGTACCTCTTGGTTGGTAGTTTAGTACACTAGAGGTACTGATTTGTTCATAATGTTGTTCCTTCTATGGGGCTGATGACTCCTTCAGCTCCTTGGGTCCTTTCTCTAGCTCCTCCATTGGGGACCCTGTGCTCAGTCCAATGGTATTTCTGAAGCAGGGACCCTTTTTCTTCTACTAAGTTGCTTCATCCAGCCTTACTATGAGAGGAGGTACCTTCTCTTATTGTAACTTGATATGCCATGCTTAGCTGATATACCTGGGAGCACTACCCTATTGTGAACAGAAACATAGAGGAAATGGATGGGGAGAGAGGGACTTGGAGAAGAAGAAGAAAGAGAAACTGTGGTTGTGATGTGATAGAAGAGAATAAATTAATAAAAGTAAATAATGAAAATATACCTTCTGTATTCCCAAAGGTCCTAATTTAATCAGTCTTGTTCATCTAAAGTTCATATAAATATTCATTAACAAATTGAATCCCTCCTTCCACATTTTGATGACAAGTCAACTGAATATCAAAGAGATTAAATAAGAACAGAATTTGAACCTGAACCCATGATACAGGCCCAGTTCAACACAAGATTTTCATCCTGTGGCCCAGAGAAACCTCAAAAAATAGGTACCACATACAAAACTGTCACAATTGGATAAATTCTGTTCTATGTCTTCATGCAATTTGTAGAATGTATGCATATGTATATGCAACTCTTTCTACTTTAAATATGAAGATAAAGTCTGAAAAATCCTATCCCAAGGTTTTCCTCTAGGGGAAAAATATGTTGGCTTGATCATACAAATGAAATACTGAGGAAAGTTATCCAGTAGGCCCTTGGAGTCCTCTTGTCTTGATAAAAAAAAAATGGCACACAGTAATAAATCAATCACCATTCACTAGGAGTGAGCTTAAGTACAGCCACTTTGAAAACTGCTCCAGCACCTGCTCCTGCTCACGAAATGGAAATTGATTTGAAAGTAGGGGTCAGCTTCCAAGTTTAGATTGATATTTTATGGAACAATTAGATTTGAAGTGCTCCTTACTAAACATGATTGATTATATACACTTAATCAAAACTGCAGGTAGAGCCATGATTTGTTATTGCACAATTGAAAGACAAAGTTTGTGGTATAAAATCCATATTTCTAGACACTTCTGAGAACCTGTTATACTGTTCTTAGATGTATGCATATATGGTGTAGTGTGTGTATATGTGTATGTGTTGGGTATGCAAGTGTGAGCCTGAATTTGATATCCAGTGTTTTTGCTAATTGCTTTCCACTTTATTTACTGAAGCAGTGTCTCACTGATTTAGGGTATCTTCTGTCTTTGGTTCCATGGGCTTGTATGAAATATGGGCCACCAGGCCCCTTGGGCTTTTATGAGGATGCTCTAGCCTTCACACTTGTACTTCAAGTACTTTATCCACCCAGCCATCTCTAACACTCTGATTATTAAAAACCTTTGTGAGTTTGCAAGTTTCTTAGAAATTTTTTAGTGCTATCCTGAAAAATATGGTATGTTATCCTTCCTGTCTGTTTTGATATAATTAGATGTGCTTAAACTCTAACTCAGGTGCTAAACCTGACTCAGGTGCATGGAATGAGTGGCCAGTTTCCTTACCTATTAACTTCATCAGAATTTGTCATGGGAATGTAAGCCTTAAGGGTACATTTATCTCCTATGACATCTTACATGCTTGCCTTATTCACTTAATATAGTCAAACAGCAATCGTTAGATTCCCAACAATTCTGAAAATATTCCTTCTCCTACATTCCTCTTTATTTACTGAGGCAAAATACCAAAAACAATCAGAGAGAAAAAGGGCTATTTGACCGGGTTATATATGTGACAAATCAAGGCAGAAAGAGCTTAGGTCAACTAGTCACATCATATACACATTCAAGGACAGAGAAAAAAATGAATGAATATGTGCTTGCCAGTACAGACTTCATTTTCTCCATTCTTATACAAATCTGGATCCAAATCTGTGGTGTGGTACTGCCCACAGTAGGGTTGATCCTCCCTCATGCATTCATATAATAAAGGCATGTCATAGGCCAACCTGATACAGACAGTCCCTCACTGAGACTCTCTTCCCAAGTGAGTCTAGATTATCATCTGATCATGTGTGGCCAGCATGTGAGAGTCTGGTAATAAATACTAATTCAGGCAAACCTTGAAGCATCAGAACTGCATGAGATAGTTTTATGCTGTAGATTTGGAGCCACTAGTGGATGCTCTGTGTTAGACATCAGGGAAGATGTTGCTTCTTCCAGAGTCATGCCTATTGTATACAACATATCTTTTATTACCCAAACTTAAGAGGATAGTATCTGCAAAAATTGATCTTTTAAAAACCCTGTAAAATAGCAATAAATTAATATTTCTTATATTATATTTTATTTTTTTCTTTGAATTGTTAGACTGACTGTAATGTAACACCTGCTTATATTGAGTATGCTTAACTGCCTACATACTTGTGCGCCCTGAATATAAGTAGTTATAAAAAGTATTATACTTCAGAATCAGATGAGTATATAATTTATCACCCATGTTACCCAGTTAATGCAGCTACTCTTCATACTATTTTTTTCAATTGATTTATTTATTCACTTTACATCTGGATCACAGCCCCCTCCTTCTCTCCTCCAAGGCTCACCCTCTCACCCCTTTTGCCCATTCTTCCCTCTCTTTCTTCTCAGAGAGAGGGAGCTACTTTCCAGGGTACCACTGGGTACCAACCTGCCCTGGCACATCGAGTCTCATACAGATTAAGCACTGAAGCTAAACAAGGTAACTCCACCAGGGGAAAGGGATCCAAAGGCAGGCAACAGAGTCTGAGTCAGAGACAGCCCTCACTCCAATTTTTGGGAGACCCACATGAAGACCAAGATGCACAACTGCTCCATATGTGTAAGAAGCCTAGGTCTAGTTCATAAAGGCTCTTTGGTTGGTGGTTGAGTCTCTGGGATCTCTCATGGGTCCAGGTGAGTTGAGTCTGTAGGCTTTTTGTGATGTCCATGACCCCTCTGGCTCCTGCAACCTTTCGTCTACTCTTTTCCAAGACTCCCTGAGCTCTTCCTGATGTTTGGCTGTAGGTCTCTGTATCTGTTTCCATGCAGAGGGAGGGAAGTGCTGAATGAAGCCTCACAGATAACAGTTGTACTAGGCTCCTGTCTGTAAGCAGAGCAGAGTATCACTAACAGTGTTAGCAGTTGACACTGTCCCCTTGGATGGATCTCAAGTTGGGCCAATCATTGGTTGGCAATTCCCTCAATCTCTGCTCTTGTTGTCTCTATTTTGTCTTTGTCTCATAGGCAGGGCAATTTTTGAGTGAAGGTTCTGTGGATGGATTTGTGTCCCCCTCCCTCCACTGGGAGTCCTGCCTGGCTCTAGGCGGTGGTCACTTCAGGGTCCATACACCCTGTTGCTAGGAGTCCCAGCTAGTGTCACCCCTATAACCTTCCAAAGCCTCCTCATCCCAGGTTTTTAGCTTGACCCAGAGTTGCCTGCCACCACCAATTTCCCTTCTCTCTCCCACTTATCAAAGGAAATACTGCTAAATATACACAAACTAGATGCCCAACTAGAAATCTTGAGGGAAACAATCCCACCTTTCTGACTCATCTTCCTGGAACGCATAATTCTATCATATGACATCAGGTTGAGTTGACTCAGCCCTTCCGATTCTGCACACTAAGTATCTAACACTGATTCAAACTACTGCAACCTTTCACATTTCTTCGCCACTAAAAAATTCTGGTCATCAGCAGGGAATTTTGACACATACCTTTGATTCCAGCATTCAGGAGGCAGTCAAGTGGATCTCTATGACTTTAAAACATAGAAGGTTCCAGATAAGCTAGGGCTGCATAGTAAATCCTGCTTCATAATAAAATAGAACAAGCATATATACATAATTCCACCTGTATCTGCACACAGGGATGTTACTCTTGCTTACATCATTAGCATCTTTCTTCTGAACACTGCTGAGATTTCATCTCCTCCAAATTCCATTTGAACTGGAGCTGACCCTGTGAGCACTCCTGCTCCTGACTGAGATGCTGCTATCCATGAACAACACACGTCTTATGTGAATCTTTTCCGGCTCCATTCTGAGGAATACCTGGTACATGGCAATAAAAACAGCACGGAACAATTTCAAAGCTTCTCCGCCTTCACTGTAATGCTTCCGCCTCTTGGGTCTTGTAGTTTTCCATTCTTACTAGCACAGCTTGGGGAGCCACTAACCCTATTTCTCCTTGTAAATTTCCCTGCTTTAACTTTACTCCTTGCCCCAGAAGGACTGTCAGGAGCACCCACTGATATTAACTAATCATTTAGACTAATGAGTTAGTTGATGGGCAAATTTATCACCAATGTTCTTCTCATCTGGGCCTCATGATGGCAGAGGTCATTGGCCAAGGTACAACTTGAATTGCTGCCTCTGAAATTTTTCTTTTCCCTTGGAATTGCTCCCTGATTACCATAAAGATCAATGTCCTGACCTTGACTTTGTTGGTTCTGCATTTTTCTAGCTGAGCTATCTAACCCAAGCTTCAAGCCTTTTTTATCTGCTTCTCTCAGTGTAGTGCAGTTGCTCACCAGAAATAATAGGATGAATGAGATTTCCTCCTGAAGATCCACTCTGGAACTCTTGGCTACATTAATGACCCCAATGATGTTACTAAGATGCCACTAAGATAATGAGGTCACAGAGCACAATGACTAGAAAGATATGGGAGAAGAAGTGAGGCACAAGTCTGGGCTCAAGTCCTCAATTTAGCTTCACAATAGAGCAGGGCATGGGACCCCTACCTTTATCCACAAGGCAGAAAAAAATATCAGAGATGATTACCAAGATCTGGTTATAGAAATTATAAAGGAGCAGGGAAGACACAATTTTACATGAGGATTCAAACTTTTCCTAGAGTCAACTGGGCAAAAGGGTTCCAGATGTGAGACTGAAAGTCTGTTTTGACAGATCCTGCCTGTTATATGGAATCCTCCATTACTGTAAACTCAACATCTTTCTTAGCATCAGTCTAGGAAGAGAGTCCTCATCTAAACAAGATCCAGTAATTTCTGCTTCAGTGCAGTGGATGAAAGAGTCAATCCTGTTCTCTAAGTGCAAAACTCCATTCTCAGTCCAACTCTGAATTTCACAACTATCACTGATCTAGTTTTCCAAAAGACTCAAAAAGACACCTGCTAAAGTCAATGATGTATGAATTAATGATGGAGTTATTTAGTATAAATGGGGCATAAGAAGCAAATGTACATATTTAAACTAATTTATAAAGCTATATTTTAGGGTTCATTTGGTGCTATATACATATTTAATTTATATTACTAAAATACAAAACTCTTATTCATAAATGTGTATATTATTCACATATATGTGTGCAAGTGAGTGTACCTGTATATACAAATGGACATCAGATGAGACATTGAATATTTTGGTCTATAACTTTCCATTTCATTCTTTTTGTGTCACAGATTTCTTCAAGGTAGGCTGTGAACTAGCAAACCCTAGCAATTTTCCTGTCTTTACACTCCATAGCACTAGGGTTACAGTGTGTGTGTGTGCGTGTGTGTGTGTGTGTGTGTGTGTGTGTGTGTATGTGTGTGTGCATAAGGGCATGTCCAGCTATTTACCCTGGTTTTGAGGCCCAAACTCAGGTTTGTGGAGCAACAGTCTTACTCAAAGAGCTATCTCTCCAGCCCCAAATACATTTATTTCTTATTTTAACTTCACTGCATAATGTCCTTGTTTCTACAAAAGAAAGTTTATTTACAATACATCAATTTTATAATTTCAACCATGAAAATTCAAACCAAAATTAAATAACTTCTGTCAGTATTCAAATAATATTTTTACCATGTGTGTATAGTTTGCTTACAAAACCAGTTCACAGATAGCTCCTGAAAAAGTCACCTAGAAAATATCTTAACATATTTAAAATACTGCCTTAGATCAGAAATTCAGAACTGATCACTTTTATGTATCTTCCAAAAAATCATAATTTTAAGTGCTGTTTAAGAGCTGTGTGTTTCCTGCCTGTCTGTCATAGAACATCCAGGCTCCGTCTCCATCATCACTTTCCACGACTTATTTCAGCCTCTCCTCTTAGATACAGGAAGAAGGAAAGCTGAGGTGGAAGAATACTGTGAGCCTGTGACTGCATTTCTTCCTCAGTCCATCACATCTGTATGTGTCAATAATTACTTGTCTCGTTGCTGGATTTATACCTACTTAAAATAGGAGATTAGGAGGTCAGAGTGGCATGTAAGAGAACCTTGTGTAAAGTGATCTGAGTGACTGGGTAAATTGAGGATTCATTTGGTGCTATATACGTATTTAATTTATATTACTAAAATACAAAACTCTATTTACAATACTGAGCGATCTCAGTTACACATGGGATGCTCTGTGATTACAGCCAAAATTTCCCATAATGCACTACTTGCCATTCTCTTCTTGCATCCTTCTGGAGCAACTGTGGTGCTTGATGTGAGATGCAGGGCTGAGTGCAGTGCCTGAGATCTCAGCACTTGTCTTCTTTGTGCCAGGTTTTCATATGTAAAGTGACAGTTCCTAATCTCTCAGTCATAGAAAGTTAATCCCTTTTAGTACTGGTCAGCTGACTGTCATATTTGTTCAACTTCATTCAGAGACCAAAGCAAGCTTGAGGAAGAGGCATTAGGAACACAGTTCAACAGGGGGACTTGGTACTTGTTCATATCACTCCCTCTAAGTTTTGGTTATGTGTTCATAAAAAGTTGTGGATACTATCTTAGGTTCTGCCTTGACTTAAAAAAGTATTTAAAATCACATTGCTGCTAAACCATTACCTGTTATAAGGTATACATAAAAAATAGAAACTCAAATACAGAAACACACACGTTTACAATCTTGGGCAAGTAAACTATGAAATCATATATCAGAAGATACTATGGGGGCTGGATAGATGGCTCAGTGGTTAAGAGCACTGACTGCTTTTCCAAAGGTCCTGAGTTCAAATCCCAGCAACCACATGGTGGTTCACAACCATCTGTAACAAAATCTGGTGCCCTCTTCTGGTGTGTCTGAAGACAGCTACAGTGTACTTAGATATACTAAATAGATAAATCTTTAAAAAAAAAAAAAAAGAAGAAGATACTACAGGTAACAGAAGGGGGATCAAAATTCTGCCTTCTACTTTCTTCTTAATGCTATACTAGTTTTATGTCGCAGTTTGCCTCAGATGATTCAGTAGATAGCAGAGCTACATGGGAAAGAACAAGTTAGCTGAGTGGAAGAGATGTCCATGCTGACAGATGGTGTTTTGCAGCAACGGAAAAGGCTTTTCTTTGTAGTAAGTGACACAGAAATACTTTCTTTAGTTGTCGCCATCTGTCCTCCATAGCTGGAGAGTAGAAAGGTGACTATCTTTTTGTAAACTACCTGCATAGGAGTATTTTCCATTCTCTATTTTCCAATTTGTCATCCCACTACTTATCATACCTGCAATGTGTGATTTTAGAGTAGAATTGTGCTGGACCACTATTCTCCATGAATCATAGATTTGTGAACATCGTGATAGCAGAAGCATTGTCTATTAGCAGACTGTGCTCTCTTTCATTTTTCTTTCTTTCATGCTTAGCTAGTAAAGAATGTCTTGTCTCCGAGATGAGGAAATAAACACAGCAAGGCATAGAGAGGGGGAGGGGGCAGAGCAGGGATGGAATGAGGAAGCATGCCCACCCACCTTCAAGGACGTCTTAAGGGGTCTTCCTGCATCAGTTTAGAGTTGGACAGTTTTTTAAGTCAGGGAAGCTGATAGTTCCACAACCTTATGATAAATAAACAAGTCCTGGTATGGCATGAACTATTTGAGCCAGTTCTCAGGCAGAGGGCTACACAGGGAAAATAAAAATCACTCACGCCTTCCTTTTAAGATGCCAGCCTTGGTCTCAGTTCAGCGAGGTGAAGAAGAACCCACCGTATGGAAAGTTTACCCTCACTATTATCTTTCCACCTGCCTGCCTGTCAGCATCTGCCCAAATCCCTTGCTTCCCCGTCTCAGAGGACACCCTAAAGCTTGGAGTGAAGATTGCTCTAGTACACGCTCTCTTTTCCTTCAGATTTCTAGTTTTTAAATTAATTAATTAATTTTAATTAATTTATTCTATATCCCAATTGCAGTTTCCCTCCGTCCTTTCCTCCCAGTTCTGCTCCCCAACCCCCACTACCCCCAATATCCTCTCTTCCTCACTTTCTCTACAGAAAAGTAGATGTCAACCAGCCTTGTCATATCAAGTTGCAGCAAGACTAGGAGCAGCCTCTCCTACTGAGGCTAGACGAGGCATACCAATAGGAAGAAAGGATCCCAAATCCAGGCAACAGAGTTGGAGACAGCCCTGCTCTTGCTTTTAGGACGTTCACATGAAGAGCCACCTACATCTGTTGCATATGTGCAGAGGGCCTATGTCAGTTCCATAGTTAGTGTTTCAGTGTCTGTGGGTTCCTGTCGGCCCAGGTTAGTTGATTATGTGAGTTTTATGTTGTCCTTGATCCTTCTGGCTCTTATAATTTTCCTTCCCACTCTTCTGCAGGATTCTCCAAGCTCCAACTAATGTGTGGCTATGGGTCTCTGCATCTGTTTCCATCAGTTGCTGGGTGAAGCCTCTCAGATGACAGTTATGCTAGACTTCTGTCTGCAAGTATAGCAGAACATCATTAACACAGAGATGGGTTCTCATGGCATGGGTCCTAAGCTAGACCAGTCATTGGTTGGCCACCTCCTCAATTTCTGCCTTATCTTTATCTAAGCATATCTTGTAGTTAGGTCAAATTGTAGATAAAAATTTTGGTGACTGGGTTGTTGTCACTATCCCTCCATTGGAACACTATCTTATTTATAGATGTCTGATTCAAGCTTCATATTTTCCCCCATTGCTGGCAGTCTTAGCTAGGGTCATCATCAGAGATTCCTGGGAGTTTCTACTGCACTAGGTTTCTAACTCATTCCAGGGATGTCCCACGCATTCCAGTGTTCTCTCTGTGTGTCCTCTCCCAGTACTCTCTCCCTCTACCCTCCTGACCTGATCCCACCTCTTCCCATCCACACTCCCTACATCCCAGTGCTGGAGGGAGGGCAAACTGGTGCAAATACTTTAGAAATCAATTTATCGTTTTCTCAAAATATGAGGATCTACCTCAAAACCAAGTTATGTTACTCCTGGAGACATACCCAAAAGATGCTCCTCCATTACCACAAGGCCGCTTGCTCAACTGTGTTCATAGCAGCTTTATTCATCATAGCCAGAAACCGGAAACAACCTAGAGGTCCCTCAACTATAGAGTGGATAAAATTATGGTACATTTACACAATGGAATACTACTCAGCCGTAAAAACCAATGAAATCATGAAATTTACAAGTGGATGGAAATAAAAAAGATTATGAGTGAGGTAACCAAGACCCAGAAAAACAAGCTATGGTGTGTACTCAGTTATAAGTGGATATTATCTATAAAGGATAACTGTGTTACAATCCACAGACTCAAAGAAGCTAAGTAACAATGAGGGCTCAAAAGGGATGTATGAGTCTCACAGAGAAGGGTGAGAGTACACTCTCTTTTAAAGGGTGCTTATATAGTCTTGGAAGAGAGGCATAGGATCCCCCTGTCATCCAATGGTAGGCATCCTTACTGGCAATTATATTTTGGTTGTGATCTGTAACTTCTTTTCTCTCTTTTCATAAAAATCATAATATTTCCACCTGGATTTCATCCAGTTGTCCACTAGAGATTGGGCTATGAAACACCAGCCTGTTACTGACATCTAGCTACAGATTTACTAATGCTAACAATCTCCTTTCTGATCCATGAGTCTTGTGTCTTCTACTTGACTCAAAGATACTGTTTTGGCCTATCAACTAAGCGCTTGTGCCCTGCACTACTCGCTGCCTGACTCTATATGACCTTGAGGGTTGGAGGCGAGGTAGTGGGGGAGACAACCACACAGACTCTGGGATCAGGTGAGAAATGCTGCAGCAAGCTCCCTGAACACTGCTGCAAGCTCCTTTAATACCCTCCACCCGAGCCACCATTGGTCCCAAGAAAGCATCTCTTCTAAACAGCAGCTCCCAATTTCCTGGTTTTGTCAGTTCCAGCAACCCTTGATCTCTCAGGCAGCCCTCAATTAGGTCCTCTAGCAGGAGATGCTTTTGCTGTTTCAAGGCCCCCAGTGTTTACATAGAGTCAGCCCTCCATTTCTGCTACATATCTACCCTTTTGTTTTTAAATTCGCATACTCTAGTGGGAGCTGTGGTGCCATTGCCTCAACACTGTTGACCCTACCTTAGAGGATTCCCAGTATACTGGACTGTGCCTGTCCTAGGTTGTCCTGTCTTCCAGGATCTTACCTGTCATTGACTACCAGCCCTAATGGAGATATCACTCCAAAGGCATGTCACACAAGGGGGAGACAAGGAACAGCTTACATGGTGGTCTCAAGGATGTCTGTCATCTATGCTTGGATCACTTTCTTAGGGGGGAGGGGACAGTCAGGATTTTTGAGCACAGTAAACACCTAGAGGGTCACTGTATTTATGTAATGCTGCCTGGAGATATGCTGTGCAAGACACTTAAAATAATTATTAGTATGACAATTCCTCCTATCATAGCATAAGTGGATATCCATGAGGGGTCCAATAGCTTCTTAATATTGTCCCATACTTTTCCCAAGAATCCAGCACCTAGGGAGAACCTAGATACCCTAGTCACATTGAGTCAACTGTTGTAGGGCTTCAGTGGTTGTTATTGCTTGAAAGGGTGATCTGAATCAGGATCTGCCCAGGGATCATAGCATACACTGATGAACAACAGATATTTTCTGAGCTGAGGTCAATTAGTACAGAGCATGAGAAGTGAGAACTGGGGAGAGGTAGGAACTTGGGCATAGGGACAGGTGGATTTTACAATACCATCTGTCTTTTCAAGAGCTCAACTTGTTTGAATTCTCTCAGTTGGTATGTAGTCATCAAGTCTCTCATTTTAAATGACTGTGTAGCCATGTTAGTTCAGTTTGCAGTCTCTCTGTAGAGATATATAATTTACATATTACATGTAATATTACATATTAGAACATGTACTTATTAGTACATGACAGAAAGTGGTTGTAACAAGAAACAGTAAGCCACAGTTTGTTCTTTTTTTAACCATCACTGAGGTTTGATGACTTATGTGTAGAATATCATGTCAGAGAGAATTATAATCCACTATGTGATTTGTAACAGAGAAAAGATTTTGTGAGGCTGTAAGGTGCTTGCTGTTACCATTCCTTAAAGGAAATATACCTTAATTTTAAGGTGGTAATGTGAAATAAAGATTATCTCTGAAAATTAACAATAAAAGAACTTTAAGTGATTAAATATAATTGAACTATTTTCCAAGAGAAGCATTTCCTCCTGAGATTTTATTCTGAATGTCATGTTAGCAGATTTCACATGAATACCTTTTATGCTATTTTAGTTGTTAAATTCCGAATAATGTTCTTTAAAACTTTTTAAGAGAAAGGAATTTTTGAGTTCGTGACATTTCAGCGTCTCTGTCTTTCATTAAAGATATGGGTGCTTTGGAAATTTGATATCATTGTTCTACCTCTTAACACAGAATGTGATTGTCCCAGTCTCCCTAACATAAATGTCAAGTATGTCTGTGCCCTTCTTACCATACTGAATTTTCTCATCTGTAATGATCGCCCTCCATAATTTTCATATTGCTTGCTTAGTGATGACACTGAACTTGTCCATAGTCCTTTGAGATTGGCCCAGGTATCCTTGGACACCAGCAGAATAGACAAAGTGAATGGTAGTTCTATGAGAGCACTCTTTAATATATCACATAGGATAAGATTCAAGAATCTTTCACATTTCCATACAAAAACATGAGATTTTGCAGATATGACCAAATATTTGTAATACCTATGAATGTTGCAGATTAAAGAAGTAGAAATGAGACTTGAAGAATATCTTTGTAGACAGAGCACTTGCCTGGTATATGCAAGGCCTCAGGTTGCATCCAAAAATAAAATAAACCACAAAAAGCAAAAAAAGAAAGCCTAAATATTGTATAATTATGTTCACTGTATAACATTTCATTACAGGTGTTTGGTTTCTTTGGCAGTTCTATGGTAGAATTACATCTTCTTCCATGAACCAAGTGTTGCCAACCTGAAAAGAACTTGACAAAAAGAACAGAGTCCGAAATGTGAGCCATGGAGTTGAGATTTTTTTCACTTTTATTTATGGTTCTTTTAGAAAAAAAAATGTTGTTTCAGTGAGAAACAAGACAGAGAGGATACAGAGATTAGAGACTAAACTGGGAGAACTGGAAGATTTGTGTTTGAAATACTTTATACCTTAAAGTACCCTTCACTGTTGCTTCCTGATATGCATTCAGTGATGAATTTGGTCTTTATGATGGGAATATTTTATGCATCATAAATCCTGAACAGAACACACAACTGCTCTTCTGATTAGCATTTGAGAGGAATATTGTCTCAGAGATCTCTCACCAGTCAGCAAAGAATATTACTTAAAACACCATTTTAAATAAGAAACAGCCCTTTTCCAGGCATAGGGTATTCAGCACATGCTTCTGTGTATAATGAGACTATTGCAGGTGGTCGATAACATACTTCTCATCAACTCAAAGATGCCTTCATTGGGCATAAATGTCAACACATTGCATGATATGGCCTTGGATAAAATAGTATGGAATAGCCATATAACATATGCAAGAACTCCAATACTAAATATATTCTGTAACCTAAAAAGATAGGAGTTAAACAGACCCTCAGGCTCATCTGCACATCAAACAGTATAAATGTTCCTAGGAAACCTTTGGTTCTCTTGTAGAAGTTTCTAACAACAAAATAGGAAGATATTTGCTTTAAGGAGATAAAAACAGATTAAAATACATTTTTAGCAAGCTTATATTGGTTATACCAAATAAGACCAATCTAAACAGTGATTCAAGTCTCTTCAAGGGCTTTCTGAAACAAAAATAATCAAAGTTGAGTATTTTTGTGTCACCAATCACCTGTCTAGGGTCCCTTTGTCCTTTCTGGGTAGAAATCAGTAGACAGAGGAGAAGCCCTTCCAGTGCTGTTTATCTTTGCCCTCTGAGTGCCTAAGACCTTGCCACCAGATTGGCAGAAGCTTGCAGAGCTAAACTCTGAATGTTAGGTTCCTATATCTGCAGATATTAAAAGCCAGAGACGTAAATGGAGACACTCAGAATGTAGCCACGTTGCTCTGGGCTATAACCAACATTGGCCTCTTCACTTGGCATCTCTTTTAATCCTCTGCTTCCAGCAGTAGTGAGATGCAATAGCAGATACTAGCAGAAAGTTGCCATTACAGTCTTCTAGCAAACACCTGCAATCTCAATGGCATTTATCAGCTTTGTTATATACACAGATGCCTTTGTCTCAGTTCCTGATCTACAGGAAGTCATAGAGATGAGTTTAAACAGAGATCTGTATTCTGTTTCTGCTCAGTAGCTATCTTTGCTTATGTGTCACGTAGTACTGAATGTATTGGATCCTTCATAATCTATTAGGGATTTCAATTTCGTGTAGTAAGGGGGAAAACCTAAGTTGAGATATACAGTTAAAAATAAAATAACAATAAAATAAACTGCATTTTATGGAAAACTTTAGTATAAAATAATTTTTGTGTCACAAAAGCACAAAATGCCTGTGTGCTAACAAGAATGAAATAAAAAACCATCAACCAAAGAGTACACATGGAGTTACCCATGGCTCCAGACACACTGGCAGCAGAGGATGGCCTTGTTAGACAACAAAGGGAGGAGAGGCCCTTGGTCCTGCAAAGACTTGATGCCATAGTGTGGAGGAATGCTAGGACAGGGAAGCAGGGATGGGATGATTGGGAAAGGGGAGATGGCTTATTGAATTTTGGGGGGAGTGGAAAACCAGAAAAGGGGACAACATTTGAAATGTAAATAAAGAATATACCTAATTTAAAATAGATTAAAAAAGCATGCTTGATCAGTACTATGCAATTTTTATTATGTTCATTGGATGTAATATGATTTAGTGTCATCTGTGAATTATTTCTTTTTCATACCACTGAATTTAGAAACACAGGGGTATCTCACCGTACATGTCTCAGGCATCATGTTTTACATGGTGTGGGAATCCCTGTGCATTTCACCAGGAATCTTTGCACTCTTGGAAGAGTTAGATTGGAGGCAATAGCTAAAATAATTTTTAGTATTATAAGTGACATATGTCACCACAGTAAATCACAAGAAGGGAATGAATGGGGATCTGAAAGAAGGCACAGAGCTTTTCTAGTATTGTATCTTACAGAGAAATGAGTTGGTGCTTTCTGGGTAATAAATTGTAACGATTTATGCTAACTTTTTGGAAAATGCATTAGACTCCATTCCAGATGATAGACATGTAACTACAGAGCAAAGCAAACATTTCACTTACCACAGTTCTTGTATCCTAGTGGAGAAAATGGATAACAAATGAGTACTTGTTGGGAAGATAATACTGGTTAACTATGAGACCAGGGGCAGAAGGGAATAAGAGGATTGGCACAATGAGATAAAGATTAGCATGTGAGGAGAACATGGGGTTTCACATGAGCAGTGTAGGCTGAGACACTTTTCCTGAACTGTGATATTGGATCAGAGAATTAAACGAAGCAAGGAAACGAGATTGTGACTGTCCACAGGGGAGGTTCGTGTGGTCAAAGGAATAGAAAAAATGGTCCTGATGACTTTGTTTGATGTGTTTGGTGTCAGAAAGAAAAGCAGAAAACAGTGAAAAGAATGTCTACAGAGAATGAAGTAGTTGTAAGATCACATAGAACCATAGAAACCAAACAGGAGCTATTAAATGTTACTCCAAAGCCTTCTGTAAGGTAGTAAATGCCTGGCAGCAGAAGAATGCTACAATCCATTTTATGTATATAACACTATTGACAAATAACCTGCATACTAACTTTTGAAGTAACAAAAATGTGCAGTATGTATGCTTTTGGAAATAAAAAAAAAATGTCCCTCTATAAGCTCACATATTTGAACATTTGGTCTCCAGTGATGACACTGTTGGGGAAGACATAAATCTTTTAGTCAAATAACTGTTATATCACTCTGAAACAATTAAGATATTTGTAGCATTAGAAATAAAAATATTATTAACATTAAGAGATTTATTCCTAACTAACCACCTCTAGGACAAGTGTTAACTTTGCAGAGATGGGAGAGATGTACAAATGGCCAGGAAATTGAATAGAGGTGTGTAGCCAGGGGTGGATGAGGAACAAGGGGTACTCACCAGAAAGTCCTAGATGCCAAGAAATCAAGAGCACCCCAGGACCCAGTGGGGATGATATTATCTGAAATACCCAACAAAGGGGAGCGAAACCTGTAGAGACCATATCCAGAAGTTAGGCACGGCCCCCTGAGGGATGGGGCCACCCACACCTCTCAAAAATTTTAACCCTGAACTGCTAAAGGAAATACAAGGACAAAGAGTGGAGCAGAGACCAAAGGAAAAGCCATCCAGAGACTGCCCCACCTGGGGATCCATTGCATATGCAGCCACCAAACCCAGACACTATTGTTGGTGCCAAGAAGTACTTGCTGACAGGAACCTGACCCTGATCGGACTGAACACGGGGACTGCAATGGAGGAAGAACCCCAATGGGGAAGGACTGAAGGAGCTGAAGGGGTTTGCAACTACATAGGAAGAACAACAATATCAACCAATCAACCCCTGCCCCAGGGCTAAACCACCAACTAAAGAGCACACATGGGAGGACCCATGGCTACAGCTGCATATGTAGCAGAGGATGGCTTTGTCGTACATCAATGGGAGGAGAGGCCCTTAGTCCTGTGAAGGCTTGATGCCCTAGTGTAGGGGAATGCTAGGGCAGTGAGGTGGGAGTCGATAGGTTGGCGGAGGGGGGAACACACTCATAGAAGCAGTGAGTAAGAGGTGAAGGGATAGGGATAGGGATAGGGAAAACCAGGAAGGATGATAACATATGAAATGTAAATAAATAAAATAACCAATAAAGCTAAAAATAAAGAAAAGTCTTAATTTGACTCCTTGGATGATTATAGATGGGCCTTTCAAAATTTGGACTAACTTTGTAGATTTTTGTTGTCGTTCAATAGCTAATTCAAATGTAAGCAGTTATCAATACTTTTTATTCATAATTAATGAGGATTTTGGACACAGATGCTCCCCAGACCTGTCAACTGCTCACAGGTGATTTTCCCAATCACCTGGTTTCCCACAGCTGGTTTTCAGCACACCAATCATGAGTGTATTCATTAGCAAAATAACTACTCACCGTTGTATAAATAAATAGGCCATTTATGCAAAGAGAGTATACTCATGATCCTAAAATGTTTGTTTTCATACATGTTTTAAAGTGAATATCTGTTTGCTTTATGTAGGAATGGTGGACTTGTACAAGTTTCGTTCTTCTAATTTGACTCTAATATGTCGTTGCCATCTTAAAACACTCACAGTTATCATGTAGAGCTCTATCTTGCTTGTGACTATAAACAAGCGCTTGTCTGTGATAAAAGCACTGGGGAGCTGAGACTGGAGGTTAACTTTAAGTTTCAGAGCTGCCCAGACTCAGCACGACTGCCTCAACTACAATAATACAAATTTTGCAAGTTGCTCTGTTCAAATTATCACCATGAAACTGCATCCCGAGACCAGAAACAAATAATAAATACTAAAGCTAAGCAATTGTATGTTAGGTACTTAGTTTTGCTTATTCATTTTTTTGTTTTATTTAAAAGGAGTCATATTGTCCAAATTTGCAAGTTCTCCTACAACCTATTGCCTAGTAAAAACTTTTCACAGAAATCCAATCTTTTTCCTTAATAACAACTTCCAGGTATTTAATTATGTGAGCATACAAATCTTCTGGTGATATGCTATAATTTCCTAGCACTGCTTTGTTCTACACAAAGTTTTTCAATTTTTGGATATCAGTCAAATTTTTGAATCATCAATATTTGAATAACAGCACACATCCACATTCCTTGTGCTGTGAGAATATAAAATTCTATATACTTTTTTACATCTTCTATATCTCAAAAACTGAATTATTCCATGAACAGTCTTGTAATTGGTTATGTAGAAACCATGATTTCTATCCATCTCATAAATTAATTCATTATTTTAAATCTTCTCTGGCCAAGGGTTTTAATGCTTCTGAACTCCTCATATTAAAACATACTTTAACAGAGATGCCAGCACTCATTTGCTATGTTTCCTGTCTAGAGATAATTTATATTATGAGAAATTCAACTATCTTAAATAAATGGGAACAATTCTTATTCATTCGTTTGCACCTGTACGTATCCTGGACCTCAGTGATTTCCACTGGACTGAAGCTCTCAGCTCCTTTATATTTCTGTATGTGACTTAAAACATAGAAATACTTTATTAAATGAAATAAGCAAAATGTAGAAAAGATTGCCAGGGAGTTAAATAGGACAGATCTACTTCAACTTATGAGCAAAATTAAGACAATGTTGCTTTAGGTTTGTGGCTCTATTTAAAAAAAAATAGGTTAACTTTTCATCTGTATCAATTTCATAAAAATAAGATTAAACTTTTTCATGAGTGAAATTATACACATTGCCATTGTATACTTGTGTATAAAGTTCAGGAAATTGTGAGTAGGCGAGTGTCCAAAACAAACATAGAATGACCAAATTATTGTAATTTATTAAGCATCTAGGCAAATACTTTCACATTAAAATGAATTTGAGCGTAATGGAAATAGAGTGCGTTCCTTGAAAAGCATTTTTTCAAAAATGTACAAGCTTCTTTCACATCAAGACCATTAGCAAGATGTCTGTAGATGGTTTACCAGGAAAATTGTGGCTAGAGTGAGAATGAGAGTTGTGGAGTTCCTTAAAGTTGAGTTTACAGCGAGGATGTGTGTGTGTCTGAGTGGACATACTGTATGAGTGTGTCTGTGTGGATGTGCTGTGTGTGTACATCTGTGTGGACATGCTGTGTGTGTCTGTATGGACGTGCTGTATGTGTCTGTGGGGACAGGGTCTAGGTGTGTAGCCCAGAACTAAGGAGCTCGCTGAATCTGAGTGACCAACCTTCCATTTTCAGGCCATTTCTTTAACTAAGGTACTTGATTGAGACATAGGCCATAATTCCTTCTGTGTTTCATTAATTCATCTGTGTTTGTCATATTTATAAGCATGAAAAGCTTCAGTGAAACAATGACATGGCATAGAAAAAAGCCCAGGGTCATGGAACGTATAAGTTTTCAGCTGATCTATAATTTAAAGCAATCCTGTTTCCTACTGCCCCTATCCTCTTTGAATCAATTTTTCACATTTGCCCTCTATCCATAGGTAAGATTTGAAGGGAGGGATTTGAGCTTGTAAAGAAGTTATTCATGTGATATTTTAGAGTGTTTTTCAACTTAAAAAACAACAAACCACCTACATCCCTGGGCAGGAGGACCCATTTTGTTAAACAAATGAAACTAATCAGATAGATCATGAGGAAGAAAAAACAAGTAAGATGTTCCCCTCCATGATCTCTGCTTCCACTCCTTCCTGGAGTTCCTGCCCTGAATTACTTTGGTGATATAGTGTGACCTGAGAGTTGTAAGATGAAATAAAACCTTTCACCCCAAAAGAGAGTTATAGTGTTGTATCATAGTACTAGAAACCCAAACAAAGACAGCATTGTTCTGTTAATTAGGACAAACCTTTTGTCTGGTTGATAAGATGGCTTTGCATGTAAAAAGGCTTTGCCCCCAAATCTGACAGCCTGAGTTCTATCCCAGAACACACAGGGAGGGAAAGCAAAAAAGGACTCCTACAAAGTGTCTTCCATTTCATACACACACTCACATACCATGCACACGTGTGAGTGTGTTCACACACACACACACACACACACACACACGCACGCACACGCACACACGCGCGCGCGCGCGCGCGCGTGCACACACACATCTTATTAAAATTTTGTTTTGATATGAATTTTTTGTTATAAAGGGTTTTTTTTTTTGGACTGGCTATACAGAGTCATTAACTAAGTAGGAAAGAACGTCGGAATGTCAGGATAATACAGGATCCCTTTTCCTAGGTCTGCGTAGGAAAGGAAAGAAATTAGAATCACTAAGAACTTGCTGGCGAGGTTCCACAAAATTGAAACTAGCTGACTGGTGGTGGCATCTCTAAAAACGTGCCAGGAGCCTGCCTCTGTGTTGGGAGGAAAACTTCCCAGTGTTCAACCACTGATGCAAGACAGCAAAAAAGTGTCCTAAGGCAAGCTTCACAAACAGAAGCAGGGAGGATGCCCTGGTGAACAGGCCAGCATTTTTTTTTTTCTTTTTTTCCAGCTTGCCTGCGGTGCCCCCTGTTGGCAAAGCTTGGAAGAGCACCAGGCGACACAACCTGGATGAGGCAGGTGCCGAGTTTCAGAGTTTCAGGCACAGAACAGGGTATAGGATGATGAGGATTTCAAACTTTAAGATTTTAACTTTTAGCATACCTCTGTTACCATGAGTTTTGTTTCTGATAAAAATAGGGTTTATTTCATGTAAACTTACATGATAGTACTTTTATTTCAAAAGCCTTGGCCCTCCAATAATGTTATTGCAAGAAATGGTCAATTTAATCTTACATGTTTCCAAATAAGACTACAAAAAAAAAAAAATCACGTTGCTAGAAATGTTTAAGAATATTCTTTTCTCCGGCCCTCACCACCAAGAGATGGTTACTTTGTAGTTTTCCTTCATTCAGGCGAAGTGACGTTCTCTTCCTGACTGCTTGGTGCTCTACCGGGTGTCCTCCTGTGTATTGGCGATCAGCAGTCCTTATTTTTGTGAATATTTGTTCTTTCACGTGATCGTTTCCCTGTTGAGTTTCTTCCTCTTGTCTTCTTTGTGAACATGAAAAGTCTACCTGGAGGGCAGGGGATGGTGTAGAGGTGAACAACTCTCACTGCCCCTGCAGAGGACCAGGTCAGGTTTGCCGACCCACAGCAGGCAGGTTGAGCATTCCGGTCACTTCAGCAACAGCGCCGTCTTCTGGCTTCTCTGGGAACTCGCGCACATGTATAAATGCGCTGTTTTTCCAGGCAGAATATAATTAAATAAACCAGCAGCTTTGGGGCGCTGTCTTATTTGTGTCATTCGCTTCTCATCATAAAGGCCATCGTAGGATTTAGATCTATTTCAGATGTCTTTATTTCCAATACTCTAGACCTCTTTCCATCAGAAGCCTGACTTTTGAAAATATGTACTACTTACATGTCAATGTTATAAAATTTATAATTTACAGAACAGTCTTTCCCATCTAAAAATGGCTTTGTGCCTTCTGCTCAGAATATGATTTATGACCCTCAGTAAGCTTTATTTTATAGTTGATGTTCTTAATCGCCAATGCTTTTGTTACTAGATTTCGTAAACATGACATTTCTGAATATTTGCTGTGAAGAGAAAGAACCCTGTTGATTTTGCAGTATTTCCGTTAAAAAGATAAAAATGCTCATTGTAATGAGTAAGAATATAATTTACTCCAAAGAAGTGAAAGTTTACTTCTCAGTGGTCATGGGAGAGGGATTGGTCCAACTTGGCAGGAGACACTCCCCCACTTAACCACACACACACACACCTCTAGCATCGAGAATTTGGCTCCAGCATTTCTAATAGAGGTTTCCTGTTGATGATGATGGCAGTACCTAGACCTGCATAACAAAAAGGTACAAGAAGAACGTATATGGCATGTTTATGTGATAGAAAGAAAGAAGTAATTCCTACATCTGGTCACATCTTGTTTAGAGGGGGAGACTCTTTTAGTCAACCGGCAGCAGAGGACTGGTGAGATAGCACCTGGCAAAGTATGTACCTAGCAACTTTCTCTTCATATAATCACGGGGAGAATAAGTTTTAGGAGATGTAGGAGAGTCTGCCATGGTATAATTATCTGGCGTCTGGACTCCATACTGAGACCTCACTAACCATTGTAATTAGCTTTAGCTATAGACACTTATGGTTCCTGCACCATCAATAAGAGAAAATTGGGGTTTTACTTCTCCTTCAGTATTTTTCTCCCCAAATGTTCTGTTTTCTTGGTCTTGTTTCCTAGCTACTCTGAGTAAATTGGATAATAACAAAAGTAGCCTCCAAAACAGCAAGGACCTGTTGTTCAGTGCATGGCCTCCCATTGTATGGTATTGGTTGTTAAAATATTGTCTTTAGAATTTTAATAGCTTTTTATATTTTACTTAAAATTTATATTGGATGACTGACAGGATTTATCAAATATCTTTTCAGTGTGTAACTATGTAATTTTTTGTGTCTGTCAATGTGTTGGGATAGCTATTTGTGTTGACATATTCTATGACAAAAAAAAAATACTTGGAGTGAATTCCATTCATCCTATCCTATGGAAATTATGATAATACATAATAGATATGTCATAACATTTAAATGCATGTTAATATTTTCAAATCATCTTTGTTTATACTCATGAGACTGGAGTCTCTTCTTATGTCTTTGTGGGTATTATCTCAAACTGTTTGACAATTCATCTATAAAAGATGAATCAGATAAATTAAGCAAATGCAACTTCCTCTGACATGATTTCTGTAAAATGAAATTTGAATTGGGTATCTGCCAAAAAAAGAAAAAAGAAAAAAGAAAAAGAAAAAAATGAAAGAAATAGCTCAGTTATAAAATCACCATGTCCTTATCTGAGGTGGATAATCTCTTAATTTTTCAACTTTCTCACACTAATGTTTTTTGATGCTTTCTCCTCCTTTGGATGTATATGCTACTATGGCATGTGTTTTGGAAGCCAGAGAGCACTCGTAGTATTGAGTTCTCACCTACCATGTTGGTCCCAGGGATCAGATCCAGGTTGTCAGCTTTGGCAACAAGCACCATTCATTCTCTGGATGTGCATTTAAACACACGTCCTCTCTGATCTTTCCCATATATGGTAGAGTGGGCAAAGCATTTGAAGGCCTGAGTTTGGATTCCTAGTACCATCTTAAAAAATTGGTCCTAACATAACCCCAGCACTGGGGAGTCAGGGCAGAGACTGGCAGATTTTGGGTGCTCCTGAAAGGATCAGTCTAGCCAAAACAGCAAGTTCCAGATTCTAGGAGAGGACCTGTCTCAGATAAGGTGGAGAATGGCAGAGAAGACACCCAAACTCAATCTCTGTCTCTCTCTGTCTCTCTCTCTGTCTCTCTCTGTCTCTCTCTCTCTCTCTCTCTCTCTCTCTCTCTCTCTCTCTCTCTCTCACACACACACACACACACACACACACATACACACACGGCATACAAATTCTTCTATACTGAGAAAGATTGAATTTGAAAGAAAACTCAGTATAATAACAACAAAATAATATCAGATGTATCTATGACTAGCCAAAATCAGATTAACCAAAATCAAAAATAAGATGTGGTATATCTACACAATGGAGTACTATTCAGCCATTAGAAACAATGAATTCATGAAATTCTTAGGCAAATGGATGGAGCTGGAGAACATCATACTAAGTGAGGTAACCCAGTCTCAAAAGATCAATCATGGTATGCACTCACTAATAAGTAGATATTAACCTAGAAAACTGCAATACCCAAAACATAATCCACACATCAAATGAGGTACAAGAAGAACGGAGGAGTGGCCCCTTGTTCTGGAAAGACTCAGTGTAGCAGTATAAGGCAAAACCAGAACAGGGAAGTGGGAAGGGGTGGGTGAGAGAACAGTGGGAGGGAAGGGGGCTTATGTGACTTTTGGGGAGTGGGGGACCAGAAAAGGGGAAATCATTTGAAATGTAAATAAAAAATATATCGAATGAAATTAAAAAAAAAAAAGAGTTCGTGGAACACACAGCTCTAAGTATGATGATGGGATGTTTCCATCAAACATCTCCCTTCAGAGTTCAGGAAACCCCCAAAAGAAGAGGAGGTGGAAAGTATTTAACAGCCAGAGGGGATGGAGGACATTAGGAGAACCACTAACCATCTGAATCAACTAAGCAAGATGCATATGACCCCACGGAGACTAAAGCAGTAAACAAAGGGCCTATAAGGATTTGCAGTAGGCCCTTTGTGTATATATTATGACTTTCAGGTTAGTGTTTTTATAGGACTCCTGAGTATGTGAAAAATCTTAAAAATGCACCTTTGAAACTCTGAATCTCTCTGTGCATGTTAGAAATGACATGTTAAGACCCAACATTGCTCTCCAGTAATCCTACACTTTTCATATAGATTAGCCAGAAACTCTCTTAGGTTCCAAGTTCTCCTGTCCTACAATGTCAGTATAATTTGAGTAAATTTAAGATGTTTTAGATTTGGAGACAACTTATATTTAATCTAACATAAAATACTTAAACTCATTATAATGATGTCTGACAACCACAGTAACTAATATACAAAGAAGAATATGTCATTTCAGTGGTAATGGAACAAGCCACCCAATTAATTAGCAACAAATTGGACAGATTGCTCTGGAAGTTTTCCAGGAGAGAAAGTCCCTCTGGTGTTCCAAAAGCAAGAAAAAAAAAATAATAATGTTCTTAGCACCTTGGGTAGATAATTTTTTTCATTTTCTTTTATTTTTGAAATTATAATTATAACATTCCTCCTTCCTTTTTCCCCCTCTAAATCCTTCCATGTACCATGCTTTGTGCTCTAATTCATGTCCTTTTTCATTAATTATTGTTTGTATATATGCATATGTATATACACATGCAGTCTTAAATATGACCTTATGAGTCTGTAAAATGCTACCATGTGTACATTTTGGGGGTGCCCATTTGATATGGGGGTATATCAGAAGAAAGGGTAGAAAGACTGTAAGAGCCAGAGGACCAGGGAGTTTGCTCTGACATTATGTCTCCCAGTGACATCAGAAGCTATACCAATAAAGTCTTACCAACATGATGGTGCAAACATGAACAGAATTGTGATGACAACAACAACAGACATGCTAAAGTGTATGGGGGAAAGCCTGAGGCCTAAATTCTATCAAAGAACTACAGGCAACTAGGGAATGTTAAAATGGAAGAACTGGTCTTTCCCAGGGAAGAGGGCACCAATTGGTTATCCAATTGTTTGGAGTTCTTAAATTTTATAGGCCAGAATATAACCAATCATAGGACTGCAAGAAAGAGAGCCCAAGACACCTATAGGGAAAAATTGTGACTCTTATAATCTGCATGGTCACCATAAATTAGTGGAAAGCTCTGTGGGTGTGAACAATAGCAATGCCATTCATTACCCTGTAATATGAAAAATGGCCTTATAACTTAATTCCTATAACATCCCTGATGGTACCATCTTCCCTGTTTTATGGCAATGAAATTCAGGTTCAACACTGTCAAATGTCTACTCATACCAATTCCAGTGTACCACCATCCATCTGAGGGCACGGTGCTCTCTCAATTTGAGATGCCTACCAACACGAGGACAGTGTACTCCATGAGGCCTCTGTCCATTAGCTTCACCAATGATTGTGCTTTCTCCATGAGCTGGCAGAGAACACTAGAGAACTTGGCTGTGCAAAATCTTCACCTTTCCCTGAACTCACGTGCACCTTTCTGTGCCCAGACTTGCATTCAGTGAAAATAGAGACAATAGATTGCATATTAAACAGCTCTAAGGTACCAAACTGTCAGATGGGTGCTGCTTCTTTTGAAGGAGTCTATTGACTCAAAGTATTACATACCCTGGGGTGAACTGTTCTCCATTAGAAATTGAATTGAACCTCTATTTTGTTTCAAGCTAGCACCACATCCTATTTGGGTTGAAAAGTTAAGTACACTTATGCTACATTTCTCCTCCTCCTCCTCCTCCTCCTCCTCCTCCTCCTCCTCCTCCTCCTCCTCCTCCTCCTTTCTTCTTCTTCTTCTTCTTCTTCTTCTTCTTCTTCTTCTTCTTCTTCTTCTTCTTCTTCTTCTTCTTCTTCTTCTTCTTCTTCTTCTTCTTCTTCTTCTTCTTCTTCTTCTTCTTCTTCTTCTTCTTCTTCTTCTTCTTCTCCTCCTCCTTCTTCTCCTTCTTCCTTATCCTCCTTCTCCTTCTCCTTCTCCTTCTCCTTCTCCTTCTCCTTCTCTTCCTCCTCTTTCTTCTCCCCCTCCTCCTCCTTCTCCTTATTTACTCTTAGTGTAGCAGATTCACTTACCACTCCTCAAACACATTCTCGGGTACCATCTTAATGAAAAATGTACAAGCAAAATAATCACTACTACTACTACAAGCATTCCTACCTCCTAGTGTATTATTTTGTGTGAGTTATTTCCCTCTGTTCCACATGATAATGTGTCAAAGTTCTGAATTTCACTGAGAGAAGAAGACAGATTGATTCTGTTAACTAGGGTCTGGAAGAAGCGTTGAGCTGTCAGGAGCAAAGTGCCGCACTCCATCACTAGAAGAACCTAATCAGGGAAACACATCTGTGGCAGCATGCACGTTCATCCCAGGCTGCATGCCAGGCTGTTGTGAGGTGTGACTAATCACATCTTTGTGACTCATCTCAGTCTGTAATAACATGCTCCTCAGTGACATCAGTGGTTACTGGAGATGGATCTCGCATGTTCAACTGGAATATCTGTGTATAACCCAGCAATACTTTGCAACGACTGTATCCTGTTTCTCTACAATAGCCCATCCGCCACCAAAAATCTATATTATGGGAAATTTCAGGCAGACTGCGTGGGTCTGGGGCCATCCACTGGAACATGGAAAGTCCATTGGTGGCCATATCCTCATGAAAATTATTCCCCCTTGTCCAGCAGCTGTAAACTGCCATCTTAGTAGTGATGGGGCCTGGAGAGCACTTCCTGTGTCTATGCAGGAATTTTGGATGGCTTGTTCTTGCATAGGTACCACAATCGCTCAGTTCCTGTCAGGAAGAAGGCACTAAGTCAAACACTATCTGCACCCTGCATGTGCAGCCACAAACTCTGACTTTCCACTCCTTTATCCTCCAACGGAGAATTAGCAGAATAGAAACAGCAAATGGACAACAGCAGCCAGAAGTTCTGGACAGATCTCACTTACATCTTAAGCTTGAAGTTTCCTGGAATCTACCGCCTTCAAACTAGAAGGCCTAACTCCTTAAGGTTGCTTTTTACATTAAAATTTCATGGCACAAAAATAGCTTTCAAAAGCACTTTTAGTGCACCTTTTCTTCTAAACTACAATGTGCTAGAGAGACAAGAGCAGGGTATACATTTTAAAACCATTTTCAAGTTTTAAATCTTAAGACATAACTTAGAGAGCATTTTAAATTTTAAAGATTGGGTGCTTACAAGTATGTGAAATGACAGAAAGACCAATAAAATATGTTTCTCCAGAACAAGAGGTGGAGGTGTCTAGTGCACATCTAGCACAGAGTATTTACTTGCATGGGGAAACCTGAGTTTATTCATAATTTTCTGGGTGCAAATACAAAATGAAAAGCAATGGGATATACTACAGTTCTCTAAATTTGCAAAGAGATTGCGTAGTTTCAGGTTTGTCTGTTTGTAGAAAGAATAATTTCATGTAAATAAATATTGATAGCTTAGTTGGTACATTGAAGTTAATTGGAATATATCAACAATATACTGCCATGTATTAGAGAAATGTAATCTGATAAGAGCCATTTGTATAAACTATTTGTGTACCCATCAGAACAATATTGAAAATGTTCATAAACCTACGTGATACTGTACTGTCTTCTCTTGACAGTGAAAAGCGGGACCCCCCTTTCCTTTAATCAGTGTTTCTAATTTTATTTTTCAGAATGAAAAGTCCCCAGGGCGATCTGCAAGTCGATCAAGTAACATATCAAAAGTAGGTGACCTCTCTCCATGTTCTCGTTTATTGATTTCTATATTTTGCAAATTCAATGAAACATCGATGTTTAACATATAATTGTTATGTATGATAATACCCAAATATGATTGGTTAATGGTTTGAAATATTTCACACTGTTACTATGGGATACATTATGCTTTCACACAATCAAACATGTTGCCTTTCTACTTTGTTCTCAATAGAGAAGGTAATTTGTTACTTTCAGAGTACTGAAAACCATGTACTGGAAACTACAGCTCTTTTTTCCCTCTACTTCCAACACCATAGGGACAAGACATTCTCAAATCAAAATTATCAACAATCATGGCAGTTCCCATTGATATAAAAGGTCAGGATTTAGTTTCAACCTTACTTTTCAATGTACATATTTTTATTAGAATAACTTTTAGAAATTAGTTTCATAAGAACTTTAGTTTGTCCATATTTAGGTTACAGAATCAATCCATAAAAATAAAAATCCTCCATTGACTTAGTTTATATCCAAGCTAGGAAGCAGAGCCATTACATTATTATGAGTCTAGACAAATATTCTAGTCTTTATACTAGTATGAAAAAGCAAACTTCATGAACCATTCCTTGAAATGGGGAACCATGTGATGAGAAGATTTGGGGACTGTGGGGATAATAGGAAGATATGGGGTACCATTGTGATAACCAAATATGGTACTTGGGAAGTAAAATATAATGTACAACCATTTTTCAAAATAGTCACCCTGATTTTCGAATACATTGGCAGAATCAGGACAGATTTACCCTAGGGCACATTCCATCTCAGAGCCTTCTACATTCTGCACCTTAATTTTGTATTAGTGATTTTACATTAGCTTTTATGGTGGATCTAGAAATTAGTGACAAACATTAGGCTTTATGCCAACTGCAGCTTCCCACTTAGAGAAGTGGGAAGTTCTGCTTAGTTCCCAGAAGCAAAAGACTTTGTTACTCTCTGAGAAGTGTGAACTCCAGAGTGTAATCATTCTCTTCAGCTGGATCCCTGAGCACAAATCTTATAGGGGGATGGCATGTGCACACATACTACATGCTTCCAGGAGTGTGTCCCTGACCTTGGACATAGACATTTGTGCCTGTCCCTCTGTATGGAAGACCACACTGTTGCGATGCTTCCAACTATACAATTAACCCCAGTAGCTTCCTTTGAAAGATGATCTAGACCACAAGCATTCAGATGCTTGCTTGTAGATCGTGCAGGACTCAAAACTGGTGTAGTTGACAGTACTACCAGATGCCTGTGTGTTGTTGACACTGACAAACAGTGCAAACTTTAAAGGACACAAGTGAGTGCTAGGTTGGTAGACCAGTGGAGGAAAGCTGTTGAAGGGTCTTGTTGGAGCAGACTCCCCTTCTCATCTTTTGCTACACTACCACTTCTCACTATGGTGAGTTTTCCCTCTTTCTGCCCTATGAGAAGTCTAAAAGCAATACAAGTTCCTTGACTTTAGACTCTAAAATTATGGTTCAGAATAATCATTTCTTGATAACAATATTGTATCTGGTATTTATTATAGTAATGAAAATATGACAGTACATTGCTGAAGGTTTTGAACTCCATTCACATCAGAGTCCCTCCAAAGATAATTGAGAGGGAATGTGCCCTTCTGGTTGAGACCACATCAGAGGGTGAGATTTTACAACCAACTCTCTGCTCTGTTGTTCCCTCTTCATGTGATCTTGGGATAATCACCTCAACTCCCTAAGACAGATTTACTCCCCCTACCACAAAACTAGTAATCTGAAGGATTTCTTTTTAGTTTATATTAGCAAATCATCTTCTAAATGCCTGTCATCAAAGTCTCATAAGAAAGAACCCACCAGAGCTGCAGGACAGTGTCATCCTTCTCAACAGAATAATGCTAAGTTGTAACAACTTAGAAGCTTGTCAAAGGGCTGACATCTCTTTTATCACACCAAATATTCATGGTCTAGGAGCAAATGTATATCTTCTTCTTGAACTGCTGCCATGAAAAATGCAAAGTATTTACAACATTCATCCTTTTAGATTATTCCTTTAGAAAGTACATAAAATCAAAAGTGTTACTTAAGATCTCTGACTTCTTGAAGACTCTCTGACATTCTGTTTGGAGATAAATGAATACCTTTTCTCTCTTATCTTCATTTTATTATAGAAAAGTCTCAACTACCAACCCCTGGTGATTTCTGCGAATCTAAATCTCTTAACTCAATATATTTCTCCTTGTATTTGTGTCAGAATGATAGTCAGAAATGATAGATGCAGTGCTGGTTCCACACTACTTTTATGAATAACTAAATGATAAGCTTTTCAATAATCCTGTGGGCTACAGACTATGAAATGAAAAAAAAAAAACCTACCAATATCTGAATTCTTTCATTTTAAAATGCTAGCAAAGAAAATATTAAAACTGGAGCAAAGGTGTTCTTTAAGATTGCCAAAAATAACTTTATGTAAAACTGTTGAAATTTTCAAGTATATGAGAATCAGTATAATGGAGACATAAAGAACATGGGTAGGAAAGCACCTGCTCAGAGGGACTCCATTTTCTCTGTTGCCTTGGCTAGAAAAAGAAAAGGAACTGGGCTTCTTAGAAAATGGTTAATCAATGTTTAAATATCAGCTACTCTAATGGTGGCACTCCAAATACTTATACCTCAGTGAATGGCGTCATTAACAAAGCATCTAGGACGTCTTTTTTGAGCCAATGAATTTAAGATTGCAATGTATGTAGTTTTTCATGATAAAATTAAAATTAATGAAGACATTAAAATGCTGTATATGGGACAGAACAGCAGACCTCTGGGTCATGAGAACAGGAGAGAGGAACCTGTACCTCACCTGCACAGCCCAGTAGAGCTTACCGTGATGGCGAGGGTGCAGGTGAGCCAACCCCAAGAGTGGGAGAGCAGAAGAGCTAGTCCTGTCCCTTGCGGGCTGCAGCATTAGATGAGCAAGCCAGGGCACTGTTGTAGTTTTCTCTGATGGTGTAAGTACGGGAAAGTCAGCTGGTTGACCAACCCAACTATGGCGCAGGCCCAGATCCAAAGCTTTGAGTTGGCCCATGCCAACATCTATCCCATATTGTAGCTAGAGCACTGAAGGGAGGTTAGTACTGCAGACCCAAAGCTGCAGGATCTCTGTGACACAGGGCAACAGTAGGATCGATCCTCACTGGAGCCCCAGTGATTATCGATAGCACAGCAGAATCCGGAGGCTTTGAATGAGGACAATGACTTGTTGCAATGAACACTTGCAAGTAAAAACGTGTGGATAAAAGCTTCCATGATGAGATGGGTTTTCTTGTTTGTAATGTTTTGGTTTTGTTTCTTAGGAGGGGAGGTTGTAAGGACAGAGCGTGGATGTGAAGGGACAGAGAGATGAGTGGGATTGGGGTGCATGGTGAGAAATTCACAAAGAATCAATCAACATTAAAAGAATACCATATATTTCTGATAGTTTAAATGTTTTATATTCAATAATAATAAATGATTTAAGGCCATCATTAGTATAACTCATACTGTCTGAATTATTTCCTTTTTCTCTTTTTAGTTTGTGCTAGACTCCATCCATTGATATGGGGATGTTTCATTATATTGAAGGAAAACACCTTCCAGGATAGGATCCAAAACTTCCCCTGTGTCCTTAGGTTTGCTGTTTTACCTGTGTCTCCTCATTCCTTACTGACTGAACAGACCTTCCAATCACCTATTCTTAATTAGTGTTTCTCTTTTTCTATCTGGAATAGTGCAGCAATAAAAATGTATAGCCTATCTTCAGTGATCTCAACTGACAGGATTGAGAGAAAATATATGATATTACTGTCCATAAAATCATAAAATTGATGTACAATATAAGTACACACAGAGAGAACATATGCAATGTATATGCTTTATATATATAATATATATATAATATATATATATATATATTATACATACATAAGATATATACTTTACAACATGTGCCCAAATGACTTAATAGATCTAAGGGTCCAAAAGGCCTTCTGGCAAGTTGTGTTTGCTATTGGTGTTGTGTTTTTAAAAAAAAAAGAAGAGAGAGTTAGGGTGTGCTCTGTAGAGGCACAGTATGATGAGGTGGGAGTGGTGCTTCTGAAGGCCCATGCTGAGGCATCATTTGCCCCTGAAATACCAACCATATGACAGATATAGTATGGAATAGAGTTTATTTAGGGCATGGGAAGTGGGATTGGGAAGTGGGGGGGGGGGAGGCTAGCCAGGAACATGAGGACAGATGGGGGAGGGGAAGGGGAGAAAGGTTTCATAGAGAGAAAGAGCAGAGAGTAAGAGAGTTGAAAAGTCCCTTTTATAATAAGCCAGGCATACCTAGCTATTGCCAGGTAACTGTGGGGCAGAGTCTACAAGTAATGCTAACATTTCTCTATTTTGGTTTAATAGAAAAAGGAAAAACGATGAAGAGGTGATAGTGAAGCAGGAGTAGGGTCATCATGATCTTTAGCAACTTCCTGCTGATTCTGGGGCAATGTGTCTCTGGGAAACCTAGGGAAATTGGGATGAGAATGCTGGTACAGCTTAGGAGAGATGACTGCTTCCTGGCTGTCCAGGGTCTGCGGAACCTCAGTGTGTGTGTGTGTGTGTGTGTGTGTGTGTGTGTGTGTGTGTATGTGTGTGTATGTGTGTGTGTGTATGTGTGTGTGTGTGTATGTGTGTGTGTGTGTATGTGTGTGTGTATGTGTGTGTGTGTGTGTATGTGTGTGTGTGTGTGTTAGAGGCAGAGAAAAAGGAATAAAGTTAAGTATATTTGGGGGAAAATTTTGCCTTAGATAACATCACACATGGATGATCTTGTTAATGTACCATTCTTCTAAGAAACTCCATCTCAGCTATTCTACTCTGATTAAACAGAGATGAACTTTATGACTTTTATTGTCTTTGTAATTCTCTTCATGACAATGTGTTGGGGGTTCCCTCACATGATGTTCACTGTTTAAGAACTAAGGGTCCTCTGAGTTGGGAATATTTCAAATCTGATTTATTACAGTGAAATATACAAAGGAAAATAAGCCCTTAAATCTTGATTGTTGGAGTGAGGGAAATCCCAATCCCAGAGATTGGGACAGGGATTCCACCCCCTAGAACAGGTAGCCAGTGGGACCTTAGGCTATCAGTTAGCAGGTATACTTATCCAGATGGAGTCTGTTTGACCTATGAGAGGTAGATCTGAGTGGGTTTCCTGGACCTGATAAGTTTGTAAGCAACATGAACATTCTTTAAGGTGAGCTTAGGTAAGACAAAAACTTTCATTGAGCAGAAGGAACAAGAAAGGCATTTTCCTTCGGTCTAGGAGACTGAATATACATATACACATATACATACACATATATATACATATACATGTCATAAATAGAAACAATTTTAAGTTTATATTTAAAAGACAATTAAAGAACACTCCAAAATTTGACCTTGTGAATATGATAGGGATCATATAGATTTAGCATGAGAAATACCTTAAGTCTATAGTTAAAAGACAATCAAAGGAAACTTAATCTTTGAACTTGTGAAAGCTTACATCTGAACTTTCGTATCCTTTATCATGAAATCTCTGAGTAAGTCAAACCTGTCTGTCTTTTTGACAAAAGGTCTTAACTAGTTAACAAACTGACTAACGAGCTAATATAGTGGTGGGTTACCTTGAGGTAAGGAGCTAGCTGTCTGTTTTCTAGCTCTCAAGCTGCAGTTAGCTTAGCTGCCAATGTAGTCAAAAACCTGGAAGGAATAAAGTATATCCTAGATGTCGTTAATTAAAGTGAGAGAAGTTGGTCAATAAAGTCCAATACCTAAACAGTTCCCAGGTCCCTGTAGTGTCCATTGCAACTTGGGTAGAGTCAGTCTGGACCTCAGGCCCAGAAGCTAAGCTTTTTTCCTATAGACTGGGAATATGGGAGAAATGACCCACTGTGACTTAGGCAATATGAGAAATCGAACTCTCTGGATATCCTTTGTTTGTACACAGTGTAGGGCAATCTCGGGCAGCTGGCAAGGCAATAGAGCACTGTTTCTCAGTGGTTCTCACACCACAGTCCAGGTAGAACCTTTTTGCTGTGTCCATATCTTACAGGGAGACCTTTCAAGGATAAACTGTCAGGATTTGAGAGTCTCTGTCTAACAGAATTAGCTTAAAAATTTAACATTTAGTAGATTTCTTACAAGATTGAGACCCATTATCTATCAATCATATTTGAGTTATAAAATCTATTTGTTCTAGAATGTATCTAGCAAATAAAGGGATCACACTGTGACTTAATGACAGTAGCAAAAACATATATTTTTTGCTATAAGCTTAACATATATTTGAGGCAGTGATCTTTAACGTTTTTACTCTTTAAAAATATTTAAATTAACATTAAAATCATTATCAACCAAGGCAGGATAGAAGGAAACCATATCCTAATTGGAATGTGTCTTTGGCACCTTAAGTCAAGCTACACTCCTAAAGGCCATGAAGTGGGGGACTGCCCATAACAAAGATGGTGGATGATCCTATGACTGCCCTTAGCTAAGATGGCACTGAAGCAATAGTATAGGAAAACCTTATCTGATCACAACAAAAATGATGCTGAAGTTACATCTCTGCCTGAAGGAAAGTCATGTTTTGTTATATCTTAGAATGGAATGGCAGAAATGGCTAAGTATCTTAGAATGGAACAGCAGAAACATGGCAGAGACAAACATATAGATGAATGTAAGCAGTGCAGTGTGATGGTTGGGCAGAAGCTGCAGAAGCCTGAGGGGGTGTGGTATGAGAGTGCTTGCAGCTGTGTTCTGTCTGCCAGCAATTTCATGGAAAGTGGAGGCTGGCCATCAAGGGGATGGAAAACCAGAAGCAAGAGCAAGGGGCAGGGTGGAGAACACGGCTGCTGTGTCATGGCTGGTGGGAAGGCAAGCAGTTGGGGCAAGAGAGACAGTGTGCCTGCTCCGTGGAGTAGCTTAGCCAGCAAGCTGGGAGAGGGGCAAAATGCGGAGTGGTGAAGACAAACCCTTTCTGGATGAGGACAGGAGTTGTTAATCACATCACTTGCAGCTTCCAGAGGATAAAGTAATAACTTGAATGAAGGAGTTATTAATTGTAACATGGTGTCCTGAAGGTAAATTAATAACTAGGATAAAACAGCCAGCCAGACTCGATTTACTAGGTTGTCACACAATAATCTAGATGCTGAGCTACAGGACCAGTATCCAAGCTGTGGGGCTCAGAGCCCAAGGGACAATGGTTTACATAGGCTCAGCCTAGGATTTTTTTTTTCAGCACTGTGAGGGAGAGAAGTTTGATAGAGAGCTTGAGGTGAGAGAGAGAGAGAGAGAGAGAGAGAGAGAGAGAGAGAGAGAGAGTTCACCCAAGGATAGAGGTCCTAAAACAAGACTGAAAACAGGAACCTTACCAATTCTCCAGTGTTTGAATGGAGCATTTTAGCAAGCCAGTGGCTAGAAAGTCAATGTGACAGAGGGGGAAATATGAACTCATGCAACCTATGAGTTTGCAAATCCAAGACTTGGCACCAATGTGTGTGTGTGTGTGTATATGTGAGAGAGAGAGAGAGAGAGAGAGAGAGAGAGAGAGAGAGAGAGAGAGAGAGAGAGAATATGTTTTGTAGAGGCATTGTATGGTGAGGTGGAAGGGGTGCCTCTGCAGGCTATGCTGAGGCATCCCTTCCCCCTGAGATACCAGCCATACAATGGATATAGTATGGAATGGCATTTATTTAGGGCATGGGATGTGGAGGGGGGAAGAGTCTAGAGACAGAGAGGGGGGAGCGGGACAGTGAGAAGGAGAGGGAGGTTCTAGAAAGACTCAGTGCAAGAGTATAGGGGAATTCCAGAACAGGGAAGTGGGAAGGGGTAGATGGAAGAATAGGGGGACAGAAGAGGGCTTATGGGACTTGTGGGGAGTGGGAACCCAGAAAAGGGGAAGTCATTTGCAATGTAAATAAAAAATAAAATAAAAAAATTAATACCCAACTTGGAGGAAATTTGCTCAAATATTTTTGTTCAATTCTTTTCAATAAAACTTGTTTATTTAAAAAAAAGAGAGGGAGAGGGAGAGGGGGAGGGGGAAGGGAGAGGGGAGGGGGAGAGAAGAGGTGAGAAGGGGAGGGGAGGGAAGGGGAGGGGAAGGGTAGAGAGAGGAGGGGAGGGGTAGGGAAGGGAAGGGAAGGGAAGGAAGGGGAGGGGAGAAAGGGGTCATGGAGAGACGGGACAGAGAATAAGAAGGTAAGAGAGTAAACATTCCCTTTTATGGAATACCATAATTGCCAGGTAACTGTAGGGCAGATCCTAGGAGGAATGCTAACAGTTGTCATTTGACAACTTGGGCTTCAGATGAAGAGAGTGAGTGTAGACCTCATGGATTTCACCAGTTTCTTGGGTTGGAACTGCAAATCATGTGATTTATCCTAAGCACATGCTTTTCTTTGAGGGGTCTGAGCTATATGCATGAGACAAATGAAAAACCAGAGGACCGAAACCAGTAAAATTGTAGACCATGAGTCTAGAATGGGTTTCCCTGATTAGAAAAGGCTGCACAGGTGCCATTAGGGGTAAACTGTTTCCTAAATCTGTGTTTCACTTCTGCTGAACGCCACAGGTTCCTATGAATGGGAGTCCATGTGCACTTTCTTTTTCCTTATTTTCCTTTGTATATTTCACTGTAATAAATCAGATTTGGGATATGATTACATTCTCAACCCAAAGGACCATTAGATCTCAAACAGTGAGCATTGTCAAGGGAACCCCAAACACATTGTAATGAAAATAATTACAGAGGCTATAAAAGTCATAAAGTTCATCTCTGTTTAATTGAAGTAGAACAGCTCAGATGGAGTTTCTTAGAAGAATGGTACATAAATAAGGTCATCCATGTGTGATATGATTAGCTGTTGGGAAGCATGTTTATCTGGAATATACATACAAGACATTGGAAGGGAAGAAGCAAATTATAAAGAAGGGAACATGAAATACCCATGGAGCCATTATGAAAACACTTTAATTAATGGATAGTTTCTCTTTACTATGGTTATGCAGCTGCCATATGCCTTGGAAAATAGAAAATGGAATCAGAGTTCATTAAGGTCCTCAAGCCTTTATTCTATCTCACTTAATATGGACGAATGTGAACATTATCTTTGCCAGTTTAGGATTGTACATTATAAGCATGCTATTCCTGATATGAACATGAGAATTCTAAGTATGGTGTATAATAAATGCTAAGTGGCTAGTGAAGACAAAAATCATGATTTTAATTTTAACCTCTGAATTTTGAGATTTCTAGTCATCCTAACAATTTTTATTAGTTTATGTTTTTGTTTGTCTTAACAATATTAGAGTTGGGCTATAACATTTTTCTAATTTTTTATGTTATTTATTTTTATTTGGTCTCATTGTAGATTCCAAGTGGGCCTTGACCTCTATATATCTTCATTCACCCTCATAAATGCTAGGATTATAGACATATGCCACTACAACAGTTTTGTGGTTTTTTTCTTAATATTTCTTATTTTAGTAAGGGCAGTAAGCTTTATATATATATTAAAGTTGATCCAAGACTAATAATGAATCTACATAGGTTCAAAACAATGTAGAAGATTGTTAGAAAACCTCAAGTGTGAAGGAGACAACCTTCTCTTTTATACTACATACTTACTTTGAAGCTTTTAAGACATAACCAGTTCTCCTTGCTACTTTTAATACACACGTGACTCCCGAGTTCCTAAAGATGGAAACTCAGGCAAATCCCATCTTTCTTTCACTTTTTCGATGATAGGGGATCATTATATTCAACTACTAACATTATTAACTTTACAAGAATATCCCCTCAAAAGCATCTGTCACAGAGAAAGAAAGCCTTACTTTCAAGTTCATGAAATTGTTCTTTGGAATAAAGTCTTTGGGTTTCAGTTTGTGCAGAAAGCAGCTCATAAAATTGAATTCATTTATGAAAAGAATTCAAAGGTGACTACCTTAACAAAATGATACTTCAGTGAGTTTTTGTAATTTCTTAGTATATTCCCCAGAGAGTATTGACTTGACAGGTTTCATCTAAAATTTTCAATTGTTTTCTGCCTGGAAATATCTCCTATAAGGTTAGTATGAAGATGTTATATAGCTATAAAATAGCAGTTTTTATAATATTTCTCTTGTATGAATACCCCAGCTCATTTCACAATAAAAGAAGATGAATAATGTAGTGAAAACAATGTCTTCAGTGAATACAATTGAGGATATACTGTGCACGGTATGTTAGTGTAGATCAGAGCATTTCAAATGGGTTTTATCTTTTGATCAAATCTTCACTTGTTTCTTGGAATCCTTAATCACTCCATATTTTGCTAGATTTGCCTTTAAGATTTTAAAATATTTCCTAGCAAGGTCAATCTGAGCCCCCTTAGGCTGAACCCAAGCCAAGCATTTGCGTTCCTGAGCAGGTGTTTAATGTTCTGACTTACTAAGAGATCTATCTTGGTTTGCTGATACAAGGGACCTACAAATCAGCAATGTCAGAAGGCAGCACACCTTTTGAAGTTAAGCAGGGTGTGCTGGTGAAGTAAAGGAAGATATAATATTGAGGAATAACTTGAAGTAACTGGAGGATTCTACAGATCCTCCATCTAGGTTGCTCTTGAGACCAAAGCTGGGAGAATGGATATAAATTCAGTTGTATCTGTAAAGGTGATGAGGACTATTAAGAAAACCTGAAGCTAAGTCCTGACACTTTTTCTTTATATAGGTCCACTCTTTGAGAGTGCTGATCTAATCTTATGACTTTATAGGTCAATAATTTTCAAACCAGCTAAGCCAAAATATTATCCATAAAACTCAGATTCAAATATCCTACTGGAAAAAGTCACAGGATGTATCCTAGGAAGATATCTTCAGCCCATTTGCTCTAATAAGATTTGGAGATAAGGAGCTTTTGCAGTGACTTCCAAGGCAATAAGCAGTGGGAGAAACCATGGCTGAAATCACAACAGAAATGTAGGGAAATGAGAAATCAAGGGATGGTTCCTTACTCCTGTGTGGGACCTCTAATATAAAACATATGTGGTTTTGTCATTCTGTCGGCCAGAGATCAAGGCTTTTATGTTTTACTGGCCTCTTATTGGCTCACAGTCTTCCAGGGACAGAAATATTTCTATGCATGATGGCACTGTTCATAAGAATTTACTTGCATAAGCAGCTAAGTGATCTGAAAAGCCAGAGCAGCAGGTTCCCAAAGAAAATCAGTGGTAAAACTTTAGCAGAAGTGCCCAGAAATCAGGAGAAATCTATACTGACACACATTTACATGGATGCTTAAGGAGCTAGCTCACCACAGTGCTGACAGCATCTGCTATGGTGGTCCATCTTCTGTGTGCATTTGATCCATATTTACCCTTCCATCCTGTTGTGTACTCTTGTAGATGATGGCTTGTTACAATTTCTAGCGAAAAACCTAAAAAGACAACATAGCAGAGTGAGGTTTTGCTCTTGTAAATAGTTTCTTTCTTGGTGAGGTGTTTCGTTCTTCCCCCATGGGACTCTCTGATCATGACAGTGATCAAAATCACTTGGTGGATGTTGAATTTGGTTTCAGAAAATATTTGTTTGCAGTCAGCATCCCTTCTCATCATGGGTGAGTTCCATGGTTCAGTGAAGCACTGTACTTCATACCAGACAATGTTACATGGTTTGGGGAAAGATCCAGTCATGTGGGCCACTGGTGTCCTCAATACGTTCCTCATTCTTCCGAGAGTCCAGGAGCATATCGAAGCTTCCTCATGGGTAATGTCCTCCACAGACTGAAGACTGACTGATCTGTAATCGCCATACCTGCAGTGTTGAATGGGTAGGCTGATTGCATGTATAGAAAGAAACAGTTAAAGAAATAAATGGCAAGGCCCAGTTAACAAGAAGCAACTGAAAGACAGGAAAATATCAGTTTGGGTACTCACATCATCTGACAGACTAGAGTGGTCTGGTTGGGGGGACAAATAGAAATAATAATATCAAATTAGGCTTATGAACATCCAACAGAAATGTCTGTGAAGTGGCCAGTCAGGTTAGAGTTCACGGTTCAGGCCGACTTCAGTGCGGGGTCCTTTGAAGCCCTGCTGTGGGTGAGCTACCTGTCCATTTCCACTGTGGGCATTTGGATGCCTCTGCTGGAAATGGTTTATCCTTTTATTGCACGAAGACAGAATGGTTTAGAACCATGAGTTGTTTGCTGTTTTTCCTGTCCTCTTAAAACAGGGCCGAAAGGGCAGCCCCTCTCCATATGAGAAGCCTTGAAATCACGTTCAGATAAACATAGTTAGGTCTAAAGTGGAAAGCTCTATCTTGCTTCCAGAGACTGTTTCTCAGTAAATTTAAATGTACATGACAATTAGCCAGTGTGCTGTACATTTCAAATGGTAAAGAGAATTCTGATGTAGTCGGTGACTTCTATCAATAACGTAGAAAGTTTCCCTTCAGCTCTCCGTTTGTATATCCGAGTTTATTTGTTTTCCATTTTCTAAACTGAACACTTTATTGGATAGGATAGACATCACCAATAACAGAGATTCAATTATGTATGTGCAGAAGATAAAACAGCAGTAGCAAACTGTACGTTTCTTTGAAGGTTAGCATCAAATCCATGTTCCATTTTTATTTATTAAAGTACTTCTGGGAATATGAAATTTGCCACTTACTATTGGCCTGACATCTGTGCAGCTTGTATTACAGATGAAAGCATTGAAGAGCCTCTACTCATCCAAGCTCAAAAATAGCAGTCTTATGAATCACCTGATAAAGGAATCTATGAATTATTTTGCTTGGGCTTATCAAGCCTTCAAACTTCTACCGAGCATCCTGGGTCTTCTCTAACAGCAGGCTAAAGTTTGTCCTTCGCTTAGGAAAGAATACTCTGGCATGCACAGCAGCATAGAGTTCCTAAAAACATTTGGATTGCCTTGAAAATCTGTAGGCTTCTTTCTTCTTGCACTATGAAATGCCCACATGTAATACACATTCAGAGTATGAGCTACGCCAGCTCACTAAATCTGGTAACACAAGATGATGCTATCAATACAATTGACTCATAGTTAATAATTGTCAGGTTACTGAGGTCACCTCCCATCTATATTTTGACATGTCCATAAGCCAAAGCCATGAATATATATTGCTGTCCACATCACATGAATGCAAGCTGCTGCTGGTTCTCATTTATGATAAATATTGCAAACAACACATGACAAATCTCTGACCTCATGCCACAAGCCAGATTAGATATTCATCTTCTCTAAACACCTAGGACATGCAGCAAGGCTCTCTGCTGGGATCTGCTGTCATTTATGTGATGTACAAGAATCCTGTAAAAAGCAAACACAAGAGGTTAAATAATGTGATAAGACTATTGACTTAAGAGTCTTTTAATTTTATTGTTTTTATTCATGTACATATGTAATGGCATGCCTCCAAAGGACAACTTTGCAGGATCATGTATCTACTTTCATTAAGGCTTCCTCAGCAAGCACCTTCACATGCTGGCCTATCCTGCAAGCTTCTGACTGTAGCAGTCAAAAGGATCCTTTTCAAACATATGTTAGGCAGAGTCTTGGCACTGTTTAGAACCACCACCATTTTATATAGCTCCCAGAATAAAAATAAACTTTGAAACTGGTGGAGTACTGTATGTCTTTAATCCCAGCACTTGGAAGTCAGGTGGATCTCTGTGAATTCAAGGCCAGCATGGTTTGTGTAGTTTGTTCCAGGAAAGCCAGATAAATACTCAGACCCTGTATTAAATAAATACATAGATAGATAGATGATTGATGATAGATAGATAGATAGATAGAAAGATAGATAGATAGATAGATAGATAGATAGAAAGATACTTAGAAAGAAAGATACATAGAAAGATAGATAGATAGATAGATAGATAGATAGATAGATAGATAGATAGATAGATATGCAAATAGATAGATAGAAAGATAGATAAATAGAAAGATAGATAGATAGATAAATAGATAGATAGATAGATAGATAGATAGATAGATAGATAGATAGATAGATAGATAGATAGATAGATAGATAGATAGATGATAGATGATAGATAGATGATAGATATACCCTTACATGGGCCAAGAAGTCATGATCAGGCCCAGCCCTCTCTCCTAATAATCTTCTATTATTATTTTTAAGAAGGCTGTCAAACTTACAACCACCCTGCTTTTACCTCCCAAGTGCCGCCATTGTGAGCATGTACCACAAAGCCAAATAGCTATTTTTCTGTAAAATCCTATCATGGTCCATAACATTGCAATTTATTGGCCCTTAGGACAATAATTTCTTTCTTAATTCACTGCTGCTTCTTCAGTGTGTAGAAAAATTGTGATAACACAGACTCAATAAATATTTGTAAACTGTTGACTTACATAATACCCACATTTCTTGTTGTGGAATTTATGGGCTTATAGAGAAAATACACTGTCTATGCCTGTCCATCGCCACTATGATCAAAATACCCTAGAAGTGCTGGCATCTAAACTGTACCAATTACCAATCACATTGAGGAAAGGGGCAGTGCCTGTATCCCTGTCAAACAAACGCTGGCCTACTGTCATATAGATCCCTGGCTAAAAACATTGATACTTAGCCAAAGGCAAAAAGGAACAGTCAAGATAATCAGCCAATATCGTAGAATCTGATTTCTAGTAAAGATCTCGGGAGGGAGGTCACTGGGCCACTACAATTTACTTGTGTGTCATATCACCTCAACAGAGCTTTGTCAAGTTATGCCTTCCAGGAAACTATGTATCTACATCTATATAGATAAAGCTATATCTACGAGAGGAAGGTACACTGATGTAATTCAGCCTTGGCTGCTGCTTCTGATTCAGAAGTTATAACTGATGCTATCTTACTGCCTGTCTGCATCCTGTATTTTTAGCTTTCGCTATGACCTCTACTGTTCTAGTTGTCTCCCCTGGGAATCTTGCTAGCACCGCTCCCCCCCAATCAGGCTATAATTACTATATTTGATCATGTATGGCCCCACAGTACAAAGGAAAGTATCCTAGTATATCTTGGAGGGAGCAACGTATTTCTCCCTGCTGCTGTTATATAACAGAATGTCCTCATGCTGTCAGCCAACACCACGTCCTGAGGACCCAGAGGTCTTCTGATCTACTAATGCAGACAGGTCTTGCTTAGCATTCTCACACTCAGGAACCCAGAATCTGTGACAGTAATACATAAGGCTGGAACTTACCTACCATAAACTTCCAGGTACTGCTTGCTTGGCAGTGCAATTATAATGCTACAGAAAATGCGACACCAGAGTTAGCAGCCTAGAAGACACCCCAGGAGAGGGAGACTAAGTATTGCCAACACACATAAAATAGGGCTCAGACTCTTAGGCATCCTTTGTTGTGTCCAAAATTTAAAGGGTAATAATAGGTATTATCGCAGTCCTCGTCATTTCCGGTGATCTGGAATAATGTGTGTTTACCATAGCCATCACTTAGGGTTCTGCACGTTAGTAAATTCTGACCCAAAGAAGGTATTCTCCCTTCATGAGATACAGGAGAGAGTTCTAGTGTTGGAAGCTGTAACTGTAGTCTGATCACTTTGAGTTCTTTGTAACAGAACATTAGTAAGTGAAGGTGTCTGCTACCATTCAGGTTAGCTTGTGTTAGCCTGCTGAGTTATTCCAGGGGCTTTGTGCTGTATTCTGGTTGGTGTTGCAGGGTCTGACATACATTCTCTCCTTCAGTAGCCTCTTGAGCTATGTAACTGTTATCCTTTTTAAATACTGCAAACATATTCAGCTTTCCAATCTCTCTAAGAACCACAAGACTTGGAAGTTTTTTAATGTATTTTTTTTGTGAGCAACTTTGGATGCCTAGTGTGGAAGGGGAGAGTTTATTTCTAAAGCAAGAAAATTCTCTCATGCTTTTCAAGGTGTGTTTCCAAACCCTGCTTTAGCTGTTGCGACTGAATCCTTGAACAGAATGTCCACAAGGAAGTTAGCATCGATAGCATTTTACCTGGCAGAACATCACAGTAGATAGGTAGTCTTTTACACTGTTTAATCCATCGTGTCCTGTTGCCACGCTGAATATTCCCTAAGAAGATGATGATGCCCAAGGAACTCTAGAGCCAGAAGAAAACTTGAAAATGGAGCTCCCCATCAACTGGATCTGGGGCTGTCCCTAAAGCTATTACCTCTGTGTGGATTCCATTTCCCTAACTGGGCTGCCTTGTCTGGGTTCAGGGGGAGAAGATACCCCTAGCCCTGCAGAGACTTGATGTGCCAGGGTAGAGGGATAGGGAGGGGGCTCTCCACCCTCTCAGAGGAGAAGACACTGTGTGAGGAGGAAAAAAAGGAAACAGGAGGAGAAGGCAGCAATAGGGATGTTAAATACGTACATACACACATACATACATACATACATACATATATACATATATATACATGCATACACACATGCATACATACACACATACATACATACACACATACATACATACACACATACATACATACACACATACATACACACATACACACACATACATATATACATATATATATACATATATACATACACAGGTACATACATACACACATACATACATACACACAAAAGCATACATACATACATACATACATACATACATACATACATACATACATAAATGGTGAAAAAAGAATCTAGAGCTTGTTTCCAAGAAGCTCTATGCTTGCAGGACAGAGACAGAAAAATGAGACTGCAGGTTAGGTCAGGAGTCAATCACTGTAGAACACAGATTATCATTGGCATTTAATCTTTGTGTTCTGCATCTTCTCAGCTGAAGAACTCTGGACTAGCGTTAAGAGTACCGGAAACTCAGATCTGTTGATGCTATGCCCAGCCAAGCAGAGGTCCCCAAGGAACTCAGAAACTAGGCCATGACAGTCACTCTTTGGGAATATACAAGGAAAGCAAAAATAAAACCAACAATAGAAACACAAACATGGTAGTGGCAATCTTGGCATTATAAAATAGAGCAATGCAACTTAAACTCTTAAGCAGTATATTCTTGCATTTCCTCATTTATACCACCGTATACATTGTTGTACTTAAATAATAATTAGGGGAACTACTGGTTTTGTTTCTTTTGGTTTTGTGCCGAGGGTAGGATCCAGGGCTTTGGACATGCTAGTCAAGCATTCTAGCACTGAGCCACACCCCCAGCCCGATATTATGCTTTTAAACTGTCAATCCTTTTTGATAATATTAGAACTTTTTACCATTTTACAGGTTATACAGAAAATATTTCTCCAAGAGTCTGGGCCCTTTTAGATCATGGAACAAAAGATATACTTTCTAAAATAGATGGGAAATATTGTGTAAAGCTGATTTTCAGTAGGAATTTCCTGGGTTTGATTCTAGAACAGCAGTGTCTGGTGTATCGTTCATTAACCACAGGTGGCTAGTTAAATTCAAATTAACTGCAATTATATAAAATTTAAAACTCAGTTCAGTTGTACTGAACTAATTGATTATGGATGAGACCCAGGGTCTTAATGAAAGCTCTGATTGCTACAGTAGTGGGCACGGCACTTACAATATGGGAAGTGTTTTCCAGACTTAATCACAAAATTAAGCAGGTTAGTGTTTTGTTGTCCTTTGTAACTCTGAAAGGCAATAACTTGTAGGGTTTTGGTGCCTGGGATGGAAATAATCCCTAATCACTGACCATCTGTCAGATTATATACAGAAGAATGAATAAGCAAACGTTCAGGATTGCCTTCCTTTCCGTCAAAAAAGAATTTATTTTAAATGAGATTCTATCTTGGGATTCATCTTAAATTTGGCAAATAGTCATGTGTTTCAGTGTAATGAATTTCTGATGTTGTGTGAAAAAGATATTCAATGTCAAATTATGTACAAATTTATAGCTTTCTGGGATTGTGTGAGATTGTGTGTGAAGAAGGTACTCACAGGAGGAAGACTGGGTGCTATTTCTTTGTAACCTTGGTCTTTCTGACTCCGTCTGGAGTTTATCAATGGATCCAAAGATATTCCTTTATTTTAAACATCCTCAAGATCAATAGACTACTATATTCATGTTGTCTAACATGATACTTTTGTGGTTGTATCCGTGACACTTTGTGCCCAGGGTTTTGTATTAAGAAATAAGATTTAAATCTAATAACTACATTTTATGTCGTGCCCTAACCTGTAGAGACAGTGAAAGTGATGAGACAATTATGTTCAAATACTTAAAGCAAATCTGAGAACTATTAGATTTCCAAAAAAAAAAAAGAAGAGGCTGAAGTTTAATCATCCCTAAGCCTTTGCTCTCTGAACAAAAGGAACAAAGATGGCGCATTGCCATGCTTCGAATATAGTATCAGCTTCCCTGCCTGGTGACTCTCTCTCTTCCTCTTGTTTCTCAGATGCTTAAAAAGCATCAGTTTAGTTTTAGTATTTTAATATCTGTTTGGGTTTTTTACTTTTTCCTTTTTTTTTTCTTTTTCATGTTAGTTAAAACTGAGTCCTTCTATGTAAATTCTCCAAGGTACATGTACTTGATAACTAGTTATTGTCTACCATTTCCTGTTTCCCTCACTTATCTTCTCTATTTTCGAGTACTTTCCATGGATCTACAGTGGGTGTTGGCAGCTGTGTTGTTAAGGTTATTATCGTGTAGAAATGATTTGGATTGATTAGGCCAAATAAATCCACTTTGAGATAAACTACCCAATTTGGCTATCTTTGTTGATCAGATTAACTGGATAATTGTCAAATCTCTATCTCACTAATTACTGCAGAGGCACATTATATATTCCCTCATTCAATTCTCGTTTCATTAAAATTTAATGCCAAGGCTGAATGGATGAATGCTGACATATAAATAGACCAGTGGAAGATGAAATGCAATGGACAGGTGCATAGCTCCCCTCCTCATCTCTCTACTGAAATAAGAAAACTTTTATTAATATATCTTTTCCTTACATGAGGACAAAGATGACCTTAGGGGACTGACTCTATGTTACCTCTATGCAAAACCTATGATGTTAATGGTCCCTTTCACAACCCAGCAAATTTCCCAGGCTTCTTAAATCAGTTTAAAAAGGAAAATACATGGAGCAAAATGACCAAATAGAAAATTTTAAAATATAGTTGCTGAATAATGGCAAATAGTTCTTTCAATTCTTGTATTTATATGTTTTGTACAGTTAATTATGATACTACAGCATACTTATTTCCTATATCACATATACATTATGAAGGAGCATTTTTCATGCATGAGTTGAGTGGTTTTCTTCACTATTTTTCTAAATAGACAATAACAATAATAGTAGCACATGTTGACCGAGTCTGTCAAGTACCAAGTTTAACATTTTAACCAGGATATTAAAAGTCTGTCCACAGCATTGAAAAAGTAATTCAGAAAGTCGAATGCTATGATTGTCTTATTCTTCCTGTTGATGTGATAAAACACCATGAGCAAAAGCAACATGAGGTTTATATCTCTGCTCACACAGCTGCCTCCCAGTACATCATGAAAGGAAGTCAGGGTAGGAACTCACTCAGAAACTTGGAGGCAGGATGGATTCAGAGGCCATGGAGGGTCATTCCTTACTAGTTTGTTTCTCATGGCTTGCTCATACAGCACTAAGGACTACCAGCCCAGAGGTTGTATCACCCAGGGTGAGCTGAACTTTGCTATATCAATCATCAATCAAGAAAATGTACCACAGGCTTGCCCACAAGCCAATTTAGTGGAAACATTTTCTCAGTTGAGGTTCCCTCTTCCAAAATCATCATCATTTCTGCCAAGTTGGTATAACTATCCAGCACAAGGATAGACTTTGGTGAGTTACATGTTCAGTACTTGAAGAATGCTTGAAGAAAAAAACTAACAAAAACTGCCCCCTCCAATCCCCCTCACCCAGCTTCTGCTTCTATATTCATCCATTCTCCTAGGAACCCAAGTGAAGAAACAGAGTAACATGTAATTTGTAAATAAGTCCTTTTTCCCAAGTAGAAAATCATGATTATAACATACACAATACATTTAAATTTTTAATACTTGAACATTATTTTATGTAAATATTCTTATATTATTGACCTATTGTATCTTTAAAGAATGGACTTTGAAGATTTTTAGCATTTGTTTGTTTGTTTGTTTTGTGTGTGTATCTGTGTGTACCTTCCATAGTTTGTATGTTCTATGTGTATGCCTGTTGGCCTCAGAAAACAAAGGGACAAAGGGTGTCTGAATCCCTGGAACTGGAGTGGCAGGTGGTTATAGTTACAAATAGCATGCTCTCTTAGTCACTGAACCATTTCTCCAGCCTTAGACTTTTAAAGTTTATTATAAAGTTAGTAATGTCACATTAACAAAGATACTTAGTGCTAGGAGTCCTAGCAGGTCTTGTATCTTGGCCATCACATGCCCTGACAGGTACACTTATTTTTCTCGTTGTCGTCGTCGTATGTTTGCATGTGATGTGGTTTTCATGCATGTACATTATGTACAATATGCACATTCCCATGTGGCACAGTAACTGTGTGTGTTTAAGTGTGTAGAAGCTAAGGGCTGATTTGGGGACTCTTCCCTTGATCACTCGTTAACGTTTTTTCATGAGTCAGGGTCTCTCAATAAAATCCAAAGCTTGCTACATGGCTAGTTGTACTAACCAGCTTGCTCCAAGAATCTCATCTCTACCTTTTGAAACTAAATTTACAGACAGACAGGCAGACACACTCACTTGGCATTTACCTGGGTCCTGGAGATGCGAGTTCAGACTCTATGCTTGCACAGAAAGCATGGTTAACTACTGAGCCATCTCCTCAGCTCCTGACAGTATCCTTTTTAGATAGGCTTACGATTTAGAAATTAGAAAATGAAACTGTGATTGAGTAGTTGACCCTGAAAAACAAGCCAAACCAGTGAGAGAACCTGGCTATTTAACTATGCGAGCACTTCAATAGTTACTTATCCGTAGCCTAAAATATCAATCTGTCCCACAGGACTCTGTCCAGTATGACACCCAGAAGGGCAAATAACCATGAAAGTCATTATGTAAATTGAAATAAGCCAGCCACAGAAAAGCAAATGCCACATGATCCCACTTATGTGTGGACTCTTAAAATGCTGATCCTGTAGAACTTTCCAGAGGAATGGTGACTAACAGGAAGAACAGGGGTGGGGAAAGAATGGGGAAAGAAGTGACAGGAGCCTGATCAGTGGGAACAGAAATGTGGTTTAGGACAAAAGTATAGCAGCACAATGAGATGAAAATGCATAATAATTATAGTATATTCTTTAATTAAAGAGCTAGCAAAATAGTTTGGGATGTTTTTATCACAAAATAATTGAAAAGAGAAAAACATAGTTAGCATAATTAAAATATTTTACAATGTTCATATGCATCCTAACATCAGACAGCATTCGCTTAAATCGATAAAATTATTATTTTCACATGTTAGAAATATTTTTAATTAAAAATACAATGCCCATTAAATAAAATTTTTGATGATGTCATTTAAAATATGACATGAAAGAGTTTTTATTTAAATGACTGGAGAAAGAATCTGATTGTAGAAAGAAATTTGGAAAGCTTATTTTGGTAGGCAAAAGAGGTCATTTGAATTTTTTGCGGAAAAAAAAGATAACAGCCTATAAGGTTTGAGAGATGGCTCTTACAAAGATTTGACGTTGGTTACCGTAGTCATGTCAGGACTCACAACCAAATTTAACCCCAGCATTGTTAATCCCTACATTAACAAATACACACACATATGCACACACAAGCATACTCATACACACACTCACACTCTCACACACATACACACACTTATACACTCACACACTTATGTACATGCTTACAGTCACACACTCATACGCAGACCTTCACATTCACACACACATATATACATACACTCAGAAACTCACACACACAGACTCCTACATACATACACTCCCACACATGCACACGCTGTCACACTTATACACATTTTTAAATAAAATATAAAAATTAGGATTCTAATCTAGTCATATTGAACTTTCAGATTTGGATATTTCACTGCATTTATTGTCTAAATACTGCCTGTATATAAATATCTACCAAATAGTAATTAATAGTATCCACTTTGAATTACTTAGGAATAAATTGTCCTTTTGTAGGCAACTTAATTTTACATGCTCACAAATAGAAGATTATTTATAAGTGGCTGGGACTACCCAGGTGGCACACGCCTGTAATCCCAGCACTTGGGAGGCAGAGACAGGCGGATTTCTGATTTCGAGACCAGCCTGGTCTACAGAGTAAGTTCCAGGACAGCCAGGGCTATACAGAGAAACCCTGTCTCGAAAAACCAAAAATCCAAAAAACAACAACAAAAAAGATTATTTATAAGTGGACAGGTCAATAGATAAAAAGAATAAAGATGTGAAACAGTAAAATTGAGGAAAATATAAATTTGCATAGCAGAAGATTGCACAGTTTTTTCAACTTCGATTTGTTTTTGAAGTCTTAATAAAATGTTGGGTAAAATAAAAACTGGAGAGCTTTAGTAGTAAAAAGTGGAGAGCTTTGGTTGCTCTGGCAGAGGACCTGGGCTCAACTCCCATCATCTATATGGTGGCTCACAACCATCTGCAATGCCAGTTCCAGTGAATCTGACTCCTTTTTGTAGCTTCCACGGACACCGGGCACACATGTGGTGCATAAAGCATTTGCTAGTGAAGCACCTGTACATATAAAATTAGTGTATATTTCATATGCATCATATATATATATTTAATTTATATATTCATGTTTTATTTTATAGGTTTATTTTAATATATGATAATAATTAGGAAAATATTATTCCTTGATAGAAATGAATAGAATAGAATAGAATAGAATAGAATAGAATAGAATAGAATAGAATAGAATAGAAAATAGGAGGAGCTTCTGACATGGGGTTTGTCTATTTAATGTTTTGAAGTCTCTGCACAGGAAAGAAGCCACATTCTTTCTGATAGTCATATCCCTTCTGGAATGTTCTGCTTCTTATATGAGTACTTAGTCTTTATCCAGTGTTTTGCTTACAATGTGACACTGGCATTCCTCTATCAACAAAGGGACCCCTTGTTTCCTCCACACTTCCACTAAACGTCCCTGGCCAATTGGAATTAGCAGAAGTGATCCTGTGTAACTTCTCAGACTGGGTCACAGACAGCAGCACATCTTTTACAATCTTTTGCCTAGTTCTGTCTCTCCTTTGACATATTCCTTGTGAGCCCTGACTGAGATGGTGCTTCGGGATGCTGGCTGCCTTCAAGCACCCTGCTGGTGGTATCACACTTTCCACAGAGAGGAGAGGATAGCTGCTTGAGGACCTGCAGCTGCTCTGAGCACCACAGCTTGAGTCTTCCCAGCCCAGTAGGAAGCACCTGGCTTATTGGGTTTGGTTCTTGCCCCCAGGCCTTGAGCCTCCTTAGTTTACACCAAGTGGAGACTTGGCCTTGTTGATCCCTGTTCAGATTGCAGACTTAAGAATAAAATAAATGTCATTATAAAGCACTAAGTCTGAAGATCATATGGCCCTTGGCCATCGTAAACAAAGCGGTGCAGGGCCTGGGGAGATGGTTCAGCTGGGAATGTGCTTGCTACAAAAGCATGAGGACTTACATTTAATCCCCTGCACCAGGGTAAAAAGTTGAGCATGGTAATGTGTACCTATAATCCTAGCACTGGGGAAACAGAGGCAAGCACATTTCTGGAGCTCACTGGAGAGCAGCATTGTCAAATGGGTGTGTTCTAAATCTTGTGAGCAATCCTACCACAAAAGACAAGGAATGACATCTAAGATTGATCTTTGTGTGTAGTCTCTCCTTCCCTCCCTCCTCCCTCCCTCCTCCCTCCCTCCTCCCTCCCTCCTTACCTCTTTTCCTCTCAAATGAGATTGTCTTGTCTTAAGAGGATAAAAAAAAGTTTCTTTCCTTTTTTAAAATTTAAGCAAGAACAAGAATGTTTTTACCTCATCAGTGAAAATGAATAATTTTCCAACTAATTTTCTCTCTTCAGTCCATCTGAGTGCCTAGATAGACTTGTTAAAAATTCCTATAGGACACACAAACAGTATTTTCAATAGCTTCCAAAATCTACATTGTATAAGGGAGAAAAATTACCACTCATTCTGTATACCAAACTTCCTGTCATTAAGTCACCACACTGCACTGATTTGCTATACCAAAGGGCGTGGCTGCTACTTGATGGACAGTGTTTAACTATACTAAATTGTCATGTCTGTGACAGGAAGACATGAACGGTACTCCTACAGTGTCTGCACACCCCTTTAGGCCTGTTCTGAAAACTCTTCTTGAGGCTTTCCTAATTCTTTACTGGAGATGGATAGAACCATTCTAATCATTCCAAACTTCTACTATAGTATTTCTCTTATAATCTATGTGCCTTTGTTTAGGCCACACATAATGAACCATTGGGGTCATAAAAGTCATCTAGGGGAGAAATCTCAAACACTACGGTAAGGAAAACAGGGGAAATGGATGTCTAGCAGAGAGGAAGATAAGAGGAAGGCATATGCACATCTGGAGGACTGGAGGAACCGAGGAGAGGGAGATGTGCTTGTGTGGGGGTGGCTGGTGGCTAGGAAGGAGGAATGCATCTAGAAAACTGACAAAGATGGGCATAATAGCTAATCACAAGTAGGGACAAGAAAGAAGCCTGGAACCAAACTGGGAACCAGAACTTTACCATGTAATCTGCAGAGAACATTTAAAGATTCAAACAAAAGAGTAATGTTGAAAGATCTGACTTCTCTTAAGAACACTGTTGCCAGCTGATGCCGGAAAAGACAGAGAAGCCAAGCAGTGACAAGGCAATGCCAGCTGGCCCGTGAGAATCATAGACATCTAAGTAGTGGAGATAAACAGGAGATGTATGTTTACAAGTAGAACACATACAGATTAAAAACTTTAGCCCAGGGAAGAGAGTGTTAGACAAGGTGTTGAGGTGTCTGCCGTCATCAGGGTGATATGTGAGTCCCTGAGCTGCCGTTTACTGCTAAGAAGACATGAAGAGAGAAGCCCAGGAGGCTCCTAGAGTCCCGCTGTTTTCTCAGTAGCAGCAGGCTATTTGCAGGCTCTCCTGAGACGGGGGAAAGATTGATAATAATGCTGTAACTACATAGAGGTGTTCATCTGGTAAAAACAATATATGGAATATCTTCATATCTAGCAAAATAATTCTGAAAATTCCAAATGATTTTGTGAAATTCATAACATGAGGCGTTTTTGTTCAAATTTTTACTTAAAAGATAAGATAATGATCAATATAGACTCTTTAGTTGTGCTGATAATTTTAATAACTCTTTTTCACACACACATGATATAGCTGTTTCCCCTATCTCCCACCTTCTCCTCTGAGATGGGGGAGGGGGAAGGTCCTCCCTAGATGTCATGCCATCCCAGAATCAAAAGTCACTGCAAGATTAAGCACATCTTCTCCCACTGAGATCAGACAGGACAGCCCAGCTAGGGGAACAGGATGCACAGGGAGACAAGAGTCAGAGACAACTCCTGCTCCAGTTGTTGGGCGACCTGCATAAAGACCAAGTTACATGTCTGTTGTATATGTGTGCAGGCCTGAGTCCAGCCCTTACATGCTCTTTGGTTCAGTTTCTGGGCCCAAGTGCCTAAGTTAGTTGATGTTGTTGGTCTTCTTTGGAGCCCCTATCCCCTCCAGGTCCTTCATCCTTTGCCCAACTCTTCGACAAGACTTCTGGATATGAGCTTAAACACAAAGCCCTGAAGTTCTTTTTCAGATTTTTGAGAAGCATACTGATAGTACAGGAAGAAGTTCACCTCTCCTCTCAATTGATTTGTGCGCAGAGGGAGGCAAACACTGAGTCTTATAATTTAAGTCACTGCTAGGAACTATGTCACAACGTTCTTGAACAAATCCATGCAGTGATGACAGTTATAAACTATTCTACATGTCCAATTCTTTAGTCTACACTTTTTATTTGTGAGAAATGGGGAAAGATATGTAAAATAATGTTCAGTTTTGAGTTGGTTTCTATCAAAGAAAGGGGCTTGTGTACAGTAAGAGGTTGCCTTACAATCAAGTGGAAACTGAAACTTCACATGGCTGTCTGGCTAAGTGGCCAGCCAGTAAAATATGAAACTGAATACATAGATAAACAACAGTAAGACACAAACCTAGAGTCCATTAAACTTTCATAATTCCAGGAATTTTATCCTAAGCAAAAAGGTGTAGAAAAATGCAAGGTATATTTCTGCAAGCCTAAACTACATCCCAAAGAGACAGAGTCAATAAACAGAACAGTGCTCACCATGGGTTGTCAGATTTACCCCACATAACTCACACAAATAGCTTATTTTCCCCCAAGAAAAAGCTCTGGGATAGTCAAGGAGATATACTGAGTGTTTATTCAGAAATTACCTAGTGTGAAACTTAAGACATTTGTTTTCTTAAAGGCATCTGCCTGACATTTGAACTTCCTTATAAAATTGCATTAAATATGTATCAGTTTGGAGAGCCTACCAAAATAGAATAATGCATTTTCAATTTAGCCTGGGTTACACTTGACCTGTTTTAAAGTGTTCCTCTAATGAAATGGAAGCTATACCAAAATTAATTCTATGCGAGAGGCAGCCCAGACTGTGCGTTATTTAATCATAATGTATACCATCCCCTTTGCCTGAGCATGGAAACAATGCCGAGATGGAGATTGCTTTAATCTGGCAGGCCTGATAACATTGTCATAATAATCAAAATGAAGTTCAAGTGCTTTTCTGACCTGAACATAACACTCATGTTTTACAATAAAAAATAAGGAAGGGTAGGGAACCGAAGAGTTCCATCTGTGATCACTTCAGCCTGTAGTTACACTGATAATTCTGTATCAAGGGCCGTTGAGCTAAAGCAGAAAACACCAGAACCCAATCTAGTTCATTAGTGTCACCTATTCATCTGCTAGATGAGGTTCACAGACTCAAAGCATTGTTCGCTCGAGTTAACCCAGCAGTGAGTGTCAACCTTACAAGGTTGTTCAGAACTATGCTTCTTACAGAAGAGGAAACTGAGGCCAGAAGAGGTTCCAAGTAGCACAGCCAGCCAGTCGCATATCTGGCACTCCTAGAGCGTGGAGTTTTCCAGCTCCGCTGTCCAGGTGGCTTCAGAAGTATGCTGGAACATAAAGGGCTTCTCACTGCACTGGAGCTTGAATGTGAGGCTAGAATCATGGTCTGGGCCAACCAGGGAGCACAGTGGGTAAAGATGCCAAAGCTGTCGATGCTGCCAGCTTGAGTTTAATCTCTGGAATGCACAGTGGAAGGATAGTACTGAATATAAAGTTGCCCTCTGACCTTCACAAGCACATTGTAGTATAAACAAACACACGCACACACATGCAAGCACAGAGAGAAAAAGGAATATATATATATATATATATATATATATATATATATATATATATATATATTAAAGTTATAATTGAAAACAAGTCTTTTGCACCAGTGGGGCAGTTAGCAGACAATTTTTTTTACTAGATATATTCTTTATTTACATTTCAAATGTTGTCCCCTTTCCTGGTTTCCACCCCCCAAACCCCTAACCCATCCCCCGTGCCCCTGCTCACCAATCTACCCACTCCCACTTTCCTGTCCTGGCATTCCTCTATACTAGGGCATTGAGTCTTCTCAAGACCAAGGGCCTCTCCTCCCTTTGATATCCAACAAGGCCATCCTCTACTGCATATGTAGCTGGAGCCATGGGTCCCTGCCTGTGTACTTTTTGGTTGGTAGTTTAGTCCTTGGGAGCTCTGGGTGGTTCATATTGTTGTTCCTCCTATGGGACTGCAAAACTCTTCAGCTCCTTGGGTTCCTTCTATGGGGCTGCAGAACTCTTCAGCTCTCTAACTCCTCCATTGGGGACCCTGTGCTCAGTTCAATGGTTGGCTGAGAGCATCCCCCTCTGTATTTGTCATGCACTGGCAGAGCCTCTCAGGACAAAATTTAAAACAAAATAACAGAAGGAAGACACTATGATCAGGATGGTGGCCCCCCTTACCCTCCATATGAGGCTTACCTCTTGTCCTTGGATTATGCTAATCTCTGCAACATTTCCTCAATCCCAAAACACCCAAAATTTGTGGTAGTACGGGACTGGGTTTGCTCTCTCCCCTGGTTTTTACTGTAAAAAAAAAAAAAAAAAAAAAAAAAAAAAAAACCCAGATCATCCTAGCTTGAACACACACACACACACACACACACACACACGTCTCATACTATTAAATCTTGCTGAAGCAATCAAAGCTAGCCTGACTATGAAATAAGGCAAATGGTTATCTTTGGTATATTTGCTTATTTTGAGTATCCCACACACTGGAAAAGCTTCTGTCCTTGAGAGCATTAGAAGAGAATCTTGAACAACTACAGAGCTCAGGGTTTTGCCAAGTGAGAGGCTCTGGGCAGGTTGGGGCTGCAGCTCTTGCACACAGGAACCTGTGAAGGGTGGCTTGCTTAAGAGTATGTAAGGAAGAGAGAAAGAAAACAAACTGAGTCACACAGAGACTATAGAACCTGCTAGATTTTATCCAGTAATAGTGAGAAAGTACAGAAGGGACTCCAGCAGGAAATGGCATGGCTAGGTACACGTCTTTAGATTTTGCTCTGGGCTTCCTGTAAGACCATCCTCTGACAGCTGTCAATTCATGCATTTCTCTCAGAGAAATCTTCACTGTGTGCTTTTATTGTTATAGGTTCATATTTAGGATGACATACACTCTTTTTTTAAATATATATGTTTATTTTCTATATTCTTTGCTTACAATCCAAAAGCTTTCCTCTTTCCCAGTTCCCCCTTCCCCATATGTCCCATAAGTCCTCTTCTCTCCATCCATTCTCCTATCTTTCCCCTTCCCTTTTTTCCGTCCTGGTACTCGCCTACAGTGCTGGATCAAGCCTTTCCAGATTTAGGGCCCTCTTCTTCCTTCTTCATGGGAATCATTTGATATGCTAATTGTATCTTCAGTATTAAGAGCTTCTGGGCTAATTAATATCCACTTATCAATGATTGCATTCCCTGTGTATTCTTTTGTGATTGCGTTACCTCGCTTAGGGTGATATTTTCCAGTTCCATCCATTTGCCTAAAAAATTCATGAATTCATTGTTTTTAATGGCTGAATAGTACTGCATTGTGTATATATACCACATTTTCTGTATTCATTCTTCCATTGAGGGATATCTGGGTTCTTTCCAGCTTCGGGTTATTATAAATAAGGCTGCTATGAACATAATGGAGCATGTGTCTTTATTGCATGCCGGGGAATCCTCTGGGTATATGCCCAGAAGAGGTATAGTAGGGTCCTCCGGAAGTGTCATGTCCAGTTTTCTTAGGAACTACCAGACTGATTTCCATAGTGGTTGTACCATCTTACAATCCCACCAGCAGTAAAGGAGTGTTCCTCTTTCTCCACATCCTTGCCAACACCTGTTGTCTCCTGAGTTTTTAACCTTAGCCATTCTGACTGGTGTGAGGTGAAATCTCAGTGTTGTTTTGATTTGCATTTTCCTAATGGCTAATGATGTTGAGCATTTCTTAAGGCCATCTGAATTTCTTCAGGTGAAAATTCTTTGTTTAGGTCTGTACCTCATTTTTTAATAGGGTTATTTGGTTCTTGGGTTCTTTGTATATATTGTATATTAGCCCTCTGTCGGATGTAGGGTTGGTGAAGATCTTTTCTCAATTTGTTGATTGCCATTTTGTCCTTTTGACAGTGTCCTTTGCCTTACAGAAACTTTGTAAATTTATGAGATCCAATTTGTCAAATCTTGATCTTAGAGCATAAGCCATTGGTGTTCTGTTCAGGAACTTTCCCCCTGTGCCTATGTCCTCAAGGGTTTTCCCCAGTTTCTTTTCTATTAGTTTCAGTGTGCCTGGTTTTATGTGGTGGTCCTTGATCCACTTGGAGTTGAGCTTAGTACAAGGAGATAAGAATGGGTCAATTCTCATTCTCCTGCATGATGACCTCCAGTTGAACCAGCATCATTTGTTGAAAAGGCTATCTGTTTTCCACTGGAAGTTTTCAGCTCCTTTGTCGAAGATCAAGTGACCATAGGTGTGTGGATTCATTTCTGGGTCTTCAATTCTATTCCATTGGTCCACTTGCCTGTCCCTGTGCCAGTACCATGCAGTTTTAAACACTATTGCTCTCTAGTATTGCTTGAAGTCAGGGATACTGATTCCCCCAGAATTTCTTTTGTTGTTGAGAATAGTTTTAGCTATCCTGGGTTTCTTGTTATTCCAGATGAATTTGAGGATTGCTTTTTCTAACTCTGTGAAGAACTGAGTTGGAATTTTGATTTGCATTGAATCTGTAGATCACTTTTGGCAAGATGGCCATTTTAACTATATTAATCCTGCCAATCCACGAGCATGGCAGATTTTTCCATTTTCTCTAGCTAGAACTTCAAGTACTATATTGAAAAGATATGGAGAGAGAGGGCAGCCTTGTCTAGTCCCTGATTTTAGTGGGATTGCTTCAAGTTTCTCTCCATTTAGTTTGATGTTGGCTACCGGTTTGCTGTATATTGCTTTAACTATGTTTAGGTATGGGCCTTGAATCCCTGTTCTTTCCAAGACTTTTAGCATGAAAGGATGCTGAATTTTGTCAAATGCCTTTTCAGCATCTAATGAAATGATCATATGGTTTTTTTCTTTGAGTTGTTTATGGAGTGGATTGCATTGATGGATTTCCTTATATTGAACCATTCCTGCATCCCTGGGATGAAGCCCACATGATTGTGGTGGATGATCATTTTGATGTGTTCTTGGATTTGGTTGGCAAGAATTTTATTGAGTATTTTTGCATTGATATTCATAAGGGAAGTTGGCCTGAAGTTCTCTTTCTTTGTTGGATCTTTGTGTTGTTTTTGGTATCAGTGTAATTGTGGCTTCGTAGAATGAGTTGGGTAGTGTTCCTTCTATTTCTATTTTATGGAACAGTTTGAAGAGTATTGGTGTTAGGTCTTCTTTGAAGGTCTGATAGAATTCTGCACTGAAGCCATCTGGTCCTGTGCTGTTTTTGGTTGGGAGACTTTCTATGACCCCTTTTATTTCTTTAGGGGTTATGGGCCTGTTTAGATGATCTATTTGATCCTGATTTAATTTTGGTGTTTGGTATCGTCTAGGAAATTGTCCATTTCCTCCAGATTCTCCAGTTGTGTTGAGTATAGGCTTTGGTAGTAAGATCTGATGATTTTTTGAATTTCCTCAATTTCTGTTGTTATAGCTCCCTTTTCATTCCTAATTTTGTTAACCTGGATACTGTCTCTGTGCCCTTTGGTTAGTCTGGCTAAGGGTTTATCTATCTTGTTGATTTTCTCAAAGAACCAGCTCCTGGTTTTGTTAATTCTTTGTATGGTTCTCTTAGTTTCTACCTGATTGATTTCCTGCCTTCTACTCCTCCTGGGTGAATTCGCTTCTTTTTGCTGCAGGGCTTTCAGGTGTGTCATTAAGCAGCTAGTGTATGTTCTCTCCATTTTCTTTTTGGAGGCACCCAGGGCTATGAGTTTTCCTCTTAGCACTGCTTTCATTGTGTTCCATAGATTTGAGTTTGTTGTGTCTTCATTTTCATTAAATTCTAAAAAGTCTTTGATTTCTTTCTTTATTTCTTCCTTGACTAAGGTATCATTGAGTAGAGTATTGTTCAGTTTCCCTGTGTATGTGGGCTTTCTGTTGTTTTTGTTGCTATTGAAGACTACTTTTTCTCCATAGTGATCTGGTAGGAGGCATGGGATTATTTCGATCTTCTTATATTTGTTTTGGTCTGCCTTGTGACCAATTATCTGGTCGATTTTGGAGAAGGTACCATGAGGTGCTGAGAAAAAGGTATATTCTTTTGCTTTAGGGTGAAATTTTCTATATATATCTGTTAAATCTAATTGGTCCAAAGCTTCAATTAGTTTCACTGTGTCCCTGTTTAGTTTCTGTTTTCTGATTGGTCCATTGAGGAAAGTGCAGTGTTGAAGTCACCCACAATTATTGTGTTAGGTGCAATGTGTGCTTTGAGCTTTAGTAAAGTTTCTTTTATGAATGAGGGTGCCTTTGCATTTGGAGCATAGATGTTCAGGATTGAGAGTTCTTGGTGTGCTTTTCTTTTGACCAGCAAGAAGTGTACCTCAGTGTCTCTTTTGATGACTTTAGGTTGAAAGTCAATTTTATCTGATATTATAATGGCTTCTCCGACTTGTTTCCTGAAACCATTTGCTTGTAAAATTGTCTTCCAGCCTTTTACTCTAAGGTAATGTTTGTCTTTGACACTGAGGTGTGTTTCCTGTATGCAGCAAAATGTAGAATCCTGTTTATGTATCCAGTCCGTTAGTCTATGTCTTTTTATTGGGGAATTGAGTCCATTGATGTTAAGAGATATTAAGAAATAGTGATTATTACTTCCTGTCATTTTTGATGTTATCTTTTATATTTGATTGGTTATCTTCTTTTGGGATTGATGAAAGAAGGTTACTATCTTGCTTTTTCCAGGGTGAAGTTTCCCTCCTTGTATTGGTGTTTTCCTTCTATTATCCTTTGTAGGGCTGGGTTTGTGGATAGATAATGGGTAAACTTGGTTTTTTCATGGAATATCTTAGCCTCTCCATCTATGGTGATTGAGAGTTTTGCTGGGTATAGTAGTTTTGGCTGGCATTTGTGTTCTCTTAGAGTCTGCATGAGATCTGCCCAGGATCTTCTAGCTTTCATAGTCTTAGGTGAGAAGTCTGGTGTGTTTCTGATAGGTCTTCCTTTATATGTTACTTGGCCTTTTTCTCTTACTGCCTTTAATATTCTTTCTTTGTTTAGTACATTTGGTGTTTTGATTATTATATGACGGGAGATATTTCTGTTCTGGTCCAGTCTGTTTGGAGTTCTGAGGCTTCTTGTATATTCATGAGCATCTCTCTATTTAGGTTAGGGAAGTTTTCTTCCATAATTTTATTGAAGATATTTGCTGGCCCTTTAAGTTGTAAATCTTCACTCTCATCTATGCCTATAATCCTTAGGTTTGGTCTTCTCATTGTGTCCTGGATTTCCTGGATGTTTTGGGTTACAAGCTTTTTGCATTTTGCATTTTCTTTAACTGTTGAGTCCATGGTTTCTATGGTATCTTCAGCATCTGAGATTCTTTCTTCTATCTCTTGTATTCTGTTGTTGATATTTTCACCTATGTCCCCTGATTTCTTCCCAAGGTTTTCTATCTCCAAAGTTGTCTCCCTTTGAGATTTCTCAGTTGTTTCTACTTCTGATTTTAGATCCTGGATGGTTTTGCTTAGCTCCTTCACTTCCTTGTTTGTGTTTTCCTGTAATTCTTTAAGAGACTTTTATGTTTCCTCTTTCATGACCTCAGCCTGTTGACCAAAGTTCTCCTGTATTTCCTTAAGTGATTTTTGCATTTCCTTCTTATTGGCTTCTGAATTCTCCTGAATTTGTTTCAATGATTTTTGTGTTTCCCTTATAAGGGCTTCTAACTTTCGATCCATTTTCTCCTGAATTTCTTTAAGAGATTTATTTATGTCCTTCATGTGATCCTGTAACTGCATCAAGACCAGTGATTTTAAATCCATATCTTGTTTTTCTGGAGTGTTGGTGTATCCAGGACATGCTGCTAATGGAGAATTGGGTTCAGATGCTGCCATATTGCCTTGATTTCTGTTAGTAATGTTCCGCATTTGCCTTTTGCCATCTAGTTCTCACTGGTGTTAGTTGGTCTTGTTGTCAATGCTGGACTCACCAGTGCAAGCTTCCTCTTTGCAGCTGGTCTCTGCGTGCACAGCTGACCTCCTGCACTGCTTGGAGACAGGGTGCAGTGGCCCAGGCTGTTCCTGATCCTGAAGTAGAGGCCTGAAGCCTCCCGCCAGAGGCCTCAGTGCTGGATCCTCTGCTCTGCAGGGCCTGACTCATCTGAGCATGCTGCTTGCTCCCAGGCAGCCTCGGGTGTACTGCTTGCCTCTTGCACTTCCTGGAGACAGGGTGCCGTGGCCCAGGCTGCTCCTGATCCCGAAGCGGAGGCCTAAAGGCTCCTGCCAGAGGCCTCAGGGCTGGATCCTGACATACACTCTTTTAGCATTCTCTTTCCCATATATTTCTCCATCTCTTCCTTATTTTTTCCATGAAGTATATTTTGTTAGAATTTTAATTGTTTGTATTTTATTTTATAAATAAATTAGTGTACATCTATGACTGTAGTACATTAAATATGTAAATAAATATTTACAAATATATTAATAACAACTTATTATGACTATTAATCCATCCTAGATTCATATTGCTGATAATATAATTCTAGAAAAAGCAGAGAAATTTTATTAAAATATCTGATTATAAATATTTTGTACTAAAATATACTGTCAAATGACAATTCATTAGTTATTGCTTTAAAATACTATTAAATATTATTAAAACTTAAGTCTGAAAATCTGTAACGTTTTATATTAATTAAATATAGATACAATTGCTTCTCTGGTATTCATTTAATTTTATTGTTTTTATTTGATAGGTATAATCCAATTCTCTTTATTTAAATCCATAGTATTAACTTGGGCTAAAGAACTTTGATGCTTATTTAGCAATCAGATTTCTTCAATTTATTGATATCTTCCTATATGCCCTGATAATTACCTGAGCATGATAACAACTGCTTGTCATTCTTCTCTCATTTTATTTTTGATTTTTTAAAATTTAAACCCTTTTTTCTTGTCTAACTGGATCCCAACAATTTTGTTCTCTTTCTGCGTGTGCGTCTGTCTTTCTTCTTCTTGTCTCATCCTTGCTCTAACTCTTTCTGACTTTGGCTCTCTCACCTCCCCCCCCCCCCCCCGTCTCTGTCTTTCTCAGTCTCTCTGTCTCTGTCTCTTTCCCTCTCTCTTGCTCTAACTCTGACGTTAGCTTTCGTCTGTCTGTGTTTCTCTCTCTCTCCCTCTCCCTCTTCCCCCCCCCCCTCTCTCTCTCTCTCTCTCTCTCTCTCTCTCTCTCCCTCCCTCCCTCCGTCCGTTGCTTTCACTTCAGCTCTCTGGCCCCCTTGCTCTCCACCCCAGGCTTCCTCCTACCCACTCCTCCTTTCTCACTCTCTTGGCTCTCAATCCTCTCCTCTCCCCTTTCCTTTTCTTTCCCCTTACCTTGGCCACAGTTAAACTTACGACAAATTTCTCAGCCTGTCTCCATGACACTTTTAGCACCCCCATTTCCTCTTTAGTTGTATTCACTGGAACATCTGTTCCATGAGTGATCTCATTGGGTAATCTTACCAAAATTTTGGAAATCTTAAATGCCTAATAATATTTTAATGTTTCCCCAGTTAGACAGAAATTCAACTGGATGTAACTCCATACACCACAAAATATTAATTTTTCTCATCAAATGTGTGACACAGTGATCATTAAGCTTATATAGAGTGGTTGTCACACTCTGGGTGCTTTTGGAATACTGTCACGGTCTTGGTTAGAGTTTCTGTTGCTGTGTAGAGACACCATGACTACAGAAACTCTTATAAAGGAAAAGATTTAATTTGGGCTGGCTTACAGTTTCAGGAGTTTAGTCCATTATCATCATGGCAAGAATCATGATGGCATGCAGGCAGACATGGTGTTGGAAAAGGAGCTGAGAATTTTACATCTTGATCTGCAGGCAAAGAAAGAGATCATGTGCCACACTGGGCATAGCTTGTGCATGTAAAACCTGAAACCCCACCTCTACAGGGACACACTTGGGTTAACAATGCCACACCTCCTAAGAGTACCACTTTCCATGGGTCAAGCATTTGAACACATGAGTCTATGGTGGGGGCATTCCTATCCACCACAGTCATTATCTTTGATTACTAAACTTTTCTATGGCGACTAAGCAATATTTTCCCTTCTGCTTTGTGCTTAGCCTTCTAGTTCTCTCAAAGCATGGTCTTCCTTTAAGGCTATCTGCAATATTGTATCTAATGTGCATCCTTCTATACTTTCTTTCTTTGGAACAACCAAAGAGAAAAATTAGATTCCTTCCATTCTCTGTCAGCCATTTTGTTTTCAAGTTTAATGTTTTCAATTCTATAATTTACTTTTGAGCTTCTTGTTGGTGGCATCCTACCTTTCCCGTAAGCATAAATGTTCACATTGCACTTGTTTGAAAGTATATTTCCAGTTATTGTTCTCTGATGCTACAGTTTCAACCTCATTCTTTCTTCTATAATTAATATATTAATTAATCAGGTCTTCTGTTGATTCTGGAGTTCCAATTTCTCTGTAGGCATCAATTCCCTCCAGTTGGTGGCGCTGAGGGCATGCTCAGGCAGGGCTGGGGATAAATATCAAAGCACAAAGTCCCAAACCCTCCAACCAATATTGATAGCCTCCATTTGATGTCACTCCTCCTATAACTCATGTCAGAGTTGTGCATGGATCACAGCAGGGAAACTAAGGCCTAATGGTCAGGCACCTAGGATATGAGAAGTTAGAGATTGTGAATGCCTGAAGGCCACTTTAATACTCTGCCCATTAATTCTGTTTCCATTTCATTTGTTTGTTTATAGATTATCTTTCCCTAAATGATTCATTTTCGGGGTGTCAACGGGACTTTGTCATGGAAAGAGAAAGGAATGGTTATCTGAGGAAAAAGAGAGTATCAAAGGCCTTTCTTCACCAGCTCCCACACAGGCGGGGGCTAGGGCCAGGCCTTTGCCCGCAGCAGATCAAATAAAGATGGCGGCTTATTTGTGGTTCCTGCACACTGCTTTAACTGTATGTTTGAGTTAGTGGGGATGGCCGGAAACTCACACTGCCTTTCCTTCATGAAAAGAGTAGGTGTTTTGCTTTTCACCCTGCTTTTCTCACATTTCTTTGATTTGAATCAGTATTATCCACTTTCTCCAATGCTAATTTATGATTATATTCACAACAGATTCCAAAAGTAATATTTAATACATCAAGCCGCCATGGCTTATGACAGAGACTGTAAAAACACATTTGGCTTCTATCAAATACTGCCTATGGATTTTTTTAATGTCTACTCACAGCTTACTATCTTCCAGTTTTGTTTTTACATATGGTAACACCTCATCTATTCTTTTCAATGAATTCAACACTAAAATGAACACTAAAATGGACAGTCTTACCTAATATTTGCTCTATTGCCATTTTATCTAGATACAGAGTACTACAAGGGTCTACATTTTGTCAGTAAAATCAAACTCAACGAATACAAAGAAGATAAAAAGACAACAAAGGAAAAGCCTGATTTTAAGAATACTTAATTTCTGTGTCTAGACATGTTTGGTGTGCTTTTTTTAGTTAGCTTATTTTCTTCTATTTGTTTTATCCTACTCTAGTTTGTTCGTTTTGATTCAATTTAGTTTAATTATTTTCTATTTTATTATAATTATTTGTTTTATTATTTGTTTTGTTTTGTTTTTATTATAATTATTTGTTTTGTTTTCTTTTATTATTTATTTTAATTAATTGTAATTTATTTATTATTATTGCTGTTTAAGTTAAATTTTTTTGCATTTTTTTTTATTCTATATATTTTTATTTACATTTCAAATGATTTTCCCTTTTCTGGCTTTCCACTCCCCGAAAGTCCCATAAGCCCTCTTCCCTCCCCCTATTCTCCCATCCATCCCTGGCATCTGGAAATTTCTGGTTGCTACCCCCAGTTCCCAATCATCCATTGCAACATACCTCTGTTCAATTTCCTGACATTATATACATCTCCTCCATGTCCTCCCATACCTGATTCTCCCCCCTCTTTTTCCCTCCCCCTCTTCTCTTCCTCCCATGTCTCTCCCACCCTCTACTTCCCTTGATTATTTTGTTGCCCCTTCTAAGTAGGAATGAAGTGTCCACTCTTTGGTCTTCCTTCCTATTGAACTTCGAATGGTCCACGAGTTGTATTGTGAATATTCCACCCTCCTTGCATAATATCCACTTATCAGTGAGTACATACCATGTGACTCAGTTATGTCACTCAGGATTATATTTTCTAGATCCATCCATTTGCCTGCGAATTTCATGAAGTCATTGTTTTTAGTAGATGAGTAATGTCCCATTGTGTAGATGTACCACATTTTCTGTATCCATTTCTCTGCTGAGGGACATCTGGGTTCTTTCCAGAGTCTGTCTATTATAAATATGGCTGCTATAAACATAGTGGAGCATGTGTCCTCATTACATGTTAGAGCATCTTCTGGTAATATACACAGGAGTGGTATACCTGGGTCCTCAGGTAGTTCTATGTCAAATTTTCTGAGAAACCACCAGACTTATTTCCAGAGTGGCTTGTACCTGCTTGAAATCTCATCAGCAACGGAGCAGTATTCCTCTTTCTCCACATACTCACCAGCACCTGCTGTCACCTGTGATTTTGATCTTAGATATTCTGACTAGTATGAGGTGGAATCTCATTGTTGTTTAGATTTGTGTTACCCTGATGACTAAGGATGTTGATCATTTTTTTAGGTGCTTCTCAGCCATTTGAGTTTCCTCAGTTGAGAATTCTCTGTTTAGTTCAGATCCCATTATTAATAAGGCTATTTGGTTCTCTAGAGTCTGACTTCTTGAGTTCTTTGTATATATTGGATATTAGCCCTCTATCAGATGTAGGATTGGTAAAGATCTTTTCCCAATATGGATTGCCCTTTTATCCTATTGACAGTGACATTTGCCTTACAGAAGGTTGTAATTTTATGAGATCCCATTTGTTGATTCTTGATCTTAGAGCATTAGCCATTGATGTTCTCTTCAGGAAATTTTCTCCTGGGCCCATGTGTTCAAGGCTATTCCACACTTTCTCTTCTATTAGATTCAGTGTATCTGGTTTCTTGTGGAATTTTTACAGGGAGATAAGAATGGATCAATTTGCATTCTTCTACATGTTGACTTCTACATGTTGAAACAGCAACATTTATTGAAAATCCTGATTTATCTTTGGTACCTGGTACCTGTCTAGAAAATTGTCCATTTCATCTAGATTTTCCACTTTTATTGAATATAGGTTTTTTTTAAAAAAAAAAAAGGATCTGATGATTTAATGAATTTCCTCAGGTTCTGTTGTTATATCTCCCTCTTCATTTCAGATTTTATTAATTTGGATACTGTCTCTGTGTCCTCTGGTTTAGTCTGATTAAGGGTTTATCTATCATATTGATTTTCTCAAAAAAAACAGCTCCTGGTTTGGTTGATTCTTTCTATAGTTCTTTTTTGCTTCTATTTGGTTAATTTCAGCTCTGAGTTTGATTATTTCCTGCCATTTACTCCTCTTGGGTGTATTTCATCTTTTAGTTCTAGGGCTTTCAAGTGTGCTGTTAAGCTGGCAGTATATACTCTCTCCAGATTCCTTTTGGGGGTATTCAGAGCTACGGGTTTACCTCTAAGCACTGTTTTTACTGTGTCTCATAAGTTCGGGTATATTGTGCCTTCATTTTCATTAAATTCTAAAGAGTCTTTAACTTTGTTCTTTATTTCTTTCTTGATCAAGTTTTCATTGAGTAGTTCAGCCTCCATGAGTATGTGGGCTTTCTGTTGGTTTTGTTGCTATTGAAGACCAGTCTTAGTTCATGGTGACCTGATAGCATGCATGGAATTATTTTCAACTTCCTGTATCTGTTGAGGCCTATTTTAGGACCAATTATATAGTTAGTTTTGGAGAAGGTACCATGAGGTGCTGAGAAGAAGGTATATTCTTTTGATTTAAGATGAAATATCCTACAGGTATCTGGTAAATCCATTTGGTTCATAGCTTCTGTTAGTTTCACTGTGTATCTGTTTAGTTTCTGTTTCCCTAATCTGTCAATTGCTGACAGTGGGGTGTTGAAGTCACCAACAATTATTGTGTTAGGTGCAATGTGTGGTTGGAGCTTTAGTAAGGTTTCTTTTATGAATGTGGATCATTTGGGGCACAGAGTTCAGAACTGAGAGTTAATCTTGGTATATTTTTCCTTTGATGAGTATGAAGTGTCCTTACTTATCTTTTTTGATAACTTTTGGTTGAAATTTGATTTTATTTGATTTTAGAATGGGTACTCCAGGTACTTCTTGGGACCATTTGCTGGGAAATTTTTTTCCAGCCCTTAACTCTGAGGTAGTGCCTATCTTCATCACTAAGATGCATTTCTTGTATGCAGGAAAATTCTGGTTTCTGTTTAAGTATCCAGTCTATTAGTCTGTCTTTTTATTGGGATTGAGTCAATTGATGCTAAGAGATATTAAGGAATAGTGACTATTGCTTTCTATTATTTTTGTTGTGAGAAATTGAAATATATGTGTATGGCTATCTTCAGTTGGATTTGTTAAAAGAAGATTATTTTCTTGCTTTTTCCTCCTTGGATTGGAGTTTACCATCTACTATCCTTTGTAGGGCTGAATTTGTGGAAAGATACTGTGTAAATTTGTTTTTCTCATGGAATATCTTGGTTTCTCCATCTATGGTAACTGAGATTGTTGCTGGGTTTTGCTGACATTTGTGTTCTCTTAGAATCTGTATGATATCTGGCCAGGATCTTCTGGCTTTTATAGTCTCTGGTGAGAAGTCTGGTGTAATTCAGATAAGTCTGCCTTTATATGTTACTTGACATTTTTCCATTACTGCTTTTAATATTCTTTCTTTGTTTTGAGCATTTGGTGTTTTGACTTTTATGTGATGGGAAGAATTTCTGTTCTAGTCCAATCTATTTGGAGTTCTGTCTGATTCTTATATGTTTATGGGCATTTCTTTCTTTAGGTTAGGGAGATTTTCTTCTGTAATTTTGTTGAAGATATTTACTGGCCCTGAGGTGGAAATCTTCACTTTCTTCTATACCTCTTATCCTTAAGTTTGGTCTTCTTGTTGTGTCCTGGATTTCCTGGATGTTTTAGGTCAGGAGGTTTTTGCATTTTGCATTTTCTTTGACTATTTTGACAATGTTTCTTACGGTATCTTCTGCACCTGTGATTCTCTCTTCTATCCCTTCTATTCTGTTGATGCTGCTTGTGTCAATGACTCCTGATCTTTTTTCTAGGTTTTCTCTCTCCAGAGTTGTCTAGCTTTATGATTTCTTTATTGATTCTATTTACATTTTTGATCCTGAATGGATTTGTTCAATTCCTTCACCTGTGTGGTTGTGTGTTTCTGTATTTCTTTCAGGGGTTTTTGTGTTTCCTCTTTAAGGGCTTCTACCTGTTTACCTCTGTTCTCCTGTATTTCTTTAAGGGAGTTACTTATATCTTTCTTAAAGGCCTCTATCATCATCATGAGATGTGATTTTAAATCAGAGTCTTGCTTTTCTGGTGTGTTAGGTTATCCAGGGCTTATTGTGGTGGGAGAGCTGGGCTCTGATGATGCCAAATAGCCTTGGTTTCTGTTGCTTAAGTTCTTGTGCTTGTCTCTCCCTTCTGTTTATCTCTGGTATTAGCTGGTTTTGCTGTTTCTGACTGTGACTTGTCCCTTCTATAAGCCTGTATGTTAGTACTCCTGGGAGACCAGCTCTCTCCTGGAGTAATTTGGGTAGAGAGACTGTGGTACAGGGTCAGCTCTGGGGCACAGATGGAAACCAGAAGAAACATGTCCCAGGCCATTCCTTGGTTTTGGTGTCCTCATGGCTCTGAGCTGATTCCTCTTGGGCCAGAAATTTGAGCAGAAGTGGTGGCTTCACCTATGCTCTCAGGTATATTAGCGCACCTGGGAGACCTGCTCTCTCCAGGAAGGATCTGGCTATGGAGAGCTGTGGCACAGGGTCTGCTCCAGGCACAGATCTGAAATTGTTCTTAATGAACAGATACAGATTGCTTACTTTACAGTGTTGATTTCTACCTCTTGTGCACTCTATGTGGATGGTTAAGTACCAGGTCCCTAAAGATATCTAGTTCCTAATCCTAGAAAGCTATAACTATGTTTTCTTCTGTGAAAACACATTTGGAAGACTGTTAAGATCTTGAGATGGAATGAGTCTCCCAGATTATTGGGGTAATCCCAATAATCACAAGGGTTATTGCCTAAGGCAAACAGTAGGTATGTCAAAAAAGAAACATGCAACAATAGAACTGGAAGTTATTTTTTCATTTGCACAATGGACATGAAAAAAGGGGTCTATGTTACTACTAGCAATTAAAAAAGGCAAGAAAGGGTAGTCTAAAGAGCCACACAGAGGAGGCTAACAACTCCATTTTAGATTTGACCTTGAGACTTTTAGGAAAATAAGTATGAAATGTTTTTAACTCCAAATTGTGATAACTTTACAAAATAGCAGAACACTTCTACAATATAAAATAGTAAACTGTTTTTTTAAAAAAGAAATTGACTACAAAAGTTAAACTATTATGAAACATCAAATGTACAAGCATTATAATTACTAAATGTATTCAATATATAATATGAAATATTTAATGATATAATGTGCTTGAAGTATGTCATTTATGTTAGTAAACAAAGTAATAATAATTAATTTTAATAAGGAAATTACAAAGATCATTACTTAGCATTGATTACATGCTTGTGTTCCAGGAAATTTTTAACAAATATCCATGGATCATCTCAGTTATTGGTTATTCAATAAAAATGATATTATGGTCATTTTACTGATTAAAATATTTGCCCATGATGACTCAGTAAGAGATTTAAAGCTAGGTTTTTAGATCCCTGAGCCTGCACTTGGTACTCTGTGTTAAAACAACCTTGGGTTAACCAAGTCAAACATTACAGCCACAGTGACTCTTACAGTAGAAAACAGTTTTTTTTCTTATCCAAACAATAAACTTGAATATATTTGAAATGCACAACAGATAAATTTTAAAATAAGGTAACATTAAAAAGTTTTTTAAAATGTGTTGAGATGACCTTTAAAAACATACTGACCAGTGTCATTTAATTTTAGAAAGAAAAGCACATTTCTTCTTTTAGACTAAAATTGTTGGGGATTTTATACAAATATATAATTGTGTAAGAAGAAAATCATATGCTGACCTGCTTGATTGCATTCCATTCAAATTTTTGCAAATCTAGCATATGCCTATTAAAATATCTGTACACTTACTTATAAATTACAAATAAATGTATTAGAAAGTACAGAATAAGAAATTGACCTAAAATTTAACCTTGAGGAGTGGGGGATGTCACTTGTCGTCTATGGTGCACCTTAGAACTACCTAAGGAAAATATAGACATACAAAAATTAAATAGAGGCTAGCAGAATATTAAATGTACTAATTTCAATCTTGATAAAAAATTAAAAGGTCATTCCTGAACTGCATCATGGCAGTGGTTAGGGTTATATGTTTTGAAGCTGTCAGAATGCCAATACGCCCTCAATTATTCTCAGCATTGCAATATGTTGTTATTGATTACATTTCCTTAATAGTAGATTTATGGAGGAGCAGTTATAATCATAGAAGGAACTAAAGCACAAGAACTTTTTGTTTGTTCATCTATTTGTTTATTTTTAATTAATTAATCAATTTACTTCACATCCCAACTTCAGTTTCCAATCCTCTCCTCCCAGTTCTTCCTTCCCAACACCCCCCATTCCTTCAACCTCCTACCCCCACTCCCTACCTGAAAACCAAACTACAAAACTATAAGATATGCAGGTCAGTTCCATGCATCCTCCAATTCAGTCTCTTTGAGACCCGAGTTAGTTGATTCTGTAGGTTTTCTTGTGGTGTCCTTGATCCCTGTGGCTCCATTGTGACTCCATTGTGGCTCCCTGTCCCAGCTGCTCTGCCACTCCTGTGTTCCCTACGCTCCTGGCCTGGTGTCTAACTTCTTGATTTCTTTATATATTTTGAATATCAGCCGTCTGTAAGATGTGGAGTTAGTGAAAATCTTTTCTCATCCTCTAGGCTGCTGTTTTATTCTGTTGGTGGTCTCCATTGCCTTACTGAAACTTTTCAGTTTCATGAAGTCCTATTTAGTAACTGTTGATCCTAACGCTTGAACTATTGGTGTTCTGTTCAGTAAGGTGCCTACTAGAGGCACAAAATCTTTTGCAATAGTAAGTAGTGATCATCTTGGTTTATATTGACATCTGCTCCTCATAGGGAAAGAGTTATTATGTATCCATCTGTTACAAAAGGGAGCTAGGCAAGGAGTTGCACAAATGCTCTAGGTTACTAGAAGTGAAAGCTCTGGACAAGTGAACAAGTGACCACAGAAGAAATTAAGACAAAGACAATATTCCTGTCTTTCAGCTGGTATACAGGTCACTCTGATCCTTTCCTTGTCCAGGTGCATGAGAGAAAATATTCAAAGACTCAGAAGAAAATTAGAGCCCTTGTGTCTGTTAACCATTATATTCTCAAATCCTAATGTATTTGTATGACCCAACATTTACTAAATTAGTCTTTAAGTATTTTAGAAAATTATTCTTGACCTCTACTGAAGGTAAATACATTGCTGAATCTATAAACTGTGAAAATCATAGACTTTTAAGCTAAAACAAGGGAAGACAAAGGGGAGGAAGGAGGAACAAAAGAAAGGTAAAAACATGTGAAGTCAGAAAAATGTGAAACAAAATGAAAGTGCAGATGAAGACATAAGGATATGGATATAATTTCCCATGCATTTATTTAAATATGTATCAAGTATTTATTACCAATTTATAATCTTATCTTGTTTCAATATATATAATTTATGCATAAAAATTAATTTTGTCTCTAATTTTTGCTTCCTACTTTTTATATATGATTTTGAAAAACCCTTATGACATTCTAATTATTTTAACTTTATCATTATATTTTTATACTAATCTCTTTCACATTATTATTTATGTTGGTGTTTATGATTAGGAAACCATATTTTTGCAAGCAACTTGAAAACATGTCACCTAAGTTGACTCTCTCCACATTCTAAATATATTATGGATATTAATTTTATCAGAGACAGGTAACGGAAGAGTTACAAAACTCATCTCCTTAAAGTCTTTGAAGAATTAACAGAACATGGTAAAATATCTGGCTATGTTGTGGCTATATTTCTCCGTGAGTATTCACCAACTTCATAACCTCTTAAACAGTTGAAAACTGGATAAACCAAATTTAGAGCCCTGGACATACTTCTCCAGTTCCCAGGAAAACGAGTCCTCCTTTCAATAAATAGTCAAGGCTAGACCCAGGGGCTGCATGTGAAAATGAAGTAGACACAGCCTGAAACAATCCTTGGAACAGGAGTCATGCAATCATGGAGTATTAATAGCATCCTGTTCCTGGCTTTGCACAATCTTAAATTCACTCTCTATTATGATGGTCAGTAAAGGTTAAGAAGACAATGAAACACATTGAGACAAGCCATGGTCCAATCATAAAATGGGAAGGCATTGTGTATAGTCCAGGTGTGGGGTACTTGCCAGAATGAAAGTTCTTCCTAAACTTAAAAGATCTGAGAGCCTGGAGGCCTGAGAAACTCTCACAGACAGTCAAGCTCCTCGTGAACAAAACACCACAGGAGGGCTTCTCAGTGTCTTCATAAAAGCTGCCACTGAAATTTTCAAGAAATTATCTGTGGTTCCCACACAGTACCTCATTGTACAGAAGGGAAGTGGACAAAACTAAAAGGCTTACCAGAAAGCCACCGTGATTCTCAGGTTAGGCCATACATGCAACAGCAAAGCTTTATGAAGGATGAATTTTGAATTTAACCTTCTAAACTACGCCAAAGCTTTTCTCACCAAAAACTATTGGTGGAGAGAGGGGATTGCAATGGCAACCTAAGTCATAGCATACTCTAGTTTCTGAAGGGGCATAAGCTAATTCTTCCACTCGGGTCTTTTCCATTGGTCGTGGAACTGGAAAGTACATCAGGAGAAGACAAAAGAGACCTGATTAAGGAAAGAAGGGGAAAAGGAAGGAAAGGGACTGGAGATAGAAGGGTACATGGCAGGAAGTGAGAGAGGAGTATCAAAAAATTAAGTATAAGTAAAATGTAATAGTAAACGTATAACTTTGCCTGCTTATTTAGAACTGAAAGAAGCATTCTTTTTAAATTGTTTCATTACAATTATTTGTATGTGAACATGGAGGGATAGAGTAGTGGCATATGCGGAGATATGCATGTAGACTTTGGAGAACAAATTGTGGGAACTGATTCTCACTGTCCATCTTATGAATTCCAGAGATCCAACTCAGGTCTTCAGACTGGAGGACCAGTGCCATTACCCACACAGCCTTTGCACCATCCTGAAGGAGCTCTCCTAAAGATTATACTCTTACTGCTTAGGGGTAGGGCGTTGTGTCTATTTTTGCTTCTCCATGCTGAGACTTTGTCTAGTGTGAGGTTGTATGTATCTTATGGATGCCAACACAGCCTCTATGTATCAACACTGTTGTGCCTTGGTGATCGTGCTTCCACTACCTCTGCCTCTTATCTTTATCTCCTTTTCCTCATAAATCCCTGAGACTTTTCTTGGGGTGAAAAAGACTAAGGCTGAGTGTCCCCAAGTCTCTCTCTGCCTATATATTGTCCAATTGTATGTCTGTGTGACAATTTCCATCTACTGCAAGAAGCAACTTCTCTAATGAGAGTTGAGTGACTTTCAGATCTTAAACCAATTTTCTCCAATGGACTGTCTCTAGGTATAGCAGCCACTCTTTGCCTAAGAGTAGTTTGCTAACACAAAATGAACATGTGTGTGTGTGTGTGTGTGTATTTGCATGCACGCATTGATTTGTTTTGCTATTTTATTTTTGGATATTGGGCCTTTTATTTTTTCTTCCAATTTCTTGAGACAGAGAGAGAGAACATAAGTTATAAGAACATAAGGTTGTTAAGTAGGTGGGTAGGGAGGATCTGGGAAAAGATGGGAAAGGGAAAGAGTATGATGAAGATTTATTACATTATATATTTATTAAAATATTTTTAAAGGAGGAAAAATTATAATTTTCTATCCACTCTAAAAACTTTTACAATAATGAACACCATAAAGCTACACATACATATAAAAGTACTCTGAAATGATGGCTAGCTTTATCCTCTGGGATAAAATGTAAATTTGGGGATTTTTAAAAATATAACTTAAATGTTAATTTAAATGATGAAAAATAATAAATTTGTGTCTTTGGATATCAAGCGAAAGTCTTATGACCTGCATGCTTTTCAGTCTTTTATAATTTATGACTTTTTTGTTACTACTATTATTGAAGTCTTGGGTACATGAGGGAAACTAAACATCGTGAAGTATTTTTCTTTGGTTGGCTAGTTTGCCCAGTTTCAAGCACACTCAGAGCCTGAGGAAGCTTTTGAAAATAGAGCCCTGCCTTAGTTGGGTTTTCGATTGCTGCACAAAACATCATGACCAAGAAGCAAGTTGGGTGGGAGGAAAGGGTTTATTTAGCTTATTCTTCCAAAGTGCTGTTCATCATGAAAGAAAGTCAGGACAGAAACTCACAGAGGGCAAGAACCTGGAGGCAGGAGCTGAAGCAGAGGCCATGGAGGGGTGCTGCTTACTGAAATGCTTCCCCTGGCTTTCTTAGCTTACAATCTTATAGAACCCAGGATTACCAGCCCAGGAATGGCACCACCCACAATGGGCCCTCACCCCTTGATCACTAATTGAGGACGAGCTCATGGAGACATTTCTTCAATGGAGGCTCCTTTCTCTGGATAGGTTCAGCTTGTATCAAGTTGACACACAAAACCAGCCAATGCCCCTTCAGTATAACTTCAGTTTGTTCCTGGAGTTCAAGTACATTTCCTGGTTCCTGTAGACAATATCTTCAAAAAAATAACTGCTGAATTATAAATAATAATAATAATAATAAAACAGCACTTTTTAAATCTCTGTGTGTGTCTCTTGTCTGTGTGTGTGTATGTGTGTATGTGTGTGTGTGTGTGTGTGTGTGTGTGCATGTGTGTGTGGCAGGACAGAAGATACCTTGCAAGAATCAGTCATCTCCCTCCACTCCACTATGTTGATTGTGGGAATCAGATAAAGGTCACTGGGCTTGTTATCAAGCATTTTACACACTGCTGTGTTTTTCAAAGTGTGGCTTTAAAGAGAATAACCTGAACACATTTTGTCTATGAAATTCCCCTGTGTTATTTTAGCCACCAGATATTAAAAAAAAAAATAACTGGCAAGGCAACCTCTAGATACAGGAGGGAAAAAAATTCCTCCTTCTCAAAAAGCTCAAAGCTAAAGTATATAAAAAAAAAAAACAAGGAAAGTCAGGGTTTTATGTGGTCTATTTACCTTTTCTAAAGTCAAATTTTAAATGGTTTTTAAATTACACTTTAAAATGGGAACCTATAACAGTGGTTGGAAAGAGGAAGTGTAAAGCAGAACCTGAAGGTCTGTGAAACAGGCCAAGAAGCACATTTCTGAGCATCAAGTCTTGTGACTTGACCTCCTCTCATGGTCCCCCTGTTCCTTGCAAAGAAACATGACAGTAAAAATAATAATATCTGGTCAATCATGAAGTAAGCCTGGCGGAGAGAGTAGGAAGGACGGACGGAAGCTGTTAAGGGAGTGTCTACAGTCAGAGAGATGACAGTGCTCTGAACACGAAGAGCAGCCCTGGAAATGTCCTGACAACAAACACAAGAAGACAGAGCTCTTGCAGTAATACCTATACCACACTGACATAAATTCCAAGGGCTTTTGAAAATTATTAATTTCCACATAACAAAATGTACTTTCTATTACTGGCCCAGTATTTTTTTTTAAAGATAAGGTTCAGTCACAGACCAAATGAAGCCCTTGGGAGAGAAAATGTAATATACAGCTGCAAGATGGTGTCCAGAATTTTATCAAGCCAAGTGACTTTATCAGATGAAGTATGTTATGTTCTTCAAAAGACACATGATACAGCAGTTCAGATATTCTGGCTAACCTAATTCTCTGCTTCAGAGCTAAAGCAAGGGAAAGATGTTGAGGTCTTGGGATTTTTCACTAACAAAACATCTGTTCTGCATGTTTTGTTGACTAGATAACATGCTCATCAGGTAATTTTGAAACACCAAACACTTTACCCTGTGAGGTTTATTAAGTGTGTTCTCATGCATCACAGACATTACTGTTCATCTGAAGAGATTGGAGAGGGATGCTATGCTGAGCCTTCAAGATACAGCCCCAGCAGTCATCAAAATATTGTAACCTCTGTGAAATGATCTTGGTATTCTTAATGAAGTAGCAGAATTATTTTCCTAATCTGGGTGTGCACACGTGTGTGAGCATGCAGGCCACAGCATGTATGTAGAGGTCAGAAGACTTACTCAGATGTTGGTTTTTACTTTGCATCCAGTTTGTAGCAGTCTCTTTGTTAGTTACTACTCCATAGCTTGAGGTAGCTGGTCAGCGAGCTCCTGGGAGTTTCCTGTATCTACCTCCACCTGACTATAGAAGCTCTGGGATTATAGGTGTGCGCTAGTCACTCTGAATCTTATGAGAATGCTGGGAATCCTAACTCAGGTTCTCACACTTCATGGCAACAACATTTCCCACTGAATATTACTCTAGCCACAACCAGGTGACTTTTAGTTATCAAAAAATTAACTCATCCATGGGCTGTGAAGAGGGTTCTATTGACGAAGTACTGGATTTGCAAACAGGAGGACCAAAATGCCATCCTGAGAGCCCAGTTTAAAAAACTATGTTTTGGTGTCTGTTTAGTATCGTCCTAAAGAAGCAGAGGTGGACATATCCCTAAAGATTGCTGTCTGAGGCTTTTTAGCAGATTGTAGGGGAGTGAAGGATTCTGTCTTAAAAGGAAAAGTGAGGAGCAACTGAAGAAAAACAGAGGTGTCCTCTAGGCTACATACACACACATACACACATAAACACACACACACACACACACACACACACAAACACACACAAACACACACAAACACACACACGCTCACTCACACATGTGTGCACACACTTTTATAAAGCTTGCATTAGAATTGTATAGCCTGACTATTTCCTATAATATAAATTGTTTTATTTCAAATAAAACATACTTTTCTAGGGTTGCACTAATTTGTGGAGAAAAAGAATTTGCAACACAGGGAATTGATGTGGAAAAAGTAGGCTCAATACTCATTTGTTTCTGAAAACACACTAAATCATGTTTGTGACCATATTGGTATAGAAATGAATATCATATGGTTCATCACCATATTCATTGATTTTATTAACTTTTCTGATTTTGAGAGAAATCAAAATTAAAACATGGCGCTCTATTGTTGTATACCCTCCTGTGATATCAAGAAAAGGTTAAAATCTTTTTAATATTTTTGATTCATATATAAAGAGTGCTGCGATGGAAGGTTACCATATTTATTTGTATAGCTGGTGCAAATATGGTGCAAAATATTTTTAAAAGGACATAAGTCATTGTTATTGTCTGGAAGTGTATGTTCAAGAAGGGCTCAGTGGTAATAGGAAGACTGAGAGGAAGCCTTTAAGTCACCTTGTGGTGTTAGCAATTGAAGTCCTTAGGAAGAAGCATCAGATAGTAACAGACTCATTCAAAACCATGTTACATTCCTGCAGCACCTGTGTGCTCACTTACAGCTTTGAAAACATATGGATATGTTAGCCTGTAGTACTAAATACTCTGACCACAGAACGACACAGTATGTTTCTGCACAGTAAGGTTTAAGTCATTCTCTTTAATACTATAGAATGTTCGGAAACTCCAAAGAATTGTGTTCAGTGAGTAGTTAGCCACATAAGAACAGGCAAATAATGATTTCTCAGACCAAAGATGCTGTTGCCCAGTGGGTCCTCTCCTTCTAAATCACCAGGTAAAGTCATACTTTGTGATTGTATTTAGCACAGAAATCAGTATCTTCTGGACTGGATCCATAATCTGTAGATTTCTTCTATTGTGTTATTTTTTCTGATTTTCAGAGAAACTAAAAATATGTGACCTTAGAAATGCATCTGAAAATTGGGCCCTCACACTTGATTTCATCATGTTAACAATGCAAGCTAGGCATTTTCATGGAGACCTTAATCTCAGCAGTCTGGTGATGAGAGAAAGGCTAATAGTTCATGCCTAGTTATAGCCAAATTCTATAACTAATTAATTAATCAATAATTTCCCTTAAAATTTCAAGCATGAGGTGAAGGAGATGGCTTGCTGGGCAATGCATTTACCAAACAAACCTGATACTCCTAGTGTGGGTTTCCAGAACACAGTATCATACATGTATGTCCCCAACTCCTCAAGGAGGTCAGAAGTCGAGAGTAGGGAATTTCTGGAAGGTCACAGGCCAGCATCACAGCAGTGCATGACAAGACAGACCCTGTATCAAAGTAGGTGGAATGAGGACCAACCACTAAAGTTGCCCTCTGCCATTTCTACATGTGCATAGAACACACGTATCCACACTAACACAGATACAAACATATACATGCATGTGCATGCACACATGCATACACACACACACACACAGTAACAAAGAAAAAGAAACTACAAGGATGGAGATGGCCTCCTTGCAGAATGTGGGCTGTTTTTAGTGATGTCAAAGACACTGGGGTCCCTGCAGGTGGTACACAGGCAACTGGGACAGCAGAGAAGTCCTCTCTGCCTCTTCAAGACAACATTTTTAGTTCAAGCCAACCATTCTAAACTTAAAAGTACTGTATACTATTTAATATGGGAGGAGGTCCTTACTGCTTTTTAACTGTTAATCATTGGTTAAAACTGAAATGATTGCTTAAGTGTAAAAGAAAACCTAGGGTCTGCATTTCAAAATATTGTGTATGTATAACTGATGGACACTAAGCAGCATGTCTTCAGTAAAAATGCTACTTAAGCAGCAGAGCATCTACTGATTTCTAAGGAATAGGCAAAGGAGTAGGCAAGCCAGATTTATCTTGCTTCTTTTTTTAATAAATTTTTTATTAATTATTTTTATACACTCAATATTTTATTTCCCACCCCACCACCCCTGACCACCTTCTGACTGTTCCACATAACATACCTCTTCCCCTCCCTGTCTCCATGTAGATGTCCCTACCCACCACCCCACTTGACCTCTAAACTCCCTGGGCCCTCAGTCACTAGAGACTTAGGTGCATCTCTGGATGAACACAGACCCGACAGTCCTCTATTGTATGTGTGTTGGGGGCCTCATATCAGCTGGTGTATGCTGCCTGTTTGGTGGTCCAGTGTTTGAGAGATCCTAGGGGTCCAGCTTAATTGACAATGCTGGTCCTGCTACAGGGTCACTCTCAGCTTCATTCAGCCTTCCCTATCTTGCTTCTTAGAGTAAATGAATAGGATGCTTTCTCAAGCTATGCTTTCTCAATCATGTTGAAGATGCTAATGGACTTCACTATGTTTAAGAAAGGAGATGCTGAGGTTGTTCTATTTTTCTGTGTCTGTCCCCAGTTAGATGATGCAAATTCACATATCACAGCTGACTGCAGTCAATGTTCTCATCTGTTTATTTTTCTTTTCAGCACCCCTATTTTTAGCAAGTACACACTAGACTCCATCCAGCTGTCTCTACAACTCAGGGTCCTAATGAACAACTTAACAGCAGTTTAGAAGATGAGGGCAAGGGAATTTCACTTCCATCAATGTGCAGGTTCAAGGGACTCATCTCTGAATGTCAGATTATAGGTCCTACTACCCTGAGTTCACACAGTTGTTTGTGTTGAAGTCTAGATGAGCATATAGAACATTCTATAAGCTCAAGAAGTCTAGGGCCATTGTGTGCTAGAAAAGGCACTGTGGTAGGATAGAAGTGTCCAGGGTTCTGCAATTCTTGGTTTAGCTGCCTCAGCTCTAAGGGCTTCAGATTGTGTGGAAATACGGGGCAGAAAACTAGACAGAGTAGCAGCACTGGGGGTGGGGGGCGGTATGATTCACTCCTAAAATACAAACAGACATGCTTAACAACTTGCATGTGTATGTGTACACATGCCTGCCCGTGTGTGTAGAGGCCTGTGGCCAGTGCCCAGGTGCTCCTCCATTGCTCTCTGTCTTGTTTTTTGAGACAACACCTCTTACTGAACCTGGAGCTTACTGACCAGAAAGCCACAGGAATCCCCTATTCTGTTCTCCCCCTTTCCCCACTGCCAACATGCAGGTGGGCACCACCATGCCTGGCTGGACCTGGGAGCTGGGTATCCAGGGTCAGGGGACCGTGCTTGGGCAGATGAGACATCTCCTCAGCCACAAAAGATCATCTCTAACTGGAAACTCTCTCACTGCCAAGCTCTGCTAGCAAGAAGAAAAAGCCACACAAATTAGAAAAAGAGAAGAAAATATAAACTGGAGAGGGGATCCTAAGAATCGGAGCCTATAATCTGTAATCACTAAGTGTACAGCTGTCAAGGTCCACACATATCTGGGCCAAAGAACACTACTGCACTGAACAAAGGAGAAAGGCCTTTTAAAATGCCACAGATTTAGCACAAGTTTCCACTGCAGGGATGAATACCACAGTGATACAGAGACAAAGACACAAGCATATCTTCTGATAAATATAATCACAGATTTATACTGCACTCCAGTGAGAAATTCAAAATTTTATGTTTTAGAAATCTAGGAGATATTTTTTCTAAATTAATGATTATTGCCTGACAAGTAAACACACTCTGTCTGAAAAATGGGGTCACAACAAGGCAGACAGTTTATATGCTGAGTTTGGATTTTTCTTCCCTTCTTGAATCCAGAGTAATGCATTAAGCATATGCCCAGAGGTCATATGTGCAGGATATTTTTAAACTGTCAAAACAGAGAAATATGGCACTTCTAAATACTTCAACGTGAGGGAATTCCTCCACAGAGTCCAGCATGAACACAAAAAGACTGTGAAATAATCCTTAAACCAAATAAATTCTTAATCCAAATAAAATTGGTAATGATAATGCTTTTCAGAAACTCATTCATAGAAACATATAATAATGATCAACACATATCTGATGAATGTGTAAGGAATGGGCAAAAGGAAGAAAGATATAAAAAGTAGAAACCATGAAAGGCACCAAAAACCTTGTTCATGTAATGTCCCATTGGAAGGGAAAGTTTAGTGAGCAGAAATGTGTGCAAAGGAGCATAATGCAAAGCTGAGAACATGGAGATGGCACCTGGCGCAGGGTTAGAGCACATAGACCGCTCTCCCAGAAGACCCAAGCTTGGTTCCCAGGGTTAGAACACATAGACTGCTCTCTCAGAGGACCGGAGTTTAGTTCCCTGTATTCATGTCAGGTAACTCCTAACTGCTTCTATCTGCAGTTTCAGGGAATCAAATGCCATTTTTGTCTCTGTGTCACTAACATGCAACATGCATGTGATACACACACACACACACACACACCATGAATGAATAAATAAATAAATAAACAAACAAACAAATAAATAAATTTAAAATCCATGAGAATGTGAAAAAATATCAGTCTGCTGGCTTCTAAATATGTTTGCCTTGAAATACATGCTCATAAATGTCAAACCATACATACGCATGTGCACAAACACAAACATACACACATAACACTGTACACATGGTCCTAAATTTTAAAAATATATTCAGAGAAACTAGAGTTTAGAAAAATGCATATGCTGAACTTTTATTTCCAAAACAAAAAGAGATATGAAGAGTTTCAAAACAGTAAGAAACTTCAAGAGAGTCACTGGAGTCCTAGCAAGGCTGCATCAGGGGTGTCAGCAGTTAGGGCTCTTGTTAATTAGAGTCAAAACCTTCCTGATGGAAGTTTTGCACATTGACAAGTGAGTTGTTGAGAGAACCAGGCATGGAAGATTCTACCAGTGCTCCCAAGTTCAGAGAATCAGAAACAGATAAAGGAAGAAACTGAGAAATTTTATTACAGAACAAAGATATTCAAGGGCTTGCAAGAAAGTTCAGTAGGTAAAGGTGCCCTCCTTGAGGCCAGACAACCTGAACTTAGTCCCATACTAGTTGTCCCTTAACCTCTACACATGGGTGAGGGTACTTGAAGACCCACACGCATGTACATACAAGAATAAACTGTTAAGGGATAACATTAACTTCGAAAGTAAGCAATGATAAAACCGAACATTTTTCTTTTTTTTAAAATTTTAATAAAAAAAACTTTAAATCACATTATTCAGAAATGATGGTTACTCAAAATTGACAAGAAGGACCATGAAAAGCAACACATGGTGGCGAAGCACGTGGGTTAGGAGTCTACCTAAACAGGTTCAAAACCCACCTCTTCTACCTCACACCTTCGGCAAGTTATCTTTCCAAATCTTGAATCTTGAATGTCTCCCAAAAAACTGAACATTTTTCATATTAACATCTACTCCTACTGACTCCCTGCCCTTTTGTCCTGATTAATTTATCTGACTAGTACTATCCTTGTCCTATATGACTAGTACTATCCATTTCTATGCTCTCCCCATCTTAACATGTGAGCTCAACAAAAATAATTTTGGTTTTACTTATTATATCACCAGCATCTTGACCAAGACTGGGAACAAAACTAGACCCAGGTAAAGATGTGTTCACTGTTTACTCAATCAGCACATTTGAATTTACACGAGCATTAAATTTTGAGTAAGAAAAATGAAATTACTAAGAAAATAATTTTTAGAAATGCATACACATACTTGAAGTTAGATTTTTTTTAAGTTAAAGAACAGAATATTTATAGAACTTTCTGGAGTACTTAAAAGATATGTTGAAACATGTATGCCTTTCTGATGAAACTTGTGATAAATACTAATCATAATGCTAATGGAGAAGGAAACTTCTAGATCAAGCAATTACTGAGGGCTTCAGATGAGGAAAGCTTTTCAGAACATTGGAGAAGAGGCTTGTCAGTCACAATGAAGACGAAATACAAGGTTTCAGTGAGGAAAGAGATAAGTGTTGAAAGCACAGAAGAGAAGCGGTGGGGAGTTGCCCTGGGTGAGTAATGAGGCAATTGTGAGATGTTATAACACAAAGGCAACATACTTCAGTTCTCTGGAAGCCAGGGTCAAGGGTTGGCTGTTATGTGAAATACACTGGGGATGCACAGAAACATTTCATTAGGAAATAAGTCATTACTTCATTCAATATATGCTCAATGAAGAAAGCTGTGTTTCAGGAGCAAGTGTAGACTATTTTTGACACAACTTGAAGGACATATTCAAAATGTCTAAGCTTATCATAGAAGGCTTCCTAAGCTGAGAGAGTATGCATAGGATCAATATATCTAAACAATCTGTAGATGAATGTAGAACAGCCTAAGAACTGGATGGAGGAAAAGGTGTGTATAAACTCTAAAGCAGAAACCCTTAGGAGTACACGTAGGTCAGAATGAGCAACACCAAGATCATGAAACACAAAGCAACACAAAGATCATGAAAGAGGGCAAAGAGGCTCCAGAGTGAGGGGAGAAAGATCAGAAAGCCTACTCAGCCATAATGAAAAGTCAAGGCGTTGTCTTTAGGGAAATGGAGTGTCATTAAGAAAACCAGCTAGGAAAGAAAGAAAGAAAGAAACGTGGGTTAGGCGTCTACCTACACAGGTTCAAAACCCACCTCTTCTACCTCACACCTTCGTGAAAGAAAGAAAGAAAGAAAAAGAAAGAAAGAAAGAAAGAAAGAAAGAAAGAAAGAAAGAAAGGAAGGAAGGAAGGAAGGAAGGAAGGAAGGAAGGAAGGAAGGAAGGAAGGAAGGAAGGAAGGAAGGAAGGAAGGAAGGAAGGAAGAAACAAAGAAACAAAGAAACAAAGAAACAAAGAAACAAAGAAAACCAGCTAGGAAACCACTAATGATTGTGTCATAAATAATGCATTTGAAGTGAACTGGAAAAGGTTGGAAAGAAAGATTCAGAGATTCTTTTTTCTTTTTTTATTATATATTTTTATTTTCTATATTCTTTGTTTACATTCCAAATGATTTCCCCTTTCCCAGTTCCCCCCTTCCCATATGTCCCATAAGCCTTCTTCTCTCCACCCATTTTCCAATCACCTCTCTCCTTTTTCTCTGTCCTGATACTCCCCTCCAATGCTAGATCAAGCCTTTCCAGGATTCTTAAAGGGGAAACTGGGGACCCTCATCATAGCTGAGATGTGAAAACTAAGGGATCCTTGATAATTTGTTAGACATACAGGAGTGACCCCCAAAGCACCATTTTCATGAAAATGGCACTAAAGCAAAAGTATCTGCAGCTTTGTGATGCTGGCAAAATGGCTCAACAAATGAAGTGCTCACTGAACAAGCATGAGGACCCAAGTTTGGGTCCCCGGTATTCTTTAAATGCAGACATGATGGAAAAGCACCTTTAAAAAAGTGTTAAAAGTAGAAAATTGTGATTCTACTAGCACTAAGGAAGTAAGAACAAACAGATCCCAGATCCTGAGGTTTAATAGAACACCAGTGTAAACAAATTAGTCAACACTGGGTTCCGTGAGTGACCCTCTATCAAAAAAAATAGATGGAGGATGGAGGAAAATACCAACTTCAATTTCAGGTCTCCCAATGAGTGTAGATATATAGCTAAATACACATAGATCCATACACAGATATGCACACATACAGAGAAACTGAGAGAAACATGTATGTATGTACTAACAAAACACACAAAAGAAAAGGAGGCAATGAATTTGTTTTCCCCATTTATTTATTTATTCACTTTATATTCCAGTCACAGCCCCCTCCCTCCTCTCTTCTCACACCGCTCCTCCGTTTCTCCTCCTCTTCTCTGAAAAGGGAAGACCCCTACCCCATGGGTGCCAAGGCAGCCCAATACATCAAGTCTTAGCAGAACTAAATACATCTGCTTCCAATGAGGCCAGATATAGGATGCCCAGCTAAGGGTAAGGGATCTAAAGGGAGGCAGCAGAGTCACAATCATCCCCTTGTCTGCTTGTTAGTCATCCCCTTGTCTGCTTGTCTACATGGAGAACATGTTACACCTCTACTACATATGTGTAGGAGGCCTAGGTCCAGCCCATGCATGCCATTTGGTTGGCATTTCAGTCTCTGTGAGTCCAGATTAGTTGACTTTGTAGATCTTGTGGTGTCCTTAACTGTTCTGGTTCCTGCAATCCTTCCTCTCACTCTTCCACAAGACTCCCCAAGCTCTGCCTCATGTCTGGCTGTGGGGATCTGCATCTGTTTCCATCAGCTGGTGTGTGAAACCTCTCAGATGACAGTTGTGCAAGGCTCCTGTCTGCTAGCATAGCAGAATATCGTTAATAGTGTCGGGGATTGGCTCTCTCACATGGGGTGGGTCTCATGTTGGCCAGTCATTGGTTGGCCATTCCCTCCATCTCTGTTTCATCTTCGTCTTGCACATCTTTTTTTTTTTTTTTTTGCTTTTTTTTTTTTTATTATTCGATATAATTTATTTACATTTCAAATGATTTCCCCTTTTCTAGCCCCCCCACTCCCCGAAAGTCCCGCAAGCCCCCTTCTCTTCCCCTGTCCTCCCACCCACCCCTTCCCACTTCCCCGTTCTGGTTTTGCTGAATACTGTTTCACTGAGTCTTTCCAGAACCAGGGGCCACTCCTCCTTTCTTCTTGTACCTCATTTGATGTGTGGATTATGTTTTGGGTATTCCAGTTTTCTAGGTTAATATCCACTTATTAGTGAGTGCATACCATGATTCACCTTTTGAGTCTGGGTTACCTCACTTAGTATGATATTCTCTAGCTCCATCCATTTGCCTAAGAATTTCATGAATTCATTGTTTCTAATGGCTGAATAGTACTCCATTGTGTAGATATACCACATTTTTTGCATCCACTCTTCTGTTGAGGGATACCTGGGTTCTTTCCAGCATCTGGCAATTACAAATAGGGCTGCTATGAACATAGTAGAACATGTATCCTTATTACATGGTGGGGAGTCTTCTGGGTATATGCCCAGGAGTGGTATAGCAGGATCTTCTGGAAGAAAGGTGCCCAGTTTTCGGAGGAACCGCCAGACTGATTTCCAGAGTGGTTGTACCAATTTGCAACCCCACCAGCAGTGGAGGAGTGTTCCTCTTTCTCCACACCCTCTCCAACACCTGCTGTCTCCTGAATTTTTAATCTTAGCCATTCTGACTGGTGTAAGATGAAATCTTAGGGTTGTTTTGATTTGCATTTCCCTAATGACTAATGAAGTTGAGCATTTTTTAAGATGCTTCTCCGCCATCCGAAGTTCTTCAGGTGAGAATTCTTTGTTTAACTCTGTACCCCATTTTTTAATAGGGTTGTTTGGTTTTCTGGAGTCTAACTTCTTGAGTTCTTTATATATATTGGATATTAGCCCTCTATCTGATGTAGGATTGGTGAAGATCTTTTCCCAATTTGTTGGTTGCCGATTTGTCCTCTTGATGGTGTCCTTTGCCTTACAGAAACTTTGTAATTTTATGAGGTCCCATTTGTCAATTCTTGCTCTTAGAGCATACGCTATTGGTGTTCTGTTCAGAAACTTTCTCCCTGTACCGATGTCCTCAAGGGTCTTCCCCAGTTTTTTTTCTATTAGCTTCAGAGTGTCTGGCTTTATGTGGAGGTCCTTGATCCATTTGGATTTGAGCTTAGTACAAGGAGACAAGGATGGATCAATTCGCATTCTTCTGCATGCTGACCTCCAGTTGAACCAGCACCATTTGTTGAAAAGGCTATCTTTTTTCCATTGGATGTTTTCAGCCTCTTTGTCGAGGATCAAGTGGCCATAGGTGTGTGGGTTCATTTCTGGATCTTCAATCCTGTTCCATTGATCCTCCTGTCTGTCACTGTACCAATACCATGCAGTTTTTAACACTATTGCTCTGTAGTATTGCTTGAGGTCAGGGATACTGATTCCCCCAGATTTCCTTTTGTTGCTGAGAATAGTTTTAGCTATCCTGGGTTTTTTGTTGTTCCAGATGAATTTGATAATTGCTCTTTCTAGCTCTGTGAAGAATTGAGTTGGGATTTTGATGGGTATTGCATTGAATCTGTATAGTGCTTTAGGCAAAATGGCCATTTTAACTATATTGATTCTGCCGATCCATGAGCATGGGAGGTTTTCCCATTTTTTGAGGTCTTCTTCCATTTCCTTCTTCAGAGTCTTGAAGTTCTTGTCATACAGATCTTTCACATGTTTGGTAAGAGTCACCCCAAGATACTTTATACTGTTTGTGGCTATTGTGAAGGGGGTCATTTCCCTAATTTCTTTCTCAGCCTGCTTATCCTTTGAGTATAGGAAGGCCACTGATTTGCTTGAGTTGACTTTATAACCTGCCTCTTTGCTGAAGTTGTTTATCAGCTGTAGAAGCTCTCTAGTGGAGTTCTTTGGGTCACTTAGGTAGACGATCATGTCGTCTGCAAATAATGATAGTTTGACTTCTTCCTTTCCAATTTGTATCCCTTTGACCTCCTTATGTTGTCGAATTGCCCGAGCTAGTACCTCAAGTACAATATTGAAAAGATAAGGAGAAAGGGGGCAGCCTTGTCTGGTCCCTGATTTCAGTGGGATTGCTTCAAGTTTCTCTCCATTTAGTTTGATGCTGGCTACCGGTTTGCTGTATATTGCTTTTACTATGTTTAGGTATGGGCCTTGAATTCCTGTTCTCTCCAAGACTTTAAGCATGAAGGGATGCTGAATTTTGTCAAATGCTTTTTCAGCATCCAATGAAATGACCATGTGGTTTTGTTCTTTGAGTTTGTTTATGTAGTGGATTGTATTGATGGATTTCCGTATATTGAACCAACCCTGCATTCCTGGGATAAAGCCTACTTGATCATGGTGGATGATCGTTTTGATGTGTTCTTGGATTCGGTTGGCAAGAATTTTATTGAGTATTTTTGCATCGATGTTCATAAGGGAAATTGGTCTGAAGTTCTCTTTCTTTGTTGGATCTTTGTGTGGCTTTGGTATCAGCGTAATTGTGGCTTCGTAGAAGGAATTGGGTAGTGTTCCTTCTGTTTCTATTTTGTGGAATAGTTTGAAGAGTATTGGTGTTAACTCTTCTTTGAAGGTCTGGTAGAATTCTGCACTGAAGCCATCTGGTCCTGTGCTTTTTTTGGTTGGAAGACGTTCTATGACTCCTTCTATTTCTTTAGGCATTATGGGACTGTTTAGATGGTCTAGTTGGTCCTGATTTAATTTTGGTATTTGGTATCTGTCAAGGAAATTGTCCATTTCCTCCAGATTCTCCAGTTGTGTTGAGTATAGGCTCTTGTAGTAGGATCTGATGATTTTTTGGATTTCCTCAGTTTCCGTTGTTATATCTCCCTTTTCATTTCTAAGTTTGTTAATTTGGATACTTTCTCTGTGCCCTTTGGTCATTCTGGCTAAGGGTTTATCTATCTTGTTGATTTTCTCAAAGAACCAGCTCCTGGTATTGTTGATTTTTTGTATGGTTCTCTTTGTTTCTACTTGATTGATTTCGGCCCTGAGTTTGATGATTTCCTGCCTTCTACTCCTCCTGGGCGAAATAGCTTCTTTTTGTTCCAGGGCTTTCAGGTGTGTCATTAAGCTGGTAATGTATGCTCTCTCCATTTTCTTTTTGGAGGCACTCAGGGCTATGAGTTTTCCTCTTAGCACTGCTTTCATTGTGTCCCATAGATTTGGGTATGTTGTGTTTTCATTTTCATTGTGTTCTAAAAAGTCTTTAATTTCTTTCTTTATTTCTTCCTTGACCAAGGTATCATTGAGTAGAGTATTGTTCAGTTTCCACGTGTATGTGGGCTTTCTGTTGTTTCTGTTGCTATTGAAGACCACTTTTACTCCATAGTGATCAGATAGGAGGCATGGGATTAGTTCGATCTTCTTATATTTGTTGAGGTCTGTCTTGTGACCAATTATATGGTCGATTTTGGAGAAGGTACCATGAGGTGCTGAGAAAAAGGTATATCCTTTTGTTTTAGGATAGAATGTTCTATATATATCTGTTAAATCTAATTGGTCCAAAGCTTCAATTAGTTTCATTGTGTCCCTGTTTAGTTTCTGTTTTCCTGATCGGTCCATTGAGGAAAGTGCAGTGTTGAAGTCACCCACAATTATTGTGTTAGGTGCAATGTGTGCTTTTAGTTTTAATAAAGTTTCTTTTACAAAAGAGGGTGCCCTTACATTTGGGGCATAGATGTTCAGGATTGTCAGTTCTTCTTTTTGTATTTTTCCTTTGACCAGCAAGAAGTGTCCCTCAGGGTCTCTTTTGATGACTTTGGGTTGAAAGTCAATTTTATCTGATATTAAAATGGCTACTCCAGCTTGTTTCCTGAGACCATTTGCTTGTAAAATTGTCTTCCAGCCTTTTACTCTAAGGTAGTGTTTGTCTTTGACCCTGAGGTGTGTTTCCTGTAAGCAGCAAAATGTAGGGTCCTGTTTACGTATCCATTCAGTTAGTCTGTGTCTTTTTATTGGGGCATTAAGTCCATTGATGTTAAGAGATATTAAGGAATAGTGATTGTTACTTCCTATCATTTTTGACGTTATTTTTTAAATTTGAATGCTTAACTTCTTTTGGGTTTGATGAAGGGTTACTATCTTGCTTTTTCCAGGGTGAAGTTTCCCTCCTTGTATTGGTGTTGTCCTCCTATTATCCTTTTTAGGGCCGGGTTTGTGGATAGATATTGGGTAAACTTGGTTTTGTCATGAAATATCTTAGTTTCTCCATCTATGGTGATTGAGAGTTTTGCTGGATATAGTAGTTTTGGTTGGCATTTGTGTTCTCTTAGAGTCTGCATGAGATCTGCCCAGGACCTTCTAGCCTTCATAGTCTCAGGTGAAAAGTCTGCTGTGATTCTGATAGGTCTTCCTTTATATGTTACTTGGCCTTTTTCTCTTACTGCCTTTAGTATTCTTTCTTTGTTTAGAACATTTGGTGTTTTGATTATTATGTGACGGGAAGTATTTCTGTTCTGGTCCAGTCTGTTTGGAGTTCTGTAGGCTTCTTGTATATTCATGGGCATCTCTCTCTTTAGGTTAGGGAAGTTTTCTTCCATAATTTTATTGAAGATATTTGCTGGCCCTTTAAGTTGTAAATCTTCACTCTCCTCTATGCCTATAATCCTTAGGTTTGGTCTTCTCATTGTGTCCTGGATTTCCTGGATATTTTGGGTTACAAGCTTTTTGCATTTTGCATTTTCTTTAACTGTTGAGTCCATGGTTTCTATGGAATCTTCAGCATCTGAGATTCTTTCTTCTATCTCTTGTATTCTGTTGTTGATATTTGTATCTCTGTCCCCTGATTTCTTCCCAAGGCTTTCTATCTCCAAAGTTGTCTCCCTTTGAGTTTTCTTAGTTGTTTCTACTTCTGATTTTAGATCCTGGATGGTTTTGCTTAGCTCCTTCACTTGCATGTTTGTGTTTTCCTGTAATTCTTTAAGAGATTTTTGTGTTTTCTCTTTCATGAGCTCAGCCTGTTGACCAAAGTTCTCCTGTATTTCTTTAAGAGATTTTTGTGTTTCGTCTTTCATGACCTCAGCCTGTTGAGCAAAGTTCTCCTGTATTTCTTTAAGTGTTTTTTGCATTTCCTCCTTGTTGGCTTTTGTATTCTCCTGGATTTCTTTCAATGATTTTTGTGTTTCCCTTGCAAGGGCTTCTACCTTTTGATCCATTGTCTCCTGAATTTCTTTATGTATGACCTTCATGTGTTCCTGTACCAGCATCATGACCAGTGATTTTAAATCCAAATCTTGTTTTACTGGTGTGATGGGGTATCCAGGACATGTTGGTAGAGGAGAATTGGGTTCAGATGTTGCCATATTGCCTTGATTTCTGTTAGTGACGTTCCTGCGTTTGCCTTTTGCCATCTAGATCTCACTGGTGTTAGTTTATCTTGTCAGTGCTGGACTCACCAGTGCAAGCTGCCCCTTCCCAGTTGGCCTCTGGTGCACAGCTTACCTCCTGCACTGCTTGTAGACAGTGTGCTGCTGCCCAGGCTGTTCAGATCCCAAAGCAGGCACCCGAAGGCTCCCGCTGGGGCCAGCTGGATTCACTGGAGCACACTGACTTCTCCCAGCTGGCCGCCCGGAAGCCCAGCTAGCCACTTGCAGGACTTGGAGATGTAATGCTGCCGCCCAGACTGATCTGGATCCGGAAGCGGAGAGAGTAGAGCTAAGGGCTTCTGCCTGAGGCCTTGCCCCAGATTGTGTCTGTGGAGCAGATGGAGCCCGTGTGCACTCCCAGGGAGTGCCGACGGTGTATGCTACTGTGACCTCCCCTGAGTTCCGCTCACTCCGCTGGGCAGCCGATCTGCCAACCGGGCTATCGCACACAAGGTTAGCCTGGCCGCCCAGTCCCTGAGTCCAGGCAAAAGCCTGGGAGGCCAAGGTCCGAGCAAAGTTCCCCTACGGCTTTGACTGTTAATTGGGTTTGCCAGGTGACTAGGATGGCGGGCGTGTGCGCCTGCGCTCCCTGAAAGCGCCGGGAGAGTCTGCTTTGCTAACAATCACCTGGGCGGGTTGACTCACAGATGGCCCACCAAGCCGCCCAGTTCTTGGGGTCAGTCCTGTGCCTTTTGGGGCCTGGACCCCCGCTTTGTTAGCCTTAGGCTATGCCTGTTACAGGTCTGCCCGCCTGAGCTCTCTGTCGTCCTGCAGGCAAAATGGCGGCGGCGCGCTCGCAGGCCTGGGCAAAAAACCTCCTGGTTGGGTTGGCACCCCGATGGCCCCCCGACCCGCCCAGGGCCTGGGTGCAGGCCAACGCCCGTCGGGCTCAGACCACTGCGGTGTTGGCCTCGGATTATGTTTGTGTACCTCAGTCTGTCCGATTCCTGGAGTACGGAACCAAGATGGATCCTCCTCTCCTGACTGGTGGGAGGCCGAGTTCTGAAGTGGCCTCCGTGCAGGAAAGGCGCCGCACAACTGCAGCTGCTTGCTGTCCGGCTGGTCAGCGAAGGTCAGTGGTCGTGGGCGCAGGGCCTAACTGGTCCCTGTGACGCCTTGGTTCCACTGCTGATGGCCCTTCAGCTGGAGCAGCCACTGCTGCAGCTGCTGCCGCCGCCGCCGCCGCCGCCGATCCCTCGTCTTGCACATCTTGTAAGCAGGACAAATTGGAGGAAAAGGTTTTGTGGGTATGTTGGTGCCCCTGCTCTCCAATGGAAGTCCCATCCCTACACCTGATCCCTGCTCCTGTTCCCCTCCCTTCCCCCTCTTCCACCCAGTTCTCTCTCTCTCTCTCTCTCCATCCATGCATGGTCCCTGTTCTATATTCCCTTCAGAGACTCAAGCATCCTCTCTTGGTCCCTTTTTGTTACTTAGCTTCCTTTTTTTAAATTTTATTTATTAAATATTATCTTCATTTACATTTCCAATGGTAAAATCTTTCCCGATTTCCCCCCTCCCCAAAGACCCCCAACACTTCCTCCCTCCCCCTGCCTCCATGTACATGTCCCTCCACCCAAGCCACTCCCACCTCCCCCTCCTCCATTTCCCTTTGTTGGGGCATCTATTGAGCCTTCACCTGGCCAAGGACCACTCCTCACACTAATGCCCAACAAGGCATTCCTCTGCCACATTTTTGGCTGGAACCATGTGTATCTTCCCATGGGTCTGTAAACCCCTTCAGCTCCTTCAGACCACCCTCCTGCTCCTCCATTGGGGATCCCATGCCCATGGTTGGCTGCTAGCATCTGCCTCTGTATTTGTAAGGCTCTGGCAAGGCTCTTCCAGGGACAACCATGGCATGCTCCTTTTTATAGACACCTCTTGTCATCCATCCAGCACAGGAAGCTCAAGAAGAAGGAGGACTTAAGTGAGAGTGCTTTGGTTCCTCCGAGCAAGGGAACAAAATACTCACAGGAACAATAAAGGAGACAAAGTGTGGAGCAGAGACTGAAGAAAAGGCCACCCAGAGACTGTCCTACCTGGGGATTCATCCTATAAACAGTCACCAAACCTAAACTTTACTTAGTTTCTTTGAGCCTATGGATATCCTGTAGTTTATGGCTAATATCTACTTATAAGGGAATACATACTATGTTTGTCTTTCTGGGCCTGGGTTACCTCACTCAGAAGAGTCTTCCATTGCTGGTAGGAATGCAAACTTGAACTACTTTGGGAATCAATTTGGCCATTTCTTGGAAAACTGGGAATAGTTCTACCTCAAGACCCAGAGTCATACCACTCCTGGGCATATACCCAAAATATGCTATACCATACCACAAGGACATTTGCTCAACTATGTTCATAGCAACTTTATTCATAATAGTCAGAAACTGGAAGTGACATAGATTTATCTCAACTAACAAATATACAAAGAAAATGTGGTATCTGTACACAATGGAATACAATTCGACTATGTTTTTTTTTTAAAAAAGACATCAAACAATTTGCAGGCAAATGAATGAAACTGGAAAATATCACCCTGAGGCCATGAATTCAAAGGAGAGTGAGGAGAGTTATATAGGAGGGTTTGAAGTGAGGACAGATAAAAAAAGAAATATAATTAAATTATAAATATAAGCATTTTAATTAAAAATTTAAAAAGTAACAAACTCTCAAATGATTTTTCACTTGAACAATATAAAAAAGATATCCAAGAAATGTTTAAAATATAGTAAGAAGAGAATTTTTCCGCATATGAATTTAAAAATGATCATCAAGTGATAGCCAAAACAAGCCATCCCTTTATTCAACTGTCCCAGGAATTTGCATCAGAGCAATAAAGAATGAAAACTAGACCTGAGTTGACAATAAACTCCCTCCATTTACGTCCTAGCTTTGCACTGGCTGCGTGACTCTGGGCAGGACCCATCTTCAGCTTCTATGTCACTTTATAAAATATACCTACACAAATATACAACATAGGTGACTGTTAAGAAGGTCAAATTAGTCTCTTAAACTCCTGTCCTATAATAAGCACATTGTAAATATTGGTTTCTAGTTGTGTTACTACAGCCTCTACAGATATCTCAAGTTCCAAAATTAATGTAAGGCTAAAGTGTCTCAAAGACAGACTAACTGGAATCAGGTGGATGCAGGAGGTGAGCAGGAGGTAAATGCCGGTAACCCTCGAGGTGATCATGGAGTGTTTGTCGTTTTAGTACTGTTTTCAGATTGAAGAAGTGGTTGAGGGAATGAAAGACTATACTTGATGTTGTCATATTTCTCTGTGGAACTGAGTTTCCCTGAGCAAATTTCCAAAGAAGAAACTAACGTGATACAAGTAGCCAAACACATGACACTGGACACTGAGACTCAGTGATTCAGTAAGCACCAGGAACTCCACAAGCAGTGACTGGCAGAGCAGGAACCAGACACAAATCTGTCTGTCTTCAAAGCCCAGACACCCATCTCCTATTTCCTGGTGTTATTATTGTCTATTATATTAATGTTTGTGTTTTAACACTAAGTGTAGAAAATGCATTAGATTGCCTTTTGCCCATTATTTATTAGTTGTACTAATCAAACAGTTACTTTTTATCATTGCTCCTTGAGAGTTTAGAGCACATGTAGTGCATTAGTTATTACCACCAGCACTGCTCTCATTGATGACCATTCATCTTCCCAAGAAGCTTCCCTTCTACTGAACTGAACTTCTTAGAATAATGCTTATCTTTATTTTACAGATGAAGGATCTAAGAAATAGGGTGGTAACTAAGCTGAGGTTTAAAAACATCTTTAGCAAACTTGAAATTTGAATCTAAATAACCTGATCTAGGAGTTAATACTTTTTTAACCTTTCGTATACTGAGATAATACTATTTCCCTTTCCTCCCTCTATATCCTTGCATACATCTCTCCTTTTTTTACTTTCAAATTTGTGGCTTCACCAATAAAGTCTCACCAACATCAACACAACAGGTACCTGAACAAAGATAACCATGCTAAGGTGGCCACAAAAGCCTTCTAATCCACACTCCTAGTGCTGTAGAGATGCTGACAGATCTAATTTTGTGCTGATCCCTATGCAGTGGCTTCATGAACAGGACCACCACATTATGTACAGAAGATGTCTTTAGTACCATACCTCCTTATCCTCTGGCTTGTCCAGCCTCTCCACCCTCTCAGTGTTCCTTAGATTAGGAAGGAGTGATGTTGATGTCCCAATTTGAGTCTATTATTACATCATCACTTGTCTTTCTCACTCTGACAACTCAAAGTCTCCACATTAATTGCTTGCATAGGGATCAGAACCTGCTTAGGCAAAGGATAAGAATAGCATTGACCTTTGGGTAGAATCACATAAATTTGGAAGTCAGCTTAACAAGTCTGTTACAACAGCAAATTCAATTTAAAAAAAAAAAAAAAAAAGGCTAGCTACTCCCAAAACAGTCAGGCTACTATTGTACCAGAACTCACTAACTTTGCCTGGTCAATTAGTATTATAATTTGCAGGATATAAATATTGATTAACAACTTTTAATATCTGATGAGGCCTCAATACATAGATTTTTTTTTTTTACAAATTTCTTATATTTGTTGTTGTATTTCTTAGTGCCTCGGGGAATGATACCTCACTCACAGGTTTGTTAAAATCATGTGCCATATCATGTATAAGAACTTTAAAAGGGGCTGCAGAGATGGCTCCGTAGTTAAGAGGACTGACTGCTCTTTCAGAGGTCCTGAGTTCAAGTCCCAGCACCCACATTATGGCTCACAAACATCTGTAATGGAAAAGTAAACTTTTTTTTTTTTTTTGAAAAAAAATACCAGGAGGTGCTATGTAAGCTTTGGGGTTACAATAGCGGAAAAAAATGTTATAAGCATAACCAATCAACCACTCTACAAAACAGAAATAGATGCCTAGTATTTTAAATCTGGTAATTTAAAGAGCTCTTGTGGTGGGGAGGCTCAAAGGCCTCATGGGTGAACTCGTATGCTGCTAAATAGGCATAGCATCAAACTGCTCTCTAAATTCATACCTCTCAACCTGTAGATTAGCATAGCACACGGGTCTCATTGGAGAAGTTGTGTTTTTGTTAAATGGTGACTAACACAGAAACCCAGAGCTAATCAAAGTACAGTGCTAAGTGTTAGTAAAGTACTGAGTCCAGATGAGATGTCCTTGTCACTCCCCTCAGACTGGGGCACCATCACAGAAGAGAGGGTGGAGAGAGAATAAAGGCTAGAGGGAGGCTGGTCTTCTGGGCATGACAGGACCACTGTACTCATGAACCCACAGCAGCTGGGGTTGCCTGAACAGGACAGGGACAAGATCATTTCAGTCAACATTCCAGCATGGGAGTTATAGAGAATCAGGAGCCCCTATGACTAAATAAGGAACTCTTGGCAGTCAAAGCCTTATAGGAGAGTGAGAGTTAGTTTTCTTTAAGAGTGTGGTCCTTATAAGAAGAAGACTAAGAGAGTCAGCTCACCTGGACCCTTAGGGGTCTGAGAGACTGAACCACCAACCAAAGAGCAAGCCTGGGCTAGACCTAGGTGCCTCACACATATGCAGCAAATGTGCAGATATTCATTCAGCTCCCCAAACAACTGGATGGGGGTTGTCCATGACTCTGTTGCCTGCCTGTGGATCCTGTTCCCCTAACTGGGATGCCTTGTAGGATAAAATGCATCTAGTCCTGAAGAGACTTGAGGTGCCAGGGTTGGTTGGTAGAGGAGGGCTTCCCCTTCTCAGAGGAGAAGGGGAGATGGGTGAATGAGGGGCTCTGTGAGGGAGGAATGGGAGGAGAAGGGTGCTACAATCATAATGTAGAATAGTTAAATATATATGAAAAGAAGAGTCTGGTCCTTGGTTGGGTGGCCATGCCTCAGTAGTTCATCTCACACCAATGAGCACACGAGCAACACAAACTATGTGAGCAAAATATGAGTAATTAGAAAGTAAAAACTCTTTAAAATGAGGACACAAAGTTTGGAAGGGGTAGTGAGGTAGGGGTGGATCTTTGAGAGGAGTAGAAGAGTAACTGTGATCAAAATACATTGTATAAAAGTCTCAAAAAATGTGTTTTAAGTAAATAGTAAAGTATATAAGAAGTGCTGTATTGAAACCTATTACTTGGTTTGCCAAAGTGTAATAATAATAATAACAATAACAACAACAACAACAACAATAATAATAATAATTTAAAATGTTGTAAAGAACTTGCTTAGGACTGGGTTTATATCAATAGTACAGTGCTTGCCTCGCATCGGCAGAACTCTGATGTCCTTTCTACCATACCAATCCTTCCTCATTCCTTATAGCCTAACACTATTGGTAATTTTATTGTACTTTGGATCTTGGGCATCCCACAAAGCTCCATATACTTGGTCCATGGGTTGGTGCTATTAGATTTTGAAGGTTTCTATAGATGGGGTCTTGTAATAAACCTTTATGTCATTGAGCTATGCCGTTCTAAGTGATAGTAAACCCTTAGGCCTTTCCTATACATTGATGTCTCCTGGCCATAAGATAAGCGGTTTTGTTTATGATAGTCTCCTGCCCTTACTCACCACCAAGAGGATATCCACAACCTAAAAGTGATTCCTGCCTAATCATATACTGGAACCTTCACACTCAGACAAAAATCAGTCTTTTTTCATTTTAAGTTGATTGTCTAGGTATTTATTATAGTGGTGGAAAGATGATTAGCATATTCCTCAGAAAATACTTCCCAATGTCCAGTCTTTTTCAAAACATATGTTGAGATAAATGGGAGAGAAATGGCACCCACGTGTCTACAGTTAGCAGCAGACAGCTGAAGTCATAGAATCATAAAATAAATGGTGAACTATTGAAATTAATCCCAGTATTTCCTCCAAGCCCCATGCTCCCAGCAACAAGACGCAGACTCAAAATATATCTACAGATATCTTGACAATACATCCAGGCTCTTCTCTGACTAGAATCATAATTTGAGATAACGCATTTACATTCTGCCATGTAGCTAGACATCAGAAAGAGCTGTTCTCAGTCAGCTACTCATTTTGCCTTTATCCTTAAATTCCTCTGCTCTGGTCTTTTGAGGATTAAAATAGAGTATAGCCATTAAGCAACTATGCACAGGACACAGTGGTTGAACTACATATGGTGATTTCCTTTATCTGTATAAGAATGTATTTTGATACCCATAGTGCATGCTTGAAACCATGGATAGTAAGTATCGAACTCTACACATACCCCCATTTTATCTCTGTAGGCATTCCTATGAAAAAAGTTTAATGGATTGATTAGGAACAGTAAAAGAGTAACAATGACTGTGAATACAATAGAATGACACTATTAAGTAAGCCCTGGGTCAAAAGAGAAGAAGACTATAGTACACCAATAATAGACTGTTACTGTGTGACTGCGGGGTGACTGTCATATACAGCACAGACATTCTGGAGATGATTCATATCCTGGATGCAACATAGTGAGATTGTTTCACCATTCATCATGCTTCTTAGAATAATGCACAGCATTAATCTTATGAATGTTTAGTTCTGAAATTTCATTTTATTTTTTTTTAGTGATTTATTTATATATGTAAGTACACTGTAGCTGTCTTCAGGCACACTGGAAGAGAGAATTGGATCTCATTACGGATGGCTGTGAGCCACCATGTGGTTGCTGGGATTTGAACTCAGGACCTCTGGAAGAGCAGTCAGTGCTCTTACCCACTGAGCCACCTCTCCAACCCCTGAAATTTTATATTTAGCAGTTCTGTACCACAAATTAGCAACAGACACCTGAAGTCATAGAATCATAAATAAGTGGTGGGCTATTGAAGTTAAGTCCTGGTCTTCCTCCCAGCCCCACGCTCCCAGAAACAATACTCAGACTCAAAATATGTTTATAAATACCTTGACCATGTAGTTAGGCTCTTCTCTGACTAGAATCATAATTTGGGTTAACCTATTTATTGCAACCTATATTTTGCCACATAGCTAGTTGCCTTGCTCAGGTACCATGAGTCCCGGGGTCTATCTTGCAGAAGCTATTTCCATACTAAGAAATCAATGTAACATTTCACCAGATCAATCTCTATGATGGATAGATTTGGAAACAAAAACATGAGTTATAACCAATTATTTTTTCCAACAGCCTTTTCTTTTCTGCAGTGTCTTTTGATTTATAACCCTCTGCCTATAGTTATTTCTTCCATTGTAGCATCAAGTATCACTGTGGGGTTTAAAGAAATTAAGCTGAGTAGAGTTAAATTCTAAAAATGCTCTAGTAAAATGCTCATTTTTTGTGTGATGTGAGTTAGTATGAGAGCACTAGTAGACTATTTCAGAGCAGAAAATCCATTTGTTTTAATGGAATTCTCAGTGAAATGGAGCATATTGTGCTCAAAGAAAACTCATCCTCAGGAATGTATTGTGCCAGGTATATGTGTTACCAGAAATAAAGCCAAGTTCAGTATATTCTAAAATATGGATCATGTGACCTGTGCATGTTGCATTACCCATCCAACTTAAGAGAGTACTGCTTGCCTTCTATAACCATGATAATATGAAAAAAGTCCAAGTTTCAGTCCCATTGGGGAAACAGGGTGAAGTGAATACCTTGTCTTTATGTCTCTTATTCCCAAAGTTGATGACTATAGCAATACCTTAAGGTCATAACATGAAATGGCAGGAAGAGGTAGTTTATGTTGTCTTAATTATTTTTATTTGTAGCTTTTAATGCATATAATTAATACAGAAAATTTTATAAACAAGCTTAGGTATATTTAAGTGATTAACAATAATATGAAATATACATGTAAGCACCTATACACACTATACCTTGCCTCTTTCTCCTTTTGCACCTAGGATTTTTCATGGGTTTGGCAGGGGATACTTCTCTCTCATGAATTATCTAGTAAGATTATTTTTTAAAGATTCATTCTGTATATAATAAACAGAAAAACTATGTGAAGCTGCCAGCTTGCTTTTCTTCCTAGATTGATACCTCCTATCCTGAGCAAGATGCCACAATTTAAATTTCACTCATGACCTTCTCCCTTCTTCACTGTCTGTAAGAGTTACTGTTTGGGGCAGACACATCCTCTCTAGTAGATTAATGAACACTTCCAGCAAAAATGGCACACATCCAGCATCAGCGGGAAGGGAATGCTTTTCTAAGTTCTGAGTTACTTAGAGAGGAAATGAAATGCAACTTAATATGAAGATCTACATCAACTGGGAGGATGTGGCTCAGGTTGGACAGTGCTTGCCTAGCATTCACAAAGCCCTGAGTGCAATGTCTACGGCTGCAAAGCAAACATATGGTCATGTGTGTTTGCAATTCCAGAGCCTGGGAAGCAAAGGCAGGAACATCCAAAGTTGAAAGTCATTCTCAGCTCGTTTCAAGCCAGACAGAATTACAGAAGACAGTTTCTCAAATAAAAAAAAAAATGGAATGAATACAATGGGATCTGAATATGCACACGTCCTCTTATTCTTGATTCTGTGAGGAAAGAGTGATAGGTGCCCAGAAGAAGGACAGCACAACTCCATATATTAGACTGGATGAAAGATATTAGAGCTGTGAGCAGATGTCAAAGCCACGTGTCATCAGAAGCAGTGATTGAGAAACAATTTCAAAAGCTGAACTGGATTTGAAATCTCATTTGATATTCAGCTATATATTGTGGCCTAAACCATTTAGCTTCATTGAGTCTGGGATTTTCTCTGAAAAGAAAGAGTTTCAAATATCTGCCTGTGCCACTGAAGGGTGATGAAGATCATTAGACATTCATTCCATTGTATCTTGATTGAGAGAAGTTTGAGTCCCTTAATGGAAGAATACACTCCGTGACCTCAAACACCCACCATCAAGGCTGCCTTCTGCTCTGGTGACTCTCTGGCTCACTACACATGGATTTCATCCACTCAACACACAGGTGAAAACTTTTCTTGGCTGATCATCTCCTAGCAGAGAAATAGAGCCCCTCTTGTTGAGCCTTTGCAAACAGGGCTCCAAAACCTAACTCTGGTTGTTCAGTTCACTATGGCAACATTCACTGTGCCTAGGCTATAAGGAATTTGGATGAACTATGCCATAAAACAAACATCTTCAGTTGCAGGGTAGGATTCTATATTCTTTTCAACACAGTCCATGAAGCTCTGTAACGTCTTGGTCTTTCATATACCATATCTTTATTTACACATGATATGATAGTGTACATACCTGACCAGAAAAATTCCACTGGGAAACTCATACAGATGATTAACAGTTTCAGCAAAGTAGCTGGATACAAAATTAACTCACAAAGATTTGTAGCCCTCCTATATAAAAATGATAAATGGACTGAAAAAGAAATAAGCAAAACTACCTTTCACAATAGCCTTAAATAATATAAAATATGCTGAGGAAATTCTAACCAATAAATGAAAGTCGTGTGTGGAAAAAACTTAAGTCTTTGTAGAAAGAAATTGAAGAAGGTGGCAGAAGACAGAAACATCATCTATGCTCGGGGAACAGTAGGATTAACATAGTAAAAATGCCATCCTACAAAACAAATCTACAGATTCGATGAAATCCCCATCAAAATCCCAACACAATTCTTTAGAGACCATGAAAAACTTCATATGGGAAAACAAAACAAAACAAACAAACAAAAAAACCCAGGATAGCTAAAACAATTTCATACAATAAAAAAAGAAACCAAATCAAAAACAAAAATAAAAACAAAAACAAAAAACAAAAACAAAAACAAAAACAAAAACAAAAAAAAAAAACACCTGCTGGACTTCATCAACATCCCTGATTTCAAGTTGTACTACAGAGCTATAAATAGTAAAATTCTCCTAGTATTGGCATAAAAATTGACACATTGATCAATGGAATCAAATTGAAGATGTAAATTGACACACCTATGGGCACCTGATTTTTTTATAAAGAAGCCAAAAAATAAACACTGGAAAAAGACAGCATCTTCAGCAAATGCTGCTAGTCAAACTGAATGTCTGCATTAGAAGAATGTAGAAGATTCATACTTATCACACTGCACAATGGTCCTCATGAAACTGAAATGTTTCTGTAAGGCAAAGAATATCAGACGGGCAGTGGTGGCACATGCCTTTAATCCCAGCACTTAGGAGGCAGAGGCAGGTGGATTTCTGAGTTCGCGGCCAGCCAGGTCTACAGAGTGAGTTCCAGGACAGCCAGGGCTATACAGAGAAACTCTGTCTCAAAAAAAAAAAACAACCCCCCAAAAAAACATCATCAATAGGCCAAAAATGAGAGTCTAGAGAATGGGGAAGATGTTTGCCAACTCTAAACTGACAGAAGACTAATATCCAAAATATATAAAGAACTCAAGATACTATATGTAAAAATAAATAATAATACTATAGTTCTAAAGTAGGGTACAAATCTACACAAAGAACCCTCAATAGCGTAATTTCAAATGGCTGGGAGACACTTAAAGAAATGTTCAACATCTTTAGCCAGCAGGGAAAGCCAAATTAAAACTACTTTAAGAATAAATCTTACACATGTCACAATGGCTACGCTCAGTAACAAGTGACAGCTCATGGTGGCAAGGATGTGGAGAAGGAGGAACACTCCTCTATTGCTAGTGAGAGTGCAAATTTGAACAGCCGCTATGGGAATCAATATGCTGGTTCTTTAGAAAACTGGTAACTGATCTATGTCGAGACCCAGGTAGAACACTCTTGGGCACATATCAAAGAACACTTCATCCTACCACAAGATGTTTATTCAACCATGTTCACTTCTGCTCTATTCATAATAGTCAGACCCTGGAAACAGCCTAGATGTCCCTCAAGCAAAACATAGATAAGAAGATGTGGTACATTTGCACAATGGAGTATTACTCGGTGTTTAAAACAAAAAAAACAAAACATGAAACTTGAAGACAAATAGATAGAACTAGGAAAAAACTCAGGTGAATTAAGCCAGACCAAGAAAGACAAATATTGTAGGTATACACTTTTAACTAGATATTGCCTGTTAACTAGCCAAGCTATAATCCACAGATGCAGTGAAATTAGGTCAAGAGGAGTAGTCTGGGTAACACAAGATATCTCTTTATTATTATTATTATTATTATATATTTCTATTTTCTATATTTTTTGTTTGCATTCCAAATGATTTCCCTTTTCCCAGTCCCCCCCTTCCCATATGTCTATAAACCTTCTTCTCTCCACCCATTCTCCAATCACCTCTCTCCTTTTTCTCTGTCCTGATACTCCCTTCCAATGCTAGATCAATCCTTTCCAGGATCAGGACCCTCTCCATACTTCTTCATGGGAGTCATTTGTTATGCTAATTGTGCCTTGGGTATTCAGAGCTTCTGGGCTAATTAATATCCACTTATCAGAGATTGCATTCCATGTGTATTCTTTTGTGATTGGGTTACCTCACTTAGGATGATATTTTCCAGATCCAACCATTTGCCTAAAAAGTTCGTGAATTCATTGTTTTTAACTGCTGAGTAGTATTCCATTGTGTAAATATACCACATTTTCTGTATCTATTCCTCCATTGAGGGACATCTGGGTTCTTTCCAGCTTCTGGCTATTATAAATAATCTGCTATGAACATAATGGAGCATGTGTCTTTATTGCATGCTGGGGAATCCTTTGGGTATATGCCCAGGAGAGGTATAGCAGGGTCCTCCAGAAGTGTCATGTCCAGTTTTCTGAGGAACCGCTAGATTGATTTACAGAGTGGTTGTACCCTCTTGCAAGCCCACCAGCAGTGGAGGAGTGTTCCTGCTGTCTCCTGAGTTTTTAATCTTAGCCATTCAGAAGAAGAAATAGAATAGATTTTACAGGGTGAACAGGAGGTATCAGGTCAGGGGAGTTGGGACGAAGGCAGAGAGTATGGAGAGAGATGGCTGGAATTAGGGGACACTTAGAGCCTGGCATGAAAACCAAGTGCAGGGGAAATTCTTAGAATCTATGATGATTTTAGTGAAGACTCCTAGTAACAGGACATACAGAGTCTCAACTGGCCACCACGTGTAGCCAAGCAAGGGGGTTCCAGTGCAAGGACTAGATTACATTCAGTTGAGTTGTTGGGCAAAGGTGTACAGTGGAAGCCCACAAATAAATCAGATGGTGCTAAGAAAAAGGATTGTTCTCCCCAAATTGACAACGGAGTCCCCATTGTCAAGGACAATATTCACATGATTAAACAGGGAGAGGTATAGCATGGAACCTTCACCCTTACATTCCAGAAGCTTTGGTGTAGAAAGGTACTCTTCAGGCTACCAAAAGAGGAACATGGATGTCAACCCAGCCACAAAACCTTTTGCCTACAATCTATCCTGCTTGCAAAGTATACTATGGCAATGGTGGTGCAGAACTTGTAAGAGTTGTCAGCCAATGTCTGATTTAACTTAAGACCCACTCCATGAGAAGGAACCCATACTTAACACTACTCGTGCAACCAAGAGTCAGAGAATAGATAGCCCAAAGATATAGGTTAAAACCAAACACAATTAGTCAAAAAAAAATCAATTAAATAATTCCTAATGATATTATGTTGTACTCATAGATCAGTGCCTTATCCAACCATTATTAGAGAGGCTTTCCCTGGCAGTAGGTTGAAACAGATGTAAAAACCTATAGCAAGATATTATGGAGAGAGAGAGAGAGAGAGAGAGAGAGAGAGAGAGAGAGAGAGAGTCAGAATTGGAGGTCTCCATTAAATCCCTTTCCTCAAACTTCAGAGAATCCTATGGGAGTGGAGGAAGAATTATTGAAAGAGTCAGAAGGATACCAGGAGAACAGAGTCCTCTGAATCAATTAAGCAAGGCTCATATAAGCTCACAAAAATACTGAATAAGCAAGCACAATGCTACCACATATCTGTACCAGGTCTTCTGCATGTATAGTACAGTTACTAGCTTACTATTTTTATGGGAATCTGACTTTGAAAATAAGTGGGTGTCAGACTTTTGCCTACTCTTGAGACATTTTTCCTCCTATTTGGTTGCTGTGTCCTATTTGGTAGTTTGTGTCCTTGAATATAAAAGTTTTTGCTCTATCTTCTTTTGTCATATTTGGTTGTTATCTCTTAGAATTCTATTCTTTTCTGAGAGACAGGAAGGGAATGGATCTGGAGGGGAATGGAGGTGAGGAGGAACTGGAAAGAGTTGAGGGAGAGAAAACTATAAACAGAATATATGGTAAGAGAAAAACCTATTTTCAAAGGTTGAAAAAAAGATGAAGTTAGCATGCAGAAGAGAGAAAAAACACGTAAAAACACAGAAAGTGACAAGATTTGAAAGTTGTTTTGTAAATTCTTTGATACTCCTAAATTTGTCAGCCTTGTGTTTTCCAACCAAACATCTACAAGTTTTTACTGTGATGTAAAATAAGGATAATACCATTTTAGAATCAAACTTATGTCACCTAGGTATGAAGCTGACAATTTAAGTTGTTGTATATAACAAGGTGACAGCTCAGGCTTTTATCTATACATAGATGGCTTTCTAAAAAATATTTTGCATAACACACTACAAATATAATTAGATTTTGTCATGGTTACTTTTCTACATGCTGTGATAAAATATTCTAACAATAGCAACTTAAGGGAGAAACGGTTTGTGCTGGTGTAGAATTCGAGGTTACAATCAATCCATCATGTCTGGAAAGTCACACTGGTAAGATCCAGCTAGTTCCATTCTATCTGCAGTCAAGAAGCAGAAAATGATGAATGCTATGTTCAAGTCACTTGGATACAAGCCCAGAGAATGATACTGCCCACAATTGGAAGATCATCTCAATTAGCCCAATCAAGGTAATTCCCAGAGGCACACCCAAAGCCCATCTCCCAGGTGAGTCCAGAATGCATGAAATGAGCAACTGAGTTTAACCATCACAACTCTACCCTTTGTGAACTTAACACCAGAACATATCACTTTAAATCTACCCCTTGTCTCCAAAGTCTTGAATTTATCTCATAATGCAATCCAATTTCAAAAGTCCCCACAGGCAGGAACAATTTCAGGAGTTTAACAAGCCAAAGTCTCTTCTAAGAATCAAGGCAATCTCTATAAACTGTATGTTCCTGTAAAATAAAAACAAGTTGTATATTCTCAACATGCAATGGCAAAAAGTAGACATTTCCGGTTCAATATGGAAGAAAAGGCACAGAGCAAGGAATGATATGGAAAGTGCAAAACACAACCCAAAAGGACAAAGACCACATGCTGCAACCCCATGTGGAATATGGGTCTTTTCCTGGGCTCCAAAGGGCTTAAGTAGCCTCATCCTTCCGGCTTCATTGCCAACAAATCTCTCTCCTTTCTCCCTCTCTCCCCTTTCTTGTCTCTCCCTCCTCCTTCCCTCTTTCCAGCCCACCTCCTGTCTTTAGCTCCCTTGGTGGATATCCCATAGCCCTGGACTCTCTAACACTTCGAGACTTCCATTGCAACACAGGTCTCATCTCCACAGATTGAAATAATGGCCTCTCAGGGAGTTCTTTTAGCGATTCTAACACATTACCCGACATCAGCGCCTTTCTGAAATAAGACTCTGAGACACTGTCAGTCTTGCTTCTTTCATGGTTGTAAAGCCATTACCAAATGGATGACACTGCCAAGTTCTAGTAGAGTCTAGAGGTATGGACTGCAATGAAAGAAAAAGAAGGGTGGTGCAGGTTACAAGAGAGAAACGGTTTCCAATATAATGGTAGACTGAGGCAACTGAAAGCTGGAGAGGAGGTTCTCAATGAATGAACTCCAGGGATTGGCTAGGCAAGAGCCAGGCCATCTATTCCAAATGCTGGCCTGGGAGATGAGAATTCAGTCTTACTCCTTGTATCCCTGAGACTGTATAAGGACATGCTAAATTTATTCAGTTTAAAATGATTCAAGTATCTTTTTCATCATTGGAAGAGTTTTCTGGATAATTTTAGGCTAAATTTCTGTTCCTGAGATTCCACATAATATTGCATTTCATATTTAAGTCTTCAACATGTGGATAGCTACATTTGAAATTAGTGTGTGTGTGTGTGTGTGTGTGTGTGTGTAAATTTACTGGACAATATTTTCCCATTCTGGTGCATTATTAATGTACCACTAAATAAGTGAAGCCATTTGAAATGAGTATACATGATTGTCCTTTGTCATATCCATAAATTATTTATTGGGCTCTCCTAGGGCAGTGGATCGAAACTGGTCAGAGCAGCAGGAGGTAAGAGCTTTAGAATCTTTTTGAAATAATAATTAATTTTCAGAATGCCAAGGCCAATTGGCAGTCATTGACATCACCCCCTCCCCCAGAGCATGAGCATGGCTGAGAGGCCACAGAGACAAGTTGCCTTGTGTCGCCTATAAACGGATTCTCCAAAAACCTAATTTGAAATTACTGTCTTTAATTATACTGCTGATATAAATAACTTTGATAAAATTAATGCAGCTGGCCTCCTGGTTGTTTTTCTCAGTTCAATGCACTGTAGAGTGTAATCTTCTGAAGTAAACATCCATTATAAAGAATGCTTCATTTCAAAGAACATATTATTCTGCTCATCCAGCCAATTGTTGTTTTTCCCTTCCTATCCCCATTTCAATCTTGTACCTATTAAAGAGATGGACAAATTAACCAAGCTTTTGAAATGTACCAACTAGCAAATTAAAACAATACATTGCTGTTGAGTGAAACCATGCATTTAAAATATTTAATTCATTTTTATATGCAATTACTGCATTTTCCCTTTAAACAGACCCTGCTTGTTTCAAAATCATTAAAACACGTGCTCTTCTGTACATGCTATAATTATGTCATTTTCTAAATATGAGCGTATGTGCATGACAAAGAAAACAGATGATGGGCATTTATTTTATACACTTCCTGATTACAGTTTACAAGGAGAGGGTCTCAAGATCTAAATAAAAATTTCACCCCAATGCATTTACTCTGCTAAGAGATGGAATTGCCTTCAGGAAAACGCTGGGCTAAATATTTTCATTGTTCATTGTGAAATGATTGTCATTTCTATCTCTCCTGCAATCAGGATAGGATTTACAAGAAAAATTCAACTCAATTCTACTATCACCAAACTCAGTTCAACAGAATTCAACCATTACCAGGATCAATTCTACTCCAGAACTCTCTATTGGCTGCCTCTTCTTTGCAGGACACCATGAGGATTTCCCAATGAGTAGGGTATGGCCTCTTCACTTTAGCTTGTAGTGAACAGAGGCAGGGTAGATTTGCAGTAGAAGTCCATGGCAATTTTGCAATGACTAGACAATAATATAGCTGATGAAAATAAATTCTGGGAGGAAGCAAGATGAATATCATATGAGAAGTTAAAATTCCCTGGAGGTCAGAGAAAATAGATGTGTACAAAGCTTGGAAAATTACCTAGTTTTAAGGGAATCTTCAAGCCCATGCGCTGATGGTTTTCTCTCTATAAGGGCATGGAAACAACAATATAGTCATGCTTATAGATTGCAAGTGTGCTAGCTTTTGCCAGAACCCAGGAACTAAGAAACATGGATGAGGCAGTACCAGAAAATTAGGTTAGATCCAGAACATAAAGGCCACAAATACCAAACTGGTCCTTGTACTTAGATTGCTGGGTAATGAGGAACTTCTGAGAGCATTCTGGGAAGGACAGGTATATGATTAGGGTAAATGGTTTGGGAACTGTACATAAATAGGGATATGAAAATCATGCAAAGCAGCAGGCTCAGTGTCCGCAATCCTCCAAA